>NC_053489.1:551544238-552766738 GCF_905171775.1 Rana temporaria
GCTGGATGAAAACCTGAACCAACCGCAGGGAAAAAACACAGAGAAAAGATGAGCGGCCCGCGCGCCACTGAAGATGAACGGCCAACTGGGCGCCACTGTGTGTCTGTGTGGCTGATCGTTTGTCACTGAGGTGTGTTTGCAAGTTTAGTTTGTCTTCAGGTTTGCACGTAGGTGCCTGCCGCAAAGTGTTTTATACTACTGCAGACAATATTGTGCGGTTGCAAGGGTGTCAGTGAGTGTCAGGTATCTGGGACGATATTGTGTGGTTGCAGGGGCCTTGAGTATGAAGGTTTGTTTTGAGACGGCATTGCGTGGTTGCAAGGGTCTCAGTCTGGTTTGCTGAGACGATATTGCGTGGTTGCAAGGGTCTCAGTCTGGTTTGCTGAGACGATATTGCGTGGTTGCAAAAGGTCTCGATGAGTGTGGCGCTGCTGAGACGGTATTGCATTTGCAAGGGTCTGAACTACGGTGTGAGGCTGCTGAGACGGTATTGCGTGGTTGTAAGGGTCTCGATGAGTGTGGCGCTGCTGAGACGGTATTGCATTTGCAAGGGTCTGAACTACGGTGTGAGGCTGCTGAGACGGTATTGCGTGGTTGTAAGGGTCTCGATGAGTGTGGCGCTGCTGAGACGGTATTGCGTTTGCAAGGGTCTCAACAATGGTGTGAGGCTGCTGAGACGGTATTGCGTGGTTGCAAGAGTCTTGAGTGTGGGGCTGCTGAGACGGTATTGCATTTGCAAGGGTCTGAACTATGGTGTGAGGCTGCTGAGACGGTATTGCGTGGTTGCAAGGGTCTCGATGAGTGTGGGGCTGCTGAGACGGTATTGCGTTTGCAAGGGTCTCAACAATGGTGTGAGGCTACTGAGATGGTATTGCGTGGTTGCAAGAGTCTTGATGAGTGTAGGGCTGCTGAGACGGTATTGCGTTTGCAAGGGTCTCAACAATGGTGTGAGGCTGCTGAGACGATTTTGCATGGTTGCAATGGTCTCAACAGGTGTCAGGTTGCTGGGCCGAGATTGTGTGGTGACAATTTTTCTATTTTTTTTCTGCACTTTTTATATTTCTTTTTTTTTTTTTTTTTTTTTTTGCGTTTTGTAAGGGTCATGTGTTGCAAGGATCTTAACAAGGGTGTCAGGCTGCTGAGACAATTTTGTGTGCTTGCAAGAGTCTCCATGAGTGTGGGGCTGCTGAGACGGTATTGCGTTTGCAAGGGTCTTAACAATGGTGTGAGGCTACTGAGATGGTATTGCGTGGTTGCAAGAGTCTTGATGAGTGTAGGGCTGCTGAGACGGTATTGCGTTTGCAAGGGTCTCAACAATGGTGTGAGGCTGCTGAGACGATTTTGCATGGTTGCAATGGTCTCAACAGGTGTCAGGTTGCTGGGCCGAGATTGTGTGGTGACAATTTTTCTATTTTTTCTCTGCACTTTTTATATTTCTTTTTGCTTTTTTTTTTTTTTTTTTTTTTTTTGCGTTTTGTAAGGGTCATGTGTTGCAAGGATCTTAACAAGGGTGTCAGGCTGCTGAGACAATTTTGTGTGCTTGCAAGAGTCTCCATGAGTGTGGGGCTGCTGAGACGGTATTGCATTTGCAAGGGTCTTAACAAGGGTGTCAGGCTGCTGAGACAATTTTGTGTGCTTGCAAGAGTCTCCATGAGTGTGGGGCTGCTGAGACGGTATTGCGTTTGCAAGGGTCTCAACAAGGGTGTCAGGCTGCGGAGATGAATTTTGCGTCGTTGCAACGGTCTCAACAGGTGTCAGGTTGTGGGGCTGAGATTGTGTGGTGGCAATTTTTTTTTTTTGTTCTGCACTTTTATATTTCTTTTTGCGTTTTTTTTTTTGCGGTTTTTTAGCGTTTTTTTTTTTTTTTTTTTTTTTAATATTTTTTTTATTTATTTATTTATTTGTAAGGGTCATGTGTTGCAAGGGTCTTAACAAGGGTGTCAGGCTGCTGAGACGATTTTGTGTGGTTGCAAGAGTCTCGATGAGTGTGGGGCTGCTGAGAAGGTATTGCGTTTGCAAGGGTGTCAGGCTGTGGAAACAAATTTTGCGTAGTTGCAACGGTCTCAACAGGTGTCAGGTTGCTGGGCTGAGATTACGTGGCGGCAATTGTTTTTTTTTTTTTTTTGTTTTGTTTTTTTTATATATATATATTTTTTTTTTCCTTTGTGCGTTTTTTTTTTTTTTGCATTTTTGTAAGGGTCATGTGTTGCAAGGGTCTCAGCAAGGGTATCAGACTGCTGAGATGATTTGCATGGTTGCAAGGTCTCAATCAATAAGAATTGGGTTACTGAGAAAGGATAGAAACACCTGGTTTGTTTGTACCTTAAGCAAGCAGTATAAGGTAGAAGGACAACACCTGTTTGAATCGTAGGTTCCGCAGGGGCCACTAATGAACGATATGGGAGAGAACGAATGGTAGCAAATTGATAAGACATAAGGCATGTGTAAATCTTACTTGCGACAGTGGGCCATGCGAGTGAGTTTGCGGCGGACTGTGGCTGGAGTGAAACATGTCAGGAACGTGTAGCGTGATGCCGTGCATGGGGCAAAACAACGAGGTTTGGTGTAGAAAATAGAACACGAGAAGTACGTATCAATGCTTTGTAAGCTCCACTGCGGGAACCAAACATATGGTACAGGTGACACCATGAGTGGCCACGAATTTGACATGACAAACAAGCTAACGAATCCTACCTGGGACAGTAAAGTGCGACTGGGTTTGCTTTGGACTGGAGTGGATGTGCAACACATCCCAAGAGTGTGGTGTGGCGCCATGCATGACGCACAGGCAATAACTTTGGTAAATAAATGAGAGAGAAGAGCCGTGTACAAGAAATTCGTAAATTCCGCTGTGGGAACTAAAACACATGACATGGGGGAAACAATGAATGACAACGGTAGAAAGTATGCAATGTATCTGATACAAAATGGTTGTAAAATGCATGAAATGAATCCGATACGAATTGATAGTATGGAGTATTGAACGAATCTGATACGAATTGGTTGTAGAGTGTATGCTACCCCTTGCTTTGAAACCGAACACCTACCAACCACCCATCCCCCCAGGCTAATCAAGTGCAGACAAGGCACCATGTGAGTCCAATTACCACCTCAATCTGCCAAAGAACCCATACAAACACATGTCAATCTCCAAATAGATTTACAAATGAATCGTATGTTTGGCAGAAGGAAGTTACAAATGTACTACGCCTGAGCCGAATGATGTTGAAACATGAGCAAAAGTAACTCAGAAGCAGATTTTTTCCCAAAGGGATGCAGGATAGGAAGCATAACGAATTGCAAGATTGCACAAGATACGAAAAGGTTTGAATCCTACCTGCGACAGTAAGCGGGAACCGCCGGCGAAGACCATGAAGGGAGAAGCCGCAAAGCGCTTGCGATGTCGAATGCGATTGAATGCGCAGACTCACGGACATGAGGTGAGCTGGAAAGAGTCGGCCCAGTGACGTTTAGTACCGCACACTGAACCGACAAAGAGCATGTGTGAGCGGGCTGCTTAAATACCCTCCGGGCTCCTCCCATAAACTCAGGCCACCATACTGGCCTTCTTATATATATATATATACACACACACTGGAACACTTGTATAGTGAGTCCATGATGTGATGTTACCACAGAAGGTAATTATAAACATCTATTTATATAAATATACACACACATTGGAACACTTGTACACAGCATCTATTATCTCTGATGTGATGTCACAATGCAAGGTGATTATTTAAATATATACTATGCAAAAAAAAAAATTATATATATATATATATATATATATATATATATATATATATATATATATATATATATATATACACATATATATATATATATATATATACACACACATATATATATATATATATATATATATATATATATATATATAAAAAAATCACCTTCTCTGGTGACATCACAGGCATTATATACAAGTCTTCAAGTGTATGTGTGTATAATATATATATATATATATATATATATATATATATATATATATATATATACATATACATTGTATAAACTATACACACATACACTGAAACACTATATAATGCCTGTGATGTCACCAGAGAAGGTGATTGGATATATATACACACACACACACACACACACACATTGGGACCCTTCTGCACAGTGTTGCAGTGTGCAGTGGCAATGGAAGGCTGTGTTGCTTTGTCTGCACTCTGCCACAGCGTGTAGCAGTGCTATTTTATAAGGGAGATTTGGGAAGCCTGATTTGAAAGGCACTGTGCAGTGTGAAGGCGAGCTGTGTGTGTGTGTGTGTGTTTGTGTGTGTGTGTGTATGTGAGTGACAGCTCGCTCTCTCTCAGATCTCCAGCTAGAACAGTGTCAGTCTGTCTGCTTGTCTCTTGTCTCCACCACACACACAGAGCTCCCCCATGCACAGTGTTCACAGCGCTGAAAAAATAGGGGGGAAAAAGGAAAATCATGTTTTAATTCCAAGACAATAGGAGCTCATTTGACGGCGGCCAAATCCACAGTGATCTTCCTTCCTCACCCCAGAAACACCAATCTACAGAAGATGGCAAGCTTTTCAAACGCATTCATTCTCAGGAATCCATTTACATAGTGGCAGTAACTACAAAGATGTCATTAAAAACTGGGTAGCTTTTCCAGACAGCTGTGTTTTTTTTTGTTTTTCAGGCAGCCTTAGTCCATTTGGTTTTTATTGTCACCATCCAAAATATTTCATGGGAAGTATGTTACATTTTTATGTAGTGAACATCGCCATGTGCAGAGCAGTATTGTAAATGGCTTCTCTGGATTCAGTTAGCTGTGATGGATCCAATGGTTGGTAAAGGGACCCTGCTGTCAGGATAAAAAATAAAAACAGCCACCCTATCCTGTCTACAGGTGTCATTGTTATCTGACACTTCCTGGAATGTCAGTGGCCCCCGCTGTGAGCAATGGTTCCTTCCTACCACCAGAAGTGACATAGTAACAGGTGGGTGAAGTCACAGCATGTAGCAGTGGATGAAAATTGGGCTTCCACCAACCAACCACCAACAAGTAAGTATTTAATATCTTTTCAGCAGAGACCGGCAGAATTTTGATCCATGCATGGGAAGGTTGATCCTTCGATCAACTTGGATACAACCAGCCTGTCTGTAGAGTTGAGCGGACACCTGGATGTTCGGGTTCGGGTCCGAACCCGAACTTTAAAAAAAAAGTTCGGGAAACCCGAACCCGAACTCCGAACCCCATTGTAGTCAATGGGACACGGACTTTTAGAAAAAAAAATGCGCGGAGGTCCCCGCAAATTCAATAACCAGACCCTTCAGGTCTGGTATGGATATTAAGGGGAACCCCGCCGTCAATAAAAAAAAAAAAATGACGTGCGGTTCCCCCTAAATATCCATAACCAGACCCGTTATCCGAGCACGTTGACTTGGCCGGCCGCAGAAAAGAGGGGGGGACAGAGTGCGCCCCCCCCCCCTCTCCTGAACCGCACCAGGCCACATGCCCTCAACATGGGGAGGATGTCCCCATGTTGATGGGGACAAGGGTCTCATCCCCACAACCCTTGCCCGGTGGTTGTGGGGGTATGCGGGCGGGAGGCTTATCAGAATCTGGAAGCCCCCTTTAACAAAGGGGACCCCCAGATCCTGACCCCCCCCCTTTGTGAAATGGTAATGGGGTACACTGTACCTCTACCATTTCACAAAGGAAGTGTAAATTATTGTAAAAAAAAAACACACACACCGTAGAATAAAGTCCTTTATTAATAAAAAAAAAAAAAAACTCCAGCGGTGATAATCCACTCGTTCCTGGCTTCCTGCTCCAACGATGTCCCGATCCAGCGACGAGTGTGGGTGATCTCCAGCGATGAGAAGATCCAGCGACGGGTGATCTCCGCTCCAGCGATGAGAAGATCCATCCATCTGGAGCGCAGCATCGCCGACCTCCTCTCATCGCTGGACACAGCCCAGCGAATGACGCGCTGCAGCTGTGACATTACTTATATAGAGGAGGCAGGGCCACCCGTCACGTGACCCCGCACCCTCTGACGTACCCTCTGCTACGTCACTGGGGAAGCCCAGAGTCTTCCCTCTTCCTGAAATTGGAGTGCAGCTGTCCATATCTTTCCTCTTTTGGACATCCTCCCCATGTTGAGGGCATGTGGCCTGGTGCGGTTCAGGAGAGGGGGGGCCGCACTCTGTCCCCCCCTCTTTTCTGCGGCCGGCCAGGTCAACATGCTCGGATAACGGGTCTGGTTATGGATATTTAGGGGGAACCGCACGTAATTTTTTTTTTTTAAATTGCCGGCGGGGTTCCCCTTAATATCCATACCAGACCTGAAGGGTCTGGTTATGGATATTTAGGGGGAACCGCACGTAATTTTTTTTTTTTAAATTGACGGCGGGGTTCCCCTTAATATCCATACCAGACCTAAAGGGTCTGGTTATTGAATTTGCGGGGACCTCCGCGCATTTTTTTTCCCGAACTCCGATCCCGGATCCAAACTTTTTCCAATTATTCGGGTCCGGGTTCGGGAAAACCCCAAAGTCCGTACCAAACCCAAACTTTACAGTTCGGGTTCGCTCAACTCTACATGTCTGTATTTTGGCATGCAATTACCGTCAGTGACTATAGCGGCTAACAGTAATCATTGTATTCTGGCAGTCAAGAAACCCCCTGCTGGCAGAATAACATAGTGCTGCGGGAGGCTTTCCCCCATTAACAATGACTGTGTTGATGGGGTAATCAAGCAATTTTCTTTCCTTCCACCAGTCAAGTCACCTTTGACCTGCTTTACAGGGCAAATCTGTTTAAACTTTTGTTTTACCCCAGCAACAAGGTTGCTTTAACCACTTTGCCGACCAACCAGCGTCGGTATACTGCGGCAGGTCGGCACGATCCCGTGAACCGCTGTAGGTGTACGTCGGTCCCTTAAAGCGGGATAGTAGGCGCGTACGCCCCTTGCATCACAGGGGTGTCGATGCTCGTGACCGCCGGTTTACGATGACCGCCGGCCACGAGCGATCGCGGGCACGAGAGGCTGAACAGGGACGTGTGTGTGTAAACACACAAATCCCTGTTCTGTGAGGAGAGACAGATCGTGAGTTCCTAACAGCTAGGAATCACGATCTGACATTTCCTCTAGTCAGTCCCCTGTTCCTACAGTTAGAAGACACACTAGGGAACACAGTTAACCCCTTCCCTGCCAGTGACATTTTTACAGTATTTTTATAGCACTAACCGCTGTATAAATGCCAATGGTCCCAAAAATTTGTCAAAAGTGTCCGCCATAATGTCGCAGTCACAATAAAAATCGCAGATCGCCTCCATTACTATTAAAAAAAAATAATAATAAAAATGCTATAAATCTATCACCTATTTTGTAGATGCTATAACGTTTGCGCAAACTTTTGCAGAATACTGTGCTGCGTAATCTGTTGGCGCTATATAAATCCTGAATAATAATAATAATAATACTAATAATAATAATAATAATAATAATAAAAATATCGGCCTAAACTGAGAAACAATTTGCTTTTTATTTTTTTTTAAATGGGTGATATTTATTATAGCAAAAAGTACAAAATATTGTGTATTATTTTTTTCAAAATGTTCGCTCTTTTTTTGTTTATAGCGCAAAAAAAAAAAAATCACAGAGATGATCAAATACCACTGTAAGAAATCTCTATTTGTGGAGAAAAAAGGACGTCAATTTTGTTTGGGTAAAGCGCCGCAAGTCCACGCAATTGTCAGTTAAAGCGAGGCAGTGACGAATCGCAATAAATTACCCTGTCATTGGGCAGCGAAATCTTCCGGGACTGAAGTGGTTAATGGCTCATCGTGTCTTTTATCAGTGGGAGGATTAGTGCCCCTAGGGCCAGATAAAAGCAAGCCGCATCCAGCCCCCGGACCGCAGTTTGGAGACCCCTGGTCTATCACATAAAATCCCAAAATACATTTATGTTTTTGGTTGTAACACAAATAAATGTGGAAGATTTCAAAGGGTATTAATACTTTTTCAAGGAACTGTAGCTCATCACTACTGGTATGGGGCTTGGCGGCACAGGGGTCCCAATACAGATTCAATAATGATTTATCCTTAATTTATTTTATATAACATTTTTAGAAAAGTTTGAATCCAGAAACATTTCCCTGACTTTTTGCTGACAATTCCCCCCCCCCCCCCCCCCACCAGTGTGTATAGGCATGATAACATGTGCAGCGGCAGGTGCAGGGAGAGAATGTTGCCATATAAAAATAAGTATTTAGAGCAAAAAGCCTCATTTACAGTGTATGGAACTTGCAGCAAACTATCTCTATTGAAGTTAATGGTGAATCACTTTGATTAGCCATTTGAAAACCGAGGCTTTTTTAAAGTGATTGCTGTCAACAAATATGCCATTGACCATATTATACTGTAAAGATAAATCTGTAAAGATGGATCTTCCACTGAAGATCTGGAAATAAATTTCCTCAGTGATCCTTCTCAGGTTCATATACGTCCTGTTGCCCTAGGCATACTGAAAATTTTATTTTTTTCTTTAAACAAGCCCTATCTCTTGTATCATTTAATTCTTTGAGTAAAGAATGTGCTATAAGTGGTAGCACGGGGTCTGCTTTAGTATTCTTGCACACAAAGGCCCCGTACACACGATAGAATCCATCCGCTGAAAAATCCCAGCAAATGGGTTTCAGCGGATAGATCCTATGGTGTGTACACGCCAGCGGATCTGTTTCCGCGGTTATTTCTCCCCTGGGATGGATTCCAGCAGATCGAATATTTGCTGACATGCCAAACAAATCCATCTGCTGGAATCCATCCCAACGGATGGATCCGCTGGTCTGTATAGACTCACCGGATCCATCTGTCCGAAGGGATCCCCCGCATGCGTCGTAATGATTCGACGCATGCGTGGAATTCCTTATATGACAGCGTCGCGCACGTCGCCGCGTCATAATCGCGGCGACGGCGCGACACGTCATCGCCAGAGGATTTTGGCGCGGATTTCAATGCGATGGTGTGTACACGCCATCGCATAGAAATCCGCGGAAATCCTCGAGAGGATTTATCCGTGGAAACGGTCCACTGGACCGTATCCGCGGATAAATCCTCCCGTGTGTATGGGGCCTAAGGCATCTAGCCTCTATGCCATGGGTGCTCAACCTGTGGACCCCTAGCTGTTGCAGAACTACAAGCCCCATGAGGCATTGCAAGGCTGACAGTTACAAGCATGAGTCCCAAAGGCAGAGGCCTGATGGGACTTGTAGTTCTGTAACAGCTCGAGGGCCACAGGTTGAGCAACCATGCTCTATGCGCTCAACTCCAGCATTTTAGAGTGCCCGGGTGGCACAACAGCAGCAGACAGGGCGGAATACTGTACCAATTGGGCATTTGTCCTTGAACACAAAGGGCCTTAGGGTGCATTCCCACTTGCAAATGCACCCTGCTGGCGATTACATGCAAGAACCCAATCAGAATTTCTCATAATTAGCTAAGAGTAGGCAGCCACATTGAAAGCAATTGGAGGCTGCAAGCTCCCACAGCTCATCTTGCCAACTCGCTTATAATCAGTCATGCTGCATTCACATGCAAATGATCAGCCCAAAATGTAGACTCGCATGTGATCGCAGCATGATTAGCTGCAAGAGCCAGCAGCCCCCCATTATTTTTAATGGGACTGCCTAATTGCAGCTAATTGCGGGAGCCCCCACTTGGGGTTCTCACATGTGATCTCTGGCAGAGATTTTCTGCAGGTAAAAGAATGTGCATTTACTATTTTTTTTAGGGACATAAAAAGAAAACATTGCACCAGCGATCAGCAGATCGCTGATGTCATGGAGGTCTCCTGAAGACTGTCAATGTGAACTGTCCGCACATTGTCAGGAAGACTCAATGAACTACCAGAGCGCTCAAAAGCGTTGTGATAGTTCATTTATAACTACAAGCTGACAGCCACAAAGGATGTTGGGGCTTGTAGTTCATTCACACACAGTGCTGAATGGATGAATGACCCAGCCATGTGGGTGGTGTCCTGCACACCTGCCTTGTTTTAAAAAAGTGAGAGCTAGTACAGGGAACTTCTCCCCATACTGCTGTCCCAGGGAGAGGAGGGAACACAGCTTGCCATCACTATTGCTAGGATCAATACCAGGCATATAAGAATCTTGAAGAGTACATTGAGATTGTCTGTATTTGTATTTCAAGGTCTACACAAACTTCTAGGAAAAAACAAACAGCAAATTAGATTGCGGTTTTCCCCCTAACTATAAAGAAAATACCTCCACTTTCTACATTTAGGTAGAATTTTGTTCACAATATTTTGTTTTTAGAATGTTTGATCACTTTTCTAATGGTTAAAGCAGGGGTCTCCAAACTTTCTAAACAAGGGGCCAGTTTACTGTCCTTCAGGCACAGTAAGGGGCCAGACTGTGACCTGTAGGAGTGGAAAAGGTCCCAACGTTATTGGGAGGATTCTTTCCCCATCACTGGTGTCATTGGGAGAATTCTTGTCCCATCACTGGTGTCATTGGGAGGATTCTTTCCCCATCACTGGTGTCATTGGGAGGATTATTGGTCACTTTCACTTCTCCCACCTTAATTCTCCCCACTTTCTTTTTATTTATCCCCATGTTTGTCACTTTTTTGTATCTTTTTGTTGGTTGTCTACATGTTTGTCACAGTGTGATTAGTAGGGTGTGGGTCCTCCTCGGGCCTACCCTGAACGTCTTGGGAGTGGGTGAACATGGCCCTTTGGCTTAGTTCACCTGCTCTCATGGGGTCTCCCTTTGGGGGAGTCCCACCGAGTACTTGGGTGGGTCTGTTTCGGCAGACCTTCCAGAGAAAGGGGTCTGTCTGGGTTCGGCCAGATGGACCAAGTGAAGTACCTCAGTCCCTGTCTGGAGCCTAATGCCCCAAGGGATCAAGTTAAGGTCCTTCCAAGTGGAGGACAGTGTAACACCCGTTGCACGTTTTGTGTCACTCTTTATGTGTGTGCACTTTTTTTGGCACCGAGTGGAGTTTTTGAGTGTGTTTTTTCACACGCCACTGGCTAATAAAAAAAAAAGTGGGAGGATTCTTGCCCCATCTTTGGTGTCATTGAGAGGATTCTTCCCCCATCATTGATGTCATTAGATCATTGGGAGGAATTGTGCCCCATTGTTGGTGTCATTGGAAGGACAGTGGAGGGGGAAACTATGCCCCATAGTTGATATCAGTAGATTAAATAGTCCCCCAAGGGCCAGATAACAGCAACCAAAGGGCCGCATCTGGCCCCCATGCCACAGTTTGGAAACCACTGGGTTAAAAGGTCAAATTTGTGTTTGTTTTCCACTGTAGTATAAAGGAACAGGATGAAAAATGTTTCTCGAACTAATGAATTTCTAACTGTGAATGTCATTTTATTTTTATTATAAGCATCAAAAAGTGTTTATATTGTAAAGAAAACATGTTTAATACATCTGTGACTCCATTCAAATACCAGGTCTGAATGAAATTTTAAGGGCTTTTAGATGAAATTGATTGACTCAATGATGCCAAGAAAGAATGTTCTTACAAACGAAAATGAGTGTATGGCCAGCTTTACAAGGAAGCAATATTTAACTTTTTGGCAACTAGAAAGTTAATAGTCAAAATTACAAAATAGCGTGTATAGCATGATCTAAAGCTTTTCATTTTTCTTTAGTGAAAGTGTATTTTTCGTTTAAAGAGGAAATTTTTGTGTTATTGTTTTTAGATATGCATATGAAATAAAAAATACATTTGGAATATGTTGTCAATGCAGTATTTTTGTATCACTTTGTATAACGTGCCAGTTAATATTTGGCTAAGCTGCTATTAATATTCAACAAATACTCCGGTGTTTCTACAGTCAAAAATGTAACTTAATTTTCCCAAATCTGAATGTTGTGTATTCTACTGCAGCACATGCATTTACTCCCACGTTAAACGAGATTTAATTCCTTTAATATGGGCTGTGTCATTTTTTTTTTCTCACTGCTTCCTTTACTACCACTGAGATTTAAACTTCTAAGACAAGTGTGCTCCTGACTGGTGCCTGTAAGGGCTCTTTCACATGGACCATCTGCCCAACGGACTCCGCTTTGCTTAGCGGGGGATCGATCCATTAATCTCCGATGAGTAGGCGGATGACAGGTCCGTATCCACTCACTGGCCTGTCAGAGTCCCGCTGTCCTCTATGAGGAATTCGGATCAAAATGGACCGCCTGACATCAGCTGCCCCATAGGGGTGAATGGAGTGTCCGATCAGGTCAGCCTGAAAAACTGACAGGCGGACCTGATTGGAAAGCCCGTGTGAAAGGGGCATAAATAGTTACATTTTGTTACATCATCTTTCTGTATGTGATATACAGCACAAATGCAAACGGGTAACAAAACCAGATGTCATGTCACCAAAATTCCAACAAAGTGGAGTCAACTGGTACGCCCTAGATAAAAAAAATGGAAGTACCAAGCATTTTTTGCTGTATATATCGCAATGTTATTTTACATTTTGACTGCATTTTACCTTTAACTGTCTAGCTACAGATAAATGTTAATATAATTCCAAGGCCACTATATGTCATGATAGAAAAGACCCAGGTGAGTTATAGTTCTGGTGACCTCCAAGCATGTCTGTTTCAAACAGAAAAGGCCATATTAGTCATCAAGGATTGAATCTGCCTAGCGGCATTGTGAAAAGAATACATTTAAATAACTCAAAAGAAAAGTTTTAGTAAGTTAACTGATCAAAAAATAATAAGAACTGCATTTTTTAGGAGGAGCTAAAGGCCCCATGTACACTGCTGCTGTTAAACAGACGTTCAGACAGGGATGGACTGGCCATTGGGACTAAAGGGAGTTTCCCGGTGGGCCGATGGCTTAGTGGGCCGGCTTCAGTGACAGCGGGCCGCCGACCCCCTCTGCTCCTCTGTCTCTCCCTCTCTGCAGCGCTCACCTCCTCTCCCTCCCCGCAGTGCTCACCTGGGGGGGAACAGAGAAGCAGGGGGAGGACCAGAGGAGCAGGGGGGATGACAGAGGAGCATGGGGGGGACCAGAAGGAGCACGGGGGAGGGGACAGACAGCTGACTCAACAGCTATGGCCTCGGAGTTTCTCACTTCTGCCTAATCTTGCCCCATGGGGGGGGGCACCGAACTGATTCTTTGCCCGGGTGAAATAATGTCTAGCTTTCCCACTGGTACTGCCTATAAGAGTACCAGTACCAGCCGTTTTACTCTAATAAAGTAGAACGGCTAGTGAAGGGGGAGAGGGGGCTTGGGTGGCTGGGGGGGGGGAGGAGAGACCTATCAA
The DNA here is from genome assembly GCF_905171775.1 of Rana temporaria. Taxonomy (NCBI): domain Eukaryota; kingdom Metazoa; phylum Chordata; class Amphibia; order Anura; family Ranidae; genus Rana; species Rana temporaria. The sequence continues at coordinate 551,557,546 of NC_053489.1, forward strand.
AGTGGGCCAATCTGGATGAAGTGCAGGGCCAAATTTTGTCCCAGTCCAGCCCTGCGTTCAGAGGCAGTTGGACGCTTTTTTCAACTGCCCCTGAATACATTTAATGTTATCTTATGTGACCATGTACACAGGGTCATTTACAGTAGTTTTTAGGCAGTTGCGTTTAACAGCGTTTCTTTGATAGCAAAAAAATGAGTTCAGATGTTGGAGATTTCCACGTTTCAGACGCCAAACATTTATAGACGTTTTTTCCCATTTACATTTTTTTTTTTTTTTTTTAAAGCTTCTAAACGCAAACATGGCAAAACGCTGCTAAACGCGGCATGTAAACGTGGCAAAACGGACGTTTTAAACGTAGGTTACTATCTGTCAAGTTTAATCATTTAGGAGCAGTTGTAAAAACGTCCCAGGTACATGGAGCCTTATAAGTAAAATCTTGAGAGCTGAGTTGTTTTTGTACACCTTCTACCTGTGATTATCCCAGTCCACATGATATGCAAAGGACCTTCCAGAACCTATGTCTGTTTCCCCACTAGGGAGATTCACGCTCTCTGTTTGCCCTGCTGACCACTGTTGAGAACAGGAATAGATGGGAAATCTTCCAACAAGTACATTAGTTTCAATGACAATTGTCTAAGGGGACTTCCCTCATTTTGGAGATCTTTTTCATGCTTGTTGTGTGTTCAAGAAAGGAAGTTAAGATATCATCCCATTAGGAAGCAGAAAGAAAAAAAAATCCTGACGGGGCTTTAACAACCATTATCTCCTCTACTAAAAATGAAAAAAGAAAAGTTTGGCTTTAGATATATTTTCAAGAACACAGCAGATACTACCACACTTTACCAATCATTTCTCACTTTTTATATTTACTGGAAGGAATAGGAGGACAAAAACTGTAATTTCACATGCTACTGGTAGCACCCTCTCAGAAAGGTTGCTAGGAAAGTTAGGTATATTTAGCTCTGTTTGGCTCCACTGCTTGCAGGTTTCATTGTTTCTCCCTGCCTTCTGGAGGGTTCCAGAATGTAATGGACTGGAATGGAAAAGCGGCAACCTGAATATTTATGTTGTCTAAGCCAATCTCTGGGGGGGGGGGGGGCACTAAGTACCTGAGGAGTGCATTAATAGTCGGGCAACTGAGGCAAACCTGATTTTGTCCAGGAGAAGTTCCCAGCCTGAAGGGCTACTGCCCAGCTGAACATCTGCCTGTGTTCACCAATGTCCCAGCATCTGCTGAGCTGGGGGGGCCTACATGCTTAGATTCTCTGCAGCTATACAAAGAATTTTGTTGAGGATCCAGTCTGGAAAGTTCACCAATGAGATTATGTCTGATATTGGAAGATGGAATCCAAGTATCCAGGGACACTGAGTACAGACCTTTGTGCAGGATTCTGGTGTCCGTTGCTGCAGTAATCCCTTGTGCATTAAGGCTAAAGCTTGCCTGGCCTAGGCCAAACGCTTCTAAACGCGGTTAAATGCGGTAACCTGCATTTAGCAGCATTTTGTTTTCAGACTTTTTTTGGGCTATTTAAAAAAAAACTTTTTTAGAAATGCTTCTAAATGCAAAACGAGGCAAAACACAGCTAAACGCGACATGTAAACAAGACAAATTGGATGTTTTTTTCTGATGGAATTCCGCTCAAGCTTGGCTTGCATATACACGGTCACACAAAAGTTCTCTGAACTTTCGACCGCCAAGAACGCGGTGATGTACAACACTACGATGAGTTCAATGCTTCCGAGCATGCGTCAAATTGTTTCCGAGCATGCATCGGAATTTTGCGTGTCGGAATTGCTTCAGTCGATGAGATTTTTGGATAGGATTTTTTTTTCCGTCAATCTTTTTTTGTCAGATTTTCCGATCGTGTGTACGGGGCATTAAGCTTAAGGGTTTATAGAGCATCCCAGGGCTCACTATATAACATTCCAGTTACTTGGCAATACATTTGACTGTTGCTGTGTGTCTGACTGCTGCCACACTAAACTGAAAAAGGAACCTGGACCAGTTCAGTGGGTCCTTTCAGGGATGATCACTACATACTGGTAGGACCAGCAGCGATGGTGGGAAAAAGATACTGCCAGAGCAGCTCAAGTGAGCATTGTATAAAAAATGTTTGCCCCAACTGTAAGGCCCCGTACAGACGAGGGGACATGTCCGATGAAAACGGTCCACGGACCGTTTTCATCGGACATGTCCGCTCGGAGATTTCGGTCTGATGGTTGTACACACCATCAAACCGAAATCCCCACGAACAGACAGCACGGTGACGTGGCGGTGACGTTGACGCCGCCACGTCTGCAAACCAGGAAGTAAAATACTTACACGCATGCGTCAAATCCATTCGACGCATGCGGGAGATTTCTGTCCACTGGTTAGGTGTGCTAACCAGAGGACATGTCGGACGGACGGGTTTCCAGCCGACAAGTTTTAAAGCCTGCTTTAAAACTTTTGTCTGCTGGAAACCTGTCTGCTAGGCTGTACACACGGTCGGATCTGTCCGCTGAAACTGGTCTGCGGACCAGTTTCAGCAGACATGTTCGGTCGTGTGTACGAGGCCTTAGGCCTAGTACACACGAGAGGATTTATCCGCGGATACGGTCCACCGGACCGTATCCGCGGATAAATCCTCTCGAGGATTTCCACGGATTTGGATCCGATGGAGTGTACTCACCATCGGATCGAAATCCGCGTCGAAATCCCCTCGCGATGACGTGTCGCCGCGATGATGACGCGGCGACGTGCACGACGCTGTCATAAAAGGAATTCCACGCATGCGTCGAATCATTACGATGCATGCGGGGGATCCCTTCGGACGGATCGATCCGGTGAGTCTGTACAGACCACCGGATCGATCCGCGGGAGCCAATTCAAGCGGATAGATTTGTAGACATGTCTACAAATTTTTATCTGCTGGAATTGGGAAATTTCCGCGGATAAATATCCGCAGGAATGTACACACCATAGAATCTATCCGCTGAAACCGATCCGCTGAGATTTTTCAGCGGATGGATTCTATCGTGTGTACGGGGCCTAAGAAGAAAAACAGACCAAGACTTTTCGAACCATACTGTATTTGTTTTTCTCAAGGTAGAGGTATTGAAAGTAAAACTTATTTTTTTCTGAACCAGGCGATAGCGGTATGTACAACTGATGAAAAAATACAATTCAAAATGTACAATAAAAACACCATTTTAGTTTGATCTGTTGACAAAAGATATTTGGAAACCTTGCTTATAAATTCGTTTTTGTGGAGCAGTCTATGAGTTTACTGAATTAAGCCCCTTCTAAGGTTGACTTTTGCATTACATCTTCCAAGGCTGGTTTTTGATAAGTGACACGCATACCGTTCTCTCACACTCACACCCACACATGCTTCAACCAGGTAGTTATTTCATGGCCACCTTTAAAGCGTTTTTAAACCCAAAAGCAAACAATGTAACACATTGCAGCTTACCAATACTTAAATGCTTTGTCAGTATTAGTTTCCTTTTTTTAGACTTTTTTTTCCCTTTATTTCTAACTGGTGATCTGGCCAATAAGTCTGTTTTTTAACTTCCTTTAACACTAAACAGAAGTTAGAGGGTTGAGACAAACCATTTAATGCTTACAATGGTCAGCTTTTAATCATTTATGTAAAACCTTTATCCAAAAAAGTAAAACTGTTGCTGCAACTGCTTAAAAAAGGGTTAGCTGGAGTTTAGATTTTTTTTTTATTAAGTCCATCTAAATCTGTTAGTGGATCAAATACTACCCTCTGCACAGATTGACAACGCTGCTCTCCAAGGGTGGCTCTATCATTAATAGAATGGAGCAACACCATTACAGGAAGTATGTTACTGGCTGTAACAGGTGTAACCTATGTCCCAGGACCATCATATTATAGTGTTGTTTTCATCAGGGTCTTCTATAGCGCCGCTGGTTCGGGCTAAGGGCTTCCACATATCCACTAAGCATTTTATATCCACTTCATACATTTGTAGGCATCCTGTTCTCAGAGGTTCAGAGCATGCTTCAGCGCTCTACCCCTATTGGGCCTCCATCTCTAAGCATGATTGAGGACTTGATTTAAATTTCAGTGTCACGTCTACCCCAACGCAGCTGGTCAAACACTATAACTGGCTACTGTGTTCTTCACCTTTAGCAGCCCCCTTTCCCATAAAGTAAGCAGGCCTACCGTACTCGGTTGCCCCCAGGACTTATACACAATGCTATAGAGCCTAGCTACCACGCCAGGCACTTGTGGTCGGCAGAAGGGCAGTGTGGTTCTAGGACACTCCAGGTAAAAGGCAGGCTGAGTTCAGGAAATAGTCCAAAATCCGGTCCAATGTAATCCAGCCTAGCAGAACAGGGCAGACAGACAGGGAGCTTGATCAGGAATTACACACGAATCAATCTCTATCACAAGCATGAGACTGAAGGTTTGGCTTGCTTATAACCACATCAATCACCTTGCTGCTAGAATGAGGAGCTAGACGCTCCTGACATTACCCCCACTCTGAGGAGGGGCCCTGGACCCTTAAAGACAAGCTTGACATCCAGCACAGGACCATCATACTGGGCAGAGGTCAGGGGATCCCCAAGGTCAGGTTGGTCAGCAGGTGACCTGTCACAGTAGTCAAGTAAGATAGCTTATACATAAGCAGGATGCTCAATTGGTATGGGCTGGACTGGTGCAGAGGCCGACTGGACCACGTCAGCAGGTGTCGAGACTGACTGGACCGTGTCAGCAGGTGTCGAGACTGACTGGACCGTGTCGGCAGGTGCCGAGACTGACTGGACCGTGTCAGCAGGTGTCGAGACTGACTGGACCGTGTCGGCAGGTGCCGAGACTGACTGGACCGTGTCAGCAGGTGTCGAGACTGACTGGACAGCATCGGCAGGTGTCGAGACTGCGGAACTTGAAGACAAGTTAGCCTGAATGTTCATCCAAGGGAGTTTAGGGACGTGTAATAAGGAGTCTTCGATGGAGTCTAAAAAGCCAAACCTGAACTGGCTTCTTAGAGCTGGGTCATTCCACCCTGAGTCAGGTGCCCAGCAGGGAAATCGGAACAATATTGTTCAGTGGTGCGTTTTTTCTCACATATTGACCTAAGGTTAGTTTCAGCTGAGTGGGCATGGTCAGGATGACAGTCTAGGTAAAAGGCAGGCTGAGTTGAGAAGCTTGATCAGGAATTACACACGTATCACCCTCTATCACAAGCATGAGACTGAAGGTTTGGCTTGCTTATAACAGGTTTGGTTTTCACCCAGAGACTGACCACATCAATCAACTTGCAGGTGGACAAAAACAGGGAGAATTCCATAGCCAAAACCAGGATGCTGGAATTAGGGGCAGGAGCGCTAGACGCTCCTGACATTCAGATTCAAAGTCCTCACAGCCTACAGCCTACTCCTTTATATTACTCAGATTTACTAGGAATTGTTTCTGGAATGATGCATTATCTTCCATCCTGCATTTAGAGGATCATCCGGTGGTTTTAGGCCTAAGGTCTTTTAAAACTGTTGTGGCTGCAAAGACTTTCCCAATACATTTAGGGCTAGATTCAAGTAGCCCGCCGTAAGTTTGTGCGGGCGTAGCGTATGTTATTTACGGTACGCCGCCGCAACTTACACGGGCAAGTGCAGTATTCACAAAGCACTTGCTCCGTAAGTTGTGGTGGCGCAGCGTAAATGGGGCCGGCGTAAGCGCGCCTAATTTAAATGAGTATGAGGGGGCGTGTTTTTTGTAAATGGGTGGTGTCCCGACGTGATTGACGTTTTTCCCGAACGGCGCATGAGCCGTCCGTGGAATTTCCCAGTGTGCATTGCTCCAAAGTACGCCGCAAGTACGTCATTGGTTTCGACGTGAACTTAAATTACATCCAGCCCTATTTGCCGAACGACTTACGCAAACAACGTAAAAAATTCAAAATTCGACGCGGGAACGATGTCCATACTTAACATTGAGTACGCCTCATAATAGCAGGAGCAACCATACGCCGAAAAAGCCTAACGTAGACGACGTAAAAAAATAGCGCCGGGCGTACGTAAATTTGTGAATCGGCGTATCTAGGTCATTTGCATATTCTACGCCGAAAATTACGGAAGCGCCACCTAGCGGCCAGCGTAAATATGCACCCTAAGATACGACGGTGTAAGAGACTTACGCCAGTCGGATCTTAGGCTAATGTCGGCGTATCTTGCTTTCTGAATACAGAAAGAAGATATGTCGGCGCAGCTTTGAATTTACGCGGCGTATCTATAGATACGCCGGCGTAAATCAATGCTGAATCTAGCCCTTAGTATTTTAAAAGTTCCTCTACGAGGATTGGAAACAATCTATTAAGACTCTTCCTGACAATGTGAAGGAGCTTTTTCCCTTTGAAAGGGAATTTATTGCTAAGTGGTGACTTCAGTCATACATCTTAACAAGAATACCACTAAGCTTGGACCAATGTAATTATGTAGCTGAAATAATTGAAGTAGACACCACTACTACATTGCCCTCCACTTGCTTCTGGGCTCTGTGCTTAGTGGCTTGCCTGCTGCATTCTTAACACATGAGGTTGGCCGCTTGGAAAGTTTGTCTTTAAGAGAATGCTTTGCATTTTCTGTTTAAATGGAAATCATTCTCTAATTGGACATGGTGGGGAGCATGACATCACCTCTCAGCTTCCAGGTTTTAATGCCAAACCTAATTAAACAAGCTGAAGTTAGAATCTGATTGGCTACCATGCATGGCTGCACCCAGGGGCAGACTGATAACTCATGGGGCCCCCGGGCAATAGGAGATTATGGGCCCCCCAGACAATAGGAGATTATGGGGCCCCCAGGCAATAGATTATGGGGTTAAAAAGTATATACACACACATACAGTATACACACACAGTATACATACACACAGAATACACATACAGTATACATACACACAAAATACACAGGGCCAGATCCACATAGAAATAGATCGGCGCAGCGTATCAGAGATACGCTACGCCGCCGTACCTTACCTAGCGTAATTTCGAATCCTTAAAGATTTTGCGCCGTAAGTTACTAAGGCGTAGTGTATCTCTGACGGCGGAATTCAAATCAGCGGTTTGGGGTTCGTGTTTCATTTAAATCAAGCGCGTCCCCGCGCCGAATGAACTGCACATGCTCCGTTTCTAAATTTCCCGCCCTGCATTGCGCTAAATGACGTAGCAACAACGTCATTTTTTTTAACTTAGACGTGAATTACGTCCATCCCGATTCACGGACGACTTACGGAAAAAAAAAAAAAATCTAATTTCGACGCGGGAACGACGGCCATACTTAACATGGCAAGTCTAACTATACGCCGCAAAATACCAGCTTTAACTATACGCCGGAAAAAGCCGACTAGAGACGCCATAAAAAAATGCGCCGGACGCTCGTACGTTCGTGGACCGATAGAAATAGCTAATTTGCATACCCGATGCAGAAAACGACGTGAACGCCACCCAGCGGACGCCGAAGTATTGCATCTTAGATCCGAAAGGCGTACAAGGACGTATACCTGTCGGATCTAACCTAAATGCCGTCGTATCTTGGTTTGAGGATTCAAACCAAAGATACGACGCTGATAATTTGAAAGTACGCCGGCGTATCAGTAGATACGCCGGCGTACTCTGTCTGTGGATCTGCCCCACAGTATACATACTTACACACACTGAAAAGGTACTGGAGAGGCGGGGCAGCTAAGATCTTGGGATTTTTAGACCAAAAGGATGTCGGTAAGGGACATTTCAGGGACAGATGTAAAAAAAAGCACAGATTTTTACATACTGTCACTGGTTTTACTGAGGCTGGCAACCCTGATGGGGCCCCCTAATGGCATGGGGCCCTCTGACAGTGCCCGAGTGCCCGAATGGTCAGTCCGCCCCTGGCTGCACCAGATTCTAAGTGCACCAGCTTTAGAAAATCAACTCCATAGTAATATTGGTCCATTGTGATGTAAAAATATAGCATACCTGGACTTCTTCTTCAAGAAAACCTATCCAAAATGCATACTTTTATAACTGAAAATATAACAAGGACAATACCTATCTTCCCTGCCCTCCACCCTTTCTGGATATTGTTTGCTATCATATGATAGGTATACTTTTATGCTCACAGTGAATTGCTGTGTAGAAGAAAGGTTGAACGGTTATTTTACTGAGGAGTTGCAGGTTAAGCAGAAAACAAGGTAAATGGCAATCTGCAAGCACAAGCACTAGTAAGTGGCTATAGCAACTGCAGCAGAACATGTGAAGTAATTGTTTCAGGCACTGTTGTAGAAGCAAACAATAATGCTGATAGTAACAGGTGCAGTAATGCTGATAGTAGCAGTCACAATAATTCTGGTAGTACACCAGTATATCTTCAGTATATCTTCAGTACACAAGTTATCACACAGGCATAGCCTACATTACCTGGGTGGCATCTGCAGGAGGGGTAGCTGACCAACGTGGTGACAGCACAAGCTGCACTTGAGTAAACTGTACAGTTCCTATGCAGTAGTACCGGAAACCGGTGAATAGTGGGGCGTGATGACGTCACTGTGTGCTCTCCCGACATGTTTTGTTTTACGTGACATCCTCCTTCGGGTGATTGCCACATGAAGAGCTCCATCTCTTTCCCTTGGTGGTGGTGAAAGCTCCAAGAATATCTTCCATCTATCTGGATCTCTACTGTCATAGAACTTTTTATTTTGTCACTTTTCAGAGACTTCATTTTATGAATCACTTTCCATTTTATTGGTCATTATATGTATTATACTGATTTTCTTACACTTTACTGTGTTCACTAGTTTTGATTAGAGCGGCTATTTTTGTTTTTTTAACTGTGTGATGTTTGCAAGTATCTGTGTTAAGCTGGATATAGATGGATTAAAATTAAAGCGATATTAAAAGCAGATTTAAAACAAAAAAGTAACAAACATGTCATGCTTACCTGCTCTGTGCAGTGTTTTTTTCACAGAGCAGCACAGATTCTCCTCTTCTCGGGTCCCCCCAAGCCCTTCTCTCCTGCCGACTGCCCCCTTAGCAAGCAGTTTGCTATGGGGGCACCCATGCAGACTCGCTCAAAAGCTGCTGCTCCTCTGTGTGTCCGTTCACACACAGAGTGGCCTGCCCATGCCCCCACTCTCTCCTCATTGGCTCACTGGCTATGATTGGCAGGAGCCAATGACTTAGAAGAGCCGCTGCTCTTGTGCATATTGTTGGATCAAGATGGGGCTCAGGCGAGTATTGGGGGGGGGGGGGCTGGAGGATTTTTACCTTCAATTTTGATCCATGTGTACTGTAGCTAGCTGTTCCTATTTAAAAAAAATGTTGATTATAAGATTGATTTCTGTTGCTCTGTGGTTTACCTGCTTGTTACCCCATAATACATAATCGGGAATAGGCTTTAAATAGTGTTCCATTCTCTAAAATGGACAGACAAACATTTAAGAACAACTTGCACAAGAAGGAATGCAATCTGTCATACCAGCAGAGAAACAGACCTTGAAGTGGCAGTTATATAACAGTTCTTTCTAATTAAGGAAAACTTCTAACAAGCCAATGAAGAAATGAGGACAGAGTCGGGGCTGATAATCTGAGTTACTCTGCTGCATCAGGTGATTAAATACTTTAATATGGGGAATACGTTCACTAATGGAGTGACAAACATATATATGTCAATCAATAAAGATGCAGAAGTGCCTTCAATTAAAGAATAAAGGGAAACCTTAATTCCATTGGTACTTAACTATGGGACCAAATGCCAAAGTAGCAAGCTAGGCTACATTTCTGAATTTATAACCTATGCATTTTTAGTGCTTTTTGCATTTTGCAGATTTGCACTACAGAACGTGTTCCATAGGAAACCATGTTAAAGTGGGAACTGGGAAGCTGAAGCAGCTGACAGGTTAGACAGACAGGAGCTGGATCACTGGACCGGAACCAGGAACAAACAGCATACCTCCCAACATTTAAAAAGTCCACTGCGGGACAGTTGTTGAGCGGGGGGGGGGGGGTAGTCGAAGTTTTTGAGCGGGGGGGATCGAAGTTGTTGAGCGGGGGTGGTAATCTTGAGCGCGGGGGGGTCGAGGTTCTTGAGCGGGGGGGGCGAAGTGGATGCCTCTCACCTTTGCACAGAATGTCGCCTCCCTCAGCAGTCATCGACGCGCCGCAGTACATTCAGCTACGCCCGCCTCCTGTTCAGCTCCGCCTGCCTCCTCCTATAGTACAGCTGCCATTCAGCTCTGCCCGCCTCCTCCTATAGGCTGCCATTCAGCTCCGCCCGCCTCCTCCGATAGGCTGCCATTCAGCTCCACCCGCCTCCTCCAGCAGTACTGCCCAATTAGCTCCGCCCACCTCCTCCTACAGTACTGAGCGGTGGGGGGGGAACTCGGATCCTCTCAGTGCTGGAAATGTAACCCTTTTGCGGGACTGCGGGAATATGCAGTCAGTGCGGGATAATCCCGCAGAATCCATGCTTGTTGGGAGGTATGCAAACAGGCTCAACTCAGCAGACTGGAACAGCTTGGACTGGAACCGGGACAGACAGGAATCATTCAGCAGACTGGACTGGAACTAGGAACAGACTGGAACCGTTCAGCAGACTGGATTGGAACTAGGAACAGACTGAAACCGTTCAGCAGACTGGAACTAGGAACAGACTGGAACCGTTCAGCAGACTGGATTGGAACTAGGAACAGACTGGAACCGTTCAGCAGACTGGAACTAGGAACAGACTGGAACCGTTCAGCAGACTGGATTGGAACTAGGAACAAACTGGAACCATTCAGCTGGACTGGAACTAGGAACAGACTGGAACCATTTAGCTGGACTGGAACTAGGAACAGATTGAAGCAGACTGGAACAGACTGGATGGTCAGACAGGCCGGGTCGGTTATCAGGCGGTCAGCGAGGTACAGAGGTGCAGACAGAAGGGTAGTCAGAACAGGCCAAGTGTCAGGTGCAGGCAGATGGCTGGAATAGTCACAGGTTAGCCAGGGTCTTTCACAGGTAAGTCACAGATCAGGTTTCAAATACACAAACGCTGTAGAGCAGACAGCGGGGATGGTGTGTGAGAGGCCGGCTTAAATAACCCGCTTGGCTCCAACAGGGGTGTGCAAACATGCACGCACCCGCATGCGCGGTTGCAGCCGCGATCGGGAACTGCAAAGTCTGAGGCACCTGTTTCTGGCAGGATCTTCATGACATCTGCACTTCTGTGAACCATTTTTGGAAGTTGGCTCAGTTGGCTGATGTCACTTAGCTGGTCCAGGATCCACCCAGATGCCTGGATCAGCATCTGGCTCAGGCTCTCAGCAAGTTGCTGAGAGCCTGAGCCATCCGCTCCCTCCCCATGCACAAACCAGCGCTCCAGTGAGCACTGGAGGGGTAGAGCACAGAGCCAGTGACTAAAAGTCTCACTGAACAACTAGAAATTAGTGATTAGCCATCTTTGATCGCTCACATTCTCAGTCTTAGAAGCAGCAGGAGACAGATACAGCATTGGAGCGATGCTGCATCCACCTAAGTATATGTGGACTTCCAGCAAGCTAGTCCCCAGCGTATCCCGTTCTCTTTTGCACTCGTTGGCTGTTAGAACTACTGATGTCCTAACAACCAATGATTTCAGGTGTGTACAGAGGAGAGAGGGTACTCAAAGAGTCACCATTAGAGGTATAGAAAACAATGGAGAAGTAGAAAAAATATAAAAATGTTATTGAAAAAAGTACATAGTAGTCAAAAGTGTTCAAAATTTATAAAAATCATATAAAATTATACAATGTGTACAGTGAGCCCTTTTTAGTGCCTTCCTGGCACTAACAAGTATGTGAGAACTGTGATTGGGGACACTTGATGTGAGGGGGCACTGTGTTGGGGGCACCTGATGTAAGCAGGCACTGTCATGGGAACATCTGATATAAGGGAGGTAAGGGGACACTCTAAGAGGGATACCTGATGTGATGGTGAAATCTGATGTAAGGGGGAACTCTGATCAGGACACATGATGTAAGGGGGCCAGGGTGATGGAAACACTTGATGTAAGGGGCACTGTAAAGGGGGGCACCGGATGTAGGGAACACCTGATGTAAGTACGCACTGCGATGGGACCATCTGATATAAGTGGGCTCTCTGATGGGGACGCCTGATGTGATGGAGAAATCTGATGTAAGGGGGGACTCTTATTAGGACACCTGCTTAAAGGTGGCAATGTGATGGGGATACCTCATATGATAAATTACATTTTAGTTTTAAATATCATGATATTAAATAATGGATGTGGGTGCATTTTGGTGGGCGTAATTTTCGTCTTGGGCCAGCCCTGCTTCTTAGCTTGCCCCATCAGGTGCAGAGATGTAATGAAAGAATTAAAAAGTGGAAATTAAAATGTAATACAAGTTATCACTTTGCCAGTTAATTGTGTACACCTTGTGTGACAAGTATTTTTCCTGTTCTCCCTTGTCACCCGTCTCTTTGCTTTCTTTTGCCGCAAAGGGCTTTTAATCACATCTATTAACAAAAACGGTCATATAATAAGGGGAAAAAAAGCGTAATGTTTCATTAACTTTCTCATAATTGTTTTTCAATACAGCTCTCAAGTAGATGCAAGCTATTTTCCTTGGTAAATCAATGCTTACAAGCGGAACCCATTCTATGTCTTTTAAATAGTATTCTTTACTAATAAAGCAACTGTACATTATGCAGTGCTGGGGAAAAATGAAGCATCCACTTTGCCGAGCTTTGTCCTTGTTCCTCTATTATAGCAAACATTCACATTATTTGTATTTTATAAAAGAATAAAAGTTTGTCTACTACATATAACAGATTAGCAGATGGTAAAGTTATCAATTGCACTAGTTTACAAGTAAGTGGATATATGTTGTAGTTTCGATTACTTCTTCTTGTTATTATTATTATTATTACATTTTCAACAGGGATAAATCAGGATAAATTAGTCAAATACTTACATCGGAGAAAATGTATGAATAGGCATTCGTCTTACCAGATCCGTTTTATGACACTTGCTCTGTGGCATGGAATTGCACTAATGCCGCGTACACACGATCGGTCAATCCGATGAGTACGGTCTGATGGACCGTTTTCATCAGACCAAACCGATCGTGTGTGGGCCCCATCGGTTATTTATCCATCGGTTTAAACATTTGAAACTTGTTTTAAAATTAACCGATGGATACCTAACCGATAGAAAAAAAATTATCGTTTGTAGGCACGTCCATCGGTTAAAAATCCATGCATGCTCAGAATCAAGTCGACGCATGCTTGGAAGCATTGAACTTCATTTTTTTCAGCACGTTGTTGTGTTTTACGTCACCGCGTTCTGACACTATCGTTTTTTTAACTGATGGTGTGTAGGCACGACGGACCATCATTTAGCTTCATCGGATTACTGATGGACAAATCCATCAGACCGTTCTCATCGGATTGACCGATTGTGTGTACAGGGCATTAATTCACTTGCAGGAAAAGATGTTGCTTTGTGTAAAGCAGGGGTGCCCAACCTTTTGAAGGCCAAGGGCCACTTAAGAGACTTAGGGCCAGATCCTCAAAAGGGATACGCCGGCGTATCTACTGATACGCCGTCGTATCCCTGTTTCTATCTATGGAACTGATCCACAGAATCAGTTTCACATAGATAGGGAGAAGATCCGACATGTGTAAGGGACTTACACTGTCGGATCTTAGGATGCAGTACCGCAGCCGCCGCTGGGGGCATTTCTCGTCGAAATGCCGCTTCGGGTATGTAAATTAGCACTTACGGAGATCCACGAAGCTTTTACGCTTCGTTTTTTCTCCGTAAGTATTAGTTTGCCGTCGCAATATTAGGGCTGCTTTTACAAGGCCTAAACTGTTTAGGCCTTGTAAAAGTAGACCCTTCTATCCCGCGTCGCCGTCTTTTTTTTTAAAAAAAAAAATTTCCGCCGCAACTCGTATTTTTTTTTTTACGCCCGTCGCGATTCTCAAAGCCCGGCGCAACGTAAAACCGCGCAAAGCATGTTGGGAAAATGACATCGTGAGCATGCGCAGTACGGCCGGCGCGGGAGCACGCCTAATTTAAATGGGACTCGCCCCATTAAATTAGGAACGCCTTGCGCCGGCCGCATTTAAGTTACACAGCCGAAAATTTCTAGGTAAGTGCTTTGTGGATCGGGCACTTAGGTAGAAATTTTCCGGCGGTATAACTTAAATCCGAATATTTAAGTTACACCGGCTGGCTGTGGATCTGGCCCTTAGTAACCAATCACGGGCCACATGGAGCGGAGTGGGCAGATGACAGGTCTGTGTCCAGTCTGTATATGCAAAGCAGACACAGACCAATCTACTCTATGGGCCCTCCAATCCAATCAGATAGAAGGGGCAGATCCACTTCTGTTTTTTTAGCAGATCAGATTGGAGGTTGGCAGGTGTAAACAGACAAAAGTCTGTTTACATCTGCCGCTCCATAGAGGTGAATGGAGCGTCCGATTGGGTTGGACCGATCATGTGAAAGGGGCTTAAGGCTGCTTTTACATTGATGGCCTGCGGTCTATTGCAGCGCAGTGTACCTGTGGTTTTCCCACTGGTTAGCTGCACTTTGCCATAGACATCTATTATATCCTGCAGGTGTGGTGCACTTTCTGAAAAGCCACTTGCTTCCTCTGCCGCTGGCTTCATTTACAACACTGATGCTCTCAGCTTGCAGATCGGCAACCTGCAATCTGGGCTTGCCAACCAGCCATCCCAGAGCAGGAGGTCGTGGGCCACATCAGAGGGCTCGGCGGGCCACATGTGGCCCCCGGGCCACTGGTTGGGCACCCCTGGTGTAAAGGATGTAGGGCCTATGTGGTCTGCAAGATCGGTGCAAGTATGAAACGCTAAATTGAAGAATGATAGATCCAATCAGGGCAGTAATGCATACTGGGTTTGATTCACAAAATGAATAGAGCAGGTTCACTTTAAAAGTAAATAACCAACCAGCTGACTTTCATTCTCTGTGTACATGGCTAACAACCCGCTTCTGTCAAATGGTCATTCTAGAAAACCAGCATCCAATCAGTGCTTGCAGGTGCTGATCTGTGCATTCTGATGGTAGGGGTCTCAGTAGGAGAGATCTCTTCAACAAAATTGCTTGTGTTAATGCGGAGATTTACTAAAACTGGAAAGTGCAAAATCTGGTGTAGCTGTGCATGGTTTCCCATAAGCTTCTAATGTTTTTGAGCTGACTGGCTTCTACACAGACCTGCACTCTCCAGTTTTAGTAAAGCAAATGGGTACCCAACTTTAATGATTGAGGTGCAATGTGAAAATGCAACGCAAAGAATACCCAATCGTGTGCAAAATTATGATTTAAAAGAAAACAGGATTATTACCTTCAAATGACTTAGGCTGGGTTCACACTAGAACACGCAGCGTCTCACAGCAGGAGTCTCGTGTGTCTCCATTCACCGCTGAGGTCTAATTTCAGCACATATTTTGGGCTGAATTTGGACCTGAAATGGACCAAAAGACGCACAGGGCTGCGGAGATGTGTAAACCGGCTCCATAGAGAGCCAGTCACAATCTCATGCTATGCAAATTGGATGCAGAAAACCCACATTCAATTTGCATAGGTGTGAGGCCAGCCTGATTTATTAAAATCAGCACAACTTCACCTAATTCCTTACAGTGACACTAAACTCTGGTTTAAATAGAAAAAAAATCTCTTTAAGTATGTATTCTTAATTTTTAAAAAGTACTTTCTCTCAGCCTCCTCCAAATCATTTAATTCCTTTATTTTGCTGGTGTTATCTGATTTCCTTTTAGGGTGTTCATTCTCCATTGCTCCCGGATTTTGGTCTCCTTGATGACAGGTGAACTATTAGGAGGCATTGCCTCTCTGATCTGAATGGGCAAGGGATAGTGCCCCTTTAACTTAATTACATGCCATAGGTTTAGAAACATGATTTCACTTCTCAGTGTTTGCACAGTGACTGGTTGAAATAAACAGAATAACACATTTTATCATTTCTAGTTGTTTGGATTGTTATTTTATATCCACAATGTTTTATATCAGTGTCTAAAACTCTGAATTTTTATGGCTTGTAGGGGTGGCATTGCACTAAAACGGCAGTGATTTGGACTGTCACCACAACTCAAAGTATATACTGGAGGTAGAGCCTATACTGTAGTGACATCTTTTCTACGTCTCACTCTGTTTATAGAAGCTGGTTGGTCACTTTGTGCCTCCCTGTGTCATGCTTTGGGGCTGTTTTTTGCTAAGGGAACAACTTCACCACATCAAAGGATGATGGACGGGGCCATGTACTGTCAAATCTTGGGTGAGAACCTCCTTCCCTCAGCTAGGGCATTGAAAATGGGTCATGGATTGGTGTTCCAGCATGACAATGACCCAAAACACACAGCCAAGGCAACAAAGGAGGGTCTCCAGACCTTAATCCCATAGAAAATATGATGAGGGAGCTCATGGTTTGAGTTTCCAAATGTCAGCCTTGAAACCTTAATGACTTGGAAAGGATCTGCAAAGAGGAGTGGGTGAGCGACGTGCTGACGTCACCGCGCTTTGCCACGTTCCGCCTTGCACGGGCGTGTTTTCTGTCTTTTTAATTTTTTCCAGCCGGCTTCCATTTTTTTGCTATGACCTGTCATTTTATCGAATAAATCATCTGGTTTTACTGATGGAAGTTTTTTGTTTTCTCTCCTTGGTTGCACACATCCATTGAGATCACTCTCCCTGTCACGTTCCATCCGTTGGATCCAGTAGTAAGCATCTGAACACCGAGTGTGCTAGCTGACACTGACACATTAAGACTGCCAGACCATCCAGGCCGAAGCTTCAAGATCGTCAAACCTCTGAATCCAAGCAGCTTCCAGCTCATTATTTCAATACTCTGACAACAGAGGTGTGGTCATGCAGCAGGATTGCCTTTTAAAAAAAAACATTAAATGCAGGTAAAAACATGTGCATTTATTTTTTAAGGAGCCTGTAAAGCATTGTAGATGGTGGGTGCACTCTCAGACTCCTGCAGACTGTCACTGTAGCTCTCTGCCCATTCCTTGTACGGGAAGGCAGTTACTGAATGACAGGAAGATTCAATGAACTACTTAGAGTGCTCATCAACACCCTGGTAGTTAATTGATAATTACAAGCCATCAGCCGCAATGGCTGATGCTAGTTGTAGTTCTCCTATTCACTGAACTCTGTGAATGAATGGCGAGGAGTGGTGGGTGGAGTCTGCATGGCTACTTTTAAAAAAAAATTGTGACAGCAGATGTGGGAAGAAGATCCTCAGCCCGCTTCACAACGGGGAATCAGGGAAAGGGGGAGGATGCAGGGGCTGCTCAGTTAGTTACATGTTACACCGTAAATATGGGTGTAACATGTAACATTTTTCTAAAGTTGAACTTATCCGTTAATACCCTAGTTATGGTTTACCGGTAGTTAGCAGTAACTAGTTAAATGAAGCTAGACTTGTTTTGTAATGTTAGGGAAGTTTTGCCATTCATCCAATCAGCTTCTTCTCTTCTAAACTGTCCAGTTCATTGATACTAACTACCACTATCTGCGCTAATATTGTTTTCACAATCACATAGCCATCATTTTTGTTCTGCTTCTTTCTGTCACGTTTCTTTTTTTATAAAAGATTCTTAATTCTTTGATGTCATCTACAATCAAATGTGACTTTTGTTTATGATAGATATGTAGCAAGGTGAAGTTATTTAAAAAAAATTATAATTTTTCTTTTATTTCGCCCTTAGCACAACCGTTTTTCAAGAGCCCGAGGCAAAGTTTTGACATCAGAGACAACTTCACCAGCCCATGTTAAAGTATGCAGAATCTCACTCAAGTTAATTTCAAATCCTTTTGGGCATAGTCCTGGTTTTCTTTTGCCGTAGGCAAAGTCTGACATAAGAAAAAAAAAGGAGAAATGTCTGCCCACAGAAAACACCTTTGCTCCCTCTTCTTTCATGTTCTTAGGAAATCCTTTTGGGGCATAGCAATAGAACAAAAGGATTTGAAAGAAAGGATTGATGGTCTTAAAACAGAGGGATGACTGTTCAAATCTAGCTTAAAAGATAGAGAACCTATAAAAAGCTATGAACAACAGCAGAGAGACAGGGTGGCAAATCTACATTGCCATGACAACAAATGCAAAGAGTAAAAGATCCCGTATATTTCAGCAATTGCTTACAATGCTGATTCTGAAGGCTGTAACACCACTACAATATGAGATCTATTATAAAGCCTTTGCTGAATGCTTATAGACCTACGAGCATTTATTTTCACTGCTCAAGGTAATACTGTACTGAACTACTTGTGGGTGTCTCATGAACTGCTAGTTAGACAGCTAGAAAACTGTGCATTCGATTACAGCCACACTAAATGCCTATTTCTTAATTTAACTATGAAAAAACAATAAAGAGAATGTGTAATGATTTTACAGACAATGATCCAAAGCAGGCACATGAAGAAGGGCCGACACTGAAAAACACACTAGGCACACAGCAGTGTGCAATGCAGTAAAGCCTGATTAGCTCATATTGCTTGACCTGCCATTGGCGCTCAGGTTAAGGTCTGATGTACAGAGGATTATAAGAAGCTAAGATAAGTACAGATTATTATATGTATATGTTTTAGAATTTAAAAACACATC
This sequence comes from Rana temporaria, assembly GCF_905171775.1. Taxonomy (NCBI): domain Eukaryota; kingdom Metazoa; phylum Chordata; class Amphibia; order Anura; family Ranidae; genus Rana; species Rana temporaria. The sequence continues at coordinate 551,576,169 of NC_053489.1, forward strand.
CAACATTTTTCAAGAACTCATAGATGGATTTTTTCTTCTCTTTATTTGCCTGAAGTTTACCACCCCCTAGCGTCTGAAGTGGCTAGCCCCCGCTACAGAAAGAAACCTCACTCTTGTTTTGTACATGTTATACAAGCCGGGTTGCAAAGCAGTGATCCAGACAGTGGTGACCCGTCCATTAGGGGCACAATACATGCTCCCAGCTCCTTATCTACATGCAGGGCACCGGACACATGGATTTCAATGTTTTATTTTTAAGCACATGATTAATGCCTGCGGCATCAATAGGCTTCAAAACAGGGTGGACTCGGGGCGCAGAGCACTGCGCCCTGAGCCCACCCAGTTCTGTGACATTAGCAAATTGATATTCACTAATATCTTCCTGCTTCTCCTCCCTGCCATTCATGAAGCGTATTCTGAGACCCAATTGGCCAGATAGTCTTAGGACAATCGGGTCTCAGGACACACTTCCTGATTGGCTGGGAGGAGAAGCAACAGCCCTGGCTCTTCCCTTGTCAAGCTGAAGCAAGGAGTAGCATTGGCCTCCTAAGGTAAGGCCACTGATCACCGCCTTCCATCTCTCGCGGGGGAGGGGGGATGGGGCACTGATCGCAGTTATCCATCTCCCGTACGGGGGGCACTGATCACCGCCGCCTGCCTCCAGTAGGGGGCCACTGATCACCGTTGTCCATCTCCCGCGGGGGAGGGGGGCAGGTTTTTTTTATGCCCCCCCCAAAAAAAAATATTGAGCACCAGCCACCACTGGATCGAGATCTGCTTTTGTGGCATTTTCAGGTGTTTTAAAGTGCACAGCCCAGACCCCCTTACCAAGCTTCTTCTCACGCACAGAGGTGCATGTACACTATGCATTTATCAGGAACCTGTACTCACCGAGGCCGAGATGCTGAGGACGGCTTGCCTTTGCGACCCTGCGCAGTCCGCTCCCTGGAGTTGAGACAGAGGAGGGAAGGCACAAGGAGGCACCGGTGCCGGAAGCAGGTAAGTAGACTTGGTGCAGCTGACGGAAGCAGGGCAGGTGCAGAAGACTGGAGACAACTGTAGGTCAGGCAGGAACTGGCAGGAAGTCCAGAGGGATCAAGCAGGAAACGAAGGAAAATCCGGGTCACAGGCCGTGGGTCAAGGGCTGGAGAAAACAGAGGAAGTCCGTAGGTACAAGCCAAGGTCAAAGGGCAGGAGACATCAGCAATCCGGGTAACGTTAGCCAAAGGATCAAAGGTTCCAGGTGAGAGGAGAGTCGTCAGGAAGTCCGGGTCAAAAACAGGCAGATATGGCAACGGGAAAACACATAGAAGCTGAAGACAAACCAGCAACCTGTTCAGGGGAAGATGCTGGTTTAAATAGGACTGTCAGTCCTCTGATTGGCCACAGGGCTGTCACGTGCGCGCCTGTGCGCGCGTCCAAGTACACGGCGCGCCGCTGTACCGCGCATGCGCGCGTGCACATTGCACCCGGGCATGCGCCGGAGCCCCGTCGCCCCGTGCATGCGCGGGAGCCCAACAGAGACGGGAATGGTGCCCTGACAGTGCCCCCCCCCCAAGGGGCGGACTCCGGACGCCCAAACTGGCCATTAACTCTGGGTGTTCCACATGAAAGGCCCGAATCAGGCGAGGAGCATGGAGATTCCGGGAAGGCTCGCAGGAGTTATCTTCAGGGGGATACCCTTTCCACTTAATGAGATATTGCAGTTGCCTTCCTCTCTTTCTACAACTCAAGATAGCTTCCACCTCAAATTCCCTTTCCCCCTCAATCTCCACTGGTGGTGGCGGCAGTTCTTCTCTTCCGTCGAAGGGATCCGACACAACGGGCTTGAGCAGGGAGGCATGCAACACGGGATGGACCCTGTAAGACTCGGGCAAAGCCAGCTCGAAAGCCACCGGATTAATTTTCCGCCTGATCTCAAATGGCCCGATGAACCTCGGACCCAGCTTTCGAGAGGGAATAGGTAATTTGAGGTTGATGGCGGATAGCCAGACCTTCTCACCCACTTTGAAGACTGGGCAATCCTTCCTCCCTTTGTCATAGAACCTCTTATAGTTCTCCTGAGCTTGCCGCATGGCTTCCTGTAATTTCTGGAAATTCTGCTGGATGCAGGTTACATGTTCCTGGACAGCTGGCACAGATGTTTCAGGAATGGAATCCGGGAGAAAGGAAGGGTGGAAACCAAAGTTAGCCCAGAACGAAGTTTGGTTTGTGGAGGAATGTATGGAATTATTATAGGCGAACTCGGCTGAAGATAACAAAGAGGACCAATCGTCTTGGGAGACTGAGCAAAAGCAGCGTAAGTATTGTTCCAGCGTTTGATTAGTTCGTTCTGTCTGGCCATTACTTTGGGGGTGATAGGCCGAGGACAGGCAGATCTCCACTTCCAGTGCTTTGCAGAGCTCCCTCCAGAATTTGGATGTGAATTGAGTACCTCTGTCAGATACTATGCTTTTGGGCACCCCATGAAGCCTGATGATTTCTTTAAAAAAAATTCTGGCAGTATCTGCCGCGGACGGTGTACCTATCATAGGCAAAAAATGCGCCATCTTGGACAGACGATCCACCACGACTAGGATCGTGGTAAACCCTGCTGATGGGGGAGATCGACAATGAAGTCCATGGAGATGTCAACCCAGGGACGTTCCGGAATAGGTAGGGGTTTAAGCAGGCCCCAGGTCTTCATGTTTGGCCCCTTATTCCGTTGGCAGCGAATGCAGGAAGAGACGTAATCTTTGCAGTCGGACCTCCATTTTGGCCACCAAAAGGAGCGAGAGATTAGCTTGGAGGTTTTACGTGCACCAAAATGGCCAGCCAATTTGCGATCATGGAAGGTGCTTAGAATCAACTGCCTTGCTTCCGTTGGCACAAAAATTTTCCCTCGAGACCACAGCAGGTCATCCTTTTTCTCCAAGGAGGAGATCTCATGATCAGGGCACCGTCGGCAAGCTGTTTTCAGAGTGGTCAACAAATCTGCTTGAGGGAGAAGCAGTAAATTTTGAGGCGACAGGATAGTGCTGGGTTCGGATGTATCGGGCGTTTCAGGAAACATCCTGGAGAGGGCGTCGGCTTTTCCATTTCTTGAGCCAGGACGGTAGGTAATATGGAAATTGAAGCGAGCGAAGAAAAGGGCCCAGCGAGCCTGTCTGGGCCTAAGGCGTTTTGCGGACCGTAAGTACTCTAGGTTCCTGTGGTCGGTGAAAATGATAATGGGATGAGTTGCCCCCTCCAGCAGGTACCTCCACTCCTCTAATGCGAACTTTATGGCCAGTAGTTCCCTATCGCCTACGTCATGATTCCTCTCAGGAGGACTTAGTTTCGGAGAAGCGTAGGCTACTGGGTGAAGGAGTGACTTTGGCCCCTGTCTTTGGGAAAGAATAGCGCCTGTAGCAGATTCCGAGGCATCAACTTCTAGGACAAAAGGCAGCGTAGAATCCGGATGACATAGCACAGGTGCCGAGGAGAAAGCTGTTTTGAGTTTGATAAAGGCCTCCTGGGCCTCTTGTGGCCACTGAAAGCGGTGCCCCTGGCGGGTCAACTTGGTGATAGGGGAGACAATAGACGAGAAGCCGATGATGAATCGTCTATAAAAATTGGCGAAGCCAATGAAGCGCTGAACGCCTTTTTTGTCCGTTGGAGGTGACCATTCTTGAATAGCTCTGATTTTCTGGGGGTCCATGGCTACCCCATTTACAGAAATGATGAATCCTAAAAATTGCACTGATGTCTTTTCAAATTCACATTTCTCTGATTTGAGATAAAGCTTGTGTTGTCTTAAGATGGTGAGAACCTGCCTGACATGATGCCGATGTAATTCCATTGTGGCTGAAAAAATTAGGATATCATCCAAGTATACTACTAGGAAGTCATCCAGATATTGCCGAAAAATGTCATTGACTAGGTGCTGGAATGTGGCGGGAGCATTACAAAGCCCGAAGGGCATGACCAGATACTCGAAGTGCCCGAATCTGGACCTAAAAGCTGTCTTCCACTCATCTCCTGCCCTTATTCGGACCAGGTTGTAGGCGCCCCGGAGGTCTAATTTAGAAAAGACCTGGGCCGATCGGAACCGTTGGAATAGCTCGGGAACCAGAGGCAGCGGGTATCGGTTCTTGATGGTAATTTTGTTTAACTCCCTATAGTCAATACAGGGTCTAAGTGATCCATCTTTTTTTTCAACAAAGAAGATCCCCGCCCCAGCTGGTGAGGAAGAAGGGCGGATGAACTTCTTTTTTAAATTTTCCTCAATATAGACCTTGAGGGCCTTCAACTCAGTCTCTGACAAGGGGAATATGCGCCCAAAGGGAATTTCAGATCCAGGCAGGAGGTCGATGGGGCAATCATATGACCGATGTGGTGGGAGACTATCGACTTGTTGTTTGTCGAAGACATCCTTGAAGTCTAGGTAGGCTGAGGGGACATGCTGTAGGTCTTCAGGTGGAGTGGTTAACGTGGAGCAGGAGGCTGAAACCGGTGCAAGACAGTGCTGAGAACAATAGGCGGAAGAGAAACTGACTTCTTTTTTGAGCCAGTCAATGCAGGGCAGATGAACTTGCAGCCATGGGAGACCGAGGATAATGGGGAACATGGGGGACGGAATCAAGTCCAATCGAAGAAACTCACGGTGTCCGGAGTCTGAGATGGCACAGAGAGGAAGGGTTTCTTGGGTAATCAGTCCTGAACGGGGAAGAGAGCCGTCGGCCAGGTGAACTTGCAGCTGAAAATCCTTGGTACGGCAGGGGATGCGCAGCTTTTGGGCCAAGGATGAGTCCAGGAAGCAGCTGCAGGCCCCGGAATCAATTATTGCCGGCAGACGAGTTGCCCCTTCCGGGAGCTGTAGGGAAAGAAAGAGGACAACATAAGTCTGAGGCAAACTGGTAACATGGTAGTTGATAGCAGGTGGAGGTTTCGACTTACAAGGTCTCACTGGACAGGTGCGCAAGAAGTGGCCGGCGGCTCCGCAGTACAGGCAGAAGTTGGATTGTCGCCTCCGGAGTCTTTCTTCTGGAGTGAGAGGGGCTCGTACTAGGCCAAGCTGCATAGGCTCCGGTTCGGGTAGTAAGGTGCTCGGTGGAGCTGGGTGAAGAGGTGGTGCTCGAGCATATCTTGGCGGGACCCAATTGGGACGGTTGGCCTGGAACCTCTCCGAACGACGTTCCCGAAGGCGCCTATCGAGCTGAGTGGCAGTTTGGATTAAATCCTCCAGGGAGGCAGGAGGTTCCGACCTCGCAAGCTCGTCTTTTAGGTTCTCAGAGAGGCCTTGGCGATACTGGTATTTGAGGGCCACCTCGTTCCAGCCTGTGTCAGCGGACCACTTTCTGAATTCGGCGGTATAATCTTCCACCGGTCGTCTCGGTCGTTTTTGAAGGCCCGGTACTTCCGGCGATCACCTGCAAAACGCTCGGGCATGGGTACACGAGGTTCGGGGTTAGCCCCCATCACGGCAGAGCTTGCAGAAGCTTGAGGAGCTGATGGTCCGGGAGAGGAGGTTAAAGCAGCAGCGGATGGTCCAGGTAAACCGGCCAGTTGTTGGAGGCGGCCATCAATCTGGAGGTAGCCTTCCTGAAGTTTCTGAACTGCTTCTGCTGGCACAGCGTCTCAAAAGGTGAGCGCGAACTGTCGGCCTCAGACATCTGGCTGGTTTGTACTATCAGGAACCTGTACTCACCGAGGCCGAGATGCTGAGGACGGCTCGCCTTTGCGACCCTGCGCAGTCCGCTCCCTGGAGTTGAGACAGAGGAGGGAAGGCACAAGGAGGCACCGGTGCCGGAAGCAGGTAAGTAGACTTGGTGCAGCTGACGGAAGCAGGGCAGGTGCAGAAGACTGGAGACAACTGTAGGTCAGGCAGGAACTGGCAGGAAGTCCAGAGGGATCAAGCAGGAAACAAAGGCAAATCCGGGTCACAGGCCATGGGTCAAGGGCTGGAGAAAACAGAGGAAGTCCGTAGGTACAAGCCAAGGTCAAAGGGCAGGAGACAACAGCAATCTGGGTAACGTTAGCCAAAGGTTCCAGGTGAGAGGAGAGTCGTCAGGAAGTCCGGGTCAAAAACAGGCAGATATGGCAACGGGAAAACACATAGAAGCTGAAGACAAACCAGCAACCTGTTCAGGGGAAGATGCTGGTTTAAATAGGACTGTCAGTCCTCTGATTGGCCACAGGGCTGTCACGTGCATGCCCGTGCGCGCGTCCACGTACACGGCGCGCCGCTGTACCACGCATGCGCGCGTGCACATTGCACCCGGGCATGCGCCGGAGCCACGTCCATGCGCGGGAGCCCAACAGAGACGGGAATGGTGCCCTGACAGCATTATAACAAGAATATGCAAGCACATTCATTCCAGCATAGTCAGTTTTCTAGCTGTGCTGGGGGCACAGCCTACCTGCTCTCCAGTGGTTAAGGCGTGTGCGGACACCCCCTCCCCACCTCACAGCTATTCACTGGGAGGATCAGTGCCCTGCTGTTTTTCCACCTCCACCCCTCCAAGTCCCTTCTTGGTACAGAAATTATGTGATCAAAAAAGAAAAAAAAAAGTGTATATATATATATATATGTGTGTGTGTGTATATATATATATATATATATATATATATATATATATATATATATATATATATATACACACACATACACAAATGTTTTGCCTTCCATTTCTATTTTAAACTGTATTGGTTGTTTTACAAGGTAAGGGTTCACATATACTTTAACTTAACTGGTAAAGGGCTTCAGTTCAAATTCCAGTCTCAATGGAACCAACAAAGTAGAAAAGTCCGGAGTCCAGCAGTGTCTACATCACTACTCATCCTACTGACCCTTCCAGCTCCACCTACATGTTCATACAAACAACGAGGGGCATGAAAAGGCCTATTCCATAGTAAGAGGAGTTACTAAGGAAAAGGGCAGTAAACACTCAGAGTCCAGTTGCAGAGAACAGAACTTATATTAATGTTAAAGTTCAGCAATACACAACAAGCTCAGTGGGAAGGTGCCTGTCTGGGAACACTCACAGAAAGCCACAGAGATATGTAGCAGGGCAGATCTCAGGTGTGCCGACAGCACCTGTCTTGAGGGGCGGAATGCGGCCTGGCTGGTCCGTGCCCAAATGGGGAGGTGTTCAGGAAGGATTGCGTGTCCCTATCCTTTCCCTACTCGTTTGAAAACCTCTCCCTGCCGTGCCGCTAATCACTTTCACTGACAGATGGGTGACCTGTCCCTACACTACTCACCTGTGAAATGCATGCCAAGCCTAGAAGCCAGGGCCTAAAATAGGCTCTGCCTGACTCAAGCTGAACCAATCAGATAGTTTCCCCAGTGACCCAGAAAACCATAAAGGAACTATGTTCCTCTTGACTTCCATTCCAATTGCAATGCCGCTGCGGTCGAGCGCCACCTACAGTGGAGTAAATAAACTGCAGCTGCCTTCATGTAGAAAAAATGAAAATTGGTGGAAAAATTGCGCTAAACATAAATAATGTGAAACCTGTAGCGGCCAGCACCAACAAAAAACAATGTTGTGTACAAAAGGTGAGAAAGAAAAAGTGCAGCGCTAGATATTGAGTGAAGGGATTCAAACAATACGGTAAGTAGTACAATTCGATGAAACAATTCAAATAGAATTGGACCCAGGAGACACTCACCAGATGATATGGTGAGTGAAAAAAAAAAAAAAAAAGGGAAAAAAAATATAACTGAAACAATGTAATAGTGTGGAAAGCCACTAGGAGGTGGTGTTCCTGTAGGAAATGTGTGCAACACACTAAAGTGGGTGATGTGACACCTGTAGGTGATAACAAATGGGGTGAACCAATCACAAAGTCCAAGCAAAAAATGTATATATATAGCAATCCGATATCGGACCGATATGTACAGTCTTTGAGAGATGGAATTAGTCGGAAATTCTTATGAAGGAAAAACAAAACGGCCACTCAAAAAGAACTGATGTAAGATTGTCCTCTCTGGTATGCCGATCAAACGATCAGTGTGGATGGTGAAAACCTCAGCAACGATTCACAGTGATATCCAAAAAGATAAATAAATGGATACTCTTACCAGAATATGTGGACATACACGTCAGCGACGGTATGTCGATCAGGCATGCACAAACTCCTAGGAAAAGGTGGTGTTGATGGGAAACGTTCCAATATGTCAAACTTTAATCCCCGGGAGTCGGTAGAATCCGAGCGGCAGAAAAACAAATCTTGCAGGAGAGATTCACAACCAAATCTTGCAGGAGAAGTTCACAAGCATAAATATGCAGTGAGCGAAGCCGTCACGGAATCATGTAAAGAAAAAAGTGACTCACATGGTGCGGTAAATCCTTAAAAAAGCCTTTTATTTAGGCATGAAAGGCAAGCAAATAAAACAGAAAACTGGATACAAAACATATAAAAAATTGGTAGATAAAAAATAGTACAAGCCGGGTCAAGGGCAAGTACAAGTGATCACGTATTTAAAAATGGCGTCTTGAGCAGGTAGCGTATGGGCTATGTACCCCGGGCACTTTATGAATCCTGGTAATTCACTACAAACCCATGACAGTGATGCACGTATACCTCTATCCTAATTCACACATTACTTAGCACAAATACGCTAAGTACGAAAGAATAAATGTTAGGCTAGGTCCACTCTAAGTATCTTCTTTTCTGTACATGTTATGATTAACTCTTTTACATAAAAGTTTTTATTTTTATTTTCAGATTTAGTAATGATTTAATGGTCAAAATGGTTGCAACTGCTGTATTAGTGGAATGATTTACTGTGTATTGCATGCTAGGAAAATAATTATGGTATACATCTTCATAGCAATAAAAGCAATACATATGTTGATCTAATTGCAAATGAGAAAAGCAAAGATTGTTGTTCCTTTTTCTACAAATGGCTGTAAGTAAAGTCATCCATTATTGCCAATAAAAATAATGTAGTCTAATAACATAAAGAACATACATCTCCCATCTATGAATGAATGAATTCTCTCTGAATTGCCGGGAGCCGATAATTAATTATAGCCGTGAGTCATTTTTAAATGACTTTTTTTCCTTCAGAAATTACACTTTGTGCAGAGACAGTTCTAAGTACGGGAAACATGTGCTTTTTCACATGCATACTTTAAACCACCCCTAGGTATGAAATTTAAAGGAATATTTCACTTTTATTGTTTCACTTTAAGCATTAATAAATTCACTGCTCCTGAAAAAATGTCAGTTTTTAAAACTTTTTTTTGCATTGATACATGTCCCCTGGGGCAGGACCCAGGTCCCCAAACACTTTTTAGAACAATAACTTGGATATAACCTTATAAAATTAGCACTTTAGATTTCAAACGTTCGAGTCCCATAGACTTTAATGGGGTTCTAAAGTTCACACGAAAATTTGGTGTGTTCGCAGGTTCTGGTGCGAACCGATCAGGGGGGTGTTCGGCTCATCCCTAGTTGGGACACATACTGTAAGGAGATGCTAATGTCATCACCTTCAGCCACATGTCTGTCTGTTGTCTTCTGTGTTGATATGTATGATAATGTGTATTGCAGTTAGGGAGTCACATCGGCTGCTCTAAGGGATTAGTTAATTAGCTCATGTTAATTTGTTTCTGGTATTGCTAGAGTAATATGTGCAGGGGGGATGAACTCCCTCCTCTTTTACTGTATATGACTTGTTTTCTGATTCTAATAAAGAGTCCATGTTCAGCAGACAAACAAGTCTCTCGTATGCTTGTGAGCAGTTGGAATATCTGATATCTATATCCAGACTGGAAGGAAGTGGTATATGACAAAAGCACTCAAGCGGAGTGCGGGACGTTTCGTTACAGTGCAGCTTACCAATCATTGGATGCGGTGGCTGCAATGTTTTTTTTTATAAGCGTTTTCCCTCTGTTTTCACCTTGGTGATCTGGCCAATAACACACCTCCTGTATTAGAGTGCCTCCACTTTGGAAGGAGCAACAGAGACACCTTTCGACAGCAGTATTGCCAGTATGAGTGTGAGGAGTTAGATGCTCTAGCTGAGTCAGATACAATAACACATTTAAGTCAAACTCCAGCTAAAACTGTAAAAGCATTTATTTTCTTTGCTTTTGGGATAAAAGTATTACATTAACCTCTTGGCATCCCCAGGCCATCATATGACTTGTGTGAGGATATCTGAATGATGCCTGCAGCTACAGGCATCATTCAGATACCAGCATTTTCAGCCGGCGATTTCCTACACCATAAGAATGATCATAGCGGCTGTTACGCCACTTGATCGTTCTTATGGGCGTCCTCCAGTGCTTCTGCCGACTCACCGCTGTGACCTGTGAGTCAGAGAACAGATCCGCCAGCCCTGGATGTTGAGCATAGAGATTTCCGGCAGACCAAATGGTCGTCGGAGTCTCTATGATCGTCGGAGGCCGGGAGCAATGTTATGACGTTACGCCCGGCCTTAGGGAAGCCGTGATCATTTTTTTTTATTTTATTTTAGGCTTTCCAGCCTAGTTGACCCCACATCTACAATGGTACCGATGCAGGATTTCATCATAGAATCAAGGTGGAAAAGCCCACATAGTGTAAGTCTGTAAAAAAACTGAAAAACAAAACAACTAAAAATAATGGTTAAAACTACTCACATGTGAATCACAAACAGCGTTGTATACATATAGTGCTCCCAAATAGTGTCGAAACGACTTCCAGGTACAAACAAAGCAGCAAGACGTGGTGACGTCACATGTGTTGGCTCCGCCCAACGTGTTTTGTCATAACTGAAGTCATCGGGGGGGCGTAAACACACAAAACCACCTTCTGCCGCACCCCCCAACTCCTCGTTGTGACAGGGAGCGAGGGATTTTTCTACCCCTAATCTCTGTCACGATCTGCAAAGAACGTGGCCAAGAACGTGGCTCTGTCTGCCTAGCCTTATCATTCACTCACAGAGTTCTGTGAATAGAAAACTACAGGTCCGGCAGCCTTTGTGGCTGTCGGCTTGTAGTTCTAAATGAACTACCATGGCGCTGTTGAGAGCTATGGTTGATGATTCCTGTAACTGTACGGCCAGTTTGCAAAAGCCCTGCATTGCACCCACAATCTGCTGATCATGTGTGCAATGCTTTCCAGGCTCCCAATAAATACAAAAAATAAAAAATGCTAATTTTTTTACCTGCAAAAGACTTGTATTTTATTAATTTTTTTAAAAGGTGAACTTATTCTTAAAAATAAATGAATAGGATTGACTGTGTGATTACACCTGGATAGCACTCTAATTTAGCCACCTAGGAAGAAGTTACTGTGTCTCTTCAATATTTTTAGAATAGGAGCAGGCAAGGATCTGTCATATTATTGGTGAAACCTTTGCAATATATAGAACTTTTTTTACATGTCTTGCATTGACATTCCATCCAACATATACATGGTAGCTGTAAGGTTGTAAGGATCATGATTTCACTTATAATGATAATTTAATGTGCTGAATGATGGTTGAACTCACCCTTAACTCTTGTTCAGATTAACCAATTAGCATCGCCATGGCAACAGAGAAACAGTGGGATGAAAAGTGGAACTGCCTCCTCTACCCCATCCCTTCTCAGCGTTATGTTTATTATTAAGAATTTGTCTTCACAAGCCTCAAGCACCGATCTAGATCATATGCAGCCACAGCTAGGCACAGTCCTTGGTGCTTAGAGAGAAATTGATTTAGAAATACCTTTACAATACCTTATAATGCATTAGTGTTTATGAGGTGTTCACAAAGCTCTCACTTTGACTTGCATAGAGAAATAACGCAGATAAATTATAAGAACACAGGAAATGCTGCCTTTGCAAAAAAATGCTACACATATTTACAGATTTAATAAAACTGGAGCACTCAGAATCTGGTGCAGCTGTGTGTGGTAGCCAATCAGCTTCTAACTTCAGCTTGTTCAATAAAGCTTTGGTAATAAAACCTGGAAGCGGATGAGTTTCCAAGCAGAGATGCACCAGATTTTGTACTCTCCGTTTTAGTAAATCTCCCCCAAAGTAACACATGGCTAAAGCTGCAAAAAACGAAAGATAACTTTTCTATATAATTCAATAAAAAAATTTTGGATGAATTCTTAGGCCTTGTACACACGACCGTTTTCCTCTGCAAAATCCATCAAGAAAAATGCTGGCAGAGCATTTTTGCCAAGAAAAACGGTCGTGTGTATGTTTTTCGGCGAGAAAACTGTTTGTGGATCCTGACGAGAAAAAAAGAGAACATGTTCTCTTTTTTCTCATCGGGAGTCTCAATTTCCTCGTTGTGTTTCTCGTCGGGCTGGGTTACGACGAGAAACACGTTCGTGTGTATGCTTAGAAACGCGCGCATGCTCAGAATAAAGTATAAGACGGGAGCGCACCTTCGGTAAAAGTAGCGTTCGTAATGGAGATAGCACGTTCGTCACGCTGTAAAAATTATTGCATTGTTTAAACGCTGCACATTTAAATCATCTTTAGAATGGTACAATAATGAACAATAATGAACTTCTTTTGCTGCTGATATTCACACAGAGTTCTGACTAACTTTTTGTAACATTTTTCATGCTGATCTCATGAATATTTTTGAATAATTTTATATAGCAAGATATATTTTTTTTGGGGTTAAAATACAGATTTGCATTTTTAATTATTATTTAATTTCTAGTCATCTCCATGATTTATTTTTTCATTTTGTTGTGTCAAGTTACCACAATTTTAATATTATTGCTTGGTGTTATATGATCTGTCCCTTTATAATTAGACCTTTTGTATTTTTTTAAAGTTAACCTGCCTACTCACAAGCTAAATCTTTGGGTTGATTAAAAACACATAGGCAAGTATGAACTGTAAAAAAAAAAGACCATTTATTCTAGTAAAGAATAGAAATAAAATAAATAGAAGGCAGCACTGGAGAACCTGCTGCCATTTGTGCAAATCTGTGTGGACACTAAAATTGGGACATTGAGAAGCACATACAGGACGGAGCCCAATCTGGTCCTGGACTCCCAGAGGTCAGATATATGTCCCAAGTCTGTGGTACTACAGCAGGCTGCCTTCTGTCAGACCACCTTGAAGCAAGGCCATCACTTCTTGGTCTTCCTGGTAGCCTTCCCTCCAGACTTCTTTGCTGCCTTCCTTGCTACCTCCTCTGCAGCCTGCCCTGCAGCCTTCTCTGCAGCCTTCCTTCTCCGCTTGGCTGGAGCCTGTGCCTCTGGAGGTGTACTCGTGCCAGGAGGAGGAGAAGAAGGTGGAGGAGAAGGAGGTGGAGGGGATGAAGGTGGAGGAGATGAAGGTGGAGGAGGAGGAGGTGGAGGAGGAGAAGAAGGTGGAGGAGAAGAAGAAGGTGGAGGAGAAGAAGAAGGCGGGGGAGAAGAAGGTGGAGGAGGTGAGAAGAAGAAGGTGGAGGAGGTTAAGAAGAAGAAGGTGGATGAGGAGGAGGTTGAGAATAAGCTAGTGGGGGAGGATGGCCGTGGCTACAAATGACCGTGTCCTCGTTAAGTGCCCCCCTCACTCCCTTATTCATCCAACTTATTAAGAGGGGCTCAAATATGAGGCGTTGTTCCTCAGACATTTGGCTCATTTTGGCCATTATGAGGGTGCCATAGCCCTCTTCAGGGGTGGTAGGCTGCTGGAGGGTGGCCTGTGCCTCTTTAATCAGGGCCAGTGCTGCCTCGCTCACCCTCGTTTCCCTCCTGGCCCTTCTTGTTGGAATGCGGATGGGAGGCACCTGGCACCTTGTGCTGCCACTTGGCCCTGCCACCTCCTCTGTGCCACTCACTTCTGCCACCTCCTCTCTTCCACTCCCTCCTGCCACCTCCTCACTGCCACTCACTCCTGCCACCTCCTCTATGCCACTCACCCCAGCCTCCTCCTGTCTGACACTTTCCAGACCCTCATCCTGTCTGATGTCCTCCTGTGTATAAAAAAGGGACAGTTTGAGTTTGGGGTTCAACAATCACACACAATTTTCAGCTCATGACTGTTGCAAATTGATTGAAAATAAATAGAAAAGACAATCATTCTGACCCCAGCAGTTTTCATTCATTTCTCCTTTTTGGGCCACTACTGTCTATTGATATGGAAAACACTTTTAGATCAAACATTATATATTTTTTACATATTAACATCTATTTTACAGCATTTTTTTCCCCACAATAAATAAATTTAAAATACTATACCTGGCTCCAGACAGCCACATCCGGGTCTTCCTCCAGGATGGAAGGCTCCTCTTGCTCCTGAGAAGGCTCAGCTTGCTCCTGAGAAGGATCAGCTTGGCTGCAGGGAAGGCTGGAGGCTTGGCTGGAGGGTTGGCTGGAGGGAAGGCTGGAGGGAAGGCTGGAGAGAAGGCTGGAGGGAAGGCTGGAGGTTTTTCTGGAAAAAAGTCTGGGGGGAAGGCTGGAAAGTGATGGCCTTGATTGAAGGTGGTCGTCAAGAAAGGACAGTCTGCTGTAGTACCACAATGACGGTACATATACCTGCCCTGCTGCTGCTCCAGACCTCTGAGAAGCCAGGACCTTGTTACGCTCAGCCCTGTATGTGCCTCTCAAGGTCCCAATTTTAGTGTCCAGCTTTTCAGTGGTTACATGGGGCATGCAAGTGTGCACAAATGGGAGCAGGCTCTTCAGTGCTGCTGTCCTTAGCTCTTTTTTCCAGTGGATGGGGTCTTTTGTGGCCCGAAAAGTGGGCAGCTCCCTTAGTCTATCAATAAATTCCCCAAGGAACTCCCTCTCGTTGAATGGTTTCATATTTTCTGCAAGACATATTTTCTGCCCGGCAAGGCGATTACACCTGAGGCAAGTCCGGCCTCGGGCCCAACTGTGGCCATATAAGTAGGAGACTGTCTCCTTAGGAAATTATGTAGAATGCAGCAACAAAAAATAATGTAGTTCCACTATATTCCGCCATGTATATAGAGGTTTAAAACAGCTGAACCGGCTGGCTGGCCATTACCCCGAAGGCGTTCTCCACAACTCTTCGGGCTCTGGCCAGCCGGTAGTTGAACACCCTCCTTTCTGGGGTGAGGCTCCGCTGGGGGAATGGCCCAATGAAATGCTTTCCCAGTCCAAAGGCTTCATCAGCCAGAAATACAAAGGGGAGTCCTTCCACATTCTCTGCATCCGGGGGCAATGCAAGGTCATCACTCTGGAGACGAAGCGCAAACTGCAGTTGGGGAAGTCCCACCGCGTAGCAATCTCCGATGCCACAGTCTACCATTCCTGTGGTGTGCTTTTACCATCCATATAGCTGCCCGTGGGAAATAGTCCTTAAAGCAGTATTAAACCGAAAACCAAAAATGTAATATATTACAGTATACCAATCATTAGATGTGGTTGCTGCATTTGTTTTCTGTTATTGGGCATTTCCCTCTGTTTTCACCTTGTGATCTGGCCAGTAACTCACCTCCTTTATTAGAGTTCCCCCACTCTGGATGAAAAAGAACAGGGAGCACCTTTGGACAGGAGCATTGTCAGTCTGGGAGGGGAGTGTTAGATGTATAAGCAGATTTAAATACATCAGCAAATTGAAACCAAACCTCCAAGTAACAGCTCCTTTTTTTTCTTTTCTTTTGGAAGGAAGGTTTTACACAAGTAAATAATTTAAAGCTCTCCGAACGCCAGTGAAACCCTGTCTCTAAATAAAACGGTTAGCTTACATTCCTGCTCATACCTTGCGTTTGCTTTGCTTCACTTCAAATTGAACCCCATGTCACTTTAGTGGTGCTTCAAAGCATCTTCAAAGCCTCCATAGAAGTCTATGACAAAGCTTGCTTGAAGCACCTGAAGCTTTTGAGAGGATTTAAGTCAGCTTTAGCTTCGCTTTGTTTTGGAGAAATTGCAGGTATGAGATATCAACACAGGGCATCTGCCAAGCTTCATTGAATCTTCAAAAAAGCACCACTGAATCATCATCGAAGCATCGTTAAAACATCAAAAACACATAAAAAAAACATGTTGAAGTGGTAGATGCTTTAATGTGTGTGGAGTCAAAGCAAGTGTAAATGAGCCCTAACTGCTACATCTGCAGCTTGTTCTGTTTAAAAACAACAGACCTACTGGCCAGATCACCAGATGAAAATACAAGAAAGAGCCTAAAAAATAAAACGTATTCAGCCATCAGATCTAAAGATTGGTAAGGATCTGGGGGTTTTGGTAGATCATAAGCTCAATAATAGCATGCAATGCCAAGCTGCGGTTACCAAAGCGAGCAAAGTCCTTTCTTGTATTAAGAGAGGTATGGACTCCAGAGAGAGAGAGATATCATTTTGCCCCTGTTCAAATCATTGGTAAGAACCCATCTGGAATTCTGCAATATGCAGTTCAGTTTTGGGCACCAGTTCACAAAAAGGATATCGGGGAACTGGAGAAAGTGCAGAGAAGGGCAACCAGAAAGAGCTGTGAAAATGTGGAACAGACTCCCTCCAGAGGTGGTTCTGGCAAGCTCAGTAGATTGCTTTAAGAAAGGCCTGGATTCTTTCCTAAATGTACATAATATAATTGAGTACTAACATTTATAGGTAAAGTTGATCCAGTGAAAATCTGATTAACTCTCCGGGGATCAGGAAGGAATTTTTTCCTCTGCTGTAGCAAATTGGAGCATGATCTGCTGGGGTTTTTCGCCGTCCTCTGGATCAACTGTGGGTATAGAATTAGGTATATGGGATTGTATGATATTTTATATTTTATTTATTTCTATTTTGTTTTTTATTTATTTTTTATGGTTGAACTAGATGGACTTGTGTCTTTATGTAACAATGTAAGCTGCAATATAATAAATGTTTGCATTTGGGTTTAATACCATTTTAACTGCTTGCCGACCAGCCGCCGAAGTTATAAGGCGCCAGGTCGGCTCCTCTGCGCGAGAGACGTAGCTATACGTTGGCTCTCACGCAGGCCACTAGGGGCAACACGCCCCCTGCTCGCCCCCGACTCCTGTGCGGCACGATCATCACCGGGCACACACGCGATCGCTCGTTACAGAGTGAGGACCTGGAGCTGTGTGTGTAAACACATAGCTCCTGGTCCTGTCAGGGAGAAAAATGATGATGTTCTATTCATACAATGTATGAGAAGATCAGTCATTTCCCCATGTCAGTCCACCCCCCCTACAGTTAGAACACACCCAGGGAACATACTTAACCCCTTCCCCGCCCCCTAGTGTTAACTGCCAGTGGCATTTTTATAGTAATCCAATGCATTTTTATAGCACTGATCGCTATAAAAATGCCAATGGTCCCAAAAATGTGTCAAAAGTGTCCGAAGTGTCCGCCATAATGTCGCAGTACCGAAAAAAATCACTGATCGCTGCCATTACTAGTAAAAAAAAAATATTAATAAAAATGCCATAAAAATACCCCTTATTTTGTAAACGCTATAACTTTTGCGCAAACCAATCAATAAACGCTTATTGTGATTTTTTTTTACGAAAAATATGTAGAAATATATAGAAGAATACATAATGTTTTTTTATATATTTTTGGGGCATATTTTTTATAGCAAAAAGTAAAAAATATTATTTTTTTTCAAAATTGTCGCTCTATTTTTGTTTATAGCGCAAAAACTAAAAACCGCAGAGGTGACCAAATACCACCAAAAGAAAGCTCTATTTGTGGGGAAAAAAGGACGCCAATTTTGTTTGGGAGCCACGTCGCACGACCGCGCAATTGTCAGTTAAAGCGACGCAGTGCCGAATCACAAAAAGTGCTCTGGTCTTTGACCAGCCAAATGGTCCGGGGGTTAAGTGGTTAAAGTCCTGCCCTTTCTTTTCCTAGTCTGAATACCAATGTTGCAGGAGGCTAGCATAAAGACAGATATACAGTATTTCATAGCTGGATTAAATGGACATCTTTCACTGTCTCACTTCCACTACTTTCCATTGCTATACGTAGTCATGCCTGTTCTATACTTATCTTATATACCAATCTTATTTCATTTGCTATTAGAATAATATATTGTTTTAGAGCACATCATGCATAAGGGAGAATGTTGCCAATTACACTATATTCACTTGACAGGAAAACATCTTAGGCAATACGTCAGGCTGTACAGTACATGAAAGCTTCGTTGCTGCGTTTCCTTGGCTCACCAATTTATTCTGTGAGTGGGCAGCGTCTGAAAAACATCACAGAGCCAAGATGATGAGCGCACACACAAAGTGTCTGATTTGTGCATGGAGGTGTTAAACTGCATCATTTTATTTCTGGGTACAAAATGACATCAGAAAATAACATGGAAACAGGAAATACAATTAAGCACTGGAGCAATTCAGACTATTATTTCTTAACTGAACATAGAAGTGTAGAATGGTATATATATATATATATATTTTTTTTATGTGGTTGCTGCATGAACAACATGTCGTGCAAAGCAGATTGACTTGGTTCTCTGGAGCATTGGGGTGTTCTGCAAGTTGTCAGAAGTGCCATGCAGGCACCTGGAGTCGCCAGCTGTTTAATGCAAGCAAGAGTTACAACTCGCTTCCACCGGCTTGTGTGCTATACCGTGTTGTGTAGGGGTCTTTGATGTTTGAGGTTTACTTTTTTACATATTTTTATTAATTTAACCACTTGCCCGCCAGAAGGTTTTACCCCTTTCATTACCCGGCCATTTCTAACTTTCCTCACTGCGCTACTTTAACTGACAATTGCACGATCATGCAAAAGTGTACACACATTACATTTTCACACAAATAGAGCTTTATTTTGGTGGTATTTGATCACCACTGTATTTTTTTTTTATATATATAAATAAAAAAAAGACAGAAATAAAGTAAAAAAATTATATATATATAATATATATATATATATTGCGCCCTTAATTCATGAAGAAATTCAATGTTAATTTTTTATTGGATATATATAGTAAAAAATAAAAGTATATATAATATATAATATATTATATATATATATATATATATATATATATATATATATATATATATATATATATATATATATATATATATATTTTTTTTTTTTTTTTCTATATCTATATCTATCCAATGAAATAAAAATAAAAATCGAATTTCTTCATGAATTTAGGCCAAAATGTATTCTGCTACATGCCTTTGGTAGACGAAAATCCCAATAAGTGTATATTATTTGGTTTTCGTGAAAGTTATAGCATCTACAAAGTATGGTATATACAGTGCCTTGAAAAAGTATTCATACCCGTTGGAATTTTCCACATTTTGACATGTTATGTAAATGTTTTTTTATTGGGATTTTATGTGATAGGCCAACACAAAGTGGCACATAATTGTGATGTGGAAGGAAAATGATAAATGTTTTTCAAAATCTTTTACAAATAAATATCTGAAAGTGTTGTGATGATTGTATTTGTGATTAAAAAACAAACAAACATGATGCTTCTTAGGCCCCTTTCACAGGGGCGGACCGTATGTTCGCTTTTTCATCCATCCGTGTACGGATGAAAAAGGGACATACATTGGTCCCAATTGTTGTAATATTAATATAGATGTGTAGGTATTTAAAATATTATGATATATATATAGTTTACATACAGGCATTCAAGGTTACACATGAAAAGGTGTTTGCTGACCAAAAGGGTTAGTGGTCAAACACAGATCAAAGGGACAGCTGAAGATCCTTTGATGTGTTAATCTTATCTAAGGCCCCATACACACCATAGAATCTATCCGCAGATAAATCCCATCAAATGGGTTTCAGCGGATAGATTCTATGGTGTGTACACTCCGGCGGATATTTATCCTCGGATAAATCTCCCCTGGGATGGATTTCCAGCAGATGAATATTTGCTGACATGCTCAACAAATCCATCTGCTGAAGTCCATCCCAAAGGATGGATCCGCTCGTCTGTACAGACTCACCGGATCCATCCGTCCAAAGGGATTCCCCGCACGCGTCGTAATGATTTGACGCATGCGTGGAATTCCTTATATGACAGCGTCGCGCCCGTCGCCGCGTCATAATCGTGGCGACGGCGCGACACGTCATCGCCAGAGGATTTGGGCGCGGATTTCAATGCGATGGTGTGTACACGCCATCGCATAGAGATCTGCTGAAATCCTCGAGAGGATTTATCCGCGGATACGGTCCGCTGGACCGTATCCGCGGATAAATCCTCTCGTGTGTATGGGGCCTCAGACTAGTTGTGTGAGATGGCCTGGTACTTCCTTACATAAGGAAGTATTTATTGATGGTAATTAGACTTGGGGAAGTTTCCATTCTTTCAGAGAACCACTCCCTTGAGTGTGAGACCAATATTTGAGACACTCAAGCTGGCATTCAAGTGTGTGGTCTTGTCACTCTATGATGAACATTGCACAGGTCTAGGAAAAGATGGGATTCTGAAATACTCTGTTGGATTCTTTGTATCGTCTGTGGACTTTGGACTTTGTATGTTATTGGAAGTTAATTAAATTTGCGTTCTCTGGAGAACCTGGTGTGAGTTGCTGCGGAACAACGTAATTTATAGTCATCATACTAACATCTAAGATATTAATTATTTAACCGGACTACTGGGCACTATATATATATATCTTATCACTATATTGATTGGAGGAACATGTACTAGATCACTACACCTATGAGATCACGGGTGTCAGCGGATGAACATACAAAAATAAATAAATTAAAAACCAGCAGCTTCACATACTGCAGCTGCTGGCTTTTAATAAATGGACACTTACCTGTCCTGGAGTCCAGCGATGTCTGCACCACAGCTGATGTTTCCATCAGTTGTCGGCTGCTGCCGCCGCCATTGCTTCGCGCCGGGAACCCTACTGCGCATGCATGAGGCATACTCCTCTCTCCTACTGGCCCAGTGCCTGGGGGAGGGAACCCCGCACTGACGTCACAAGCCGCGGCCCGGACTCCCAGAAGTGGGAAAGCATACCTGTCAAAGACACTTATCCTGTCCCCCTCAAAAGGTGCCAATTGTGGCACCAGAAAGAGGAGGAATCCCAAGAGTGGAAGTTCCACTTTTGGGTGGAACTGCGATTTAAGGAAATAAAAGTTCTTTCTCACTATTTACTTGATTGGACAAGACTATTTCTTTTTCTGGCATTGTTCAACAAATATATGGACCTAAGGTATCTATTGATAGTCTGAAGGTCTGGTGGAACATCTGCCTAGGAAGACTTTTCAATAATACTGTGTCACATTTGGCACCTTTCAGGGGGGAGGAGAGTGCAGATACCTATCTAAGAGTCAAGACACTCCCCCCCCTGCTGTCTCCTGGGAAACACACTGGTCCTAGGAGAGAGCAAAGACCAGTGAGGGCGCGCCACGCTAAACGCGCAATGCGCAGGAGGGAACCGGGCAGTGAAGCCGCAACGCTTCACTTCCCGATACCCTCACGGAGAGTGGCGGCGGGGCAGCTGAGAGATGAGCGATTGCTCGGCCTTGGCTGCCGGCATTGCGGGCGTGTTGGACAGGTAAGTGTCCATTTTTTAAAAGTCAGCAGCTGCAGTATTTGTAGCTACTGGCTTTTGAAAAAAAAAATTGGGAGGACCTCCGCTTTAAGCACAAATTTCTGCTAAATGTATGGAGGACTGAGGCCGCGTACACACCATCAGTCCAAAAATTCAGACAAAAATTAGAGAACTTGCTTTAAAATCGAACCGATGGACCGCTGACCGATAGGTCCAAACCGATGGTTAGTACACAAAAGCAGCGGTTCAAAACCCGTGCATGCTCTGAATCAAGTCGACGCATGCTTGGAAGCATTGAACTTCGTTTTTTTCAGCACGTCGTGTGTTTTACGTCACCGCGTTCTGACCCGATCGGTTTTTGAAACGATGGTGTGTACGCACATGAGACCATCAGTCTGCTTCAGCGGTGAAGCGATGAAAATGGTCCGTCGGACCAATCTCATCGGATGGATCGACCGTGTGTACGTGGCCTGAGAGGATATAACCATGCCAGTGGTGCAGCAGAAAACATATAGCACAGTGATGGAGGTATGTGGTCCACACAGTGAGCAAAAGAAGGATTGGGGGCAGGAACAATCCATCTGTTTATTTTTCTTATAAAGGAATCAAAAAGGAGGAACAATAAAGTCCAAAATGATAAACAGCGCTCGATTATTGGTTAATAATGTCCAATTTCATATGTTGCATTCATTTAGGTGCCGGTTTTAAAGATCATAGATGTGAAGATAGTCTAAAGTGTATCCTACACCTTTTATCAGTGAAGACACCAAAGGGGGCACACTCCCCTTTGGGGCACTCACTCACCAGAAGGCTAGATAGTATAGGCAATGAAAGGTATCTTTTCGCTCGATCATCCGTTCCCAAGATGGGGTCAGTGAGGGTAGAGCTCCATATAAAAATACAAGAGGGTACCAAACATAGTGTATTCCTGTTTAATTTTTTAAAAACAAACAAATCCTTCACAATAAAAATCCCCGCTCAAAATGCACGTACCATTAGTAGATAGCAATACAAGTGATAAACAAGTGGTAGTGGATTCCGACTGGTGTCCGTATCCCCAAAGATTCGCTCTCAGAGTCCCTTCCTGGGTGAGACGCCAGTGGAGCGCACAGATGGAGCGCACACGTCACTTCCGAATCGCCGCTGTAGTCCCGCCCTGTTTATTTTTCTTATCAGAAATCAACAGAAATAAAATTAAGATTCCTTAATATGTACAACTGACACAAGCAAAGGATTACAGGAGAGTTCTACTACCTATCTGCCAGGTATAGGTGACCATGTCAGTGTCCCTTGTGTCTGCACCATCCCTATTATACCGGCACCAGTGCGGCCGCTTTATGGAGGCCCCCAGACCGATTTGTCTTGTGGCCCAGTCCACCTCATACGACTGTCACTACACTAAAAGCGTAGTGCAAGCCGCCAGGGACTCTTTTCATGCTGTCCCCCTGCAAAGTGCTGCCCTAGATCTGGGCCTTGTTGGCCTAGGTCAAGATACAGCGTTGTTGCTGTGTCTATGTGATTCTATTAATTCCACTGCTATCCGTGATTGTTAGTGACTTAAAGCGGATGTGCCACTAAAACAATATATTAAAAGCTAGCAGCTACAAATACTGCAGCTGCTGACTTTTAATATAAGGACACTTACCTGTCCTGGAGTCCAGCGGTGATCGCAGCAGAGGATGAGCCGATCGCTCGTCACCCTGCTGCTCCCCCCTCCATCCACGGTGAGGGAACCAGGAAGTGAAGCGCTGCGGCTTCACTGCCCGGTTCCCTACGGCGCATGCGCGAGTCGCGCTGCGCCCGCCGATTGGCTCACACGCTGTGTGCTGGGAGCCGAGTGTTCCCAGCACACAACGGGCGACAGACGGGATGTGACGGAATGCCCGTCTTTCGCCCGTAGCGTGTGGCCGGAAGTGGGTGCAAATACCTGTCTTTAGACAGGTGTCTGCACCCCCCTCCCCCCTGAAAGGTGTCAAATGTGACACCGGAGGGGGGGAGGGTTCCGATCAGCGGGACTCCACTTTAGGGTGGAGGACCGCTTTAATTGTAAAATAAATCTTAAAGCGGAGTTCCAACCACAATTAGCATTTTTTAAATGTATGTCCTTTCATCCTGCATTTTTATAATATAAATCCGGTCACTTACTATTTTACATTCTGCCGCCGATCCGCATAGATATTCAAAAAAGATAGTTTATAAAACTATGTCTACACTGTTGTCATTTTGCTTGTGGGCATTGTGAAGCCTACAAGCACTTACTTCCTGGAAGTCTTGGATGGGGAGTGATAATTGGACAGCGCACTTAATCCTGGGAAATGATGACACACGTTTCCCAGGAGCATTAGAGGGAGATGATGTCAGAATCCTAGGTGATTTCAAAGGCAGATTTTGTGGGGCCGCATAGCAACAGGCATTTCCAGATGAGTAAAAATTTACTTTTTTAGGTCTAATGAGCACAATAATGAACAAAAAAAATTTGGGATGGAAACTCCACTTTAAATATTTTTTTTATTATCATAGTCCATACATTCACACAATTTTATTGCTATTAAGAATATGTGTATAGATCCTGAATAATTAATTGGTCAGTGTAGTTATACTTTATCATTAATTTTAATATTGAAGTCACTGTCATACATCAATTGATTAAATGATCAATATCGCTGACTTAGTTAAAGTGGTTACTCTAACCTGTTTGCACCATCCGTGCTGTCTCCTATTGCAGTGTCCCCCTCTGTGTGTGATTTATAAAAATAAATGATGCAAATACCTTATTTCAGAACGAAGTTCGCGATAACATGACCGACCAGCTTTCTCCTTTTCTCTGCTGACAGATGCAGCAGGAGGGGCTGATATTTATAAATCACACACAGAGGGGGACAATGCAATAGGAGACGGATGGTGCATACATCTCTGCTCAGAGTGGACCGACTTCTGTGATTTCTCAGAGCCAGTAGGGGACAGCTGCTGCATTACCCTGATGCTGCAGCCATAATTACGTTTACTTCCAAGACTGAAACCATGATGTGGTCGCCCGTTTCACCCCCCATTGGCCGTATCCTGCGGCTTCCTACCCAGTCCCCCAATCTCTCTGGGAGGATTTTGGGTGTGGAGGAAGTGGTAGGGGGTCACCCGCCTCAACCCCGGACAAGACAGGTTATTCCAAACCATCTCCATTCCAGCCTAGGTGCTGCAGAGTTACACCTATGAGTTTCTCCAAGGGTAAAGTACTTATTGCCAGCTTATGTTAATTGTTTTTTAGTTGAAGAGCACAGTATACTAGACACTTACCCTGACATATTTTTATTTTTACCTTATAGCATCCTACTCCTGATAAGTGGCTTTAAACGCCACAAAACGCGTGGAGTCCACACTCAAGGGTGCCCAGCTCTAGCCCATCTATTTATCATTAATTATATTTTATATGTACATTTTAATCTCCATATTATGTATTGCTTTAATTTACTATGACAATCATGTATATTTGATTCATATGTCTTTTCATTGTGTTCTGTACCAATCATGTCCATTTATGATTAAATATATTTATTTATCAAAATTTCTCTAAATGATTAAACAAACTTAACTATGTGGACTGCCCACCGGGAATTGGGTCTATAAATCCATATATATATATACACAACTGTAATCATACAATGTATCTATTTATTTTTCATTAACAGAGACCCGCCTCATCTAAAGTCCCATACCTTTTATTTTTTCCTTGTTTTCGCATAATTATTATGTACCGGTATATGTTTGATTTTTTTAATCCCCACACATCTTCTTTAACCACTTCCATACCGTGCCTATTCTGGCAATTCTCTCCTTCATCTAAAAATCAACATTTTTTTGCTAGAAAATTACTCAGAACCCCCAAACATTGGGCCAGATTCACAGAAGAGATACGACGGCGTATCTCCTGATACGCCGTCGTATCTCTGTGATCTGCCCGTCCTAACTATGCGACTGATTCATAGAATCAGTTACGCATAGATAGCCATAAGATCCAACAGGTGTAATTGACTTACACCGTCGGATCTTAGGATGCAATTCTAGGCCGGCCGCTAGGTGGCGATTCCATTGCGGTCGGCGTAGAATATGCAAATGACTAGTTACGGCGATCAACGAAGATCCGGGCGTTCGTCGCAATCCCGTACGTCGTCGCTAGTCGTTTTTACCCATCGCAAAGTTACACCTGCTTTAACATGGCTTATCTTTATATCATGTTAAAGTATGGCTGTCGTTCCCGCGTCGAATTTAGATTTTTTTTTTTTTGCGTAAGACATCCGGGAATACGAATCGCCGTAACGCACGTCGCATTTTAAAAAAAACGTCGGGGTGCCGTAATTTCGGGCAATGCACGTCGGGAAATTTGAACACGGAGCATGCGCAGAACGTTCGGCGCGGGAACACGCCTAATTTAAATAGTGCTAGAATTATTGCTCCCGCTCTAACGCACGCAGTGATACCTCACATGTGTGGTTTCAACGGCGTTTACATATGTGGGTGGGACTTACGTGCTTGTTCGCTTCGGAGCGTGAGATACTGGGGACAGGGGAGTTTTAATTATTTTTATATATATATATATATATTTTTTTTACTTAATTTTTTTTATTTTTACACTTTTTTAACGTTTTTTTTTATTATTTTTATTCCTATTACAAGGAATGTAAACATCCCTTGTAGTAGGAATAGTGTGTGATAGGAGGTCCATTTCTCTATGATCTCATGCTGGAAAGCATGAGATTGTGAAAAAAATCTCACCGATCTCATGCTTTCAGCCACGATTGCGGCTTTGTTTACTTCCGGGTACCCGGGCGTAACTTCATAGCATTGAGCCTGGGCCTCCGACGATCAAAGAAATGGTCACCAGAAATCTCTATGCTCTTCATTGGGCGGCGGCCGATTCGTTCTCCGGGCCTTTAATGGCACGGGAGAGTCCGGAGAAGCACCGGATGGCGGCGGTAGGGGTGATGTCCCCTTCCGCCGCCTGCAAGAACGATCAAGTGGTGGAACCACCGTTATGATCATTCTTATGGTGCGCAGAATCGCCGCCTGAAAAAAAGGATATCTGAACGATGCCTGTAGCTGCACCCATCATTCAGATATCCCCCACTGAAGTCCAGGACGTCATATGACGCCCTACGGTACGGAAGTGGTTAATTCTTGCAGTGCAGAGGGGGTCCCAATACAAGGACCGTTTTGAATTCTTCCAGAGTTAGACTCTGGGGATGGCAGGAGAAAGGAATACAAATGAAAGGTTTTGTATCTTTTCAGATTTGCTTGAACACATAAAAGGCACTAAGGAGTGTTAAAATTTTCTTATTCTTTCAAAATGTCCACTTTGCTGATGCTTCCCTTCCGTGACAGTAAAACACGGAGATGGAAGTCAAGACCCACCATGGGAAACACAGCTGAAATAATTGCAACATATTTTCACAGCTAGCACAACAAAGAAGCTTTCTACCCTTTCTAAGGAAAGGTTACACTGTTCACAACACATTTATGAGAAATGTTAAGCAGTTCACTGTAAATCTTGAACTTAAGGTATTGATTTTTCCACTGTATCAATTCATTTTTGAGATGGTTTCATGAAAAGCGTATATATCACATACGAAAATGTTCCAAAAAGTTTGCAGCCTCTAAATCCCAGAGTTTTTTCTTCTTAAAGGCCATGGCTTCTCTGTGGTGCTGCAGTAATAACTCTGTGCCCTCAGATGTCAATGAACCCAGAAGACAGAGGACATCCTGTGAGTGTAGAGCATTATGAACCCACCCCTGCCCCACCATGGCAGGCTACACTCACATTACAAATTATACAAAAGTCAGCACCACTTTCTGCATCAAGGACTGCCCACCGATTGGAGAAAATCCAAACCTTGCATCAGACTCCCGGTAAGGTAAAAAAAAAATACACATGGGAGGCCTCAAGAATGGGAGAGCAGGGACCAGAAGGGTGAGCCCAAAAATAAGCTTTAACCACTTCCCGACGGTTGTACGACTATATACAGCCGCAGGGTGGTTCTACTTCTTTGGGGCGCCTTCTTTTTACGGCTGCCCCTTTGCTCGTTCCCCACGCGCGCTCCCGAGCATGCAGCAGGGAACTGCTGTGCTGGCCGTGTCCCTTGGACACAGCCAATCACAGATCGCCGTGAACGGCCAATCGGAGTGGCTGTTTGCTAGGCGATCTGTGCGGTCAATGAGAGATGATCTCATATGTAAACATATGAGATCATTTCCCATTGCCGGCTCACACACTGACAGCGTCCTGTCAGGGAGAGAGGAGACCGATCTGTGTCTCTTGTACATAGGGACACAGATCGGTCACCTTCCCCAGTCACCCCCCTTCCCCCACAGTTAGAACACTATATAGGTACACATGTAACCCCTTTCTCACCCCCTAGTGTTAACCCCTTCCCTGCCAGTCACATTTATACAGTAATTTGTGCATATTTATAGCACTGATTGCAGTATAAATGTGAATGGTGTCAAAAGTGTCCGATGTGTCCGCCATAATGTCGCAGTCGCAATAAAAATCGCAGATCGCCGCCATTACTAGTAAAAAAAAAATAATAAAAAATAATAATTCTGTCCCTTATTTTGTAGGCGCTATAACTTTTGCGCAAACCAGTCGCTTATTGCGATTTTTTTTTTTTTACTAAAAACATGTAGAATACGTATCTGCCTAGGCTGAGGATAAAAAAAAAATTTAAAAAAAATTGAGCTATTTATTATAGCAACAAGTAAAAATTTTATTTTATTTTTTTCAAAATTGTCGCTCTATTTTTGTTTATAGCGCAAAAACTAAAAACCGCAGAGGTGATCAAATACCACCAAAAGAAAGCTCTATTTGTGGGAAAAAAAGGACGTAAATTTTGTTTGGGAGCCACGTTGCACGACCGCGCAATTGTCAGTTAAAGCGCCGCAGTGCCGAATCGCAAAAAGTCCTCTGGGCAGGAAGGGGGTTTAAGTGCCCAGTAAGGAAGTGGTTAAAGAAAAACAAACAAACAAAATAGCTTACTTCAACAAAACAAGTAAACAGTTCAAATTTCTGACATAATTAAATAGCAGGCTCACCACCAACCTCTTGATCCCACTCTGGGGGGTTAGGGTTCCTCTGGGTTTCGGGGTGCCAGACAAGCCACAGGGGTTCAGCAACCAGCGTCTCAGTTTGCTAGCGAGCTCCTCACTTGCTCACAGCTTGGGAGTCCCCCCCTCCACTCTATTCACTCACACAGGTCCCTTTAAACCTCCCTTGTCTGGGGCTTAAAGGGGTTGTAAAAGTTTGTTTTTTTATTTTCTAAATAGGTTCCTTTAAGATAGTGCATTGTTGGTTCACTTACCTTTTCCTTCGATTTCCCTTCTAAATGTTTTTTTTTCTTTGTCTGAATTTCTCACTTCCTGTTTCTCCTCAGTAAGTCAGTCAAAACAGCTTACTGAACAGCTTACTGAGGAGGAACAGGAAGTGAGAAATTCAGACAAAGAAAAACATTTAGAAGGGAAATCGAAGGAAAAGGTAAGTGAACCAACAATGCACTAGCTTAAAGGAACCCATTTAGAAAATAGAAAAACGAACCTTTAGAACCCTTTTAATCTCTTCAGGACCAGAGTCCTGGTAGTCAGGGTTTGGATGTTGTTCCCACGCAAAACTCTTTGAACCTCCAAAATCACAGGCCCCTAATACAAATTTTTAATTCTAGAGAAATCAGTCCTCTTCAGTCAAACTTAAAGCATTTGTTAACCCAACCCTTCATATTCCTGATATGTGCTTGCTGTACCATGTACTTGTATGAGAAAGTATCCTGTTCTCTTTGTATTGCTTCCTAATGTGAAGTCCCGGGTGTTCCTGCCAGTCCACCTGCTTTCCTATTAAAAATTGACCACACTAAGCAGGAGAACACACCATGGTCAGTTCTCTAGCTATGCTGGGAACTCAGTGTGCTCTCCTCCAATGATCAGACTTATCCTGACACGCCCCCGCTGCACAGCCATTCACTGGGAAGCTTAGTGTCCTGCTGCTCCCCCCAGATCATATGTAGCTGAGAACAGAGGGCATATGATCACTTATAAAAAGGGGAAAAAAGGGTATTTATAATGTGTTTTTATATATATACAAAAAAAATTGCCTTTCATTTCTATTTTAACCACCTCAATACAGCACACTTTCCCCCCCTTCCTGCCCAAGCCATTTTTCAGCTTTCACTTTGAATGACAATTGCACAGTCATGCAATACTGTACCCAAATCACTTTTTTCCCTACAAATAGAGCTTTCTTTTGGTAGTATTTGATCACCTCTGCGGTTTTTATTTCTTGCGCTATAAACAAAAGAAGAGGGACAAGTTTTAAAAAAAACAATAATTTTTACTTTTTGCTGTAATAAATATCCATTTTTTTTTTTCATTATGAAAAAAAAAAAATTCTCAGTTTAGGCCAATTCTTCTACATATTTTTGGTAAAAAAAATCGCAATAAGCTTATATTGATTGGTTTGCGCAAAAGTTATAGCGGCTACAAAATAGGGGATAGATTTATAGCATTTAAATTTTTTACTAGTAATCGGTGGCGGCGATCTGCGATTTTTATCGTGACTGTGATATTGCGGCGGACACATCGGACACTTTTGACACATTTTTGGGACCATTCACATTTATACAGCGATCAGTGCTATAAAAATGCATTGTTTACTGTAAAAATATGACTGGCAGGGAAGGGGTTAACACTAGGGGGCGATCAAGGGGTTAAATGTGTTCCCTAGGGAGTGATTCTAACTGTGGGTGGAGGGGACTGACTGGGGGGAGGTGACCGATCGATGTCTCTGTGTACAAGGGACACACCATCGGTCTCCTCTCCCTGACAGGACGTGGATCTCTGTGTTTACACGGGTGCCCGGCAGACATCGCGGCCGTCGGGTCCCCAGCGACGCAGCGCGCATGCCCCCTAATGGCTCGGGGAGGTGAAGACATCATATGACGTCCGCCCAAAATGAAAGCCTCATCGTCCCGCCGTCATATGACGGCGGGTGGTAGGCTAGTGGTTAAACTGAATAGATTGTTTTACAATAATTTTTTTACAAGGTGATCGTTTACAATGATCAGAACACCTCACCCTGCATGGGTGAGAACCCCTGAGTACCAAGCAATATCTCCAAAACTGTGTCCTTTAACCACTTCCGGACCGCCGCATGTACATATACGTCAGCAGAATGGCACGTACAGGCACATTGGCATACATGTACGTCCCTGCCTAGACGTGGGTCGGGGGTCCGATCAGGACCCCCCCCCCCCGGTACCTGAGGCGGTCCCCGTGGCTGTCCGAGCAATCTGGGATGAGGGGGCGGCTGTTTTTTTTTGTCCGCCCCCTCCAGATCGCTCTCAGCCTATCCGCACGCTCCCCCTGCGTGTCACTTCCTCCTCCTGTGTAAAGTCCACAGGAGGAGGAAGTGATGTGATCTCTCCTCTCGGCGGTATTTTCAACCGCCGCTGAGGAGAGATCACATCACACAGTAAGTCGCACCAACACTACACTGACACACACTACACATAGGCACATTAACCCTCCCGATTAGTGTCAGTGTGACAGGCAGTATGACAGGCAGTTAGTGTTAGGTTCAGGGTAGCCCCCGTACCCCCCTAATAAAGTTTTAACCCCTTGATCACCGCCCTAGTTAACCCTTTCACTCCCTATTGCCAGTGTCACTAAGCGATCATTTTTCTGATCGCTGTATTAGTGTCGCTGTTCCCGCTAGGTAGCTATTTTTTTTTTATTGCGATTTTTTTTTAATAAAGACATGTGGCTGAATACATTTTGCCCTAAATGTTTCACTAAAATTTAGTTTATTTGATTTTTCTTATAACAAAAAGTAAAAAATATTGATTTTTTTTCAAAAATGTTGCTCTATTTTTGTATATAGCGCAAAAAATAAAAATCGCAGAGGCGATCAAATACCACCAAAAGAAATCTCTATTTGTGGGAAGAAAAGGACGCAAATTTTGTATGGGAGCCACGTCGCACGACCGCGCAATTGTCTGTTAAAGCGACGCAGTGCCGAATTGTAAAATCCCCTTGGGTCATTTAGCAGCATATTGGTCCGGTCCTTAAGTGGTTAAAGGAACTACAACTCAAATACTGGTGGAATATAACTTCCATCCAGGACACGTTCCCAGTGTCCTGTACAAGGTATATGGGGAAAGATTAAACCAATCTGTATAAGCCATGGTAATTATTCTACATGTTTATTTATAAAATTTGAACACTTGAGGGATTAAAGTTCAAAATACCGTGCTGTGTACTGTAAAAATGTGTCAAAATGAACTGACAAATAAAATGCAGCAAACTGTTTTGAAGACAAGCATTGAGGTATTAATTTTATGGCAGTATATAATTAGAAGTGGTTAGGAGCATCATGAATAAACCAGTAACTATGGAAACCAAGCATAGTAGAAGGGGTGTAAAGGAAGACAACCAGAATAAGCAAACACTCCTCTTATTAACCTGCTCTATTTTCTTACCTTCCTCATCATCACATCTTAAATAAAACATCACAAATCAAATCATTTAGATTTAACTGTATGTTTTAAAGTTATTTACATCTTAACCGCTTCAATACAGGGCATTTTCACCCCCTTCCTGCCCAGACCAATTTGGGGTTTTCAGCGCTGTTGCACTTTGAATGACAATTGCGCGGTCATGCAACACTGTACCCAAATTAAGTATTTATGTTTTTTTTTCCCCGCAAATAGAGCTTTTGTTTGGTGCTATTTGATCACCTCTGCGGTTTTTATTTTTGCGCTATAAACAAAAAAAGAGCGACAATTTCGAAAATAACACAATATTTTTGACTTTTTGATTTAATAAATATCACAATTAATTTTTTTCTCAGTTTTTTCTCAGTTTAGACCGAAACGTATTCTTCTACATATTTTTGGTAAAAAATTGCAATAAGCGTTTATTGATTGGTTTGCGCAAATGTTATAGCATCTTCAAAATTATTGATAGATTTATGGCATTTTTATTTTTTTACTAGTAATGGCGGCAATCTGCGATTCTTTCTGTGACTGTGACATTGTGACGGACACATCGGACACTTTTGACACATTTTTAGGACCATTCACATTTATACAGCGATTAGTGCTATAAAAGTGCACAGATTACTGTATAAATTGACTGGTAGGGAAGGGTTAACACTAGGGGGCGCTGAAGGGGTTACTATGTTCCCTAGTGAGTGATTCTAACTGTAGGGGGAGGGGACTCACAAGGGGAGGAGACCGATGTGTGTTCCTCTGTACTGGGAACACACATCGGTCTCCTCTCCTCTGACAGGACATGGATCTGTGTGTTCCATGTCCATGGTCCTGCCGTGATTGCGGGCAATCGTGGGTGCCCGGCGGGAAGCCCAGGACGTCATATGATGTCCACCAGGAGGGAGGGAGGGTTCCCGTTGACGTCATTTTACATTGACTCGATAGGGAAGGGGTTAAACAATCTTCTTTTACATTAAACTATGATGGTAATACTACCAAAGTGTGTGATCTATAACATTTGTGATATACATCCTGCATCTGGGTGGTACACAACAAGGCTTGGCATCTATAGTACAGGAGGACATTTGTGGTCAACAAATGACCAACCCCCTAATAAATGCCTCTGATTCACTAAATTCTCTCCATCCTCTCCAAATCTTATCATGTCTTAGTTTGCATTCATCATGAATTGACAACTCCTCCATCCCCCTGACTCTGTCAATCTCTCTTAACCATTCTCCCACTGATGGAGCTTTTTTTCCTTCTAATTCCTTGGAATTAATGCTTTGGCTGCATTCAGTGGGTATAGGACCAGGGAGCTTCTGTATTTTTTCCTTGTCATCCCCGTAGTATGGAACAGGCAATGCCAGGGGTCTTGTCTCACCTCTAGCCCACTTATTTTCTTTATCATACTTAATACCTCTCCCCAGTATACTTGTATCCGGGGGCAATACCACCATATGTGGGCATGTGTTCCCTCCATCCCACACTCTCTCCAACATAGGGTACCTCACTATTTATTCTATGTAACTTCGTTGGAACGTAATACCACTTAGTAAGGAGCTTATAGTTCATCTCTTTTACTTTTGCATCTATTGATGTGGAATGCACATAATCCAAGACTTGTTTCTTCTTATCCTCAGATATAGTTTGATTTAATTCTATTTCCCAGCTTTCCAAAAGTTTAACATTATCTAGCTCACTCCTGGGTATAAGTACCCTATATATATTAGATATCCCCTGTGTTCCTATATCCCCACGAGCTATGAGTTTTTCCCATGGGTTCAATTCATCCATAGCCCGCAGGGGTTTCGGAAGTGAATTTACAAAATGTTGGACCTGTCTGTATCTCCAATTATCCCCAGGGATTAATCCATACTTTTCTCGCAGCTCCGACATGGAACACAGGGTATTACCTTTCATTAAATCCTTCAATTTCAATGTGTCCGAAGTTGCCCACCTTAGATACACCCCCCCCCCTCACCTGGGGGGAAGAAGTCTGTACCCATGAGGGGCAACAGCGGACTATTATAAGGCCATTTTTTTATTTTACATATTCTATCCCATATTCTAAAGGTTTCTTTTGTTATTGATGGTACATCTTGTGATAAGCCTCTATAACGCTTTGGGACCCATAGTCTCTTTCCCAGTTCCTTTTTACTTAAATTTTCTTCTACCTCTATCCACTTCTTTTTTTTACCCCCATCCTGACACCAATCGGTTATCCTTCTAAGGACAGCTGCCTCTTAATATCTTTTAAATTCTGGTAGATGTACTCTTCCCTCCTGTCTAGGTCTAGTCAAAATCTCAGCTGATATACTGGATTTTTTTTCCTTCCATATAAACCTCCTTATTATCTTCCCCAAGATTTTGAGTGTTTGGAAGATGTACAAGGCTTTATGTAATATCATTATCTTGATGACATTTATTCGGCCCCACCAAGATAACCTGTCTGTAAAATACCCCTTTAATTCTGATTTAAATTTATTTATTAAAGAAATATAGTTGTCTTCATACAGATATCTTTCTGCATTGGACAGACGTACCCCTAAATACTTCAACCCCTTCTGTTTCCACGTAAACGTAAATTGTTTTATTAACATGATACTATTTTATCATTTATATTTTGTAGGAATATGAGATCTTTTGATGTTGTGTATGCATCAATAAATGTATTTTTTTTTTTAAATGTAATTTTAATAAACTTTTGCGAACTCTCATGGGTGTTCAAAATTAACACCCATTAATTGCGTAGGTTCTATACTTTTAGAAAATATATGATATGGATGGGTCTTTTACAAATTTTCAAAATTGAAATGTATAGTATATGTAAAAAAAAATATAAGTATATATGATAAATCGAAAAATCATCTCCACCTATTTAGGAAGAGATATGATTAATGTCTCAGTGAATGTTGGGGTTCTTTCTCTAAAAGGCACTGTCTACAGTCACTGACAAAATGTACATATCTGATACAGGCCTGAATGCGGGCAATGATTAACCTACACCAAAGCTGTAAATGCCAAACACTTTTTTTTATGTAAAAAGTGAGACAAAGATAAATAATTTCAGAACTTTTTCCAACTTTAATGTGCCCTACAAACTGAAAAACTCAGTTGAACAGTAAACTGAAATATTTTAGGTTGAGGGAAGTAAAAATAATATGGTTGCATAAGTGTGCAAACCCTTAACCACTTCAATACTGGGCACATTCACCCCCCTTCCTGCCCAGGCCATTTTTCAGCTTTCAGCACTGTCACACTTTGAATGACAATTGCACGGTCATGCTACACTGTAACCATGTGAATTTTTTTTATCATTTTCTTTACACAAATAGAGCTTTCTTTTGGTGGTATTTAATCTCTTCTGATTTTTTTTTTTTTTTCCTAAAAAAAAAGAAAAAGACCGAAAATGTTAAAAAAAAAATCAGTTTTCTTAGTTTCTGTCAGTAAATTTTGTAAATACGTATTTCTTCTCCTTCACTGTTGGGCGTTGATGAGACTATACTGATAGGCTACACTGATGTGCACTGAAGAGGTGGCCCTTATGGGGACTGATTAGGTGGTACTTATCGGCACTGATAAGGTGGCACCGATGAGGAGACACAGCCGATCACATGGTTAAAGAGCCACTCTTTACAGAGATCAGGGCAGCGCCATGTTGCTAGGGCACGGCGCAGCAAAGATCGCCACGCTGAGCGCCCTTGCGGCCACGTGAGAATGGTCGTTCTGGGACGCCGTCATGTGACGTCGTTCTGGGACGCCGTACTATGACAGTGTCCCAGAATGAGAGCCGGACTGCCCCACCGTCATTTGACGGTGGGCGTTGAGGCAACGTAACCTCGCTTTGCTAGAACATTGTGAGAAAAACGATGGTGTGTAGGCAACTTCGTCTTTGAAAATTGAAGTTTCAAAAACGTCATTTTTTACTTCACAGAAAATGTCGTTTTTTTTCATCACATAAAGTGATGGTGTGTATGCGGCATAACACATTTTCCCCACATGCTTTTGGGAGACTTCAGATGTGTTTTTGCAAAATTTTGTTGAGCTTGGAAGTTTTTTTTTATAAGAAAAGGCTTCCGTCTTGCCACTCTACCCCTAGCCCAGATAATTGAAGAATACAGGAGATTGTTGTCACATGTACCACACAGCCAGTACTTGTCAGATATTCCTGCAACTCCTTTAATGTTGCTGTAGGCCTCTTGGCAGCCTCCCTGACCAGTTTTCTTGTCCTCTTTTCATCAATTTTGGAGGGACGTACAGTTCTTGGTAATGTCACTGTTGTGCCATATAGTCGTCACTGTGCTACCCTTCTGATACCTTTTAACAATGAGATCCCTCTGATACTTTGGAAGCTCTCTTTCGACAATGGCTTTTGCTGTAGAATGTGACAAAAAAATGTCAGGAAAGACCTACTAGAACAGCTAAAGCTTTATCTGGGGTTAATTAGAGCCACTTTAAATGATGGCAGGTGAGTACTGACTCCTATTTAACATGAGTTTCAATGTGGTTGCTTAATTCTGAACACAGCTACATCCCCAGTTATAAGAGGGTGTGCACACTTATGCAACCACATTATTTTAGTTTTACCCCCCCCCCCCCCCGATATTTCAGTTTAGGAAAGACTGATTTGAAACAAAACATTAGGGTTAAAGCAAAATTATTACAAGTCCAAGGGATGTTACATAGAACATAACTGTTTCCAACAAATCATTGTTCAAAAGTGTAGAAGGCATATTTTACATTAATAGATTTATATAATTGGTCTTTTAAATACCCACGTTAAATTTGAAATTTTTTTACTAAACAGAGTACGCAATACTTAAAAAGAAATCACAAGGGGAACTCATTTACTGAAGGAATAACTTTCATGCTGACCTAGAGAAACCTGTATTCAGTTCAAACATCCAATCAGATTAAAGTGAATCTGTCAGACTGAAGCAAGATCAAAGTGTTGTAGAGCACGCTGAGACATTGCAGAAATCCTGTATACTTTGTAATTCATTCTCTCCTTGTCAAAAATTAGCAACAGTAAAATCTATGTAGATTCTGTATAGATTTGGACCTCTTGCCAGGAGATAGTGTATAAAGTTACTTAACATGGATGTGCCCATGCCCAGGATCTAGTAAAAACATGTTATTGTAAAAGGAAACTATAATGGGTTTTGATTCATTTTTTTTACTGTATAAGTTTCTAAAAAAAACAAATGTTTATTTTTGATAATAAATAATTGTGGTAATATAAAAATTTAAATGAATGTGGGTGAATCGCCATTTAATTATAGCACAAATCCATTGTAATTAGTCAAACTGTTTCAAACAAAAAAATAGTTTCTATGTCTAAGTTGTAATTTTTTTATGTGCAAGAGGTCAGCTATATTTGCTTAATACACAATCCTTTGCTTTCTGCTTTGCAGTGTTCCTCGATATTTGTGCACCCTTGCATCTTCTCACAATCCATGTTTATATTAGGCACGTAACTCACTAAGGCTGGGTTCATACTAATCCAGTGCATCCAATTCCATCTCCGGTTTCTCTGTGAAGAGAAAAAGCAGCTGTTCAGCGGTTCCTCTCTGCTGTGAAACTAGCTATATGTGCCTGCAATTCGCACCACAATGACTAAAAAATGCACACTTTTTGTGTGAACCAGATTCATTCAAACTAATAGATTTTACAATGTTTTGCGAATTAGATGCGGTGTAAGCAGCATCCAATTTGCATAGATGTGAACCAAGCTCAAAAGTGGAGGTTCACCCTATAAAGAATTTCTAACAGTACATCCAGCACCGTGCTGCATATAAAATGTCACTGACCTTTATTTATTTTTTCCCGTAGATATCGTTTAGGCGTGGAAATCACTGCGGCTTCCGGGTAGGGAATCCGGCGGGAGTGGGCGTTCCTATTGACATGCCAATCAATTGGCATGCTAAACGACGGCGCACACAGCGTGTGACGACTTCCCGAAAGAAGCTCGGGTCGGCTCGGCTCTATTCAGCGCCGGTGCCCAGGCACCGAATAGAGCCGAGCCGACCCGAGCTTCCTTCGGAAAAGTCGTGACGCGCTGTGTGCGCCGTAGTTTAGCATGCCAATTGATTGGCATGTCAATAGGAACGCCCACTCCCGCGGGATTCCCTACCCGGAAGCCGCGGTGAATTCCACGGCTAAACGATATCTACGGGGGAAAAAAATATAGGTCAGTGACATTTTATATGCAGCACGGTGCTGGATGTACTGTTAGAATTTTTTTATAGGGTGAACCTCCACTTTAAACAATTCAACCCTCCGCATGCCTGATATCTTATCTCAGTTGTTAAGAAAAAAAGTGCACTGATCCACCAAGGATCCTGTAATGTCAAATCTACGAATCTCCAAGAAAACTTGTAAATACGTAATTTAAAAATTCACTTTAGGGTAAACTCTAATAACACAAAACATGTGTTCACTGAAATATGTTATACTTTTCATTTAAAGCCCCTGCCTGTTGTGGCCACTTCCTATTGGATGGGCTATGGTAGAAAAAAGATTGACGTCAGCAGAGGTGTGTGGAGGAGACTGGTGGACCCCTGAATCGGTGGTACACCTACCCATAAACAGTAGTGATGTGGGACATAGTTTGGGGGTTTAAGTGGGTATATCTGGCTTCACACGGTAAGGGGGAAAAAGACTAATAGAAAAGGTTAGTAAGTATTTAGGTCAAATAATGAAGAGGTAGAGAAAACATTTTGGGAACTCAATGGATCCAGCAAATAGTGCATTCTAATTATTTTCCTATTGTATTCTTCTTTCTTTTCTCCAGTACCAATACATTAAACTCCCACTTAAATTAATATTTTATTGCTGCAGAGACAGAATAAATTTAGTTTGTAATTATTTTGTATTGCCGAGCAGACAATAGACCTTGCAAGAATAAACTGAACTGGATGACATTAAGAATAACTACATAAACATGCACTGCTATGCAACAGGAATGCTCTCAGCTCAGAGAGGAACTTTTTATTAGCGTACAATAAAGTTTTCAACAGATACTGAAAGACAGACACATAAAATGTCACCTTGACTGAGATAATTTATCCCTCATACAGGATATAGAAAGGTATTTATCACAAATGTGTATAAGTGCCCGCTATGCGAAAGGGATTAACAAAGAATAGTTATTTACATAGTTTATGCAATAACATTTTGGGCAAATAGAGTTTTGATACTCAGCCAATGTTATCTTTATAATTACTTGGAGTTAAAATAATCTGTATACACATTTTTAAAGTTTTCATTTTACTTTAAATTACCCCAAAAACTATTTTTGGTTTTCATAGAGACCCAGGACAGATAGTTGGTATTCCCAGATTATTACATTAAAGCAAAAACTACACCAAATCAAACAAAGATCAACCTATAAAAAATTATGAAAACTTATCTTTATAACTGGGTAGAATCTTCAAAAACACGATATCGCAAATCTCCAGTGGCTGTTGGTATTGGACACTTCTGGGTGTGTCAAACACCTGGTCCCTCACCACCCCCCCCCCCCCCGGTTGCCTGCTCGCCAGGCTTGCTCGCAAACACACTCATTAGCCCCGCTCATAAGCCCACCAGCCCGCACTTACCACGTCCAGGTTGCGGGCGGCTTTCCTGGCTTCTCCTGCTGGCCAATCCAATCTCAGGATCCACTTCCTGTCCTGATTGGCCAGGAGGAGAAGCAGGAAGACAATGGCAATCTTGATTTGCTATTGTCACAAGTAGGTGGGCTTGGGGCTCAGTGCTCAGCGCCCCAAGCTCAACCTTTTTAAAAACCAATTAGAGCCTTTATGCTCTAATCGTGTGATTCACTAAAAAAAATCTGTAGAACTCTGGCGCCTTGCATGGAGATTACAGGCCGGCGCATAGAGATTAGGGGGGTGGCACCCCTGCACCCCTTAAGGACAGGCCACCACTGCATGTAATTGGTTATACCTATATTTAGGGTATAGCATGTAACATGATCCAGGTCTGCCTCTGCTGCATCCCCCGTTCTACTACCCCTGTGACAGCAGACGAGAGATCCTCTCCACATACCCTCTATCACATTTTGAGAACAGGGCAGTTGCATGGGGCTCTGGCCACACAGCCACATCATTCATTTACAGCAATCTATGAATGAGAAAACCACAAGTCCCATCAACCAACACAACAGACAGGATTGTAGTTTTTAATTAACAACAAGGGAGCTGATGATCCCCTAGTTGGGGTCCT
The DNA here is from genome assembly GCF_905171775.1 of Rana temporaria. NCBI lineage: Eukaryota > Metazoa > Chordata > Amphibia > Anura > Ranidae > Rana > Rana temporaria. Next base: position 551,616,293 of record NC_053489.1, read on the forward strand.
CTTTCACCTCATTTGGCTTAGGGGGTAAGGTATAGGCAGCACCACCACCCCCAATATTTACACTTTTTTCAATAAATGGACTATGTTTCCTGCAAAAATATGTGCATTTATATTTTTTTTCAAAAAAAATAAACTTGGCCTTTAAATTTAATGTTATGGGGAAGACACAGGAAGTAGAATAAACTTCTGAGAGCACATATACCTATTTAAAAGACATCCAACCCAAGTTAGGAAATACGACTCTAATAAACAAATGCAGAAGGTAAATAAACCAAGTAAACTTTTAAGGCTTCAAGATACCTGGGGGAGATTTTGACATTCAACCAGTGGGCTCAGATTCACAGACTTCATAATCTTGTTTATTATAGGTTATTTCCATAATTTTGTGATAGCGGTCTATCATAGCAGCCACTCCTTTAGGCCTCATTCACATGAGGCGGATCCGTTGCCACGGAGTCCGCTAGCTCAGTGGGAGATCTCTTCGTTGATCTCCACTGAGCTGGCGCATTACAGGTCACTCTCTGCTCACTGAGCGGGGAGGGGCTTGTCGAGCGCCGCTGAGTCCAATGGAGAGATTGGAGGAAAACCGTCAGCATGTCCGTTTTCATCAGATCTCACCCAATCCGATGGATGGATGGCGAACATATGGCCGTACGTCTGATTTTAGCGGATCGGATGTCAGCAGACATGGTCACGTGAACGGTCCACCCGTGTGAAAGGGGCCATACATTAAGGGCAGTTGTCTGCTTCCAGTATTTAGCAATAAGACTCATAACCATGTTCAACAGAAATGGAATAAGAAGCTGTTGTAGTGACTAATAGGGTAAAATAAAACCAACAAAAGAAGGCTAGATGTATCATAACTTCCTAAGTAAATATTATAAGTGAATAAAAATACATAGCTGAGTAATTTAAGTAACATATTAATATAAGCACATGATATGATTTACATATAGTAACCGTATTAATATAAATAATTTTAAATAGGTAAGGGACAAAAATGTTATATAAGCAACAACTGAATATAGGTATAACATATGATTTATATACTGTATATTAATAGCACATGAATAATATAAATAATATAAATGCATAAGTAAGTAAGATGTGAGTGGAAATACAAGGGGGAGTTGTTTCACTGAATTTAGGTCATTCACTGAATTCAAAGTTTTAGGAAAGGAATAGCAAAAATGCTACAACATTTTACATTAGGTTCAAACAAACTCAAAACCCAAAATATTGCCTGCAGAAACAATTCAGGTTTCATCTTTCCTGTACTGAAAATAAAACAAGAAGTATATGTTAAAGCCTCGTACACACGATTGGATATCTGATGGAATCTAATCCGATGGATTTTTTCGGCGGATATCCGATGAAGCTGACTTTCATCAGTCTTGCCTACACACCATCAGTCAAAAATCCGACCGTGCCAAACGCGGTGACGTAAAACACTACGACTTGCTGAGAAAAATTAAGTTCAATGCTTCTGAGCATGTGTCGACTTGATTCTGAGCATGCCTGGATTTTTGACCGATGGACATCCACACAGACGATCGTTTTTTTCTATCGTTTTTTTATCCATAGGAGAAATTTAAAACGTGTTCTATTTTTTTTCACCGATGGAAAACAAACCGATGGGGCCCACACACAATCGGTTTGTCCGATGAAAACAGTCCATCCGTCTGTTTTCATGGGACAAACCGATCGTGTGTACAGGGCTTAATTGGTAATATTTCCACTATTCTTTGTTTAAGTTAGCTAAATGTGTCTCCTGAAGTATGTTTCATTTATTCAGGTCATACTATCCACCGCCAGGGGGGTGATTTCTGTCCCCTAACTTCCACCTGCCCTTGAGCCGACCAGGTTTGCACAGTTAGTTACACTTCAACTCTTCTTAAGTCGATAGTTAAAACTAACCTGTAGCATTAATTAAACACAATTTTTCCCCCATTGAAAAAAATAGTGAGGCAAGGATTTCTTTGAACTTTACTAAACTTCTTTAAAAGGTTAAGAGGATACAACATTCCATTTAATGGTCATTTTTCAGTATAGGAGACATGCATAAGGATCCACAAGTGTATTAATAAATTGCATTAAACAGCTTTCCAAGTCCTGGAGTTATACGAACTGTCTAACTAGTTTTAAGGGGTTTCAAGGGGTGCTGTGGTACTACTTACAGTATGTAAAGTTGCTCTTTGCTACCAGGCCTCCACTGGTTCTCATAGCATCCCTCAAGCTCCAGGGGGAGCAATCCTGCTAAGAGGAATGACTCTCTCCTCATGCTGATGACATCCCAGGACCCAGATGGGCTCCTCCCTCCATAATATAAAAGCAGTGGGCTGAGCCAAACTGAAAGGCATGCCTCTAAAGAGGAGGGGTCATCTTTAAAGGGGAATCCTAATTTGATCTGTTTCTACATCTGTGTCCTCGTTTTTAGGTTTGTGGCATTGGCTTTAAATTTGATGCAATTTACTTTGCAAATATGCAGTATTCCGAGCCTGTTAGTGGTTAAAAAAAACACTGTACAATGGAATATAACTGAACCAGCAGGCTGGTGTATTGTGCAATTGGACAAAGAAATGATAAGGGGCGCTACACATAAAAAATTATACCGAAAAAAAAACTTTAAGACCATATAACACGTGCATACAAATAAACCATTAAACTTCACAACAAAGATTAAAGTGAACTAGTGCTTAAAGTGCAATATATGAACTTATATATAGTGTAAAAAAGTTAATTGTTACCAATATATTGAAATTATACAACGTCCATAGTATTCAATCTCGATTGATGGACCAAAGCCAAAAATACACAAAAGGGAATTCCTTCACCGTATATCTTTAGAGGCCACCCAAAAGTGCTCAGAATTAAGAACTGCTCACCAGATGGTTGTGACCCCTTTAATCAAAAAAAGGTCTAATGTGATTTTGGGAAATCGTGGGATTGGATACCCTGGGTTACCAAAAATGGATCTTCAATGACAAAGCCTCCTCTCCACCAATGTTCCCATAAGACAAAGGACAACTACATAGCGCAATACTGCATTTTATTTTAAAAACTTCATAAAACATATAAGATGTCTGCCTACATTCATGGGTGCCCAACCTGGCACTAGGAATCGCCTGCAAAACTATATGAGGGAACCGCTTGCCGCTGGTCTCATGTCCTATACTGGCGTGCGTTCCACTCGTCCGTATGGAGAAACCGAAAGCTGGAATCCGGAAGTGACGTGACTGGAAGCGCCTCTAAGCATTATGTATAGGCTATAAAGGGCATTTATAAAGGGAGATATGGAGGGGGCATTTTAGGTGCTTTTGATTAAAAGAGCACATATTGTTTGTTGATCTATTCCAGATCCAGACAATAAGTAAAACCAGCAAGTGAACCACTAATGCTATCCATAAAACATGGCAATGGTTCAAATTGGGAAAGTCAACTCATATTAAAGTATATATTTATCTGTATCCTATATAATTCAGTTCAGGATGGATGTGACTGTTCCTGAAATCTGTTCTGTATACCTTCTTTACACTTTATCACTCTTTCTGTTTGACATATCACCATTCTGATTCAAGGTCCAAATGTAGATTAAAAAGTAGTAAGTATGTGAGTAGTAGCACAACAAGGATCCTAAAGTAGGTGTGTTTGGGAATACCCATCCTGCAGTAAAAACACAAATGAAGTTCCTAAATCATCAGCTTAAAAGGGAGTGCAGTAGACAAGTACATAGATATTTCCAGATAAAAACATAAAGTCCTAAATAGTTAGAGTTTGTCCCGCTAATTTAACATGTTTTTTTTTTCCATTAAAACCTTTCCTCTTTCCTTATATACAATATTTTAGGCCTAGTGATGTCATTAAAGCGGAGCTCCACCCTAAAGTAGAACTTCCGCTCATCGGATTTCCCCCCCCTCCAGTGCCACAATTGGCACCTTTCGGGGGGAGAGGGGACAGGATACTTTGACAGGTATCCTTTTCCACTTCTGGGAGTGCGGCTACGGCCGTGATGTCACCGCGGGGCTCCCTCCTCCTCCTCCCCTGGCCGCTGGGCTAATAGGAGAGAGGAACGGGGCCTCGCTCATAGGCAGTAGGGTTTCCGGCGTGAAGCCGTAAGGCTACACTGCTGGGTTCCCTTACCCGCAATGGCGGCGGCAGCACCCGACAGCTGATGGAAACATCAGCTGCTGTGCCGACATTGAGGGACTGCAGAACAGATAAGTGTCCATTTATTAAAAGCCAGCAGCTGCAGTATGTGTAGCTGCTGGCTTTTATTTTTATTTTTTTTCCCAGACTTCCGCTTTAATAAGTCTCTGTGCTTTGCTATGCAATGCAGACATATCAATGCTGGTGGGGGGGGGGGGGGGGGGGGGGCAACTGGATGTTATACATAGCCTTCATGAAAACATCACAACATCCCTGCCTCAGTAGTCTTCTAAAGAGTCTTCAGTCTTGATGCAAGCAGTGAGTTGGATCTTGGCATTAGTTATACAAATGTCAAAATACTTGATGGGTGGATGTCAGATTGAAGGGATGGGAATTTCTAGGTGGGTTGCATTTGCATGCAGACAACCCTAGTCAATGCCAACATGTGGTAGCAAGCCTCCATTAATTCGAAGAACTGAAATGCAATGAATGAAAGGGGTGAGCCATAGACAGTCAGGCTGAGAAGAAAATAGATGATGGTGGACGGTCTCTATCCAGGAAATGTGGTATGCTCTATCCAACTTGCTGCAGCATCTAAAGCACACTGTGGGAAAGTCACAGAATGCAGTGAAATCAAAGTTAGCACTTTCAGTACCAAAGAGAACATGTACACCTGATTAGCTTTAATTAGCTTTCTTTACAGCCCCGGGGGCCTTTGTCAGTTCCCATCAGCAACACTATCTTCATGGCATTGGTATGTTCTTCGAGTGTGGCAATTACCCAGGTGCTCTGGTTGCACCTGACCATGTCTGTGTACTCTTTCTGTTGAAGGATCACTAGTTTGGCAAGCCTCCTTAGTGAGGATTTGTGGTTTTATGCACTCCTTAGAGCACTGTGAAATATGATAACGCCTTCTAATTGAATAAAATAAATCTTAGCACACACAAACGTAAGCCGGAGACTTTAAAAGTGCCCATTTGACGTCAGGACCATGGTTGGGATACAATGTTATAACATGACACAACACTCAGTACAAAGTTTTCAAACATCACTATGTATGTAATAGAACAGTAAGGGGTTGTGTGCAGGAAATCAGCAAGCCTGTATACATTTCCAGGGAATTCATAAAAGGAATGTGCAGCATAATATAGTTATTATGTCAGAACTGTGTTACTCACCCATTATCACTTTCTCACAGCCAGTTCTTGTTTCATTCAGTGCAGCAGCAATGTCAGTTGGTTTTGTTCCTCTTTAGAAGTCTCCCTTTGTCACTTTTTCTTCTGTCGGAATATTCTATACCTGTATTTTCTTCCAGATAACAAAAGCCTTATGTGAAAGTCTGTCTTGTCTTGGAAAGGAACTCATACAGATGAGCCCAGCCTTCCAGCACTGCAGCGACTAGCAATGGAGTTGAATGCCGTTTCTCTTCTAGCAAATGATTCCCAGGAAGTGACTGTCAGCTTGAGATCTTTAGAGCAGAAAAATCCAGAGGGGGGTGGTCTACATTGTGTAGTTAGAAATGCTAGTTTATTCTATATAAACACCCTCATGGATGTTTTATGAGGGAAAATCTGATACTTCTGATTAGCAAAATGGCAGGGAATTGTCAAATGAATGATTTGATTTATCCAAAACTAGTCACATTTTCACAATGGCTGAAGGACTCAGGGTAGGGTTCAGTGCATCCCTTTTTACATTAAAAAAACTCTTAGGTACAGTACAGGAAACACCTAGAGATGAATGATAGACCATTATAGTTATATCATATGTTTTTGCCATTAGTACTCCTAAAAACTGTACACCTGACTTTTAACCAGATACGTAACTTAATATAAAAATAAAAACTATTGGGCATCCTTCACAGCACATTAGATGTAGAAAAGCATGTAGGACCATTTAAAGCGGGGGTTCACCCGTACATAACACTTTTTCCCCTTAGATGGATGCTCGTTTTGTCTAGGGGAATCGGCTAGTTGTTTTAAATTATGAGTCGTACTTACCGTTTACGAGATGCATCTTCTCCGCCGCTTCCGGGTATGGGCTGCGGGACTGGCCGTTCCTATTTTGATTGACAGTCTTCCGAGAGGCTTCCGACGGTCGCATCCATCGTGTCACGATTTTCCCGAAAGAAGCCGAACGTCGGTGCGCAGGCGCAGTATAGAGCCGCACCGACGTTCGGCTTCTTTCGGCTACTAGTGACGCGATGGATGCGACCGTCGGAAGCCTCTCGGAAGACTGTCAATCAAGAAGGAACGCCCGCTCCCGAAGACCCATACCCGGAAGCGACGGAGAAGATGCATCTCGAAAACGGTAAGTACAGCTCATATTTTAAAACATCTAGCCAATTCCCCTAGACAAAACGAGCATCCATCTAAGGGGAAAAATTGTTTTATGGGTGAACTCCCGCTTTAAGGGATGGTTCTACCCTGGCTGTTGTCATGGAAGTGCCTTGTTACTCAAGGTATCCGAGTGAGAAATATTTTAAAGGGATAGAATGAGCCTTTGGGATGGTGATGTAGTGGAGGGTTAGTTGGAGGAAGACCTCTTAGGCCGCGTACACACGACCGGTCCAAACCGATGAAAACAGACCGAAGTCCAGTTTCATCAGTCCAAACCGACCTTGTGTACGACCCATCTGACTTTTATCCTTCAGACCAAGGTTTTAGAACTTGCTTTAAAATCGAACCGATGGACGGCTGACCATCGGTCAAAACCGATGGTTAGTACACAAAAGCATCGGTTCAAAACCTGTGCATGCTCAGAATCAAGTCGACGCATGCTTGGAAGCATTGAACTTCGTTTTTTTCAGCACGTCGTGTGTTTTACGTCACCGCGTTCTGACCCGATTGGGTTTTGAACTGATGGTGTGTACGCACATCCAACCATCGGTCTGCTTCAGCGGTGAACCAATAAAAACGGTCCGTCGGACCATTCTCATCGGATGGATCGACCGTGTGTACGTGGCCTTAGAGAGTGAGAGAAAGATAGCGAGAAAGACAGAAAGATAGCAGCCAAAAAATGTGAGTTCTCAGGGACTCGAGCCTGGTGCACACCACAAGTTTTTTCAGCTTCAGTCGGAGCCACTGTACAGTACTCACTATGCAAAGTTAGTACAGCAGTCTCCCCCACTGAGCTGCCCCCGTCAGAACACTCCGATCAGCGTTTTCTGCGATTGACTGAGAGCGCTGATCGGGTGTTCGTCGGCTGCTGGATTTTAGACAGACCGACATACACACGGGCCAAATGTCAGCATTTTGTTTTCTTAACTGGCTGATGTCTACCAACATTCTGCCCATGTGTACCAGGCTTTAGACTACAATTTGAGGGACAAACGTTACCCCAAGTGCAGGCTTAGTTCACCTTTACCAAAAGTCTGCCCGTGTAGGTGGGGAGCTGTGAATAAAAACAAACTGTGCAGTTGTGACCAAAGTTGAATAATATGCATTTTTTTGTAAATGTGAACTATGCCTTTATGTGATTCTTCTGGTGTGTGGAGTGAAAGGATAAAGCCAGGGGCTGTATGCGCATTCACTTTCTCTGATGGGAGATGTACAGTATTAAATGTGTATAGTGGAGGACTAGTTTGAGGAGGACCTCTCCCTCAAGAGAGAGGAAGATACTCGGAGACCCTTTGGAGGAATGGGAATAACCCTGGCTGGGGCAGAAGAGTAAAAAGGATAGAGCCATGTACATCTCTGTTTACGTTGAAGTACCTGACAAGGACAGAAACATCTGTCAAGGGCACATAAACTTCCAGAGTGTGAATGAGCCTTAAAACCTTACAAGCTAAAACAAACATATCCATAACACGTATTCCATTAGGTTTATTTTCCTTCCATCATGTTGAGCATGCTATAGTAATTTGTTCTTTGGCACTTTGGGTGTGTCAGATAGTGTGTCCCACACTAGCCTTTGTGGTTATTCTACTGACTCCCTTCATCACCATTGCATTCTCTAGTGATATAACGTTGTCTTTTATTATGTGGCTCTAGTTTTATGTTACTGTAGCAACACTTTAAATTGTGTTCAAAAATATAAAATAATATCAGGCTAACCTCTTTTAATCTTTTAAGTTTTGCATGTATTCTGTACTACAAGTTATATTTATAGATACAAGAACACTAGGATATTTTCTTGTATGTTGGATGGAATGAAAATATTACAGAGACAGCAAAGAAGTGACCTTGGACATTACAATAGCACATCACTGTAGTCAACTCTACAACTCTTGGTAAAACACTTAACATACCAAGTCCTTGGTCCTTTATCTATCCGACCTATAGATGTGCATATGTGTTCTGTTGGATTGCAGTTAGCCTTTAGTATTGCTCTTCTCCTAACAACACGGTCCTTCATACAATGGGCTAGAATAGATACAATTGTGTATCAAGGACACATGGACAAAAAGTCTGGTGCTTGTTTGTCTGTGATTTGCACAATTGCACATGCTATATAAGAAAAAAACTGCATCAGGGCTATCATTAAAGTGGAGGTTCACCCTAAATTTTCACTTTTGCTCAATCAAACTGCTAGCCATAGACAGTAAATAATCCATTGTGTTTTTTTTTTTATCTCGATCCTTACCTTTTTAATGCTGCCGTTTCTGTGCTATCAATCAAAATCCCCCGCGTGGAGTGGGCCTGTATGTTCCTTTTCCCGGACCAGCGCTGTGTCTCATGACAATCCCAGGAGACGCGCTGAGCTTTAATCCCGCGATATCTCGCCGGTCATGTGACTCGGCAAGCGGGCGGCAACGAAATCTCCATTTCACTGCACACTGCACACTGCACATGCGCGGGATAGAGCCCCAGCATTCACCGCATCCCGGAAATAAACAGTGGTGGGCTTCAGGAGTGCCCACAAGCAAGATGGAAACGTCCATCGATCGGTTTTATAAAGTATCCTTTTTCGGGAAATCGGAATGATCGCGGCTGCATATATAGGACTGGTGAGTACAACATTAGTTATATTAACAGCGGAAGAATAATATTTAAAAAAAAATTGTATTCCCGCAGAACCACCGCTTTAAAGAAAGCTATAGAAAATAAAAATAAACTTAACTTCTAAATGATGTTATGTTATGTTAGGTCTCATAGGGAACCATTGATGTATACACATCATGAGACATGTGCTTCCAAAATCAGAGCATATGTCGCACCAGTGTGATTCGGGCCCTACGCTTAAACCTTTCCCTGCCAGAAGCATTTTTTTACTTTTTTGCAAACATGTTAAAATGCATATTTTAGACCTGACGATTTCTTAAAACCTCCAAAACATTGTATAATTTCTGAAAGCAAAGACCCTGTAGATTCATTTTTATCAAACTAAATTTTCATTAAAAAATACACACAAATTAATTCTAGTGAACAAAAACACAGTATACCACCCACATTTTTGGTGAAATATAAAAATGACAGTGAATTTTGGCCCTAGAATTATTGCTTATTGAGTGGGGTCTGCGCAGTGATACTGTACCTAGTATTTATTTTCATACATGTTTTCACCCAACCCATGCATTTGCCTTTGTAATTCTGTGTACATTTGGACTGGGGACTTTAAAAATATTTGTGGAGTATTTTTTTTTTCAAAACATTTGTTTTATTTAAAATGTTTATTAATATTTAAATGTATTCCTATTATAGCCCCCTTTGTGATAGCACAGTTCAGAAGACATGTTCTCTTTCAGGAGACATCAGGGGTCTACAAGACCTGTAATGTTACCTATGCTCTATTAGCTTCTTAGTTATTGTGATAGTAACTAGTAGCAACCATTCCGCTACATATACATGTGGCAATTTATAAAGTACAGTTGAACCTCGGATTACAAGCATAATCCATTCCAGGAGTATGCTCGTAATCCAAAGTACTTGCATATCAAAGCGAGTTTTCCCGTTGAAGTCAATGGAAACGAAAATAATTTGTTCCGCATTGACTTCAATTGGATGCAATACAGAATGCGGCCAGAGAGCGCTGAAAACAAACGAAAAGGGCCGAGGACACTTCGACTCGTTTCCTGCGCCCCCGTACCTCAGGCCAAATGAGGTACTGCAGGCCAATGTTCAGCTTTTCTTGTCTTCTGCGCCCCCGTACCTCAGGCCAAATAAGGCACTGCAGGCCTATTTAGCTTGAATTCTGCTCGTCTTGCGAGTCAACACTCGCAAACCGAGTCAGAATTTAAAAAAAAGTTTCTCGCAAATCAAAACACTCTCAAACCAATTTACTCTTAAACCGAGGTTCCACTGTATCAGCACACTTTGAATGAGCCCTATGGACAGGCCCTTATTTACTCCCTTTGCCGCCCCAAGGCCGGGTCCTTCAATGCCGCCCCCCCCCACACACACACCATTACATAGGGGGCTTCTGAGCCCCCCATGTGATAGAAATGAGGATACATAAATAGCTCAGTCAACTGAACACGGTGCCTTCGCAATGCCGGGTGGTATTAGCAATATACTATACGTCTTAGTGGGGCGTGTTTAAACAAATGAAAGGCGGCTTTTGCAATGTTGTTGGGCAGCTTTGCACGAGTATATTTCTAATACCACCCCCAAGTTATCAGCTCTGCCCATCAATTAAAAACTTTGCCTCTTCAGTAGCTATCCGCCCCTTAGACGATATAACAGAAATGCACCCGCCCCCTTGCAGGGTAGAATGAGCATTGAGAGTGTGCGGCAGCGTCTGTCACAACATGGTCGTCATTGCGCATGCGCCGTGTTCAGATGACTCTGAGCTATTTTTGTCGGCCTCGTTGTGGTTCGTGCTGCGTCTGCTGAAAAAGATCCCCCAGCAGATTTTGACCCCGCTGTACTGCGCAGGCGCAGCACTTGCGCAGTACGAACCACAACAGAGCCTCCGAAAATATGATGAATAACTGAGTCAGCTGTTACAGGGCGCCTACGCAATGACCACAATGCAGCGGCACGCTCCCGATGCTCATGCAGAGCAAGGGGCGTGTGTATCAATGTTATCTCATGCAAGGGGCGGGTTTATTACTTTTATATCGTGTACGGGGCGGATGGCTATAGAAGAGGGCAAATTTTAAAATGATGGAAGGAGATGATAAATATGTTGATGGGCATTATATTGTTATTATGCTTATAGAATGGCTACAGGGAATGCCTCTGCCCATCAATTTAAAATGTGCCCTCTTCTGTAGCCCCTTACACGATATGCAGAGTGTATGGTGAATGGAGGAGGGTCAGATCTCCCGGTACTCTGCACCCACCTGTGAGCCAATGGCGGTTGGTGGGGTCCCGGATGTCAGGCTCTCCCCTCCGTATTGGCCTGATGGTCAGGTCCGGATCTCAGGCTCAGTCCTCTGTATGGATCAGTGGGTCAGGTCCGGATCTCGGGCTCTCCCCTCTCTATGGATCGGATGGTCCGGTCCGGATCTCGGGCTCTCCCCTCTCTATGGATTGGATTGTCCGGTCAGGATCTTGGGCTCTCCCCTCTCTATGGATTGGATAGTCCGGTCTGGATCTCGGGCTCTCCCCTCTCTATGGATCGGATGGTCCCCTCTCTATGGATTGGATAGTCCGGTCCGGATCTCGGGCTCTGCCCTCTCTATGGATTGGATGGTCCGGTCAGGATCTCGGGCTCTCCCCTCTCTATGGATCGGATGGTCCGGTCCAGATCTCGGGCTCTCCCCTCTCTATGGATCGAATGGTCCGGTCCGGATCTCGGGCTCTCCCCTCTAAATGGATAGGATGGTCGGGTCTGGCTCTCCCCTGTCTCTATGGGTCAGACGGATCTCTCGCAGCAGCACCCGACCTCCTCCACCGCATTTACAATAGAAAAAGTTTTAAAACCCGTGACCCCGCTCACTCCTATTGGGGCGGCTTGGCCCGGGGGCGGATCCTAATGAGTGATGGCGGAATCTGTGCCAGTAGTAATAGTAAATGCAGCGTCCGGGGATGTAGATCACATCTGTACATTTTATGAAAAGGGCCATAGACTTCAATGGATCAAAAGCGTGTTTTAAAAAAAGCAAAAAGCACCTGCACCATGCAAACTGGAACCTGCATAGGTGTAAATCAGGCTATCTTGATTGTTTGTAAACCATGTGGTTGGACTGTTTATAGCAATATATTATGTAAGGTATAGATAGGCACATTGTCAATATTGAGGGATTTGTACATATCCAATATTTGAATTAGACATAAAATGAGATCTATGGGATCAGCTTCTCTTACCAAAAATTCCTCCTGTTTGGGCTGGTTATAAATCCAGACTTCCTACTGTAAGTGTACATACCGGCACCATTACCACTTAAACACCTAAGAAATTCTTTCTGAATAGGCTTGTTGGTGTCAGTGATTAGTTTATAAAATGAGCTTGTAGTTGTCGTTTTTTACGAAAAGAGTCAGAATGCCACTGAACACTATGAGATTGACTTCAATTTAGCAGAGACTTTTCTCCATCTACTCCTGTAAATCTTTGTTTAATGACTTGGTTAATTTATCACTTTCCCTGCTGACATTCAATTATTAGCGAGTGCTAATGGAAAGTTTGGCTCCATGCTCCCACTGGTGACTATATAAACCACAGGAAGTCTACAACATTGTCTTTTTCTAGTGTACATTTTCAGTTAATGGATTTTTGTAAGTTGTGCCTCTATTATATAATAACTGGCGGCTCAGCTGGAGCAGTTCACCTGTCCCATATGAGATAAACTGCATTCCTTGATTGCTTGGGTTATGCTGACAAGCTTAGTACTTACTTTTCACTTTGAAATGTTTCCTTCCTAGAAAATCTAGGAGCAACTGTGGGACTTTCCTTTCCAATTTTTCTTCTATTTTTAGATATGTATAATAACATCACAGTGTTACTATATATCATATCAGTTAGGTGTAACCACAGTAGGCCAAACAGAACCTTGATGGGGTTAGATTATCCACCACTAATATATACTCAATATAATAATCACAAAATACACATAATTATAGAAACCAAGCAGAAATAGTGCACTACACATACAGTGTTTACATGTCATACAACACACTGTTAAAGCTAATATATATATATATGTATATATATATATATATATATATATATATATATATATATATATATATATATATATATATATACATAATGTGCAGATGACGAAACACGTCAGGGTGGGGCTATACCACGTCCAACAGTGACGCAAACAGGCCATTCAGGGATTCCACTGATATTGGAAAGATGTGCTGTAGCCAGTAGGAGACACTGCCACGCTCCCCGTTGGCCCCATCATTTATTTTATATTCCTGATTGAAATAGCAATTTTGTAAGTGTATGTCCTATAAGGGGGGAATTTAATTTAACCAATTGCCAAACGCTGCACAATGGCAGTGGTGGGCAAATAGACTTACCTGAACGTCCCCTTTTAGGTATCAGTAAAAAGGACGTCAATTTTGTTTAGGTACAATGTTGCATGACCGCAAAATTTTCAGTTAAAGCGACGCAGTGCCGAATCGCAAAAAATTGCCTGGTCATTCAGCAGCCAATTCTTCCGGGGCTGAATAAACCAGTTTGAAACGGAATTACGCTATGGAGTTTCTTTTTCCTCCATGTGAATGAGCTCATTAGTGTGTGGCCCATCCTCCCTGCTGCAACAGGACCTGTGATTAATTATCCAGAAAAAGGATTGAAACCAAGACCTGGTGTTCTGTGACTGTTACCCAGCAAAGTCTGTAGGGGGATTTTTTAGAAAGGCAACAGTAACTCAAATAACCACTCATTACAACCAAGGTATGCAGAATACCATCTCTGAATGCACAGAACATCGAACCTTAAAGCAGATGGACTACATCAGCAGAAGACCACACCGGGTGCCACTCCTGTCAGCTAAGAACAGGAAACTGAGGCTACAATTCACACAGGCTCACCAAAATTAGACAATAGAATATTGCAAAAACCTTGCCTGGTCTGATGAGTCTCGATTTCTGCTGCGACATTCAGATGGTAAGGTCAGAATTTGGCGTAAACAACATGAAAGCATGGATGCATTCTGCCTTGTATCAATGGTTCAGGCTGGTGGTGGTGTAATGGTGTGGGGGATATTTGCTTGGCACACTGTGGGCCCCTTCCTTAATACCAATTGAGCATCGTTTAATTGTCATGGCCTCCCTGAGTATTGTTGCTGACCATGTCCATTCCTTTATGACTACATGGTACCCATCTTCTGATGTCTCCTTCCAGCAGGATAATGCACCATGTCACAAAGCTCAAATTATCTCACCGCTGATTTCATGAACATGACAATGGGTTCACTGTACTCCAATGGCCTCCACAGTCACCAGATCTCAATCCAATAGAGCAACTTTGGGATGTGGTGTAATGGGAGATTTACATAATAATTGTGCAGCCAAAAAATCTGAAGCAACTGTGTGATGCTGTTATGTCAATATGGGCCAGAATCTCTGAGGAATGTTTCCAACACCTTGTTGAATCTATGCCATGAAGAATTAAGGCAGTTCTGAAGGCAAACCGGGGTTTGACCTGGTAATAGCAAGGTGTACTTAATAAAGTGGCCAGTGTATTTAGATGTAGCAATATGGACTACAATTGTAAAGTGTGGCGATTCCCCATCATTTCTACTGTATGTACGGTATTGTTCCTCTAGTGCCCAGCATCACTAACTGACTGTAACAGGCACGGTCACGCAACCTGTTACCTGTGATGACAGGCGCTTTCAGCGCCGTCGTGCGTTCCAAGCTGGAACGCATATGGCACTCGCGCGATGACGTAATCGTCCGGCGACGTGGTGCGTTCTAGCATGTAACGCGGAAGTGCGCCGTGAATCGGCGGTCTCTCATCTCAGTGCTGATGCACTACAACTGCCATACCTCTCCTCTCACCCTATAAAGGCACTCACTTTATGGACAAACGATGTTCTATTATTGTCAGCCGTTCCAGCCACGCTACAACATTATGGCCAGCTAGCATCAGAGCCTTATTGAGTCTAGGCAGCCTTCGCTCCCCATGCTGCAACACTGCTCCAGGCAACAACTACTCCTTTAATGCTAATGCACCTGCTTCAACAGAAAGCTATTGCTGGGGACAATCTTCAGAGATTTCCTTGCTGAACATCCTTCACCACAGAATCCCTATTGTCTATCCTGAAGCCTGCAAAACGGATAAGTAGCTATTCTATTACTTGTAGTGCTATAGCAAGATCTGATACTTATGTGCTACTTATGTGCCAGCTATACAATTGCTATTGTTTATCATGCCATCTGACTAACAACATATTTAGGATATACTGTTGTGCTAAAGGACTGTCTCCTAAGGAATATCTTAAAGGGACATCTACACTCAAATACCCTGAGCTTTATTTGTCTCCCATATGTAACTAGTAGTTGCCACTACAACTTGTGTATTACTACATGTACTTTCAAAGTACCTGAGCTATACTGCCTCTCATATGCAACTATTAGTTGCCACTATAACTTGTGTATTACTACGTGTACTCTCAAAGTACCTGTGCTATATTGTCTTTCATACGCAACTGTTGGTTGTTACTACAACTCATATTTACTATGTGCTGACATAAGTGCTTCTTGTATATGGGCCTATGCCCTAAAGTTGCGGAACATGTTCCCCTAAACTTTCTATGCTAGGGGTTGACGTATTCTATACCTTCTTCCTTAGTCGCCTAATGCACGAAGCAATATAATACTCATAATCATTAGCGTACAATTGTACATTGCAATCTTTAGTACATAATATATTTTTTAACGCTAAGCTCTGGTCGCATGTTGTAATGCATCAATGCTTAGTAGCTCAACGCCTTTCTTTATGTGACACAGAGATGATGTATAGATCCCCCAAACTTCTGTTGCAAGGAGTGACGCCTGGGGCCCAATACTGAGTTGTCACATAGAGAATCGCATTGAAATCCTTGCAAACCGCAGTTGTGGTTCACTCCCTTCACCAGTGCTGTTACACTGACATCATCTTTGTGAGCCAAACCAAAGGGATTGTGGGATTAGTAGTTCCTCAGAACAGCAATTGACCGGCGTGACTATACACCCAGACTACATATTCCAGGGATCGTTTCTACCATCAGATAGATTGCTGGGAAGAGCCATAAAAGAGGCCAGAGACCCGCCCCACGCTCTCTTCCTCCTCGAGTGTTACTGACCTCTCTGTACTGGTCGCAGCCTTCCACGTGGTGTACAACATTTCAACCCGACGAGGAGGGCTTAGCACTGCTTGCTGTTCATCGGACATCTATCCAGTACTACCTCAACAGTCTTGCAACCCGCTCATCCGATGATCGTCGCAAAGGGATCCGCTGCAAGGACGCCGCTTCGGGAGCCACTGTTCAGAAGGCATTGAATCGGTCTGGTCGTTGATAAGAGGCAATTGCCCACCTCTGCAAAAATTTGTTGCTTCACTGGGACACTGTGTACAGACAGCTTTTTCCCTGGGGAAACACTTTACTACACTTCTATTTGAACACTGTACAAATAGGTGGATTCATAAAGAGTTAGGCCGGCGTATCAGTAGATACCCCGACCTAACTCGGAATCTGCACCGTCCTAAGTTTAAGTGTATTCTCAAACTGAGATACACTTAAACCTATCTAAGATATGACGGCTTGCGCCGTCGTATCTTAGGGTGCAATATTTAGGCTGGCCGCTAGGTGGCGCTTCCGTTGAGTTCGGCATAGAATATGTAAATGCGTAGATACGCCGATTCACGAACGTACGTCCGCCCGTCGCAGTAAAGATACGCCGTTTCCGTAAGAGATACGCCGCCTAAAGATAAACATGCCCCCTAGGTGGCGTAGCCAATGTTAAGTATGGCCGTCGTTCCGGCGTCGAAATTTGAAAATTTAACGTCGTTTGCGTAAGTCATCCGTGAATAGGGCTGGACGTAATTTACGTCCACGTCGAAACCAATACGTCCTTGCGGCATACTTTGCCGCAATGCACACTGGGAAATGTACACGGATGGCGCATGCGCCATTCGTAAAAAACATCAGTCACGTCGGGTCACAGTTAATCTACATAAAACACGCCCCCCACATCCTCATTTGAATTTGGCGCGCTTACGCCGGCCTATTCACGCTACGCCGCCGTAACTTAGCAGGCAAGTACTTTTTGAATACAGTACTTGCCTAGCTAACTTACGGCGGCGTAGTGTAAATACGATACACTACGCCACCGCAAAGATGCGGCGGTCTACTTGAATCTAGCTAATAGACTCCTGTTGCATAAACCATTCCAAGAAAAGAGAGGGTAAACAGTGCCTGCGTGTTATACGCCAATATCATGTTTTACCAACAGGGGGCGGGGATCCGGCAGGCCGCCCCAGGAGCCACCCATTGGGGGGGTGTCGGGCCGGCCATCCTGCCTCCCCTGGCCCAGGAACAGTGCTTCCTGCATAGTCTGAAGTTGAGAAAAAAAAGTCACTTGCCAGCCCCTTCTACACCGCTCCTCCTGTGTCAGTGTCATTGTAAAACGAAGCTTGTAAGAATCTCTATAGCTCTGTTTTTTCTGGCTGCTCTCCTCCTCCTCTGAGTGTAGCTTTGATTGGAGGAGGAGGGAGGTCACATGACCATCTGTGTAACATCAGAGGAGAGCAGTCATGTGACCAGGTCAGTGAAAAAAACGGAGCTATTGAGGTATATGGGAGCAATGTGAAAGGGGCTGCAATGATTTTTTTTACTTAATTGTAGAGAATGCTAGCAGCACTTTCCCAGGAGACTGGGGGTCTCCTGGGAGTGCAGGAGGGCTGTGTACTGGATGAGGGCTGTATACTGGGGAGGGGGGGCTGTATAATGGATGGGGGGATGTGTAATGGATGGGGGGGCAGTGTACTGGATGGGGGATGTATAATGGATGGGGTGGCTGTCTACTGAATGGGGGGGGGGCTGTCTACTGAATGGGGGGCTGTGTACTGGATGGGGGGATGTATAATGGATGGGCTGTGCACTGTAAAAGGGGCTGTAAAAAATGTTTTTCCTTAAACTCCCCTTTCAAAATTGGGGTGTGTGTTATACGCCTGTGCGTGTTATACGCCGATAAATACGGTAGTTAATGAGATCCAGCTACCGACGAAGACTATCAGGCCTGCAACTGGGACATTGCTGTCATTACTACTTAAAGTGCCCTCACACCATTCTTGTTTGATTGATCTCTCATTAGGATTAAAAGTCAAATAGGCCAGCCCGTGTTCCCCTTTTATAGGTAAACGTTAATAGGATATAAACTCACTGATTTGTCTGACTTATTACTTTAAGGTGGTGCAAAGATGTCTGAACCCAGAGTCTCAGGTGGGTTGGAATGTTTACAGGGTCATGGTGGTGCAGATGAGCAGGTGAATCCAAGCACTCCGCAAGGGGGTCGTGCTTCATTTATTTTTGGAGGGGGGGGGGTTACTCTATGGTAAGATTTGTATTCTGTCAAATAAGTCCTGAGATTTACTCATTTTATTTGTGCCCCACCACACAACTTTGATTACCAGGGCACCCTTTCCTTCTCTGCTGCTGTTAAACTTTCACTTTCAGCCCCCACTCGATGACTGGACGCTGAGAGATGAAAAAACTCACTGAGCTCAGCTCTCGGTCACTCTGCTCTCTCCTCCTCTTGATGCTTCTTGCACTGCAGAACACCTGACTGGCTACTTATGTTGCTTCTCTTTCTCTGTGCTCTGCTGTAAACAATGTACAATATATTACAAGGGGCTGATATCAAGTCAGATTCAGACACATGTGGTACATTATTGATTATAGAGATTCCTCAATATCTTTATAGCAACCTCTTGTATGTCCAAGCAAAACGAGAGGGAGGCAAGGAACATGCAGGACAAAGAGATGGTCTTATCAGTATGTTGCCTCTTATTGCTCAATGGACTGGGAGAGGGCCGATGGAGTCACCAGACCTGGTCATCAGTGGTACATGCCCACGGCACTCTGCTCATAGAGCTCCCACCTGGCTCGGATTTCATTGGCTTAAGCATTTAAGAGGAAGCAACATTGAAGACTGGTAAAGTATCTTTGGCAGCTTGTTAATTTGATTGCATCCACCAATCATCAGCTCCTGCCAGCATCTCAGCCAACATCTATTGACATATGGGGTCTTTGGCATCTGCAAAGGGAATGTAGGAGTCACATGACTAACGACAATAACACTGCTATGTACGACTCTTCTGCAGAGCTGCCAAAGTGTCTTCTTGCTGGCAGAAACAGGGCCAGTGGAGTAGAGGAGGCTTGTTGTCTGCCTTTCACTCACACTAATTATGAGATTGCTCTGCACTGTAAGTTACCAGCACAGTCATATGGATTTGTAAGCATAGATAATGCTTAAAAGGTAGTAATGAAGACAATGCACTGTATTGCTGGTAAAAATCTATGTATATGTAATGCAAACCTATATGTTGTTCTCAAATGATAAACACACTTCTCTCCTACACGCATCCATAATTATCAGCAGTTGTCTCTGAGTCAGATTCTACACATTTACCATCTGCAGAGTAACCAAGGAGCCAAATCTTACTTTACTACAACTGTGAATTATGCAACCAAGTGGTAACAGAACTTGCAAGCTGATGCCAGCAAGATTAATTTCCAAAATATATTACTGAAGCAAGAGGGTAAATCATCTAATAAGGTTCCAGGGACAAAGGTATGTTTAACAGGAAGATCTTCTTGATGGGTCACAACCAGCTCCACATGGATCAACTCAAGAACATTTAATACACATCTCCCATCTCTTAAGCAAAAATCCCTCACCCCCAGATAAAATGTCCTTCCTTACACAAATCTTCCTCTCCACAAGCTCAATCCTTCACCCCCATCTACACGAAAAGCCCTTCTTATGCCTTGTACACACAACCATTTTTCATGTCATGGAAAAAAAAACGTCCTTTTTCTCGACATGATAATTGTCAAGCCTGCCTTGCATACTGTACACAAGATCGGGGAAAAAAATGCTTGCGCAAAGCGCGGTGACGTACAACACGTACAACGGCACTATAAAGAGGAAGTCCCATTTGAATGGCGCCACCCTTTGGGCTGATTATGCAAATGTCCCTTCTTATAACTTGCTTCTGAGCATGCACGTTTTTTTCCCCGTCGTTAAAGCCTACACACGACCGTTTTTCACGACGAGAAAAACGACGATGTGAAAAACGACAAGAAAAAATAGAGCATGTTCTAAATTTTTAATGACCATCTTTCTCATCGATAAAAATGCTTTGGAGCCTACACACGGTTGTTTTTAATGACCAATTTAAAAAATGGCATTTTTTCTCGTCATGAAAAATGGTCGTGTGTACGCGGCATTACAGTAAAAATCCTCACCCTACCCCCAAGCTCAGCCCCCTAGTACAAACAGAAAAAAAAAATATGTGGGGGTTAGATGCCACTCAAAGCCGACCTGGTACCAGGGCTTGGTCACAGAGGTGTGAAGAATGAGCAGGACAAAAGGTTTTTATGTGCATCATTGGTTGTGAAGGGAGAAAAAGAAACACGTGTGTGTGATAGAGATAAATGGATCAGAGTTCAGGAAGGAAAAAGGAGAAGGAAAAGATAAAAGGCATTAAGTGCAATGTCAATGCATGTATTAGTGACTTATTTATTTTTATTAAGTGATTAAATACTTATGTAAAATGAAAAATTAAGGAAAATATAACAGAAAAATGTGTATAAGACAATACATATCAATGTGAAAATTAAAAACAAAATAAACAAAAAAATCTATGAGAATAAAAGAAAAAGATAGAGTAAAAACAACACTCAGGAATATCATATGGGACACTGTAGAGTTTAAAATATAAAGAGCCTACACAAATATAAATCTGCACAAGCAGCAGGGAGTGTAAGTTGAGTTTTAGTTAATGAGCAATATTTGACCTGGGAATGCAGTTAACCCTTAACTTCAGGCTGGGGCAGCAGTAACCTCTACCTGCCTACAGAAACTCAAAGGCAATCTCGTTATTTGCCAAAGTTTTGGGGAAATTAAGAACTTGAGAATGGGGCACTAGATACAATAATGTATGGGTCATACATAGAAGGAGACGGAACTGAAGGGGTTAATGCACTGGTAACATACAGTAGCAGGATGGAGATGAAGGTGTTAATGTTCAAATGTGATTGTCAGGGAATTCCTGTGAGACATCTGGCTAACAGAAATGTGCATGCATGCACAAATCTTCGCAGAAAGGCTATCTGTAATGCGCGCAGGAATCGGCGCACAAACAAACAAGCATGCACACATGTATATTGGCGCCTGACAGACTATTTAAGGATTCCTCTGTCTGTGCTCTATGCTGACTGGTCTTCAGTTCTTTCCTGTGTAGTTCCAGTGTGTTCCCTTGGTTACTAACCTGGCTTACTCCTGACCTGATCTCGGATCCTTCTTGTCCTGTTGCTATTCCTGACCGTGCTCGTTCCTGACTTTGGCTCTACTCCTGATTGGGTACCTCGCTGCCCACCCATTGATGACCATGGCTATTCTGTGACTATGCTCCTGTCTGTGATCTTTTCTTCCCGACTCGTTTGAGTGGCTGCCTGGCTGCCTGCGATCACTTGCTATAGTGGGAACACCCACCTCCCTAAACGATTCAATTCATCTCTGTATACAGATCCATTATCGTCTACATGAAAAACAGTCTGCAAGATCTGGAAACCTCTGCCATATCTATGCTAAATCTGGGGCCCCAGTGACTGTCTCCATTGCAGCCATCCCAAGAGATGCTTCAGGCATCAAGGAATCTCCATGATACAGTTTTCCGAGACCTCCTCTGTATGAACAAGAACAATTATGACATTGCTGTGGTAACCTTTGCTTCTACTGTGGTTATGCAGGACACCTTTTACGAACTTGTCCCGGAAGACGCAGTAGGAGACCTTCTCCTCCACCCACTGGGTTACTGCTCTGGACTCTAGTCGAGTTCATACCATTCTGCCAGTTTCCTTTCGGTTAACTGAAAAGACCCTCTTAGTTCCTGCTATTGTGGATCCCGGGAGTTGTAGCTGTTTTGTGGACTCCTCATTTGCAGCCCAGCATGAACTGCCTCTGTGTGCTAAAAAGAATAGCTTCTCAGTTCATCTGGCGGATGGTTCAGCCATCAAATCTGGGCCTGTCATTCTAGAGACTGTACCGATCTTGTGTTTCATGGCTTCATGTCATTGTGCGTTCTTATGTTTGAATGTCATTACAGTACTTTTCCTTTGTTTATGGTTATCTTGGGGCAACCATGATTGTCCTATTGAGAAGAAATTCCCTTTGGACGAATTTCTTCCCATTTCTGAACTTGAGTTGGAGGAGCTGCATAAATACATAGATGATAATCTTAACAAGGGGTTCATCCAGCCATCTACATCACCAGCTGGGGCGGGAATTTTCTTGTGTCGACTATCGAGACCTTAACAAGGTTACCATTAATCGATATCCCTTGCCACTTATCCCTGAACTGTTCTAAAGACTACTGGAAGCATGTGTATTTTCCTAATTAGATTTGAGGGGAGTATATAACTTGATCAGAATCAGGGAAGGTGACAAATGGAAGACAGCCTTTAGGTCTTGTTTTGGGCATTTTTAATACCTTGTGATGCCATTTGGACTCTAATGCACCAGCTACCTGCCAGCATTTTGTTAATGATATCTTTCGGGACTTTCTAGATTTGTTTGTTATCGTCTACTTGAATGATATTCTTATATTTTCTGCTTCACTAGAAATTCATCCGGTCCATGTAGGAAGAGTGTTAAGTAAGTCGAGGGATCATTACCTCTACGCAAAACCCGAGAAATGCAAATTCGAGAAACTCACTATTCAGTTCTTGGGACTTATTATCTTTGCAGATGGAATCGCCATGGATCCTCAGAAGGTGTCTGCAATACTTGACTTTCCTGCCCCCCACAGATAAGAAAGCTGTGCAGCGGTTTGGTTTCCCAATTTCTTCAGGAAGTTCATCAAGGATTTTTCTGGTATAATTTCCCCTATCACAGAGCTGACAAAACTGCGCACAACTTTCACCTGGACTTTGGAAGCTCAAGCTGCATTCGAAAGATTGAATGGTCTTCTTACATCTGAACCTGAATTAAAACACCCTGATCCTACATTGCCATATGTCCTACAGGTTGATGCTTCCCGAGAATGCCGTAGGGGCCATTTTAATTCAACGACAGGGAACAAAGTCCCTACTCTACCCTGTCGCCTTTTTCTCTAGGAATCTAAGTGCTCCAGAAAAGAACTATGATGTAGGCAATTGGAAATTATTTGCCATTAAATCAGCCTTGGAGGAATGGCATTATCTGCTAGAAGGAGTGGCAAATCCTAATCTTGTGTTCACGGATCATAAGAACCTGGAGTATTTAAAAGCAGCAAAATGTTTAAGACCCTGCCAGGCCAGATGGGCGTTTTTCTTCTCTATGTTTTGCTTCCATATTATTTGTTGGCCTGGATCTAAGAATGGAAAGCCTGATGCCCTTTCTCGTATGTTTCAAGATACTGAGGAACCCCCTGAACCTCACACCATTATACTGTACCTGCTAAAAAAAAATTGTTACTACAAGCTGATCTCATTTCGCAAATCAAGACAGCAGGTCTGGAGCATCCTCCACCCCAGGAACTTCCTATTTGACTAAAAGAGGGTCCATGATGAGTAGATCTTTTTTATGAAGCAGTTTCGGATGGTGGTCCTTTACATGTGTCATGATCATCCCCTGGCCGGTCATTTCAGAGTTCATAAGACAATTCTGCACCAGGTCCTACCAGAATAAACAAAGAACTATGTTAAAATCATGCAAGGCATGTTTATGAAACAAGTCTGATGGAACTAAGAATTGGGGTCTGTTGGAATCCCTTCCTGTGCCTAATGAATTATGGAGCATAATCTCCATGGACTTTATTGTTGAAAAAAACATGTCAGAAGGATTTACCACCATCTTTGTGATAGTGGATCATTTGTCCATTATGGCTCACTTTGTGCCCTTAAAAGGTAATCCTTCTGCCACAGAGACTGCTTCTGCCTTCATCAGGGAGTGGTATGTCTACTTGGTATCCCTGTACACAATATCTTTGACCGTGGGATACAATTCACTTCCAGGTTCTGGAGGGCTTTGTGGCATTAAACACTGTTTGTCATCAGCCTTCCGTCCACAAACAAACGGTCAGACTGAAAGGAATAGTCAGACCCTGGAACAATATTTTTGTTGTTTTGCTTGCTTTGCATAAGATGATTGGGCATCCCTTCTCTCATTGGTAGAGTTTGCCTATAACAACTCTGTGCATTCTGCTATTAAATAAACACCTTTCTTTGCGAATTATGGCTTTCACCCTTCCTTCTTGCCAGATGTTCCGCTGGAATCTTCGTTACCAACAGTGCAGGATTCTAATCCATTTCCTGATTGGGAACCTGAGACTCCCGCTCCACTGCTTGTTGAAGGAAATTAAGAGTTTCAGGATGAAGTCATCTTCGATTGTGGGAAGAGAAGGGACCAGACTCAGTTCCTCATTAAATGGAAGGGCTATGGCCCCAAGGATAATTCTTGGGAACCTTCCTCTAATGTTGGTGCAAGCTTACCTCCATCTTCATCCTTAAAAGCCCTTGGTTCACATCTGTGTAGCTGCATGTAGGGCAGCCCATTCATTTCAATGGGCTTCCGTACCCACAAAAATGCAGGGAAACAAGTCCCAACTTTTTTTTGTTTTTTAATTGCACTGCAGCAAAAGCACCCCACATTTTCCAATGTGTGGGGGTACCATTAAGAATTAATGGTACCCCCTAAAGAGCAGAGCATTTGTCTGTGTGTCAGGAATGAGCGCGATTTTGCGCGTGTTATGCGACACACCGTAATGTGAACCAAGCCTTGGACTGGGGTGCCTCAAGACTGAAAATACTTTTTAAGGGTGCCCCGACTGGAAAAAGGTTGAGAAACACTGATCTAATGTATCATTAGGCTATTTCTTTTAGACTTTTGTGTGTCAATGTTTCATGTATGAACACTTATCACAACAACAGCAGATCCTAAATGAAAAACAAGAATTTGATTCTAATAATTTGCTCTCTTATGGTAACTAGCGCCACCTGGTGCATGTGAAAGCAGACTTTAGCATCCCTGACACTAGTACAATGGTTTTACATATACACAAACAGATTGTTTGTGTTTTTCCCTTGAACTGAGCAAGCTGTCACTGTAGTTCCAAAACAGATGGACATTTACAAGGTGGGGAGATCTGTAACCCATTCGCCATTGGCTCCTGTAGGAATATACCTAGCTGCCTAATGGTAAATCCCATTTGATTATAATATAATAATACCAAAAATATATAATGAATATACTACTGTTTTACTAAATGTAAATATTCATTATATTATGCATCACATCTCAGTAGGCTCATAGACTGGTGACGAAATCACAACGCTAATCTGTTGCCTCGATTGGAACAGGCACAAAGTCTCATACCTCTTAATAGAGCACCGTGGTGTTACACATCGCTTCCTACATGGGTCAAACGACACCCCCTCATTGGTCCCACACCACATATCTGCGCCAATCTCCTCCACCGGACCGCTATCTCGTCTAGTAATTCGCCCCTAACTCCTATTTTAGGTAACCCACAATTTATGCTTGGACTTCGTGATGTGATTTTTCAAAATCTGATCAGATCAGGTCATTTCCAAGCCTCATATTTCTAAACCATGGGAAGATGGGTGTTCATATCAGAACTTACAGACTCTGCAGGCCCCTTCCTTTTGGATTTTGGACACCCTAGAAAACCTAGCCAACCTCTCATGATCTTTGAGGAAAACTGCTCAGATACAGGGGCTCTACCACACACACTATTACTCGCATACAACCTGTTAAATACGCCCCCAAAAGACTTCCAACTCCCAGGATTGACCGGATGGGAAAGAGATTTAAATCGCAGCTTCAACACAAGACGGCGACTCCATATCCTCCATTTCGTACACAAATTCTCCATCTGTACAAAAGCACAAGAGACTCATTTTAAAATTCTGTCGAGATAGTATAGAACCCCATCACAACTACATAAATATTTTCCCTCAACATCCAACCTCTGCTGGAGATGCCAGAGAGATCGGGGAAGCATCCTACACATCTTCTGGTTATGCCCCAAACTCGTAAACGTTTGGAGTAAAGTACGTCAAATCATGCAAAAGTTTACGGAACATTCCATCCCAGATGATTAGGGTTTCTTTCTTCTGCATGCTTCAGAGACCCCGGCGAAAGTTTATAAGAAATCTGTGATCCACCATCTCCTTGATGCTGCCAAAGCATGCATCCCCCTCCTTTGGAAATCCCCACACCCACCGATCATTGACCTATGGCTTAGAAAAGTCACAGACATAAAAAAAAATGGAAGACCTCATCCTCACAGCCAGACACCAGCAAAACCAGTACTCCAAAACCTGGACCCTGTGGAACCTATTTGTGTTCTCTGACAAGGGCCAGACCCTCCTGGGAAACGGCACAGATGCCTGAATTTGAAGACACCTCTCCTTTTGCATCTCTGCTATGCAACAAATGTACCAATCCAGGTTTTACCATGCTAAACCCTGGACACTCTGTGGGCCCATGTTCATGGTCTCATACCCCCCCCCCCATCCCCTACCCTCCCCCTCACTCTCTGCCTCTCCCTCTTATATTTGACACTTATATCTTCCAACATCTCTTATCTGTAACCTACAGATTTCCTTATTCTTTCCCCCTATTGCTTACTAATGTAAATAAAGAAAATCCGTGAGAGGCGAGACCCGTTGGAAAATGGTTTGCTCTGTTATTGTGTAGACAGTCATACTCTCATGGGGAAGTGGAACATATGACATACTAAGTCTGGTGAAAGTTAAAGCCAAGACAGTTTGACGTGCTAGAATCTCCGGAGATATACCTATTCGATGTCTTCTAATCTCCCTTCCCATGGGGATATGCATACTGTTGTGACATGTTATACCTATGTTTTCATACACTGCGTTTTTTGTATTACGCTTTCTTATGTCGGCCCTATGGGTCATGTCTTTTCTGGACTAAGGAAATAAAAATAGATAGCTGAATAACGCAGAGGAGGAAAAAGACACCCAGGGGGGACAATATGTTCTTGAGTTTGCTTGTTGGCACAATCAGGTTTTAAGCCTCTTGTATAGTGCCTTTTCTCATCACTAGCACAGTAAATGCTTCTAAAGACAGAAGGTATTTGCTTGTCTCATTTTCATTACAAATCCAAAATGTTAGTTGTTCCACTGTATTGTCCAGGGGTCTCCAAACT
The DNA here is from genome assembly GCF_905171775.1 of Rana temporaria. Classification (NCBI taxonomy): domain Eukaryota; kingdom Metazoa; phylum Chordata; class Amphibia; order Anura; family Ranidae; genus Rana; species Rana temporaria. Next base: position 551,643,668 of record NC_053489.1, read on the forward strand.
ATGGCCAAGGGCCATATTTGTCCTGCTACAAGATTGTATGTGGCATGCAGCTGATGTTCAGTGACTGAGGATTACCATGATGTAAGGGGAGCACTAATGGAGTGTAATAGTGGTACTCTGGCCCAATTTCAGAGAATAACACCATGTCTGCCGGTTGACCCAAATCAATATGGTGAAATGTGCAGACAAAAAAATCTACATCTCAACTTTCAGCGTCTCAGCCAGCAAAGAGAAGCTAGCTAGGCCTGCGGGGCTCTTTTATTAACAACATGACATCACAAATACATGCATTTGATTGGTTAGCTTATACATTCACTCCCATTTACCCACCCCCCTGTGAGTCTATCCTCAGCACATGGCACACATTCCAAAATCCTTGGGGGCCATCTTCTTCACTCGGTGGTGGGGGCTATGGGAGGAGCTGTTTAGGAGTGCAGTAGAAGGGAGGGGCCGGGGGACAAGGAGCAGGGGGTGGAAGTCCATATTTGGAAACAGTTGTTTTCATCACAAGACACAAAATTCCTTCAATGAAATGAGGAGAAGGGGAAGGGAAGGTTGAAGTCCATTTAAGAAATGCAGTAGGGGGATGGAGTGAGAATGAGGAGTGAGTGGATGACACATCTGCTTTTTTTTTTTTGAATCAAAAAGGTTTTTATTGCTCACACAACACATTGACATGTAAAGGATGACATTTTACACTTTGTAAATAAAGATGCATAACAACAGATTTACAGTTCAAGCCATTTGAACAGATGCACTTCTTCCCACCATATTATTCCGTTATTGTACTCACACAGGAAACCTGACCCCCATCCCCGAGCTCCCATCTCCCCCCCCCCCCATCCATTTCTTCTCCCCCCTCTCGGTCTCCAAAGCTACTAGGCCACGAGCCTTGCTGGTACTTCTTTTTTTTTTTTTTTTTCCCTACCTCTCCATCCCCCCAAGTAACCTTGCTTGAACTAGCTCCAAGGGGCTTAAACCGGGCGTTGCGAGCCATGGCTCCCAGAGTTTCAGGAATTTCCCTGCGTTCCCCCTGTGCTGGTAAATGTACTTCTCCATAAGCATTGTCCTACCCACATGTTGTATCCAGGTCTGAACCGAAGGGGGCCCCCTTGATTTCCAGTGTATGAGAATGAGTTTCCTCGCCTGGAACAGTGCCCTGGCGAACGCTGCCCTAGTGGCTTCTTCCTCTACCACTCCCTCCAGAATGCCCAGCAGGCAGCAAAGGGGGTCCAATGGGACATTAGTCTGAAACACAGAGTTTAGGGTCGCCAGAACCCCCGCCCAGTATCTATGCAGCTTGGGACAGCGCCAAAGCAGGTGGACCAAATCCCCCTGTGCCGCCCTGCACCGCCCACAAAGTGGGTCCGGAGCCCGGCCCATCCTGAAGAGTCTCTCCGGAGTGTAGTGCACCCGAAGTAGAATGTAGAGCTGGGATACCTTTTGTGATACGTTTAGTGAGCAGGTATTCACCGCCTGTAGAGCCTCCTCCCATATTTCCCCCTCAATAGGCCCCAAATCTGCCTCCCACCTGTCCGCCACCCTCATGGGATGTCCTTCCAGGAATGAAGATAGGAGCATGTTGTAGCAGTGTGAGATCATGCCCTTGGTGTCCTGCGCCTGACACAGTGCCCGGAAAATCGGTGTGGGGGACTGAACCCAGTCAACTGCTGCCCCCTGAGCCCTTACTGCATGTTGCAACTGCATGTAATAAAACTGCATGGTTCGGGGTAGGTTGAATCTGATTTGTAATTCACTGAAAGGTAACAGGGTCCCCCCCCTAAAGAGATGTTTAAGATGCGTGATCCCAAAAGCACTCCACCTGTGACCCTGTTCAATTTTGGCCAACTCCTCATAGGAATCGTTCCCCCAAATTGGGCTAAATTCAGTGAAGCCCCCAACATCCTGTAGCTGTCTGGCCTTATTCCACACCTTTTGAACAAGAGCATAAGTGGGCATGCGTTTATTGGGTTTGTGGAACTTACGAGCCTCCAGCCCCTCAGGTATCGTGGCTATCCCCACTCCCTTCAACATCAGCCTGGCCGCCGAAGTCCCAGGTTGCGACCCTGTGGCCCCTATCAAGTGTTGGAGCTGGGCAGCCAGGTAGTATATCCAGGGATTGGGTAGAGCCAGCCCTCCCCCTCCTTTGGGCGCTGCAACTGTTCTAGTTTAATCCTGGGGGTTCTGCCATGCCACAACAACTGTCTGAAAAGAGAATTGACCACTCGGAATGTTTTAAGGGTAATCACCATGGGCGCATTGTGCAGGAAATATAGCAATTGGGGCATTAGTATCATCTTGATGAGGTTGGTTCTACCCGCTAGTGACATTCTCAGTTTATTCCAAATTAGTATTTTGTCTCTGAATTTGGACAGGAGGGGGTGGACATTCAGTTTACAGTAGTCAGTTATTGTGGGAGATATCCAAACCCCCAGGTATTTAAACGATGTCACTACAGGTACGGGGCACACAGGACCACTCCCGCCCTCGGGTTCCCCATCCAGAAACATCAGGGCGGACTTAGACCAGTTAATCGTGAGCCCCGAAAAGCGGCCAAACTCTGTGATGATGGCCATGACCTGCTTTAGGGATCCCTCTGCATCCTCCAAAAAGAGAAGCATATCATCCGCATACAGCATGATTTTCTCGCGGACTTCGCCATATCTAAACCCCCGAACCGCCTCGCAGTTCCTTACCAGCACCGCGAGGGGCTCTATAGCCAGAGCAAAGAGCAGGGGGGACAGGGGACATCCCTGCCTGGTCCCCCTACCCAGAGCAAAAGTTTGAGACATCCTATCCGCCATACGTATGGCCGCCTTTGGTGTGTCATACAAGAGCCGGACCCACCCCAGGAACCTAGGGCCGAAACCGAATCTGGTCAGTACCGCCCATAGGTACCGCCAGCCGACACTGTCGAAGGCCTTGTTGGCATCAAGCGACAACAGAGCCCTACTGCCGGCGGAGTCCGATGGGGTCTGCATATTCAAATATAGCCGCCGGAGGTTCGTCGCTGTAGATTTACACGGCATGAATCCCGCTTGGTCTGAGTGTACAATGGACAAGATAATTTTATTCACTCGCAGGGCCAATACTTTTGCAAGTATTTTTACGTCACTCTGCAGGAGAGATATAGGTCTGTATGACCCAGGGTCTAGAGGGTCCTTGCCCGCCTTCAGCAGCAGGATGATATTCGCCCTTGTCATGGACGGGGGTAGAACCCCCGATTCCAACGAGGCATTAAATACCTCGAGTAACTTGGGCAAAAGCACCCCTCCGTACTGAGCATACACCTCTATGGGCAATCCGTCGTCTCCCGGGGCCTTACACGTGGGGAAGGATGCAACCGCCTCTCCCAGTTCTTCCAGGGTCAGCGGTTTCTCCATCTCGCACCTCGCCTTGTCATTCAAGGTCGGGAGAGCCACCGCATCCATGTAGTGCTGCAGCTCCCCGTCCGTGAAGTCATCTCTAGATTTGTACAACTCAGAATAAAAAGCAGCCAGTTCCCCCAGGATCAGCTCAGGGTCATTCACCAGCCGCCCCTGCACATCCCGGATCGCTCCTATGGCAGGGGACGCCTGCTGAGACTGGGCAATCCTGGCTAATAAACGACCCGTCTTCTCCCCCTCCTCATAGAAGGCCTGTTGGGTGAAAAATCGCTTTTTCTCCGCGGTGGAGGATCTCAGCCGGTCCAGGGAATCCTGGGCCGACATCCATACCTCCCTCGCGGACTCTGAGGGGTCGAGCACATAGGCCAGTTCTAACTGCTTCACCTGGTCCTCCACCCGCTCCAACAGGGCTGACGAGTTGTGCTTAATTGACGCAATCTCCTCAATAAATGTTCCCCTTAAGCAGGCCTTGAGGGCATCCCAGCCCTGAGTCCGTTCCGCCCCCTCCCAATTTTCCACAAAGTACTGCTCTATCCGGCGGGTAACCTGGTCATGGGAGCTGAACAATTTCAGCCAGAAAGCGTTTAGTTTCCAGGGGGCTCTGGGTAAAGAGGACACCGGGCGGGTGGTCAGGTGTGCCACCAGCGGAGAGTGGTCAGAGACCCCCCTTGGAAAGTATTCTATCTTGGGAACCATGTGGAGAACCTGTGGGGACCCAATACACAAATCTATACGAGACAATGAGCCGTGCATTTTAGAGAAGCATGAGAACTGTTTAGTTGTAGGAAATCTAGCCCTCCAGACATCAAGCCACCCCACCTCCCCCAGCAATCTGCTTAAGGCCGTTCCCCTGCACCCCAGGGGTATCCTAGCTGGCGGATGTCTATCCTCTCTCGGATCCATGCAGGCATTGAAGTCCCCCATAACCATTACAGGGACATCCGGCTTATTCCCCAAATATGTCAAAAGTAGCTGCAGCACCTCCCTCGAAAAAGGGGGAGGAATATATACAAACGCTAGAACCATAGACACCGTATACAATTTGCAATATAAAAACACATATCTCCCCAGCGTGTCAACCAGTGTATCAATTTCCTGGTAGGCCAAGGCACCATGGATCAGCACACTCACCCCCCTTGAATAGGAGGTGTGGGTAGAATGATAGGCCTTGCCCACCCAGGGAAATCCTAGGCACCCCACTGTGTCTTTAGTGAGGTGGGTTTCCTGCAAACCCACAATAGCAGGGAGAAATTTTTTCAAGCCAGCCCGTATCATGGTTCGTTTCAGGGGGTCATGGATGCCTCGCACATTCCAAGACACTATCGGGGTGGTGGCCATGGTTGGGGTAAACAATAGTTACCGACTGAGGCCGGGGGCCTCAGAATCAGGTCCAGTGAGTTGGGCCCCAGCCGGGGCCAGTTCAGTTCCAGTAAGTAGCTGTGCATCAGGTAGTGTAGTCTTGTGAGCAAAATATCAAAAACTGTTAACAAAAAGTAACTTAACATACGTGTCCACCCCTCAGCCCCGTCCGGGGCAGAGGTCGATCTCCTCCACGCTCTCCCGCTCCGCGGGCACAGCAATCGTCGTGTGCCAACAGGGCACCCCGAAACAAAGGTGGACTCCCCCAGCCGGGGTCGGTAGTTGCATTGAATCGCACTCGCGTGCGGGCCCCCCCTGTAGCATAGATTCCAGAGGGGGTGCAGTTCAACTTCTGAAGCTCCATAGTAGTGCTAACATAGCAAAAAAAAACAGGAACAGTCCCGGCTTGCAGGTAACTCTTCAACTGGTCTGCGCCAAGCACAATATTCAAGTACAAGTACAAGCAATACTTCAGTCGCCCCGGTCCTCCTCTTGGCGCCTCCTCAGGTCTTGCTCGTTGTGATCCAGCCACTGTGCGGCCTCCGCCGCCGATTCAAAGAATGTAGCCTGGCCCCTCACCGTGACTCGCAGCTTGGCCGGAAACAGCATAGCATAGTTAACTTGGATCCTTTGTAGACGTTTTTTAACTTCCATAAACTTGGCTCTCTTTCGCTGCACCTCTGCTGAAAAGTCTGGGTAAAACGATACTCTGGCTCCATTGTAATGCACCGTTCCCCTCTCCCTGGCCAGCCTCAGGATGGTTTCCCTGTCCCGGTAGTTCAGAAGTCTGGCAAGCATGGATCTGGGGGGGCTGCCAGGGGGAAGGGGTCTGGGAGGCGTGCGATGCGCCCGCTCCACAGCAAACAGCGTGGAAAATGCTTCCCTGACAAACACCTCCTGGAGCCAGGTCTCAATAAATGCAGTGGGGTCCCTACCTTCCACCTTCTCCGGGAGGCCCACCACGCGGACATTATTCCGTCTCAAGCGGTTCTCAATATCGTCTGTTTTCGCGTTAGCCTGTGCGGATTGCTGTAGTGCAGTCCTGGCATCTCTGGTAAGGGGTGGCAGCGCATCCTCTATCTCACTGATGCGGCCCTCCACGGCCGTGGTCCTTTCCCTGATCTTCTGGAGATCATGGCGCATGAGGGACACCGTCTCCGTGAGCTCCCCAAACTGCACCTTCAGGCCGACACATCTGCTTTTGATAATAGTCCTTTCGTACTCCATTTCAAATGCTGAGTTGTACTGTATCCTTAAAACATTCACCCAAATTTGCTTACCGTAGGGCACCTAATATTAAAGGCAAGATTGCGCCCAGTAAAATTAAACCTTCAGACAATTCCAAATTAGTAAGACTCAAACAACTTACCCTTATCCCCTTGGTTGGGATGTATCAGTGTAAAAAATCAAAATGTCTAGCCTGTGTCAATGTCCCGCATGGCAAGAAGAACTTTATAGCTAATAATAAGACATACACACTGAATTCGTTCTACAATTGCTCGACTACTTATGTCATCTACTGTATCTCCTGTCCTTGCGGCCTGTTATATATTGGCCGTACCATTAGACCCCTTCGCACGAGATTTGGTGAACATAGGCGGGCTGTTCAAGGAGCAAACCCAAAGTACAGTGTAGCACGCCATTTCGCTTCCCACCATCATTGTGATATATCTCTACTGCAAGTTTGGGTTATTGAAGCTATTCCTGAAACCCCCACAGCAGTAGAGAGATTCCAATGTTTGTGCCAACAAGAAACTTATTGGATCTATTCCCTTAACACTATGTCGCCGCATGGCTTGAATGAAGAAATTGACACTAACAACATTATTTGAAGTCTTCTTGCGTTTTTAAGAATTTTAAGATATTTACTGTACATATTTTGGATTTTCACTATACACATATATTAATAGTGATTTTGTGCCTTATTACTTTTTTCTATTGTTGCTGTTCGATATAATAGGAGTAGAGAGTAGAGAGCACACATATATGTCTGGATATGTATGTGCTTGCACTTGCGTGAGTAATATCAATATTACCATCATTTGATCATTCCCATATAGGATACGCTGTCCTCTTTCACATATATATATATATATTTTTCTAAATAGTATTTTTTGGATAATGTGTATATATATATATATATATATATATATATATATATATATATATATATCTTTTAACAACATTTTTTGGAGATGTTTTTTAAAAATACTTTTTGAAAATACTCTTGAAATATGTTTTTTTAAAAATGATTTTACTAGTTTTTATATATATTACATACTAATGTTATACATGTATCTTAAACATGCCAATTTTTCTCATTTTTAATATTTCGTTTCTATGTGTGTTTTAAAATGTCCCAAGATGCCCGGGTTATATATCAATTTTGTCTTTCTTGTTGCATTATACATTGCGCTAGCTCAGTGTCCATATGTTAGCCATCTCTGTCTAATTCAGTTCGTGTTGGTTATTGACGTTTGCCGCCAGCCTATCACAGCAGTTCCTTTCCTTTTTAATACGTCTGTCTTCTATGGACAGCATGGATCTGAAGAAACAGCTGACGCTGTGAAACGCGTAATCCCATTGGCTGGCCTGGACTCCCACGTCATTTCCGGTGCGACGGCAGGACGCTGCGCTCCACGGTGAAGCGCACGCCGAATCTCCGTGGCTTTTCTGGTGTTCCTATCCCTGGACATCGAATATCATCAGCCTGCTGCTGCCCGCGATTTGGACACCCGCTAGTTGAGATCACCGAATGACTCCAGGCACGCATCTGATCACCGATCATCTGCATCTCTCCATTCCGGTTCTGTGCCTACTATCTACCCCTGTTTGTGAGTAGGCATTGCATATGTATACTTATTTTATTTGTATCCTTTATTAAATTTGTGCTTATTGCACTTAGATTGGCGCATCTTGTCCCTTCTTCTTTGAATCCTTAAAACATTATCTGTCATAACTTCATGTAAGGATAATGGGCCAAATCCTCAAAGGAGATACGCAGGCGGAACTGCTGTTCAGCCTGCGTATCCCTGTGCCTATCTTTGGATCTGATCCTCAAAAGGATTTTTCCTAAGATAGGCAGAAGATCTGACATCTGTAAGACACTTACACTGTCAGATCTTAAGATGCAGTACCGCATCCGCCGCTGGGGGCATTTCGAGTCGAAATGCCGCTTTGCGTATGCAAATGAGTACTTAGGCAGATCCACAAAGCTTTTTAGCTTTGTGTTTTCTGCGTAAGTTACGTTTTGCATACGTAAAATTAGTTCTGCTTTTACAAAGTGTAAACTAGTAACACCTTGTAAAAACAGACCTTTTTTTCGATCGCCGCGATTTTTTTTAAGTTTTGATTTTTTTTTCCCGGCGCGTAACTTTTTTTTTACCCGACGCAACTTTATTGTCCCGTCGCAATCCACAAAGCCCGACGTAACGTAATTTTTCGCGATGCACGTCGGGAAAATGACGTCACACGCATTCGCAGTACGGCCGGTGCGGGAGCGCGCCTCATTTAAATTGTAATCGCCCCCCCGGAGAGGAGGACCGCCTTGCGACTGAGAAAATTAAGTTACACGGCCTGAAATTTCTAGGTAAGTGCTTTGTGGATCGGGCACTTAGGTAGAAATTTTAAGGCCGTGTAACTTAACTCGGAAAAGTTAAGTTACGCTAGTTTTCTGAGGATTTGGCCCAGAATCTGTATTGCAACACATACCCATACATACATACATATGCATATATATCTTATATTCTTGGGTCCCCACCGGTGCTCCTGGCCCATCCTCTCTGTCCAGTGCTCCCACTGGAAGCCGCTTTCAATGGGGGCATTGGTGTGTGCTCGCTTCTGAGCCCCGCTTCTGAGCCCCGCTTCTGTGTTCATTGACACAGACAGTGGGAATTGGCCCCGTCCCCACTTCCACATCACTGGCTTTGATTGACAGCAGTGGGAGCAAATGGCTGCCAGTGCCCAGGGCAAAGCTAGCGAGACCCAGAAGTGAGGGGAGAGAAAATCTGCAGACTTGCACAGCTCTGGATGGAATGAGGGCTCAGGTTAGTAAAAGGGTTGGTGAGGGGGGATGCTAATACCTAAACATGTTTTACCTTAATACAAGGAATGCATTATGTAAAACATGTTTAGGCTTTAGAGCCACTTTAAGATATTTTCTTTGCTCTGAATCATATCATACTGATTCAAACAAAGATCCAAGTAAAATGTATTAAATCATTTATTATTCATTGATTTCAAAAATTGATTTTTTTTTCAGCCCCTGAGTATAATACAGTGTGGCCCTAGTACTGAAAAACTTGGAGACCCCTGTACTGGTCTATAAGCCTACTCCATAAAAGCCATGATTTCAATACACTGCACGGACATTGGCTGACTAGTCTGAAACAGCTGTACATAGTACCCCTACTTATTCATAATAAAATTAAATAAACTCACCAACTTGTTGACCAAAAATAGTCTCCAGGATGTAAATCCACCAATAACTTCATCCAATGATGCAGATCCTCTTCAATCATGATTAATGACGCCCGCCAACCTGCTAAAACAAAACACTTGCCGATCGCCCCCACGAATGACTTGTCTAGGTCCCTGGGGCTAATTGAACCAAACGGGTTAAGTCATGGTCATCAGGACACCAGCTCCCTGACAACTCCCTGACAGCTGTCACACACAGGGTGATTTTAATTGTTTTGGTAATATGAACCACAGGTAAATCTGTATTTGACTTTGGTAAATCGACATTTTAAATATTAGACATGTGCACACTGAAATATTTTGTTTCGGAATTTCGTTTTTGTCCAAAAAAATTATATTTTTAGCTACTCCCAAAATTTGTTTTTATTTATTTTGTTTATTTAGTCCGAAAATCCGAATTAATTAAGGTCGAATCTGTCATTGAAGGCTTATGGTGTCCGCCGAATGTTCTAAGAAGATTCGACAAGAAGCTAAACTGTACGACTCCGCAATCGTACATTTCCGGTCTAATGCTCCGCCCACAAGCTATAGTAGAATTCTTATGTTGTATGACTAGTAATAATTATATTTATTAATAATTATTATTACTAGTCAAACAACATTAGAATTCTTCTATAGCCTATGGGCGGAGCATTTGACTATAAATGTCCGTTTGTGTCTGATTCGTCGAATCTTCATGTCAAATTTTTCCTCTCTATGTAGAATAATCTTGGACTAATAGAGTTAAGGTTAGGCACATTCGATTGCAGGTTCGATAGACACAGATCGCTATTGTCACCGTCATGTCGAATCTTCTATCGATATCAAATTGTTGTCGCAACAAAACGAAAATAAAGCATTTTTTATGTCGGATCTTTCGGATTTCGGATTCTGCACATTCGCTATCGTTTGTTAAAACGAACGCAGAAATCCCTGAAATCCTGATGAAAATGCATTCGGACGAAAACTAATGCACATGTCTATTAAGTATTGCATGCAATCTTTTATATAAAACACATGCAATAAATGTTAATGAATTGATCGCATAGTCTCAGTTAAAGTGAACCAGCGAGAAAGGAAATATGGTAACCAACCAGCACTCTGGATTTATTTTTAAAGAGGTGGATCTGGGGCAGTTATTCTGAACCTAGTATGTCTTATCTGTTGCAAGCATGCAACCAGTGAACTGCAAGATATGAATACCTGTCCTGAATACTTTCACTCTTCTATTTTCCTATCCTTAAAAGTTCTATTTTCCTATCACTTTAAATTAGAACTTTAGGCAAAACTTTTTTTTTTTTTTTTTAATTTTGAATAGACAAGGGAGTATTAGAACCTCTGTCAGATTTTGTTTTCGCCATCTGTGTCCCATTGTGGGGATTTCCCCTCACTTCCTGTTCCATAGCCAAACAGGAAGTGAGAGGAAATCCCAGCAAATTAAGGGAAATCCTTCGGAACCCCCAGTTCACTAGAACTAGTGTCCCCATTGGAAGATTTCCCCTGGGACAACCCAAAATTAGGAATTTTCTTTTACTTTCACTTTTAATGATAATGGTAAACAGGATAAATAAAGAGGGGGAATCACCCTAACGGGGACACAGACAGCAATAATAACCTGACAAGTCTTTTTATCCCTCTACACTCTATCCAAAGCTAAAAAAAAAGTTTTGCCTTTAGTTATACTTTAATATAGATCATGGGTCTTCAAACTATGGCCCTCCAGTTGTTCAGGAACTACAATTCCCATCATGCCTAGTCATGTCTGTGAATGTCAGAGTTTTACAATGCCTCATGGGACTTGTAGTTCCGCAATAGCTGGAGGGCCGTAGTTTGAGGATCCCTGATATAGATGATATCCATGCAGTCTGGTATGATTAGTTTTGATTTATTTTACAGTTTCAGCCTAGGTTCAGACTGACAGCGGGATTGAAATTCAGCTGAACCCGCATGATTACATACCCGCATGTCAGTCCGACTTCAGGGGCAAATTCAGAGACATCTTTGCGAGTTCCTGCCTATATGTCTATACAAATCGTACCCCGAAGTCGCCAAAAGAAGAGCAGAAACTACTTTAGGCAAACAGTGCAGCGCTGCAAAGTCGGCGTTGCACCGATTCGGACAGACACATTTCTGGCAATAGCTGCCGATTTGGCATGCGATTTGACATGTCAAATCGCATTCCCAATTTCATCAATGTGAACTTAGGCGCAAAGCAAGAGAAAAAAACATCGCATCAAGTCAAACATACAGGTGTCAGAAAGGAAATGAAATCTTTTGATATTAATAGACAACCATTTTGTGGGCAATATATTAATCTTGCAATGCCTCTTTATCCCACAAATAGCACGGCAGTTAATCTCATCTTAAAATCTGATTACAACATATGACAGTTAGTGAACAGCCTATACACTATAATGCAAAGTCCCTAAATGAGGCATTCCTTCCCATTTCAGAATATAAAAATTCCCCCCGAAGCATATCACACGAACATTTGAAATCATTCAGCTTGGTTTTGCAATTTGATCAATCAATGGAAAGCGTCTGCAATAAAGACTGCGGAGAAATTTATCATAGTGTGTTTCTAATGACAGTTGCTATACTGATAAGTACTTCAAACTTTGCAACGACGCAGAGAGATTAATGTGTGTCAGTTGAGTCACAATCTGTAAACTGCCTCGTTGCCTGCAAATTTAATCTCAGGCTTTTTAGTTCAAAAAGTGGTTACTGAAACTCTCATATATATTTGACCGTCATTTACATCTTTGTTTTTATATTATTTATTTTATTATTTATATATATTTTTATATTACCAAAAGAGGCATGATATTTAGTGAGCAGAATAGTTGGTCAATAGCATTGTGACTTTGCAGCACTGAGGTATTGGATTCTCCTACAACTGTGTAGATGTCTGCCAAGTATTCAGATTTCCGTCCAAAACCTTAGCAGGCATTTGGCAAATGTTATGTAGTGGGGTCATTCCGTCTAATGACAGGCCATCCCCGCTGGAACTTTATTCTTGCTTGTAAATATGTAAGATACCTTTAAGAAAGCTATGCATTGTGGGACTGCAAGTAGCAGGAGATATGGACTCCATTGTCTCTTAGGAGAAACAGACTACACTTCCCACAATGCCCTGCGTCACTTGAGCATGTGACACCTCCGCACAGACTTATGGGGGAGGTTACTTAAGGAAAGGGAGTGGCTGTCTTCGCTCTCTCGGGACTTGCATTCTTCTCTTCTGCAGAGCTGCTGACACAACACAGTTGTGCTGTTAGGCCAGAAGCCTGGGCCTAAACCCACAAGAGACCAGCCATCCAGAAGGAAGCAAGACTCCAGTATCCAGCCAGTGTTTTTGGAGATCGGAGAGGCAGCCCAGCTGACAACTGAAACAGTGGAGCACCCTCGTCCAGGATCCTTGTGCTGCGGAGCGGTGTTCTATCAACGCGCCTTCTAAGGAGAATTCAGGCGGATCGGCCTGTCGGGTGAGAGAGCACACGCTCAACTCCTACCTCCTCTTTAGACAGACACCTTAGTGCCACCTCACAGGCCGGAGACACATGTTGGCCTCCCGCTGAGACTTGGAGGCCTTATTAACCGTTTAAGTGTTCATCGAAGTGACTGACGCTGACGAGCGATCAGTTCACCCACGTTTGCTGTTCCAGATACTCTGTTGTGTAGCTTCATTCATCAATTGCCACTTGTGGATTATAAGTTTAACGTGCACCAACCGGCCGCAACGTGAGCTCTAACTGTTTACAGGACTGCCAGCTAGAGGGCGCTCGCGAGCATAGACTGCCTAGCTTAGTTAAGTGAATGGTACCATTCTTTAGTTTAGGTCTTTAACTGCTGATATTAATTGCTGATTCCAGTAAGGGCCCTTACTGAATCACAGTGAGTCATTACCTGCCAGTTGCTTGCTTATGATGTAAATCTAAGCCTGTTTGCTAAGTTCACATAAAGTAAACTTATCTTTTTCTGATTTAAATATATCAACTGTGTGGAGTGTATTTTCTAGTCTGGAGGGACCATCCAAAGAAAACAGGTAATCCTATTGCCATATTGTTATTGCATGTTGTATACCTGCTATTGTGACCCCAGCCAAGCAGAGGTCGCAATACCCTGCAATACCAGACTTCTGATGTGTCAAGGGAGGGTTCGAGTAAATTAAATAGGGGTGAGCCAAGTAAAACAGAGTAGATCCCAAAACAAACCAGTGGCTCCTTCGGGGGTAGCGCTACAGTTATCCCAAGTGTGTGTGTTTGTATGATAAGGTGATTCGAGTTTAAAAATAAAATTCAGGGACACCCTACTGACCACACCCACCTGTAACCACACAAAAAAAATCACACCCACATATGTAGCCACGCCCACAAAATCACACCTATTTTTAACACACCTTCAAACAGTTGGTCACACAGATAAAGACATTTAAGGTAATCATTAAAGACTTAAAGCGGAGCTTCAACCAAAAATGGATCTTCCGCTTTAAGTAACCGTGACCCCCTGACATGCCACATTTGGCATGTCATTTTTTGGGGGACGTTATCGGGGTCTGCGGGCAGGGGGCTTATCAGAATCTGGAAGCTTCCTTTAACAAGGGCCCCCCCAGATCTCTTCTTCTTCCGTTCCTTTTCTTTCTCCGGTGTCCTTCTTCCTCTGGGGGCGTGGCAATCGGATTACGTCACACCGAGGCCACACACCCTTGTGACATCACTGCCTGGGGCATGATGGGTCAATGACTTCATAAGGGGCGTGGCTTCCATGTGACATAATTTGATTGCCACGCCCCCATAGTTATTTAAGGAATGCAGGACATCGGCACTGACAGATCAGCGGGATGCAGCATCGGAGGAGGGTCGTCGGCGGGAGTGGTGGCAGAGGAAGAAGGACACCGGAGAAAGAAGCAGAGCGGAAGAAGAAGCAGGGGGAGAAGGAGAAGAATGAAGGAAGAAGGTGCAGGAGAAGATGGAGGAAGACCTGAGAAAAAAAAGAAATTAATAAAAGACTTGTCAAAAACTGTTGTTTTTACCCCATACTCATTCACATAGGGGGGGCCGGGATCTGGGGGCCCCCTTGTTAAAAGGGGCTTCCAGATTCTGATAAGCCCCCGCCTGCAAACCCTGATAACCACCGAGCAAGGGTTGTCGGGAAGAGGACCTTGTCCCCATCAACATTGGGGCAATGTGCTTTGGGTTGTTAAGGATGCAGTGGCTGGCTTTCCGGCCCCCTTCTTAGCAACCAGCTAGATACAGTGTAAAAAAAGGAAAAAACGCAAATCGCTGCAAAATCGCGGTAAAAACGCGGTACTTGCGTTTTGGACACAGGTCCATTGAATTCTATTACATGCAAAACGCTGCATTTTGCGGGGAAAAAAGTCCCCGATCCTTCCCAAAAACGCAGAGACACAAAAATGCATTGATGTGAACATGTTCCATAGGAACCCATATTAAAAAGTTTCCCTGCATTTCTGCAAAATGTAAAATGCATCAAAAAACGCATTAGTGTGAATCGAGCCTAATGCCCTGTACACACGATCGGTTCGTCCGATGAAAACGGATGGACCGTTTTCATCGGACAAAACAATCATGTGTGGGCCCCATCGTTTTTTTTCCCATCGGTGAAAAAACGTAGAACCTGTTTAAAAATTATTGATGATTAAAAAATCGATAGAAAAAAACGATCGTCTGTGGGCAAGTCCATCGGTTAAAAATCCACGCATGCTCAGAATCAAGTCGACGCATGCTTGGAAGCATTGAACTTCATTTTTCTCAGCACGTCGTAGTGTTTTACGTCACCGCGTTCTGACACGGTTGGATTTTTAACTGATGGTGTGTAGGCAAGACTGATGAAAGTCAGCTTCATCGGATGAACCGATCGTGATATAAAAATCCATCGGTCCGTTTTCATCGGATGAACCGATCGTGTGTACGTGGCATTAGAGTTTCAATTTGTATGCAATCAAGCAGACCTTTGCACTACATGGCTTTGGTAAATCTGAAGACACAAATCTGCAGAAAATCTATTAGTGTGTATGGGGCTTAACAGTGATCACAAAGGCTAAACTTTAATTTTTTCTCATCTAAGTTGGAAGCAAAAAATGCACTCCGACATAAAAGCAACATATTTTTGGACTTTTTATTGTGTTCTTAACAGAGCTAATGTAACTTCACAATCAGCAACATTTAGTTTTTAGATGTGTTTTCCAAACGCACTTTTATTGCAACTTTATCTCAATCACTGTTGAGTACCAGATGACTTTTCCAAACACACCTTTCACCATCAGTTAGTCACCAATTGGGACATACTGTTATTTTTATCAAAAGCAAGGCTATATCAATGACTTACTTATTAGCTTTTAGGCTGCCCTCTTGTTTGAGGCAAATTAAACAATACCTGAAAACTAAACCAAAATCGCAACCTTTTCATGCGAACCGATTGCGGAATGTATGATAAGCTAACGACACCCCGAAATCAGTCTGCCAAATGCAGTCGGATCGCATACTGTAGGTGTGAATACCCATGCGATCCGATTCAGGTGTGGACAAAAAAAGGATCCTGTACAAGTTTGATAGGAATGCGGTGTGATTTGAGCCATACAAATTCATGGCTCAAATTGCACCCCAGAGACACTGCATGCAGTTCACAGAGGAATGTGGTATGACTCCTGTGCAAATTACATGTGGTGTCCTGCACGCATCAGTGTGAACCCGGGCGCACCCAAAATCCTCATCACAAATAAAGCGTACTGGAATCGCAGGCAGAATCGCACCAAAACACGGGATGCGTTGGTGATGCCATTTTAATGGCACCCGAAAAGTGGTTCGATTTTTCCGTGATTGTCGAGTGACAAAACGTGCTAAAATCGCAGCAAAAATCGTAACGCCAAACACTTTACAGTACAGATGTGCCACTTTACAGGCAGACTAAGGGGACCCCCCAGGCACTATATTTAAAGGATTTTTTTTGTATTGTTTCACTTTAAGCATCATTAAAATCACTGCTCCTGTAAAAACAATCTTTTTGAAAAAAAAAAAAAGCATTTGCATTGATACATATACCCCAGGGCAGTACCCGGGCCCCCATACCCTTTTTATGGCCAATAACTTGCATATAAGCCTTGAAAATGTGCACTTTTGATTTTTCAAGTTCGGGTCCCTTATGCTGCGTACAGGCGACCAATTTTCGGGTTGTAAAAAATGATGTTTTTAAGGGTCTAGAAAAAACAACGTTTTTTTCAACCCGATCATTAAAACGGCCTTGCCTACACACGATCGTGAAAAAAAATGCTCTAGCAAAGCGGGGTGACGTACAATATGTACGACGGCACTATAAAGGGGAAGTTCCATGCGGATGGCGCCACCTTTTGGGCTGCTTTTGATGATTTAAGCCTCGTACACACGATAAGTCCATCCGATGAGAACGTTCCCAATGACCGTTCTCAGCGGTTAACCGATGAAGCTGAATGATGGTTCGTCGCGCCTAAACACCATCAGTTAAAAAAAACGATTGTGTCAGAACGCGGTGACGTAAAACACGTAAAACACAACGACGTTCTGAAAAAAACGAAGTTCAATGCTTCCAAGCATGCGTCGACTTGATTCTGAGCATGCGCGGGTTTTTAACCGATGCTTTTGCATACTAACGATCGGTTTTGACCTATCGCTTACCAGTCCATCGGTTAAATTTTAAAGCAAGTTCCCATTTTTTTGACCGAAGGTTAAAATACCTATGGGGCCCACACATGATCGGTTTTGACTGAGGAAAACAGTCCTTCAGACCGTTGTCCTCTGGCTATCCTATCGTGTGTACGCGGCCTAAGTGTTAGTAAAAGACGATTCGCGCTTTTCAGTCTGTTACAGCATGAGGAATGTGCTTACCTCATTACGAACGCTAGTTTTACCAGAACTAGCGCTCCCGTCTCATAAATTGCTTCTGAGCATGCACGTTTTTTTCACGTCGTTAAAGCGCACACACGACCATTTTTTTACGACGTAAAAAACGACAACGTTAAAAACGGCATGAAAAATTAGAGCATGTTCGAAATTTTTAATGCCCATTTTTTACATCGTGAAAAATGCTCTGGAGCCCACACACAATCGTTTTTAATGACATAAAAAAAAAACGTAATTTTTTACAACCCGAAAAACGGTCTTGTGTACGCGGCATTAGACTTTAATAGGGTTTGAAGTTCATGTCTGAAATTTTGCAATGTCCGAGAGTCCTGGCGCAAACTGAACTGGGGGTGTTCAGTCCAACTCTATTGCTGACTATTGACAAAAGAAGAAGCTAGATAATACTATGCTAGCCATTTTCTAAAAACATCAATATTCTATTCAGCATTCTACGACAGTAGTTCTCAACCCCGTCTTCAAGTGACACCCAACAGGCCATGTTTGCTGGTTTTCCTTTATCTTACGCAGGTGCTTTAAATCAGAGTAATGGCTTGGTATTTTGGACAGCTATTTTAGCTAAGAGAAAATTCCCAAAACATGGCCTGTTGGGGGTACTCGAGGACAGGGTTGAGAACCACTGGTCTACGATACCGATGCCAATTGCAGAATGCCACTTTTAAAAACAGAAAAGATGCTATGTGCTTGAAGCTGTAACTGATGCATGGCTGCACAAAGTCTATACCTAAGAGCAGCGACTCCATTTCTTGTACTTCTCCTAAGCCCACATCACATGACAAATTGATGGTTTGCTCCTACATGCTGGGGAGGGGGGGGGGGGTTGACAATGCACTTTGCCTAGTTAATTGGCTCATGTGGGTAGTAGGAAGGCTGCTTCTTGATTTATATGAGATGCTTAGGATAATGAAGAGTCTTGCAACTGTTACAACAAATAAATGTGTAGTTGGTACCCCCATAGGGGCTGCAGAATGTAGTAGTTCCACCTGTCACCCTGCCCAGCCTGGCATTCACTTCCAGTCACTCTCCTCACAATTAACAGTCCATCAGCTTTGTTTTTGTATTTTATTGAAGGATTAGAACTTGGATGGGGTAAAGGGATTCATGGGATGCCCAGAAAATGATTCTTGCATAGTATGGGACAATTTAGATATTCTCCTTCAGCACAATACTTGCTGCAGACTGTCTTCCCTTCTCCCTCCAGCACACTTCTTTAGGCTCAGATAGTACATGGTTAGGCCTAACTCTGGTTTCAGCCAGGCCTTAGCAAAGTTCCTTATTACAGGCAGGGACCACGGGTCCCTTTAGTGTAGCAACAAAAATATGAAAAGTTCTATAGTGCTAGCTGACCTTTTGGGGGACTACTTATCCCAGTCAGCCCTTTGCAGACACTGACAGGTCTCCCAGCTGCAGCAGCTCGACTTCGCCAGTAACATCATAGTCTTTCCCGCTGGCTCTACATCCATCTCTGGCTCCCTCCCAGTCCTCTTGGGCATGCCTCTCCCAGCTCTCCCGAATGTGCCTGTCACTCACCGACACCCAATGGATCCCTCCTGGAGACTTGCCTGGCAGTTTGCCCCAATGTCCTCTCATACTCCTGTTCAGGACACCCCTTGGGTTGTGTGGGGTTTCTTCACAGCTCTGAGCCCCAAGGTCACCCCCCAAGGCCTCGACTGCCTAACACTCTATCTCCAGTTCTTCCACCCGAACAACTCCTCCCCAGCTGGGCTGACCCTGGGTATTTAAGGAGGCCTGCCCCCTGCCAATCCAAATTGCGGATTGGTCAGGGCTCCTCAAAACACCCCAGACAGCCCCACCCTTTTTCCACTCCTTCTTTCTAGAAGCCTCTAGACACAAAAGGGAGGTAACCGAAAGGTAAAACTAGCTGTGAGTCACCAGCCTTCTCTAAGCCACTACCAGCCACAGATCAAAACAAACAATACGCCTGCCTAAATTAACCTACACTGACAAAAATCTCAACTCTAGCACCTACCTAAATAGAGGGTACTACACATGTGGTAGCACAATGGAGCAAATGGACAAGGTTTGGGTCACTCTTTATCCTCAATCTTCTGCATTGAACAAACAGACCCAATCTAACTTTTGACTCTGATTTAGATCGGTATGCTCATCTCTACATACATCATGCCAGTACCATCAGTGGCATAGAGGATGTGAGTAGACACTTACTGCCACTGTAATACTCCAATAATCATTTTTTATTTGGATACAAAACAGGTGCTCTTTTTTTTGTTTTGTGTATCGAAGTGTAAAATAACACTTGAGTATTATGGTGAAATAAATGTAAATATTTTAGACTATAAAACTGCAAAGAATATATTCATATGTGCACGCCTTTGGCCTGCGGTATACTCCCAAACTTCAACTTCACTTTATTACAGTGCACAAGTTAATAACATTATTCATTATTGATTGAATCTCTTTCAGCTGACTAAATATCAGTGTAATTAAATTCTTATTTGCAAGAAGTAATTAGAACACATTTTTATCTGGCACATAAATGAGCTATTTCTTCACACCCTCTCAGCTAAACTAAAAGAAGGATTTTCAAACTGAATGCTATCAGCTAAATTAAGGAGGGTTTTCAATCTGAATGCTAACAACATTGCAAAACTATTTAAAGGTCCATCTATCCAAAGCATCACCTTTTTTTTACATGTCCCATTAAAGTAGAACTATGGGCAAAACTATATATATATATATATATTTCAGTTTGGATAGAGTAATGGAGGATTATAACCCTATAAGGTTTATATTTGCCCTCTTTTTCCCCATTAGGGAGATTTACCTCCACTTTCTGTCCCATAGCCGAAACAGGGCAGAGATGATCCCTGCAAATAAAAGTAATCTCTTGGAAACACCAAGATCACCAGAACTAGTATCCCCATTGGAGGAGTTCCCCTCTATTACTTTTCTGGGGATTTTATTTTACTTTCTTTTACTTTCACTTTCAATGATAATGGTAAACAGGACATATAGAAACACAGACAGGGCCATAGACAGCAAGAGAGGATTCCAAGATGGGTGGAAGGCAGAGACATAAATCATAGTTGTTATCAATGGTGTTCTAGTGATACTGGAAGCCAATGGATGATTTAAGACAATATTCTCCAACTATAGTTAAAAGTATCACTTTTGCACAGAGAAAGCTACATTTCTATCGAAACGGGTTATGATTATGAAGGCACAGATCTTGGAAAAATGGGACCGAGTTATATTTACCCCGTTGGATTTTGTCATCTGTTGCAAGACTTTGTTCTGTGTTGGAAGTCAATAAAGTGCATCTCTCTGGAAGAATCTGGTTGCTGCTGGAAAATTACTTACATCATCATAATAATACCTAAATATTAATTATCTACCCACTATACTACTTCACTACATAACCCTTTAGAATGTAAGCTCTATGAGCAGGGCCCTCCTGTACCTTTTGTATTGAACTGTACTGTAATTATGTTGTCCCCCCTATAAATTGTAAAGCGCTGTGTAAACTGTTGGTGTACGAAAGACAAATCCACTTTGCACTACAAGTGCAAAGTGCACTTGAAATTGCACTGAAAGTGCACTTGGAAGTGCAGTCGCTGTTGATCCGAGGGGGATATGCAAGGAAAATAAAAAACAGCATTTTAGCTTGCACATGATTGAATAATAAAATCAGCAGATCTTCCCCTCATTTCAGATCTATCCCTCATATTTACAGTGACTAGAATGCATTCAAATAAAAAACCTTCTGCCTTTTTTAGCTTAAGGCTCCGTTCACACATGATACGGCTCACAGCATGGGGTCCGGTTCATCCAGGTGCGAATCGGGTTCGAATTTTTGCTTGAATTTGCACCTGATCTGGACCAGAAGACGCAAAGGACACTTTCCAAATGCGGACTGTGGCCACCCTGGAGCTGTGTGAACTGACTCCATTGAAAGCCGGATACACACTCTCCTGTCATGCGAATTGCATATGTAAACCTGGCCTTCAGCACAATAAAATAAGTATTCCCAATAAATAATGTGTTAAAATTCTTAACCCAGCACTTGAAGTTCACAACTTTCATTGCTGCTGGCTCCAAATTCCTTAGTGCCCATTTCCTGAACTTCCAGTCTTCAAAGGAAAGCGTTAACAGTGGACAGGGCAGCTTACAGTCAGTCTGTTAGCTTGAATGAAAAGGGGGCATTACTTAGTGCCCACAACATGGGAGTGTGGCTGTCAGAAAAAGTTATAAAAAACAAGGAGGTGTGTACGTTTGTTTAAAAATAATAATAATAATAATGTATTTCTGATAGTGTCACTTTAAAGCCACCTGCGGCTGTCAGGTGTACATCGGGCGGGTAAAACATGACTCTGAGCGAGAAAGTCACATGCTTCCTGGGCTTAGGACATGTGTAGGGAGTCACGTTTTTCCTGGGCTTTATCCACGTGTAGGGGGCTATATAAGCCCTCTACTCTGAGGCCTTAACCAGCTGTAACCAGGAACAGCGTGGTGTGCTCCCCCCCCCCGTGGTACCTGTAGTCATGGAGACGCTTGTCCGGGAAGGTCCTAGAGCGTGCGGCAGCTGAGGGCGGAGAGGAATGGCTGAGGAGATGTGTATCCGACTCGGAAGCAAAGTTCCTCCTCGTCCCCGAGGAAGAAGAAGCCACAGCGGGTCCCTCTGAGGTATCTTGGGACCCCCTCCCGCTGCAGCCATCTTTTCTTCCCCACAGGTTTCCTAGAAGCCAGCCGCCCGAGCGCCCGGCAAAAGTGTCTACATCCCGGGTAGATGAAGAATCCAATCAACTCGGGGCAGTCAATGTCACACCTCAACGTAGCAGTTTCCGGATACAGAAGAAACAGAAGAGGTCGGCCTCTCCCTCTCCTGTGCGCGTCACAACGGGGTGGGGTAGAGCCTGTCAATCTCCAGCAGGAGAGATGCCTTGTCTTTTTTCTTTTCAGGCTCCCTCAGCGTTGGAGGAATCCTCAGCGTCACTATTCTCCAGGCAGAATAGGCTGGATGAGGTGATGGCTCAGCAACGGTCGGAATCTCCTGCTAGACCGACAGGCTTACAGAACAGAACTCAGAGTGACAACCCAACACAAACCAGGCATGAATCTATAAATACCGGCGTATAGCGCGCACCCCCGAATTTGAAGGAAGATTCCTGCAAAAAAAAAATACTTAGGCCTCGTACAGACGAGGGGTTATCCACTGGAAACGGTCCGCCGGACCGTTTCCAGCGGACATTCCTCCTCCGGATTTTGATCAGATGGCTTGTACACACCATCGGATCAAAATCCGTGCGGAAAACATCCGCGGTCACGTGTCGCGCTGTCGCGGCGACGATGACGCGGCGACGTGCGCGACGCTGGAAGGTAAACACTTCCACGCATGCGTCAAATCATTACAAAGCATGCGAGGGATGGGAGCGGACGGACTGATCCGGTGAGTCTGTACAGACAACCGGATCAGTCCACTGGACTGGATCCCAGCGGATAGATTTTGTAGCATGCTACAAAATTTTTATCCGCTGGGAATCCGTCGGCTGGATTTTTATCCGCCGGGAAATGTCCGCTCGGACGTACAGACGACCGGATCTATCTGCTGGAACTGATCCGCGGATCAATACCAGCGGATAGATCCGGTCGTCTGTACGAGGCCTTACAGTTTGGATGCCCCTCGTCTGCCGTATTGCCTGTCGTCCATCGCGTCCTGCCCGTCATACAGCGCGTCCATCGGCGGCCTCGTCCGGTCCGGCGTCCTTCTGCGGCCATCCCCGCTCGATCCCCGCTTCCCGTGCTCTGTTCGAACCACTGCGCCGACATATACCGAGCGGAGTACACTCGTGTATAGTCTGGCGGGCTCGACGTGACCGCGAGAGGAGCCGAGCCTGCCCGACTATACCTGAGTGTACTGCTCTCGGTATATGTCGGTGCAGTGGTTCGAACAAAGCGCGGGAAGCAGGTATCGGCGTATATCGCGCACCCACGATTTTGCCCTGTTTTTCAGGGCAAAAAAGTTGGCGGTATACGCCGATAAATACAGTAGTCAAATGCAGTCTCAATAATCACCAGCAAATGTTTGGTCAAGTCAGGTTTTGCCAATTCTTTCCCAGGCTGCACCCAGCACATCTAATATTAACCCTTTGCAGGAATCTGTTTATTCTTTGCCAGCCTCAGCTCAAGTCCCAGAAATTTGTTTTAAAGAGCCCCTGCCATTTGAAATCTCCCCTTTAGGTTTTCACTTAACAACTAAAATTAAGGAAAAAATTTGGAAGGGCGATTTTATTGAGTTACTAACTTTACTTCCTGGCAAAGAATTTTCTGGTAAAATTGATAAAAAAATGGAAGAAGGTTCTGAAGATAGGCGTCGCACAGTTCCAAAATCGTTTGAATCTTTCCGCCAAAATATGTCGGTTTACCCCAACTTAAAATGGGGTATGAAAGATGTCAGTTTATGGTTGAACCTAATTCTCCCACAAAAACAGTTTTTTGCAAAACTGTCACCAGTAAGTCAAAATATTGCGCCAGTATACAAAAAAGGTTTTTGTTATGCTTTCAACGAGTCCCAGTGCAAGTGGTCGACGTCATGCCACTACAAACATGAGTGCTCCTTTTGTTTTGGGACTCACCCCGTTACGAAATGCTTTAAAAGAAACTGCCCACATACACAAAGCAAAGATAATTCCAAAAGCTTGCACGCCGGTGAAGCTGGAAAAAATGCACCCTTGGCTAATGCTGTACCCAGACAGGGAGAAGGCGGAGGTTTTAATTAAAGGTTTTTACTCAGGTTTTAAGTTACCTGTTTTCTCAGGAGACGGTTGTGTTATGGTGAGCAATTTAATATCGGTTATGATGCATAGTCATGTGGTAAAGGAAAAATTAATAAAAGAAATCGCAGCCGGTATGGTTGCTGGTCCTTTTGTCTCGCCCCCCTTTTCAAATGTGTTTCTCCTTTGGGTGTTGTACCAAAAAAGGAGCCTAACTTCTATCGTTTGATACATCACCTTTCGTTTCCCAAGGGTGGTTCATTAAACGATGAGATTGACGATTCCCTAGCCTCCGTTTCATACGCAAGTTTTGATGATGTAATAAGGCTTATTAAAAAATGTGGTAGGGGGGCCTTTTTAGCAAAATCAGACATCAAATCTGCCTTCAGGTTATTGCCTATTGCTCCTGAATTCTTTAATTCTTTAGGTTTTTGTTTTGAGGAAAAAAATTCTATGACATGTGCCTACCCATGGGCTGCTCCTTATCGTGTCGGTATTTTGAAACTTTCGCTACGTTTTTGCAATGGGTCATCACCCATGAGTTGGATTGCGACGGAATTATCCATTACCTAGATGATTTTCTTTTCGTTGGTCCGCCCAATTCTCCCATTTGTTTTTTGTTATTAAAATTATTTTTAAGCATCTCTCAGTATTTTGGCGTTCCGATTGCCACTGAAAAAACAGTTTTTCCTGTTACGGTCATAGAGTTCTTGGGTATCAACATTGATACCATGCTATGTCAATATCAGCTCCCTTTGGCTAAAATAACTAGAATTCAAAACTTATTTTTTCTTTTTTTATGAAGAAAGAAGGTCCTGTTAAAAGAACTTCAGTCCTTTTTAGGGTTACTGGCCTTTGCCACTAGGGTCATGCCTGTTGGCAGAATTTTTTCCAGAAGATTGTCCATGGCAGTGTCTGGATTTAAGTCTCCTTTTTCCCATATTCGCATTACTTCCGATCTAAAGGATGACCTTTTGGTTTGGTCCCAGTTTTTATCAGATTACAATGGCCGTACTTTTTTCCAGGAAGATTTTGTTTTTTCAGCTGACATGGACCTTTACACGGACGCGGCAGGGGCTCACGGTTTTGCTGCAATTTGGAGCACCCATTGGAGTTGCAGTCATTGGCCTCCTTTTTGGGTGGCCAATAATGCAACCAAGAACATAGTTTTGCTTGAACTATTCCCCATAGTAGAAGCTTTTGAACTGTGGGGAAACATTTAAAAGAATGTTGGTCCATTTGGACAATAAAGACGTTATCTTTGCGCTGAATTGTCTCTCTTCTAAATCTATTTTTGTGATAAAACTACTAAGATATTTTGTTTTATTATGTTTAAAACTTAATATTTGGGTAAAAGCGAAGCATGTCACTGGAAAAAGTAATCTGATAGCTGATGCCCTATCTCGTTTCCAGATGGCTCGTTTCAGGCAACTCTTTCCAGAAGCGGACCTAGTTGGCTACACCTGCCTGAGTCATCTATGGGATTTGATATAACTCCTGTTATCTCAGCTATCAGGAATTCTATTGCCCCCAAGACATGGATCGAGTATTCGGTCGCATGGAGAAAGTGGCTCTTGTTCACTGATGAAATATGTTTATCTGGTTTCTTTCAACCACATTAACAAGAGTTTAGCGGGTATTTCCTTTTTCTTAAAACTGCATAATTTGCCAGCTTGCAACAGTTTCTTTTCAGTCCGACAAGTTTTAAAGGGGTATAGAAGACAGACCTTTACTCCAGATACACGTAGGCTCATCTCAATAGAGCTTTTAAAAAATATTTGTTTAACTACTACTAAAGTATGTTGTTCAGAATTTGAAGCATTACTCTTCCATACAGCTTTCATGCTAACTTTCTTCGCAGCTCTTCGCATATCCGAGCTAGTTCCAAACAATAAGAAAGGTAATTCTGCATGCATGCAGTGATCCCATAATTTGCCCTTATTTAATCCTGTCCAGATATATTTCAGTTAGGCCTTCCTGTATGGGTAATTTTCTAGTCCATCTTGATTTTTCTCCCTTAACAAAGTTTCAATTTTCAACCATATTCCAGCGCTGTTTGGTTTCATTAGACCTTGGTCACTTAAAATTTTCCTCTCATTCTTTCCGTATCGGAGCTGACACTGAAGCAGCTAGAATGGATCTTAATAATTCAGTAATTAAGAGTCTAGGAAGATGGGAAACTAAGAGGTTTCATTTATATATCCGCCCTAATCTATCTCTCTGATTCTAGGTTCATTATCTTCCGTCTGGATCATTGGACATTCATTTGTTCACTGGGCTCACAAAAGGGCATGCCAATGATGCTACTCTGCTAATCTTTCTTTAACCCCTGATTCTTTTAAAGTCTTCTGGAAAGGTATTCGTGGTCTCTGGTGGAACAATCTTTTTCATCACATTTCTTTGTTATCTCATATTTTGCCTTACCCAGATATTTTGATAATTCACCTTGGAGGTAATGATGTAGGAAAAAGTTCAACTTTAGACCTGATTTTCATGATAAAACGCGATTTGCAGTGTATTCATTTAATTTTCCTGGTACCAGAATAATTTTCTCAGAAATGATTCCGCGTCTGATTTGGCTATCTTTTTCAGAGAATACATCTTTGGAAAAAATACGGAGACGAGTTAATCACTCGATTGAAAAATGTATGCCTACTTTGAACAGTTTCTCTTATAGGCATACTGAGTTAGAAGGAGGATTTTCTGGCCTTTACAGGCAAGATGGAATTCACCTATCTGATATAGGCTTAGATATTTTTAATCTGGATCTTCAAATCATGATAGAAATGGCCGTTTTTGTTAGCAGACAAAATCGGCTGGTGGGGACTTTGTATTTATTATTTATGGTATTCGCTCGAGTTCTATGACTAAGCGAGATCTTGAGAGAGAATTTTAAGTTTTGAACATTATTTATTAAGAATTTAAATAATGAAAGTTTTATTTATTAAGAATTTAAATAATATTAAATGGATTAGTTATGCTTATATATATATTTATATATACCAATAAAGGTGCCGCGGCCATTTCTATTACCAAAAAAAAAATTATATTTATCAATACAATTATTTAAATATATTTTGGTCTATGGCGAGTTTTATTTATATAGGCATTAGATTTGAATTAGTTTTGTACAGCCTACATTCCCATGAAAAGGGGGCATTACTTAGTGCCCACAACATGGGAGTGTGGCTGTCAGAATAAATTATAAAAAAAAAAGAGGTGTGTACGTTTGTTTAAAAAAAAAAAATAATAATAATATATTCCTGATAGCGTCACTTTAAAGCCACCTGTGGCTGTCAGGTGTACATCGGGCGGGTAAAACGTGACTCTGAGTGGGAAAGTCACGTGTTTCCCGGGCTTAGGGCATGTGTAGGGAGTCACGTTTTTCCCGGGCTTTATCCACGTGTAGGGGGCTATATAAGCCCTCTACTCTGAGGCCTTAACCAGCTGTAACCAGGAACAGCGTGGTGTGATCCCCTTTCCCTCCCACCCTGTCGCAGCACCTGTTATGTGGTATGTCACCCTTGAAGATAAGGGGGGACTTTGTATTTATTATTTATGGTATTCGCTCGAGTTATATGACTGAGCGAGATCTTGAGAGAGAATTTTAAGTTTTGAAAGTTATTTATTAAGAATTTAAATATTGAAAGTTTTATTTATTAAGAATTTAAATAATATTAAATGGATTTTTTATGCTTATATATATATATATTTATATATACCAATAAAGGTGCCACGGCCATTTCTATTACCAAAAATGTTTTTTTTATATTTATCAATAAAATTATTTAAATATATTTTGGTCTATGGCGAGTTTTATTTATATAGGCATTAGATTTTAATTTGTTTTGTACAGCCTACATTCCCAAGGGATTGGAGTACCTTACCATTCTAGGCT
Source organism: Rana temporaria (assembly GCF_905171775.1). Lineage (NCBI taxonomy): Eukaryota > Metazoa > Chordata > Amphibia > Anura > Ranidae > Rana > Rana temporaria. The sequence continues at coordinate 551,671,431 of NC_053489.1, forward strand.
ATGAGACTGTGTGTTTCTATTGATTTACAAAGTGTAGGGAGACACTACTTTAGTCCGTTCATGAAAGAGTGACTCCTTAGGATGCTGCAAAAGAAAGGAGCCCACTGAAACAGAAAACCTTGGGCACTGATCATGGCATCAGCTTAAACTTAATTATAGGCAAGGATTAATAGATGAAGCTGCATACTCAGTAAGTGATTTAATCAGCTGCTGAAAGTGCTTACAAAAACTGAGGATTTAATATCACTTTAAGGTAATATAGAGAGGGAGCTCAAATGCATTGTAAATAATGATGTGTGCATTAATGTGAATTCATGTTTTTTGTATTAAGTGACTGAATGGGTAATTCAATTGTAAGGCACTTTATCAGTGCAGCAAACCTTCTCTAGGCTGTGTTTGTTACTGTATTACAAATTTAAACAATTACATGAAAAATGTAGATGGTGTGGAACTGCTATTTTCTGGAGGAATTCATGACAAAGTGTAAATTTTTCAGTCATGAATACAATTGCTATGCTCTCTATAACACAGCAAATCTTCAGTTTTTAAGTCCAGGTCCAAGTCCAGCCTAAGGCCCCATACACACGATAGAATCCATCCGCAGATAAATCCCAGCAAATGGGTTTCTGCGGATAGATCCTATGGTGTGTACACGCCAGCGGATCTGTTTCCGCAGAGAAATCTCCTCTGGGATGGATTCCAGCAGATCGGATATTTGCTGACATGCACAACAAATCCATCTGCTGGAATCCATTCCAACAGATGGATCCGCTCGTCTGTACAGACTCACCGGATCCATCTGTCCAAAGGGATTCCCCGCACGCGTCGTAATGATTTGACGCATGCGTGGAATTCCTTATATGACAGCGTCGCGCCCGTCGCCGCGTCATAATCGCGGCGACACGTCATCGCCAGAGGATTTCCGCGCGGATTTCAATGCGATGGTGTGTACACTCCATCGCATAGAAATCTGCGGAAATCTTTGAGAGGATTTATCCGTGAAAACGGTCCGCTGGACCGTATCCGCGGATAAATTCTCTCGTGTGTATGGGGCCTTACTTTCAACATATATCATAGAAGCAATGGTTTCCATGCACAGATTATGGACTATATGACTGAAAGAGCTGCTTGTGGTTTGAAATAAATGGTTGTATAATATTAGGCTGTATTTATGCTGCAAACAAGCAGCTGTGAATGAAAATTCAGCCCAGGAACATAAAGCAGAAATATGCATGCTTGGCACGCTATCCCGAAATGATGAATAAATCTTATTTTTTTTTGAATTTGTGATAAAACTGAGACATGCAGACACCTTTTTGTTTAAAGAAGGCCTTACTACATTTTGCAGTATTTTGGTGTAAGGCTGTGTTGTTGGCTTTTGTAAGTGGAAATTCACATATAGTAGTATGGTAGCTGGGAAGCTGCAGGTGGTCTGTAATTATTACATTATGTACAATGTCAATGACACTTATGTTACCACAGTAACTAGAACTACACATAGAGACATAGAATGACATACGACAGCTTACATTTTTTTCCTGCATGCTACTAACCATACTAAATCATATCTGGAATGTAATTTTTATAAACATATTTACACAGTGTTTCAAAAAAGGACCAATAATACTAATACTTCAAAACAATGGCCCAGATTCAGGTTGATTTGCCCATTACTTACACCTGTTCAGCTCAGCTGAATTTCTCTGCGCCAGGGGCAATTTGTCAAGATTGCCACCTGATTCAGGATTCCTTTTGTGTGGTAATTTGCTCCTGTGTAAGGCAAAATTGAGGGCGCAAGCCAGTGCAGGTGAAAGTGGGTGTGCCCCTATGCAAATGATGGTCTGTCCGCTCAGCAGTGGCTTGCGCCCGGCGCATGCATGCGCAGTTCGACCGCTCCCGTCTGCGAATGCGTGCAACTGCGCCTGTCCTACTTTCAGGGCAAATCCTGCCCACCTGCTTGCACTGAGCAAATAAATAGGGGCAGACCTGCGCAGGTCCTGTGCAAAATTACATCCTGCTTTTTCCACTCCCCCCCCCGAGCAAGGTAATTTTGCACTTTTTTTTGGAGATGGCACCTCCTGAGAAGAAAAAAAAGAGAAAAGCTAATTTTATCTCCGCTGAGATGGAGATAATGCTGGCGGCACTCACGCGCCATACTACAGTGCTCTATGGTGCAGAGCGGAAAAACACCACCGTAGCCCAACGGAGGGCAATATATGATGCCATTACTATGGACATAAATGCCCTTGGCAATGAGGAGAGGACCTGGGAGGACATACAGAAAAAGCTTAATGATATGCGGCCTAGGGTCCGGGATAAGCTGGTGCTTATCCGGAAGCATACTAGTGGCACGGGAGGAGGACCAGCCTGCACAATCCGTTTAAATCCGGAGGAGGAGGTGGTTGCCCAAAGTTTAGCGCTGGAGCAGGTGGAGGGACTCCCAGGCTATGACTCCACTGTTGGGGACTGGTAAGTTTTTTTTAGCTCATATTTGCTGTGTATCATGGGAGGGGGTAGAAGGGAACATATGAGGGGGTAGAAGGGAACATGTAACAAGTGTATTTTTTCTCATATTTGCTGTGTATCATGGGAGGGGGTAGAAGGGAACATGTGAGTGGGTAGAAGAGAACATGTAACAAGTGTATTTTTTCTCATATTTGCTGTGTATCATGGGAGGGGGTAGAAGGGAACATATGAGGGGGTAGAAGGGAACATGTGACAAGTGTGTTTTTTGTGTCATCCACAGATGTTGATGATGAAGCTGGGCCGTCGTCGGCTGCGGGGCAACCCACGCCATCCCCCCATCAGCATGGGGTCCAGTCAGGCCCCATGGAGATACTGGGCATGTTGGTGGAGGAGGAGAGCGGCCATAGGCCAACTATGGAGGAGGAAGTGGAGGAGTCCTTTATCCTCAACCTGGAGGACTCTGTCTTCCTCCAGGAGGATCCCACCATCCCTGACCTCCCCACCACCCCCCCGACCATCACGTCATTCCCCTCCAGGGCAAGCCCCTCCAGTGTCCCTCCCTCCAGTGTCCCTCCCTCCCTCCAGTGTCCCTCCCTCCAGTGTCCCCCCTCCAGTGACCCCCCCTCCAGTGTGGCCCCCTCCCCTTCTTCTCCCTCAGGACGTGCCCCAGCCTCTCCTCCCAGGAAGGCACTTTACAAAACAAGGGGTGTACCCTCCCTCCTCCGTGAAGGTCTGCAGGAGGAACAGGGCCGGCAGACCCGCCATCTAGGGGCCATGGTGGGAGATTTGAGGCGGGTGGCGGACAGCCTGGCATCCTCCTCCTCCTCTGTGCAGCAGGCCCTCACCCTGCATGCTGACCGGGGCAAACGAGATACCGAGAGCCTGGAGGAAGTCAGTGCAAACTGTGCTGCCATGGTCACCTGCATGGTTGAGCAGCAGGGCGCCACCGCTTTGCTCACAGCGGAGGTGAGCAGGTTGGCAGGGGCGGTGGAGGCCAACACTGCTGCTGTGCGGGAGGAGGGGAGATTAACCCGGCGGCAGCAGAGGAACACTACCACCTGGCAGATGCGGATGTTGGCACAAACCAACAGCGTGCTCACCCGCCTGGCCAACGCCATGGAGGGCATGCAGGCACCACCTGCCAGGAGTGAGGAAGTAGGGGTTGATGCTCCTCCTTCCCCTCCATCCCCACCCCATGCTCCATCCCCACCACAGGCTCCATCCTCAGCCCAGGCTCCATCCCCACCACAGGCTCAACCACGCCGACTGAGGAGCCAGAGCCGGGGCACCCTTGGCACAAGGATGTCAACAAAATAAAAATAAAATTTCCTTTTATTTTTTGTATTTTTAACATATCCCTTTGCGCTCATATAAGGAGCTTTTTCTATTTATTTTGATTATGCTTATATGGTTTATTTTTGGGGATATTTATTTTTTGCTCAGATGATGAGCTTTTCTATATTTAATTTATGCTCAAAGTTTGAGTTTTTATTTTATTTTGTAGTCGTACACACAGTGAGGAGTGTATACTACAGTGTGACTGGTGTGTGAATGGGGGGGGGGTGTCACTCCTGCTGGAAAAGGGGTGTCACCCTCTGCCATGTGAAAGGTGTATGAATGGACAGCAACATAATTGGAGCCTTGACGCGGCGTTGCTGCTCCCTAATACCATGGGGTATCCTTGGGTCTAATCCAATTTTGGGTGCATGTGGGGTGTGTGTGCTAGGGAACACAGTGGTGTGCACGGGTGCATTCTACTTGTGACATGATTAATGTGTGTTTTTAACGTGCAAAGAGATGTTCCACGAGACCACTCCTGATTGCTCTTCCCTCAGTAGACCCGGTAGAGTTTCTTGGGGGGGGATTGTGGGGTTCGGGGGTAAGGTCATCACGTATGTTAATCTGCAGGCCCCTTCTCTCGGCAAAGTTGTGCAGAATACAACATGCCCCTATGATCTGGCACACAAAGTTTGGGGAATACAACAGGGTCCCCCCGGATTTATCCAGGCATCTGAAACGGGACTTAAGGATGCCAAATGTGCGCTCCACCACTGCACGGGTACGTGCGTGAGCTTCATTATATCTTTCCTCTCCTGGGGTTTGGGGGTTCCGGAATGGAGTCATCATATGGGGTCCCAGTGCATATGCCGAGTCACCTGGAAGGGAAAAGACATTTGGATGTTAGTCATGCATGTGCCCCTCTCGTGATGTCTGCATCATGGGGGGGGGGCAGTCATACCTGACACCCATGTCACTCACCAATCAGCCAGCTGTCCCCATACATGTTCTGGTCAAATTCGGTGGGGATGCTGCTCTGACGGTAGATGAAACTGTCATGGCTGGATCCTGAGTGTTTGGCACGGACATGCCATATGAGGCCATGGGCATCCACTATGACCTGGACATTGATGGAATGCCAGTGCTTCCTATTACAGTATATATGCTCTAGCTCACGGGGGGGGGGGGGCGTAGTGCCACATGGGTACAATCAATGGCCCCCACAGTGCGTGGGAATCTGGCAATTTGGTAGAAATTTGTGATTGCCTTCTGCCGCAGGTCCTCCTGGGTTGGTTTGATGAACTGGTGTGACATGCGCCTGAGGATTGCAGGGACAACTTGGTGCACACACCTACTCATGGAGGATTGGGACATCCCAACCACCATTCCACCTGTGCGTTGAAAAGATCCACTTGCCAGGAAATGCAGGGTTGCCACTACCTTGACCAGTGGCTCCACTGCATGTCCACGATGTGTCTGGCTGGTGATGTCATCATGCAGGATTGTGGCTAATTCCAGGATGACTTCAGGGCTGAATCTAAACATGCGATACACCTCCATATCACTCATGTCAAAGATGTTCCTGCGCACTCGGTATATCCTCTCCCGTGCCCTCCTACGAGTCGGTTCACTCTATAGTATTGCTAGAACCATAGCTGCCCCTGGCATGTTGGCACACAGATGTGAGGTCCAGAAAGTGTGGGTGCTCTGCTTATTCAGCTCGTCCGTATTGGTGCTGCTGTAGTTGCTCTCCAGCTGACCTGTGGCCATCTGTTGCTAACTTGCCCCTGCTTTTATAATGTGCAAGTTTGCCCGGGGAAAACAGCTTGCACGCTTGGTGTGCAAACTGCGCCTCACCCGCGCAGGTTTTTTTGAATCAGCGTTAGTTCCTCATTTGCATATTTGCTGAGGGAAAACTGAGAGCGCAAGTTGCACCCTGCGCAAAAATGCCCATTAATTGCGCCGGGGCAGAAAAAACTGCGTGCGTTGAAAAATGCCTGATTTCAGGCTTAGCTTGTTTTCTGGGTCATCCGCATATTTGCCTGGGCGCAAATCCGTACTTGCGCGGCGCATATCGCGATTGCGCCCGCGCAAGTCGTACATGAATCTGGGCCAATGTATACTGCAGCCCTAAAAATATACCTCACCATTATGATTATGTAGTACTGTATGTAGTTTGTAAAATAGAAAAATGTATACTTACCTATCGGTAACTTTCACACGTAGGTATAGCTCCACCCCCTACCCAGTCACCGGACCGGTTAAACTAAAAATGAAATTCCCAACATAAAGGAATATTCTATTAAAAATGTGAAGCCCTGGGAGGATTTTGTATGTTGCCATGCTTTAGCATCAGAAAGAGAGAGTTCTTGATAGGTAAGAATTAAAATTAAATAAATAGGAGGTAGAATTAACTGGAACCCCCATACTCTCTATATAGCTACATCATGGGAGTGTGGCACTATGGATCGAAGATCCCTTAGGGGTATCACTAGCAGGAGCTGAGGTGGACTCAACAAAGATCATATCCAAGAAGAAGAGAGTTTCCAAGAGGTAGAAATAGTCATGAATGACCGTGAATGCTGAAACCAAGAATAGAAGAATACTGAGAACTCTTATATTATCTTATAACGTGTAATATGTCCTATGCTTGGTAAAGGATAGGACAGTGGGATGCTAGTGAGTGTATAGGTGAGGTTCAGTTAGTGAAAGTGGAAAGTGATGAATTAACTGCTTGCCGACCAGCTGCCGCAGTTATAAAGCGGCAGGTCGGCTCGGCTGCGCGAGATCACGTAGCTATACGTCATCTCACGAATCAGCCAATAGGGGCGCGTGGGCAATCAGCGATTTTTATCGGTACTGCGACCTTATGACACTTCAGACACTTTTGACACATTTTTGAGACCATTGGCATTTTTATAGCGATCAGTGCTATAAAAATGCCAATGGTCCCAAAAATGTGTCAAAAGTGTTCGAAGTGTCCGCCATAAGGTCGCAGTACCGATAAAAATCGCTGATCACTGCCATTACTAGTAAAAAAAAAAAATATTAATAAAAATGCCATAAAACTATGCCCTATTTTGTAGACGCTATAACTTTTGCGCAAACCAATCAATATACGCTTATTGCAATTTTTTTTACGAAAAATATGTAGAAGAATACGTATCGGCCTAAACGGAGGAAAAAAAATGTTTTTTTATATATATTTTTGGGGATATTTATTATAGCAAAAAGTTAAAAATATTCATTTTTTTTCAAAATTGTCGCTCTATTTTTGTTTATAGTGCAAAAAATAAAAACCGCAGAGGTGATCAAATACCACCAAAAGAAAGCTCTATTTCTGGGAAAAAAAGGATGCCAATTTTGTTTGGGAGCCACGTCGCACGACCGCACAATTGTCAGTTAAAGCGACGCAGTGCCGAATCGCAAAAAGTGGCCCGGTCATTGACCAACAATATGGTCCAGGGCTGAAGTGGTTAATAAAATTAGAAACCAAATCACCAGAAAAATTAGATGAGATCAAACCCAGATGTGCCAGTTGAATTTGTAAGAAAATAAATGACTGCACATCCAGGAATTCCGATTGTTGTTTAAAGTGATAACACCAAAGACACCAACACGAGGTCACGTAGACACGTTTCACACATACATCTTGTGCTTAATCATGATAATGGTAATGATTAAGCACAAGATGTATGTGTGAAACGCGTCTACGTAATTCTTAAAATCCACAAAAGGGCAGACATTTAAACCCAAAAAATGTCAAAATAAAAATTAAAAGTAATCACCACAACAACCATATCAAAAAAATGTAAAGGTCATCAATACACAGTTTGCGTAATGCATAATGCATAATGCCCCTGTTGAAGTCTTCTTAGACTAAACCGGTCGGGCACATACCCTGGTCCACACCACTTCCATACTGCGCAAACTGTGTATTGATGACCTTTACATTTTTTTGATATGGTTGTTGTGGTGAATACTTTTAATTTTAATTTTGAAATTTTTTGGGTTTAAATGTCTGCCCTTTTGTGGATTTAAATTTTTTAACTTTTTTACGCTATGAGGAGTCACTTTCCTTGTTTTTTTTTTTTTTCATGTTTGGAGCCCACTGAGTCCATTACTAGCTGGTTTTGCTTCACACATTTCCTATATCCTGAATTGGAGCAGAAGGAGTCACCTTAAGTTGATCTACACAACATCCTGGCGAGGAGACCACCAATCCAGTGGGAACAAGGAGCATTACCACAGCATTGACCAGATTGGGCAATCGGCCCCCTACAGAGAGTGTCTGAGCCTTGAACTCTAAAGCCCCGTACACATGGCCGGGTTTCCCGTTGGGAAAACTGCGGGGAGAGTTTTGGCTGGAAAAACCGGCCGTGTGTATGCTTCCTCGCAGTTTTCCCGACAGGAAAAACTGCTGGGAACTCGGCGGGAAAATAGAGAACCTGCTATTTTCCCACTGGGATTCCCAGCGGTTTTAAACCCGGCAGTTTCCCTATGGGGAAACACTGGGAGGGAGCATACACATGGCAGGGATTCCCGGCCAAAGCTCTCCCTGCAGTTTTCCCGATGGAACCCGGCCGTGTGTACACAGGTAAACTTACCGAGCAGGTTCTTGGGTTTCTCGTCGGGATTCCCAGCGGACTTTATACCGCTGGGAAACCCGGTCGTGTGTACACGGGGAAACTTACCGAGCAGGTTCTTGGGTTTCTCGTCGGGATTCCCAGCGGACTTTATACCGCTGGGAAACCCGGTCGTGTGTACGGGGCTTGAGGGTCCTGACACTTCATCTCATATCAAGGAAGGAAATGTAGTATATCTTTTCCCGCAGGGATCAGAGGCTTAAATCCTTTAGAACATACAAATTATGAAATGTTCTTTCACACCCTAGTATACATGAGGTTTGTAGTAGGTGTCCTAGCTTTTAATAGGGTTTTAATCACCAAAGATGAGCAGTCCGGGAAAGTCAGTCTTTGCCTCTCAGCCTCCAAGGTTGAAATTTGGTTGAGTTGTCATGTAGCACTTAGTCCAGCTGTAGAAGGTCTGGAATCTCAAAAGGAAGAATAGGAGGTTTCAGGGCCAGGTACTAAAAGAGAGAATGCCACCACCACAGGTGAATGATTGATAATAATACACCTGGAAAACTGTGAATCCTGGTGAGGCACCTGAAGATCATTGGAATTGGTGATGTATATATGACAGATTCCCACTGTGACTGGTTTCTAAGTATCTGTGGCATCCCTAGGAACTACTGATGTCACCAGGAATTCCACACTCCTTTCAAGCAAAGGAACATGGACAGCAGTGGTACAAATGGCCACATTTGTCAATGACATTGACTTAATGTGGCCATAGCCTATTTGGTCAAAGATGTCACCACTATTCCCACCCTTTCCATTATCTACGGTAGCTGATGACAGCTTGAGGAGCAGTCATTCAACTAGTGGTAACGTTAGTATTGGTTGTGTGTGACAGGTCATTGTTTTTTTTGTTTACCCCAGACTCATTCACATACAAGGGGAAAGTATCTGGTCGGTCCCCTTATTAGTAAAGGGAGATTCCAGATTCAGATAAGCCCCCCACCTGCAGACACTCAACCAGCAGTCATGGTTGTGAGGATGAGGCCCTTGTTTAAAAAAAATTCTACTCCTGGCACAATAATATTTAAAAAATAAATTGACATTAATACATGTTCACCAGGGTAGTGCTCCATTCCCCCCTCCCAATATTTTTGACACACCCATGCCTATTACCCCAGAAATATGGCATTTTTTTTTTTATTTGACTGATTTGGCCCTCGTTAATTTACCTGGGGTGCAGTTTCAGCATTCAAACCTGTTTGAATTTAATCGAACCCTGCTCAAACTGAATCAAGGGCAGCTCGGATCATCACTACTGAATACTAATTTACATGAATTAACTGCATACTCTTTTCAGAATGTAGTCTTTTTTTTTTTTTACATAAATGCAAACTTGGTCAAAAAAAGGTAACAGTGACATCTAGTGGATAAAAGGGGTCAACAAACGAGCATACTGTAATAATATAATAATAGAGTAAATATAATACAAACATAATAATTTAATATAAATGTAAACAATGATTTAGGATATGGCATAGATGTATGTTAGATTACAGAGAAATCTGGCCACTAAATTATTATAATGTTTTTTTTTTTTCTGCTGCGATCCCATGTTATTACAAGCTCCATTTCAATACAGGATAAGCCACACTGGCCTTGTGTACAGGAGCAGTAGTGAAATGAGCTGCCAGGGCATTACTGTCAGTATATTAACCCTATTTCCAGTACAATATGTTTTGTGTTAAGGGTTACAAATAGCAGATCTATAACATTTACAGCCTGTGCAATTGCAGTCAGCATTCAGGGTCTTTAAAATGAATCTTTGCTTTGCTTATGCAGACAGGGATGCCATGGAAAAAAGGTTGGAGGGGTATTGTGACTTAACATAGTAAAACCGTGCCAGGTTTTTATTACCACTATAACTAAAACATCATATAAGTGACCAAAAGTTCTTATTTTACTCTGCAATTTGTCCCGTTTATAATGGCGCTGGTATTTCTCTATTGGATATAATTAGTGAATCAGCCAATGCAAAAAAAAAAAAAATGTACAGAAGTACAACTTTAAGGGTGACATTGGAATTACACAAAACCTTTAAATTACAGGTTTGGGTGATGCCTAATGCCGCGTACACACGATCATTTTTCGGCATGAAAAAAACGTTGTTTTTCAAAAACTTCATTTAAAATGATCGTGTGTGGGCTACACATAATTTTTCAGGTTCTGAAAAACGACAATTTTTTTTTCGAACATGCTGCATTTTTTAACGTCGTTTTAAACAATGTCTTTTTTCGGGTTGTAAAAAATGATCGTGTGTGGGATAAAACGACGTAAAAAACCCACGCATGCTCAGAAGCAAGTTATGGGACGGGAGCGTTCTGGTAAAACTACCATTCATAATGGAGTAAGCACATTCATCACGCTGTAACAGACAGAAAAGCGCAAATTGTCTTTTACTAACACGGAATCAGCTAAAGCAGCCCAAAGGCGAATGGAACTTCCCCTTTATAGTGCCGTTGTACGTGTTGTACGTCACCGCGCTTTGCTAGATAATTTTTTTAAAACGATGGTGTGTAGGCAACGTCGTTTTAATGATGAAGTTGGGAAAACATCGTTTTTTGGACATGCTGAAAAACAACGTTTTTTTTTCATGCTGAAAAATGATCGTGTGTACGCGGCATTACAGCTATACATGGTGTTACAGAACAGCACAATGTTAAAGGGGAGCCATAAGGGGAAGCTCAGCTCATCTGTCCCCTCCGCTGCCACATTTGGCACCTTTTGGGGGGGAGCGGGTACCTGGTTCGGCCCCCATCTCCTTCTTCCACAGCCGGCCCATTTACAAGCGTGATTTCTGCATGCGCAGTAGGAAACACTAGGAAACCGGCTGTGAAGCCGCAAGACTTCACTTCTGGTTTCCCTTAGCCAGGATGGAGGCGGCAGCACCCGAGAGCCGATTCAAGAATTGGCTCGGGTAAGGACAACGCTGGATGCCTGGACAGGTAAGTGCCCTAATAGTAAAAGTCAGCAGCTACAGTGTTTGTAGCTGCTGCCTTTTAACTTTGGGGGGGGGGGGTAGGGGGGCTGGAGCGCTGCTTTAAGGAACCATGTCAGAGAACTCACACAGCAAGTGCTCATCCTCACGCAGCAACTGCTAACCTCCGTTCTGCTAACACCAATGACACAGCAAGTGCCCATCCTCATGCAGCAGCTGCTAATCTCTGTTCCGCTAACACCAATGCGCATGTGCGGAATCTTAGAGTGAGGCGAACGGCGAATGGGCATGTGCAATGGAGTATCATGCGATTGCGTGCGCGCGAGTGCGCATGCGCACGCTTCCACAAATACTGGCACACGGCGCCCTATATAAACAGAGATTCTGCCCAGTTTCAGAGCTGGATCGTTTTCAGCTTGTTCCTGTGTTCTTGTACTTTTGCCTGACCGACTCTGCTCCTGAAAACCCGGCTTCCCTCTGACCATTCTCCTGGATTCTCCTTACCTGCCTGCCTTTGTGTTCCAAACTGACTCTGGCTTGGACTTTGACCACGGCTGATGGTGTACCTCGCTGCCAACCTGTTCTGTTGATTCTGATCTGATCCCTGACTACCTAACATGTTTTGAGACCCTTTTGTATAAATTGTGTACCCTAGACTGTGTCTTGCTGTACGCTAAACCAATACTCCACTGGTGTGTGGTAGCGATGGAAGCAATCCTTGATGCAGAGACCAGGATAGCCAGGACAGGTGGGACAGAAAAAATGTGTGTCATGCCTAATTCCGTATCTACTATAGACACAAAAACTTTTTTGGGGGGTGACCCTAGGGTCAGGGTACCAGGAAAGACATCAGTAATATGCCTGTCATGCAGCTGGCTCACTGAATCTGGATTCGGAGTTTGGGCCACAGCACCTTTTAGATGCAAAAGGGCTGAAACAATCGCTTCCTTAAATTTTAGGAAGGATCCACTACTTCCTGTTGCTTTGTAAATAACAAAAGCAATATATAGAGTCAATTGAAATAAACATTCAGACACTTTTTTTGTTCCAGAGCCTGGCTCTGCAGAGACACTTAGTACGGCTTTATCATTTGATTGTTGAAGTATACGCCTCCCATATTAAGATAACTGTATATACTCGAGAATAAGCCGACCCGAATATAAGCTGAGGCACCTAATTTTACCACAAAAAACTGTTAAGACTTATTGACTCGAGTATAAGCCTAGGGTGTCCATCTGCATGCCTCACTGTGCCTCGCTTTGCCTCACTGTGTCCATGTGCATGCCTCACTTTGTCCATGCCTCACTGTGCCTCGCTTTGCCTCACTGTGTCCATGTGCATGCCTCACTGTGTCCATGCCTCACTGTGCCCATGCCTCACTGTTTCCATGCTTCACTGTGTCCATGACTAGACTTATGTTAAACATGGGAGTATATAGAAGGGGTGCCCAGCTTTGAAAAATCGGTACTCTATGGCCGTAGGTCCCCTAGACAGCATATTTTTCACACTTGTGAAGGAAGAGTGGGGCTATATGTGTGCCAAGTTTGGGGTTCAGGGGATAGCCGGCCAGTACCGGGTCCCCAAAGTTACAGGATAAATGACCGTTTAACATGGGAGTCTATGGAACGGGTGCCCGACTTTAAAAAAAATCGGTGCTCCAAGTCCCCCAGACAGCAACTTTCCACACTTGTAGAGGAAGAGTGGGGCTATATGTGTGCCTAGTTTGGGGCCGGTACCGAGCCCCCAAAGTCCGGGAGATCAGGTGCAACAAGGTGACTCGAGTATAAGCTGAGGGGGGCATTTTCAGCACAAAAAAATGTGCTGAAAAACTCGGCTTATACTCAAGTATATACGGTACATTCGTGGACACAGAGAGGCTTTGCAATGACACCAGATGCCATTCAAATTTGGACTGTCGTATCTGTGTGAATGGAAGGCAGGTCATTTGTCCTTCCATTTCACTGAAAGTAATTCACCATTCCAAGAGCAGTTTTCCCCCCCTATCAATTATTGAGTCTTTGGGGGAAGCCCTAGCGATTAGGTCACACGGTGCCACAGCAGCCAATTTCAAGATTGAATAAATGTCTAAAAAGTGGCACGCTCGTATTATAGACCCCAGATCCTTCCGAAAAAAAGTGTACCTGTCTTGTAGCTATTGCTGTCACAAGGATGTTTACATCTCTTGTGACAGCAATAACAGTGATCAACAAAAAATAATGTAAGACAATAGTGTAAAAAAAATGTTAATAATTAATAACCCCCAATTTTTTTTACAGTCCCCCCATTTCCCCATGCTAGCGTGCAAAATTGAGCGCGTGCGCACGCAGACCTTGATTGTCCCATACATGTAAAGTATCGCCGCAAAAAAACGCTGCACAAATACCATGTGACATAAACAATTGCAAAACCCACCAATTTATTCTCTAGGGCCCCTGCTTTAAAATATATATATAAATTTGGGGGGGTTCTAAGTAATTATAACACCATACAGTGAATTTCCATGAATCCTGTCTGACTCTATGTATGTTTTTAAACATTGCTGGAATGCCATACATTTGTATATTTATTTACTCTTCTTTAATATTCTACTCTAGAACATAAAGAATTCTTGCTTAAATATACCCCTGAAGAAGGAGACATATACGTACTCCGAAATGCGTCAGGATGCAAGATAAAAATTACAGTTTGTACTATCATGATGTTATCATGACAATATTGTAAATATGTTCAAATATGTCAAGTGTTTTTTATATATGCTTTTTATACATCCTATTTAATAAATAATTTAAAACTGTACACATACTTTTTGGAAGACTTTGTGCCTTAAAAGTCCATCACAAGGAGATTTTTGTTTCCCTCTATTAATACTGGATGTGGCACTTATAATATGCATTATGCCTTTACTTTTCAGAGCAGATAAAAGCAATGAAAAAAAGAGGCAGCCCGGTTAGTTATTGTATGTGATTATATACTCTTATTTTTTACAATCGATGCAGAGATGGTAGCGTACTTTTGTAACTTATAATTAATATGTTTAAGGTTGTGTTAAACAGAAACTTGTAGCCTTTAAAGGGTCACTAAAGGAAAAACATTTTTTAGCTGAACTGTTTACAGGGTATAGAGACATAATAGTTAACTGATTCCTTTTAAAAATGATTAAAAATAGATAAAAAACAATCATATAATGTACCTGCAGTGTAGTTTCGTTTTTGCTGTTGTTTGCTGGTTTTCTGATGTACAGAGAGCCACTAGAGGGCAGTCAGCCAATAGAGGGCAGTGATACTTTGTCTAAAACTCCTCAGCACCAATCCAGTTTCGTTTTACACACAGTAATCACACCTCCTTGATTAGTGACCACAGTGAGAAATCTCCCAGTACTGTGGTTATCAGGAAACAGGCAACCAGGAAGTGTCCAGAACAGAGAGGAATTACAGCAACATCAAAGCAAAAACGAACAATGAGGACATGAAACCAGGACTGCAGTAAGGTAAAGGAAGCTATTTAGCTAAAAAAAAAATTCCTTTAGTGACCCTTTAATGTACGGCTAATCTGGAAACGAGGCAACTGGAACAGACTGTAAGCATTCCACATCTAAATACTCAAGCTTCTCCAGTTGTCGCCAGAAGTATTTGGTTATACTCTTCTTTGTTTTATTTTGCATTTAATTCTAAAGATGATATAATTTGTTGAGAATATGGAATGCCAACCTTTTGTTCACTATACCAAAAGTTTGCTAAATGTACAATGTAACTTGACAATCACCAAATAAAGATAATTTTGACAAGGAAAAAAAGAGGCAGCGTTTACTTCCTCTTTAACAGGCCTCAGGCTCCCAGTCCCTAAGGGAGCCGCGAGTGCCCCCTTCCTGCTGGGGGCGACATTTGGGAGCATAACAGCCTATAGCTTGTCAGTATTTCCAGCAGCTCTCTCTTTGGGCACTAAAGGGCCCCTTTTTATGTGGACCTGTGGAAAATTGGTGGGAAAAACAAGCCAATTAATCCCTGAGATCCACCACACATCTACCATGTAACAGTTTCACAGGAAAGACAGCAGACTTGACCCAGATAACTGCAGAAACTACAGAACATGAGTCGGCACAGAATAAAAAAACATTAACCCTTCTGTAGGCACCTTCCTACAAGATTGAACCTATTTCTCTATCTATCTATTTATCCATAAGACCTCATGCACACTGGGTATTTTTACAGTTGCTGTTTTTGGCGTCAGGCCTTTTTTTTTTCCTGCAGCCAATAAACTCAAAAAAACATGGGCTTTTATGAGCGTTTATTGGCATGAGCGTTTTCAGGCTGATTTTATTAGGCCAAACATAAGAGAGAATTAGCAAGTGTAATTATACAAGCAATTATTAAGACAATCACATTACTCTGAGAGATATGGTTAAACACCTGTAGTATTCTGACTACCAGCTAATAACAGAATTGAACTGCCTATAACTAGCAACAGTACATAAGGACAGTCCTAACTTGCTATAACAGCCCCCGTTTTATCCCACTGGCTATATTGATATATAAAAATAAAAAAAATGCTGGCCGGCAAAGTTGGGTCCCTTGAAAAAGGCACAATACTTTCCAGCAGACAAATTAACTTGTATGGTGTTAGTCTCTTACCAGATCCAGGGCCCCCTCTTCTGGGTCTCTGGACATTCTGGAGTTCTGATTCACTTCAAATCAGTCAGGGATAGAAGTTTCTGATGATCTCTCTCTTTCAATCCTGCTGAGACAGCCCTTCTTTTCATTCATTACAAATGGTAGGAGTGCTCTCTAGTACAGTCTGATCTCACCAGACATCCAAATCACACCCTCCCAGGGAGAAGGTTCTCAGTCTCTTTGCTTCTCTGAGTTCTCACCCGATTGTGGTCAGATTTGGCAGGGATTTGTTTATCCAGCAGCAGCAACAGCGACAGTTCAGTCTCTCTCCATCATAGACAAGCTGTGAAGTGCCTGGTAGGGAAGCCTGACATGATTAAGAAGGCCCCATCACACCCCTGACTCAGGGCCCCTGATAGAGTGGACAGGTGGCACAAGAGCGCAAAGTGGCACGAGTGCCAATTAATCTTGCTAGCAGCAGGGTGTTCAAGCTGGAGCAGAAGGAAGCTGACAGTGGACCACAGCGAAATGGACTGGCTGGGTGACAGCAAGTAAGTAGCAGGCTGGAACAGGCAGGTACTGGCTGATGGACAGACAGGAGATGAGCAGGTATTGGCTGTTAGCAGTCAGGTGGTGAGCAGATATTGTCTGTTAGCAGTCAGGTGGTGAGCAGGTATTGGCTGTTAGCAGTCAGGTGGTGAGCAGGTATTGGCTGTTAGCAGTCAGGTGGTGAGCAGGTATTGGCTGGCAGTGGGCAGCTGACAAGTAGGTGCTGGCTGGTCAACGAATAGGTGAGGAGCAGGTAGCTGCTTGGAGTGGATTGGTAAAAAGCAGGTAGAGGAACAATGGAGATATGCTAGGTTAGAAATAGGGATGAGCTTCGTGTTCGAGTTGAACCCATGTTTGAACATCGTATGTTCAAACGTTCGTCGAAATACGAATGTTACAGGCCGTTCGCGCCAAATTCGAGTGGCGCGTCATGGCCCATAATTCACTGTGGCAGCGCAGTGCATTGCTGGCTGATGATTGGCCCAGCATGCACTATGACCCGCATGCTTGGCCAATCACAGCGCGCAAAAAACGGAGAGAAATAATTGGCCAAAGCCAGGGTGGCCTTGGCCAATTATGGCTCAGGGGGTTTAGTACACGCCCCACACTATAAAAGGCCGCCTGCAGGTCGGCCTTGTGTAGTGTGTTGCGGCGGTGGTTAAAGACAGACAGAGAGAGAGAGAGACAGTGTCATTTTTTCTAGGTAGATAGAGCAGGCAGGCTAGTCAGTTAAAGTTACAGTGTGTAGAGGATATATATGCATGCCAGGTGTTGTACATATATTTATACACTGTATAGTTTAGCTATATCAGCTATTCCTAATTTACATGCAGGTGATTGTGCTAGCTGCAGTAATCTCACGTGGTGCATTGCCTGTGTCCTCTGTAGTTTTCACCTAAAGCTACTTGGTGTGTACTGCACGTGTCCTCTGTAGTTTGCACCTAAAGCTACTTGGTGTGTACTGCCCGTGTCCTCTGTAGTTTGCACCTAAAGCTACTTGGTGTATACTGCCTGTGTCCTCTGCAGTTTGCACCTAAAGCTACTTGGTGTGTACTGCCCGTGTCCTCTGCAGTTTGCACCTAAAGCTACTTGGTGTGTACTGCCCGTGTCCTCTGCAGTTTGCACCTAAAGCTACTTGGTGTGTACTGCCCGTATCCTCTGTAGTTTGCACCTAAAGCTATGTAGTGTGTGTACTGCCTTTGTCCTCTGCAGTTTGCACCTAAAGCTACTTGGTGTGTACTGCTCGTGTCCTCTGTAGTTTGCACCTAAAGCTACTTGGTGTGTACTGCCCATGTCCTCTGCAATTTGAACCTAAAGCTACGTAGTGTCAGGGCACTGGCCTTTCACGGTCACATTCCCCAGTTGGCTCTGGGTGGAATCAAACCTAGGACCTCTCCATTACAGGTCCAGCTCTTTGCCTCTGAGCCACTGCTCAGTGTTATTCTGCTTGCTGTTCGTTGGAGCCTGGTTCTGAATCTGTACTACTGTGGACCAATCAGTGGCCTGAGCGGCCTATTTAAGCCAGCCCCTTCCTCCTTGCTAATTGCTGGTTTGTTGTCAGCTTTACCCTGTTGAAAGAACCTTGAAACCTGGATACCTTGACCTGTTTGACCCGGATTGGACTTTGACTATTCTCTGCCTTCTCCTGCACTTGACCCCTGGCCTGCTTATCGGATCTGCTTACGTCTCCACTCCTTGACCACCGGCTCTGTTTCATTGGACTCTCTACCTTCCGGAATCCCTGATCACCTGGCTTGTCTTCTGATTCTGCTTTTGTTCCGCCCTGAGCGGGCTCTCAGCCCCGTGGACTCTATTTGTTCCTGCATCGCTGCTTCTACCTGCTTCAGCCTCACCGGAGTTTCCAGATCGCATCTTCCGTGACTTACCTTCAAGTGACCTCCCGCTGCAGGCAGCCGGTGCCTCTTTGTGCCCCTCCTCGCTGTCTCCACCTCCAGGGGGTGAGGTGCACAGAGTCGCAAAGGTAGCCGCCCTCGGCATCTCGGCCTCGGTGAGTACTTACCTTAACGGTTCTGACACGTAGTGTGTGTACTGCCTTTGTCCTCTGCAGTTTGCACCTAAAGCTACGTAGTGTGTGTACTGCCTTTGTCCGCTGCAGTTTGCACCTAAAGCTACTTGGTGTGTACTGCCCTTGTCCTCTGTAGTTTGCACCTAAAGCTACTTGGTGTGTACTACACGTGTTCTCTGTAGTTTGCACGTAAAGCTACTTGGTGTGTACTGCACGTGTCCTCTGCAGTTTGCACCTAAAGCTACTTGGTGTGTACTGCCCGTGTCCTCTGCAGTTTACTCCTAAAGCTACGTAGTGTGTGTACTGCCTTTGTCCTCTGCAGTTTGCACCTAAAGCTACTTGGTGTGTACTGCCCGTGTCCTCTGTAGTTTGCACCTAAAGCTACTTGGTGTGTACTGCACGTGTCCTCTGTAGTTTGCACCTAAAGCTACTTGGTGTGTACTGCCCGTATCCTCTGTAGTTTGCACCTAAAGCTACGTAGTGTGTGTACTGCCTTTGTCCTCTGCAGTTTGCACCTCAAGCTACTTGGTGTGTACTGCCCGTGTCCTCTGTAGTTTTCACCTAAAGCTACTTGGTGTGTACTGCACGTGTCCTCTGTAGTTTGCACCTAAAGCTACTTGGTGTGTACTGCACGTGTCCTCTGCAGTTTGCACCTAAAGCTACTTGGTGTGTACTGCCCGTGTCCTCTGCAGTTTGCTCCTAAAGCTACGTACAGTAGTGTGTGTACTGCCTTTGTCCTCTGCAGTTTGCACCTAAAGCTACTTGGTGTGTACTGCCCGTGTCCTCTGCAGGTTGCACCTAAAGCTACGTAGTGTGTGTACTGCCTTTGTCCTCTGCAGTTTGCACCTAAAGCTACTTGGTGTGTACTGCCCGTGTCCTCTGTAGTTTGCACCTAAAGCTACTTGGTGTGTACTGCACGTGTCCTCTGCAGTTTGCACCTAAAGCTACTTGGTGTGTACTGCACGTGTCCTCTGTAGTTTGCACCTAAAGCTACTTGGTGTGTACTGCCCGTGTCCTCTGCAGTTTGCACCTAAAGCTACTTGGTGTGTACTGCCCGTGTCCTCTGCAGTTTGCACCTAAAGCTACTTGGTGTGTACTGCCCGTGTCCTCTGCAGTTTGCACCTAAGGCTACAAGGTGTGTGTACTGCCTTTGTCCTCTGCAGGCCATTAGTATGTCTGGAAGGACAACAAGGAGAGGCAGAGAGTCACGAGGGCAAGCAGGGTCAGCGTCTTGAGGCAACAGTGCTGGTCGTGGACACGGTGCATCCTCATCAACACGTGGCCGTTGGACACGCTTGTCCTTGTTTTCGGCAGCTGGCCGTGTTGATCCGCAACATGACGAAGACTTGGTAGAGTGGATGACCAAGCCATCCTCATCCTCCTCATCCTCTCTCACCCAGGCTCAGGGTACTTTGTCTGGCAAAGAAGCTGCCAAGGCGTCCTCTTCCCTCTGCTCAATGGCATCAGTCACTCCTTCCCTAGCCCCACCATGTCCTCCTGAGGAGTCCCCCGAACTGTTTGACCACAGTGTTGGGTACATGCTGCATGAGGATGCGCAGCGTTTTGAAGGCTCCGATGATGGTACACAGATAGAGGAAGGCAGTAACGTGGGCCCAGAGAGAGGGGGTGCCTAAGAAGGACAGCAATCTGGCAGTCATGTTCCCCCCAGCTGCAACATACTGCCAGGTTTTCTACAATGTTGAGGAGGGAGGGGATGATGAGGTCACTGACTCTACGTGGGTGCCTGATAGGAGAGAGGAGAAGGAGGAGGAGGCACAGGCACAACTCCAACGAGGCAGGATGCCCTCCAGGGGCCAGCTTAAACGCAGCACACCGACTGCATCACAACGCAGAGCTACGCATATGCAGGGCACTGCTGTGTCTCAGCGTTATTTCAAAAGTTCTTTGGTGTGGGCCTTTTTTGAGGCGAGTGTATCAGATCACACCGCTGCTATTTGCAACATATGTCTCAAGCGTATCTCGCGTAGCCAAAACATCATCCGCTTGGGCACCACATGCTTGACCAGACAGATGTCGACCTGCCATGCAGTTCGTTGGCAAGCGTACCTCAAAGACCCACACCAAAGAACATAGCGGACCTCCCCTTGCCCCTCATCAGCTGGGATCTCCAACCCCACTATACCCTCAGTCCTCTCTGAAGCCTGCACTGATAGGACTGAAGGTGTAGAATTAGGTGTGTCACAGCCTAGTACATGCGGGCAATCTACTATCGGTACACCAATGGCAGCTTGTACCAGGCAAATTTCCCTGCCCCAGCTGCTGCAGCGCTGAAAGAAAGTTCTCTCCCAGCCATCCACATGCCCAGCGGTTGAATGCTAGCTTGGCTAAATTGCTAGAACTTCAACTGCTGCCTTTTCAGTTGGTAGATTCTGCCCCCTTTCGTGAGTTTGTGGAATGTGCGGTACCTCAGTGGCAATTTCCCAAACACCACTTTCTCTCACGGAAGGTGATTCCGGCTCTCTACCGCCATGTGGAAGGCAATGTCCATGCCTCGCTGGACAGGGCGGTCAGTGGTAAGGTGCATATTACCGCTGACTCATGGTCCAGCAGGCAGGGACAGGGACATTACCTATCTTTCACGGCGCATTGGGTGACTCTGCTGGCAGCTGGGAAGGACGCAGGACAAGGTACAGTAGTGTTGGAGGTTGTTCCGCCACCACGCCTCCAAAATGCTACTACTGGTTGTGACACACTTCTCTCCTCCACCCCCTCCTCTTTTTCCTCTGTGGCCTCTTCCTGTGCGGATGTGTCCTCGGAACCAGCTGTGCTCCGTAGGCGTTCAAGGGGCTACGCAGGCAAAGAGATGCCATGCGGTGCTTGAGCTGGTGTGCTTGGGGGACAGGAGCCACACTGGGCCAGAGGTTCTGTCAGCTCTGCAGGGGCAGGCTCAGAGGTGGTTGACGCCACGCCAGCTTAAGCCAGGAATGGTGGTTTGCGACAATGGCACCAACCTCCTCTCTGCCCTGCGACAGGGACAACTGAACCATGTGCCCTGTTTTGCTCATCTCCTTAATTTGGTGGTGCAGCGGTTCTTGGGCAGGTACCCGGGCTTACAGGATGTCCTGAAGCAGGCCAGGAAAGTCTGTGTGCATTTCCGACGGTCATATAATGCCAGTGCTTGGCTGGCAGACCTCCAAAGGGAATACAACCTGCCCAAGAACCGCCTAATCTGTGACATGCCCACCAGGTGGAACTCTACGTTGGCCATGCTGCAGCGGCTGCACACGCAGCAGAGGGCCATCAATGAGTATCTGTGCCAATATGGCAGCAGAACTGGGTCAGGGGAGCTTGGTTTTTCCCCACGCCAGTGGGCCATGATCAGGGATGCATGCACTGTCCTGTCACCATTTGAGGAGGCCACGAGGATGGTGAGCAGTGACAGTGTATGCATCAGTGAGACTGTCCCTCTTATTCACATTTTGGAGCACACGCTGCATGGAATAATGGACAGGGCCCTTGAGGCAGAACAGAGGGAGGAAGAGGAGGACTTCCTTACCTCTCAAGGCCCCCTTTATCCAGACAGTGTTCCTGCTTGCCCGACTATCACACAGGAAGAGGACGAGGAGGAGGATTGTGTCAGCATGGAGGTGGAGCCTAGCACTCAGCATCAGCAGCAGTCTTCAAGGGATCAATTACAGTCCCAAGGAACCCATGAACTTGTACGTGGCTGGGGTGAGGTGGCTGCGGATCATGTCGTCCTCAGTGACCCAGAGGACTCCGCAGCGAATGCCTCAGCAAACCTACGTTGTATGGCCTCCCTGATCCTGCAAAGCCTGCGGAAGGATCCTCGTATTCGTGCTATCATGGAGAGGGATCATTACTGGCTGGCAACTCTCTTTGATCCACGTTACAAGAATAAGGTTGCGGACCTTATCTTGACGGCGCAGAGGGAGCAGAAGATGAAACATCTTTGGGAGGCCTTGCAGAAAGGTCTGTGCAACACGTTCCCAGAGACTGGGGGGTTACAAAATCCAGGTCCTGGACAACGTGTTGCTGAGGCTTCGGTCAGTCACAGAAGGAGCGGTGGAGAAGGTGGCTGTCTGACCGATGCGTTCAGACAATTTTTTAGTCCGCAGCCCCAAAGTATGACCGGTTCCAGCAACCATCGCCAGCGTCTGTTTTACATGGTGCGGGAATACATAGGGGCAAGATCAGACTTGGACACCTTTCCCACCGAAAATCCTCTGGCTTACTGGGTCTTGAGGATGGATCACTGGCCAGAGCTTGCACAGTACGCAATTGAGCTACTGGCTTGCCCTGCATCCAGCGTTCTTTCAGAATGCACATTGTAACCGATCACAGGGTGCGCCTCTCCACCGACTCGGTCGATCGACTGACCTTCATAAAAATGAATCAGGCTTGGATCACCACCAGCTACCAAGCACCTGATGCTGATGTAACTGAGTATTTTTTTTGAAATGTTAGATCCCTTCAAGACTGCCTATGCTGATGCTAAGTGACTATCCTGTTATGCTGAGTGACTATCCTTTTCCTCCTCAATGATCATGCTGATAGCTTGTAAGAACATTTTTGGTTCTGGGCACTGCCACCAGTGGCTAAGGCCCTATTGTTTTGCCCCTGTTAAACAGGGGCACGTAATTACAATTTTTGATGCAATACTTTGCAGCGGGCTCATTCCTGCGCTCCAACTAGAGTATCTGTGAGGGGTTGCAGTGTTGTGGCACCAGCACCAGTGCCTAAGGCCAAATTGTTATGCCCCTGTTTAACAGGGGCGTGTAATTACAATTTTTGATGCAATACTTTGCAGCGGGCTCACTCCTGTGCTCCAACTAGAGTATCTGTGAGGGGTTGCAGTGTTGTGGCACCAGCACCACCACCAACAAAGGCCCAATTTTTCTGCCCCTATTCAACAGGGGCATGTAATTACAATTCTTGATCTATTATTTCACAGCAGGGCCCATTCCTGTGCCCACCAAGAGTAACTGTGAGGGCTTACAGAGTTGTGGCACCAGCGCCAGCACCAAAGGCCCAATTTTTCTACCACTGTTCAACAATGGCATGTAATTACAATTCTTAATATAATAGTTCACTCAGCAGGGCGTTCCAGCGCCCACCAAGACTAACTGTGAGGGCTTACAGTGTTGTGGCAACACCAACACCAAGGGCCCAAATTTCTGCAGAGTATATATGGCAGGCCCCTACTTTCAAACATCCAACTTACAAACGACTCCTACTTGCAAATGGAAGGAGACAACAGGAAGTGAGAGGAAATCTACCCCTAGGAAGGGAAATTCTCTTCTGTAAGAGGTGTCTCCTGTCCACTGATGCTTTATCACCAATCCTTGTTTTACTAAAAAAAACAAATTTTCAAAACATCATTTGTCATTGGGACAGAAAGTGAATTGCAATCTTCTGAACAGACAGCAAAACAAATGTTTACAGGGGTGATAACCCCTGAAAACATCTCTATGTTTTCAGAAAAGCTTAAAAATTGATTTTATGACTGGAGCTACACTCAGGGCTGTCTTAATGAGGGGGCACACCTGGGCATTGCCCAGGGGCCCCAGTTGCATGGGGGGCCCTTGAACTTCCCCAAAGCAGCTTGTCCTTGAGCCCACGCTGACCTAAAATTTGGGGCGCCATGATGGCACTGAGAGTGATAGATGCACAGGGGAGGCAGTCTGCCTCCTACCTACTTGATGTCTGTTTACCTGCACTGTCATCATTGTAGGGGCCCCAGAGCATTACTTTGCCCAGGGGCCCATGATGCTATTAAGACTGCCCTGGCTACACTTTAAAAAAGTACTAGTTCAAAATTACAAACAGATTCTACTTAACAACAAACATGCCTGTCTTGTTTGGACCGCCTGTATAATGCTGTTCAAAGTATATAGGGCCAAAGGGGCTTGTAATGACCTGGGGGGAGTGGGGGGAAACCCATGCTATTTTTCTCAATGATTTTCATCCATATTGCAGGGACCAAACATTACATTAAAGCCGCAAGCAGTCTTAAATTACCTTTTTCTTATAGTAATCTCATTTTGAGCAGGGACAGTTCTAAACACGTGCCACCTCACAGGCATACAATAGACACCCAGCAGGTACGATATTTAAAGGAATTTTTCTTTTTTTTTTGTTTCACTTTAAGCATCATTAAAATCGCTGCTCCAGAAAAAACAACCGTTTTTAAAACTTTTTTTTCCATTGATACATGTTCCCTGGGGCAAGACCTGGGTTCTCAAAGATGTTTTCCGACAATAACTTGCATATTAGGCTTTAACCACTTAAGCCCCGGACCAATATGCTGCTAAATGCCCAAAGGCGTTTTTACAATTCGGCACTGCGTCCCTTTAACAGACAATTGCGCGCTCGTGTGACGTGGCTCCCAAACAAAATTGACGTCCTTTTTTCCCCACAAATAGAGCTTTCTTTTGGTGGTATTTAATCACCTCTGCGTTTTTTTTTTTTGCGCTATAAACAAAAATAGAGCGACAATTTTGAAAAAAATATTTTTTACTTTTTGCTATAATAAATATCCCCCAAAAACATATATAACATTATTTTTTCCTCAGTTTAGGCCGATACGTATTCTTCTACCTATTTTTGGTAAAAAAAATCACAATAAGCGTTTATCGATTGGTTTGCGCAAAATTTATAGCGTTTACAAAATAGGGGATATTTTTATTGCATTTTTATTAATTATTATTTTTTTACTACTAATGGCGGCGATCAGCGATTTTTTTCGTGACTGCGACATTATGGCGGACACTTCGGACAATTTTGACACATTTTTGGGACCATTGCCATTTTCACAGCAAAAAATGCATTTAAATTGCATTCTTTATTGTGAAAATGACAGTTGCAGTTTGGGAGTTAACCACAGGGGGCGCTGAATGTTTTAGGCTTCACCTAGTGTGTGTTTACAACAGTAGGGGGGTGTGGCTGTAGGTCTGATGTCATCGATTGTGTCTCCCCTATAAAGGGGATGACACGATCGATGCGCCGCCACAGTGAAGCACGGGGAAGCCGTGTTTACATACGGCTCTCCCCGTTCTTCAGCTCCGGGGAGCGATCGCGACGGAGCGGCTATAAACGAAGGGAATCCCCGAGGGAATCCTTCCGCCGCACGCAGCGGGGGGGGGGGGGGTCCCCCGATCGGACCCCCCACCCGCTAGAAGGCAAGGACGTATATATACGTCCTTCTGCCTGTCCGTGCCATTGTGCGGATGTAAATAGTCGTGCGGCGGGCGTTAAGGGGTTAAAATGAGCACTTTTGAATTCGAACGTTCGAGTCCCATAGACGTCAATGGGGTTCTAAATGTTCGCGCGAACGGTCGGTCTGACCTGTTCGAAGGTTCTGGTGCGAACCGAACGGGGGGGTGTTCGGCTCATCCCTAGTTAGAGACTAGCAGTACAGTGGCAACAGGAACAGGCAGAACCAGAGTTCAGGAAGCAAGCTGAAGACAGTGCAGGCAGAGTTAAAAGGATGGTCAGGAAGAGCCAGGTAGGTAACGGTATGAGATGCAGGTAAGGTGTCGCAGATCACACGAGAGACGCTGTAGATGAGTCAGCACTGAACCTGATCACTGGCAAACACATTAGTGACAGATCTGCATGTATGAGCATTGTGTTGCTTTTATGCACGGTTATGTAAATTGTACATGCGTTTATATATGTCGCATTGCAGAAAAATGCAGACAGGCAGCAGATTTTCTTACAGGTCTCTGCCACACATGAGACCAGCATTTTGGAATCGCAGGTACACAGAAAACAATGGTTTATCTTTGCAGAGACCTGTGTTTTCTTAGTGTAGAAAAACGCACATAGGGCTCATTCACACCGCGTCCGGTGACCTGCGTTTTTTTTCTGCACTGGCAGGGGGACACAGAGAACGCCATTGTTTTCTGATGCCGCAACACACATTAAGGGCCAGTGCACACCATAGAAATGCAGTCCGAATGCGTTCAAGATGCTTTTTTGCATGCACGTTTTTGATGCGTTCCAGTGCGTTTTCGCTGTGTTTTTGATGCAGTCCAGTGCCTCCCCCCTCTTTTTTCTTAACCTTCAATAAGTACATGTATGTTCCAGTGCGTTTTTGATGCGTTTAGCTGCGGTCCAGTGTGTTTTTGTTGTGTTTTACAGCCCAGTGCAGTAAAAATGCAGCATGTTCTCCTTTTTTTTCTGGAACTGGAACGCACTGGAACTGCAATCACCAGTGTGAACTATACCATTGGAAACCATATAACCTTATTTCCTTGCGTTTTTGATGCAGTAAAAAAAAAAAACGCACTGGACTGCATGTGGTGTAAACTGGCCCTAAGGGCTCATTCACAGCAGCTGCTGCATTGCAACACAGTGACTGCTGGGGGGTGCAGTCCGGCTGGACCAGCGCCAATACTGGGGCAACTCACTGTATCCTTAGGCGCCTTTCACACTGGGGCGTTTTTCGAGCGTTTTTCAAGCGTTATACGAGTGTTATTCGAGTGTTATTCGAGCGAAGCCTCATCTGCAATCCCAATGTGCTGGTAAAGCACCACTAAGACCCTAACATTTTAGGGCGTTTTTGCAGTGCCTCAGGGTGATTTATGCCCGAACGCCGAAGCCGCCCGAAAAAAAGGGTCCGGGACTTGTTTTGAGCTTCAGGCGTTTCGGCGTTCGGCGTGGAGATGTGAACAATCTCCATAGCCGACAATGTAAAATCACCCCTCCAGCATATTGCAGGCTGCAATAGCGGCGGGCGTCTGGCGTGAAAACGCCTAGATGTGAATGGAGCCTCAGTGTGAAAGGGCAAGGCGTTTTTACAGCGCTTTCAATTCATTTCAATGGAGAGGGGCGTTTTTGGAGCGTTTTTTTCAGCGCCCAAAAGCTGCTCCAAAGATGCTGCTTGCAGGACTCAGTGTGAAAGGGTCCATTGAGATGCATAGAGAGCGTTTTATGAGCGTTTTAATAGCGCTATTTTTAATAGTGTGAAAGGGGTCTAAGGCTCTGTTTCCATTACTGCGAGTTGTTGTGCGACTTGACACGTGTGAAGTCACATGACAAGTCAAAACCCAATTATATTTCAGTGGTCCCTGTTCTCAAGTCGCAGTGACTCCATAAAAGGCTCTTGCGCTACTTTTTTCCGACTCCGGGGCGACTTGTTCTCACATGGTTTTCACCGGTCGCATGACATTGTATTAAAAATCGCATCGCAAAGTCTCATTGTAAATCGCGCGACTTTGGGGTTGCAAAAGTGAAAACAGAGCCTAGATAAACTTTATCAGGTGATCCGCGCTGCTCTGGAAAGACGTACTGCACAGAGCATGTTTACTGCACATTGTGTTGCAGGATTGGTGCAGCGGGACCGCGCTGGGATAGCCGTCCAACCCTGTCTCGCCACACCTGGTGTGAATGGACCTTAGTGCATCAAAACACATAAGACATTACTGCACATGGATTTCCTGTGTACAGGATGGATGATCTATAAATGAATGCAATGCCCCAGCCATTGGCAGCACAGAGCTGTCTGCACCCAGGAAGGGATGAGTTAATAGGGATGCTGGCAGTGTGACAGACATCTCCCTCGTCCAATGGGATTGTAGTGTGTCAGGGTGTGATGGTGATGTGTCTTCCCCTGGCCTGGTGAGATCAGATCTGTGAATGTAGTGTGTGTGTGTGTTTCCTGTACAGTGATAGAGAGGACCCGACTGGGGAGAGGTAAGTGTGTGATCGCTGGACCATGCCCCCCTCCCCCTCATCCTCCTGTCACCCAGCCCCTCCCCATCTGTCATCCTGTGTATCCCATACACATCCGGGTGTTCCCTGCATCATACTGATCAATACGAGTTGTCTGATGTATTCCATGTCTATCACATGCCATGACCCCCGTGTTCTCCCATGATCTCCATCCAGTCATAGTGCTATTCTATTGTCTCCCTAGGTTCAGCACCTACCTGCTGTCCACACAGGTGACACGAGCGCCACCCCTGGCCGAACTAGGAACTGCAGCTTACCTACTGAGAGCAGGTAGGACTTTCTGACCAGTTTTGCTTCTGAATGGACACAATTCCTTTATGATGGCACCCCAGATGTTTTGGAACTACATTTCCCATGATGCTCCATGACACTGCAGAGTGCATGAGCATCATGGGAAATGTAGTTGCAAAACATCTGGGTGCCAAGGTCCGCCATCGCTTTCTATTCTGATCCACGTGAAGGGGCTCATATGCGCATTGTTAACCACTTCAGCCCCGGACCATTTGGGTGGTCAAAGACCAGGCCACTTTTTGCGATTCGGCGCTGTGTCGCTTTAACTGACAATGGCGCCGTTGTGCGATGTGGCTCCCAAACAAAATTGGCGTCCTTTTTTTCCCACAAATAGAGCTTTCTTTTGGTGGTATTTGATCACCTCTGCAGGTTTGTTTTTTTTGCACTATAAACATAAATAGAGCGACAATTTTGAAAAAAAAAATGCAATATTTTTTACTTTTTGCTATAATAAATATCCCCAAAAAATATATAAAACATTTTTTTTTCCTCAGTTTAGGCTGATATGTATTCTTCTACCTATTTTTGGTAAAAAAAAAATTGCAATAAGCGTGTATTGATTGGTTTGCGCAAAAGTTATGGCATTTACAAAATAGGGGATAGTTTTATGGCATTTTTATTATTATTTTTTTATTTACTAGTAATGCCAGCGATCAGGGATTTTTTTTCGTGACTGCGGACACATCGAACACTTTTGAGGACCATTGTCATTTTCACAGCGTTCAGTGCTATAAAAATGCACTGGATACTGTGAAAATGACACTGGCAGTGAAGGGGTTAACCACTAGGCGGCGCTGTAGGGGTTAAAGCGGTTGTAAACCCGTTTAAAAAAAAATTTTTTTCTCCTGCAAGGCAAAAGTCATAATGAGCTAATATGCACCGCATATTAGCTCATTATGAAATACTTACCTCGGAACGAGGTGTGTAAAACTTACCTGGTTCACGCCGAGCGAGAAATCATCTTGCTCCGGCGTGTCTTCCGGGTATCGCCGCTCCAGCGCTGTGATTGGCTGGAGCGGCGATGACGTCACTCCCGCGCATGCGCGCGGGAGATTTAAATTCAGCAAGGTCCGGCGGCTGCCGGTCCTTTAGCCGAGGATCCCCCCTGCGCATGCGCCGCTGCAATCAGCGGCGCATTGCGAGGGGAATATCTCCTAAACCGTACAGGTTTAGGAGATATTCTTTATACCTACAGGTAAGCCTTATTATAGGCTTACCTGTAGGTAAAAGTCATAAAGTGGGGTTTACAACCACTTTTAGTGTTCCCTGCATTGTGTTTCTAACTGTAGGGGGGTGGGCTCTGTGTCACATGACACGGATCTCCGCTCCGAGTACACGGAGCGGAGATCAGTGTCATTCTCACTAGGCAGAGCAAGGAGATGCTTGTTTACACAAGCATCTCACTGCTCTATACCTCCGTGAGACGATCGCAGGGATGCCCGCGGCCCAACTCACAGGGAAGGCGGCAGGGTCGCAAGCGCGCCGCCGGCGTGCTCGCGACCACACGGCGGGCATTTAAAGGGCCATGTACAGGTACGTGATAATGCCTGTGCACGGTCCTTAAGCGGTTAAATGATTCATTTATTTTCCAATCAATCTCTTTTATTTTATTTTTCTTATTAGTACTTATATAGTGCTGTCAATTTACACAGCGCTTTACATGTACAGCAAAACCTTGGATTGCAAGCATAATTCGTTCCAGAAACACGCTTGTAATCCAAAGCACTTGTGTATCAAAGCATTTTTTGTTACAGAGTATAAAAGAGAAGAGAGGAACCTCAAAGTGTAGCAATAAGTTGCTAAATGTTGTGCCTTCATAAATGTAACCATATGGCTACACTTAGAGGCTCCGCTCTTCTTTTTTATACTCAGTTGTGACATGACGCTACTCTTATATCAAGACATCGCTTGTATATCAAGGCAAAAGTTATTAACCACTTCCAGACTTGCGCACGACGATGTACGTCCTATTTTTAAAGATGGATATCTCGGTAACGGCAGCAGCTGCTGTCACAGGTATCCATTTTTAGTGTGCGCGGTCTGGAATCCGATAATGGCGGTCTCCGCGGCGGATTCACCGCGAGATCGCCGTTATCGGTGGCGGGAGAGGGCCCCCCCCCCCTCCCGCGCCCTCCGCCGCTTACCGGAGCCGTCGGTAGCGGCGGAGGCGATCGGATGCAGTCGGCTGGTGAGCGGGGACGAGACTGAAGGAAAAATCTCCTTCGCCCGTCCCCATAGCTCGGCTGGGCGGAAGTGACGTCAAAACGTCAGTCCCGCCCAGCCTCTTAAGGAGACAAATTTTTTTTTTGGTCATTTGAAAAAATTACATTTTTTATTTTTTTTTTATTTTTTGCATTTAAGCCCAAATATGAGATCTGAGGTCTTTTTGACCCCAGATCTCATATTTAAGAGGACCTGTCATGCTTTTTTCTATTACAAGGGATGTTTACATTCCTTGTAATAGGAATAAAAGTGATCAAATTAATATTTTTTTTTTTTCAGTGTAAAAAAGAATAAAATAAATAAGAAAACAAAAAAAAAAAATTTTTAAAGCGCCCCGTCCCGACGAGCTCGCGCGCAGAAGCAAACGCATACGCGAGTAGCGCCCGCATATGAAAACGGTGTTCAAATCACACAAGTGAGGTATCGCCGCGATCGTTAGAGCGAGAGCAATAATTATAGCCCTAGAGCTACTCTGTAGCTCAAAAAATGCAATCTCTAGAATTTTTTAAACATTGCCTATCAAGATTTTTAAGGGTAAAAGTTTGACGCCATGCCACGAGCGGGCGCAATTTTTAAGCGTGACATGTTGGGCATCATTTTACTCGGCGTAACATTATCTTTCAAAATATATAAAAAAATTGGGCCAAATTTATTGTTGTCTTATTTTTTAATTAAAAAAAGTGAATTTTTTCCAAAAAAAGTGCGCTTGTAAGACCGCTGCGCAAATACGGTGTGACAAAAAGTATTGGAATGACCACTATTTTATTCTCTAGGGTGTTAGAAAAAAAATATATATAATGTTTGGGGGTTTTAAGTAATTTTCTAGCAGAAAAAAATGTTTTAGTCTTGCAAACACCGAATCTGAAAAACACCTAAGGTCTGGAAGTGGTTAAAACATTTTGCTTGTCTTGCAAAACGCTCTCAAACCAAGGATTTACATATACAGTATATTGTCCATTCACAGCAGTCCCTGCCCTCAAGGAGCTTACAATCTAAAGCCTCATACACATGATCGGATTATCCGGTGGGAATTGTGTGATGACAGGCTGTTGTCGGAAAATCCGACCGTTTGTATGCTCCATCGGACAATTGTCAGATTTTTCGCCGACAAATGTGGCATAGCATGCTTTAAAATTGTCCGCCAACAGATGTGTGTTGTCAGATTATCCGATCGTGTGTACTCAAGTCCGTCGGACAAAACTCCAAAGTACACGCATGCTCAGAAGCAATGCTCACCATAAAACAACATTAGCAGAAGGGTGGCGCTAAAGAGCTGAAAAAACACGTATTTTTGTGTTTGTTTGCCAACAATTCTTTGCCATTTGTATGCAAGACAAGTTCATGGCCAACGCCCTTTGGACAAAAGTCCTACGCTTTGTCCGATTGTGTGTATGAGGCTAAAGTTGGCCATACACCTATAGATTATCTGCAGATTTTCTATGGTTAGATGGAAAAAGTGCAACAGATTTCTCCATGTACGCTAAACTGTGTGGATGGAGGAATCTCCCACTGGGCCAAGCTTCAGTATCTTGCTAGTCGGCCCCGCTGGCTCTCAACCTAAACAATGCCTGCACCCAATCAGAATGTTCAGATATTGTGCGAGCCAGCGGGACGGACTAGCAAGATATGGAAGCTTGAGCCAGTGGAAGATTCTTCCATCCATATAGTTCAGCGTAGATGGAGGAATCTGTATCTCATTTACGTTACGCCGCCGCAAGTTTTTCAGGCAAGTGCTTTATTCACAAAGCACCTGTAAAGTTGCGGCAGCGTAGCGTAAATCACCCGGTGGAATTCAAATTCGGCGGGTAGGGGGCGTGTTTCATTTAAATGAAGCACGTCCCCGCGCCGAACGAACTGCGCATGCGCCGTCCGTGGAATTTCCCAGTGTGCAGTGCTCCAAATGACGTCGCAAGGACGTCATTGGTTTCGACGTGAACGTAAATTACGTCCAGCCCTATTCAGGGACGAGTTACGCAAACGACGTAAAATTTTCAAATTGCGACGCCACCTAGGGGGCATACTTAACATTGGCTACGCCACCTAGGGGGCATGTTTATCTTTACGCGGCGTATCTCTTACGGAAACGGCGTATCTTTACTGCGACGGGCAATCGTACGTTCGTGAATCGGCGTATTTACTAATTTGCATATTCTACGCCGAACTCAATGGAAGCTCCACCTAGCGTCCAGCATAAATATTGCACCCTAAGATACGACGGCGCAGGCCGTCGTATCTTAGGCAGGTTTAAGTGTATCTCAGTTTGAGCATACACTTAAACATACGACGGGCTTAGATTCCGAGTTACGTCGGCGTATCTACTGATACGCCGGGGTAACTCTTTGTGAATCTGCCCCCTTGTCTTTATTTCTACTTTTCTACATCTTTTTCTAACTTCTTTACTGTCAGTTTTTCCTACATTTAAATGCAGATCAGGCATGTTCTGAGTTTCCCTAAGCCGCTCTAATTATCCGCTGATAGCAGCTCTTTCTCCAACGCGCTGCACTGAATTGATTAGCTGTCAGAGTACTGTATATTGATAACCTTGTGGTGTCTGCTGAGTTACTATGCATACTGTACACAGAGGCTGTGCATTTATAGGGCTCGTTGTTCAATTCAGTGTATGTAAAGGGACCAAACTTTTTTTTTAGTTTGGACGAGAATGAGGAATGGTCAGTGTATATGAGATTTCCATTACCCTTTCTGTCCCAGAAGCACATTTGGAAGCAAGAGGAGATCCCTTCGAAGTTGGGGGATATCCCTTTTTAGACAGTTGTCACAGAACAGGCTCACCCATTGGACGATTTTCCCACTCACCTCCTGTTCCTAGGACAGGGTTTGACAAATTTGCTTGGAATCTAGGAGCCAGCTAAAAAAGTTAGGAGCCAGAAAACGCACCCCGTCCCGACGAGCTTGCGCGCAGAAGCGAACACATACGTGAGCAGCGCCCGCATATGAAAACGGTGTTCAAATCACACATGTGAAGTATCACCGCGATTGGTAGAGCGAGAGCAATAATTCTAGCCCTAGACCTCCTCTGTAACTCAAAACATGCAACCTGTAGATTTTTTTAAACGTCGCCTATGAAGATTTTAAAGGGTAAAAGTTTGACGCCATTCCACGAGCGGACGCAATTTTGAAGCGTGACATGTTGGGTATGAATTTACTCGACGTAACATTATCTTTCATAATATAAAAAAAAAATGGGGATAACTTTACTGTTGTCTTATTTTTTAATTTAAAAAAGTGTAATTTTTTCCCAAAAAAGTGCGCTTGTAAGACTGCTGCACAAATACGGCGTGACAGAAAGTATTGCAACGATCGCCATTTTATTCTCTAGGGTGTTAGGATAAAAAATATATATGATGTTTGGGGGTTCTAATTAGAGGGAAGAAGATGGCAGTGAAAATAGTGAAAAAGACATTAGAATTGCTGTTTAACTTGTAATGCTTAACTTGTAATACCAACGGCCACCACCAGATGGCGCCAGCTTACACAAGGAAGAGCTGGGGACTGCCCACCTTCCAAGCCAAGTCACCAGGAGGCTATTTCTAGTCGCTATGGCGACCTGGCGACCGGGATTTGTCAAGCCCTGTCCTAGGACAACGCCAAAAATTGGAATTTTTAGATAATTTTCTGTACTGCAGTCAGTGGTCACCAGAACATATGGAGAAGGTGAAAGTTCCCATTGGGGACACAGTTCCACTGTTTACTTTTTTCTTTTTTGGTTAGAATTTTATTGAAAGGTTACCAATAACTAAATGGCATTAGCTACGTTGCAGTGCGATACATTGAATTGCAACTCACTATACTGCACTGAAAATTGTACTGCATGCCGTATTTCTTTCAGCACACACCACCTCAGTGTCATTGTGAGAAATAGTCTCAGAAGGAATAATGCCGCGTACACACGGTTTTTCGGGTTGTAAAAAATGATGTTTTTTTTATGTCATTAAAAACGATCGTGTGTGGACTCCAGAGATTTTTTCACAACGTAAAAAATGGACATTAAAAATTTAGAACATGCTCTAATTTTTCATGTCGTTTTTAACGTCGTAAAAAATGGTCGTGTGTAGGCTTTAACGACGTGAAAAAAACGCACATGCTCAGAAGCAAGTTATGAGACGGGAGCACTCGTTCTGGTAAAACTAGCACATTCATCACGCTGTAACAGACTGAAAAGCGCGAATCGTCTTTTACTAACACAAAATCAGCAAAAGCAGCCCCAAGGGTGGCGCCATCTGTATGGAACTTCCCCTTATAGTGCCGTTGTACATGTTGTACGTCACCGCACTTTGCTAAAGCATTTTTTTTTCACGATCGTGTGTAGGCAAGGCCGGTTTAATCGGTCGTTTTTTCTAGACCATTAAAAATAAAAAAATTTACATCCCGAAAAACAGTCGTGTGTTCACGGCATTAGGCTTTTTGGGCCAGATTCACAGAAGAAGTACGCCGGCGTATCTACTGATACACCGGCGTACTTTCAAATTTGCCGCGTCGTATCTTTAGTTTGAATCCTCAAACCAAGATACGACGGCTTCTGGCTTCGATCCGACAAGCGTACGGCTTCGTACGCCTTCGGATCGTAGGTGCAATACTTCGGCGCCCGCTGGGTGGAGTTCGCGTCGTTTTCCGCGTCGGGTATGCTAATTAGCATTTTCCGTTGATCCACGATGGTACTCGCGGCCGTCGCATTCTCTTACGTCGTCGCTAGTCAGCTTTTCCCGGCGTATAGTTAGAGCTGCTATTTTGTGGCCTATAGTTAGACTTGCCATGTTAAAGTATGGCCGTCGTTCCCGCGTCGAATTTTAATATTTTTTTTTTGCGTAAGTCGTCCGTGAATAGGAAAGGACGTATCTCACGTCGGTGCAACGTCATTTCGCGCAAAGCACGGCGGGAAATTTCAAAACGGAGCATGCGCAGTACGTTCGGCGCAGGAACGCGCCTAATTTAAATGATCCACGCCCCCTACCCGGATCATTTGAATTAGGCGGGCTTACGCAGGAGGGATTTACGCTGTTTTTTTTATGGAACAGGTGTCTCCATTGGAAGGTTTCCTATCACCTCTTCTTCTGGGGATAACTCAAAAACGTGGGATTTCCCTCACTTTCTTGGTGACAATGGTCACCAGTACAAACAGAGGGGTGAACAGACAGAGGGTCTGACTCTTCCCCACTCAATCCTAAACTAAATGAAAGGGGTTTTGCAGAGAAATACACTTTAAATAAAGGAGCATGAAGGTGATGCTTACAACCGCTAACCTGCATTCGAAAAATTACAGATGAAGTCTGGTGATTATGTCAGGTTTTAGTTTTCACTGAAATTATGTTGGTAAATTCTAATGCTGCATTCACACCTTCACGATGCGTCATTTTTTTTACGCAAGTTTGTCGTGCGACAGCATAGTGCGGGCCGTTCACTTAAATGCCCTACGTGCAAGAAATATGCCAAAGTAGCTCCTGCACCTTTTTAGGCAGTGAGCCAAGTGCATATTGGTGCTTTTTTTTTCATGCAACAAAACACGTGACTACTACCCACATTTGGGGTGCCATTAACCACTTGCTTACTGGGCACATATACCCCCCTCCTGCCCAGGTGAAATTTCAGCTTCCGGCACTGCGACGCTTTAACTAACAATTGCGCGGTCGTGCGACGTGGCTCCTAAACAAAATTGACGTCCTTTTTTCCCCACAAATAGAGCTTTCTTTTGGTGGTATTTGATCGCCTGTGCGGTTTTTATTTTTTGCGCTATAAACAAAAAAGAGCGACAATTTTGAAAAAAATACAATATTTTTTACTTGTTGCTATAATAAATATCCCAATTTAAAAAAAAAAACACAATTTTTTTTTTCTCAGTTTAGGCCGATACGTATTCTTCTACATATTTTTGGTAAAAGAAAAAAAAATCGCAATAAGCGAATGGTTTGCTTAAAAGTTATAGCGCCTACAAAATAGGGGACAGAATTATTATTTTTTATTATTTTTTTTTTTACTAGAAATGGCGGCGATCTGCGATTTTTTTTTATTGGGACTGCGACGTTATGGCGGACACATCGGACACTTTTGACACATTTTTGGCGCCATTCACATTTATACTGCGATCAGTGCTATAAATATGCACTAATTACAGTATAAATGTGACTGGCATTGAAGGGGTTAACACTAGGGGGTGAGGAAGGGGTTAAATGTATCCCTGCATTTGTTCTAACTGTAGGTGGAGGGGGGTGACCGATCTGTGTCCCTATGTACAAGGGACACAGATCGGTCTCCTCTCCAGAGACAGGACGCTGTCTCTGTGTAAAACGGCAATGAGAGATGATCTCATATGTTTACATATGAGATCATCTCTCATTGGCCGCACAGATCGCATCGCAAACGGCCACTCTGATTGGCCTTTCCCCGCGATCTGTAATTGGCTGTGTCCAAGGGACACGGCCAACACAGAGTTTCCCCGCTGTGCGCTCTGGAGCGCGCGCGGGGAACTCCCAAAGGGGCGGACGTCTATTGACGTCCTGTTGGATTTTGGGATCCGCGCTGTAGCCGTCATTTGACTATAGCGCGGGTCCCAGGAGGTTAAGAATTAATAACATCGCAAGGGCAAAGCAGATTTTGGCGAGTTTTTCGCAGGTTTCCCAGAATGCAAAGGTGTGAATGCACTCTAAAGCCGCGTACACGAGACCATTTTTCATGTCATGGAAAAAAACAAAATTTTTCTCGACGTGATTCTTGTCAAGCCTGCCT
Organism: Rana temporaria; assembly: GCF_905171775.1. Lineage (NCBI taxonomy): Eukaryota > Metazoa > Chordata > Amphibia > Anura > Ranidae > Rana > Rana temporaria. Next base: position 551,708,904 of record NC_053489.1, read on the forward strand.
TGCATTCACACGATCGTGAAAAAAAAAATGCTCGAGCAAAGCGCGGTGACGTACAACACGTACAACGGCACTATAAAGGGGAAGTTCCATTCGATCGGCGACACCCTTTGGGCTGATTATGCTAATTTCCCTTCTCATAACCTGCTTCTGAGCATGCACGTTTTTTTCCCTGTTGTTAAAGCCTACATATGACCGTTTTTCACGATGTGAAAAACGACGAGAAAAAATAGAGCATGTTCTAAATTTTTAATGGCCATTTTTCACGTTATGAAAAATGCTCTGGAGCCTATGGTTTTTCTAGACCATTAAAAATGGTCATGTGTACGCGGCATCACAACTGAAATGTGGTGACTCAACGTGTCAAAAACAGAAAAGTCCTCCTTGCGTTGCCATTGCAGAGTGCAATGTCCCTTCCCACAGGTTTAGAACATAGGGGGTTATTTACAAAAGGCAAATCCACTTTGCACTACAAGTGTAAAGTGCAGTTGAAATTGCACTGAAAGTGCACTTGGAAGTGCAGTCGCTGTAAATCTAATGCCGCGTACACACCATCACTTTATGTGATGAAAAAAAATGACATTTTTAAAAACGTCACTTTAATTGACTGTGTGTGGGGCAAAACGTCGTTTTATGTCTTGTAAAAAACGACCAAAAAAAATTGAAGCATGCTTCAATTTTATGTGTCGTTTTTCAAAAGTGCACTTTTTACTTCACAGAAATTGACCGTGTGTAGCAAAAAACGTCGTTTTCTAAGACGTTTTTTCATCCACGCATGCCCAGAAGCTACTTATGAAGCAAGCTTCAATGGAAAAACGTGGTGGAACGTAACCTCACTTTGCAAGATCATTGTGAGAAAACGATGGTGTGTAGGCAACTTCGTCTTTGAAAATTGAAGTTTCAAAAACGTCATTTTTTACTTCACAGAAAGTGTCGTTTTTTTTCATCACATAAAGTGATGGTGTGTATGCGGCATGAGGGGTAAATCTGAAATGAGGGGAAGCTCTGCTGATTTTATTATCCAATCATGTGCAAGCTAAAATTCAGTTTTTTTATTTTCCTTGCGTGACCCCCTCGGATCTACAGCGACTGCACTTCCAAGTGCACTTTCAGTGCAATTTCAAGTGCACTTTTCACTTGTAGTGTAAAGTGGATTTGCCTTTTGTAAATAACCCCCATAGTGTACTAGATTGGAATGTGGCAGAAGGCACCACCTAATATTAAGCCCACAAACCATGTTGAGCTGGTCTTATGATACCGGTTGAAAGAGTTGTATTTCAGTGGATTCAATTATTCCACCATGGCAATGTAAACATGAGTAGATTGAGGGCCCCACTGTTCCATACAGCACAGCAGAATCCAGTCATTTCATGATCAAGAAATTACATGTTTATCTGCAAAATATTTTTCCATAGACACATTTACTGCAGGAATGAAATATCAGGAGACACCACATTGAAAATGTTTTTGTGCCCTCATTAGTAGAAGATATATTATTGGTACTGTGTGTTTTGTACATATGGAAAAGTAATTATCATAATTAGACTCCAGAGAAATCTCGCCTTTAGGAGGTTTCATTGACTAATCCTCAGGTACTCAAACTGTGACATTATTATTATATCAGGTAACAGTCACAGGCTTTCACAGCTATCATCAGTTATTCAGAAGAGATGTCCAAATATTACATTGATTTGCATTTAAATATAAAACCTACAGAAAATAAAAATAAAGCAGTTCTGGCAGTGGCAATCCCTTGCTATCTATGTCTTAAAGGGGTTGTAAAGGTAATTTTATTTTTTTCCCTAAAATGGCTTCCCTTACCTTAGTGCAGTCCTCCTTCACTTACCTCATCCTTTGATTTCGCTTTTAAATGTCCTTATTTATTCTCACAAATCCTCACTTCCTGTTCTTCTGTCTGTAACGCCACACAGTAATGCAAGGCTTTCTCCCTGGTGTGGAGAAAGCCTCCTGAGGGGGCGAGCAGGAGTGTCAGGACGCCCACTAACACACAGCTCCCTTCTCTATCTGCAAAGTAGAGAGTGTCCTGACACTCCTGCTCGCCCCCTCAAGAGGCTTTCTCCACACCAGGGAGAAAGCCTCACATTACGGTGTGTACGTAGTTACAGACAGAAGAACAGGAAGTGAGGATTTCTCAGAAGAAATAAGGACATTTAAAAGCAAAATGGAAGGATGAGGTAAGTGAAGGAGGACTGCACTAAGGTAAAGGAAGCTATTTAGGGAATTTATTTTTTACCTTTACAAACCCTTTAAGCCTGGTACATACCATGGGTTTTCTTTCCGGTCTGAGCTGTTGTACTAAAAATCATATGTTAGTACAGTGATCTCTCCTGCTGTTCTGTTGTGTTCTCACCCCGCCACAGCACTGTGGTCAGCATTCTCAGCAATTGGCTGAGATCACTGATCGGAACCAGTCGGCTGCTGGTTTCTCAGCATGCCTGTCGGACAGGGGCCAGCCTGAGGCCCCATACACACAAGAGGATTTATCCGCAGATACGGTCCAGCATGCCGTATCCGCGGATAAATCCTCTCGAGGATTTCAGAAGATTTCTATGCGATGGCGTGTACACACCATCGCATTGAAATCCGCGCTGAAATCCTCTGGCGATGACGCGTCGCGCCGTCGCCGCTATTATGACGCGGCGACGGGCGCGACGCTGTCATATAAGGAATTCCACGCATGCGTCAAATCATTACGACGCGTGCGGGGAATCCCTTTGGACGGATGGATCCGGTAAGTCTGTACAGACGAGCGGATCCATCCGTTGGAGTGGATTCCAGCAGATGGATTTGTTGTGCATGTCAGCAAATATCCGATCTGCTGGAATCCATCCCAGAGGAGATTTCTCCGCGGAAACAGATCCGCTGGCGTGTACACACCATAGGATCTATCCGCAGAAACCCATTTGCTGGGATTTATCTGCGGATAGATTCTATCGTGTGTATGGGGCCTTACACTTGGCTTCTTTCAGACCGGCAGCCATACACACAGGCCAAATGTCAGACGTTTTTTATTGAACCGGCCGATGTCACCTGACATTCGCCCCGTGTGTACTAGGCCTTAAACATTTTATAAATACAGCTCTAAAAGCCCTGTAAAATTTACCGTTTACTTATCCCCAGTACTTTTACAGTAGGGTCTGTCTCTGGAGATACCTCCATTATGCCTCCTCCATGGCAATTATTATCCGATGTGTATGTGTGTATGAGATGGACTCCCCACTGAGTTGTCTATGATGGGTGGAGTATTCATTAGAAAGATAAAGCCCATAGATTGAGAAGCAGGATTCTGCTCCACACTGAGGATTGACAGCTGCCTATACTTCTTCAGCAGTCCACTGTATAGGGGTTGTAAAGGTTTGTTTTTTATTTTCTAAATGGGTTCCTTTAACCACTTGCTTACTGGGCACATATACCCCCCTCCTGCCCAGGTGAAATTTCTAACAATTGCGCGGTCCTGCGACGTGGCTCCGAAACAAAATTGACATCCTTTTTTCCCCACAAGTAGAGCTTTCTTTTGGTGGTATTTGATCGCCTGTGCGGTTTTTATTTTTTTGCGCTATAAACAAAACAGTGCGACAATTTTGAAAAAAAAATACAATATTTTTTACTTGTTGCTATAATAAATATCCCAATTTAAAAAAAAAAAAAAAATGTTCTCAGTTTAGGCTGATACGTATTCTTCTACATATTTTTGGTAAAAAAAAAAAAATCGCAATAAGCGACTGGTTTGCGCAAAAGTTATAGCGCCTACAAAATAGGGGACAGAATTATTATTTTTTATTATTTTTTTTTTTTACTAGAAATGGCGGCGATCTCCAATTTTTATTGGGACTGCGACGTTATGGCGGACACATCGGACACTTTTAACACATTTTTGGCGCCATTCACATTTATACTGCGATCAGTGCTATAAATATGCATTAATTACAGTATAAATGTGACTGGCATTGAAGGGGTTAACACTAGGGGGTGAGGAAGGGGTTAAATGTATTCCCTGCATTGTGTTCTAACTGTAGGTGGAGGGGGGGTGACTGGGGGGGTGACCGATCTATGTCCCTATGTACAAGGGACACAGATCGGTCTCCTCTCCAGAGACAGGACGCTGTCTCTGTGTGAGCCGGCAATGAGAGATGATCTCATATGTTTACATATGAGATCATCTCTCATTGGCCGCACAGATCGTATCGCAAACGGCCACTCTGATTGGCCGTTCGCGGCGATCTGTAATTGGCTGTGTCCAAGGGACACGGCCAACACAGAGTTTCCTCGCTGCGTGCTCTGGAGCGCGCGCGGGGAACGCCCAAAGGGGCAGACGTCAATTGACATCCAGTTGGATTTTCAGGTCCGCGCTGTAGCCGTCATTCGGCTATAGCGCGGGTCTGAAGAAGTTAAGCTAGTGCATTGTTCGTTCACTTACCTTTTCCCTCGATTTCCCTTCTAAAGGTTTTTTTCCTTTGTTTTCTTTGTGTTTCTCACTTCCTGTTCCTCCTCAGTAAGCTGTTCTGGCTGACTAAACACTGCTCGGATGATGGTGTGAGGCTTACTGAGGAGAAACAGGAAGTGAGAAATTTAGACAAAGAAAAAAATCATTTAGAAGGGAAATCAAAGGAAAAGGTAAGTGAACCAACGATGCACTAGCTTAAAGGAACCTATTTAGAAAATAAAATACAAACTTTTACAATGCCTTTATGGTGACCCTACAAATAGAATTGTGCATTTATATATATTATTTACTATTTACTCAAAAGCATTATTAGCTGTAAATCAGTTCACTAAGATGGGAAATGTATTATCTGGATGTTTACATGTTAACACATAGTTGCATTATATGTATTGACCTGATAAAATCTGTTAGCCAGTTACCTCTTTATTAACCAGAATTGTGTCAGTCAATTGTATACTTTAAAGTGGAGTTCCACCCATAAATATAACATTACATCAGTAGTTTTAAAAAAATGTCATTAGTCCTTTTTAGATTTTTTTTTTTTTTAGATGCCTTCAAAGTGTTGTTGCTAGGCAGAATAGTTAATCTTCCCTCTTCCTGCACCTAGGTGCTTAAGCTTCCTAACCTACACCGCACAGACTCCTGGGAATGTAGTGGGTGTAACTTTCCAGGAGTCTGTGCACTCCCCAGTCTCGAAGAGTCATGTGACTTGGACAGTACAGGTGCTGAAACCTGATCACACTGTTTGTGCAGCACTGAGCATGTGCGAGATCTGCAAGGCTGAAATCCAGGAAGTCATACAGTCTGGCTTCATGATGCCCACACTTAAGATGGCCCCAGTCAATTTCTATTTTATAAAGTGTCTAAATGCTGTAACAACCTAACAAAATGGACCTTAGTTTACAGACTAACTTTACTAGAATACATTAAGCTTGTGTATTACAGGGGTATTTATATTTAAAAAGTGAAATTGTGGCCGGAACTCCACTTTAAATACTCAGGCAGATTAGTCTTCAGTCAACCAGATGTACAACATAGGACCATAACCTTGACAGACATGGTTTGGTTGGTGGAAACATTATCTACTAATTAGGTGACAATAGAAATGATTGTTTAATAGCTATACACACGCACTGATGTGTTCTCTGACCTATTGTACCTTCCATTAGAGATGTGCACTCATATTTGTTATGTTAGAATGAATGACTTTCGATATTTGTTTCATAAATTCGTTTTCCATTTGTATTTCAGAAGTTATTTAGAAAGATTGGCTATATTCATTTTAAAGTGTTCATTTGTTATTTCATTAGATTACTTATGCACTCTTTGGATCCATCAAAATCTCTGAATCATAACATAACAAAGGAAATACATTTATTTGGGATTCATTATTATGATTCAGAGATTCTAATGAATCCACTTCCATCTAGGTATCATCATCTTATTTCACTTTTATACATTACTGTATTCATTGCAATGTTTTCATTTCACATGCAGTGCATTTTTTATATTGAGGAAAAGTGTTAATGCCACAAAAAAAACTAAATGGATCTGATGTAAGTATCGTTCGTTATGTGGTTACGTTATTTTGGATGCTGCAAACAGTAGAAGTTCACCCTAACACTAAAATCTCTAAGGCCTAGTACACACGAGAGGATCGATCCGCGGAAACGGTCCGGGGGTCCGTTTCCGCGGATAAATCCTCTGGCGGATTTTGATCTCATGGTTGTACTAACCATGAGATCAAAATCCCAGCGGAATTCCGTCCGCGGTGACGCGTCGCGCCGTCGCCGCAATGATAAGGACTTCCACGCATGCGTCGAATCATTACGACGCATGCGGGGGATGGATTCGGACGGATTGATCCGGTGAGTCTACAGACCAGCGGATCAATTCGTTGGACTGGATTCCAGCGGATCGATTTCTTAGCATGTCAAGAAATTTTGATCCGCTGGAAATCCATCCCCGGGGAAAAAAATCTGCAGAAAAAATCCGCTGGATCGTACACACCAGGGGATCTATCCGCTGAAACCGGTCCGCGGATCAATTCCAGCGGATCGATCCTCTCGTGTGTACGGGGCCTAAGGCCTTGTACACACGATAGGTTAACCAGAGGACAACGGTCTGAAGGACCGTTGTCATAGGTTAACCAATGAAGCTGACTGATGGTTCGTCGCGCCTACACACCATCAGTTAAAAAAAACGATTGTGTCAGAACGCGGTGACGTAAAACACAACGACCTGCTGAAAAAAACGAAGTTCAATGCTTCCAAGCATGCGTCGACTTGATTCTGAGCATGCGTGGATTTTTAACCGATGGTGGTGCCTACTAGTACTAACGATCGTTTTTTTCCCATCGGTTAGGAATCCATAGGTTAATTTTAAAGCAAGTTGGCTTTTTTTAAACCGATGGTTAAATAACCTATGGGGCCCACACACGATCGGTTTGGACTGATGAAAACGGTCCATCAGACCGGTGTGCTCTGGTTAACCTATCGTGTGTACGAGTCCTAAATCTACAGGTATCCACAATCTAAGACTAATCTATCTAGCCCTGTAAAGAATAAATCCCTATTCATACCTTTTCTGAAGCCGCTCTGGTTCGGTCGCACGCTGAGCTGTCAGAGGAGGCAGCGACAATGGAAGCCCCATAGTAAGTCTATGGGTGACGTCACTTCCCTGGCATTTCACAACCATTTTCGGCTGTCTTTACTGCATGGAGCTTCTGCCGATGGAGACCGAGCCAGAGCGGCTTCAAAAAAGGTAAGTATTAAAAATATTGGGCCAAATCCAAATATCGGGCGCAACTTAAATCTTCCGATTTAAGTTACACCGCCGCAAAATTTCTCCCTAAGTGCCCGATCCACAAAGCACTTACCTTGAAGTTTGCGGCGGTGTAACTTAAATGTGTCCGGCGCAAGGCGTGCCGAATCTAATGGGGCGAGTCCCATTTAAATTAGGCGCGCTCCCGCGCCGGACGTACTGCGCATGCTCCGTCGGGTAACCTACCCGACGTGCATTGCGCTAACTGACGTCGCTCCGACGTTATTTGCTTAGACGTTAACGTAAATGGCGTCCAGCGCCATTCACGAACGTCTTACGCAAACGACGTAGAATTTAAATTTTGACGCGGGAACGACGGCCATACTTAACATGGCTTAAAAGAACTAGGGCTCAGCCCTAGTTTTACGCGGCGTAACTCGACGTAAACGACGTAGATTTAGAGCGACGGGCCCGTCAGAAGGTTCGTGGATCGCCGTAAGTGTTCATTTGCATATTCTAGGCCGGCCGCAATGGCCTCGCCACCTAGCGGCCGGCCTAGAATTGCATCCTTAAGATCCGACAGTGTAATTCAATTACACATGTCGGATCTTCTGCCTATCTATGGTAAACTGATTCTGTGGATCAGTTCCATAGATAGAAACAGGGATACGACGGCGTATCAGTAGATACGCCGGCGTATCCCTTTTGTGGATTACCCCCATTGTGTTTTTTTTTTAAACTTGTCCCTCTTCTTTTGTTTATAGTGCAAGAAATAAAAACCACAGAGGTGATCAAATACCACCAATAGAAAGCTCTATTTGTGGGGAAAAAATTATAACAATTTCATTTGGGTACATAGTTGCATGACTGCGCAATTGTCATTCAAAGTGTGACAGTGCTGAAAGCTGAAAAATGGCTTGGGCAGGAAGGGGGTAAAAGTGCCCTGTATTGAGGTGGTTAAACAAACCTTTTGGGCCCTTTCACACATGCGGACCCTATGTCTGTTTTTCATCCATCCGTTTTCAGATAAAAAACGGACATACATCTATCCCTATGAGATTGCAGATGTCAGCGGATGAACATCCGCTGACATCTGATCTCGTTGGTCCCCGCTATGGTCCGTTTCTGAAGACAGAGGAAAATCCTATTCCCCCCATAGAGGAGAGCGGAGATCTGACAGGGCAGTCCCTGCAGAGAGTGGGGATCAAGGAGCGATCCCCGCTGAGCAAGCAGATGGTAAAATCGGATCTTCACGGGATTCGCATGTCTGAAAGGGCCCTTTGGGATTTTACACTATCTGGCATCTCTTTCATTTTATGATCAATCTGATCGTAGGGTGGATGGAGCTTGGTTTGAATGTCCTTCTTTTGCCCTGTTTGATCTGAGGACACATCTCCAGCTGATGATTGTACATGTAATACATTTCTAGTATCAATGCTTCATCAAAGGTTCAGGGTTGAAAGGTTATGTCAGGCTTATACATTATATGTGTGCTCGTGAATAGGTAGCCCGATGGATTGTACTGAAAGAGGATTTGTGTCAGAGACTCCAAAGCTGATTATTGTGTGGATGAGCTTTCTTTTAATAGACCAACATAATAGACCAACTCTAATAGACAGTCATTACATTGGCAACTGAAGTAATATAAAACTCATCTATATAAGTAGTGATTGTCAAAATGCAAAAAAAAACATACAATATATACCGTATTTATCGGCGTATAACACGCACCCCAATTTAAGAGGGAAGTTTCAGGAAAAAAAAAGTTTTTTTTAAATAAACCACTTTGAAGCAAAATGATGGTATCTGAGCATCAATGCAGCCTGATCTGTGCCCATCTTCAGCCTAAATGCAGCCTGATCTGTGCCCATCTTCAGCCTAAATGCAGCCTGATCTGTGCCCATCTTCAGCCTAAATGCAGCCTGATCTGTGCCCATCTTCAGCCTAAATGCAGCCTGATCTGTGCCCATCTTCAGCCTAAATGCAGCCTGATCTGTGTCCATCTTCAGCCTAAATGCAGCCAGATCTGTGTCCATCTTCAGCCTAAATGCAGCCAGATCTGTGTCCATCTTCAGCCTAAATGCAGCCTGATCTGTGCCCATATTCAGCCTAAATGCAGCCTGATCTGTGTCCATCTTCAGCCTAAATGCAGCCAGATCTGTGTCCATCTTCAGCCTAAATGCAGCCTGATCTGTGTCCATCTTCAGCCTAAATGCAGCCAGATTTGTGTCCATCTGCAGCTTTAGTGCAGCCTGATCTGTGTCCATCTGCAGCTATAGTGCAGCCTGATCTGTGCCCATCTGCAACATTGCTCCTCACTGCAGCCTGATTAATGCCCATCTGCAGCCTATACATTTACCAAAATGCCCTGCCTGTTCAGTTCCCATCTGTAGTCTTACCTTTCATTGTCAGATCATCCCTGCTGTCTCCGAGGGAGGAGGGGGAGCGAGCGCCACTGAATTACATAGAGCCGCGATCTCCTTCCTGTGTACCCGGCACTCCTTCACTTACAGCCACACCTCCTGCGCCTGCTCATATGATAGACAGTACAGTGGTCCAATGCGGGGCCAGGAGGCGTGGCTGTGCGCGACGGAGTGGCGGATACACGGGAAGGAGATCACGGCTCTATGTAATTCAGCGGCGCTCGCTCCTCTTCACTCAGACAGCATGGATCGGCGTATAACACTCACACGCGATGTTCCCCTGATTTTAAGGGGAAAAAAGTGTGTGTTATACGCCCATAAATACTGTATATAATATTATAGAGCACATCTTGTAAGTCTGTTTTGGGTCTTGGCATACCAGATATGACATATAATATTTTGAATACTTATAACTAGATTTAGTTTTTTTTTAAATAATCAAGACAAAAGAATACATTTTCTGAGCTGCTCAGCTTTAGAGGAAGCCTAGCCTTTTGGGTCTCCTTGTTTGGAGGGTGCCTTGCTCTGCTCCCTTACTGAACTTCACAACTTGGTCTGTAGATGGTCTAGGGCCTATAGAAATGTACCAAGTCCTACTAGGACTGTCCTACTGGTCTGGGCCAAAGATAGTATCTCATGACTGGTTGAGGCCAAACTGACGAGGGGGCCTTCCCTTACACCTCCTGTACTGTTTCTCCTGGAGGTGATGACATCATATAATAGGGCACAGAGTGGCACGGGTGCCTTGGAGAAGATCCTGGCTGGAAGAACCTTGCAGTGGGTGCCGAGCAACAGGTGGACTGATGAGCTGGCTGAAGCAGAGACACAGCAGCAGGTGTGGAACCATGAGCAGCAGCAGGTTTGCCAGCAGGCACATCCAGAATCTTGGGTGGTCAGGCAGGCAAGATTCGGTATCAGCTGGGCAGCAGAGGTGCAGAATCGGGAACCAAAGCAGAGACAGGGCCAGGCCGGGGTCAACATCGGGTGAGCAGAGTAGGTACCAAAACAGCAGGCAGGTCACAAGCCAGAATCAGCAATGGGGTATCAGGAAAAATCAGGGTTAAGACAAGCTGGGAAGTACAGGAACAGGTCACAAACAGAAGAAGCTGTTGACCACTTAGCAATCCTCTGGTCTCTGGAGCCAGTTTAAATAGGCAAGTGAGCACCAAGTATTCACATACATTTCCGCTAACACACATGCACAGACACATGCGTGAGTCTGGGCATGTCTAGTTGTCACTCAGGAATTATTATGAGCATGTGTGTGAGTTAGGGAGTGTCTGGTTGTCACTCGAGAATTGTTATTAGCATGTGCGAATCTTCGCACATGTCTTCGTGCAATGACTGTGCATACGATTTCCCTGACAGATAGACACACATTTCTTGGGTCAAATTATTTGTCTCCTGCCCAGTCCCAGTTGGGGAACCCCTCCCTGGGCCATTTTTGTACCATTCCAGACCCCTGGGTCTGGGCACGGTATGGTGTCAAAACCCGGCTGGTTCCCTGCTTTCTTTTTCACAGCTCTTTCAAAAGTTTCAGATTCCTAGCTGGGTGTTGTTCAGATATCTCCAATTAAGACATGCCGTTAGTTTTTTCATACACCAGTCCTCCAAGATGACCCCATAGAGGAGTTGCTAGCCCTGGGGGACCAGCATAAACCCCTATACTCCTTGTATACTGCCCTACTCTGTACTAATTCTTCAAAAGTTGAGTGTCTCTGGGATCTCTGGAAGACTAATTTGCCGACTCTGGAAAATTGGGAGGACTGTCTTGAGAACTGTCCTAACTTGGTTATCACTTATAGGGATAATAGCTAAGATGGGGTAAGTGGTATTATACTGTAGGTGTTTTTGCCAACATCCCCAATTGCAGTAATAAAGCCAAAAGGAGACACTCCTGACAGGATTTTAAAGGCCAGTACACCAGAAAAATCAATGAGTTAAAAAGTGAATATACACTATTTATTGCAGAGTCATAAAAAAGGTTCAAATGTATATACAGACATAATATATATGGACAATGTATACAAGGCATAATGTCATAGGGTCACAAACAGCCCTGTGTGTCCAAGATGTTACAATGTAAGCTGCTTAGATATGGCAAAGGGGCTCAAACATGTGGCATCCCAAGCCCAACACATTTCGGAAGTACTGCACCTGAGCACCAAAAAAACAAAAAAACAATTTAATTGATTCTTAATATTCAAAGCAAACACTCCCATCCATCCATGTCTCCATGCTTTATTTTGCTGGGAAATCACTTTGAAAAACACCACCATAGCATTTCTGACCATGGTCATCCTGAGTGTGGGCAGTTGATTCATGTAGCATTTATTTCCTGGAATCCATCTGCCCTTCTCTTAGGCATGCGGGCAGGAGGGTGTGCTTAGCTGGGATGTATGACATAATTTGCCTAGGTATGCAAACCAGGAAGTAACTGAAGAAAGAAGGGAAAAATAAGGTTTAAAACAAGTAAATATGATATACTTTCCTATTTATTTACTAATGCTAGCAGCATGAGGATTACAAATAGTCAGTGGTGATTGAGAGAGTGAAGTGCCACTTTAACGACAAGTAATTGTAAGGTGTGTTCTGATTGGACAAGGTGGAGAAGATTGACATTGATGTCTAATATTAATAATATCTAAGATTGCAGCTATTGCTGTAGAAGCGCCCATACTACAGTAATTGTCAGCTTCCCCAGTGACCCATCAGGTATGGGCTATGCATTCATTATTGTGCCACGCTGGACCAATGGAAGTATGTGATAAAGGGAATTCTTGGGGTTCAACTTTACATGAATGATACAAAGTTTACTTTTGGTATCATCTTTGGCTTGGATTTTTTTGCCCCTGATAAAGTATTACCATTTTATTTATTGCTTAATATATGTACAATGGAACCTCGGATCACGAGAATAATCCGCTCCAGGAGAATGCTCGTAATCCAAAGTACTTGCATATCAAAGCAAGTTTCCCCATTGAAGTCAATGGAAACGAAAATAATTTGTTCCGCATTGACTTAAATGGCATGCAATACTGCATGCGGCCAGAGGTGGGGGGTCGCCGAAGAGCCTCGGAAACAGCCGAAAAGGCCCAAGGACAGCTCTGCTGACCTCGACAAACCTCGGAAAGGCTCGGGAACAGAACATTTCCGTGTCTTTTCGAACAGTTTAGAACGCCCCCCCCCCCCCCCCACCTCAGCCCAATAGCGGTTCTGCACATTTCTTTGGCTTGAATCCTGCTCATTTTGCGAGATTACACTCGCAAACCGAGTTAGGATTTTTTAAAATACCGCGCTTATATTGCGAAACGCTCGTTAACCGCGTTACTTGCAATACGAGGTTCCACTGTATGCGTAAATAATGCAATACCAAAACTAATGTTACTGAGTGACACCAAGAGGAAACATGGCATTGATAATCAGACTGGACCAATAGGCAAAACTTGAGGTTAGGCAATCAGTCTAATCAAACACAGGGGTTTAATTAAGGTTAAAGTCGCAGTCCTATATGGAGTAAAATAGATGTCTTCTTGGTTGAGTATGTGCTCCACGGGTATTAGAGCTAAGCTGCTGCCTCTTATTATCAGAGGGAGGCAGGTTGTTATTCAGAATTCCCATAGAGGCTCCCATAGGAGTCCCCACACCTGGGAGGAGGCCACAGGATCGAACCAGCATGTTGGAAGGATTAGATCTCCCAGTGTGCTTTATAATACAATCTTTAGTCTGCAGCCAGACAGAAGAACATACAGTTTTGTTCAAAATTATTCAACCCCCCAATGCTGTAAAGGGTTTTAGAGAATTTAGTGTACATTTGTAATTGTATTCAGAATGAAATCCTACAAGGACTTCTTAAAGAACCATATGCAACTAAAATGACATCAATTGGTTTTGTAATACAGTAGTAAATGTTTATTTTGTGAATTCTTCATTTACACAATTATTCAACCCCTTAAAGACTACCACTCTGAAGAACAGAGGTTCATTGACGTGTATTCAATCAGGTATTGAAAACACCTGTGGATGTCAGGGAGCAGCAATAAATCCTAATAAGCACCAATCAGGCAGCTTTAAAATGACTGTGATACTAGGCTCCTTCTAGACATTTACTGGTGTGGTTACAAACATGGTGAAGTCAAGAGAATGGTCCAGGAAGACAAGAGAAGAGGTGATTACTCTTCACAGGAAGGGCAATGGCTATAAGAAGATTGCAAAGATGTTAAACATACCAAGAGACACCATAGGAAGCATCATTCGCAAATTCAAGGCAAAGGGCACTGTTGAAACGCTACCTGGTCGTGGCAGAAAGAAGATGCTGACTTCGACTGCTGAGCGCTACCTGAAGCGTAGAGTGGAGAAAAGTCCCCTTGTGACTTCTGAGGAACTGAGAAAAGATTTGTCAGATGTGGGTACTGAAGTTTCTGCTCAGACAATACGGCGCACACTGCGTAATGAAGGCCTCCATGCCAGAACTCCCAGGCACACCCCCTTGCTGTCTCCAAAGAATAAGAAGAGTCGACTGCAGTATGCAAAAATCATGTGCACAAACATGGATCAACGCTATGTTTGGAGGAGGAAGAACAAGGCCTATGATGAAAAGAACACCTTGCCTACTGTGAAGCATGGCGGGGTGTCAATCATGCTTTGGGGCTGATTTGCTTCTGCAGGTACAGGGAAGCTTCAGCGTGTGCAAGGTACCATGAATTCTCTTCAGTACCAGGAGATATTGGATGACAATGTGATGCAGTCCGTCACAAACCTGAGGCTTGGGAGACGTTGGACCTTTCAACAGGACAATGATCCCAAGCATACCTCCAAGTCCACTAGAGCAGTGGTCATCAACCCTGTCCTGCAGGGCCCACTAACAGGCCAGGTTTGCAAGATAACTGAAATACATCACAGGTGATATCATTTGCTCCTCAGTGATTGCAGTATTCTAGTCTGCATCTCCCCAAGGTAATACATAAAACCTGGCCTGTTAGTGGGCCCTGCAGGACAGGGTTGATGACCACTGCACTAGAGCATGGTTGCAGATTAAAGGCTGTAACATTTTGGAGTGGCCATCGCAGTCACCAGACTTAAATCCGATTGAGAACCTCTGGTGGGAATTAAAGAAAGCAGTTGCAGTGCGCAAGCCTAAGAATGTGACTGAACTGGAGGCTTTTGCCCATGACCAATGGGCGAAGATACCCGTAGATCGCTGCAAGACACATGTGTCAAGCTATGCTTTACGTTTAAAAGCTGTTATAACTGTAAAAGAATGTTGTACTAAGTACTAAGATTGAATGTCACTTGGGGGTTGAATAAAACTGATAATGATGTGAGCACAGAAAATACATTTGTGGTTATTTCATTATAAATGTTATGTTATATTTGTCTGACCTACACGTGCCTCTTTGATTTAATTGTAAGCAGGATGACTGAATGATCAAAATCAATGTCAAACTGGCCAAAACAATCAATTTCAGTGGGGGTTGAATAATTTTGAATACAATTGTATGACCTGCTTTTCTGCCCACCTGCACCTCTAGTATAGGTTTAGGAACAAAAGCTGTTTAAACATGTTGTGTTTTACACAGTGTACATGAAGCCTATTAGGCCTCATGTACACTGCTGTTTGAAAATGGATGTTTAGCCCAGGTTCACACTGAGTGTGGTAATGAAATCATGCGAGTTCACTCACACAATTTCATTACCGCAGGTCAGTCCCAAATTCGGGGACGATTTCAGAGACATCTGTGTGGGTTTCTGCATGGAGGTCAATGGGAATCGCATCTCGAAATTGCCAAAATTTTACAGAAACTACTTTGGGAAATCAGTGTGGCACCACAACTGTCATCATGGAGGAGTGGAAGAGGACTTCAGCGGCAACCTGTGAATCTCTGGGGAACTCCATGCCCAAAAGGGTTAAGGCAATGCTGGAAAATTATGGTGGCCACACAAAATATTCACACTTCGGGCCCAATTTGGACATTTTTACTTAGGGTTGTACTCACTTTTGTTGCCAGTTTAGACATTAATGGCTGTGTGTTGAGTTATTTTGAGGGGACAGCAAATTTACACTGTTATATAAGCTGTACACTCACTACTTTACATTGTAGCAAAGTGTAATTTCTTCAGCGTTGTCACATGAAAAGAGATAATAAATATTTACAAAAATGTGAGGGGTGTACTCACTTTTGTGAGATACTGTGTGTGTGTGTAATAATGGGGGCCAAGATCACCAGCGGACATTTGTAAAAGCAAACAGTTCTTTAATTCCACCAAAACAGATAACATAAATAGCTTCCTTCAGCACAAAATCAAATAAATAGTTCACAGTTCTAGCGATACAAGGACCCATACAACTGGTTCACAGCCAAACTCTTGGTCCCTCCAATACTGGGGTAGTGTTTCTCCGTGGTTCTGGCTACTGGACAAGCCACAGAGTTTCAGCAACAAGTGTCTCAGTTCCCAAGAGCGCTCGCCCGTTCGTGCTTTCAGCTTGTGAGCTACTCCACACTCCTTCACTGACACAGGTGCTGATTTGGCTCTGCTGCCATTCAAGCCTTCCTTTTCTGGGGCTTAACCACTTCAGGACCAGAGCCCTGGTAGTCAGTGTTTTGGAGGTTCTTCTAGAGCTCGCGATCTCGATTCAACCCCCCCCCCCCCCCCCCGCGATCTCCAGGCTGGATGACCCGTGATTTTCGGATCCAGCGTGGAATGGATCGAGCGGTACCGCTACTCGGGTACGGCCATAGGAAAATCCCTGACTCCAGCCTAGCTCCGGAGCGGCGGCCATCTTGGTACACCTGGTGGCGGCTGTCTCATCAGGAAGTGACGTTTTGTCTCCGCCATCTTGCTCCACCCCACACTCCTGCACAGTAATGTTGGTGAGAAGGGGGCAAGTGGACATCTTGTTACACCCAACGGAGTTTTAGATTTCACAGTTATTTTCAACACAAAACTGAGCTTATGTGCTTAAATACAGTGGGCCATATTCTCAAACAAGTTACGTAGGCGTATCAACAGATACGCCTACGTAAGTCCGTTTCCTATGTTTAAGTGTATTCTCAAACTGAGATACACTTAAACATGCCTAAGATACAACAGCCTGCGCCGTTGTATCTTAGGCTGCAATATTTACGCTGACCGCTAGGTGGCGGTCAGCGTAGAATATGCAAATGACTAGTCACGCCGATTCTCGAACGTACGCTTGCCCGCCGTAGTGTTTTAACGTCGTTTCCGTAAGCGATACGCGGCGTAAAGATAAAGATGCCCCCTAGGTGGCGTACTCAATGTTAAGTATGGCCGTCGATCCCGCGTCGAAATTTCAAAATTGAACGTCGTTTACGTAAGTCGTCCGTGAATGGCGCTGGACGCCATTTACGTTACAGTCAAAACAAATGACGTCCGTGAGACGTCATTTAGCGCAATGCAAGTCGGGTAATTTACCCGACGGAGCATGCGCATTACGATCGGCGCGGGAGCGCGCCTAATTTAAATGATCCACGCCCCCTGCCTGGATCATTTGAATTAGGATGGCTTACACGGGTGGACTTTACGCGATGCCGCCGCAAGTTCACAGGTAAGTGGTTTGGGAATCCGGCACTTGCCACTTAAACTTGCGGCGGCGTAACGTAAAGTACATACGTTCCGCCGCCTGAAATGTTTGAGAATATGGCCCACTATATGTAAATCTGACGGACTGTTTAGATGTTAAATTTTAAATGCCGCAGCAAACCTGCTGACCTTACATGCTTGCTAATGTGACAGAACACCTTTGATTTTCACATTTAGTTAAATGTGAAAATCAGAGCTCCGTTTTTTGTTGAAAATAACTTTAAATAAATACATTTTTGAGAATCGTGATCTTCATTTTATGCAAAAGAATCGTGATTCTCATTTTTCCCAGAATCGGGCCTGTGTTCCACCACAAATTTGAACTCATGCAGTGCCAAGAACCATCTAGTAACCCTGGCATTCATGTGTTTGCTTTGTCTCGTCCAGTTCAGTGGGGCATGGTCTGACACCATGCAAAACTTTCTGCCAAGAAGGAAAAAAAAGTAACTCTCATCTCTTCACAATTACCCCCCCCCCCCCCCCTTTCTCACGGCATACACCTCTTCAAAATTCTCCCCTTCTTCACAAATCCCTCCCCTTCTCACAGCTCTAATCTCTTCACATATTACTCCTGAAGCACCACACAAATGGAAAAACAAATGCTGGTAGTTGTGGTGTCGGGATCGTGGCACCAACAAACATATGACTTACCCTGCACATGCCCTAGGTACTTGGTGAGAGCACATAGAAGCCGGGAAAAAGGAAGTGACTACTGCAAAAATGTCCTCTACCGTCTCCTGAGTTTAGTGACAGGTTGGAGAAGACAGGATACGCAAGAGGTGGCAGAATAGAGTTCCGCCACGTTCCGGCTTATATATATATACACTGTATGAATGTATTTGCAAATTATGGTGGAAAATAAGTATTTGGTAACCTACAAACAAGCAAGATTTCTGGCTCTCACAGACCTGTATCTTCTTCTTTAAAGAGGAGTTCCACCCAAATTTGGAACTTCCTCTTAACCCACTCCTCTCCCCCTTACATGCCACATTTGGCATGTAATTTTTTTGGGGGGGGGAGTGGGGGCTTCAGCACGAGTGGGACTTCCTGTCCCACTTCCTCCTTCCTGTAGGCGACTAAGCTTAGTCGCCTTCAGGAAGTGGCTGCTGTAGGCGATCGCCTAGGACACGTCACAGGTCCTAGGCGATCTCCTGGCCAATTACAGGGCGGCGCCGCGCCGCTCGCGCATGCGCAGTGCCGCGCCGCTCGCGCTCGCGCATGCGCAGTGGGTGCCCGGCCGTGAAGCCGAAAGCTGTCACGGCCGGGTGCCCACACTGAAGATGAAGACGCCGGCCGGGGAGGGGGGGAGAGGAGCGGAGCCCCGGCCGGCGCGTCGCTGGAGCGCTGGAGCAGGTAAGTGCCTGTTTATTAAAAGCCAGCAGCTACACTTTTTGTTGCTGCTGACTTTTAATAAACATACAAATGGCTGGAACTCCCCTTTAAGTTGCTCCTCTGTCCTCCACTCATTACTTGTATTAATGGCACCTGTTTGAACCTGTTATCAGTATATAAGACACCTGTCCACAACCTCAAACAGTCACACTCCAAACTCCACTATGGTGAAGACCAAAGAGCTGTCCAAAGACACCAGAAACAAAATTGTAGACCTGCACCAGGCTGGGAAGACTGAATCTGCAATATGCAAGCAGCTTGGTGTGAAGAAATCAACTGTGGGAGCAATAATTAGAAAATGGACATACAAGACCACTGATAATCTCCCTTGATCTGGGGCTCCACGCAAGATCTCACCCCGTGGGGTCAAAATGATCACAAGAACGGTGAGAAAAAATCCCAGAACCACACGGGGGGACCTAGTGAATGACCTGCAGAGAGCTGGAACCAACGTAACAAAGGCTAACATTAGTAACACACTACGCCGCCAGGGATGTAGATCCTGCAGATGTGTCCCCCTGCTTAAGCCAGTACATGTCTGGGCCCATCTGAGGTTTGCTAGAGAGCATTTGGATGATCCAGAAGAGGATTGGGAGAATGTCATATGGTCAGATGAAACCAAAGTAGAAATGTTTGGTAGAAACACGACTCGTCGTTTTTGGAGGAGAGAGAATGCTGAGTTGCAACCAAAGAACATCATACCTACTGTGAAGCATGGGGTGGCAACATCATGATTTGAAGCTGTTTCTCTGCAAAGGGAACAGGACGACTGATCCGTGTACATAAAGGAATGAATGGGGCCATGTATCGTGAGATTTTGAGTGCAAACCTCCTCCCATCAGCAAGGGCATTGAAGATGAAACGTGGATAGGTCTTTCAGCATGACAATGATCCCAAACACACAACGCCCGGGCAACGAAGGAGTGGCTTTGTAAGAAGCATTTCAAGGTCCTGGAGTGGCCTAGCCAGTCTCCAGATCTCAACCCCATAGAAAACCTCTGGACAACAAAGGTTATATAACAGTATTGAGATGAACTTTTGATATTGACCAAATACTTATTTTCCACCATAATTTGCAAATAAATTCTTTCCAAATCAGACAATGTGATTGTCTGGATTTGTTTCCACATTTTGTCTCTCATAGTTGAGGTATACCTATGACGACAATTACAGGCCTCTCTCATCTTTTTAAGTGGGAGAACTTGCACAATTGGTGGCTGACTAAATACTTTTTTGCCCCACTGTATAGTATAGTTGGAACTGTCACACTAGCGGGATCAACAGCTTAAAATAGAGAAAATAAACATCATAAAAAATTAAACAAACACAACGACCACCTCTAAGGACTGTTAGGTGCAATATATTCATGTATCGTTCTAGAGTTTACATACACTTTAACCTTTAAAAAGTAGCTCTCTTAGAGAGGAAGTAAAGGCACAAAAACCATTACTTATAATTGCCAGGAAGCTATACTTATCTTATAATTGCCAAAAAGTACTGGAAACTCATTTTTTTTCATTGTTGAGCCAAGACCTTACGGTGCCAAAATCTCATGACCAATAGCAAAGATTCTGGCGCAACCACAAAGATCAGTACTTAGAAGAAAGCCATGATAAAAGAGGCCAGGCCAATCTCTAAGCTATTCCCTACCACTACCTGATCTCCTTATACGGTACGTCTTCTCATGTCCTACCCTCTTTCACAAGTAGTAACGGCGTTGGATCCTCACAGCCCGCCATCACACACAACAGTGCCAAGATTCCAGTGCTTAAAGCTATTGATTTGTTGATTTAAGATGCAGTTTACTTTTAATCAATTTATATAGTAAATGCAGTTAGAGAGCCTAGTTTACCAAAGCACTTTACTGAACGTTGTTTTTCAGGCAGAAAACAAATGAATAATTATGTCACGCAGCAGTACCACCGGGAGTTGTATCCAGGCAACAGGAGAACGGGATACCATAACAACATCTCTTTGTGAACTTTAAATCCCATACAGATAAGTTGAATACATATACAGTACAGTAAGTGTATTCCAGTACTGAATTACTGACGTCTGTGTATTATCTGAATATAAGATTATGGGATTTCTAAAGTTTTCAAAACTGCTTTACAATTGTGCAAATATATATATATATTTTTTTTGGGCAATATATATATATTTTTAGATATTTAAAGGCACTATTGTAAACTCAGACATAACTAGAAATGACAGTCTGTTGGATTTGTTCATCTAAAACCGCTTAGAGCAAATGTTCATATAGAAGAAAACTGGCTAGCTGTGACCATAAAGGGGTTTTATTTAACCACTTGCCTACAGGGTACTTTCACCCCCTTCCTGGCCAAGCCAATTTCAGCTTTCAGCGCTGTTACACTTTGAATGATATTCGCACGGTCATGCAACACTGTAACCAAATGAAATTTGTATAATTTTTTTTTTCACACAAATAGAGCTTTCTTTTGGTGGTATTTATTCACTGATGTTTTTTTTTACTAGTAAAAAAGACAGAAAAAAAAGTTTCTCTTTAGTTTCTGTCTGTAAATTTCGTAAATAAGTAATTTTTCTCCTTCATTGATGTGCACTGATGAGGTGGCACTGATAGGCTGCCCCGATGGGCACTAATGAGGTGGCACTTATGGGCACTGATTAGGTGGCACTGATGAGGTGGCACTAATGAGCACTGATAGAGAGAAAAGATAACCGCTCAAAGTGATCAGAGAGCCCCTTCACTGGATCCAAACCCTGGGTGCCGGCAATGCAATGGAAATGCAAAAATACGAAAGGAACTTGGACAGCCGCACTCCAAAAACGTTCCGTTTTATTAAAATAAATCACAAAATAAACATTCCACAGCAAAAAATTGGGACAAAAGCACTGATAGGTGGCACTGGTGGGCACGGATAGGTGGCATGGATAGGCGACACTAATATGCGGCATGGATAGGCAGCAGTGATGGGCAGCACTGATGAGCAGGCACTGATGGGCACTGAAAGGCAGCACTGACTGGCATCACTAATGGGCACTGATTGGTGCCACTGATGGGTATTGATTGATATCACTTATGGGCACTGATTGGTGTCACTGATGGGCACTGATTGGTGTCACTGATGGGCACTGCTGGGGCTTTACTGTAATCAGGGCACTTATGATCAGTGCCCTGATTACCTGGTCTCCCCTTTGAGGAGATGCCACCTCCTCCCAACACACTATCTGTGTGATGCGAGGAGACACGATAAATGGCTGCGGTTCTTTACCAAGTTTGTGGTCACGCTGTGTTCTGTGGGCGTGGGAGAGCAGCCGTCGCCTCAGAATGAAAGCCGCACCACTCCTCTGTCATTTGACGTGGGTGGGCAGCAAGTGGTTAAAGGAGAAGTATGGTCAAAGCTTTTGTGGCCATACTTCTCCTGTGGGTCACTTAGTTCTGCACTCCTATGACCCAGAGCAGTGGGGTGGGCTAAATTATGCTATCACCTGACTTCACAGAGCCAGGCCAGGCTCTCCAGGGGCCCTGACAATAATGTCGGGTTGCACCCAGATTCCTGGCCACTGAGAGCCTCAGCCAGCGGTGCCTGCTGCCTCCACAGTCCGGCGCTCAAGTGAGCACTGGAGGAGCTGAGCAGAAGCCGGTGACTGACAGTCAACCAATGCCTCTCTGCTTACTGAAGACTGAGAACTAAGCAATCAGCGGTATTTGACTGTTCAGTTCCCCGCAGCATTGGATTCATGCTGCAACCATCTAGGCGAGTATAAAGGTTTGTTTTTTAAAAATCTACAAACTTCTCTTTTAATCTAAGTAATAAGCTACAGGTACATACTAGCAAGAGAAAAACTCAAAGTATAACTAAAGACAGTTTTGGATAGCATGGAGAAAGATTAGAACACCTGTCAGATCTTTGTTATGTCTGTGCCCCATTAGGGAGATTTACCCTCTATAGGGAGTTCTGGCTCTTGGGACAACTGGGGATTTCCTCTTTTGGTGGGATTTCACCTCACTTCCTGTTTTGGCCATGGGACAGGAAGTGAAGGGAAATTTTTCCAACGGGACACATATGACAAAAAAAAAGCTGATGAGTTTTAACCTTCCCTTACTCTGTCAAAAAAATGCTTTAATTTTCCAATGCTAAGGGACACTTTTCAAAACATAGATTGGGAGGGAACATTATCAACTGAAGGCACAGGTCCTATAAGAAAGTATTTTAATACCAATGTGACCTAATGTTAGTGTAAAAAAAAAGACATTTAATAATATTAAATGTAAGAAACACTTATTTAAGATATACAAGCAATGTGTCAAAAGCTGACATATATCCCCTTGGCAATTAGATGATATGGCTACACGAAATGTGGCTTAATGCTAGTGTAAAAAAGTGGCATTAAAAAATTTGTGAAGAATTAAAAAAAAAAAAAAAATTAAGTAGCACTTTCAACTGAGAGATGCAATTAATACAACAAAAGCTAAAAAGTATTAATAAATATAATAATACGTTAAAGACTAGGTCTGACCATGTAGCCAGCCTAGAATTTTTTTTTTTTTACTTGGAGTTGGCCAACAGGGACAAAAAGACGGAAAATTAGAATTTCTGTGTGTATAAAGGAAACTAGTGATGCTAGTGGGTTGCTAGACAAAAAAAAAAAAAAAACATAACATGTCAAATCACATGTCAAAATAGACCAATGTGAACAAGGGCTTAGACAAATAAATGTAACTAAAGCACGTTGAAAAAACATGGCTGTGCGGTACAGAGCTCTGTGAATGAATGAACTACCGACAACTTTTGCAGCTGTTGGCTTGCAGTTCACAATGAACTACCAGGGTGCTGTTGAGCATTCTAGGTAGTTCACTGTTTTTTTCCTGTCAGCGTGTAACTGCCTTGTATGTACACACGTTCATGCAAAAAAACGTCTGACCAAAGCGTGGTGACATACAACACGTACGACGGGACTATAAAGGGGAAGTTCCTTTCAAATGGCACAACCCTTGGGCTGCATACTTATTTCTGAGCATGCACGTTTTTTTTTTCCCTCAGAAAAAAATACACACCTTTTTTTTTTCGTGATGAGAAAAAAACTGACGGGAAACACGACGAGAAAAAAGAGCTGGTTTCTATTTTTTTGCGGGCAGTTTTTTCGTCGAGAAAACTGCTAGGGAGCATACACACGACTGGTTTTCATGACCAATATAAAAAATGGCAGATATCTCGTCATGAAAACCGGTCGTGTGTACAAGGCATTAGGGGGGTAGGGATGTCTTCCATTACAATTTATCTTTTATTTATTTTTTATTAAATAAAAACTATTTGATATTATTTGAACATATTGATTCATTATATTATGTTTCGATCAGCTGTTCATTTTAAATATCATAACATCATCATATAAAAAAATGTGTAGAGTACAGTGAAGGTGATGCAGACAAGAATCTTTTTGCATTCATATTGCCAATGCTCAGCAATCAGTAGTGGAAAATCTGTCTTATGAAGTTTGTAGAGCTAAACTCTGCTCCATGTCTGGACTTTGGTGATAACACAATATAAAATAAGTCTGGGCATTGGCAGTCTTGACAAAAACATAATCTTTTATGAAATTGGAGACTTGCTGTAAGCTACAGATACCTTTTTAGGTTTTTAAGGTTACTTACGCTTCAGTGCAGAGGAATCACCAACAATATCTTTAGCAGCCTTTCTCAAACTTTTTACTCTAGGGGAACCTATGAAATAATTGTCAGGTCTTGTTGGAAAAATGCCCCTTACATTGCTGACCAGTGGAGAAATGTCCCCCTTATAGTGGTGATCAGATTGCATACCTCCCAACCGTCCCGAATTGCCCATGAAATTCCCGCTGTGGGAGGTCTGTCACACATCATGGGCACCTTGCCCCCTTGGCTGATCTGATGCCCCCTAAAAATGCTGCCGCATCGCCACTGTCCCTCACTGCCCACTGTACTAGCACTGGCCGAGACCCGCTTTATTTCACCCCCAGACCCTGCCTGGCTCACTGCCAAAACAACTGGTTGCTAGACACAGCCCGCCTGGCTTCTAACAACCAGTGATGTCACGACGAGGAAGAGAGCGGAGCACCAGCATTCAGAGCGAACCAGAGGAGGATTCCTCCTCGCGCCCAAGCTCCACCCCCGTCTCCCCCCGACTCCGCCCCAAACTCCAGGTCTTCCCTGAAGGCTGTTGCTGCCGCTGGAAGAAAGGTAGGAGATATGCTGCCTGCCACTGCCCTGAGTACGCTCATGGTCACTCTACTCCCTCCCATACACTGCCCCACTCCAGTCATGCTGTACAGTCCCCCCATACTACCCTCCACTACCCCCCATTATACTGCCCTCCACTTCCACCCCCTGCCATCATACTGCCCCCCTCCCATTATACTGCACTCCACTGCCACCCCTCCCATTATACTGCCCTCCACTACCACCCCCTCCCATTATACTACCCTCCACTGCCACCCCTCCATGACAGATTGCCACCTTTACAGACAACTAAAAAGATCATTGGTGCCATGCAGCTACGTATTGGTCCCAGAACTTTGTAGACGCCATCAAATGTAAAGTCATTCAGCCACAGCTCAAGGAACCCCTAACAACTTCTGGAGGGATCCTAATAGAGGATAGCTGCTCTATAGTATAGCTGGCAATGGAAGGGTTAATCCCAATGATATCCATCATCGGGGGTGGTATGCTATTCTTTTCAGCTGCAATTTGTATAAAAGAGAATCACATACAGTAACCACAAACTATATATATATATATATATATATATATATATATATATATATATATATATATATATATAGGTTCTAACAAAACAAAAACAAAAAAAGCTAGAAATCCAAACAAGCAAACAAAATGACTCCTATTAAAGCCTGCAGTTGCCAGGCTACTGACAGCGGCTGTGTATAAGTGCTGTGACACAATACTCATGCCTTTTCTTGCATCCTTTAGGAAGGCTGCATTATCCTGTGAGCAGGTCCTTCCATCTCTCTAGTCAACTGTTTTTTTTTTCTATTATTTTTTTTTTTTTGCTGGAGAGAAAAAGCAGGATTCGGCAGTCTTCTGGAAGCTGCTGAAATCTGGAATGGACATGGAAATCCTTAAGTGGTTCACAAAATATGACACCTATGTCAAGGTAGGCATACCTCTTCCAGATGTTTAGCCATGCACTGTATTTCAAGGACGGCAGGATTTGGACTCTTTTAATAGACTGCTGCTTTTTTTATTTTATTTTTAGCCTTTTTTTTTTTTAAATGGACCTCTTTGAATAGGAACGGAAGAGGGCTCAGTTTACTGCAGAAGAAGCTGGATACAAAGCGTTATGTTTTTTTTTTTTCTGCTTTCTTCCATCTCCGTGGAAACTGCAATAATCTTTGATATCAAGCGCTATTGCATTGCGAATATTGTACTGGTACCCTGGATGTGTTCTAGCAGCCTTGTTTGTTATTCCTGGGAGGTATGCAGAGGCGATCTAAAAAAAGATGCAGCTATTGAGTGATAAGAAAAAGGTGACTGCTGGGATCACGTTGCTGAAAGGGCTCGTTTTTTTTTTATGTATTTCAAAACCTCATCCAGCCCTCTGCTGCCATTTTGTTCAGAGTATTGTGATGAATGGTGTTTCCTGCAACTTACAAGGTGGGATATGCTATGTCAGACAGGAGTCAGCAGGGTATTTGTAATCCACTTTGCTGGCAGTTGAGGCCGTGGCAGAAGCATCTGGCACTTTGCATGTGCATTTTAGGTACATCAAGCGTCAGGTCTACAGGAAATCCGTTCCGTGTTCTCCTCACGCACCTCTATTGTCAGCTTCCTTTTTTTTTTCAGGTGATAACAAAGATAAAAGCCTGGTTATATCATTTTCTTATCTGGACATTGAAGTCCTTTCTTCTTAAAAATATCTCTAGGACCAGCTGCAAATGGTAGTTTATTATTCGGTTATTAGTTTAGAATTGAAGGTTCTTAGAAATAACAAGAAATGTTCTTCGGCTATATTAAACAAAGTCAACTTACGTTGAATTATAGAGGAGCGAGGGATAATATTAACAAATATTTATGTAATGTTTGCCTGGTCCTATAAAAAGATTTATAGATACAGAATATGGTACTTTTTAGAACTCCTGTATGCTGGCCCTTTGTTTTTTGCAAATTAGCAGCCATTTTGTACAAAAGGAGATTAAACTGTGACAGATTATTCAGTTCATTATTAGTTATTATTACACAGGAAGTCTAATGCAATACAGGTCGTTCTCAAAAAATTAGCATATTGTGATAAAGTTCATTATTTTCTGTAATGTACTGATAAACATTAGACGTTCATATATTTTAGATTCATTACACACAACTGAAGTAGTTCAAGCCTTTTATTGTTTTAATATTGATGATTTTGGCATACAGCTCATGAAAACCCAAAATTCCTATCTCAAAAAATTAGCATATTTCATCCGACCAATAAAAGAAAAGTGTTTTTAATAAAAAAAAAGTCAACCTTCAAATAATTATGTTCAGTTATGCACTCAATACTTGGTCGGGAATCCTTTTGCAGAAATGACTGCTTCAATGCGGCGTGGCATGGAGGCAATCAGCCTGTGGCACTGCTGAGGTGTTATGGAGGCCCAGGATGCTTCGGTAGCGGCCTTAAGCTCATCCAGAGTGTTGGGTCTTGCGTCTCTCAACTTTCTCTTCCCAATATCTCACAGATTCTCTATGGGGTTCAGATCAGGAGAGTTGGCAGGCCAATTGAGCACAGTAATACCATGGTCAGTAAACCATTTACCAGTGGTTTTGGCACTGTGAGCAGGTGCCAGGTCGTGCTGAAAAATGAAATCTTTATCTCCATAAAGCTTTTCAGCAGATGGAAGCATGAAGTGCTCCAAAATCTCCTGATAGCTAGCTGCATTCACCCTGCCCTTGATAAAACACAGTGGACCCACACCAGCAGCTGACATGGCACCCCAGACCATCACTGACTGTGGGTACTTGACACTGGACTTCAGGCATTTTGGCATTTCCCTCTCCCCAGTCTTCCTCCTGACTCTGGCACCTTGATTACCGAATGACATGCAAAATGTTCTTTCATCCGAAAAAAGTACTTTGGACCACTGAGCAACAGTCCAGTGTTGCTTCTCTGTAGCCCAGGTGAGGCGCTTCTGCCGCTGTTTCTGGTTCAAAAGTGGCTTGACCTGGGGAATGCGGCACCTGTAGCCCATTTCCTGCACACGCCTGTACACGGTGGCTCTGGATGTTTCTACTCCAGACTCAGTCCACTGCTTCCGCAGGTCCCCCAAGGTCTGGAATTGGTCCTTCTCCACAGTCTTCCTCAGGGTCCGGTCACCTCTT
The DNA here is from genome assembly GCF_905171775.1 of Rana temporaria. Lineage (NCBI taxonomy): Eukaryota > Metazoa > Chordata > Amphibia > Anura > Ranidae > Rana > Rana temporaria. The sequence goes on from NC_053489.1 coordinate 551,736,880, forward strand.
CTCGTTGTGCAGCGTTTTCTGCCACACTTTTTCCTTCCCACAGACTTCCCACTGAGGTGCCTTGATACAGCACTCTGGGAACAGCCTATTCCTTCAGAAATTTCTTTCTGTGTCTTACCCTCTTGCTTGAGGGTGTCAATGATGGCCTTCTGGACAGCAGTCAGGTCGGCAGTCTTACCCATGATTGCGGTTTGGAGTAATGAACCAGGCTGGGAGTTTTTAAAAGCCTCAGGAATCTTTTGCAGGTGTTTAGAGTTAATTAGTTGATTCAGATGATTAGGTTAAGAGCTCGTTTAGAGAACCTTTTCATGATATGCTAATTTTTTGAGATAGGAATTTTGGGTTTTCATGAGCTTTATGCCAAAATCATCAATATTAAAACAATAAAAAGGCTTGAACTACTTCAGTTGTGTGTAATGAATCTAAAATATATGAAAGTCTAATGTTTATCAGTACATTACAGAAAATAATGAACTTTATCACAATATGCTAATTTTTTGAGAACGACCTGTATATCCATTATAGTCACAATAAAATTAGGAGGGGGGGGTATGTTTGGTGCATTGACTTTGGGTGCTAAAGTACTTTACATTTCCCAGGTCTTATTTCCAACATATTGTATCACACATGAATATTTCATTAAAAATAACTGCTATCTTGAACATAACACCTAAGCATACAACTCAAATTAAATCTTATAGAGCCCTCAACCTATATAACAACAAGTAACTCTTAGGCCAACCTTTAAAGCATGGGTGCTCAACCTGTGGCCCTCCAGCTGTTGCGAAACTACAAGTCCCATGAGGCATTGCAAGAGTGACAGTTACAAGTAGGGATGCACCGATATATCGGCGGCCGATACATATCAGCCGAAAATAGCTGTTTTGGGGAAATGCCGAAACAACTTAAAAATTGCCGATAATGACTAGTGGTGCAACGCGGGATTGCAGAGCGGTAAAACACACATTGAAATTGTCTCCGCTCTGCTCGCACACAGCTCTGCCTGCTCCTAACCACGCTGTGATAGACAGAATGCGGGTCTAATGCTGAGATGTGTTCTGTCTATCACAGCGTGGGGTTAGGAGGAGGCGGGGCTGTGTGCGAGCAGAGCGGAGACAGTTTCAACATACGGGCGGTGAGTTGCTTTCCTTTCTAGCATAACATGTTTTCAGCCATCCGTCCTCCCCTCTCCCCCCACATACATACGACTCCTACTTACAATTTGAGGGAGAAAACAGGAAGTGAGAGAAAATCTACTACTAGGAAGGGAAATTCACTCCTGTAATGCCACGTACACACAATCGGAATTTCCGACAAGAAACCCGTGGATTTTTTTTCCGACAGAATGTTGGCTCAAACTTGTGTTGCGTACACACGGTCATACAAATGTTGTCGGAAATTCTGACCGTCAAGAACACAGTGACGTACAACACTACGACGAGCCGAGAAAAATTAAGTTCAATGATTCCGAGCATGCGTAGGATTTTTGTGCATCGGAATTGCATAAAGATGATCGGAATTTACGACAAGAACTTTTCCCATCTGAAAATTTGAAAACCAGCTCTCAAATTTTTGCTGTCGGAAATTCTGAAAGAAAATATCCGATGGGGCCTACACACGGTCGGAATTTCCGACCAAAAGCTCACATCAAAGTTTTCTTATCGGAAATTCCGATCGTGTGTACGCGGCATATGAGTTATCATGGGAAAAAGGTGTCTCCACTGGAGCTTTATCACCAATCCTTGTTTCCACAACTCAAAATTTTCAAAATCCAATTGTCACAGGGACACAGAGTGAGGTGAAATCTTCTGAACAGGGACACAGGGAGCAAAACAAATGTTACCGGGGTGATAACCCTTTACTATGCTATCCAAAAAAACTTAAAGGGTCACTAAAGGATTTTTTTTTTTTAGCTAAATAGCTTCCTTTACATTACTGCAGTCCTGGTTTCATGTCCTCATTGTTCGTTTTTGCTTTGAAGTAGCTGTAATCCTTCTCTGATCTCCACACTTCCTGCTTGTCTGGCTCCTTATGAAAAAACTCATGCGAGCTTCTCACTGTAGTCCATGATCAAGAAGGTGTGATTAGTGTGTGTCCAAAACTCCTCAGAACCAATCAGATTCATTTTAAAAACAAACACTGCCCTGTGTTTGTTTGTTTTTGTTCTGTGTGTTTCTGTACTTCACAGAAACATGAAACTAGTTTAAAATCGAAACTAAACTGCAGGCACATTATATGATTGATTTTTATCTATGTTTAATCATTTTTTAAAGGAATCAGTTAACTATTATGTCTCTATACCCTGTAAACAGTCATTTCAGCAAAAAATATTTTTTCCTTTACTGCTCCTTTAAAAAAATAATTTTTGGGCTGGAGTAAGGCCGCGTACACACGTCCGAGAAACTCGACGGGCGAAACACATCGTTTTCCCTGTCGAATTCCTTGTTCGGCTGTCAGAAAACTCGTCGAGCCAAATGTTCCCATTGCCCAACGAGGAAATAGAGAACATGCTCTCTTTTTGGCTTGACGAGTTTCCCGACGGGTTTCTCGGCGAAAAGTGTACACACAACCGGTTTTCTCGGCAGAATACGTCTCCCGTCGAGTTTCTTGCTGAATTCTGCCGAGAAAACCGGTCGTGTGTACGGGGCCTTACACTTACACCTGTTTCAACTTGAATACAAATTCAACTCAAGAGCAAACCTACAGACCCTATCTTGTTTGTAACTCGGGGACTGCCTGTATATGAGGATGGTTTACTAGCCAAAATATTAGTATTTATGTTTATACAGTACAGAAATGTAAAGTGACGCTAAGGCTACTTTCACACTGAGGCATTTTACGGTCGCTATGGCGCTAAAAATATAGCCTGAAAAGTGTCTGTAAACTGCCTCTTCTGAAGCCCCAGTGCTTTCACACTGGGGCGGTGCGCTTGCAGGACAGGAAAAAGTCTTGCAAGCAGCATCTTTTGGGTGGTGCGTGACCGTTGTATTTAAACCGCCCCTGCCATTAAAATCAATGGCCCGCACTCCCGAAGCGCCTTTTCGGGCGCTTTTAACCCTTTTCCGGCTACTAGCGGGGGTTAAAAGCGACCCGCTAGTGGCCAAAAAGCATCGCTGAAATTAGCATTGCTTCACCGCTAACGCGGCCAGCATCTCTGTGGGAAAGTGCTCTAAATGTTCTTTAAAAAATAAATAAACTGGGACTGGCCCCCCACTCCCACGTCACTGGTTTTGATTGACAGCAGAAGAACTAACCAATCAACACATTTTAAAGGTATATGTTGTTTTTGCTCGGAATAATACATTAATTCCAAAATTAAATGTTAAAAGCAAGCAACATTTTTATTTATTTTTAAACATTTTGCCGTGTCATTGAGTATACTGAGAATTTTCATGCAAATTTGTACGAATGTTCTACTAACTACAATGACATGTGTTCTATCCCAGCAGCATTGGTTGTTTGTCCAGTCCTTTTTGTGATCCCTTCATCTTCCTTCTTAAAGTGGATGTGAACTGCCTCAGATGATACACAGAGATTAATCAAATCTCCCTACATAGGTTTTACATGTATATCTGCTGTGTTCACATTTATATTCTGTGTTTAGAAAGTTCAGATTTTGTTAGGAGATTTTCTCTTCCTGGTTAACACAGAGTGTGATGTCTGGTCATACAGCCTAGACAGCTAAAATTGCTGATTGGAGGAAAGGCACACACCCCCTCTCCTCATAGGCAGAGACTCTCAGAGGTGATTTGTAATAGGAGCTGCTCTCTGCTAATCTATTTTAGCAACCTCCTTTGACAAAAGATTCAGGCTGCTTATGTCTAAAAAGTAAAAAAATATGTCAGGAGTTCTCATGCTGATAACAGGGGAACCATTCAGAAGAGAGCTATAAGACTCAGCTATCTGAAAAGAGATAACAAAATACTGCAGATATATGTGCCCAGCTCAAATTTCATGAATCGGGTTTACATCCACTTTAAACATCCTATACTACCTTGTCATCAGCCTACCTATTGGTCTTATTTTTACCTCCTTACCTGTAAAGATTGCTCTTGAATCTGTTTGCTGTAATTACTTAGGACTCAAATTAGGGTAGACAAACTTTAAAGTACAACTAAAGGCAAAACTTATTTTTGTAGTTTTGGACAGAGTGTAGAGGGATTAGAACACCTGGTTTTTATTGTTATCTATGCTCCCGTTAGGGAGAATCGTCCTCTCTATTTGTCTTGTTTACCATTATCATTAAAAGCGAAAGTAAAAGAAAATCACAAACTTCGAGTTGTCCCCAGTAAAACGAATGGAGAAAAGGGGAATGTCCCCAAGGAATTCTCTTCATTTGTAGGGATATCTGCTTACTTCCTGTTTTGGCTATGGGACATGAAGTGAAGGGAAATCTCCGCAATGGGACACCCATTGCAAAAAATAAACTGACAGGGGTTATGACCCTCCTTAAAACCACTTCCCGTCCAGCCTATAGCAGAATGATGGCCAGGCGGTGTTTCACTTATCCTGATTGGGCATCATATGACGTCCAGCAGGATAACAGCTGCCGCACGCCCGTGGGGAACGCGCACCACGGCGATCGGTGGTGTGGTCGGTCAGTCTGAGACACCGATACACCAATCTCGGTAAAAAGCCTCCAACGGAGGTAAAAAAAACTCCAACGGAGGCTCTTTACCACGTGGTCAGTTGTGTCCAATCATGGCTGATCACAATGTAAACAGGAAGAGTCGTTGATCGGCTTTTCCTCACTCGAGTCTGAAAGACGCAAGTAGAGGAGAGCCGATCGGCTGCTCTCCTGACCGGGGGGTCTGTGCTGATTGTTTATCAGCACAGCCCCCCTCAGATGCCCACCCAGGACCACCAGGGATGGCCACCCACACTGGACCACCAGGTATGCCCCCCTAGACCACCAGGGATATGCCAATCAGTGCCCAGGCAGCTGCCAATATGTGCCCATCCATTATGCTTGCCAGTGCCACCAGGGATGCCTATCAGTGCCACGTATCAGTGCCCAGCAGTGCCGCCTATCAGTGCCACCCATAAGTACCCATAAGTGCAGCCTTTTTGTGCCCATCAGTGCCCACCAGTGCCACCCATGAGTGCCCATCAGTCCCGCCTATCAATGCCCATCAGTGCTGCATATCAGTGCCACCCATCAGTGCCGCCTACCAGTGCCCATCAGTGTCGCCTATCAATGCCCATCGTCAGTGCCCCTCAGTGCCACCTTATTGGCGCCACTTCGTCAGTGTTGCCTTATTAGTGCCCATCAGCGAAGGAGGAAACTTACTTATTTACAAAATTTTATAACAGAGACTAAAGAAAATTTTTTTTTTTTCAAAATTGTCGGTCTTTTTTCATTTGTTTAGCAAAAAAAAAAAAAAACACAGAGGTAATCAAAAGAAAGCTCTATTTGTGTGAACAAATGATAACAACTCTATTTGGGTACAGTGTAGCATGACCGCGCAATTGTCATTTAAACAGTGACACCGGCCGAAAGCTGAAAATTGGCTTGGGCAGGAAGGGGGTGTAAGTGCCTGGTAGTGTTAAGTTAAGTTGTTAAATTTATCCAAAATGAAAAAAAAGTTTTGCCTATAGTTCTACTTTAACTTAGTAAAATTGCACAACTTGTTGGACAGCATTAGATGACCGATTTCTATCATTTGTTGTCCAAAACAGTTCTTTTAAACATGAACGTTTTTAATTGTTAGGCAGTAGTCTTGACTTTACCTGCTGAAATATATTAATGAATGCAAACACATTAGAGTTAACATAAAAATTGCTGACTTTACACACATTTTTATTCAGTAATTGTATTTCATTTAATTACATTCTAATTTGGTAATGCTATCTTGCTTTTTCATTCCTACTAATGATCAGCTTCAGTAATGTATGTTGTGCGTTACTTTTAGTAATTAAATGTGATTTGTATTGTTGCAGGCAAAGATGTCTCAAGTGAAGCAAGTAGGTCTTTTAGCTGCTGGGTGCCAGCCATGGAACAAAGATGTGTGTGCTGCTAGTGGAGACAGATTTGCTTACTGTGCCACTCTAGCTATATATGTATATCAGGTATGTTCTTTTTCCTTTGTTATCTTTGTCAGTGATTTGGTGTACCATCATCTTTAAACTTTACTTCTTTTTTTTATATATATACTGGCAAAAGTGTGTACGTTGCAGAATGGAAAAGGCTGAAGGTTTTACAAAAAATGATGATTTGTTTCAGTGGGTAAAATGTGCAGAAGAGGAAAGGGGAGCAGGGAGTATCATATCATATGCAGGAGAGAAGTGCATAGGATATGATGGGGGAAATGTGTGTAGAAGAGGAGTGCAGAGGTGTTATGTGCAGGAGAGAAGTGCAGATGGTATGATGAGGATATGATGGTAGAAATGTGTGTAGAAGAGGAGTGCAGAGGTGTTATGTGTAGGAGAGAAGTGCAGAGGATATGATGGGGGAAATGTGTGTAGAAGAGGAGTGCAGAGTTGTTATGTGCGGGAGAGAAGTGCAGAGGATATGATGGGGGAAATGTGTGTAGAAGAGGAGTGCAGAGTTGTTATGTGCAGGAGAGACGTGCAGAGGATATGATGGTAGAAATGTGTGTAGAAGAGGAGTGCAGAGGTGTTATGTGTAGGAGAGAAGTGCAGAGGATATGATGGTAGAAATGTGTTTAGAAGAGGAGTGCAGAGGTGTTATGTGTAGGAGAGAAGTGTAGAGGATATGATGGGGGAAATGTGTGTAGAAGAGGAGTGCAGAGTTATGTGCAGCAGAGGAGTGCAGAGGGTATGAAGGTAGAAAAGTGTGTAGAAGAGGAGTACAGAGGTGTTATGTGCAGGCGAGAAGTGCAGAGGATATGATGGGGGAAATGTGTGTAGAAGAGGAGTGCAGAGGTGTTATGTGCAGGCGAGAAGTGCAGAGGATATGATGGGGGAAATGTGTGTAGAAGAGGAGTGCAGAGTTGTTATGTGCAGGAGAGACGTGTAGAGGGTATGATGGGGGAAATGTGTGTAGAAGAGGAGTGCAGAGTTGCTATGTGCAGGAGAGAAGTGCAGAGGATATGATGGATATGATGGTAGAATGTGTGTGAAGAGGAGTACAGAGCTGTTATGTGCAGGCGAGAAGTGCAGAGGATATTATGGGGGAAATGTGTGTAGAAGAGGAATGCAGAATTGTTATTTGCAGGAGAGACGTGCAAATGATATGATGGTAGAAATGTGTGTAGAAGAGGAGTGCAGAATTGTTTTGTGCAGCAGAGGAGTGCAGAGGGTATGATGAGGGGAAATGTGTGTAGAAGAGAGATTTTACAGGTGAAACTCGAAAAATTTGAGTGTTGTGCAAAAGTTCATTTATTTCACTAATGTAACTTAAAAGGTGAAACTAATATATGAGATAGACTCATTACATGCAAAGCAAGATAGTTCAAGCCGTGATTTGTCATAATTGTGATGATTATTGCTCACAGCTTATGAAAACCCCAAATCCACAATCTCAGAAAATTTGAATATTGTGAAAAAATGCAATAGTCTAGGCTCAAAGTGTCCCACTCTAATCCGCTAATTAAGCCATAACACCTGCAAAATGTTCCTGAGCCTTTAAATGGTCTCTCAGTCTGGTTCAGTAGGAATCACAATCATGGGAAAGACTGCTGACCTGACAGTTTTGCAGAAAAACATCATTGACACCCTCCATAAGGAGGATAAGCCTCAAAGGGTAATTGCAAAAGAAGTTGGATGTTCCCAAAGTGCTGTGTCAAAGCACATTAATAGAAAGTTATGTGGAAGGGAAAAGTGTGGAAGAAAAAAAGGTGCACAAGCAGCAGGGATGACCGCAGCCTGGAGAGGATTGTCAGGAAAAGGCCATGCAAAAGTGTTGGAGACTTTCACAGGGAGTGGACTGAGGCTGGAGTCAGTGCATCAAGAGCCACCACACACAGACGGATCCTGGACATGGGCTTCAAATGTTGTATTCCTCTTGTCAAGCCTCCTGAACAACAAACAACGTCAGAAGCGTCTTACCTGGGCTAAAAAGAGACAGACCTGGTCTGGTGCTCAGTGGTCCAAAGTCATCTTTTCTGATAAAAGCAAATTTTTCATCTCATTTGGAAACCAAGGAGTATGGAGGAAGAATGGAGAGGCACACACTGCAAGATGCTTGAAGTCCAGTGTGAAGTTTCCACAGTCTGTGTTGATTTGGGGAGCCATGTGCTGGTGTTGGTCCACTCTGTGCTTCATTAAGTCCAGGGTCAACGCAGCCTTCTACCAGGAGATTTTGGAGCATTCATGCTTCCTTCTGCAGACGAGCTCTATGGGGATGCTGACTTCATTTTCCAGCAGGACTTGGCACCTGCCCACACTGCAAAAAGCACCAAAACCTGGTTCAATGACCGTGGGATTACTGTGCTTGATTGGCCAGCAAACCTGCCTGACCTGAGCCCCATAGGAGATCTATGGGGTATTGCCAAGAGAAAGATGAGAGACATGAGACCGAACAATGTAGAAGAGCTGAGGGCCGCTATTGAAGCATCCTGGTCTTCCATAACACCTCAGCAGTGCCACAGGCTGATTGTTTCCATGCCATTGAGGCAGTAATTGCTGCAAAAGGGGCCCAAACCAAGTACTGAGTACATATGCATGCTTATACTTTTCTAAGGTCCGATATTGTTCTATGTACAATCCTTGTTTTATTGATTGCCTGTAATATTCAAATTTTCTGAGATTGTGGATTTGGGGTTTTCATGAGCTGTGAGCCATAAGCATCACAATTAGGGATGAGCTTCGTACTCGAGTCGAACTCATGTTCGACTCGAACATCGTATGTTCGATCGTTCGTCGAATTACGAACGTTTTGGGCCGTTCGTGCCAAATTCGAGTGGCGTGTCACGGCCCATAATTCACTGTGGCATCGCAGTGCATTGCTGGCTGATGATTGGCCAAGCATGCACTATGACCCGCATGCTTGGCCAATCACAGCTTGCAAAAAGCAGAGAGCCATAATTGGCCAAAGCCAGGGTGGCTTTGGCCAATTATGGCTCAGGGGGTTTAGTACACGCCCCACACTATAAAAGGCCGCCTGCAGGTCGGCCTTGTGTAGTGTGTTGCGGTGGTTAAGACAGAGAGAGAGAGAGTGTCATTTTTTGTAGGCAGATAGAGCAGGCAGGCAGGCTAGTCAGTTAAAGTTACAGTGTGTAGAGGATATATATGCATCCCAGGTGTTGTATATATATTTATACACTGTATAGTTTAGCTAGATCCGCTCTTCCAAATTTACTGACAGGCAGGCAGGTGATTGTGCTAGCTGCAGTATTCTCACGTGGTGTACTGCCTGTGTCCTCTGCAGTGTGCACCTAAAGCTATGTGGTGTGTGTACTGCCTGTGTCCTCTGCAGTGTGCACCTAAAGCTACGTGATGTGTGTACTGCCCGTGTCCTCTGCAGTGTGCACCTAAAGCTACTTGGTGTGTACTGCCTGTGTCCTCTGCAGTGTGCACCTAAAGCTACTTGGTGTGTACTGCCTGTGTCCTCTGCAGTGTGCACCTAAAGCTACGTGGTGTGTGTGTACTGCCCGTGTCCTCTGCAGTGTGCACCTAAAGCTACGTGGTGTGTGTACTGCCTGTGTCCTCTGCATTGTGCACCTAAAGCTACGTGGTGTGTGTACTGCCTGTGTCCTCTGCATTGTGCACCTAAAGCTACGTGGTGTGTACTGCCTGTGTCCTCTGCAGTTTGCACCTAAACCTACGTGGTGTGTGTACTGCCATTGTCCTCTGCAGTGTGCACCTAAAGCTACGTGGTGTGTGTACTGTCTGTGTCTGTGCTATTTTTCTCAATGATTTTCATCCATATTGCAGGGACCAGACATTACATTAAAGCCACAAGCAGTTTTAAATTACTTTTTTCTTATAGTAATCTCATTTTGTGCAGGGACAGTTCTAAACATGAGCCACTTCACAGGCATACTATAGACACCCAGCAGGTACAATATTTAAAGGAATTTTTCTTTTTTTTTTTTTTTTTTTCACTTTAAGCATCAATAAACTCACTGCTCCAGAAAAAACTACAGTTTTTAAAACTTTTTTTTCCATTGATACATGTTCCCTGGGGCAAGACCCGGGTTCTCAAACCCGTTTTACAACAATAACTTGCATATTAGGCTTTAAAATTAGCACTTTTGAATTCGAACGTTCGAGTCCCATAGACTTCAATGGGGTTCTAAATGTTCGCGCGAACGGTCGGTCCGTTTAAAGGTTCTGGTGCGAACCGAACGTGGGGGGGGGGGTGTTCGGCTCATCCCTAATCACAATTATGACAAATAACAGCTTGGACTATCTTGCTTTGCTTGTAATGAGTCTATCTCATATATTAGTTTCACCTTTTAAGTTGCATTAGTGCAATAAATGAACTTTTGCACGATATTCAAATTTTTCGACTTTCATCTGTATGTGCAGGAGAGAAGTATGGAGGGTATGACAATGCGCTAAATGTGTGTGAGGGAAGTGTGGTGGAAATAACAGTGGGCAGTAAGTGATAGTTACATAGATGGTGAGACTGAAAAAAGACACCAGTCCATTAGGTTCAAACGTATGATGTGTGTGCGTGTGTTTATGTCAATAGTACATTGTATACCGCTGTATGTTATGGTCGTTAAGGTGCCCATCTAATAGTTTTTTTAAACTATCGACGCTCTCTGCTGATACCACTACTTGTGGAAGAGAATGCCACATCCTTACTGCTCTGACAGTAAAGAACTCTCTACGCAGTTTAAGGTTAAACTGCTTCTCCTCCAGTTTTAGTGAATGTCCGGGTGTCTTTTTAAATTCCCTTTCACTTGACCCCTTATATTCTGACTTTCACTCGCAGCACTCCACAGAAACTGCCCTACTAAAACTCATTAACAATTTACTAACTGCTAAATCCAAACACTTAGGCCTCGTACAGACGACCGGATCTATCCGCTGGGATTGATCCGCGGATCAGTTCCAGCGGATAGATCCGGTCGTGTGTACGTCCGAGCGGACATTTCCCGGCGGATAAAAATCCAGCCGACGGATTCCCAGCGGATAAAAATTTCTTAGCATGCTAAGAAATCTATCCGCTGGAATCCAGTCCAGCGGACTGATCCGGTCGTCTGTACAGACTCACCGGATCAGTCCGTCCGCTCCCCTCCCTCGCATGCGTCGTAATGATTCGACGCATGCGTGGAAGTATTTAACTTCCAGGGTCGCGCACGTCGCCGCGACGGCGCGACACGTCACCGCGAATGTATTCCGCGCGGATTTCGATCTGATGGTGTGTACAGCCATCAGATCCAAATCCGCCAGAGGATTTATCCGCTGGAAACGGTCCGGCGGACTGTTTCCAGCGGATATCCTCTTGTGTGTACGGGGCCTTACTATTTGACCTCGCTGCAGCCTTTGATACTGTTGACCACCCTCTCCTCCTCCAAGATTCTGCTTAATCCTGTTTCTCCTCATATCAATCACAGCACTTCTTTAGTGTTAGGCCAGCCTTACGTGACTCGATTCTCAGCCGATTCAGCAGAAACTGGCCAAGATTTGAACCATTAATGGGCAGGCTAAATGTACCAACTTGCTCGTTCGATCAACTTCGGTACAAGCAGCCTGCAAGATTCACTGGCAATTATAGCAAGCATCTGCTATAGCAACAATCACTGTCTCCTCCTGGTGGGGCTAATTTCGGCTACCACCCCCCGTCGGGAGAAGACGATTGATTGGCAGGAGGGGTTCCAATGTCAACACTGTCTGTGTTAATGGGGAAATAGTGCAAATTTCTTTCCTGCAACCCGTAGTTGCAAGAAAGAAATTTGCACCGTCATGGGCTTTTCTTATCTATAACTCTGTCCTCTCCTCTCCACTTCCTCTTTTTATGGGGGTCCCCCAAGGCTATGTTTTTGGACCTCTTTTCTTCTCTATCTACACCTCCTCTCTTGGTCACTTTATAACCTCCGACAGCTTCCAATACCATCTCTATGCCGGTGACACCCGTAATGCGAGGCTTTCTCCCTGGTGTGGAGAAAGCCTCTTGAGGGGGAAGGGAGCGAGCAGGCAAGTCAGCACACTCTCTACTTTGCAGATAGAAAAAGGAGCTGTATGTTAGTGGGCGTCCTGACACTCCTGCTCGCCCCCTCCCCCCCTCAAGAGGCTTTCTCCACACCAGGTAGAAAGCCTTGCATTACTGTGTGTAGTTACAGACAGAAGAACAGGAAGTGAGGATTTCTCAGAAGAAATTAGGACATTTAAAAGCAAAGTCGAAGGATGAGGTAAGTGAAGGAGGACTGCACTAAGGTAAAGGAAGCTATTTAGGGAAAACATTTTTTACCTTTACATCACCTTTAAAGATGGCCCTGTATATGTTGTAGGGGCCTCTTACGATGTTCTGTACACAGGAGGTAGTTTAAAACTTTTTTTTTTTGTATTGCACTTGTATCTTATTTTACATGATTAAAATAACTGATTAAATTCCTTACGTCTAGCTGGATCACAGATACAATGAATTTAAACTATGTGCAATTATGTCAGAGCACAAAAAGACAATCACAGCCATCTCCTGGTGCCCTCATAACCCTGACATGTTTGCCAGTGCCAGTGCGGACAATCTAGTGATCATTTGGAATGTGGCCGAACAGAAAGTGGTGGCCAGACTTGACAGCACAAAAGGTAAGGCGAACATGACAGCTGCCTGTGATACTAGATGCTCAAAGGTGTACAGACATATCTATGTCCTACTCAGTTCCTGTCCAAGAGGAACAGAAAGAGAGAGGGAACCTCCCCAAAGTGAAGGGTGTACCCATTAGATGACGTCACTATTCTGTATTCTTGTTCTGGTGATAACCATACACTTTTAGATTCCCCATTATTTTCAGTGGTGACAAAGGACACAGATGGCCATACAAGCTTGCCAGGGGTTCAAAACGTTATATACACAAAAATGTAATGCTTGTTTCAAAATGGCATGCATTTGCGATACACCCACACATTTCTAAATGCTGAATGTTAAATTGGAACTTCTGCCAAAATGTTTTTTTTTTAGACCTAGTTGGGAAGAGAAAGGGGTTTGAACCTCTTGAAAAGTTAATGCTGCAGACAGAAGTATTGGCAATATCTATATTATAACATTGGGCACAAGTTGTTAGTTAATATTTATCATATCCTGTATTAAATTGTTTTTGTTGCACCTACTCTGTACCGTATTCCTTCCTTCTGTATGTAATCTTCTGTATGTAAGCGTGCAATGTTGGGAGATATTGGCCGGTTTAATAAAAACTGGCCGATATTCGGCCCATGTGTTTGGCCGGCTTCTGTCGGACAAGCATGCTGGAAAACCAGCAGCTGATTAGGCAATAGCAGAGAGCGCTGACCGTAGTGTTCTGTCGGGGGCTGTCCCCCTGTCAGAACACAACAGCTCAGCGGGGGAGATTGCTTTACTAATGTTGTATCATTAGTACAGCGGCTCCGACCGGAGCTGTCAGTTTTTTTTCCTTCACACCTTAGGCCGCGTACACATGGTCGGACAAAACCGATGAGAATGGACCGAGGTTCAGTTTCATCGGTCCAAACCGACGGTGTGTATAGCCCATCGGTCTGTTTTCCTTCGGTCCAAAATTTTAAAACATGCTTCAAAACCGAACCGATGGACCGCTGCCCGATCGGTCCAAACCGATGGTTAGTACAGAAAAGCATCGGTTCAAAACCCGCGCATGCTCAGAATGAAGTCGATACATGCTTGGAAGCATTGAAATTTGTTTTATTCAGCACGTCGTGTGTTTGACGTCATCGCGTTCTGACCCGATCGGTTTTTGGAACGATGGTGTGTACACACATCAGGCCACTTCAGCGCTGAACAGATGAAAACGGTACAGCACTCTCAAACCGTCCCAAAGATGCTGCTTGCAGGACTTTTCCTAACGTCCCGCAAGCGCTCTGCCCCAGTGTGAAAAGTCACACTGAAATGAATGGGAGGCGGTTTTCAGGCGTTATTTAGAGGCTATTTCTAGCGCTGATGAAACAATAGTGCAGCGCTAGTGAATATTGTGATCAAAAGTTATAATGACAAAAATAATGAACACACAAATGATATATATATATATAAATATAAAGTCTGTGTAAGAGCCTTGAGTCTCAGAACCTATATATAGTAGAAGTGTATATATATATATATATATATATATATATATATATATATATATATATATATATATATGTATGTATAAAGTCCATGTGAGAACCTTGAGTCCCAAAAATAGTGATGCTGAATGAATCAATAAATCTCACCATTAAGTGAATACATTCAAATTCCAAAGAAAGGTGATGAGTGGATATATCAACGTTGAGTATACAGTTGCCTGAAGCGATCACCAAGGCATCAAGTAGAAAAGGTAAGTATAATAAATACTCTTACCAGAGGGTGTGGACTCAGCTGTTTGTAATAACAGTAAAGCCCCATACACACCATCAGATTATCTGCAGATTTTTTTCTGCAGATTTACCAAAACCATCTAATAGGAGGTCAAACCTTAAGAGTTTCAATTTGTATGCAATCAGGCAGGCCCTTGTACTACATGGTTTTGGTAAATCTGAAGACAAAAATCTGCAGATAATCTGATGGTGTGTATGGGGCTTAAGTCTTAGGCCTTGTACACACAAGGGGATCTGTCCGATGAAAACGGTCCGCGGACCGTTTTCATCGTACATGTCCGCTCGGAGATTTCTGTCTGATGGTTGTACACACCATCAAACAGAAATCCGCGCGGACAGGATACGCGGTGACGTGGCCATGCCGTCGCCGAGACGATGACGTGGCGACGTGCGCGGCCCTGGAAGGTCAATGCTTCCACGCATGCGTCGAATCACTTTGACGCATGCGAGGGCTTTTGGCCGAGAGGACATGTCCTGTGAGTCTGTACAGACAACCGAACATGTCCGACAGACAGGCTTCCAGCGGACATGTTTCTTAGCATGCTAAGAAACATTTGTCCGCTGGAAACCTGTCCGATCCGCCGGACAATTGTCCGGTCGGCCGTACACACGACTGAACATGTCCGCGAAAACTGGTCCGCCGGACCAGTTTCAGCGGACATGTTCGGTCGTGTGTACGGGGCCTTAAAGGCGTAGTGGTCTCGACGGACCTTATTCTCTGCATGGACGGCCTCCCCGGACGGCAATGGCTGTATAGATCCTGATGAGACGAATACCATCAATTGCAGGAACCGGACGGATGTGACTTCCAATGCAGGGCATATGAAGAGCCCCAGTGGGTTCACAGAGTAAAATGGGCAAAAAATTGGGAGAGAAAAGAAAAAGATGCTCCAAATGGTGCAGGTCAAATTAAACCGTGACAGGTTTTATTTAAAATGAACAAAAGCATGAAGTAAGAATAAAATCATGTGAATAGTAATAAAAGCAGTATGGGATGCTGTAAAGCGGACCCAACGCGTTTCGGCTTACAGTGCCGTCAACAGGGGCATGTTGAGAGCCATTCACATTCTCCTGCTATCACAATATTCACTAGCGCTGCACTATTGTTTCACCATTTCGTTTTTACTTTGTTTGTTTGTGTGCTGGCAGCTTTTTCACGTTTATGTTTGGTTTAGCGCAGTTTTTCCCCCTTTTTTTCATATTTCTAGCGCTGAGCGCCTGAAAACCGCCTCAGTGTGAAAATGGGTCTAATGCCTCGTACACACGACCAGTTTTCCTGTCGGGAAAACTACCATGACAGCCTTTGGCTGGGAAAACTGGCCGTGTGTATGCTCCATGGCAGTTTTCCCGACAGGAAAACCGCCAGCAATCGCGGCAGGAAAAATGAGAACATGTTCTCTTTTTTCCTGCCGCGATTCCCGGCGGTCTTTTTCCCGGCAGTTTCCCTATGGGAAACACTGCGGTGGAGCATACACACGCCAAAGCTCTCACCGCAGGTTCTTGACCAAGCAGGTTCTTGGTTTTCCCCCCGGGATTTCCAGCTGACTTTTTACCGCCGAGAATCCAGATCGTGTGTACGAGGGCATTAGGCTCCGTTCACACTGGATGCCGATGCGGCTCCCAGCAGGGGTCCTGTGCGTCCTGGGTTACCGTTTCAGGTGCGGTTTCAGCCTGAATTTTGTGCTGAATTCGTGCCTAAAACGGACCAAAAGATGCACAGGGCTCCTGTGCAAATTCGCACTGGAGCCGCATCGGAGATATGTAAACCAACTCCATAGAGAGACATTCACATTCTCCTGCTATTGCGAATTGGATGCGGGGATTTCCACATCCAATAAACCTGGCCTTAGTGTATAAGAGGCTTTAAAGTCATCTAATTTTAGTTATGGCTTTTCTATGCTGTGAACTGTTTTCTCTGATTTCAGAGCCTCTCCTTTCTTATCTTGCCCTTGTCTAGGAATGCCAGCCTCACTGAGTTGGTGTTGGAATTCGGGTGATGCCGTAGCCTTTGTCTCACACAGAGGGCCCCTTTATATTTGGACTATCTCTGGACCAGATAGTGGTGTGGCTGTTCACAAAGAGGCCCACAGCTTTCTGTCAGACATCTGTCTGTTTCGGTGGCATCCAAGAAAAAAAGGAAAAGTTGTCTTTGGACATACAGATGGCAGCCTTTCCGTTTTCCAACCAGGTAACAAAATATAATGTTCATTGTTGGGGTATATTTAAAATAAATATTAAACCCAAATCAAAAAAGTAATATATTGCAGACTGTATTTGTTATTTAAGGCCTTTTTTCCTTAGTTTTCACTTGGTCATTCAGCAACTGACACATCTCCTGTATTATAGTGCCCCACTCTGGATAAGGGCACAATGCCCGACATTTGTTAAACGGTCCTTCAACAGGTTTTGGTCTGTTTTAGGCCCCTTTCACAATGCCGCGACTTGTAAGTTGCAAGATTTTGCCATGATTTTGCCACGATTTCAGGGAATGCCTGTGTACATTTTAGGTCTTTAGACCTCAACTTGCACCAAAGTTGGACCAAAGTAGTACAGGGACTAATTTTAAGTCGGTGTGGGTTACGCATTGGGGTGCGACTTGTCATGCGACTTTGTAGTCCCAAGTCGCAAGACAATCGCACAAGTGTGAAAGGGGCCTTAAAGTGGTTGTTAAGCCACCGTCATATCTTTATATAATCCTGTGTTTTCCTAATTCTGTGTGCTCCTGTCTCTGTGTCTTATAAAAAAAAATGCTGTCTATACCTGATTTCAGAGCACCGCTCGGTGCTCACGTGACTGGCCGCCCCTCCCCTCTCTCAATCTGAAAGCTTGAGTGGGAGGGTATGAAAATCCCCCGCTGACTGTCAGTCCGGAGGAGAGGAGGAGAGGTGGCTGGTCACCAAAGCACCGGGAGGCGCTCTAAAATTAGGTTAGATGGCATTTTTTTTATAAAACACAGAGACGGGCACACAGGATTAGGAAACATAAAGGATTATATGACACATTAAAATACATTTCAGCATCAGGAGGGGAGGGGGCAGGCACTGTCACGAGCTGACAGGCAGGGAGGGAAGGGGGAGAGAGGACAGAGCAGGGCTGTGGATGACAGAGGCACGTAAACTGACCATGGTGTCAGGGCTCAGCAGCCATGATAAACCATGGTAAGTTTACGGGGGGGGGGGGGGGGCAGAACCATGCAGGATCAACCCTGTATTTCAGGTGTTACCTGAACGACATACAGGGATATTCAAGGTAATGCTGACGTATAATCACACACATAGGTTGGACTTGATGGACGTGTGTCTTTTTTCAACTTCACCTACTATGTACAGGGGGCCAAATTACACAGCACAAGCACTGTGCTGTATAACATGCTTTAAAGGAACAGGATCCATTTTTTTTTTAGGGTAACAAACACTTTAAAGCAAACATTTATTATAAGTGCAGTTTACCATTTCTTAGATGTGATGGCTGCATTTGTTTTCCTTTTTTTTTTTTTAGGTTTTCTTTACATTACTTGCACCTGGTGATCCAGCCAGTAAGTCTGTTGTTTTTCAAAAGAACTAGCCGGTCTGCAGATGTAGCACTTACAGGGTTGAGACAAACCATTTCACGCTGACAGGGGTGCTTACAATAATGACCTTTTATTTATGTAAGACTTCCATCCCAAAAGTAAAAAAAAAAAAAATGTTGCCGCAACTGCTTGTGTAACAGCAGTGTGAGCTGAGGTTTGGCTTCAATTTGTTAGTGTATTTAAATGTGTTAGTGCATCTAATGCTCCCCTTCCCCCAGACCGACAATGCTGCTGTCCAAAGGTGTACGTATCTGTTGCTTCTTCATCCAGAGTAGGGACACCCTTAGGCCCCTTTCACACGAGGCGGATCAGTAATGATCCGCCCTGTGAACCTCCGCTTGCTCAGCGGGGATCGCTTCGTTGATCCCCGCTGAGCCGGCGGATGACAGGGCGGTCCGCGCACACTGTGCAGGGACCGCCCTGTCTTTTCTCCGCTCTCCCCTATGGGGGGATCGGATGAACACGGACCGTCTGTCCGTGTTCACCCGATCCGATCCGCCAGACGGATGGAAAAGTAGGTTTTTCCTCCGTCACACTTTGGCGGATCGCAGCGGGTCGGATGTCAGCGGGCATGTCACCGCTGACATCCGCGGCTCCATAGAGGAGCACGGAGCGCCCGTTCAGTTCCGCCAAAAAGACTGGCAGGCGAACCTGAACGGGCCGGCCTTGTGAAAGAGCCCTAATACAGGAGGTGTGTTACCTGACAGATCACCAGGTGAAAACAGAGGGAAAAAGACCCCAAAAATAAAACAAATGCAGCCACTGCATTTATTTATAGGTGAAATGTTTGGGTTTTGTGTTTAGTTTAACATTAAGGGCCTATAGAAATAGAAATGCTTATAATAAATAAATAACTACAGATTGAAAGCACCACCAGAAACATATACTTATTTTTATTTGTTTAGCTTGCAAGAGTCAGAAGCATGTACTAAGACCAGAATCACTGGAAGGAACAGATGAGGAGGATCCAGTGACAGCACTAGAATGGGATCCACTATCCACGGATTACCTTCTTGTTGCTAATTTACACAATGGGATTCGACTAGTAGACTCTGATTCCTTATCTTGTATCACTACATTCAGTTTTCCAAGTGCAGCAGCATCTGTCCAGTGCTTGGCCTGGGTCCCCACGGCTCCGGGCATGTTCATAACAGGAGGTAAGCTCATTTATACTGCCTTTTTTTATATTACAACACAGAAATTACAGACATTATAACAATTTTTACTTTTTAGAATTAGTATAGCCTAGCCATTTTTTTATGCCATAATGTATCTTAGACACAGCCATAGAGGGGTTGCTATACTAAAACTGGAGAGCGCAAAATTTGGTGCAGATCTGCATAGAAACCAATCGGCTTCCATCTCTCCTGCTCTGCTCCTCCATGCTCATTGGATTGCTGAGCTATGTAAGGGCGGGAATCAGCCATCTCAGCATCTCAACGGCTTGCTGAGAGGCTGAGACTGCCATCAGTCCAGGCACCTGGCGGATCCGGACTCCCAGAGTCGGGATGACGCAGTACCTGGACTGATCTGTGTGGGACTTCAGACCGCTCTCTGCTGAAAACGGGTCACAGGAGTGCAAAACAAATTGCACTCCTGCAGTGGCGTAGCGTGGATTGTCAACGCCCGGGGCAGGGCAAGAAATTTGCGTCCCCTAACCCGTGGATTTTTTAGCACTACCTTCCACTAGTACAGTAGTACTGACCAACCTGATTCCTACACCGACCTACCTGATCACTATACTAACCTACCTGATTCCTACACTGACCACTAAACTGACCTATCTGATTGCTATACTGACCACCACACTGACCTACCTGATTCTTATACTGACCACTACACTGACCTACCTGATTCCTATACTAAACTGCCCTCCTCCTTCCCCCCGGTCATAATCCCTGGGATCATCATGGATGGTTTTCAGTGTACATTTACTCACTGCTGTGTCAGTGTCACCGCTGGAGCATAAGCCGGGACTGCACCGCAACTTATTTCTCATAGCGAAGCAGAAGAGCTCACAGTCTCCTTGACTGCACAGCGCAAAAGAAGCGCTGCAGGTAACTTGCCGCCTGGCGCCCCTCTAAGTTTGGCCCCCGGGGCAACCACCCCCCTGGCCCCCCAATGCTACGCCACTGCCTCTACCTGCTTCCTTGTAGTCTCACGGACGCACTCATCAATGCCCATGACCAGGTGGGGACTTTAGTAATAATCTGTCACTACACACTGCAACTTGAATGTTTGCATTGGAAGGGATGTGCTGAGCCTGCACCCACTCCACCAATCCAGTGTACCTCTGTTATCTCACTCCCAGTAACAGAATATGGTCCCTCCCGGACCTCATGCGTGCTCTCACCTAAATCCTTCCTTCTCGTACCTTGACCAGGCCATAGAGCTCTGTGGCACTAGTCTGCATTCCGGTTGCCATGGGAAATGGATTGCTAGGGCAGGAGCCAGAACACTGACCCCCTCACTACCGGAGACCTGCTACCTTACCAGGTACCACGTCTAAGGACTGGTTGCTTGTTCCTTCACTTGGTTACCCATAGCAACTGCATTTCTCTTCCTTGCCTTGCCGAGGTAACATTTTGTAAGCCTTTGTCGTACGAGAATTTTCGTTCATCGGTCTCTGATCAGCTCTATGGTCAGCTGGGGGAACCCCCAGCTGCATTCTCAGACTCCCTGAGAAAACCATGGAAGACGGTGGGGGGGACGGGGGGGGGTGTTCCCTCCCACTGCTTGTAAAAGCAGTCTAAGGCCGGGTACACACGGACAAACATGTATGGTGAAAGCGGTCCGACGTGGGCGGCCCGCCTTTAAAATGCTTCCACGCATGCGTCGAAGTCATTCGACGCATGCGAGGGACGGCGGGCGCCTGGACATGTACGGTAGGTCTGTACTGACGACCGTACATGTCCGAGCGGGCTGAATTCCAGCGGGCTGTTTTAAAACAAGTCCAGGAATATTTGTCTGCTGGGAAAAGGCCCGGCGGGCAAATGTTTGCTGGAATTCGGCCCGCTCGCGCCCACACACGACCAAACATGTCTGCTGAAACTGGCCTGCGGGCCAGTTTCAGCAGACATGTTTGGTCGTGAGTATGGGGCCTAAGGCTAATTAGCCGCTAGGATTTTTTTTACACAAAAGCCGACCGATGGCTGAAAAGAATGATGCCAAGATGATATCCTCATTCGATCCAGCGCCATGCATGCCTGCTGCTCTTCTCTCCCCTCAATTCTGAGTCTTGCTGGCTTTGCTGTGCCCTTGGCTTCCAGAGCTGTCAATCCATACCCGTGACGAGGTAGCGGGGGGCAGGGCCGTGTCCCGCTGTCTGTGTCAATGGACGCAGACTCGGAAGTAAGCATGTACGAGTGCCCCCATCGGAAGCGGCTTCTTATGGGGGCACTGGACAGAGAGGAGGGGCCAGGAGCGCTGACAGGGACCCAAAAAGAGGAGGTTCACCAGCGCTTTGTGCAATTCCGTTGCACAGAGCAGGTAAGTATAGAGATGTTTGTTATTAAATAAAAAAAAAAAACATTTACAATTACTTTAAGACTTTAGAACCACTTTAAGGAAAAGCTTATTTCAGAACCCCATTTAGTCACACCACATATGCTAGCCAGTATGGAGAAGTCCATTCTAATAAAGAACGGTGATCAGGGAAATAAGTCAAGCCCAACAGAAATATTTCTGATGCTTCCGTGT
Organism: Rana temporaria; assembly: GCF_905171775.1. Classification (NCBI taxonomy): domain Eukaryota; kingdom Metazoa; phylum Chordata; class Amphibia; order Anura; family Ranidae; genus Rana; species Rana temporaria. Next base: position 551,758,571 of record NC_053489.1, read on the forward strand.
GAAAGCAGTAAATGCTCAGTCCTGGCAAATAGAAAAAATATTTCTGGCTGTAATGCCGCGTACACATGGTCGTTTTTTGTGATGAAATAAAACAACGTTTTTAAAAACGTCATTTAAAATGACTGTGTGTGGGCTTCACATTGTTTTTTTTTCTTCTAAAAAATGACCCAAAAGATCTAGTGATCCTCTCGCCTGTTTGCTGGCACACTGTTGACCAAGAGATTGCAAGCCTGCCCACCATGGCAAGGTAGACTCTTCTAGGGCAGGACCTACACTAACTACACTAAGCTACCCTACTGGATGCTAGTCATCCTTTTTCTAATGTTGGATGTATGTTTGTAGTAGGCCTCATCCTATTATACTCTGTGTGCGATCTACTCTCTCCTAATTTGGTTGTCTGTCTGTGTGCATCTATCTAAAGCATGGGGCGGTCAGTTTATGTATATCTGGACGTCGTCTGTTAGTGTAGGTCAGTGCATGCCAGTCATTGTATGTTGACCAGTGTGTTAGTAAATAAATGTTAGTTCTGTTTTTACCTGGGCATGTAGCCCAACTTATCTGCAAAGCACCCCATTTTCTCTGGACCCTCTTGGTGGTAGATGAGTGCATATAGGTGGGGCCAGAGGGTAGTACCATTACGCTGGGCGTGGGGGAGTGTGGACAGATGAAACTTGGGGGGAAGTTCCACTGGCCACACTCACCCTATACTCAGGGTGGTAGCGTCCCCTTTTGGTGGTAGATGAGTGCATATAGGTGAGGGCAGGTGGTATTACCAGTATGCTGGGCGTGGGGGCAGATGAAACTTGGGGGGAAATTCAACTGACTACACTCGCCCTATACTCAGGGTAGTAGCGTCCCCTCTTGGTGGTAGATGAGTGGGTGTATTGGGTTGTGAGGCAGTTGATCCAGAGGAAGGCGAAAAACCCCAGCAAATCATGATCCAATGTGCTCCAGCTGGGGAAAAAATTCCTTCCTGATCCCCCGAGAGGCAATCGAATATTTCCTGGATCAGCCCTGTGTGTGGGGGAGGGCGGGCAATTGGAGCCCCACCCTCGGTGGTAAGTGAGTGGAGATGTGGGTGTCGGTGTGTGGAGAGCGGGGTAGGAGGGACAATCCCCCACACAGAGCTCCAGAGGGAGGAGCCATTGTCCAGACTACAGGTGGGTCACGATGTGTCTGTGTAATCTGCCGCCTCTGCTCAGGCTCTAAGGGAACTACAACTCCAAGCAATCTCTGTCCGCATGGGGAACTACAACTTCCAGCATGCACTGTGTAAGTAGTGGGGGTTCAGCTCTCAGCCTGGAATAAGATGCTGTGGGACTACATTTCCCAGCATGATTTTTCTATGGAGATATTACAGGTACCAGTGATCTCTACATATCCCAGCCTGCTCCCCTCCCCCTCCTCATGGGGGATTGCACCCCCCCAGTCCCACCTCCCCACTCATCTCCCACCGCCCTTTACCCCTCCCCCGCAGGCCCAACCGGCCCACCCTTATCCTGGGGGGAGGGGACCCACCACCCTTGGTGGGAGAGGAGTGTGGGGTGAAATTACCCCTGAGGAGGGGGAGGGGAGCAGGCTGTGGTATGTAGAGATTGCTGGGACCTGTAGTACATCTATAGAAAAAATCATGCTGGGACATATAGTCCTGTAACATCTTATTCCAGGCTGGGAGCTGAAGCCCCATTACATACACAGTGCATGCTGGGAGTTGTAGTTCCCCATGCGGACAGAGATTGCTGGGAGATGTAGTCCCTCTGTCCCCTTCCCACGGTGTCCCTCCGGCCTACAGACATGAATTTTCTCCTCACAAGATGGAACATCGAGGGAAGATGAAATCTCGGTTTAGAATTCTGGCAAGCAGCATCTTTGGAGCAGTGAGAGGAGCAGTGTGTATACCGCTCCTTCTCATTGAAAACAATGGGACACCGCGGTAATACCGCCAGCAATACGCCTCTGCAGAGGTGCATTGTGGGCAGTATTAACCCTTTTTCGGCTCCATCTGTTGTTGGTGCTCCCTCCTCTCCACACTTGTGACAGCGCCCCTCTAAATTTTGCGCCCGGGGCGGTGACCCCCCTGGAACCCCCCACGCTACGCCACTGCACTCCTGTGACCCATAGGAGAAGCCCAGCCCAATGAGCTCAGGCTGGGCTTCTCCTTTAAAGCCTAACTCCACTTTTATTGAATAAAAACATTCTCCTCTGCGTGATCAATGTACATTGTAGCGATTTTAACAAACTTTGTTGCAGATTCCTATCTTCTGTTATTCTGAAGGAATAGCTGTTTGTGTCCATGTGAATCAGTATACAAGTGATTTTATAATTATCATTCGGCTGCTGCACCTGTAGGGCTCTAATGAGGAAACATGCAGGGTCTGCATCCCTTTAGACATGATTTCCCTTTGAGTGTATCTTACTAAAAATATAATTTTTGTTGCAGAGGATGCTCAATATCTGATTTATATCTTGGTGCAGACTAATGGGAAAATCAGTGAGCCAATCACACAAGTGGGAAATTATGTTTCTGAGGGGTGGTTTCTGAGGGGTGGACACACTGTATAATTTTTAATAACATTCAATTACAATATGATTTGTGTTGCAATTGTATACGATATGTAAAAAAAAAATTGCGCCACAAAAGTGGAGTTACCCTTTAAATTAAGAATGTTTTTTCAGGAGCATAGATACACGGGCCAAAAAAGGGAGTTACGATGGAGTATCTGACTTACTTCATCGTAACTTCACTGAGAATATGGCCCTATGTGTTTTTGTTACATCTCTTTGCTAGTTTTGGGTTTATCATTCCGACAAGCAAAGCTTGATAGTATGACAGCCAAGGTTTTTGTTTGGTATTTCTCTAGTTCTTGCTTGCTGTTAGGGAGACGTGAATCTGTCTGCCACCTGCTGTCTCTGGCCGGTCTTCTGAGAGATGGAATTCCCTATACCATTCTGGGGGCTCCACTAATGAGATCTGCTATTTCCAGCAGAACACTTTGATTTAGTGCCGGAAAGGTTTGCTGTATGGCGGATTTTTCTCACAGTGAGACAAAATGGCAAACATTACTTGCCTTAGAACTTCCAGAAAAGGCCAAAGAGCTCCTTTATTTTCCAAAGCTGTACTTTCAAGATCCTGGAAGACAGTGGCCCAGATTCAAGAAGCAATTGCGCCCGTGTAACCATGAGTTACACGGCGCAATTGCTTACTTGCTCCGGTGTAACGAGTGCTCCTGATTCATGAACCTCGTTACACCAGGTGCAGCCTAAAATCTGCGCGGCATAAGGCTCTTATGCCTCGCAGATTTTAGGCTGCATTCTTGCGGGGGCGCTCCCATTGTGTATCAGCGTGTAGTATGCAAATTGCATACTACCACTGATTCACAATCTTGCGCGGGCCCCGCGCAAGCCAGGTACGGAGTTTCCGTACGGCTACTTTAGCGCAAGGCTGCCCTTTCTAATAGCAGGGGCAGCCTGTGCTAAAGTATACCGCCGCTCCCGCGTCGCGACGTTCAAATGTTATGTCGTTTGCGTAAGTGCTTCGTGAATGGCGCTGGACGCCATTCACGTTCACTTTGAAGCAAATGACGTCCTTGCGACGTCATTTGCCGCAATGCACGTCGGGAAAGTTTCCCGACGTAGCATGCGCTGTACGCTCGGCGCGGGAGCGCGCCTAATTTAAATGATTCCCGCCCCCGGCGGGATCATTTAACTTGCGCGCGCTTACGCCGGGCAAATTTGCCGGCGCGCCCTCGCAGTTCACGGAGCTACTGCTCCGTGAATCGAGGGCAGCGCAAAATATTTGCGTGGGCGCAGGGCAAAATCGTTGCCCTGTGCCCGCGCAAATAAAGCGCAAGCTATGCTGAATCTGGGCCAGTGATTTTAGAGCCATTAATGCTGCGTGCACACGACCGTTATTCATGTCATGCAAAAAAACAATGTTTTCCGCAACGTGATTTGTCGTGATTCCTCTCAAGCCTGCCTTGCATACACACGTTTGTGAAAAAAAATGCTTGAGCAAAGCGCGGTGACGTACAACACGTACGACGGAAATATAAAGGGGAAGTTCCATTCGAATGGCGCCACCCTTTGGGCTGTTTTTGCTAATTTCCCGGTCTCATAACTTGCATCTGAGCATGCGCATTTTTTTCCCCTCGTTAAAGCGTACACACGATCGTTTTTCCCGACGTGAAAAACGATGAGAAAAAATAGAGCAGGTTCTAAACTTTTTTGGTCATTTTTCTCGTCATGAAAAACTGTCATGTATAAGCGGTATTAGACTTAAGGTCCCTTTCACATGGACGGATAGAATGGTGCTATCAGCTGCGGATTTTACTGCAGCTGGAAGCACACAATGCTTTCTTATGACACCCTTCCCACACTACAGTTACCTGCGGTTTTGTGCGAATAGAAAAAATAGAATTGAATGCGTCCAGCTGCGATGTACCGCAGCTATCGGCACATAACCACAGGTAAACGCAGTGCACTGTGTCAGCTGCGTTTGGTATGAATCTTGAGGGGGAACTCAACGCCAAATTTCAAATAAAAAACCGGCATGGGTTCCCCCTCCAAGAGCATACCAGGTCTGCTATGGATCATAAGGGGAACCCCCGTACTCCGGGGAAAAAAAAAACCCCACCCCAAAGCACCCTGTCCCCATGCTTTTTCGGCGTCTTGGCTTTGCTAACACAACGCTGAGTGAACAGCGAGTGGCCAGCATGGCACCCGCTGGTCACCTTTTTGGGCTACGGCTCTATTCAGGTGCTTCCAAAAAGCAATGCATGAATCTATGGTGATAGAGCGGTGCCAGGAAAGAGGGGGCGGCACCCATGAGCTCCTTATGGCCACTGATGTAAACCCAATTGTTAATATGTCACGCAAACTTCCTTTCTTTATCGTACACCACAGGACATAGCCAGTCATTACATAATGGGTTAAGGGTCACCAGCGGTGGCACAACCAATTGAAGACAGTTCCCCTCCATATAACCCCTCCCATCAGGGAAGTACCTCAGTTTTTTCGCCAGTGCCTAAGGTGTTGGACGTGATTAGGATGTGCTAAAGGAAAACTCTGCCAAAGAGACCCTCTGGGGGTAAAAAGAGCTATGCTTTTGGATCCATCCAAGACACTTAAGATTTTATGCCAAAACTGGATGGGATCCGGGACTCATGCATGAGGTGTCATCTGTAATGTCTCTCTTCGGAGGACTGGGCTCTAGAGTCCAGCACTTTCGCTATACTACGCTAAAAGTCCTGGTTAGAGTCCTTTACAAGGCCCAGGGGAGAGGTCTTCTTTAAGTAGGAACCCATATCCCTGAAGGTTGGCACACAAAACACGCCTTGAGGGGTGAAGATTGGTTCTGTCTGGTTTCAGCAGAAAAAGCTGCGGCGGGGATAAGGTAAGAGGAAAGGAGTCCTAAAAATAACTTAAGGACCTTTTCTAAATGTTGATTACCGCCACGGGGAGGGGGGGGGTAGAGAGATGAGTTTTGTACTCACCATGCTCCATACAGTGTCAGTTCCTTTGGACAAGCACACTGAATACCTCCGCTGCAGAGCTCTGCCTGATAGATGGCTGCCTCTCCCTCCTCTCAGTCGGATCCCAAAAACAGGTAGTGCTGTTAAACAGGAAGCCTTAAAAAGACAGGCTGCAGAGTTTTTTTCTTTTCTGGCTATGAGAGAAGGTCCCCTCACCCCAGCGCCGCCACAATTTGCCCTAGGTATAGTGGCAGGATTAGATCACGCTGCACTCACTACAGTAAAGTACCTGGAGCATTTAGGATGGATCGTAAACCTACAAAAGTCCTCTCTACAAGCCCAAAGAAGGGTAGAGTATTTGGGCATGATCATAGACACAGCCCAAAGCAGGGTATTCCTGACATACCCAAAGATCAAGTCTCTAAAGGACCTGATCCACAAGGTCAAGGCAAAGAAAGGGCCGTCTATTTGCCTTTGCATTAGGCTATTAGGGAAGATGGTGGCCATCCCTTACGCCCAATTTAATTCGAGACTACTTCAAGGCAGTATCTTAGCTGCCTGGAACAGGAAGATCCAAGCTCTGGATTTACCCATGCGCCTATCTCCACAAGTGCAACCAAGAACTTGCGGAAAGGAAGATCCTCTCTCCCAGTCACCTGGAAGGTGGTGTCTACGGATGCCAGCCTATTGGGCTGGGGAGAAGTGTTAGAAGAAGCTTCAGCCCAGGGAACCTGGGCCAAGATCGAAGTGAGCCTGCCCATCAACATACTGGAGATTCGGGCAGTATATCTAGCCCTCAGAACCTGGACACACAGGTTACAGGGCCACCCTGTTTGGATTCAATCCGACAATGCTACTGCAATAGCTTACATCAATCACCAAGGAGGCACCCGCAGTCAGAGTGCTCAGAAGGAGGTGAATTGGATTTTGGCATGGGCAGAAGATCATGTTCCTTGTCTCTCTGCAATCTTCATTCCAGGGGTAGAAAACTGGCAGGCGGACTATCTGAGTCACCAGCAGCTGTCACCAGGAGAGTGGTCTCTCCACCCTGATGTCTTTCAGACCAAATGTCAGAAATGGGGGAACTCAGATGTAGACCTGCTAGCTTCCAGGTTCAACAGGAAGTTGAACAACTTTGTATCCAGGACGAGAGATCCTCTGGCCTACGGATTCCCTGGAATCAGTTCTCACTGATCTATTCCTTTTTCTCAGATCTCTCTCTTATAAAGGCTACTTTGCAGCATCAAGAAGGAGGGAATTACAGTAATCCTAGTGGCCCCAAATTGGCCCAGAAGGCCCTGGTACGCCGAGATCATAAAGATGGCGGTAAGAAGACCTTGGATGCTCCCGCTTCGTCACGACCTGCTGTCGCAGGGTCCAGTGTTCCATTCTTCCTTGCAAAGCTAAATTTGACGGTCTGGCTACTGAGACCCACATTTTGAAGAAACAACTCATTAATGCTAGAAAGCCAGCCTCCAGGCTTATCTACTATAAAGTCTGGAAGGAATATATTTTCTGGTGTGAAACCAGAAGATAGAATCCTCAGAAGTATGACATAAGTAGGATTCTCTCCTTTTGCCAGTTAGGAGTGGATATGAAATTAGCCCTTGAACCTATTCACCATATTCCTTTGATCCTTTTGAGCAGGAAATTGGCCTTTTTGATCTCTTCTGCAGGGAGAGTATCAGAATTAGCAGCTTTTTCTTGTATAGAGCCTTATTTTATTTGTCTCAAAGACAAGATTGTTCTATGATTTTTACCAAAGGTGGTGTTGGCTTTTCATTTGAATCAAGATATTGTTCTGCCTTTTTTTCCTGATCCGTGGACAGCGGGGGAAAAGTTATTGCACTCTCTAGATGTAGTGAGAGCAGTAAAAGTGTATCTGCAGGCAACCGCTCAGATACGTAAAACGGATGTTTTGTTTATTTTGCCAGATGGTCCCAAGAAGGGACAAGCGGCATCAAAATCCACCATAGCTAGGTGGATTTGACATGTAATTATTCAAGCTTATGGTTTAAAGAACAGGATTCCTCCTTTTTCTGTTAAGGCGCACTCTACCAGGACGATAAGTGCTTCATGGGCAGTGCATCAGCAGACTTCAATGGCTCAGATCTGTAAAGCTGCAACTTGGTCTTCAGTCCATACATTTTCCAAATTCTATCAAGTAGATGTGAAAGGACACGAGGATGCCGCCTTTGGACGTAGTGTGCTGCTGGCTGCAGTATAGGGCTTCTTGTCCGTAAGCGGCCTGCTTGATCTGTATCTCCCACCGTTCATTGAGCATTGCTCTGGGACGTCCCATTATGTAGTGACTGGCTCTGTGTCCCGTGGTGTACGATAAAGAAAACAGGATTTTTATAACAGCTTACCTGTAAAATCCTTTTTTTGGAGTACACCACGGGACACATAGGGAACCTTACTTCTTTGCTACAAAACTGAGGTACTTCCCTGATGGGAGGGGTTATATGGAGGGGAACTGTCTTTCATTGGTTGTGCCAGTGTCCAATCACCGCTGGTGACCCTTAACCCATTATGTAATGACTGGCTCTGTGTCCCGTGGTGTACTCCAAGAAAAGGATTTTACAGGTAAGCTGTTATAAAAATCCTGTTGTTACAGTGTGACAATGTTCTGATTCCGTCTCCCAAATGTTTTTCTGTTGTTACCCTGTCACATGCAAGTTATGATGATCATAAATGGCCATGCCAACACTCATTGCAAAGGAATGTTCCACCATTGTCACTCTCAGAAAGCTTACCCTGAGCAAAGACACAAAGCCATCATAGGAGTGCATGCATCTATCCAGGCAGTGACTGCAAAGAGACTGGAGGAATTCAGCAGGAGGAGAAGGCTAGAGGAAATCGGAAACACTGAGAGGCAAAAGGGGATGAAATCTGGATTTTCCTCTTTTTTATAGTTCTTTAAAAATCCTAAAGGCCATTGAACTAAGATTTATATCTACTTTAATGTGATGAGTTCATGCCTTGGGGCTTTGCTTAGTATCTTCACAATTTATGAATTATTTATTGAGGAAAACATAGATCCAGTCATTGCTAATATATCCCTATTAGGATATAAGTCGCCTAGTTGTTATGCAGATCCAATAACTTCTATATTTTATATATTTATATTCATGCAGATCTGAAGCTGTGATTTCACACAAACTTGGCTTTCTGTATTCTTGTTGTGGGTCATTAAACATATTGAAATAAGAAGGAGGTCAACAATGTCAGACTCTGTATTTCCTGTAAGCAATAGAAAATATTCTCCAGAGTATCTTTATCTCTCCATCCATCCCTGTGGGCTTGTCTGCAATAGGTAGGCAATTCAAGAGGTAAATAATATAAACGACTCAACCAGCCTTACCTGGACTTACCTGGACTTTCTGGACTTGCTTTGGGACACTTCAACTTTGGGACACCATGTTAGACTGAGACATGCCCCATTGGCCTTGGTTATCTACAGCATTTCTTCCAGTTTTCCAGATTTAGCAATATCTGTAGGCATTTAACATGCTATAGACGTCTTCAAGCTCTTCAGATGATTTAATATGTGGCCAGCTACTATGTATGCCAAACGTTTTACTCCCTAAAGCAGCAATATTGCTGTTAGTGCAGAGAGAATATTTTTTCTGTTTTTTTGTAAATTTGCAGTTAAAGGGTTTGTGAAGGTAAAAATTTGTTTCCCTAAATAGCTTCCTTTACCTTAGTGCAGTCCTCCTTCAATTACCTCATCCTTCCATTTTGCTTTTAAATGTTCTTATTTCTTCTAACTACACACCGTAATGTGAGGCTTTCTTCTGGTGTGGAGAAAGCCTCTTGAGGGGGGCGAGCAGGAGTGTCAGGACACTCTCTACTTTGCAGATAGAGAAAGGAGCTGTGTGTTAGTGGGCGTCCTGACACCCCTGCTCACCCCCTCCCCCCTCAAGAGGCTTTCTCCACACCAAGGAGAAAGCCTTGCATTACTGTGTGGAGTTACAGACAGAAGAACAGGAAGTGAGGATTTCTCAGAAGAAATAAGGACATTTAAAAGCAAAATCGAAGGATGAGGTAAGTGAAGGAGGACTGCTATTTAGGGGGAAAATAATTAACCTTTACAATCCCTTTAAGCTTAGGGAAGATAAAAATAAAAAGATTTGCCTGGTGTGAATGGAAAATTTTAAGTGAACATATGTTAACTGGACTTCCAGTTGTATGCCACCAGGTTGCCGCTACTTCTTTATGTTCACAAATGTCAGTGATTGGAAATTCTCAATACAATACATTTATTTATTTCAGGTAGTTATTGTAATAATATATATGAATTGCGCCCTTTCAGTTATATAGCACCATCAATTTACGCAGCGCTTTTACATATACATTGAACATTTACATCAGTCCCTGCCCTCAAGGAGCTTACAACCTAAGGTCTCTAACTCACATAAGGGGTTATTTACGAAAGGCAAATCTACTTTGCGCTACAAGTGCACTCGCTGTAGATCTGAGAGGAAGCTCTGAAATAAGGGGATGCTCTGCTGATTTTATCATCCAATCATGTGCAAGCTAAAATGCTGTTTTTTATTTTCCTTGCATGTCCCCCTCTGATCTACAGTGACTGCACGTCCAAGTACACTTGCAGTGCACTTGTAGTGCAAAGTGGATTTGCCTTTCCATAAATAATCTCCATTCATACTGTACATACTAGGGCCAATTTAGACAGTATCCGATTAACCTACCAGCATGGCTTTAGAGTTCGGGAGGAAACCAGAGAACCTAGAGGAAACCCACGCAGGCACAGGGAGAACATGCAAACACCAGGCAGATGGTGTCGTAGTCGGGATTTGAACCAGCGATCCTTTTTGCTGCTTGGTGAAAGTGCTAACCACTACACAACTGTGCTGCCCACAATACATAAGATATAACCTTGAAAAAATGTGCCTTTTGTTGTATGTTTGGTTTGAGAAATCCAATTTGTTATTATTAAAGTGATTTTAAACCTACAATTAAAAAATAAAAATACTTACCTGCTCTGTACAATGGTTTTTCACAGAGAATCCCCGATCTTCCTCTTCTGGAGTCCCCGCCAGCGCTACAGGCTCCTTCCAAGTACCCCCCCCCCCCCAGCAATTTACTTGGTAGAGGAGGTACTCATGCAGGATCGCTCCCGAGCCCCGCTGGGTTTGCCCCCGCCCCCCTCGTCATAGGATTTGATTAACAGCAGCAGTAGCCAATGGTTCCCCTGCTATCATTCTTTCTAGTGAGGAAGGAGAGATCAGAGGCTATCACGCACAGTGCCAGATTTAAATATGACTTGGGTAAGTATAAGGGGGAGGTCCTAGACAAAAAAGTTTTTTTTCACGCTAATGCAGAGTATGCAATAAAAAAAACCCTGAGGCTCTATATCCTCTTTAAGTCAAACAAATACAAATCTGCTAACTTCTATTAAAATGAATTCTACTTAAAATGTGCTGCTATAGTCTACAGCCTCTGTGGCCTGTACACCAATCTAAGCCAACACAACACCTCTGCTGCACTAATATCCCATGCACTGTTGAAAGTCATACCTGAGTTTTTCCCTGCTGAAATTCAGAACACACTCTTATCTTATTGAGATCAATCAGTGGGTGTTCTGTGGTCCAGTGGGGGAGAACCCAGATGGGTTTGATAACATTTCTTGAGATATTTCTTGAGATATTAGTCAAAAAATATGTTACGAGGCGGCACAGTGGTGTAGTGGGTAGCACTCTCGACTAGCAGTAAAAAGGGTTGCTGGTTTGAATCCCAACCACAACACTACCTGCCTAGAGTTTGCATGTTCTCCCTGTGCCTGTGTGGGTTTCCTTCAGGTACTCCGGGTTCCTCCCACACTCCAAAGACATGCTGGTAGGTTAATTGGCTTCTGACTAAAATTGTCCCTAGTATTTGAATGTCAGTTAGGGACCTTAGATTGTAAGCTACTTGAGGGTAGGGACTGATGTGAATGTACAATGTATATGTAAAGCGCTGTGTAAATTGACAGACCTATATAAGTACCTTAAATAATAATAATAATAATAATACCCCAATTTATCACCTACCCCAACTTTCCGGGAGCCTGGCGGGGAGGGCTGACCTGACTCTTTCCAAAAAAATACCTCCTCCCAGCATTCATAGCAGCAAATCTGATTGTCTGAGAAAGGTATGTTTATTGATAACCTGAACTCACTGTAGCTCATCATATTAATGTCAAAGGAAACAGTGCAATCTACTGGCAAAAGGGAGAAGCCACAGCTAAACAGGATTAGAAAAAAATCATTTGACCACTAAACACTACAAACTAGCCAGGCTGGCTACCACCCAGCACAACTAAATTTACCTGTAGCCCTGCTTTGGGACAAGGGTGCTACACCAACATTTAATAATTATGATATGTGCCTATTGTACCATGTACTTGTGTTAAAAAGTATCCTGTTCTCTCTGTATTTCTTCCTTTGTGTAAAATACATGGTGTTCTCCGTCCTTTCTTATTTCAAAGTGACCAGATTAGGCATGAGAGCACACCTATCTCAGCTTGGTCAGTTTTCTGGCTGTGCTGGCAGCACGTCCTGCCTGTCCTCCAATGATCAGACTACTGCAGACACTCCCCCTGCTCAGCCATTCACTGGGAAGATTAGCGTACTGCTGTTTCTCCACCCATGGATAAATGTGCATGCTTTGTAGAGATGTATTTAAAAGAAGTCCAGCCTGAGCTTGTTTGGCTGGGCTTCTCCTATGACCTGTGACCCGTTTTCTACAACGAGCGGACTGGTTCCAATATACCAATATCACCAATATCAGTCCAGGCACACTCTGAGAGTCTGGACCCACCAGGTTCCTGGACTGATGGCTGTCTCAGCGAGGTGCTAAGAGGGCCGTTCCCCCACCCCTCCACAGGTCAGTGCTCCAGTGAGAGTGGATGAGCAGAACAGGAGAACTGCTAACTGACAGGCAGCAGCTCTCTGCTCGGGGAGCCGAGAGAACTGAGCCATTGGCGGTGTTTGATTCCTCGGTTCTGAGTATAGAGACGCCGGGGGGACAGATGCAGCATTTGACCAATGCTGTATCTTTCTAGATAAGTATGATTATGGGAAAAAAAATCCCATACTTTTTTTATATGTTTTTGCCCAGAAATACAGTCTAAGAATCCCTACAATGGAACAGTGAATATGTATGTCAATGAGGAATATATTAGTAAAAAATTGTCACATACTGTACACGTTATGCTGTAATGGGTTATCTGTTTCACACTTTTCTATTATGTTTAGATTCCCAGGTTGGTGTATTACGGGTATGGAATGTTTCAAAGACAACACCTATAGATAATTTCAAATTGAAGAAGACTGGTTTCCATGCATTACATGTCCTCAACTCCCCTCCCAAGAAAAAAAGTGAGTATCTCCTACGAAGTGTCTAAACAGAAAAGGCATACAGTGTTTCTCTGAAAATAAGACCTACCCCAAAAATAAGACCTAGCGCTATTTTCCAGGAGGGCTGCAATATAAGCCCTTGCCCGCAAATAAGCCCTAGTTTGAAGTGCTTGTGTGCTTTTCGGAGAAACACAATATAATCCTGATATGGCAGTGCTGTGTGTATGTCTCTAATCTCCTGGCTGTTGGCGGGGGATCTCGGCCACCCTCCCTGTAGTGTTCAGAGCGGAGACCCCAGCCTGAGGCTTGCCATGGAAGCACCGGGTGTCGACAGGGAATCTCGGCCACCCGCCCTGCAGTGTTCAGAGTGGAGAAGACAGCCTGGGGCTGGCCATGGAAGCACCGGGTGTTGGCGGGGGGATCTCGGCCACCCGCCCTGCAGTGTTCAGAGCAGGGAAGACAGCCTGGGGCTGACCATGGAAGCACCGGGTGTTGGCGGGGATCTCGGCCACCCGCCCTGCAGTGTTCAGAGCAGGGAAGACAGCCTGGGGCTGACCATGAAAGCACCGGGTGTTGGCGGGGATCTCGGCCACCAGCCCTGCAGTGTTCAGAGTGGAGAAGACAGCTCGGGGCAGGCGATGGAAGCGCCGATATACGGTAAGGGTGTTTGCACAGTTGTATTGCAGCAGCACCTTTTCCAATATATGATCCTTTTACTGGTATGTTCCCTTCCCCCGGAAATAAGCCCTAATGTGTTTTTGGTGTCCAAAATTAATAAAAGACCCAGGCTTATTTTCAGGGAAACACGGTATATGAAAATGATTGTACAAGTTATAAAGAAAAAAAGCTTTTCTCCATAACAGCTTGCTTGCATTTTCACACATTTGCTGTTTATAGAAAGTGTGATTAGTACAGACAATACCCACCTTCTGTACACACAATCACATCATTTAGTGTTTAAAGCTGAAGTATAGCTCAAAAAGAAAAGAAAAAAAAAAACATTCTCTAAAGCTCTAGTGTGCTAACTTACCTGTAATGAAGAATGACCTACGTTGTGCAGGCAGCTGGATCCTGTAGATTACACAAGTTTTCACAATAAGGAATATGAATTTTTGGGCACCAAAATTAAAACATAATAAGAATTATTCTAAAAGCATACAAGTTTTATAAATACATATGTTATAAAAACAAATGCACAACATATTATTCAACAGGAAAAACCACCACAAAGTACATATCTTCATCACATAAAAAGTGTGTAACTTGTGAGTATAAGACCCAACGCGTTTCAACTCTCCAGGCGTATGAGTCTTTTTCAGGGGGTTAATACAGTGATGGGCTAATGATCACAAAATAGGAGTTAGGATGAGCGCATTCACCAACAATATCCTGAAGAGAATAGTTCTGGAACTGCACAAGGAACGCCCAAAGGTGCACATTCAACCCAATAATCCTAAAGACTTAATCATATTGGCCAGGATGGTGTTACACTTGAAGTGGCAAAAACTGCAATAAAAAAAATAAAAGTAGATAGAGAAATGAATTTAAAATCCATAACCTCGGTCCACATGTTGCATGCAAAAAAGAAAAAAGCAGAGCCACTTTAACCGACCAGTACACAGGAAATGCCATTTTACAGTAACTTTATAAAGACAGTAGCTTCATAAATAAAGATATTAACACCCGCAGTCCTGGAAGATGAGAGCCAGGAGGAGGATCCATGTTGTGAAGCTTTCTCCAACATCCAGGGACATCCTTCAATATGTATCGGCGTATACCACGCACAGGCGTATAGCAAGCACCCTAACTTAAAGCGGGGGTTCACCCAAATTTTAGTTTTTTAACATTACATCTAGCAGAGCCAGCATAGTAAGGGCATTTACTTTCGGCAGGTAATTTTTTTTTTTTCTCCGTACATACCTTTATATTCTGTTTTTGTCCAGGGCTTCCAGGTTCCGATGACTGCGGGACTGGGCGTTCCTATCCTTCGGTTCGATGATTGGCGGCTTGTGAAACAGGTGACCTGTCGCACAACGCACATCACCAGATGTCGGGAAATAGCCGATCTGCGAGTCGGCACTATACGGCGCCTGCACAGTCAGCTCTTCACGGCGGGCGCAGGCGCCGTATAGTGCCGACTAGCAGCTCGGCTATTTCCGGAAATCTGGTGATGCGCGTTGTGCGACAGGTCACCTGTTTCACAAGCCGTCAATCATCGACCTGAAGGATAGGAACGCCCAGTCCCGCAGTCATCGGAACCCTGAGGCAGGGATAGGAACGCCCAGTCCCGGAGTCATCAGAACACGGAAGCCCTGGACCAAATCAGAATATAATGGTATGTACGGAGAAAAAAAAAAAAGACCTGCCGAAAGTAAATGCCCTTACTATGCTTAGTCTAATGTTAAACATTTGTTACCTCCACTTTAAATAGGGAAGTTTCAGGAAAAAAACTTTCCACAGCCCCCTGCGTATAACACGCAGGCACAGTTTACCCTCTATTTTCAGGGTAAAAAAGTGAGTGTTATACGCCAATAAATAGTGGGGCAGATCCACAGAGCGAGTACGCCGGCTTATCTACTGATACGCCAGCGTACTTTCAAATTACCCGCGTCGTATCTTTAGTTTGAATCCTCAAACCAAGATACGACGGCATCTGGGTTAGATCCGACAGGCGTACGGCTTCGTACGCCTTCGGATCGTAGATGCAATACTTCGGCGTCCGCTGGGTGGAGTCCGCGTCGTTTTCCGCGTCGGGTATGCAAATTAGCTATTTCCGACGATCCATGAACGTACGAGCGGCCGTCGCATTCTTTTACGTCGTCTCTAGACGGCTTTTTCCGGCGTATAGTTAAAGCTGGTGTTTTGCGGCGTATAGTTAGATTTGCCATGTTAAGTTTGGCCGTCGTTCCCGCGTTTAATTTGAATTTTTTTTTTTTTTTGCGTAAGTCGTCCGTGAATCGGGATGGACGTAATTCACGTCTATGTTAAAAAAAATGACGTCCTAGCGACGTCATTTAGCGCAATGCACGGCGGTAAATTTCGGGACGGCGCATGCGCAGTTCATTTGGCGCGGGGACGCGCTTCATTTAAATGAAACACGCTCCCTAATCGCCGATTTGAATTCCACCGCCAGAGATAGACTACACCGCCGTAACTTACGGCGCAAAATCTTTAAGGATTCGATTTAAAACCAGGTAAGGTACGGCTGCGCGGGTGCAGATCTCTGTGGATCTGCCCCACAGTATGTTAGCTCACTAAAGCTATAGAGAATGTTTTTTTTTTTACTTCAGCTTGGAACCTCATGCAGTGTTGGCATTTCTCAAAGTAATTCACAGTAACCAGGGTGAAGTTTATATAAAACCTGCTCTGGGAAAATATCAGTATTGCCTTTGCTGGCCTTCTTTTTTAAAAAGCAAGTTGCTTGGCTGACCGATATCTAGGAATGTTGGATGCTTGTCTCCTGCCTCATTCTGTAGTTTTATCCTCCAAACCCTTACATCACTGTCCTATAGTGATGTAGAGGTGAAAAGAGGGTGCACAATGGGGAACAGAGGCATCTGACGCTCCTGATTTCTTTAGAGAGGTGACAAGTTCTCTTTAATAACACAAAGTTTTCATTAGTATCCTATTTATTACAATTCGGCAAAGAAGTACACATATTTGTATTAATGAAGCCCTGTACACACGATCGGTTTGTCCGATTAAAAAAGACCGATGGACTGTTTTCATCGGACAAACCGATCGTGTGTGGGCCCCATCGGTTTGTTTTCCACCGGTGAAAAAAAATAAAACATGTTTTTAAATTTTTCCTATGGATAAAAAAACAATAGAAAAAAACGATCGTCTGTGTGAAAGTCCATCGGTCAAAAATCCACGCATGCTCAGAATAAAGTCGACGCATTCTCGGAAGCATTGAACTTCATTTTTCTCAGCACGTCGTAGTCTTTTACGTCACCGCATTGGACACGGTCGGATTTTTGACCGATGGTGTGTAGGCAAGACTGATGAAAGTCAGCTTCATCGGATATCCGACGAAAAAATCAATCGGATTAGATTCCATCAGATATCCGATCGTGTGTACGAGGCTTAAGGCTCCAAATCATGCTCTGTGCACTGTGCATTTCCTTCACCTGTCTTGCGTTAAAACATAGAAAATACAGTATAAAAATAACTGTCATTTAGTAAACAATCTGTAAAGTTTTGGGAATGTCTTATAAAGGGTCTTCCACCCAAAATTTAAGCCAGGTTTACCATAACTTTGACAGTAAAATCATGTTAAAACTGCTTCAGCTACTACCAGAATTTATTGTTTTCATTATTATTATGTTTTGGTGCAGGTATATTAAAATGCATAATTGTTCTTTAGTTTGTTTTTTTATACCAATGCATATGTAAAAATGATTTTTTATAATATGTATTTTGAATTTTATGGTGTGTCTTTTTTATCTTAAAGCGGGAGTTCACCCGAAATTTTTTTTTTAACATTAGATTGAGGCTCATTTTGTCAAGGGGAATCGGGTAGTTTTTTTAAAATCGAAGTAGTACTTACCGTTTTAGAGAACGATCTTCTCCGCCGCTATGGTCTTCGGGACTGGGCGTTCCTATTTGATTGACAGGCTTCCGACGGTCGCATACATCGCGTCACGAGTAGCCGAAAGAAGCCGAACGTCGGTGCGGCTCTATACGGCGCCTGCGCACCGACGTTCGGCTACTTTCGGAAAATCGTGACACGATGTATGTGACCGTCGGAAGCCTGTCAATCAAGTAGGAACGCCCAGTCCCACAGCCCATACCCGGAAGCGGCGGGGAAGATGCATCTCTAAAACGGTAAGTACGGCTTCGATTGTAAAAAAAAACACCCGATTCCCGATTCCCCTTGACAAAACGAGCCTCAATCTAATGTTTAAAAAAAAGGTTTTTAGATAAGCGACGCTTCTTGTATGTTCTACTTTTATTTCACAATGCATTGCATGATTTCTATCCCACTTCTCTTCACTTCCCCTCTTTTTCCCTACCCCCCCCCCCTTTTTTTCCTCTTTCTCCCCCCCCCCCTTTGCTGTACAACTTACTATATATAGCAAAGTTATTAATCTGATTATTCAATGCTATCTATGGTATTTATTGCATCCATTATCATTTGTTACACATTGTGAATTTGTTATATTCATTTTTGTTCTTATTCAAAAAATTCAATAAAATATTTGGAACCAAAAAAAAAGTTTTTTGGGTGAACCTCCACTTTAACTACATATTGAGGTTTATTTACTAAAACTTGAGAGTGCACCAATGGGCTTCCATGTTTGTTTGTTTTTTTTTGTCAAAGCTTAAAGGGGTATGTAAAGGTTTGTTTTTTAGTTTCGAAATAGATTCCTTTAAGCTAGCGCATTGTTGGTTCACTAATTTGTTTTCTTTGTCTGAATTTCTCACTTCCTGTTCCTCCTCAGTAAGCTGTTCTGGCTGACTAACCTCCAGCCAGATGATGGTGGAAAGCTTACTGAGGAGAAACAGGAAGTGAGAAATTCAGACAAAGAAAAAAACATTTAGAAGGGAAAAGGAAGGAAAGGGTAAGTGAACCAACAATGCACTAGCTTAAAGGAACCTATTTAGAAAATAAAAAACAAACCTTTACAACCCCTGTAATTGAACAAGCTGATTGGTTACCATGCACAGCTGCTCCAGATTTTGCACTTTCCAGTTTTAGTGTATTTAATATTCATTTAAGCTTGAGATACAGTATATATATATATATATATATATATATATATATATATATATATATTTATTGGCGTATAACACTCACTTTTTTACCCTGAAAATAGAGGGTAAACTGTGCCTGCGTGTTATACGCAGGGGGTTATGGAACCTTCTTTTCCTGAAACTTCCCTCTTAAAGTTAGGGTGCGTGTTATACTCCGATAAATACGGTATTCAAATTCAAAACATCAGCTTCTACCTTCAGCTTGGTCAGTTAAGCTTTGAAAATGAAAGGTAGGAGATGATTGGTTGGCATGTACAGCAGCTACAAAATCTGGCTGCTCTAAGTCTTAGCAAATCCCTCTGATACATGTTACAGAAGAGGGCCAAAGGAGGATTACTGTTTAATAGATTAGCTATTGTACTATTCTATTGTACCCCTCACAAATATACAGTCTAGACACAGCTTTATATTTTGCAGAGTGATAAATGCCTTGTTTTTTGTTTGTTTTTTCCCTCTAATGAGCATTTTTAGCACAGTCCCCTACGAAGAACCACCACACATCATCCACTAGTGAGGCTGTCCCCCCTCCCACGCTGACACAGAACCACGCCTTCTCACTGCCTCCCGGTCATGCTGTGTGTTGTTTCATGGATGGAGGAGTTGGCCTTTATGACATGGGTGCTAAGAAGTGGGATTTTTTGCGGGATTTGGTATGAAGTTTTTTTTTTTTAAGTAACCAATTGCCAACTTTAATAATCTTAAGGTAGCATATCAGATTCAGTTTTGGTCTGTTTGGATGTTTATTGAATTTTTTCAAAAAAGAGTGTTTACAACTTAGTGAAGGAAGCCACATGAAGATCCCACATAACAGAAGGACGAGGCACATACAGAGGTGTAGAGCATACAAGAAAAAGAAATCACGCTGTTAGGCAAACCAGAAGCATAATCCACAACGAATATAGTATAAAACACAATCGGATTGTCCAAAATATAAGCCCAAATAGAGTATCAGCGCTGTTGTGAGCAATTGTACATTCTTTGATGATATTACAAATGGGTGCATTGCATATGGAAGATTCTGTTTTTTTTAACCACTTAAGGACCACCGGCACGGCTGGGCACAAGGGCGTACATGTACGTCCCCTTTAAGAACGCAGCCGTGGGTCGCAAAGCGCGCCGCCGGCCCGAAGCTCCGTGACCGTGCCTGTGGGACCCGCAGGCCCGATCGCTGCCGGTGTCCCGCGATCGGTCACAGGAGCTGAAGAACGGGGAGAGGTGAGTGTAAACAAACCTTCCCTGTTCTTCTCTGTGGCACTGTCATAGGGAACGATGATCAGTGACTTTGCACGTCCAGCCACGCCCCCTACAGTAAAGCCGCGTACACACGATCAGTCGATCCGATGAGAACGGTCTGATGGACCGTTTTCATCGGTTGACCGATGAAGCTGACTGATGGTCCGTCGCGCCTATACACCATCGGTTAAAAAAACTATCGTGTCAGACCGCGGTGACGTAAAACACAACGACGTGCTGAAAAAAACAAAGTTCAATGCTTCCAAGCATGCGTCGACTTGATTCTGAGCATGCGTGGATTTTTAACCGATGGTTGTGCCTATTAACGATCGTTTTTGACCTATCGGTTAGAAATCCATTGGTTAAATTTAAAGCAAGTTGGCTTTTTTTTAACCGATGGTTAAATAACCTATGAGGCCCACACACGATCGGTTTTGATCGATGAAAACGGTCCATCAGACCGTTGTTCTGTTTAACCTATCGTGTGTACGAGGCCTAAGAATCACTCCCTTAGAGCACACTTAATCCCTTAGCGCCCCCTAGTGATTAACCCATTCACTGCCATTGTCATTTTCACAGTAATCGGTGCATTTTTATAGCACTTTTCGCTGTGGAAATGACAATGGTCCCAAAAATGCATCAAAAGTGTCCGATGTGTCGCAGTCACGAAAAAAAAACGCTGATCACCGCCATTAGTAGTAAAAAAACAATTATTAATAAAAATGTCATAAAACTATCCCATATTTTGTAAACGCTATAAATTTTGCGCAAACCAATCAATAAACGCTTATTGCGTTTTTTTTTTTACCAAAAATATGTAGAAGAATACGTATCAGTATACGTATGAGGAAAAAATATGTTTTTTTATATATTTTTTGGGGGATATTTATTATAGAAAAAAGTAAAAAATATTTAATTTTTTTCAAAATTGTCGCTCTATTTTTGTTTATAGCGCAAAAATAAAAACCGCAGAGGTGATCAAATACCACGAAAAGAAAGCTCTATTTGTGGGGAAAAAGGACGTCAATTTTGTTTGAGAGCCACGTCTCACAACCCCGCGCAATTGTCAGTTAAAGCGACGCAGTGCCGAATCGCAAAAAAGGGCAAGGTCCTTTACCTGCATAATGGTCCGGGTCTTAAGCAGTTAATGAGAACATTCCGTGACACATACCAGAACCTGAGCCAGAGAACCTGACCACATTTGGTTTTGAAATGTAAATTAAGGCTTCATTTAGACAGTTGGGGGGGAAGGGGGCAGCAAAAATATGCTGTTGAGCTGCCTTTTTTCCATCCACCCCCCCCCCCTTAGGCAAATGGGGAAGTGCCACCCCAGCACAAACACAGTGGGCCAGATCCACGTACCCTGGCGCATATTTCCGTTGGGCGTAGCGTATCTAAGATACACTACGCCGCCGTAACTTACTTTTTTTTGTATCCTCAAAGAATGTGCGCCGTAAGTTACGGCGGCGTAGTGTAACTTTGGCGGCGTAATGGCGCGCAATTCAAATGGATGTGATGGGGGCGTGTTTTATGTAAATACGTCTTGACCCGACGTAAATGACGTTTTTTTCCAACTGCGCATGCGCCGTCCGTGGGGGTATCCCAGTGCGCATGCTCGAAATTAAACCGGAACAAGCCAATGTTTACGACGGTGACGTCATTCTACGCAAAGCTCTATTCGCGAACGGCTTACACAAACGACGTAACATTTTCAAAATTCGACGCGGGAACGACGGCCATACTTAACATAGGATACGCCTCATATAGCAGGGGTAACTATACTCCGGAAAAAGCCGAACGCAAACGGCGTAAAAAAAAATCGCCGGCCGGACGTACGTTCGTGGATCGCCGTATCTAGCTTATTTGCATACTCAACGCGGAATTCGACGGAAACGCCACCTAGCGGCCAGCGGAAAAATGCACCTACGATCGGACGGCGTACTAAGGCCCCGTACACACGACCGAACATGTCTGCTGAAACTGGTCCGCGGACCAGTTTCGGCAGACATGTTCGGTCGTGTGTACGGCCGATCGGACAGGATTCCAGCGTACATTTGCCCGCCAGACCATTTTCGAGCGGACAAATGCTTCTAAACTTGCTTAGAAACATGCCCGCTGGAATCCTGTGCGTCGGACATGGTCATCTGTACAGACTTACCGTACATGTCCGAGCGGCCGCCATCCCTCGCATGCGTCGAATGACTTTGACGCATGCGTGGAAGCATTGACCTTTCAGCGTCGCGCACGTCGCCGCGTCATCGTCGTGGCGACGGCGCAAACACGTCACCGCGCTGTCTGTCCGCGCGGATTGTCTCTCATTTCTGTATGATGGTGTATACAGCCATCATACAGAAATCTCCGGGCGGACATGTCCGCTGAAAACGGTACGGCGGACCGTTTTTAGCGGACATGTTTGCCCGTGTGTACAAGGCCTTAGACGTACGCCTGTTGGATCCATCCGAGATGCCGTCTTATCTTGTTTTGTAGATACAAAACAAAGATACGACGCGGGAACTTTGAAATTACGCGGCGTATAAATAGATATGCCGGCATAATTCTTCTGTGAATGTGGCCCAGTATATGCTGCCCCACGGAAGAAGACCCACTTCAATGAGGCCTCATATATTTGTACAGTCGACAGGAAGGGGTTACATTTGTGTTTTGGGATTTGAAAATAAATACATGTTTTTAAAAGATTGACTTTATTTAATAAAAAAAAAGCAAAAAACATCCAGTTATCTTAAATGTTGGGATGATTTAGGTTGGTTTAATTTGACATTTCATGCTGTGTAGGGCCACATTGAAACCATCTTTGATTGCAAATTCAAACCGGACGATCCAAATTTATTGGCTACAGCATCATTTGATGGTACAATAAAAGTCTGGGACATCAACACACTGACAGCCGTGTACACGTCACCAGGAAATGAAGGTGTTATCTACTCTTTGTCCTGGGCACCAGGTAAGTTGTTTGTCATACTGAGATTCTAAAGTGTCCATTCTATTAACACACAGTCTTTCATTTAGTAATCATTTACTTTCTTCCTAGGAGATTTAAATTGTATAGCAGGTGCAACATCAAGGAATGGAGGTTTCATCTGGGATGTTAAGAAAGGGAAAATGATAACACGATTCAACGAGGTAGGAGCTTTTAAATCAAAAGGTCTTCAGTTTGCCAGCTAATCATGAATTTTGTATTTCTTGTATTGTCTTCTAATTGCCAAAGTGCCAGTATGTTGGAATCTGTAAACATAGAGCAAACTCAAACATAGCTGCAGCGGGTAAGAATTAAAATGATGCCTTGTCTACATGTATAAACCATGTAATCAGGGCCGGCCCTATGATGGGACCAGGTGGTACCATAGGTACCAGGCGGCATTTTTAGGGGGGGCAGCATACTGACACCTGCCAGCCAGCCCGTTCCGCCTGCTCCGCTGCATGTGGGGAGCGCGGCGCCGGGCTGCCTGTGAAGACACTCGCAGAGGGGGGGGGAGCAGTCAGCGAGTGAGCGGGCAGGCGCCACTGCCTGTGAGGAGCCCGGCGCCCCTGCTGTTAGTGGTGACAAGAGCGGGCAGGCAGAACATTTCTATATACATGTATAGAGCCATGACAGGTCCTCTTTATACTGCTTTATACATGTATAGAGCCATGACAGGTCCTCTTTATATTCCTATACATGTATAGAGCCATGACAGGTCCTCTTTATACTCCTATACATGTATAGAGCCATGACAGGTCCTCTTTATACTCCTATACATGTATAGAGCCATGACAGGTCCTCTATATACTCCTATACATGTATAGAGCCATGACAGGTCCTCTTTATACTCCTATACATGTATAGAGCCATGACAGGTCCTCTTTATACTCCTATACATGTATAGAGCCATGACGGGTCCCCTTTAGTTATCATGATATAAAATAATGAATGTGGGGGCCTTTTGGTGGGCGTGATTTTTTTTGGGGGGGGGGGGGCAGCATTTCATTTTTGGTCCCAGGCAGCACAATGTCTTGGGCCGGCACTGCATGTAATAGCTCTAAACATAGTGCCAGTAATCAGCTTATATTACTGCTACAGTAAGAAGAATGTAAATTAAATATGACAGCAATCACATGACAATTATGTTCACAGGAAAAGCAGACAAGAGGGTAGGACAAGTACATTAAAGTGGATGTAAACCCACATTTTTTTATTTATTTTTTTGCTGTCACAGTGTAGAGTATAAGATTTCCTATCATCTGTGCCCAGTCTTGCCACAAAGAGTTAATCCAGCTCTGAGCAATCTTCTTTTTTCAGTGAGATAAACGGACAAACAGGAGAAAACTTTTGTCTGTTCTTCCCCCTTGCTGTGAGTGACAGGTTATTTACATATCTCTTGCACTAGCCTGAGACAGGCATTATTTTATAATTCCCACCTCCACTCCTTATCTGAAGTCATGTGGTTACTTTTCTGGATTTTGACTGGATGTTAGTGATCATAGCAAAAATTAGTGTAAGGAATACACAGGGGAAAATGCATGTTGACAAGGTGAGTGTAGAGGTGGGCGGGGAGTCTACTGACATCACGACTCCACCCACAGAGCTCCAGACAACAGACCCACCCACAGAATCTGCAGTTTTTCAGTTCTTATAACAGACAGAGGGGAGACATTTGACAGGTAAGGATACACACAGGAGGCACATATATACTTATAGATCAGCACTATGGCAGTAGTTTAGAAAGGATGAGAGTGGCTTTACATCCACTTTAAGGCTGGTTTCACACAGGCTTTGTAGGCCACATCCACCTGCTCAGCAGGGGATCTCCCCGATGAGTAGACGGATGGCAGGTCCTTGTCCACTCTGCAGAGCGGACACGGACACAACCCTGCTGTTCTCTATGGGGTTTCAGATGGAAACGGACTGCCTGTCCATTTCCATCTGACTGTCATTTGATCCAATCCGTTGTTTTTGGTGGTCAAGATTGGATCTGATACACTGTATCCACTGACATCAGCTCCATAGAGAGCATGGGATGGTCTGATCAGGTCTGCCTGAAATACTGACAGGCGGACCTGATTGGATACCCCATGTGAAAACAGCCTTAATTTTAACAGGGCCAACTTTACCAAACTGTGCTCCATGCTTAATGACACTAAATGGGAAGATATTCTAGTAACTAAAAACATGGAGGAAAAGTGAGAGTGCTTTTAGGTAATGGCATTTGCCAGTGTATTCCAAAGGGCAACAAATATAAAAGAACTAAGGCTAAACCTGGGTGGCTAAATTCTAATGTAAAAAGGCACATAAAGAAATAAATCTGTCCTTTAACCACTTAAGACCTGGACCAAAATGCAGGTAAAGGACCTGGCCAGTTTTTGCGATTCGGCACTGCGTCGCTTCAACTGACAATTGCGCGGTCGTGCGATGTGGCTCCCAAACAAAATTGGCGTCCTTTTTTCCCACAAATAGAGCTTTCTTTTGGTGGTATTTGATCACCTCTGTGGTTTTTATTTTTTTGCGCTATAAACAAAAATAGAGTGACAATTTTGAAAAAATAATAAATATCCCCCAAAAATATATAAAAAAAATGTTTTTTTTTCCCTCAGTTTAGGCCGATACGTATTCTTTTACCTATTTTTGATAAAGAAAATCGCAATAAGCGTTTATCGATTGGTTTGCGCAAAATTTATAGCGTTTACAAAATAGGGGATAGTTTTATTGCATTTATTTTTTATTTTTTTTAACTACTAATGGCGGCGATCAGCAATTTTTTTCGTGACTGCGACATTATGGCGGACACATTGGCCAATTTTGACACATTTTTGGGACCACAGCAAAAAATTCTATAAAAATGCATTGTTTACTGTGAAAATGACAATTGCAGTTTGGGAGTTAACCACTAGGGGGCGCTGAAGGGGTTAAGTGTGACCTCATATGTGTTTATAACTGTAGGGGGGCGGTGCTGGACGTGTGACGTCATTGATCGCCTTTCCCTATATCAGGGAACAGACGATCAATGACAGTGCCACAGTGAAGAACGGGGAAGCTGTGTTTACACACAGCTCTCCCCGTTCTTCAGCTCCGGGGACCGTTCGCGGGACTCCGGCGGCGATCGTGTCCGCGGGTGCCGCGGTCACGGAGCTTCGGACCGGGTCGCGGGTGCGTGCCCGCGACCCACTGCTGGGCACTTAAAGAGGACGTACAGGTATGTGCTTGTGCCCAGCCGTGCCATTCTACCGACGTATATGTGCAGGAGGTGGTCCTTAAGTGGTTAAAAATCATAAGACTGAGGGGACACCGGCAACATTACAACACTACAAAGAATGCATTCGAAAATGTAAAGCCGCGTACACACGGCCATTTTTAATGTCCTAGAAAAAACTATGTTTTTATCGTAGTGTTTCTTGTCAAGGCTGCCTTGCTTACACACGATCGTGAAAAAAAATGCTAGAGCAAAGCACAGTGACATACAACACGTACGACGGCACTATAAAGGTGAAGTTCCATTCAGATGGCGCCACCCTTAGGGCTGCTTTTGCTGATTTTGTGTTAGTAAAAGTTTGGTGAGAGACGATTCGCACTTTTCAGTCTTCGTGTTTTTCAGTCTGTTACAGCGTGACAAATGTGCTATCTCCATTACAGACGCTAGTTTTACCAGAATGAGTGCTCCCGTCTCATAACTTGCTTCTGAGCATGCACGTTTTTTCCCCGTCGTTAAAGCCTACACACGACCAATTTTCACAACGTGAAAAACGACAACGTGAAAATTTTTTAATTTTACATTTTTAATGCCCATTTGTCACGTAGAGAAAAATGCTCTGGAGCCCACACACGATCGTTTTTAATGACCATTTTAAAAAATGGCATTTTTCACGCCATGAGAAACGGTCGTGTGTACGCGGCATAAGAGCGTGATCAGGGCAGCAAAAATAGACCATGAGAGACACAGAGGAAAGGAGAGTAAAAAGAATCCCAAGAAATGTGTTTAAATATATTAATAGTAAAAAAGCTATGTCAGAGGATATTGGCCCCATAAAGGATGATCAAGGGAACTATTACCAAATGTGTCTCTATCACCAAGAGCATCAAGTGTATGTCCAAACCAGACAAAAGAGGTAGCCGCTCAACAAGGCTACACATCTTATTTTGCTGCTATATAATCAACTTTAAAATATTTGATATTCATTGTGATTTTTTCTTGTTATAGCATGGAAAAAATGGCATTTTCTGTATCTCTTGGAGCCATAAAGATTCTAAGCGCATTGCCACATGCAGTGGAGATGGATTCTGGTGAGTGGAGAAATCAATGATTTGGGCTTTATGATTCTCACTTATCAAAGGGTTTGTAAAAAAAACTACTACTATTGCATAGAATAGATTGTGCCTTATCTACCAATTACAAATCTTTACTGGATAAACATAAGTTTTAGTCTAACAATACTGTGAGACAATATGGATTGTCTGAGAGAGTTTTTCGTTTTGGCATTTTAATTAAAGCCCAACTTAAGGAAATTTGGAAGTTCTCCCTTGCAGTATGGCTGCTCTGCACTGCAAGGGCTAACTGCTTGTTTATTCTAAGGAAGTTGTGATGGAGCTAAATAAAATGATTATTTTTGTGTTTGTTACTTTTTCCTAAAACACTCAAATGTTGCTTTTCTTTCTTATATTGTTTTATTTCTTGATAAATATATATGTGTGTGGGTATTGCAACAAGTGTTATTATCCTTAAAAGAAGTTATGACAGAGTTACAGCAGATCTCAGCTCGGAGTGAAGACAAAA
Source organism: Rana temporaria (assembly GCF_905171775.1). NCBI lineage: Eukaryota > Metazoa > Chordata > Amphibia > Anura > Ranidae > Rana > Rana temporaria. Next base: position 551,786,156 of record NC_053489.1, read on the forward strand.
AGACAGATGGTTTAACTATTAATACTAAACAGCTGTTACCCCTCCTCCCTTCTTCCACCGAAGAAGCAAATATGGCCCTGAGTGAAGGACCCTGTGAGTCTGAGAGTAGGACCTCATGCCAAGAATAAACGTCGCAAGAAGGAAGCCATATATGGACTAAGCCAATCAAATGTGCTCATGTGAATGATGTCATTCTGTCTATAAAGCTATGATAATAAAGGGTTCGGCCTCTTGACAGTCGGACACAGAAACAAGCAAACTCTCCTCGTGTCTGCATGTTTTCACAATTTGAATCAGGGGCAGTCTAGGTTGCTCTGGTGTTGTGCCAGAGAACGTCTATTTCAAAGTATAAAAGCACTTTCATATACAGTGCCTTGAAAAAGTATAACTACCCATTGAAATTTTCCACATTTTGTCACGTAAATGTATTAAATTGGGATTTTAGGTGATAGACCAACACAAAGTGGTACATAATTGTGAAGTGGAAGGAAAATGATAAATGGTTTTAATTTTTTTTTTACAAAAAAATATCTGAAAAGTGGGGTGTGCATTTGTAGTCAGCCCCCTTTACTCTGATACCTCTAACTAAAATCTAGTGGAATCAATTGGTAAATAGAGTCCATGTGTAATTTAATCTCAGTATAAATACAGCTGTTCTGTGAAGCCCTCAGAGGTTTGTTAATGAACCTTATTGAACAAACAGCATCACGAAGGCCAAGGAACACACCAGACAGGTCAGGGATAAAGTTGTGGAGAAGTTTAAAGCAGGGTTAGGTTATAAATACATATCTCAAGATTTCAACATCTCACGGAACACTGTTCAATTCATCATTCGAAAAAGGAGAGTATGGTACAACTGCAAACCTACCAAGACATGGCCATTCCACCTAAACTGACAGGCTGGGCAAGGAGAGCATTAACCAGAGAAGCAGCCAAGAGACCCATGGTAACTCTGGAGGAGCTGCAGAGATCCACAGCTAAGGTGGGAGAATCTTTCCACAGGACAACTATTAGTCGTGCACTCCACAAATCTGGCCTTTATGGAAGATTGGCAAGAAGAAAGCCATTGTTGAAAGAAAGTCATAAGAAGTCTTGTTTGCAGTTTGCAACAAGCCATGTGGGGGACACAGCATGTGGAAAAAGGTGCTCCGGTCAGATGAGATCAAAATTGGCCTAAAAGCAAAACACTATGTGTGATGGAAAACTAACACTGCATATCACCCAGAACACACCATCCCCACCATGTCTGCAAAAGACTTGAGACTGGGGCAGAGGTTCACTTTCTCGCAGGACAACGACTCTAAACATACAGCCAGAGCTACAATGTAATGGTTAAGATCAAAGCATATTTATGTGCAAAGCCCTGTACACACGACCGGGATTGCTGGGGGTATAAAGTCCACCGTGGAATCCCGACAGGAAAACCGAGAACCTGCTCAGTAAGTTTGCCCGTGTACACATGACCGGGTTTCCCGTTGGGAAAACTGCGGGGTGACCTTTGCCCGGGAATCCCGGCCGTGTGTATGCTCCCTCACAATGTTTTCCCATAGGAAAACTGCCGGGTTTAAAACCGCCGGGAATCCCGGCAGGAAAATAGAGAGCAGGTTCTCTATTTTCTCGGCAGGATTCCCAGCAGTTTTCCTGTCAGAAAAACTGCGAGGAAGCATACACACGGCCGGTTTTCCCGGCCAAATGCTCTCCTGGCAGTTTTCCTGGCAGGAAAACCGGTCGTGTTTACGAGGCTTTTGAATGGCCCAGTCAAAGTCCAGACCGGAATCCAATTGAGAATCTGTGGCAAGACTTAAAAATTGCTGTTCACGGAGGCTCTCCATCCAATCTGATAGAGCTTAAGCTATTTGGCAAAAATGTCACTCTCTAGATGTGCAGAGCTGCTGATATACTCAAAAGACTTGCAGCTGTAATTTCAGCGAAGGGTGGTTCTACAAAGTATTGACACAGTGGGGCTGAATACAAATGCAAATACAAATACACCCCACACTTTTCACACATTTATTTGTAAAAAAAAAAATTGAAACCCATTTATCATTTTCCTTCCACTTCACAATTATGTGTCACTTTGTGTTGGTCTATCACATGAAATCCCAATAAAATACATTTACGTTTTTGTTTGTAACATGACAAAATGTGGAAAATGTAAAGGGGTATGAATACTTTTTCAAGGCACTGTACCTGATCCTCCACTCCCTGGTAGACGCTCCCCCATGCTACAGTGATAGACTGTCCCTCTGCACCATTATGTTATGGACCCTGCATTGTTCTTGATGACATCAGGACCATAGACCACTGGAGTATGGGCGAGAAGACACTAAAAGGACTGGTATCGTAGTGCAAAGTATCTCCTATGCCCCTAGACCTAAACAAGCAGTAAACCCTTTGGGAGAATTTTCAGATTTAGATATACTTTACGTGAAACTTTGATATATTAGATTCGCTCATTGTATTAAATTTGTTATTCTGGTTCATGCATTATAAAAGTGAGAAATGTTTATTTTCCTTTAAAATTGTTTCAGCATTATTCGCACAATTGATGGGAAGGTTTTGCACAAGTATAAACACCCAGCGGCTGTGTTTGGATGTGACTGGAGCCAAAACAACAAGTGAGTCAGAGGTTCTCAAACTGTTGGGTCTCGTCTATGAGACCTACTGCGTAAGCTAGGGAGGCTTTTTATTGCAGACATTAGTTTGTAACTTATGTATTCAAATAGTTGTTTTACAAATTTTCTTTACTGCAGATCCAATGTATATAACAGTTTATAGTCACCGCTTGAACTTGCTTTGGCTATTCCTGAAGATAGGCAACGAATATTTAAGGCTTTCTAGAAAAACTTTTATGTTTCATGCACAATGGACTTAAAAATTGCTGATTCCACAAGAGTTTTGTGTTTTTCCTGTAGAAGCAACTCAGTGTTATCCTATATGTCCATGCACATTAGGACGTTAAGAGGCATATTTTAAGCTCAGCGTTTTGGGGCAGTCGTTTTCTGAAAAAAAAACAAAAAAAACATGCTAAATGCTCCTAAATGCCTGTACAAAAATGCTCCATATAAGAGTTTATTTCTGCCAAACGAACTGTCTTTTTTTAATCCCAGTATGCATTAACTCTGATGCCGCGTACACATGATCATTTTTCGTCATGAAAAAAAACTATGGGCCAGATTCACAGACAAATACGTTGCGCAGCGGCGGCTCAACGTATCCCATTTACGTTACACCACCGCAAGTTTATAGCGTAAGTGCCTGATTCACAAAGCACTTACCTGTAAACTTGCGGCGGTGTAACGTAAATCCGCTCGGCGCAAGCCCGCCTAATTAAAATGGGGCGGGCACCATTTAAATTAGGCGCGTTCCCGCGCCGAACATACTGCGCATGCTCCGTCGGGAAAATTACCCGACGCGTGTTGCGCTAAATGACGTCGCAAGGACGTCATTGGTTTCGACATTAACGTAAATGGCGTCCAGCGCCATTCACGGACGACTTACGCAAACAACGTGATTTTTCAAATTTCGACGCGAGAATGAAGGCCATACTTAACATTGGCTAGTCCATTGGCTTTGGCTAGTCCACCTAGCAGCCTTAGTTTTACGCGGCGTATCTCGACAGAAATGGCGTAAAGTTAGAGCGACGGGTAAAGCGGACGTTCGTGAATCGGCGTAACTAGCCATTTGCATATTCTACGCCGACCGCAATGGAATCGCCACCTAGCGGCCGGCCTAGAATTGCAGCCTAAGATCCGACGGTGTAAGTCAATTACACCTGTCGGATCTTAGGGCTAGCTATGCGTAACTGATTCTATGAATCAGGCGCATAGATACGTCAAACGTATCTCAGAGATACGACGGCATATCAGGAGATACGCCGTCGTATCTCTTCTGTGAATCTGGCCCTATGTTTTTCGAACTTCATCATTAAAACGACGTTGCCCACACACCATCGTTTTTTAAAAATGCTCTAGCAAAGCGCGTGACATACAACACATACAACGGCACTAAAAAGGGGAAGTTCCATGCGGATGACGCCACCCTTGGGGCTACTTTAGCTGATTTTGTGTTAGTAAAAGACAATTTGCGCTTTTCTGTCTGTTACAGCGTGATGAATGTGCTTACTCCATTATGAACGGTTGTTTTACTAGAACGAGCACTCCCGTCTCATAACTTGCTTCTGAGCATGCGCGGGTTTTTAACGTCATTTTAGCCCACACACGATCATTTTTTACAACCCGAAAAACGACATTGTTTAAAAAGTCGTTAAAAAATGCAGCATGTTCGAAAAAAAATGATGTAGTTTTTCAGAAGCCGAAAAATGATGTGAAGCCCACACACGATCATTTTGAATTAAATAAATTTAAAACAACGTTTTTTTCATGCCGAAAAATTATTGTGTGTACGCGGGCATGAGAATTATTGCTCAAAAACTGAACAGTGGTGTAAAAGGAGGACTCCTGCTTTGTGCAATGTCAACAGTGACTTTTTTTTTCCATCCAAATCTATTCAATATAATAACTAGTCTACTTTCAACTTCTTTTCATTCTGCAACTCATTACTATTATTATTAACTAAGAACAAGGCACCAAATTTTAGCTTCAGAATTGTTTTACAGTACAGATGTCAATAGATAAAAATAGCTAATATTGTCATCATAATTGAAATACAGATGTCCCATCACGTACGATGAGTCAGTATGATGAGTTTTCCAGGGGTGCCAAAATCTAGGAGACTTTTGTAGAGAAAATGATGCTCTGGCCAGGGCCATTCTACCTCTAGCCCCCTCACTGACCTGTAGAGGAGGGGAGGGGGCCAGTGCTTAGTTCATAAATATTGCAGACCTTTGGGGGCTGTGAAATGTTTCCCTAAATTTTATTGTATTTTTTAGCAAATCTAGGTACAATTATCCATGTGATACTATGTCATATAAAAGAGTATTTCCACAGAAATATATATGTAACAGCAACATATAAAGGCAGGATTCACGCACGTCTGTAAATAGAAGATGAAATAGAACCACTAAACAGTAGGCGGCTGTGTTTTTTGTACACAGTAGTCATTGACAAAGCGTGAAACAGCCTTCAAATGTGGGCATTTATGCTGTAACAGAACCCCTACCCTATATTAGAGAAACCATTGGTAAGTGTGACATGGTCAATACAATTAGTTTGTAGATGACACGTAAAGTTGCTCACAAGAATTGAGACACGATACCCAATCCTCCCAAATTTTTAGCAGGGAAACCTCTGGTCTCATGTTTTTTTTTTTCCTGTAAAGAAAAAAGAACAGTATTCACTAGTGGTAACCATAGGACAGTTCCAGCTCATATGTTTAAGATCCCTATCAGCTGCTTGCCATTTATGACATAAAGGGTTGTCCACTTTCTAAATTTTGAATAACTCAGGGGTGTCCATACTTTTTTTTAAAGAGGGCCAGATTTGATGAAGTGAACATGCGTGGGGGCCGACCATTTTGCCTGACATTCTTTGAACCATTAAAAGTTGGTCTAAGTGTGTTCGTTCGAGCAGTAATACACTGCCCAACAAGAATTCTCCTGCCTTTGTGGCTGTGTGTGGTGAAGAGATGAGGTTGGGCGTGTTATTTGGATATATATATCTTTTGTGGCCCCAAAGAATCCGCTGCTCAGGACTAAGGATGAGATCGGGCGTGTTATTTGGATATACCGTATTTATCGGCGTATAACACGCACCTTCACTTTAAGAGGGAAGTTTCAGGAAAAAAAATACATTTTAAATAAAGAACTGTGAAGTAAAATAAGGGTCAGTGCCCATCTGCAGCCTCTCCATTACCATGAATGCAGCCTCACCATTGCTATCAATGCAGCCTCACCATTGCCATGAATGCAGCCTCTCCATTGCCATGAATGCAGCCTGATCGATGCCCATCTTCAGCCTCGGAGGGGACGGGGGGCAGACGGGACGAGCACCAACAGATTACATGAATGAATGAATGACGAACTGAATCACCTCTGGGCGCTTTTTCCAGCCAGAGTCTGCTTGAATACAGCATACATACAGCAGGATCTCCTGTTTACATAGCAGCCTCTTTAATACAATGTCCCGCCTTCTATGATAGACACAAGAGCAGGGGCGGACTGACCATTGGGACTCTCGGGCACTGCCCGAGGGCCCCATGCCACTAGGGGGCCCCATCAGGGTTGCCAGGCTCAAAAAAAACAGGGACAGTATGTAAAAATCTGTGTTTTTTTTACATCTGTCCCTGATATGTCCGAAACCGACATGCTTTTGATGTGAAATGCCTGAGATTTTAGCTGCCCCGCCTCTGCACTGCCTCCTGGCGTTGTGGCCATCTATAAGCCCGGGGGCCCCATAATCTTCTATTGCCCGGGGGCCCCATGAGTTGTCAGTCCACCCCTGCACAAGAGTCATCCAATGGCAGTCCAGGAGACGGGACTTCCTATTACAGATGCCGCAGAGTAAACAGGAGATTCTCCAGTATGTAATCTGACGGCACTCGTCCCCCTCCTTGTCCCCTCCGAGGCAGCGCTGATAAATACAGTATATATCTTTTGTGGCCCTTGGGGGCCACAAAAGATATATATATATATATATCCAAATTACCAGGGGGGGCACATTAAACCAGAACGGGGGCCGCAATTGGCCTATGGGCTGGACTTTGGACATGCCTGGAATAACTGCATTGGTGTACGGTAGACCCTATGGAAACTACATACAAGTGTGTTTCTTGCAGGGATAGTTGTGCTAAAATAGGTGGCATAAACTGCATTCTCATCCCATTGTTCCTTGATTAAAGAAAGTCTTTATGGTGTTCCGTGTGATAAAATACCATACAATCTGAAAAGTATTGAATGAGATGGTGGCAATAAGGTTTTGTCTAAGGTAGAAGGCTGCAATACAACGTCTTGTAAACCAAACTGCTCCTCTGCAGAATGTTTTAGTTTGAGATACTGCAGCTGCCCTGTGGGGGAAACACTAGTTCCTGCTGTAGTGCAATGAAAGTCTTTAAAGCAAACCCATACATATAGTCCATGTAGATATTTTGGCCCAGATTCTGAAAGGGCTTACGACGGCACAACGCAATGTGCGCCATCGTAAGTCCTAATCTGGGCCGTCGTATCTATGCGACTGATTCTTAGAATCAATTGCGCATAGATAACCATTAGATCCGACAGGCGTAAGGCTCTTACGCTGTCGGATCTTAAATTCAATTATTTTTTTCGCCACTAGGTGTCGTTTTCCCGATCGAGTATGCAAATTAGCAAAATATGCGAATTCCCGAACGTACGCGCGGACGACGCAGTGAAGATACGACGTTTACGTTAAATTTGCGAAGCGTAAAGTTGCCCCTGCTATATGAGGGGCAACCAATGTTAAGTATGGCCGTCGTTCCCCCGTCGAAATTTAAAAATGTACGTCGTTTGCGTAAGTCGTCCGTGAATGGGGCTGGACGCCATTTACGTTCACGTCGAAACCAATGATGTCCTTGCGACGTCATTTAGCGCAATGCACGTCGGGAAATTTTATGGACGGCGCATGCGCAGTACGTTCGGCGCTGGAACGCGCCTAATTTAAATGATCCACGCCCCCTACCCGGATCATTTGAATTAGGCGGGCTTGCGCCTGGGGATTTACGCTACGCTGCCGCAACTTTACAGGCAAGTGCTTTGTGAATCAAGCACTTGCCCGTAAAACTTGCGGCGGTGTAACGTAAATGAGATACGTTACGCCGCTGCAGAGATGCAGCGATCTACGAGAATCTGCCCCTTTAAGTCTGATCTGGCCCACTGAAAGGCACTAGAGATTGTTACGAAATGAGGAAGCTCGGGTTTGTTCCAAATAGGATAAGTCAGACAAAATATATTTGATAGCTTTTTAAGGTAATGGTCAAAAGGGAAACTCCCTCCGGAGACATGGAAAGATTTTCAAGGGTTGAAATTCAATAAAGCTGCTGCGGTAGCCATAGTCATGTTGATCTACTGTGGAAACAACTACCAATATACATACACCAATTGAGAGGCATAATAATATCTCTGCAGATCTAACATTGACAGCCCACCCTGGAGAGGTGGAAGTTAAAGTAGAATTATAGGCAAAACTTTTTTTTGAGGGGGTAGAGCAAGAGAGGGTTATAACCCCTGGCATTTTTTTTTTTTACATCTGTGTCACATTGTGGAGATTTACCTTCACTTCCTGTCCCATAGCTAAACAGGAAGTGAGAGAAAATCTTTACAAATTAAGTGAACTCCTTGGGGACCCCCCAGGTTACCATAACTATTGTCAGCATTGGAAGGTTTACCCTATATTACTTTTCTGGGGACAACCCAAAATGTGGGATTTTCTTTTACTTTAAATGTTTTAATGATAACGGTAAACAGGACAAATAGAGAGAGTGAATCTCCTTAATGGGGACACAGACAGCAATAAAAACTGTCAAGGATTCTAATCCAGTCTCCACTCATTCAAAATTAAAAAAAAAAAGTTTTCCCTTTAGTTATACTTTAACCACAAAAAAGGGTGATTATACTGCGCTGCTTAAAACACACTAATTAATAAGACCAGCTGCTCACACTGCTAACAAAGACACATTAGCTGGAACAAACAGAAACAAAATTGTGTAGCGCTATGGCAAATTAATATCTATAGTGGTAGTTCCTCCTGGGAACAAAGGGAACATAAATAAAGTAACAAATGCAATAAAAAAAGTTCTCGTGAAAGATAAAGTCCAATGGTTGTAAACACAAAGTCCATATATCTGTAGACACCACGTGCAAAATGAGGGAACTTGATTAGAATCCCATCGAGACAAATTGTGTAGTGAGTGATCACCGCCACCAGTGGTAGTAAATGGAGGCTTACCGAAGATGGTGGACCTGAAATGACGTACGTCAATCAAGTCATAACAAGCTTCAAGTACCAGACAGGGTACACAAAGTAGCAATCACCAAGAAATTTGCTAGAAGTAATCAATCAGTGTATGATCATAAATGGATAACCTTGGATCTTTGCAGCTCAGCAAGGGGTTAAATAGTTGAAAGAAAATGGAAAGAGAAGGGCCACATAGTGTAAACCGGTATAAAACTGGGTATTTATTGTAAAAAGATAGCAAGTGCACTCACATGTATCTGGATAAAACTCGCATATTCTATAGTATGAGGCGGCAGTTGGGTCGCCTCCACTGCCGCCTCATACTATAGAATATGCGAGTTTTATCCAGATACATGTGAGTGCACTTGCTATCTTTTTACAATAAATACCCAGTTTTATACCGGTTTACACTATGTGGCCCTTCTCTTTCCATTTTCTTTCAACTATTTAACCCCTTGCTGAGCTGCAAAGATCCAAGGTTATCCATTTATGATCATACACTGATTGATTACTTCTAGCAAATTTCTTGGTGATTGCTACTTTGTGTACCCTGTCTGGTACTTGAAGCTTGTTATGACTTGATTGACGTACGGCATTTCAGGTCCACCATCTTCGGTAAGCCTCCATTTACTACCACTGGTGGCGGTGATCACTCACTACACAATTTGTCTCGATGGGATTCTAATCAAGTTCCCTCATTTTGCACGTGGTGTCTACAGATATATGGACTTTGTGTTTACAACCATTGGACTTTATCTTTCACGAGAACTTTTTTTATTGCATTTGTTACTTTATTTATGTTCCCATTGTTCCCATGAGGAACTACCATTATAGATATTAATTTGCCATAGCACTACACAATTTTGTTTCTATACTTTAACCACTTCCAGACCTGCGCACAACGATTTACGTCCTCTTTTTAAAGATTGATATCTCGGTAACGGCAGCAGCTGCTGCCACAACCGAGGTATCCATCTTTAGTGTGCGCGGTCCGGTACACGATAACGGTGGTCTCCGCGGCGGATTCGCCACGAGATCGCCGTTATCGGTGGCGGGAGAGGGGGCCCCCCCCTCCCGCCGCTCTCCCACGCCCTCCGCCGCTTAACGGAGCCGTCGGTAGCGGCGGAGGCGATCGGGACCGTTCGGCTGGTGACTGGGGATGAGACTGAGGGAAAAATCTCCTTCGCCCGTCCCCATAGCTCTGCTGGGCGGAAGTGACGTCAAAACGTCAGTCCCGCCCAGCCTCTTAAAGAGACATTTTTTTTTTTTTTTCATTTGAAAAAATTACAGTTTCAATTTTTTTTTATTTTTTTTGCATTTTAGTCTAAATATGAGATCTGAGGTCTTTTTGACCCCAGATCTCATATTTAAGAGGACCTGTCATGCTTTTTTCTATTACAAGGGATGTTTACATTCCTTATAATAGGAATAAAAGTGATACATTTTTTTTTTCAGTGTAAAAAGTAATAAAATAAATAAAAATAAATAAGAAAACAAAAAAAATATTTTTTTAAAGCGCCCCGTCCCGACGAGCTTGCGCGCAGAAGCGAACGCATACGCGAGTAGCGCCCGCATATGAAAACGGTGTTCAAATCACACAAGTGAGGTATCGCCGCGATCGTTAGAGCGAGAGCAATAATTCTAGCTCTAGGCCTACTCTGTAGCTCAAAAAATGCAATCTCTAGAATTTTTTAAACATCGCCTATCGAGATTTTTAAGTGTAAAAGTTTGACGCCATGCCACGAGCGATCGCAATTTTTAAGCGTGACATGTTGGGTATCATTTTACTCGGCGTAACATTATCTTTCACAATATATAAAAAAATTGGGCCAAATTTATTGTTGTCTTATTTTTTAATTAAAAAAAGTTTTTTCCAAAAAAAGTTCGCTTGTAAGACCGCTGCGCAAATACGGTGTGACAAAAAGTATTGGAATGACCACTATTTTATTCTCTAGGGTGTTAGAAAAAAATATATATAATGTTTGGGGGTTTTAAGTAATTTTCTAGCACAAAAAACTGTTTTAGTCTTGCAAACACCAAATCTGAAAAACACCTACGGTCTGGAAGTGGTTAAATAATAGCTAATAACATCCTAGGGGATTTTTGATAGCATAAAATGTATTAATTTCAGAATTGAGTTCTCTAAAAATAAGCTTGGATATATACACTGGGGCACAGGTGTCAAACACAAGGCCCGCGGGCTGAATCCGGCCCTCCATGCCATTTCATGTGGCCCTCGCACCTCTCCTGCAGCTGCAGGAGAGCTCCAGCCCTCCTCTGGTCCTCCTCCAGACCCTTACTTTCTGCTTTCAAGCAATGCACCCAGCTTCTTCCCAGCAGCAGCATAAGGTGTAAGGGAGGGTGAGGGACCCAACTTCTGATGGTGGGGGGGCTCTTGACATCTAATGTAAGGGGAGGGGATGTGCTGGACATCTAATCTTACAGATACAACTGGCCCTTTTGAGTGCATTCATAATGCTGATGCGGCCCACGATGGAATTTAGTTTGACACTGCTGCACTAGGGAATTAGAAAAAATATACAAGGGTTTTTGGAGAAACACCATTTTAAAAAGTTTAGCCCTCCCCAACAGCATAAGTGGGAGATTTTTGTCTACGTGGTCAGTGTTCACTTGAACTCTGAGATAAGCAGGGTGAAATTATTGTCAATATACTTGACCAGCAATAATTGAAAGTGGTATTAAAGGTTTGGCTTTTGCTGCTGTCTCAGCTAATGAGGTGAGGGAGTCCCGGGACAACCAAGGCTTTCATGCATGTCGCTGGATCGAGAGGGAGCTCAGGTGAGTATTTTGGGGGGGAGCAGCATACTGAAGGTTTTACAACCACTTTAACTACTATATACAGATATTTGAAATTGTCAATGAGTTGTATAGGGTAACTAGTGAGACGGTCAACATTAGTAACCTCATCCATCAAAATAATATATGACTTGTTCCAGTATACGTAAACACAAAATTCTTGCATTACACCCAGAATTTTCTCAATGGCTTGTTGGGGATATAGGGCCAAATCCACAAAAGGGATACGACGGCGTAACTGCTGTTACGCCGTCGTATCCCTGTTCCTAACTATGGAACTGATCCACAGAATCAGTTTCCCATAGTTAGGCAGAAGATCCGGCATGTGAAGGGACTTACACTGCCGGATCTTAGGATGCAGTACCGCATCCGCCGCTGGGGGCATTTTGTGTCGAAATGCCGCCTCGGGTATGCAAATTAGCACTTACGGAGATCCACAAAGCTTTTCAGCTTCGTTTTTTCTCCGTAAGTTTTAGTTTGCATACGCAAAATTAGGGCTGCTTTTACAAGGTGTAAAGTTAGTACACCATGTAAAAGCAGACCTTTCTGTCCAGCGACCCGATTTTTTTTAAAAAATTCCCGCCGTATCTTTTTTTTTTCCCGACGCAACTTTATTGACCCGTCGTAATCCACAAAGCTCGGCGTAACGTAATTTCGCGCTATGCACGTCGGGAAAATGACGTTACGAGCATGCGCAGTACGGCCGGCGCGGGAGCGCGCCTAATTTAAATGGGAATCGCCCCCATTTGAATAGTGGATTTGGCCCATAATAAGTATATTAGCATATTATTTAAGTACAAAGACACTCTCTCTTCCAGTGTACCCAGGTGGATACCTGTGATCAATGGAGTACAACTAATCAATGCTGTTAGAGGCTCTATGGCCAGGGCAAACAGGAGAAGAGAGAGGGGGCATCCTTGTCTTGCACATCTTTACCTGGGAAATGGGTCAGCAACATTATTGTTAATTCTGAGTTGGGAAGTAGGATGATTGTATAAGGTTTGTACCCAAAATATAAACGTATTACAAAACCCAAGGCTCCACAACACTTGGGTCATATAGCCATATAGGGCCATTTAATAGAGTTGAAAGCTGCTTTGTGGGTATACGAAGAGCAGGGGGCTGAGATTTGAAGGTTTGTAAAGTGTCAGTAGATACAGTATGTATCTGGATCTCTGTGGAGCCTATAACAGTAGAAACAACTAAGTTCAATTGTCTAGCCAAAATATTTGCTAGGAATTTTACATCTGTACTAATAAGAGATATTATATCAGTGAGACCACAATACAGAGGATCTTTATCTGTTTTGGTAATCAGAACGGTCGGTCAAAACCGATGGAAACGGACTGAAGGACCGTTTCATCGGTCCAAACCGATGGTGTGTGGGCCCCATCGGTCAGTTATCCTTCGGTCAAAAATTTTAGAACTTGCTTTAAAATTTAACCGATGGACGCCTAACCGATAGGTCAAAACCGACGGTTAGTATGCAAAAGCATTGGTTAAAAGCCTGCGCATGCTCAGAATCAAGTTGACACATGCATGGAAGCATTGAACTTCATTTTTCTCAGCACGTCGTGTGTTTTACGTCGCCGCGTTGGACTTGATCGGTTTTTTAACTGATGGTGTGTAGGCACATCAGACCATCAGTCAGCTTCATCGGTTAACCTCATCGGATGGACTGATCGTGTGTACAGGGCTTCACAGATACAACCGGCCCTTTTGAGGGCAATCATAATGCTGATGCGGCCCACACTGAAATTGAGTTTGACACCTGGGCTCTAGGCAATCCATCTAGGCCAGAGGTTTTAGGTTTGGAAAATGAGGAAAGAGCGTGATCAATTTCCTCTGTTAAGGTATCTGAATCTAAGAATTCCTGATGCTTTCAAGAGACTAGGGATCTGGATAGAACCCAAATAGTGTACAAGATCATTGGGTTCATATTGAGCATGTGTTTTATATAAGTTTACTATAGAATTGCAGGAAAGCTTCCATGATAACCTTGTTAGAGGTTTCTTGGTCTGTAGAGCCTTAACAGGAACTAAAGGCAAAATGGGCCTGGCCTTGCCTAGTACACACGATAGGATTTATCCGCGGATACGGTCCTCCGGACCGTTTCCGCGGATAAATCCTCTGAGGATTTTGATCCGATGGAGTGTACACACCATCGGATCGAAATCCGCGCCGAATTCCCATCGTGATGACGTGTCGCGCCGTCGCCGCGATGATGACGCAGCAACGTGCGCGACGCTGTCATATAAGGAATTCCACGCATGCGTCGAATCATTACGACGCATGCGAGGGATGGGTTCGGACGGATCGATCCGGTGAGTCTGTACAGACCACCGGATCGATCCGCTGGAGCCGATTCCAGCGGATAGATTTCTTAGCATGCTAAGAGATTTTTATCCGCTGGAAATCGGTCGGCCCGAAATATATCCGCTGGCCCTAGGCCCCGTACACACGAGAGGATCGATCCGACGAAATTGATCCGCTGACCGGTTTCAGCGGATAGATCCCCTGGTGTGTACAATCCAGCGGATCTGTTTCCGCGGATTTTTGTCCCCGGGGATGGATTTCCAGCGGATAAAAATTTCCTAACATGCTAAGAAATCTATCTGCTGGAATCCATTCCAACGGATTGATCCACTGGTCTGTACAGACTCACCGGATCAATCCGTCCGAATCCATCCCCCGCATGCGTCGTAATGATTCGACGCATGCGTGGAAGTCCTTATATCACAGCGTCGCGTACGTCGCCGCGTCATCATCGCGGCGACGGCGCGACGCGTCACCGCGGACGGAATTCCGCTGGGATTTTGATCTCCTGGTTAGTACAACCAGGAGATCAAAATCCGCCAGAGGATAAATCCTCTCGTGTGTACTAGGCACTAGCCTAACTATAGTGGTCACTTGGGATTTAGTAACCTGGTGGAAGATCAGTGGCGGACAGGGAAGGTATATCCGTACAGATCCTATAATATTTACACCCTTATCTCACATTGTCCAAATTCTTTATCATCTTAAGTCCTGTACACACGACCGGGAATCCCGTTGGGCAGGCTTGCCCTGAAAAGCCGTGTATACACACGGCCACACAAAGACCCGCCGTTTTTTTGAATGGCAAGAACGCGGTTTTGTCATCGACCACAACAAGCCGGTGTCTCATCACAATAAAATCAGTGGCCACCATCTTGCTACACCCCAGACTAACCTTGTATGCTACTGCATATGCGTCGAAGTATCAAGCATGCACGTTCTTTCTACCCTGCAGGTAATCATACAGACAACCGGTTTTCTCGGCAGGAAGCACTCTGCCGCAAATCCCGACAGGAAAATAGAGAGAAGGTTCTCTATTTTCCCGGCGGGATTCTCGGCTGTTTTCCTTGACGGGAAAACTGCTAGGGAGCATACACACAGTCGGGATTCCCGGCCAAATGCTCTCCTGGCAGTTTTCCTGCCGGGAAGACCGGTCGTGTGTACGAGGCTTAACAGAATTTTAAAATGCTCGAAATTTGTGCCTGTAATTGTTTTGCTTTACTTCCTTTTTACAGAGATATGATTGCAACTGGATGTGAAGATAAAAATGTGAGAGTTTATTATTTAGCCACCAGCTCTGACCAGCCGCTGAAGGTTTTTACTGGACATACAGCAAAAGTTTTCCACGTTCGGTGGTCTCCACTTAGGGAAGGAATCCTCTGCAGTGGTTCAGACGATGGGTAGGTCCCATTTAAAATGTTAACAGACAAACAACAGGTAAAGCTTTTCGAAATAATGTCCAAGTAGATGTGACAAAGTAGCAGATATCTTCCTGACCATTCACAAAACAGACAGCCCCATGAGTAATTTTGTGAATTAAAAACAATGTAATACAAAATTGCCTACAATGCTAAGGGGCGTTTCACATTGGAGCAGTGTGGGCGTTAGCAGTAAAGCGCCTTTATCTTTTGCGCTTTACCGATGTTATGGTGGCAATAGGGTTAATAGTGCCCATGTTGTGGCGCTGCAATGGGCAGGGCGTTTTGGGAGCGGTATATACACCGCTCCCGCACCACCCCAAAGATTCTGATGCAGGACTTTTCTTCCCATCCTGCAAACCCACCGCCCCAGTGTGAAAGCACGCAGGATTTCACACTGGGGAGGCATGAGAGGTGCTTTTCAGGCGTTTTACAGGCGCTATTTTTAGCGCTAAAACGCCTAAAAAGCCCCAGTGTGAAAGGGGTCTAAGTGGATGTGTCCCGTTATTAATGGCACTGATAAGCCATTCTTGACCAAAAATCTTAATTTTGGTATTCTGTGTTTTGTTTTGATTTCCATGCTGTAAATCCATTTGTCACGGCAGTGTCAAATGTTGCATAATGATATTAGGGGCACTCTAGACACAACTGTGATTGTGCCCATTGACAGCATTTTGTGGAATTAGCTGCTTTTTTTGTAGGCACAGTTTTAATTCTGTAAACACATCTGTGTCTATGATCTCACTTATGGCAACAAACACAAAGTTGAGGTAATACAGTATATTCACTTGACCTCCGGAAGATTAACCCCCCTTCATGACCACGGCAGATTTTGCGATACGGCACTGTGTTATTTTTAACTGACAATTGTGCGGTCGTGTGACGCTGTACCCAAATAAAATGTATGTAATTTTTTTCCACAAATAGAGCTTTTTTTTGGTGCTATTTGATCACTGCTGTTTTTTATTTTTTGCGCTATAAATAAAACCAGACCAACAATTTTGAAAAAAAAAATATATATATTATTTTTTTTACCTTCTGCTATAAAACATATACAATAAAAAAATCAATCCAATTTCTTTATAGATTTGGGTCAATATGTATTCTGCTACATATTTTTGGTAAAAAAATTCCCAATAAGCGTATATTAAGTTTGCAAAAAAGTTATATCGTCTACAAACTATGGGGTATATACTGGATTTTTTTTTATACTAGTAATGGTGGCAATCAGTGACTTATAGCGGGACTGCGATATTGTGGAGACAATTGGACACCAACTGACACTTTGTGGGAGCTAGTGACACTAATACAGTGATCAGTGCTAAAAAATGCACTGTCACTGTACTAATGACACTGGCTGGGAAGGGGTTAAACATCTGGGGCAATCAAAGGGTTAAATGTTCGCCTAGCTAGTGTTTTTGTGTACTGCGAGGTGCTTTTACTAAGGGATGTGATGGATTTCATTTCCTGATTTGCAGAGAAAGAAAATCCATGACATCCCTCATGTCGGGACGGAGCTCTGCCTTGTTTACATAGGCAGAGCTCAGTCCCGCCTCTGTTCCCGATGATCGGCGGGTGCTGACAGACATCCATTTGCCGACACGCGCTGATTGGCTTCTGCTGTGATAACAGAAGAAGTGGCGCACCACCTAGGCGGCAGTGAAGAATTATAAAAATGTGATTCTACACAGAATAGGCGCCCTGTAGCAGTAGATCTGCTTTGGGGTGGATGGGAAGTGCATATTTTATTTACAGGTTTGTTTATTTCATGCTAAGTTTTACCATATGGGATGTGAAAGAAAAAAGTTTTTAGGTGCTTAGTTTTACAGTGTACAGTCATTTAGGACAATGCTACCAAATGTCATCATATCTCCTACTTTTTTATAATTACGGGTTGGCGAAAAAAAGTTTTTACAAGAACTCGTATATTTGATAAAAATTTGAAAATACATGTTCATTATTTCTAGCCTACTCATATTAATCTGAATGACACTAAAGTTTATAAACGTACTTTGCGAAGAAGCTCCTCACACATTTACCTAATTGAATTCTGTGACATTCACTATGCCCTGTGAGTAGGCACTGCTGCGTCACAGAACTCACACAGACTGCCTTCTGAACTACTGAGAGCGGAGGAGTTTCAGGAGTTGGAGTCAGTATAGGAATCACTGCTTGCAGGCAGCAAGGTACCATGGGATATGTAGTCCTTAGAAATGGAAAGTAAACATCAGATGAGAAACTGCAAAGCATGCAGGAAGTTGTGGAAAGAGATGATCAGCAGATAGGCAGAACTCACAAAACACGAAAGGAGATTTTTCAAGTAAACTTATATTGGATTGTCAAAAATAACTATTATTTGTATTGATATTACAATGCTGATGTTATAAAATTAATTTGCATGCTGTCACCACATAAATCCTTTAATGAAACTGTGCTTTTGTTTTAAGAACTGTGAGGATCTGGGACTACACACAAGATGCTTGCATAAATGTTCTAAGCGGCCACACAGCACCAGTCCGAGGATTAATGTGGAATACAGAGATCCCGTACCTTTTAATATCTGGCAGTTGGGATTATACAATTCGAGTCTGGGATACAAGGGATGGGACATGTCTGGACACTGTATATGACCATGGGGCAGATGTATATGGTAGGTTATTTTTTACACCACAATATCTTGGCATTTGTCATTTTAGTTCTGAAACCACAGACTACAGTATATAGTTTGTCAAATACATCACACATCTGGGGTGTATTTTTAAAGATTCAATGTAACATTTGCTTAAAGCGGACCTTCAGTAATTTTTTCAACTTTCCATCTATTAAGGCTTCTGCCCTTGTTGTTTTAACTTTGGATAGTAAAACCTTATACAGCCCACTTCCTGTTTCTTGTCTGGTGAAAAGCGTAGGCTTATGACATCATCCACAGCTCTATCTCTCTCACTCTTGTGAGTTTGCCAGGAAGGGAGGGGGGATGAGTCATAAGAGGGCCAACGATAGCTGCAGAGCTGGAGGTGTGCCCTTGTGTGTCTGCCTAAATCCAGGAAGAGAACAGGCAGCAGCTTCAGCTGCCCACAGTTAAAATGGCTCCAGCCAGACTCAGTGGAAGGAGATTTCTGCAGCATATTTGGCAAGTACAGAATCGCAGTATATATAAAAAAAATATGCAAAGAGGTTGGAGGGAAGCTTCAGAATAGCAAAAATGTTTTTTTTTTACAAACTATGTGAGCAGACTGCAGTTCCTCTTTAATATCCTCAATTTTTCAACCAAGGTTAAATTGTCCACATTTCCTCTATTTATGAAAATGTTGCCGGACACATTGCTGAGTCTTCGTGATTTATTGGAAAACAGCTATAACACAGAGACAGGAATTTGCATCATAACCATGTGGTTCCAACGTGAGAACAATGCATGGGAATGTAGGCCGTACTTAAATAATGAATAATAAATAAAAAGACTCCAAACACCATAAATAAATTGTAATAATATTTATTATTATATATATTCTTTGGATAAAAATGGCCGCGGCACCTTTCATTAGTATATAACAAAAAAATATATTTTTTATTATTTATTTAAACTTATCTTTATTAAAATTATAAATGAATAAAACTTTCAAAACTTAAAACATTTCTCAACATTTCGCTCAGTCATAGAACTCGAGTGAATATCATAAATAAAATTCCATTAAAGTCCCCCCTTGATTCAAGGGTGACAAACCACATAACAGGTGCTGCGACAGGGTGTGAGGGAGGAGGAGCTCACAAAGCCATCTTAGGGTCAACTGTGACTTGTGCCTCAGTGTGTGGTCTTATATACCCACCTGAGGCCCCATACACACGATAGAATTTATCCGCGAATACGGTCCAGCGGACCGTTTCCGCGGATAAATCCTCTCGTGGATTTCGGCGGATTTTCATGCGATGGTGTGTACTCACCATCGCATTGAAATCCGCGCCGAAATCCTCTTGCGATGACGTGTCGCGCCGTCGCCGCGATTATGACGCGGCGACGTGCGCGACGCTGTCATATAAGGAATTCCACGCATGCGTCAAATCATTACGACGCATGCGGGGGATCCCTTCGGACGGATGGATTCGGTGAGTCTGTACAGACCAGCGGATCCATCCGTTGGGATGGATTCCAGCAGATGGATTTGTTGTGCATGTCAGCGAATATCCGATCTGCTGGAATCCATCCCAGGGGAGATATATCCGCGGATAAAGATCCGCTGGCGTGTACACACCATAGGATCTATCCGCTGAAACCCATTTGATGGGATTTATCTGCGGATGGATTCTATGGTGTGTATGGGGCCTGACACGTGTATAAGACTGAAATCCATGTGTTTTTCCCGCTCAACAACACGTTTTTCCCGCCTGAGCTACACAGGTCAGTGCTTTAGAGAGACATGACCAAACATTTTTTTTTTTTTTTTTATTTAGACTACCACAATCCCATGCTGTGGGCACTAATTAATGCCCACTTTTTCATTATACAAGTACATGTCTAAGAGAGGATTTCCCTCACATTGGAAAGATACCTTCCTGATTTTTGTTGCGTTTACAGAATAGAAAGTGAAAGGAAGTCTCCCTAATGAGAAACAGATGGCAAAAAAACTGACAGAGGTTTTAACCCTCCTCTACACTATACAAAATGTAAAACAAAAACTTTTCACTTTATATATACTTTAAATAGACCACCTATGATACTGAAGGTCTTCCTTGTGTAATCCGGAGTGTTCCAAGGTCAGCTAGAAGAATAAAAACCTAATGCCCCGTACACACAACCGGTTTTCCTGGCAGGAAAACTGCCATGAGAGCTTTTGGCCGGGAAACCCGGCCGTGTGTATGTTCCATTGCAGTTTTCCTGACAGGAAAATACGTTCTCTTTTTTCCCGCCGGTATTCCCGGCGTTTTTTAAGCTGGCAGTTTCCCTATGGGGAAAACCTGCGGTGGAGCATACACACAGCTGGGTTTCCTGACCAAAGCTCTCATGGCAGTTTTCCTGTCGGGAAACCCGGCCGTGTGTAGGGGGAAAAAGCTACCGAGCAGGTTCTCGGTTTTCCCGATCATGTGTACAAGGCATCAGTGTGGTATATTGTGCTTGGAGCAGCTCCAAAATGAACCTCCCTGGGTTCTGTCAGTATAAGGAAATGTCTTTCTATCTTCTATTTAGTACAATAACCCCAGTTTTTACTTTTAGTTTTTACTTTATTCTCCTACACCATCACAACATCACAGCAAAAGAAGCCAAAGCCATGTTAAAAAAAACAAAAAAAAAATATTCAGATCTTAACTATTGACAGTTGTTTGAATGTCAAAAAGGCTGACAAGCTTTTTTCTGAAGACTGAAATTGTGACCTTGTTATTTGGTTATGACCAATAGCTCATAAGTATAGGAGAGCAAGCGCAGGGTCAAAGTGTTGTTTGTTGTTTGCATTGCACCTCAGATAGACTAGTGTCTACAAACTTCAGCTACTAATCCATGATACATTGCTTTGCAGGCTTAACCTGCCATCCTAATCGACCATTTACTATGGCATCTTGCTCCCGGGACTCCACGGTTCGCCTCTGGTCTCTAACACCATTGATTTCACCTTTACAAATAAATATCCTGGCAGATCGTACTTGGGAAGAAATTATTGGTAACACTGGTATGTTTATGAATTTTTATTACTAGATATTGCATTGCACATGTCAAATAACAAGGTAAACAAGAATGCAAACAAAAACACCCATCAATTGTATATTTTTCTATGTAATTCTATTTTAAAAAGATTTGCAATGTAGATATAGGAAGTATTTTTTTAGCCATTTATGGTTTGACATCAAGGGAACGTGGCTTAAAGGGTTTGTAAAGGATTTTTTTTTTTATCTTAACCACTTAAGCCCCGGACCTTTAGGCAGCTAAATGCCCAGGCCAGGTTTTGCGATTCGGCACTGCGTCGCTTTAACAGACAATTGCGCGGTCGTGCGACGTGGCTCCCAAACAAAATTGGCGTCCTTTTTTCCCCACAAATAGAGCTTTCTTTTGGTAGTATTTGATCACCTCTGCGGTTTTTATTTTTTGCGCTATAAACAAAAATAGAGCGACAATTTAAAAAAAAAATGCAATATTTTTTACTTTTTGCTATAATAAATATCCACCAAAAACATATAAAATTTCTTCATTTCCTCAGTTTAGGCCAATACGTATTCTTCTACCTATTTTTGGTAAAAAAAAATCGGAATAGGCGTTTATCGATTGGTTTGCGCAAAATTTATAGCGTTTACAAAATAGGGGATAGTTTTATTATAATTTTTTTTTACTACTAATGGCGGCGATCAGCGATTTTTTTCGTGACTGCGACATTATGGCGGACACTGCGGACAATTTTGACACATTTTTGGGACCATTGTCATTTTCACAGCAAAAAATACCTTTCAATTGCATTGTTTATTGTGAAAATGACAGTTGCAGTTTGGGAGTTAACCACAGGGGGCACTGAAGGAGTTAGGGTTCACCTAGTGTGTGTTTACAACTGTATGGGGGTGTGGCTGTAGGTCTGACGTCATCGATCGAGTCTCCCTATAAAAGGGATCACTCGATCGATGCAGCCGCCACAGTGAAGCACGGGGAAGCCGTGTTTACATACGGCTCTCCCCGTTCTTCAGCTCCGGGGAGCGATCGCGAGGGGGCGGCTAGAAACGAATAGCCGCGCCCTCGTCCCGGATCGCTCCCCGCAGGTTTCTGACCGCCGCATGTACCGGGGGGTCCCGATTGGACCCCCGACCCCGGGAAAGGCAGGGACGTACATGTGCGCCCATATGCCTGTACGTGCCATTCTGTGGACGTACATATACATGCGGCGGGCGTTAACCGGTTAATAGCTTCCTTTCATGTCCTCATTGTTCGTTTTTGCTCTCGAGTTGCTGTAATTCTTCTCTGATCTCCACACTTCCTGGTTGTCTGTTTCCTGATGACCACAGTGCTGGTAACTTTCTCTCTGTGGTCACTAATCAAGGAGGTGTGATTACTGTGTGTCTAGTTTCTAGTTTCGTTTTCCAAACCATCACTGCTCTTTGGCTCTGTATGCTCTGTAGGGCAGAGAGGCAGGAAACAACATGCAAAAAACTACAGGTACATTATGTGATTGATTTTTATCTATTTTTAATCGTTTTTAAAAGGAATCAGTTAACCATTATGTCTCTATACCCTGTAAACAGTCATTTCAGCAAAACATTCTTTTTTATTTACAACCCCTTTAAATGCAGAAGAAAGAAGGGAGGGGCTGTGTTTTAATGCATATGTTTCTAAAAGTTATACAAACTCAGTACTTTCTTATCATGATTTAAACTACTGACTTTAGTTAAAGCGGAGGTTCACCCTAAATTTTTACTTTGGCTCAAGTAAACCTACAGGCATAGACAATAACTAATCCGTTGTTTTTTTTTTTTAATCACAATCCTTACCTTAGTACTGCAGCAGTTTCTCTCCTGCCCATCACTATTCCCCGCGGGAGTGGGCGTTCTTAATCACAGGCTGTGATTGAGGTGCTTCCGACCGGCGCATACTGCGCGTCACGAGTTGCCGAAAGAAGCCGAACGTCGGTGCAGCTCTATACGGCGCATGCGCACCGACGTTCGGATTCTTTCGGCAACCCGTGACGCGCAGTATGCGCCCGCCGGAAGCACATCAATCACAGCCTGTGATTAGGAATGCCCACTCCCGAGGGAAAGCCGGAGGTGAAAATAGCCGTATAATCGTATGTACGGAAAAAAAAAACAACAGCATACTGTCGGTCTCATAGGTCGGCTCCATGTATTGTTAGAATTTTTTTTAGGGTGAACCCCCGCTTTAAAAAGAACTGGCAGATGATTTTGCTTACACAACAGGCTGCTCTGTGAATCAGCTTAACCACAGTGACTCCCAGGGTGTGTTTCTATGCAAACAGTTATGTCAAAACACATACATTCAAAAGTTAATTTCTACTTAAAGAAAATGGAGTCAGTTATTTATACATTCTATTACTGCTATTCTCTATTCCTACTTCGGTTTATTCCTTCTCTTGTTATTGTTTATATGTGTTGTTATAACTAAAAAAATCTTTGAATAAATAATTATATTTAAAAAAAAAATACATTCTATTACAATGATAACTATTTTAATGTATTTATTTTATTATTCAGACCCTTAGGCCTCTTGCACATGACACTCCTGTTTGAGCATCTATTTTTTTCAGCCGTTTATTTTTTTTTGGTATGTATTTGCGTGTATTTTCACACATATGCGTTCACACAATTTTGCGCATTTTTGGATTCTCGCGTTCACCATATGTTATGGACATTTGCGCGCATGAGGCATAAATTACTGACCAAAAATGCATATTTTTCTATTTTTTCTTTACTGAAGAATACACGGCGCTTGTTTACTTGCCTGTGTGCATAGGCACATTGCAGTTATTTAGCTGTATTTTAGCTCAGTAAAAAAATAAGCTGTTTTTCAAGCTGCATTGTGCAAGAGGCCTAAATTCTATTGATAAATAAAAATTACCCACAGGCTGTAAGCAATGTGAGTTTTTGGTTGCAAATACAACTGCGATCTCTCAAAAAGAGTGTTTATTCGATAAAACACTGCAAAATACAGTTACCTATAGTGCCCAATGGGCAATCATCATATAACTAACGCAAATTAAGTAAATTGACATCTGATTGGTTGCTTTGGGGTACTGTGCTTTGCACATCCTCAGTCCTCTCTTCCGCACCTTACTTAAAGGGTCACTAAAGGATTTTTTTTTTTAGCTAAATAGCTTCCTTTACCTTACTGCAGTACTGGTTTCATGTCCTCATTGTTCGTTTTTGCTTTGAAGTTTTGCTTTGTAATTCTGCTGTGATCTCCACACTTCCTGTTTCCTTATAACCATGGTACTGAGAGATTTTCACGGTGGTCTAAGCTGTCATTACTGTGTGTCTAAAACTCCTCAGAACCAATCAGATTCATTTTGAAAAAAAAACACTGCCCTGGAATTGTTTGTTTTTGTTCTGTGAGTCTTCCCGACTCACCTCTCACCCGGAACTTCATGTATGTACCTTTAAAATCGAAAGTGAAACTAGAGGCACATTATATGATAGATTAAATTCAATTTTTAATCATTTTTAAAAGGAATCAGTTAACTTTTATGTCTCTATACCCAATAAACAGTCATTTCAGCAAAAAAAATGTTTTCCTTTAGTGACCCTTTAACCTCCCTGGCAGTAAACCCGACGTGACTCGGGGTGGATTTTTTATGCTATTATCGGTATCCCCGAGTCACGCTTGGGGTGGATGTGCAGAGTGTGCAGCGGCGTGCAGCGGCTTACCTTCTCGCTGGATCCACAGACAAGTTACTCACCTTGTCCCTGGATCCTGCGATGCATCCCCGCTGTGTGAGCGAGCGACGTCCTCGCTCGATTCACAGTGTCCCCGTGTGCCGCCGATCTCCGTTCCCTGCGACGTTACGACGCACGGGAGCGGAGAACGGCGCCAAATTCAAAAAAGTAAACACAATACATACAGTATACTGTAATCTTATAGATTACAGTACTGTATGTAAAAAATACACACCCCCTTTGTCCCTAGTGGTCTGCCCAGTGCTCTACATGTACTTTTATATAATAAAAACTGTTCTTTCTGCCTGAAAACTGTAGATTGTCCAAAAGTGTCCCTTTATGTCAAAAATGGTTTTAGAGCAGCTAGAATACAGCGATAATAAATTATAATCACTTGCAGAATTGTGCGATAGCGATTTGTGGGGAAATTTGTCATAAAAAAATAAAAGTAATGACAGCGACAATTCTGCAACTGAGCAAATTTCAGTGATTTTGAGTTGATTACATTATTGAATAATTTATATTATAATTATATTATTATTTGTTACAATTATTTATAAATATTTATTATATTATAATTTATAATTTTGTTTTTTAAAAAAAAAATCATACCCGGGATGCCTACAAGACTCTTGTTTGGTCAGATTTAAGTGAGTTATTCCTAAGAATTACAGGCCTACAGTATAAAACGCCAAATTTCCTTGCAAAATAATTGTACCGCTTTTGGTACGTAATTCCAGACAGAATCATACCGCCAGGGAGGTTAACTGGCCTAGATGATTTCATCATAATATTATTCATATAAGCAAATGCTCTGCTTAAATTAGTGGCAGTAATTGTCAGACTTTGAGCGCCGAAAGGAAAAGTATCTGTAGTCAAACACCTTTTTCGAAGCTCCAACTTCTCTCTTCTATAGTTGATAGAGCTTTGGCATGGCTGCAGTGCACACATAACAAAACTAACTTGCATTATTAATCTACAATTGTTTTTTTAGTGTATGAAATATGAGCAGTAACGTCAGTTAGTCAATTTCCGTTGTCATATTATATTCCTACTGTATATCCAGTTGCTCTATCGATCTATAAATTGTCCCTTTAAAACCTCACAGCTAACAAACGTCATAAAAGGATCATGTTCTCTGACTCATAGGATAAAAGCTGCTAAACTCAAGTTGATTGAAATTTTAAAGTCAGTATAAACTATGCATAGTCAAAGTGTGACGTCCAAACTATAAAAAGGATAAAGTGAGAAGTTTCAGAGAACTGTGATAATCACCCTAAATCTTGGTGTGAAGTAGCCTTATAAATAGGCCCCTAGCTTCTCAATGAGGAGGAGGTCTGGGTGGAATAAATTTAAGGCTCACAGTTTCAGAATTTTCATAAAACTAAGCCAAACGTTTCTTTCATAGGTGCGTCATGTTTATTTGGGTTCTTAAAGGGGTTGTAAAAGTATCATCCTTCAATTTTGCTTTTAAATGTCCTTATTTCTTCTGAGAAATCCTCACTTCCTGTTCTTCTGTCTGTAACTACACACAGTAATGCAAGGCTTTCTCCCTGGTGTGGAGTGTCGTGCTCGCCCCCTCCCTTGAGGGGGTGAGCAGGAGAGTCAGTACGCTCTCTACGTTGCAGATAGTAAAGGAGCTGTGTGTTAGTGGGCGTTCCTGACTCTCCTGCTTGTCTCCTCTCCCCTCAAGGCAGGGGGCGAGCAAGACACTCCACACCTGGGAGAAAGCCTTTCATAAGGACATTTAAAAGCAAAATCGAAGGATGAGATAAGCGAAGGAGGACTGCGCTAAGGTAAAGGAAGCTATTTAGGGATTTTTTTTTTACCTTTACAACCCCTTTAAAGGTTTCTGGTTTTAAGCCCTGCAAGTCCAGGGCTTCTCTCTTACTGGCTGCTGCAGCTTGTTTGATATTGCAGAGTTTAAAATACTTCTAGAGAAGAGGATAAATGTTCTGCAATATTGTTCAAAGGTTCCATCAAGCTGAAACCTTCCTCTGGATGAGATGATGATCCTAGTGAAGTAAGTTCAGGCATCAGTGTGTACTGGAAAAGCCCTTAAATTGGGAGGCAACTGCCCTTTTAAAGAGACCAGCTTTCCTCCTATTGTTCCACCTTTCACATGATATGTTGGGATAATTACTTATGCTAAGCCACTGTCTTGATGATGATGATGATGACGAGACATATGCTGTTATTGGCCAGACTTTATAGTGATGTCTGAAGGTACTTGTTTCTTTGGACATTGGTCAGAACCACAACACTTGTGAAAAAGGAGGCTGACTGTAGCATCTGGGGATGTTTTCTGGATTTTATCCCACCTCTTGCATTGCCTTGCTGTTGAGTCTTCTAGTGTCTAGCTAGATCATGCAAGGTAGGAATTTAACAGATAACTATTTAGCTAAGTGCGTCATTTAGTCTGGAGGAGGGAGGACATATTCGGAGTGCAGGGCATCATGGACTCATTTTTTGAGGTGCATCACCATGTTCATCGCAGTTTAATGATGCACAGAGCACTGCAGAAGTCATCCTGCCAGCATCTCTCTCTATATCATTGAGTACTTTCAGGAGAGCCTTAAGGAAAGAAGGTTGGTCGATTTGGGAGGAGGATTAAAGGCCAGAGTCAGAATTTAAGAAGGTCCTTAAAACAAATGTGATTACACATTGTTGCTATAAGTTTTGCTGATTTTAGACATATTCTTCCAATTTTGGTGATATTGAAAAGGCTACTATAAAGCCTTTTATTTATTTTGGGTCTCAAGCTGCCATATGCTATATTTCTGGCTATAATTCAGTTATGATGTTGGACTATGATGGGTGGGATTGAAACAGGATAAGAGAATAAATGTAATTCTGCTTTGTCATATTTTGATTCACTGTGGATTTTCTTTTTTAGGTCTGTTGGTTATTGAATGTCTTTGTGTCGCTTTTTCCCTATGTAGATCGTGCCATGGAGCCTGGCGCTCCACCGTTACTGTGTGGAAAAGTGTCCCGTGATATTAAACAAGAAGTAGACAAACTGACTGGCAACCTCAGGGGGAAGAAATTAAGATGGTTTTCAGAATGTCTTTCTGTAAGTGTCAAAAAAATGATACAGCCTTACAGTAATATCAGAACAGTATTATCAGTGCTGCCGGTCTGTATATGTAATAGAAAATGGTAAAATAGGAAAGGATAATGGCAGAGTAAATAACCATGTTAGTTACCTTGCCTCTACAAAAAGTATGTGAACCCTTTTGGAATGACATGGATTTCTGCACAAATTGGTCATAAAATGTGATCTGATCTTCATCTAAGTCACAACAATGGGCAATCACAGTCTGCTTAAACTAATAACACACAAATAATTAAATGTTACCATGTTTTTATTGAACACACCATGTAAACATTCACAGTGCAGGTGGGAAAAGTATGTGAACCCCTAGACTAATGACATCTCCAAGAGCTAGCTGGAGTGAGGCCCCATACACACGAGAGGATTTATCCGCAGATACGGTCCAGCGGACCGTATCCGCGGATAAATCCTCTCGAGGATTTCAGAAGATTTCTATGCGATGGCGTGTACACACCATCGCATTGAAATCCGCGCTAAAATCCTCTGCCGATGACGTGTCGCGCCGTCGCCGCTATTATGACGCGGCGACGGGCGCGACGCTGTCATATAAGGAATTCCACGCATGCGTCAAATCATTACGACGCGTGCGGGGAATCCCTTTGGACGAATGGATCCGGTAAGTCTGTACAGACGAGCGGATCCATCCGTTGGAATTGATTCCAGCAGATGGATTTGTTGAGCATGTCAGCAAATATCCATCTGCTGGAAATCCATCCCAGGGGAGATTTATCCGCGGATAAATATCCGACGGAGTGTACACACCATAGAATCTATCCGCAGAAACCCATTTGATGGGATTTATCTGCGGATAGATTCTATGGTGTGTATGGGGCCTGAGGTGTCAGCCAACTGGAGGTGTTGGTTACAGCTGCCCTGCCCTATAAAAAACACACACCAGTTCTGGGTTTGCTTTTCACAAGAAGCATTGCCTGATGTGAATGATGCATCGCACAAAAGAGCTCTCAGAAGACCTACGATTAAGAATTGTTTACTTGCATAAAGCTGGAAAGGGTTATAAAAGTATCTCCAAAAGCCTTGCTGTTGATCAGTCCATGGTAAGACAAAATGTCTATAAATGGAGAAAGTTCAGCACTGCTGCTACAAGTCTCTGGCATATGCTAACATCCCTGTTAGCAAATCTACGATGCGTAAAACACTAAACAAGAATAGATTTCATGGGAGGATACCACAGAGGAAGCCACTGCTGTCCAAAAAAAAACATTGCTGCACGTTTACAGCTTGCACAGGAGCACCTGGATGTTCCACAGCAGTACTGGCAAAATATTCTGTGGACAGATGCAACCAAATTTGAGTTGTTTGGAAGAAACACACAACACTATGTGTTGAGAAAAAGAGGCACAGCACACCAACATCAAAACCTCATCCCAACTGTGAAGTATGGTGGTGGGGGCATCATGGTTTGGGGCTGCTTTGCTGTGTCAGGGCCTGGACGGATTGCTATCTTTGAAGGAAAAATTAATTCCCAAGTTTATCAAAACATTTTGCAGGAGAACTTAAGGCCATCTGTCCACCAGCTAAAGCTTAACAGAAGATGGGTGTTGCAACAGGACAACGACCCAAAGCATAGAAGTAAATCAACAACAGAATGGCTTAAACAGAAGAAAATACGCCTTCTGGAGTGGCCCAGTCAGAGTCCTGACCTCAACCCGATTGAGATGCTGTGGCATGACCTCAAGAAAGTGATTCACACCAGACATGCCAGGAATATTGCTGAACTGAAACCGTTCTGTAAAGAGGAATGGTCAAGAATTACTCCTGACCGTTGTGCACGTCTGATTTGCAAACGTTTGGTTGAAGTTATTGCTGCCAAAGGAGGTTCAACCAGTTATTAAATCCAAGGGTTCACATACTTTTTCCACATGCACTGTGAATGTTTACATGGTGTGTTCAATAAAAACATTTAATTCTTTGTGTGTTGTTAGTTTAAGCAGACTGTGATTGTCTATTGCGACTCAGATGAAGATCAGATCACATTTTATGACCAATTTGTGCAGAAATCCATATCATTCCAAAAGGGTTCACATAATTTTTGTGGCAACTGTATATGTGTATATATAAAATCTGTATATCGTTCATTATGTTGTTATAATGCTGAATTTGGTGTGTTGCCTAGGGTCCTCTTAATGGAAGACAACTGTTGTTTATACATAATTGAACAGTTTTTACCTAATTTATGAATTGGAAAGAAAAGCACTTCTCTGCAAACAGAACCGACTTCTAAATAATCTTTAGGGAATTTTCCCCATACATGACATATTCTGTCTTCTGTCTCTTAGCCTCCAGGAGGCAGTAAAAATGTATGGGACTTGGTAGCAGTGTTAAAAGGTCAAGATGACAGTCTTCTCCCACAGAACTACTGCAAAGGGATTATGCATATGAAGCATCTTGTCAGATTTAAGACAGTAAGTACTATCATAAATGTTATTTATTCTGCAGACAATGGATGCTTTTCTGTTCATTGTATTAACATAGTATACCTTACTACAATGTTACCTAAATAATTGGTGTAAAAGATCTGTATGAGTATAGGAGAAAGATGGAGACAATGGGCCAGATTCAGGTACATTTGCCCTGGCGCAGCGTATCAGTGATACGCTACGCCGCTGTATCTTACCTGACGAAATTTCGAATCCACAGCGATTTCGCGCCATAAGATACGGCGGTGTAGTGTTTTTCTGGCGGCGTATTTGAAATTGGGCGGGTAGGGGGCGTGATTCATTTAAATGAAGCGCGTCCCCGCGCTGATTGAAATGCGCATGCTCCGTTTTGAAATTTCCCGCCGTGCTTTGCGCGAAATGACGTCGCACCGACGTAATTTTTTGAACTTCGACGTGCGTTACATCCTTTACTATTCACGGACGACTTACGCAAAAAAAAAAAAAAAAAATTCGACGCGGGAACGACGGCCATACTTAACATGGCAAGTCTATCTATACGCCACAGAATAGCAGCTTTAACTATACGCCGGGAAAAGCCGACTAGCGACGACGTAAGAGAATGCAAAGACCGCGCGTACCTTCGTGGATCGCCGTAAAAAGCTAATTAGCATACCCGACGCAGAAAAACGACGCAAACTCCACCCAGCGGGTGCCGAAGTATTGCACCTACGATCCGAAGGCGTACGAAGCCGTACGCCTGTCGGATCGAAGCCAGAAGCCGTCGTATCTTGGTTTGAGGATTCAAACTAAAGATACGACGCGGCAAATTTGAAAGTACGCCGGAGTATCAGTAGATACGCCGGCGTACTCTCACTGTGAATCTGGCCCAATGCCAGTAGCAACCTATTAAATTCTGCTATGGGCAGTTCGATGCTACCCACAGCATGCCTATATTTTTAATCACGACCATTTTTTTCTTTAAAGTTCAACGTGTATACATGCATATATTGCAGCACTGGCAACTAGAAGAGGACGAAGAAGAATTTTATGCACGATCTTTACGGAACATTTTTACCCAGGATCTTTTTGTTGCATTCAAATTTGTTTGGAAAAATGGATATTACCGCGCTTATCAAAGGAGGGGAAACAGAGAGGGGAAGAAAGGGGGAGGGGAAATGAAAGTGATGAGAAGTGGAGGTACAGCTGCGGCACTGGAAGGTGTATCAAACCATAAGCAATTGAAAATGGGGAGGGTAGTGCTGCGCTAATCAGTGGTGAATGGATAAGTGAATAAACAGGTGGGGGAGGGGAATGAAAGTAGGTGTAATTGAATTGAGGAGCAATATAGCCCAAATGGCATCAGCATAAAAATAAATATAAATGATCAGTGAACAATAACAGTAATGGTGCAAATCATATAACTACACAGGTTCCTCTTAATGTGATGAAATACACTATAAGTAATGGTGCAAAAAATTTTTTCAGGTAACTGTGCTAAGTGACACTCCTATATTGGTGATAAACAGTCCATCAACAGAGTTTGAAAAATATTAGCAAAAAATATAAGTAAAATTTCAAAAGTCCAAGAAAGCAAAAGTGCAAGTGTAGGTCCGCAATATGGAGTGAGAGGAAAATGGGTATCCAGTGATCCTTTTAAGGGTAAGTAAGGATGTCCCCTTACCTTACTGCTGTAAGGTAACAGCATATAGATCCAACCACATTAGATGGTTCACTCGATGGGCTCTGATCCAACAACGGCAGGTCCTCCTTGGGGTTCTCGTCCCAGATTGGTCAGTTTCTCGCCCCAAAGAAATAAAGCATCGATGGTGTGATACCGTTTTAAAAATTTTAATTCTCAAAGAAAATAGACAGGGGTACTCACATAATCCAAAATACAATTGAGCATGTAAAAAAGAGGGGCAATCTGTCGCCAACGTCACCTCCGATACCTCTCAGTGGACTCATGCGCATTCGTCACTATCATGTGACTTCCTCAGGAGTAGTGAGAGGCATAAATGGGATCCTTTTTATAAGGTGACTTGTTTAGTAGGCTGTAAGTAAACTCAGCTGTTTGCCATGTAAATAATGCAGCTGCAGCCATTTTCCCGTAGTCTGCTAGGCATTTAATAGTAAAATCAAAAAATTTCGCCCAGCATATAAAATATTTAAATTAGTAGCATTCAGATGGTGGGTGACAGATATGACATCTCATTTATATGGTTAACAATGAAAAAAATTGAAAAAACTTAAAAGCTTCAGCCAGGGGACGGAGACCAGGGGGGGGGGGCAAACACAGAAGTCCCATTGTACCATCATAACATTCTGTGTTGACAGTACACAGCATTCTACAGGAAGTCTGGCAGCCGCCATTTTGTTGTAGCTCAAAAGTACCATCATAACATTCTGTGCTGACAGTACACAGCGTTCTACAGGAAGTCTGGCAGCCGCCATTTTGTTGTAGCTCAAAAGACGTCCCCAGCATCTCACAGAGCGCTGGTGATACGTCTTACAAAAGTGAGCCATTCTGTCTGATGTCTGGTCGGGGGCCTGCATGGGGCCCCCCGACCTCGGCCAGCATCACAAATAGGCTTCCATCACGTATCGGCGGCGTCTATCAAAACGAGCGCCGCCGGAAGTGGAGCTGCAGCCACCTTGCAGCCACCGGAAGTGGAGCCGCGGCCATTTTTTTGAAGCCAATGCTTGTTAAATGGTGACACACGGCATCCTCACAAGGGAGCACTCGAGGGAAACAATTAAAAACACAGGGGAGCAGGAATTTATGTGTATATACACACTCATAATGCACCGAGAAGATTGAGGCTCAATTGGTATATTAAAAAATATTGAGAGCCAGAATAATTTGTTAAAAAAAAATATATATATGTTAAAAAGTATAAAAAATTTAAATGAATGTATGTCGACATATTTAATTTCATTGAATGGATATGCCACATAAGGTTAAAAGACGTAGATGACGTGTGCGAACAGATCCACATATACAGATTAAAAACAATCTACGTCATCAATATTAGATAGCGAAAAGGAGAGAACAGAGAGGGTAAGTGAAGCAAGAAATAAATCAAAAAATAAAGTCTTATCGGTCACTTAAAAAACAATTAAGATCAAAATCTATGTTAAGACCTCGGGGAGCAAAAGTATCCAGAGTAAATATCCAGCGAGATTCTAACTGGCTCAATGTTCTAACTTTATGCCCGCCTCGCCAGTGTCTCACATAGGGCTCTATGCCCCAAAATTTAAGATGTGTCGGATCTTTATTGTGGTGGGTAAGGAAGTGTCTTGATACACTATGTTTATCGAAACCTTTAAGGATGTTTTGGACATGTTCTTTTATACGCACTCGTAATGCTCTTTTTGTCCGGCCTATGTATTGTAGACCGCAACTGCATTCGAGTGCGTATACAACTCCCTCTGTGTTACAGCAGATAAATTCTTTTATTTCGTATACATCTCCTGTACTAGTTGCAGTAAAATCTTTCCTCTTCTGGTTTGGTTTGTGAGTTCTCAAACATGCGTAGCATCTTTTGCATGGAAAAAAACCTTTACCAGTGAAAAAAGAGAGGAAGTTGTTTTTATTTTTAGGCGGATCAGGCACATTTTTAACAATTTTGTCCCTAATAGTAGGTGCCCTTTTATATACGAACTTTGGAATCGGTGGAAGGACACCCCCCAGTTCTTTGTCAGCCAGTAGTATATTCCAATGGCGTCTAATGACTTTTTCAATGCATTTATGTTGTATACTGTAATCGAAGATGATAGGCATCAAGTCTTTATGCATTTTTTGTTTAGGCTTATCACTCATAAGAGTCTGTCTATCCATTGTTGCCACTTCTGCAATCTTCTGGTTAATAAAGGAATTGTCGTATCCTTTTTGTTTAAACCTTTCTCCCATGTCTTTTGCTTGGGTGAGAAAAGTATCTTTGTCTGTACAATTTCGTCTTAGGCGCATTAATTGCCCTTTTGGAATGTTAAAAAGCCAGTTTCTGTGATGACAACTTTCAAGCGGCAAGTAGCTATTACGATCCACATTTTTAAAATGAGTTTTAGACCGGAGTTCATTATTTTCTTGTTCCACCTCTAGGTCTAGGAATGTGATCTTTTTGTTGCTGATTTCCCAAGAAAGTTCAATGTTTCTGTCATTGGTATTTAAATCTTGTAGAAAATCTGCTAGCGTTTCTTTCTCGCCCCTCCACAGTATGAAGATATCATCAATATATCTTTTATATATGTACAGATCATCAGGAGGTTCAGAGAAGATTTTCCCTTCTTCCCATTGGGCCATAAAAAGCCCAGCTACACTAGGGGCAAATTTTGCCCCCATGGCTACGCCGGTTTTCTGGAAAAAGTAATTGCCGCCATACCAGAAGTAGCTATTTTTAAGACAAAAGTCCAAACTTTTTACCAGATATTTTCGTTGGATGCAGGGCAACTGGGAATATTTCCTGAGGCCCCATTTGACTGCTTCGCATGCTTGATGATGTAGTATGATCGTGTATAACGACGATACGTCTGCTGTTGCTAGCCAAAAGGGTCCATCATCTCTTGGTATATCATCCAGGCATTGTAACATCTGTTTTGTGTCTCTAAGATACGCTCTTGTACTCTGAACTACTGGCTGTAAATAGAAGTCAATGTATTGCCCCATTCTTGCAGTTAAGGAATCAATTCCATTTACTATAGGTCTGGGCGGTGGATTCGTGCTGTTCTTATGTATTTTGGGGAGTGAGTATACAATAGGTGTGCGACATGATGTAGGGATCAGATATTGTGCTTCTTTCTTATCCAGGATTCCTCTTTTTAGTCCTAAATGTACAATCTGTTCCAAGGCTTTTCTGCATATAAACATGGGATTACTCAGAAGGCGGTTGTAGGTGTTGGTATCTCCTAGCATTTGTTCCATGCTCATTTTATACTGTTCCTTGGAAAGTACCACAATGCCACCACCTTTATCGGCTGGTCGAACTACTAGATCTTTTCTTTTCATCAATTTGCGTATTCCACTCCTAATATGTTTCGGTTCTTCTTGTTTTTTCACTTTCAGGTCCATTAGTTCTCCTGTGACCAATCTTTTAAAGACTTCCACACATTTATTATCTTTCACAGGCGGATTAAAAATAGATTTATTCTTCAGATTACTATGTCTAATTTCTTCATCTGGATTGACGGATCATACGTTTAAATGGCAGAGCCAATCGGGCCGACCAGATCCCATCTCAACCTATTCCACA
Organism: Rana temporaria; assembly: GCF_905171775.1. NCBI lineage: Eukaryota > Metazoa > Chordata > Amphibia > Anura > Ranidae > Rana > Rana temporaria. The sequence goes on from NC_053489.1 coordinate 551,821,688, forward strand.
CCAGAGAGAAATGTGAGGGTCTATTCACCCCCAAGAGTGATCAACTATATAGGGCCCACCCAAGAAACGCATGATAGGAATAGGCACGAATCGCCCCGGCAGTACAGAAATGAAGAGAGACAGGGCAACTATAATCAACACACTCCCTACCAAAATGAGAGAAGACCACCCCAAAATGAGCGGACACCACAGAATGGTTGGAAGAAACCCTTCTGGAAAAAACGCAGAAATAATAACAATGGCCATAACTATGGACAAAGACCACAACAAGACCAGAGGGATAATAGACCCCAGCCCCAAAACCAACGAGATAATAGAGGTGGAGGCTATGAGAATAGAGGTCGGCCACAGGAAACCAACTATTATCAGGGACGTCCAAATGAATACCATGAGAACAGAGGATATACACATGAACAGAGAAGAAGAAGCCCTGTTCGTTCAAATGATCGAAGAGAGGGAGATCGAGGTTATTACACTCATCACCCACAGGATAGGAGTCCAATCCCTACACGGAATTATTATGCACCCCTAGAACAGCGAACAGTGGATGATAGAGTGGAAAGACATCAAAATCCCAATACCTCTTCTTTTTTAGAGAGAGGTCAAGAATACCATCCGCCTCGACATACAGAGGAAATAAGAACCTACAGAAGAACCCCAGAAAGAAACGGGGAAAGCGAGGAGGAAAGAGAACACAAAAGAAAAAGAACAGAAAGGGAGAGGGAATCTTCAACTTAAGTGGACTCCCACTTACACATGAAGAGATTGGCGTCCTAGATAAAGGCCTCAAATACGCACCAGCGAAAAATCTGGATAAATTCCAGACATATATAGGAATTCAAAAGTATGTAAGGAAATTAAATATTCAAAAGTATATGATCAGTAACCCTTACAAAACTAGGACTGCCAATCCAGATGAAGAAATTAGACATAGTAATCTGAAGAATAAATCTATTTTTAATCCGCCTGTGAAAGATAATAAATGTGTGGAAGTCTTTAAAAGATTGGTCACAGGAGAACTAATGGACCTGAAAGTGAAAAAACAAGAAGAACCGAAACATATTAGGAGTGGAATACGCAAATTGATGAAAAGAAAGGATCTAGTAGTTCGACCAGCCGATAAAGGTGGTGGCATTGTGGTACTTTCCAAGGAACAGTATAAAATGAGCATGGAACAAATGCTAGGAGATACCAACACCTACAACCGCCTTCTGAGTAATCCCATGTTTATATGCAGAAAAGCCTTGGAACAGATTGTACATTTAGGACTAAAAAGAGGAATCCTGGATAAGAAAGAAGCACAATATCTGATCCCTACATCATGTCGCACACCTATTGTATACTCACTCCCCAAAATACATAAGAACAGCACGAATCCACCGCCCAGACCTATAGTAAATGGAATTGATTCCTTAACTGCAAGAATGGGGCAATACATTGACTTCTATTTACAGCCAGTAGTTCAGAGTACAAGAGCGTATCTTAGAGACACAAAACAGATGTTACAATGCCTGGATGATATACCAAGAGATGATGGACCCTTTTGGCTAGCAACAGCAGACGTATCGTCGTTATACACGATCATACTACATCATCAAGCATGCGAAGCAGTCAAATGGGGCCTCAGGAAATATTCCCAGTTGCCCTGCATCCAACGAAAATATCTGGTAAAAAGTTTGGACTTTTGTCTTAAAAATAGCTACTTCTGGTATGGCGGCAATTACTTTTTCCAGAAAACCGGCGTAGCCATGGGGGCAAAATTTGCCCCTAGTGTAGCTGGGCTTTTTATGGCCCAATGGGAAGAAGGGAAAATCTTCTCTGAACCTCCTGATGATCTGTACATATATAAAAGATATATTGATGATATCTTCATACTGTGGAGGGGCGAGAAAGAAACGCTAGCAGATTTTCTACAAGATTTAAATACCAATGACAGAAACATTGAACTTTCTTGGGAAATCAGCAACAAAAAGATCACATTCCTAGACCTAGAGGTGGAACAAGAAAATAATGAACTCCGGTCTAAAACTCATTTTAAAAATGTGGATCGTAATAGCTACTTGCCGCTTGAAAGTTGTCATCACAGAAACTGGCTTTTTAACATTCCAAAAGGGCAATTAATGCGCCTAAGACGAAATTGTACAGACAAAGATACTTTTCTCACCCAAGCAAAAGACATGGGAGAAAGGTTTAAACAAAAAGGATACGACAATTCCTTTATTAACCAGAAGATTGCAGAAGTGGCAACAATGGATAGACAGACTCTTATGAGTGATAAGCCTAAACAAAAAATGCATAAAGACTTGATGCCTATCATCTTCGATTACAGTATACAACATAAATGCATTGAAAAAGTCATTAGACGCCATTGGAATATACTACTGGCTGACAAAGAACTGGGGGGTGTCCTTCCACCGATTCCAAAGTTCGTATATAAAAGGGCACCTACTATTAGGGACAAAATTGTTAAAAATGTGCCTGATCCGCCTAAAAATAAAAACAACTTCCTCTCTTTTTTCACTGGTAAAGGTTTTTTTTCCATGCAAAAGATGCTACGCATGTTTGAGAACTCACAAACCAAACCAGAAGAGGAAAGATTTTACTGCAACTAGTACAGGAGATGTATACGAAATAAAAGAATTTATCTGCTGTAACACAGAGGGAGTTGTATACGCACTCGAATGCAGTTGCGGTCTACAATACATAGGCCGGACAAAAAGAGCATTACGAGTGCGTATAAAAGAACATGTCCAAAACATCCTTAAAGGTTTCGATAAACATAGTGTATCAAGACACTTCCTTACCCACCACAATAAAGATCCGACACATCTTAAATTTTGGGGCATAGAGCCCTATGTGAGACACTGGCGAGGCGGGCATAAAGTTAGAACATTGAGCCAGTTAGAATCTCGCTGGATATTTACTCTGGATACTTTTGCTCCCCGAGGTCTTAACATAGATTTTGATCTTAATTGTTTTTTAAGTGACCGATAAGACTTTATTTTTTGATTTATTTCTTGCTTCACTTACCCTCTCTGTTCTCTCCTTTTCGCTATCTAATATTGATGACGTAGATTGTTTTTAATCTGTATATGTGGATCTGTTCGCACACGTCATCTACGTCTTTTAACCTTATGTGGCATATCCATTCAATGAAATTAAATATGTCGACATACATTCATTTAAATTTTTTATACTTTTTAACATATATATATTTTTTTTTAACAAATTATTCTGGCTCTCAATATTTTTTAATATACCAATTGAGCCTCAATCTTCTCGGTGCATTATGAGTGTGTATATACACATAAATTCCTGCTCCCCTGTGTTTTTAATTGTTTCCCTCGAGTGCTCCCTTGTGAGGATGCCGTGTGTCACCATTTAACAAGCATTGGCTTCAAAAAAATGGCCGCGGCTCCACTTCCGGTGGCTGCAAGGTGGCTGCAGCTCCACTTCCGGCGGCGCTCGTTTTGATAGACGCCGCCGATACGTGATGGAAGCCTATTTGTGATGCTGGCCGAGGTCGGGGGGCCCCATGCAGGCCCCCGACCAGACATCAGACAGAATGGCTCACTTTTGTAAGACGTATCACCAGCGCTCTGTGAGATGCTGGGGACGTCTTTTGAGCTACAACAAAATGGCGGCTGCCAGACTTCCTGTAGAACGCTGTGTACTGTCAGCACAGAATGTTATGATGGTACTTTTGAGCTACAACAAAATGGCGGCTGCCAGACTTCCTGTAGAATGCTGTGTACTGTCAACACAGAATGTTATGATGGTACAATGGGACTTCTGTGTTTGCCCCCCCCCCATGGTCTCCGTCCCCTGGCTGAAGCTTTTAAGTTTTTTCAATTTTTTTCATTGTTAACCATATAAATGAGATGTCATATCTGTCACCCACCATCTGAATGCTACTAATTTAAATATTTTATATGCTGGGCGAAATTTTTTGATTTTACTATTAAATGCCTAGCAGACTACGGGAAAATGGCTGCAGCTGCATTATTTACATGGCAAACAGCTGAGTTTACTTACAGCCTACTAAACAAGTCACCTTATAAAAAGGATCCCATTTATGCCTCTCACTACTCCTGAGGAAGTCACATGATAGTGACGAATGCGCATGAGTCCACTGAGAGGTATCGGAGGTGACGTTGGCGACAGATTGCCCCTCTTTTTTACATGCTCAATTGTATTTTGGATTATGTGAGTACCCCTGTCTATTTTCTTTGAGAATTAAAATTTTTAAAACGGTATCACACCATCGATGCTTTATTTCTTTGGGGCGAGAAACTGACCAATCTGGGACGAGAACCCCAAGGAGGACCTGCCGTTGTTGGATCAGAGCCCATCGAGTGAACCATCTAATGTGGTTGGATCTATATGCTGTTACCTTACAGCAGTAAGGTAAGGGGACATCCTTACTTACCCTTAAAAGGATCACTGGATACCCATTTTCCTCTCACTCCATATTGCGGACCTACACTTGCACTTTTGCTTTCTTGGACTTTTGAAATTTTACTTATATTTTTTGCTAATATTTTTCAAACTCTGTTGATGGACTGTTTATCACCAATATAGGAGTGTCACTTAGCACAGTTACCTGAAAAAATTTTTTGCACCATTACTTATAGTGTATTTCATCACATTAAGAGGAACCTGTGTAGTTATATGATTTGCACCATTACTGTTATTGTTCACTGATCATTTATATTTATTTTTATGCTGATGCCATTTGGGCTATATTGCTCCTCATTTCAATTCAAATTTGTTTATTAAAGTTTAACAAATTACAAAGATAGGTTCAAAAGCAGTGCTAGAAAGTAACATGTCAAGGTATAATAAACATTGCTCCACAATATAACTGAAAATAGCCTATTTTGCATAGTCTGTTTTAGGATTAGTGGTGTAGATAACATTTTATAGTTTGGTCAGTAGAGGCTGTAATCTAAAATGGATAATAAAGATAAAACAAAGTCTCGCATAAGGAAAAAGTTACAACTAAACTAAATTATTCATCAGAAAACGTAAGTAAAGTAATAAGGGATTATCACTGTTATAAAGCTTCTAGGAGCTTATATGTCTATCAGGGCTCAAGTCCTGCGGGAACGCGTGGGAACAGAGTTCCTGCACTTTTTTCACAGCAGGAACGCAGTTCCCTTTGCATCACTAGAGCAGCCGCCCGAGCCAATCCTTCACTAAGCGGCGATGCCCAGCTTGAGTCACTGTCAGGGGCAGGCGAACCTTAGTAATCCTTTATGTTACTGGCCGCTTCCTGTATATGGATTCATCGGGCAGTATGCGCCGTGCGGGTATTCCGTCATTTCTTTGATGCCGCAATGTCTCCTGGGAACTTTTGTCATTGTTCCCAGGAGACATTGCGGAGGTCTGCCGCGAGTTATCGCGGGATTTAGAAAGAACTTGCGGTTTAGTAATTATGCATATGAGCGTATCATTTTTTTTTTTTCATGGGGAAGTGGATCTTGGGTGGGAGTTCCCACACTTTTTTCCCCAGGACTTGACCCCTGATGTCTATGATTTTATGAAACCAGGTAGAGAAAATAAAAGTATTGCTACTTGAACCTAAAGGGAAAAAAAACATAGAGAAAGGTAGAAGGAAGAGAAAGGTAGAAGGAAGATAAAAGAGAGAAAAAGAAAAAGGAGAACTGATAGGAAGAATCCCTGGGGTTGAGTAATAATAATAATAATAATCATATGGCTATAGAAGAGAGAGTGTGTATGTGAGTAAAACTATCAAGGCATCAACATGGCTTCATCAAAATTTGATGGTAAATAGTGAGTCACCCAAAGGAGCCATATACTCTTAAAGTAACTTATTTTGTCTTGAGCTAATGCCTCCATTTTAGTGTGAGCAGGGGGGGGGGGTGTGATATTTTACATTTTGCACTTTCACAAGCCAAAACTGAAGCTGTCCTACTCCGGGCATGAGGCTTTAATAACAAAAGTAATTCAGGTTTAAATGCGCATAGAAGAGGCTTTTATGGCTTACAACAGTGAGGCCTCGTACACACGATCGAGGAACTCGTCATAAATTAAACATCGGTTTCCTCGGCGAGTTCTTTGACAGGCTTGTGGGGAAACTTGACAAGCTTTCTTTGCGTACACACTGTCAAGACCAAATCTCCTCGTTCTCAAACGCGGTGACGTACAACACATACAACGGCAGGGGAAGTTCGATTCCACTGGCACAACCCTTGGGGCTGCTTTTGCTAATCTCATGTTACTGCGTGTTAAGTAAAAGTTTGGTGAGAGACAATTTGCACTTTTCAGACTGTTACAGCGTGACGAATGTGCTATCTCCATTACAAACGCTACTTTTACCGAAGGTGTGCTCCCGTCTCATACTTTATTCTGAGCATGCGCGGTTTTCTTAGCATACACACGCTCGTGTTTCTCGTCGAAAACCAGCCTGACGAGGAACCCTGACGAGGAAATTGAGACTCCCGTCGAGGAAAAAGAGAACTTGCTCTCTTTTTTTCTTGTCCAGTTCCTCGACAGTTTCCTCGATGAAAAACATACACACTGCCGGTTTCCTCTGCAAAAAAGCTCTGCCACCAAGTTTCTTGATGGATTCTGTCGAGGAAAACGGTCGTGTGTACGAGGCCTAATTGAAATCTCTTTATTACAGGCATATCCCACTTTTAAGTACAGAATGGGGATTATTTACTATCGCTGGAAAGCGCGAAATCAGGCTCACTTCTGCCTAGAAACCATGGAGCTTCTAACCCCAGCTTGTTCAATTAAGCCTGGTAAAAAAACCTGGAAGCTCATTGGTTTCTATGCAGAAGTGAGCCTGATTTTGCGCTTTCCAGCTTTAGTAAATAAACCCCATTGTGTACTTAAAAGTGGGGTATGCTTGTATACCTTCTCTTGGACAGTGATTTCACTTTACTTTTATACATTTATGGTAGCCAACAAACTTGCTTTATTAATAGAACTCACATTACGTGGTTAGGGTTACTGAATGAAGACTTTTTTTGCTGGAGAGTGCAAAATCTGGTGCAACATTGCACAGAAACAAATGAGCATCCAGGTGTTTTTCGTATTTTTTTGTCAAAGCTTAAAGCGGTTGTATACCCGCTGACACTTTTTTTTTTTTTCGTACATCTGTAAGGCAAAAGGCATAATGAGCTATTATGCACCGCGGGAGACTTCTTTTCGGCAAGGTCTGGCATTTGCCGGGCTTTCAGCCGAGAATCCCTGATGCGCATGCGCCGCTGAAGTCAGCGGCTCATTGCAAGGGGAATATCTCCTAAACCGTACAGGTTTAGAAGATATTCTTTTTACCCACAGGTAAGCCTTATTATAGACTTACCTGTAGGTAAAAGTTATAAAAATTACTATACAACCACTTTAATTGAACAAGCTGAAGTTAGAAGTTGATTGGCTACCATGCACAGCTGCACCAGATTTCCCATTCTCCCGTTTTAGTAAATCAACTCCACCCTGTATTTGGCTTTGGATATGAATGACAGTTAACTATGCATAAACAAAAAAAATTATTGTTTTTGATTGTTGATAAATATTGAATATACGTATGTATCCCTGACAGTCTAAAGCCCAGGAGCTAACAACAGTGAAGATGTCCAAGTTCGGTGGTGGCATTGGTGCTCCAAGCAAAGAAGAGAGGCTAAAAGAAGCTGCAGAGATCCATTTGAGACTCGGACAGATCCAAAGATATTGTGAACTGTTAGTCGAACTTGGAGAGGTACAGAATGCAATTTTAACACTGAAGCCAGTAAAGTGACAGTAAAATCAGCACAGATTGTTCCTCTGTGGGTAGCTCTATTAAAACAATTTCTGGCCTCATTTGCCAAAAGGGCAAATTTATAGAAATTTTAAAATCCAGGCTATTGATTAATTTCAAGAATCATGTGTACACTTATTTGATTTTTGATATCCTTTGTGTATTACTTTCAAATCTGTGCTGTAATGCAGCATGGAACACCTCCTGAACTTTGCCTCTGTGCAGGAGACTGGTCACTTCTGTTCTCCCTCTTTGTGCAGGAGACTGGTCTCGTATACACCCTCCCCTAGTTTTCTGCAGGTAGCCTGTAGTGGGAGGACCTGCTCACCAGTACATAGCTTTCATTGGATTCTTAAAGGAGTTAGGGAAAAAAAAGAAGGATAAGAACCACTGTTCTAAAAGAATGCAAATTTATACTGTTTGTATAATTTTTTTTTTTTTTTCATTTCTAGTGGGATAAAGCGCTATCAGTGGCTCCTGGTGTTTCTATGAAATACTGGAAAAAATTAATGCAAAGGTGAGTGAACAGTATCAGAACCTTTGTTGTGATCTTTGAGAATCTTTGAGCATAAATTCATTTATATTGCAAGTGGCTAGAGAGGTGAGTGCTTGTTAAAAAATGTTTTTATAGAGTAGTTTAATAACCGTAGTCTGATGCCTCGTACACATGATCGGTTTTCCCGGCGGTCAAAAGTCTGCCAGGAAAACCGAGGGGAAACCCCTAGAACCTGCTTGGTTGCTTCTCCCGTTTACACAAGGCCGGTTGTAAGCTCCACTGCAGTGTTTCCCATAGGAAAATTGCCGAGCAAAAAACCGCCAAGAATCGGCGGGAAAAAAGAGAACAAGTTAACATTTTTTGGCTCGCAGTTTTCCTATCGGGAAAACTGCTATGGAGCATACACACGGCCGGTTTTCCCACCGGTCTTTGTTCTCTCAGTTCTCAGTGTAGAGCTGGCTGGGAACATCTACAGAACCATTTCAATGCTGCATCTACATAGGTAGGCATGAATGTTTATTTTTTTTCAGAATCCTGCACTTCTCTTTTAAATATATCAGAATTCTCTATATTGTTTGTGATTTTATTTGTATTATTTAGAAGAGCGAGTCAGCTCATTGAAGAGGAAAATGATGATGTCATTCCCTACTGCATAGCTACTGGGGATGTGAAAAGATTGGTACATTTCTTTACCTCCAGAGGGCAACTTAAAGAGGCTTTACTTGTGGCACAGGTATGACTGTCGTCTGTTCATGATGGATCTTGTTTTAGAAATCAATGAGTCATGAAGTTTGTTTTCTGCCAAGAATATTTATCGATTATAAGGTATCCTCTCTACTGACAGATCCACATGTTGTAACATTCTAGATAAGATGACATATGATGTAAAAGAACAAGGTTCTAACAAAACCCCTGTAATATATCACTGGGAACAATATAGAAGATGAATTCCCTTCTCTTAATCTTAAAATTTTTCATCTTTTTTCTTGTTTCCAAGTAAGGAGGCCCCTTTCACACCAGCAGACCGATCAGGCCTGCTGTCCGTTTTTTTAGGCAAACCCAATAGGACCACTCATTGTTCTCTATGGAGCGACTGATGTCAGTGGACACCCGCTGGCATCCGATGCAGGCCGGTCCGCTAAAAACAGATGGATGGAGATACATTCCCCATCCGTCTAACGTATCGAATGACAGTCGGATGGAAATGGACAAGCTGTCCGTTTCCATCCGACTGTGCCATTAAGAACAGCGGGATGTGTAAATTTCCGCTCTGCATAGCATAGCAGAAACAAACCTGTCATTCACCTGCTCAGCGGGGATCAGCAGATTCCCCGCTGAGCAGGTGGATCCGCTTGAGGGAGTCCGCCCAGTCTGAAAGGACCCTTAATTACCATAATAATAAAAATAAAAATAGCTTTTGAAGAAAGCAGTGTGTTCTGACTTAGAATTTCACAAATGCCCCACTTTAATACCATTTTTTAGTTAATACTAAATTTTATAATAATATTTCATAGTACATGTGGTACCCGGACACTGATGGTGAGTTTGGGAAACACAACATTTACAGTATGTCACAAAAGTGAGTCCACCCCTCACATTTTTGTAAATATTTTATTATATCTTTTATTGTTCAAATTTTTTATTGAAAAATAAAATGCACAGAGTAACATGGTCAACATTTCAGATTGAGTCAATAAAGGGAATATAATGGTACATCTCAGTTATAATGGATACAAACGTGACATTGGGAACTTCTGAGCACAGATAGCTTGAGAACAATGCAGACATACTAGAAAGGTTTGTACAACGGATACTATTGGGGACATTGTATATAGGTACAACTAGATCCAAGACAACAATGGAGACGATTCCAAAAATAGTGCAAAACAACAGTATGTACTCTGTAAATTCAAAATTAAGGAAATATAAACTAAATTTACACTATTATACAAGCTGTACACTCACTACTTTACATTGTAGCAAAGTGTAATTTCTTCAGTGTTGTCACATGAAAAGATATAATAAAGCCAAAGCCTGGAAGACCCCTAAACTCCACATAACCGAAGTAAAACACAGAGTGACCCAAGCAATGATCCATAGTAAGACCGAAGCGATTGTCCTGGACCGGGTTTCTCGGCATGACAAAATATGGTCCCCCTGGTTGGAGAATTTCCTCCCCCCTGAGTTTGAAGTCACCTTATCTTCCCCATGAGCGGTAGGTCATTGCCTCGCTGTAACGCCACGACCCCTTGTGGGTTCGCGCGCCCACGCCGACAATCTCCCTCCCTACTTCTTCTTCCTCCTTCCCTATTCCATTTCTAGCTTTTCTCTTCTTATTTCCTCCTCTCTGTCCCTATTTCTTGGGGCTCTCTTGCTCCTGTACTAAAAACTGTTACATTTGTATCCGTGAGCAGAGCTCGCTCCCCTCTCTTCTGAGACTGGGCCACAGGCAGTATTCCATCATGATAACGACCCCAAACGCACCTGCAAGACAACCACTGCCTTGCTAAAGAAGCTGAGGGTAAAGGTGATGGACTGGCCAAGCATGTCTCCAGACCTAAACCCTATTGAGCATCTGTGGGGCATCCTCAAACAGAAGGTGGAAGAGCGCAATGTCTCTTACATCTACTAGCTCTGTGATGTCGTCATGGAGGAGTGGAAGAGGACTCCATTGGAAACCTGTGAAGCTCTGGTGAACTCCATGTCCAAGAGGGTTAAGGCAGTGCTGGAAAATAATGGTGGCCACACAAAATATTGACACTTTGGGCCTAATTTGGAAATTTTCACTTAGGGGTGTACTCTGTACTTTTGTTGCCAGCAGTTAAGACATTAATGGCTGTGTGTTGAGTTATTTTGAGGGGACAGCAAATTTACACTGTTATACAAGCTGTACACTCACTACTTTACATTGTAGCAACATGTCATTTCTTCAGTGTTATCACATGAAAAGATGTAATAAAATATTTACAAAAAATGTGAGGGGTGTACTCACTTTTGTGAGATACTGTATATTCTACTTTGATGGAAACTATAATGGTAATCTTGGTACTAAAACTTTCAGTACACGAATCAAGGTATGTCTTTTTAAACATTGTACTGATGTGGTGTGCAGTCTCTAACCATATACCCACGTGAGCTGCTATTGGTAGAAAAATTGGTATTGGCAGCTAAAACATTGCAGGTATAGTCAGTGCTAGTTGCACATTTATACTGAATACCAGGGGCCTTCATTAAGCTCTAACAGCTATACACTTAGGCCCCGTACACACGAGGGGATCTCCGCTGGAAACGGTCCACCGGACCGTTTCCAGCAGAGATTTCTCCTCCGGATTTGGATCCGATGGCTTGTACTCACCATCGGATCAAAATCCGCGCGGAATCCATCCGCGGTGACGTGTCGCACCGTCGCCGCGATGATGACGCGGCGACGTGCGCGACGCTGGAATGTAAGTGCTTCCACGCATGCGTCGAATCATTACGACGCATGCGAGGGAGGGGAGCAGACGGATTGATCCGGTGAGTCTGTACAGACCACCGGATCAATCCGCTGGAACCGATTCAAGCGGATAAATTTCTTAGCATGCTAAGAAATTTATATCCGCTTGAAATGGATCGGGCCGAGGAATCTCCGCGGATAAATATCCGCTAGGCCGTACAGACGACCGGATTTATCCGCTGGAACTGATCCGCGGATCAATTGACCTCTAAATTGACCTCTAAAGAAACAGTATCAGCAGTGATAATATTACTTAAGAAGTCACTTTCTTGTCACCTCCTCTCCCAGTCTCCTTCTTCCCTGTAGGTAAGGTGACCAGAGAGGGAAGGGAGTAGTGTTGCTGGGAGAAAGGGAGCAGGCGCCCTCTGGTGGTGGGAGGGTGGCAGTTCAGGTTATGCTGGCTCGTTTCGGCCCCCAAAAAGCCACAAACCAAGGATTGGGGACCCCTGCACTAGTAGATTTTCATTGTTTTAAGAACGTTTGTTTTTTAATTTTCCGGTCACTTCAAAATTGAATATTATTTTTTTTTAACTATTTTCAAATAACATTCATCAAGCGGTGAAATGTGCTGAGAATTTTTTTTACAATTGCTCGTATGAATATTCAAATGAAGGTTTGTTCGAAAATCTGCTAGTGTGTACCCAGCTTTAGACATTTTTACAAATCCTTCGGATTTTTTCATCATTGCAATCAAAAACGAACTTCAGTTTGACCCCACTAATAATTAGTAGATCAAACGAACGTTATTAAAATGAACATCTTTGAACAAAGATCTAATGTTGTGGCAATAAAATACAAGGACAAAAACTACTACTAAGAAAATTGAAGCATCCAAGAGTTAAAAAAAAAAAAAACAATATTCAGTCCGCTGACCAGTGCTCATTCAGAACCTGAAGAATTTGAATTGCTTGTAAAAATCGCACTAAGCGCTTTCTACTGATTAACTTGCTTATTTACTTCTAGGCAGCTTGTGAAGGCAACATACAGTCTGATCATGTTTCAGTAACGACTGTATCCCCAACTGAAGGCAACAATGTGGAAGATTATACGGGGTAAGTGGCCATACATCTATCCATTCGCAGTTTGAAAAATGTACACCTTCAGTCAAATGGTCATACAGATTGTGAGCTGTTTGAATGCCATTTTATTATTTTGTTTTACTGTCCTCTGTACAGGCTTCTGCATCGAGTCAGTACAGAACTGGCAGAGTGGTATTTCCAAGATGGGCGGGCTGTACTTGCAGCATGCTGCCATTTGGCAGTGGACAACAATGAAGTAAGAATCACTTGGCTGTTTATATAAATCTCTGTAATTTAGGGCCAGATCCTCAAAAGGGATACGCCGGCGTAACTGCTGTTACGTCGTCGTATCCCTGTTTCTAACTATGGAACTGATCCACAGAATCAGTTTCCAAGAGATAGACAGAAGATCCGGCATGTGTAAGGGACTTACACTGCCGGATCTTAGGATGCAGTACCGCATCCGCCGCTGGGGGCATTTCGTGTCGAAATGCCGCCTCGGGTATGCAAATTAGCACTTACAGAGATCCACGAAGCTTTTCAGCTTCGTTTTTTCTCCGTAAGTTTTAGTTTGCAAATGCAAAATTAGGGCTGCTTTTACAAAGTGTAAACTGTTTACACCTTGTAAAAACAGACCCTTCTGTCCAGCGACGCGATTTTTTTTTTGTTTTGAATTTTTTTTAGTTGCAATCCACAAAGCTCGGCGTAACGTAATTTCGCGCTATGCACATCGGGAAAATGACGTCACGAGCATGCGCAGTACGGCCGGCGCGCCTAATTTAAATGGGAATCGCCCCCATGAAAATAGGAACGCCTTGCGCCGGCGGAATTTAAGTTACACAGCCAAAAATGTCTAGGTAAGTGCTTTGTGGATCGGGCACTTAGGTAGAAATTTTAAGGCAGTGTAACTTAAATGGGAAAAATTAGGTTACGCCGGATCTTTGTGGATTACCCCCTTAGCATCTTATTAGCGAGGGAAAAATACCCTTTTTAAAGATGTCGACATGTTGAAGAAAAAAACCTTTTTAATCCATGACTAATGGTGACTACTAGGAAACAGCACCTGGGCAGAGAAACAGGTTCACTTTAATGCCCTCCTACCCAGCAGCACATACTTACCTTTCCTATGCTACTACCCCTGCTCTGTTCATCCACCAGAAACAAAGAAAGGTAACCTTGTATAAGCTCCAAGGTACTCCAGTTGGAGCGTTCACAGGGCCGGAGACTCACCCCGCTCTATATGACAGTTCTGTGCCACATGCTGTCACATGGAGGACGCTCAATGCTTCTCTATACCTGGAATTACTGGATATTTTCTTTGCCTTTTAGCTAAATGGAGTGATGGGAAGATAAGGAAAGGTGAGGATGTGCTGCTAAGGATGGAAGCATTAAAGCAAACCTTTTGTATTTCCTTCCATTGAAAAAGCATAGGGTTGCTTTAAGAAAGCCATAATTGATCCTTTGATAGGGCTGCTATTTGTGTGATGCACCAACAATTATAATCTAGCCCAGGGGTGTCCAAACTTTTTTCAAAGAGGGACAAATTTCATGAAGTGAACATGCGTGAGGGCCAACAATTTTGCCTGACTTTCTTTGAACCATTAAAATTAAATGCAAATTAAATATTTTATGTAAAGTTTATTGCAAACAGCATACTATTCATTTTGCAATATTGATGACAATATAAAAATGACAAAAAAAAAATAAAATAATAAAAAAAAAAAATATATATATATATATATATATATATATATATATATATATATATATATATATATATATATATATATATATATATATATATATATATATATACTGTATATCTACACCTCTATCTCTCTTTCTCTTCTTTAGCCTCTGACCAATCCCCAAGCACCTCTCGGGGTAAAGATGAGCTTGAGTATTTGTTATTTTTTTTAAATAATAATCTTTTCTTTAGCCAGCCAACTCCACCAGCGCCTCTCACTGACTTGAAGGAAAAGCGTTCCGGTTTGATGTGGCCCCTTCTTGAAATTTACATATATATTCATCTGTAGCCCCCCAAGTATATCCATCTGTAGCCCCCCAAGTATATCCATCTGTGGCCCCCAAGCTTGAGCGTGTAGTTTTTATTGCTGTGACTACATCTATCTTCTTTAGCCTGACAAATCCATGAGCGCCGCGCCCCGCTCATTGTTAGGATGAGCCGGGGCGTGTGGCTGTGGCGTGTTCAAGTCGATGTGCCCGAGCCCGCAAGGAAGCTGACAGCACGCAGCACCACCACCAATCACAGTCACTTCTGAACACGCCCCAGCAACACGCCCAGCCACACACCCCGGCTTATCCCAACAATGAGTGCGGCACTCAGGGATTTGTTCAGCTAAAGAAGATAGATATATTCACAGCAAAAAAAAACAGAACACGCTCGAGCTTGGGGGCCACAGATGGATATACTTGGGGGGGGCCACAGATGAATGTATATAAAAAATTCCAAGTGGGGGCCACATCAAACCGAAACGCGGGCCGGACTTTGGACATGCCTGATCTATGCAAACAGTACAAATTAGAGGAGAATGGCAGGCATAAGACAGAGTTTAATAATAAATATGTAAACTAAAAATGATCTGGGTCTTGTGTCTGTGGCTGGAAATGAAAGTTGGCTGCAACTTTTCGTGGCTTCTGTGTGGTCCTGAGAGCCCTATATTTAAAATACTACCGTAGATAGGAACTTCCACTATTATTTAATTCTACAGCTGAATGTAGTCAGTCACTGCATGCAAAGGACTTTCTAGTAAAGCTAATGTATTTTACTTTATTAAAGCTGGCCATGGCCAACCTCATTCGTGGCAATGAGCTGGAACTGGCGGTATGTGTCGGCACGGTCCTTGGAGAGAGTGCTGCTGAAGCCACTCAATATGCACTGGAACTACTGGCAAGGAAATGCATGACAGTAACAACATGGTGTGTATAGCGATACAATGAGTGTGATCCTTGAGACTGTGTGATGAGTGCAGCATTTCATTCACCATCAGGCTTGTTCATCAAGGATGCTATTGTAAGTTTTACCTATTTTTCTATGACATTTCCATTTTGATTCCCTCACACAATTTATCAAGGTCTGTAAAACTTTTGATATCAATAGAGCTAATTTGCTTCTTAATTCTACTAGTTTTCTTGTTAATGTTATTGTAATGTTTTATATATTTGTTTAGTAAAGTTAACTAGTAGGGGATTTACCACAAACTTTTTCATCACATAGAAAAAGAGCATACGTTTTTCTTACCAGTCGCAATGCAGCCTCAATGTGTTCACAAATGATTACAAATAAGGCCGCATGTATCTTATGAATGTAGTTGTTGAAGATGCCAACCTACCTATCACTCCTCATAAAGTCAATATGTTACACAGGGTGTTTTGCTGACAACTTTGATAATTATTTTCTCTTCACTTCACCAGATTATACAGTAAAACAATTTCAATGGCTTGAACTACCCTCTTTGATAAATAGATCCCACAAATCCTGCTCTCTTAGTAAAGCTAAAAATTTTGCATAAATGTAAATAAACCAGAACAAATAATATATTTCAATACAGCACTAACTGCATATTTATTATTTTATTAATGTGTCACAAAATATGCAGTATATAAATTAATAAATCACCTCAAATTATATTACTTCATAACTAATAGCAATAATTAATGTGTAACTCCTTAACCACTTAAAGCGGAGGTTCACCCTAAAAAACATCTATGTACCATCCCATACAGCATACTAGCGTCAGCTACAGTATGCCTTTTTTTTTTTTTTGTGCTGTACTTAATGTTTAATCCTTCAGTTTCGTTTCAGACTCCGGGGAGTAGGCGTTCCTATGAAGAGGGGAACATGATTGACGTCCGGCTATGGCGCGTAGGACTGGGCTCTTTAGGGCGCTTTACGGCGCCTGCGCACAGACTAGGAGCTGACTGCGCAGGCGCCGTATATATCCGAGTCCTATTTCGGCTATTTTCGGAACGCGTGATGCGCCATAGCCGGACGTCAATCATGTTCCCCTCTTCATAGGAACGCCTATTTCCCCGCCGGAGTCTGAAACAAAACTGGACGATTAAACGGTAAGTACAGCGCAAAAAAAAAAAAAAGGCATACTGTAGCTAAAGCTAGTATGCTGGATAAGATGGTAGATAAAGAAAAACATTTTTTTAGGGTGAACCCCTGCTTTAAGGACCTTGAGTGTTTTTCAGATTTGGCGTTTACAAGACTAAAACAGTTTTTTTGCTAGAAAATTACTTAAAACCCCCAAACATTATATATATATTTTTTTCTAACACCCTAGAGATGGCGGTCATTGCAATACTTCTTGTCACACCGTATTTGCGCAGCTGTCTTACAAGCACACTTTTTTTGGAAAAAATTAACTTTTTTGAATTAAAAAATAAGACAACAGTAAAGTTAGCACAATTTTTTATATATTGTGAAAGATAATGTTACGCCGAGTAAAATGGTACACAACATGTCACACTTCAAAATTGCGCCCGCTCGTGGAATGGCATCAAACTTTTACCCTTAAAAATCTCAATAGGCGACGTTTAAAAAATTCAATAGGTTCCATCTTTTGAGCTACAGAGGAGGTCTAGGGCTAGAATTATTGCTCTCACTCTAACGATCGTGGTGATACCTCACTTGTGTGGTTTGAACACCGTTTTCATATGCGGGCGCTACTCACGTATGCGTTCGCTTCTGCGCGCCAGCTCGTCGGGACGGGGCGCTTTAAAAAAAAATGTTGTTTGTTTTGTTATTTATTTTTATTTATTTTATTATTTTTTACACTGAAAAAAAAATGGATCAATTGTATTCCTATTACAAGTAATGTAATCATCCCTTGTAATAGAAAAAAGCAAACGCTCCAACATTGGGAGCTCATGTCGCATGACGTGTGAAAATAAATGTTTCCCTATGAGACTGTGTGATGAGTGCAACATTCAGTCAACAGCGGGCTAAAGTCCACTGTAGGCTGACATCACTCAGCTGCTCAAGACTTTGGAGTGATCCTGACTTTTTAATTTAGCAGTAGCTAGCTCAGCCTCTCCGTATGGAGTGTAGCAGAGCAGCAGAGATGCTGACTGAAGCCTCGTACACACGACCGAGTTTCTCGGCAAAAACCAGCAAGAAACTTGCTGGGAGATATTTTTTTGCCGAGGAAACCGGTCGTGTGTACATTTTCGTCGAGGAAACTGTCAAGAAACTCGACGAGCCAAAAAGAGAGCAAGTTCTCTATTTCCTCGACGGGAATGGAGAAAATTGGCTTGTCGAGTTTCTCGATGGCTTCACAAGGAACTCAACGAGCAAAACGATGTGTTTCGCCCGTCGAGTTTCTCGGTTGTGTGTACGAGGCCTGACAGTCGGCATCGCTCTGCACGGGGAGGTGTGAGAACCGAGCCATCGGCGGTGTTTGATGGCTTGGTTCTGAGTGCAGAGACGGCAGGGGACTTTTTAGAAAAAATAAATTAAACATACTTCTCTTTTAAGGCACTGCTACCTCTGGCTGCTGTTTTCAGGAGATTTGGAGTAATATTTAGTGATGACACTACTGCACTTCTCACTGTTGTTATTCCTGGAAGCTCTGACATAAGCAAGCAAAATCCTTGCCTCCTCTAATGTCGCGTACACACGATCAGTCCATCCGATGAGAACGAACCGATGGACCGTTTTCATCGGTTAACCGATGAAGCTGACTGATGGTCCGTCGTGCCTACACACCATCGGTTAAAAAAACGATCGTGTCAGAACGCGGTGACGTAAAACACAACGTGCTGAAAAAAACTAAGTTCAATGCTTCCAAGCATGCGTCAACTTGATTCTGAGCATGCATGGATTTTTAACCAATGATTGTGCCTACTAACGATCGGTTTTGTCCTATTGGTTAGGAATCCATCGGTTAAATTTAAAACAAGTTGCCTTTTTTTTAACCGATGGTTAAATAACCGATGGCGCCCACACACGATCGGTTTTGACCGATGAAAAGGGTCCATCAGACCATTCTCATCAGTTGAACCGATCGTGTGTATGCGGCATTAGATGGTTGACCCCTCACAGAGACACAGTACAGAACAAGGCATAGGGAGTCAATAATGGGGACATTTTCACTGCAGGCAGACCAAAGGCAATACTGTTGACTAGTCCCCTGGCCTTTTTTTGGACACAGCTTCCAGCGTTTAGGTTCTGTTTAATAGGTCCAGTGTATTTGTAGTGTAGAGAGAGATTTTAGACAGAAAATGTTTTCACAGTAACAACTTTCGTTAGACGATGAGAATTTTCGTTACATGTCTAGATGGTTAGAGACTTGCAGTATCTTAATGCAAAGAAAATGAATATACCGTACTATTATTGTAAATGAAAATGGGAAGTATGTAATTCCAAAGTAAAACTTGAAAAACTTTGTAGCACCACATTAACTTGTTTGAGGTTGTCCTAATTCTTTATATTTCAATGTATGCCTTCACTTTTAATGACAGGGAAAATTGTCTATCAATTAGAACTTGTGAAACATGCTTTTACTAATGTGTGGTAACTGACATTGTGTGAATTTCCTACACGGCACTAATTCTAATGATTTACCTTTTGTTTAGCTTTCCATCTCTTGGATACAGGTACACATATTGATTGGTGTTCTATTTCTACTTGTGACATGGAATTTGCTATATAGTGACAGAGAAGATAAATATATGTTTATTAAAACCTTTCCAGGCATTACATATCTTCAAATATGTTCAATTGCTACAAAAACACTTTGTTATGTGCTGAATCCAATTGTAATTGATGCACTGTAGTACTTTCTTGTGTCTGCGGATGTTGCTGCTGCTCCATATTTAAGCTTCTTACTTTCATTATTTCAAATTATTTGTCAGGAGAGAAATATAAAAGTGCCCATTGTTTTTTTGTTTGAAATGCACTTTTAGGACTCTCATCTTTATTCTTCTTGCATTATTTAGTGAGTCAAAAAAAGGTATGTACTAGGGTTGTCCCGATACCACTTTTTTAGGACCGAGTACAAGTACCGATACTTTTTTTCATGTACTCGCCGATACCGATTACCGATACTTTTTTTTAAATGCAGCCATGTGTCCCCAAATGCAGCCTTGTCCCTAAATTCAGCCTTGTCCCTAAATTCAGCCTTGTCCCTAATTCAGCCATGTCCCTAATGCAGCCATGTCCCTAATTCAGCCATGTCCCTAATGCCGCCATGTGTCCACTAAGAGAAAGCCAAGTCCCTAATGCAGCCATGTGTCCCCAAAGAGAAAGCCAAGTCCCTAATGCAGCCATGTGTCCCCTAAGAGAAAGCCAAGTCCCTAATGCAGCCATGTGTCCCCTAAGAGAAAGCCAAGTCCCTAATGCAGCCATGTGTCCCCTAAGAGAAAGCCAAGTCCCTAATGCAGCCATGTGTCCCCCTAAGAGAAAGCCAAGTCCCTAATGCAGCCATGTGTCCCCTAAGAGAAAGCCAAGTCCCCCCCCCCCCCCGCCGCCGACATCTAGTTAATTTGCGCTGGGGGAACAAAACAACTTTCATTTGAATAGCTGTGTGTTGCCCGCCGCGCCTCGTCACTCCCCCTTGCCCGGGCACTTTGATAGACATATCACCCGTCCAATCCTGGGACGGGTGATATGTCTATCATAGTTTCTGGGCCAGGGGGAGTGTCTATACATGACGAGGCGCGGCAGGTAACACACAGCTATTCAAATGAAAGCTGTTTTGTTCCCCCAGCGCAAATTAACTAGATGTCGGCAGCAGCGGCGGGGGGAACGACGACTTGGCTTTGTCGTAGGGGACTAGGCGGCAGCGGCAGCAGCTCCCCTCTCCTCCATACGAGGATTGCTCTGCTCCGCCCGCTCTCCGCCCCCTCTCCACCCGCTCTCCACCCCCTCTCCACCCGCACTCCACCCCCTCTCCACCAGCTCTGGGAAGAAAATTTTTATCGGGTCAGGCATCGGGAGCATTTGCGCGAGTACAAGTACTCGCGCAATTGCTCAGTATCGGTCCCGATACCAATACTAGTATCGGTATCGGGACAACTCTAGTATGTACCTATCAGGTGTAGTGATACCCAAAATGCATAGGCTTGATCCAATGTAGTGACCTGGCACTGCTAAAAGAAGGCTGAGGATGAAGTCTCCTGTTTTTGGGTGCAGGTTGGCAATGGAAGCTCCTATAGTCTAATAATCTCCTAAGAGAAGAGGAGATCTGCCCCTCCTCCAATCACAAAAAGCATTGCATTTACTGAAAAGCATATAAACAATATTAGGGTCCTTTCACATGGGGGTTCCATTTGTATCATCAGTTCAGTCATGTTTTTTTTTTTCGATTCAGTTTACATCAGTTTTTCATCAGTTATGCCCTGTACACACGATCGGTTCGCTGATGAAAACGAACCAATGGATTTTTTCATCAGATATCCGATGAAGCTGACTTTCATCAGTCTTGCCTACACACCATTGGTTAAATATCAGATCGTGTCCAACGCGGTGACCCAAAACACAACGACGTGCTGAGAAAAATGAAGTTCAATGCTTCCGAGCATGCGTCGACTTGATTCTGAGCATGCGTGGATTTTTGACCGATGGATTTCCCCACAGACGATCGGTTTTTTAACCATACGAACAGGTTCTATTTTTTTTCACCAATGGGAAAAAAACTGACGGGGCCCATATACGATCGGTTCGTCCAATGAAAACGGTCCATCGGTCCATTTTCATCAGACGAACCGGTCGTGTGTACAGGGCATTAGTATTTCATCAGTTTTTACACCAGTTTATTTACATCCACTACCAATGCAAAAATGGACCGTTTGTCCATTTACTGTTTAGCCTCGTACACACGCTCGGTTTTCTGGGCAAGAACCAGCAAGAAAACTGCTGGGAGAGCTTTCTTGCCGAGTAAATCGAGCGTGTGTACGAGGCTTTCAGGTTTCTCGTCTGGAAATCTAGCCAGAATCTCGACGAGAAAAATAGAGATCCTGCTCTCTATTTTCTCGCCGAGATTCTTGTCGGCCTGTTTCCCGACGAGAAACCCAAGGGTGTGTATACTTACCTGTCGCCGTGGAAACCAGCGCATGCTCGAAATGACTTTGACGCATGCACGGTAGCTTTCACGGCATAGGTAGGGTGAAGCAAGATGGCGGCGATTGCATCGAATGTGACAAGCGCATGCTCGTCGTGCGCAAACACGTCACCGTGTTCTTGCCTTTCAAGAGAACTGCGGTTCTTTTGAAAGGTCTGTGTGTGCACACGGGCGGCAAGAGATTGTTGCCAAGAATCTCATCGGGAAAAACAACATTTTTTTCTGACGAGATTCTTGCCCGTGTGTACGAGGCCTAAGTCCTATTTTTTGTCCATTCTGTCCTCTAAACAGAAGAAAAATAGGGCCTTCTTCCGTTTCAAAAATCGGATGTTAACGGAGGCGGATGTCAGCACATGATCACCCGCTAACATCTGCTTGCCCATAGAAATACATTGGTGTCCGTTTTTCATCTGTCAACAGATCGGACAAACAGAATGTGAAAGTGACCTAAGGTTTTTCTGAACGGCATTGTACAACAAGCAATTTTCTATGATTAGTGTACTTCCATTGGTATTACAAGCTCCAGCTCTGAACATTCAACGCTTACAGTACGACAACAAAAAATATTCCTGAATGTAGCAGCAGCCATATGTGGGACAGGCATAAATATAATTTATGTTTAGGCAGCAATACCTAGAATTTTTGTTCTTTCTGGAGTTCTAATTCAAAGCCGACCTGTCATTTAAAAGTATACTATACACCCCCAGTAGAAAAAAAATGATAGCCTAGAAAGATTATGTGGACCAAATCCGTTCACATAATTAAAGTAGGCGGACTGTATTGATATTATATAAAAGATACAGAGCCCATATTTACCAACTATACAGAGACAGTTTTATTTTAACATTATTACACAATGATAAGAAAATGAAGCTGATCTCTTTCAAATATAAAGGACTAGATTCAGCATTTATTTACGCCGGCGTATCTATACTGTGCTTTGTGAATACTGCACTTGCCCGTGTAAGTTGCGGTGGCGTAGTGTAAATAACATACGCTACGCCCGCACAAACTTACGGCGGGCTACTTGAATCTAGCCCAAAGTATATTAAAAAAATCTAAATGATTGTAGTTCTTTTTTAAAGGTCAGTATCCCAAAGACTGATACTTTTCCTTAACCTGCCTGGCTGTATCCCCGAGCGTGACTCGGGGTGGGTTTTTCATGCTGCGATCGGTATCCCCGAGTCACGCTCGGGGTAGCTGTGCAGAGTGTGCAGCGGAGGTGGATAACGGTGCCAAATTCAAAAAAGTAAATAAACACAATACACACAGTATACTGTAATCTTATAGATTACAGTACTGTATGTAAAAAATACACACCCCCCCCTTGTCCCTAGTGGTCTGCCCAGTGTCCTACATGTTCTTTTATATAATAAAAACTGTTCTTTCTGCCTGAAAACTGTAGATTGTCCAAAAGTGTCCCTTTATGTCAAAAATGGTTTTAGAGCAGCTAGAAAACAGCAATAATAAATTATAATCACTTGCAGAATTGTGCGATAGCGATTTGTGGGGATTTGTGGGGAAATACGTCATAAAAAAATAAAAGTAATGACAGCGACAATTCTGCAACTGAGCAAATTTCAGTGATTTTGAGTTGATTACATTATTGAATAATTTTTATTATAATTATATTATTATTTGTTATAATTATTTATTATATTATCATTAATAATTTTGTTTAAAAAAAAAATCATACGCGGGATGCCTACTAGACTCTTGTTTGGTCAGATTTAAATGAGTTATTCCTAAAAATTACAGACCTACAGTATAAAACACCAAATTTCCTTGCAAATAATGGTACCGCTTTTGGTAAGTAATTCCAGACAGAATCATACCGCCAGGGAGGTTAAGACCCCTTTCACACCGAGTGGGTTTTTAGGCACTTTAGCGCTAGAAATAGCCTCTGAAAAGCAATTTAATGCCCATTTTAAAATCGAAATAAATCAAATAAAAAATACATGTTGATATATTACCTGTGTTAATAATGCCATCTAATGGACATTTAGTATTTATTTTATATTGTTCAAGGCATCATTACACATTAATAACATACATGCATTTTTTCCTATTATTTGCTTGTGTGTAGAGTGAAAATGTAAGCTTTTTAATTCCATTCTGCATTTAAGCACCTGAGATAAGCTTGTGTAGTGGATTTCTGTGATGCTGTAAAGTGGGCGAGACGTGCTAATACAGTACATGCTTGTCACGTTCTCTCTATAAATAGCTGCGATGAGCAGGGCTGTGCTGGAAACCCTGCTGCTGCGACCAGCTGTATGAGCATTGTTTATTTTTTACAGGGATTTGGCAGCAGATCTTCTGAGAATGATACCTGACAATGAGCTCTTCTTAGTCAAGCTGTGCGCTTTTTACCCGGGCTGCACTGCAGAGATTAACGACCTTCACAGCAAAGTATGTTTCTATTTTTCACATGTACTGTAAAGAAATAATTATTATTAATAAATATTAAAAGAATGATCTATGTATATATTGTTTCTATCATGTTTTATGTTTTTGTGGTTGTATGGGAATATTTTTTCTTTTCTAATCATACTTACCTAGGTGGAAGCAGCATGGGTCCGATGCTGCATCTGCCCCCCGCCGGCTCCAACACTGAAAACTGAACGATCAAACACAGCCGATCACTCGGTTCTCAGGTCTCATTGAGCAGAGAGCTGGTGACTGTCAGGCTACATTCACACCTGAGCATTTTCAGCCCATAAAAACACCTGAAAAACACCCAACAAGCAAATTCCTATTGATTTCAATGGCACCTGTTCACATGTAAGCACTTTGTCACCTGAAGCAAAACACCAGAAAAATGCCTTCGCTCAAAAAAGAACATGAGCTTCTTTGGGGCAGATTACAGTCGTTTTTCTGCTTTTTACATTGGTGACCTGTACAAAATCACGGCAAAATTGTGGTAAAAACGCATGAAACGCTCAGGCATAAATGCAGCCTCAGTCTCCAGCTCCCTGCTAAAGATGCTGTGTACACCATGATGCTCCCCGTCTTTTACGGCGTGGCACAGATCATCAGACCCAGGCGAATGCTCATCCTGATAGAGACTCAACTATTACAAGTTTTTCGTAGTGTTATTTACAGGACTTGAATGTTAGGAAATGACCAACCCCCTTGCAAGTAACATCAAGTAACATGACCTTTAAGGTATTGGTCAGTTTGTAATGACATTCCTTTAGTATGAAGTCAGCTGAGTTAACCAGGTTTTGGAGACTTTCTTAGATATTGTGAGACAACTTTAACCACTT
This sequence comes from Rana temporaria, assembly GCF_905171775.1. Lineage (NCBI taxonomy): Eukaryota > Metazoa > Chordata > Amphibia > Anura > Ranidae > Rana > Rana temporaria. The sequence goes on from NC_053489.1 coordinate 551,846,822, forward strand.
CCTGCCCAAGGTACGTATATGAACGTTCTTGATTTTGAGCAGGGATATCTGAATGATGCCTGCAGCTAAAGGCATCATTCAGATATCATCTTTTAGAGCCAGCGATTCCCTGCACCATAAGAACGATCATAGCGGCTGTTCCACCGTTTGATTGTTCTTACGGGCGACGAGAGAGGACGTATCTCCCCTCCCGACACCCTCCGGTGCTTCTACCTACTCACCTACTCACTCACTCGCTATGTTATGACGTCACGCCCTGCCTCTGCACTCAAAAAAACGGTGCCGCCTTGGCTGGGAAGCTGAGATCGGTTTATTTATTTCAGGCTTCCCAGCCTAGAGGTGAAATGCGGGGTCGTATTGACCCCATATTTCACTGCAAAGAGGACCTGTCATGCTTATTCCTATTACAAGGGATGTTTTACCTGGGGTGGAATCCTAAACAATAGTCGGGTCTCTTCTAAAATCACTGCACACACCTGCTCAATTAGTGTGCTGGTTGTTCACAAAACCAGGACCCAGGATTGGAGACTTCATCCCTCCTAAGTCTCTACGAAGTCTCCAGACTCAAGGTCCCAAACCTGGTTTTACCAACCAATAGATAGATTTTTGTCAGAGTAAGGGAGGGTTATATCCCCTGTCTGTGTTTTTGCCATCTGTGTCCCATTGTGAAGATTTACCTTCTACTTCCTGTTTTGGCTATGTGGCAGGAAGTGGAGGAAATCTTTTCAAGTTGAGAGATCTCAGAGCAGAATATTTGTATGGGGCTATAGACCCTACTCAACAAGAGTTGGTTGCAACCTTGTTGATTGCTGTTGTTTTGCTTTGAGAGAGGAAATGGTTGTGAAGCGCACCTCCTTGTCCATTCTGTAGGCACAAGCATGTACATTCTGGGACCCAGTAGCCAAATCAAACAATGTCTGTGGGTAGTTTATAGGCAATCAAGAAACAATGACATTTCCTCATCTCTGAAAGAAAACTCATAGGGCCAGATCCACAAAAACGGGCGTATATTTTAGTCGGGCGTAGCGCATCTCATATGCGCTACGCCGCCGTAACTCAGAGTGGCTTGTAGGGTATCCACAAAGCACTTATATGTGCGCCGGCGTAACGTAAATCGGCCGGCTTAAGCCCGCGTAATTCAAAGTAGGCTTGGAGTGGGCGTGTTGTATGGTAATCTGGTATGACCCCACATAATTGACTCTTTTTTCGAACGGCGCAAATAGTCAATGCTTTCGACGTGAACGTAACTTACGCAAAGCCCTATTCGCGAACTATTTACGCAAACAACGTAAACAACAGAAAATTCAACGCTGTCCCGACGTCCATACCTAATAGAGGCAGGGGTAACGTTACGCCGAAAAAAGCCTTACGTAAACGACGTAAAAAAATGGGCGTACGTTTGAGAATCGGCGTATCTAGCTAATTTGCATACTCTATGCGGAAAGTAACGGAAGCGCCACCTAGCGGCCAGCGTAAATATGCACCTAAGATCCGACAGCGTACTAAGACGTACATCAGTCGGATCTAGCCCACATTCAGGCGTATCTTGTTTTGTGGATACAAAACAAAGATACCACGGCGCATCGTAGAACTTACGCGGCGTATCAATAGATACGCTGGCGTAAGTTCTTTGTGGATCTCGCCCATACTCTATTAAAGCTAAATTGCCTAGAAAAATACATATTTATGATGTGTATTGAAAGGCAATGTAATATTAATAAACCAGCATAAGTATAGCCACTAAATCCATTGTGTGGAGAGGGTAGCCCTGATTTTGGACCCTTATTTGCAACCCCCACCTTACCGTGTTTAAAGAATCCTCATTTTGCTAACACCTCTTTGGACTGTTTTAATGACTGTAAATACTAAAATATTATCAATGGCAGCCACGTAGTACAGTAGCCTTCTTTGTGGTTTGATTGATACTTAGTAAATCAGCCTCTGCATATTCCTTCTTTTATCCCTCTTTTGCATATTTCTTTACAGTGTAACTTGCCATGTTTGGAAGAGTGTGTACAGATGGCAGAGACCAGTTATGCAGATGGAGACATCTTCCAAGCTGTCAAATACCACTTGTTAAGTTCAGAACCAGAAAAGGCCCTGCCTATAGGGATCAGTTTTGTAAAAGGTACCTATGTTATATCAGTGGCACATAATAAGAAATATACATTTTACATTATATCCACATAAGCCCATATGAGCTACTTGGTAAGAGAAGCTATAGAATATTTTAAGCCCAGCTCCAGCAAAAACTATTTTTTTTTACAGTTTAGTACAGTGGTTAAGGAATTACATTTTTGTCTTTATTGCAGTATGTGTCTGTGTCTCTATTGGTAAACCATGTATAATATTTCCATTGCATGCGTTCCAGGAAAAGGCAAGTAAGTGGGTGTTGTAGCACCTGCCAGCTAGAGACCAGTACCATAAGCCAAAGTATACATCGCCAGCATACCAAGGATCATTTAAAGAAAGTCCAAGCATTAATTTTGTAATCATAGTGGTAAATTGCAGTGTTTGTCATTGTGGGGATGATTTACTAAAACTGGAGAGTGCAAAATCTGGCGTAGCTGTGCATGGTAGCCAATCAGCTTCTAACTTCAGCTTGTTCAAATACCGTATCAACTTGATTATAAACCAAGTTTTTCAGCAGATTTTTTGATGCTGAAAAAGCCCCCCTCGGCTTATACTCGAGTCCCGCTGTTCATGAAGTCTTAACTGCAGTTGGCGGCCGTCCACTGTAACAAAGCCCCGCCTCCTCCTCGTCCGTGATAGACGGAACACTGATACAATGCTAGGATCAGTGTTTAGTGTTCCGTGTATCATGGACGAGGAGGAGGTAGGGCTTTGTTACAGTAGACGGCCGTCGACGACTGCAGCAGCATGGAGGTACACGGGAGATCAGATGGGCACAGTGAGGCTGCAGATGGACACAGTGAGACTGCAGATGGACACAGTGGGGCTGCAGATGGACACAGTGAGGCTGCAGATGGACACAGTGAGGCTGCAAATGGGCACAGTGAGGCTGCAAATGTGCACAGTAAAGCTGCAAATGGGCACAGCGAGGCTGCAGATGGGCACAGTGAGGCTGCATATGGGCACAGTGAGGCTGCAAATGGGCACAGTGAGGCTGCAAATGGGCACAGTGAGGCTGCAAACTGACACAGCAAGGCTGCAGATGGACACAGTGAGGCTGCAAATGGGCACAGTGAGTCTGCAGATGGGCTTTGTTGACCCTCTTTTCCACTTACAGTAGCTGCTGCATTTCCCACCCTAGGCTTATACTCAAGTCAATACGTTTTCCCATTTTTTTGTGGTAAAATTAGGTGCCTCAGCTTATATTTGGGTCCGCTTATACTCTAGTATATACAGTAAGTTTGACAAAAAAAACTGGAAGCTCATTGGTTTCTGTGCAGAGCTGCACCAGATTTTGCACTTTCCAGTTGTAGTAAATCAACCCCAGTGTGTCATCACATACCTGATGAAAGGGACCTGCATGGTCCAAAAGCATTGATCTTTACCACAGTGGCAATCACTGAATGGATGATTGGACTTTAGTTCAGCGATACTTTGCGCGTTGGAAATAAATATTGGGGAGATGTCCTCTCTCTTCCTATTGGGACAGGAAGTAATAAGAAATTGAAATCATATGTGACTTCTTCTCTCCGTGACAATCCCTGCCCTCATTTCTTTTCCTGCTGTCACAAGAACAGAAGTGATATGAAATCTTCCAAGTAGGGTCAAAACTGATAAATTGAATAGCAATGTTAATATTTTTCAGTCTATCCACTGGAGTTGGGCTTGAAGTTTTTTTTATAACGCAATCTAGCAAAACGTACCCATTTCTTGAGTTGTGCAGCAAAAGGCATGTTTGACACAATGAGACTGGGGGTTGAATTGGTGGGAGAAAAGAGCATAGTGGCCAGGTGTAGAAATTGGTGGGCATGTACAGTATGTTGGACATGTATAGTATGGTGGGCATGTACAGTATGGTGGGCATGTACAGTATGGTGGGCATGTACTAAGATAGGAAGCCAGGAAAGCTTGGGGGGGGGCAGCGGTTATGGGCCTAGGAAGCTCAGGTTACCCCTTTAACCATGTGGGCTGCTTTGTCTATTATTAACCTATGGCTGATGAATTTATGCATACCTATCAATTACCATATATTTTAATACCATGGCTATTTTTTTTATGTTTTTTTTTTTCTGCAGAACAAATCAGCAGTGCTGACTGGACCTTGGATTCCATTTGTCCAATCCTTGAGCTTCTCAGTTACATCAGAACAGAAAGATTAGTACTTCATAAATGTAGTGAGTGAGTACTTTTTCTCTTGCCTTAAAAAGATATTGCTGCTCATAGAAGGTATTATTTTAAACGCCACCCAAATTATTGAGATAGCTTTTTGGGCTTCGAAAACTTGCCTTGGTTGTTACTGTCTTCATCCCCCCAGGAAAGGCAGGGTGCCCAAACTTTTGCAGACGCCATTTTTTTGTTTTCTGTAATTTTGAAAGTGTAAATGATGGAAATAAAATCTAAGGGGCAGATCCTCAAAGAAATTACGAATTATGCGCTTCGTATCTTTGTTTTGGTATCCACAAAACAAGATACGACAGCAGCTGTGATAGATCCGACAGGCGTACGTCTTCGTACGCCGTCGGATCTTAGATGCAATTTTTCGGCGTCCGCTAGGTGGCGTTCACATCGTAATCCGCGTCGAGTATGCAAATGAGCTATTACCGACGATGTACGACCGGCCGTCGCATTTTTTTACGTTGTTTCCATTCGGCTTTTTCTGGCGTATAATTAAAGCTGCTATATGGTGGCGTACTCAATGTTAAGTATGGCCGTCGTTCCCGCCTTTAATTTTGAAAAATGTACGTCATTTGCGTAAGTCGTCCGTAAATGGGGCTGGACGCCGTTCACGTTGAAAACAATGACGTCCTTGCGACGTCATTTGGAGCAATGCACCCTGTGAGTTTTTACGGACGGCGCATGCGCAGTTCGTTCGGCGCGGGGACGCGCTTCATTTAAATGAAACACGCCCCCTACCCGCCCAATTAGAATTCCGCTGCGAGAGATACACTACGCCGCCGTAACTTACGGCGCAAATTCGTTGAGGATTCAAACCAAAGCCAGATAAGTTACAGCGGCGTAGCATATCTCACATCTGCGCCGGGCGCAGTCTATGTATGTGGATCTGCCCCTAACTTTTTTTGACAAATTATAAGAATGTCTAATCTGTAATTTGATGCCTTTTGGAGATTTTTCCATCTTTCCTTGGCTTCGTTATTCACATTAATACAAATTTTTACCTGGAGTGCCCAAACTTTTGATCCCCACTGTACTTCCCTCATCCACATATTTGATGTGGATGAGGAAATTATTCAGCTGTGTTATTGTGTTCTGATGGCAGCACTGACCGCTTTGAACAATGCTGCAAGTCTACACTGTGAGGGTGATTACTGAAAAAAATAGCACAGCGTTTGCCATAACAATAGTTTGCTCTTCCTTCATTGCCCTGTCATCAGCTTGGGTGTGGGACCTTAAAGCGGAGTTCCACTCAAAAGTGGAACTTCTGCTTTAAGCACTCCTCACCGCCTTACATGCCACATTTGGCATGTAATCTTTTTTTGGGGGGGGGAGGGTGGGGGCTTCAGTTGTAGTGGGACTTCCTGTCCCACTTCCTACTTCCACCTACGGACCGCCTTGGCGACTCCTCCTCTCGCCTTAGGTGGCCCCTCCCTTTAGGCAATCTCCTGGGACACGTGACAGGTCCCAGGAGATCGCCTGTCCACTCATAGAGCGCAGCACGACTCGCGCATGTGCAGTGAGTGCCAGGTTTTGAAAAGGAAAAGTTGTCACGGCCGGGTACCCACAATGTAAATAGAGGCGCCGACGGAGAGGGGGGGAGAGGAGAGACGCTCCGGGTGGCTACATCGCTGGACCGTGGAACAGGTAAGTGTCTGTTTATTAAAAGCCAGCAACTACACTTTTTAGCTGCTGACTTTTAATAAACATAAAAAGGCTGGAACTCCGCTTTAAGCAGGTTGTGCTGCTCAACTGCACTGGAGATGATCGACACAACCATGCTCTTTTACAGGGGTGCATGGATTGAAAGTAGGTGAACGGAGTTATAAACCTTTGACATGTCAAACTGATCATTTAAATCTATTTCAAATTTAGCCATTTACCCAAAGTTCAGGTTTAAAGCAAATCTTTCAGTCCTTTTAGACTCTTGTAAATAAAAGTATTTTGTAAGAACAGCAACTACAAGGCACCTGTAGTCTTTGTATGCCAAAACCCCATTCACTGTGATTTCTGATTCGTTTGCCCCCTCCTACCATGGTGTTTGTGCCACATGTACTATGTTTCCTAAATGTGATGGGAAGCTTCAGTGGTCAGTAATGTGGTTTGATACATGAGGGGGTTATTTACGAAAGACAAATCCACTTTGCCTTGGAAGTGCAGTCGCTGTAGATCCGAGGGGGTCATGCAAGGAAAATAAAAAACAGCATTTTAGCTTGCACATGATTGGATGTTAAAATCAGCAGAGCTTCCCCCAATTTTTAGATCTTCCCCTCAGATCTACAGTGACTGCACTTCCAGTGCACTTGTAGTGCAAAGTGGATTTGCCTTTTCGTAAATAACCCCCATTGGGTCACAGAGGGAGCTGCAGTGCAGTGCAACCAATGACCGAAGTTACTTTATATCCTATACTAACTCCATACCCCTCCACTGAAGAGTATTTAATGGGAGTACTCATTAACCACTTAAGACCCGGACCTTTAGGCAGCTAAAGGACCCGGCCAGTTTTTGCGATTCGGCACTGCGTCGCTTTAACTGACAATTGCGCAGTCGTGCGACGTGGCTCCCAAACAAAATTGGCGTCCTTTTTTTCCCACAAATAGAGCTTTCTTTTGGTGGTATTTGATCACCTCATATTTTTTACTTTTTGCTATAATAAATATCCCCCAAAAATATATATAAAAAATATTTTTTCCTCAGTTTAGGCCGATACGTATTCTTCTACCTAATTCTGGTAAAAAAAATCGCAATAAGCGCTTATCGGTTGGTTTGCGCAAAATGTATAGCGTTTACAAAATAGGGGATAGTTTTATTGCATTTTTTTTTAATTCTTTTTTTTTTTTACTACTAATGGCGGCGATCATCTATTTTTTTCGTGACTGCGACATTATGGCGGACACTTCGGACAATTTTGACACATTTTTGGGACCATTGTAATTTTCACAGCAAAAAATGCATTTAAAATGCATTGTTTATTGTGAAAATGACAATTGCAGTTTGGAGGTTAACCACAGGGGGCGCTGTAGGGGTTATGTATGACCTCATCTGTGTTTCTAACTGTAGGGGGGTTTGGCTGTAGGTGTGACATCATTGATTGTGGTTCCCTATATAAGGGAACACACGATCAATGACAACGCCACAGTGAAGAACGGGAAAGCTGTGTTTACACACAGCTCTCCCCGTTCTACAGCTCCGGGGACCGATCGCGGGACTCCAGCGGCGATCGGGTCCGCGGGTCCCGCGGTCACGGAGCTTCAGACCGGGTCGCGCGCGCCCGCGGCCCACGGCTGGGCACTTAAAGCGGTAGTTCACCCCCCCCCGACACATTTTACCATCGAGACAGGCATTGTAGCGCGAGCTACAGTATGCCTGTCCCGATTTTTTTAACCCCGGACTCACCTTGTAATCGGAGATCGTATTTTTCGGCTCCCGCGGGGAATGGGCGTGCCTATGGAGAGGGAGGATGATTGACGGCCGGCCCTGGCACGTCACTCTCCCCGAAGACAGCCGGAGTAGGTCTTGGCTCTTCACGGCGCCTGCGCACAGGCTATGCGCACGCGTCGTGAAGACCAAGCCTATTTCGGCTATTTACGGAGAAGCGTGACGCGCCAGAGCCGGCCGTCAATCATCCTCCGTCTCCATAAGCACGCCCATTCCCCGGTATCTTCAATCTACGAGAACAAGGTGAGTACGGGGGTAAAAAATTCGGGACAGGCATACTGTAGCTCGCGCTACAATGCCTGATTTTATGGTAAAATAAAAAAAATAATAATAATTTCGTCGATAGGGTGAACCCCCGCTTTAAAGAGGACGTACATGTACGTGCTTGTGCCCAGCCGTGCCATTCTGCCAACGTATATGTGCAGGAGGCGGTCCTTAAGTGGTTAAAGGGGACCTTCAGTATTTTTTTTTTTACTTCTCGTCTATTAAATCTTTTGCCCTTGTTTTAATTATGCATAGTAAAAAAAAGGAAACAATCTGCATTATACATCCCACTTCCTGTTACTTGTCTGGTAATAAGCCTAGGCTTATGACATCATGCACAGCTCTCTCTATCACTCTTGTGAGAGTTTGCCAGGAAAGGAGGGGGATGAGTCATAAGAGGGCCAATGAAAGTTGCAGGGCTGCAGAGCTGGAGGTGTGCCTCTGTGTGTCTGTGTAAATCCAGGAAGTGAACAGGCAGCAGCTTCAGCTGCCCACAGTTAAAATGGTTGCAGCCAGACTCAGTGGAAGGAGATTTCTGCAGCATATTTGGCAAGTACAGAATCACAGTATATATAAAATAATATGCAAAGTGGTTGGCGGGAAGCTTCAGAATTTTTTTTTTATATTAGAGTTAATACTAATATAATGTAGCTTATTCTTCATTAGATTTGAATTAAAATGACCATTCTATTTCCATGCAGAGTACGCAATGAACTGCTCATACTCTGTGGATACACTGGAGCTTTACTGGCTATTAGAAGGCACTATATCAGCATTGTTCCTGCACTTTATGAATATACAAGGTAATTTATTCTTAGTGATAACATGTATCAATTTACCGCTAGTACAAGTTTATATTCGGAATGTTTTAGCAGAAACATTAAAACAAATTCAACCTGGTGAGATTGTAATAAATGTATTGTGATTAATTCATCCCACATACAGTATATGATACATACAGTAGTTACTCTATATTTAATTAACTTGGCATTGTTTATAAAATGTATACAGTAAAACCTTGGTTTGAGAGTGTTTTGCAAACCATTTTTTGCAAGAATTTTTTAATAAATTTTGACTTGATATACAAGTAACATCAAGTCACAACTGAGTATAAAAGAGAAGAGAGGCGCCTCTAAGTGTAGAAATATGGTTACATTTAACCACGTAAGGACCGGACCAATATGCTGCTAAATGACCCAAGGGGTTTTTACAATTCGGCACTGCGTCGCTTTAACAGACAATTGCGCGGTCGTGCGACGTGGCTCCCAAACAAAATTGGCGTCATTTTTTCCCCACAAATAGAGCTTTCTTTTGGTGGTATTTGATCACCTTTGCGGTTTTTATTTTTTGCGCTATAAACAAAAGTAGAGCAACAATTTTGAAAAAAATTCAATATTTTTTACTTTTTGCTATAATAAATATCCCCCAAAAACATATATATAAAAAAAAAAAAATCCTCAGTTTAGGCCGATACGTATTCTTCTACCTATTTTTGGTAAAAAAAATCGCAATAAGCGTTTATCGATTGGTTTGCGCAAAATTTATAGCGTTTACAAAATAGGGGATAGTTTTTTTTTGTTTTTTTTCTACTAATGGCGGCGATCAGCGATTTTTTTCGTGACTGCGACATTATGGCGGACACTTCGGACAATTTTGACACATTTTTGGGACCATTGTCATTTTCACAGCAAAAATGCATTTAAATTGCATTGTTTATTGTGAAAATGACAGTTGCCATTTGGGAGTTAACCACAGGGGGCGCTGTAGGAGTTAGGGTTCACCTAGTGTGTGTTTACAACTGTAGGGGTGTGTGGCTGTAGGACTGACGTCATCAATCGAGTCTCCCTATAAAAGGGATCACTCGATCGATGCAGCCGCCACAGTGAAGCACGGGGAAGCCGTGTTTACATACGGCTCTCCCCCTTCTTCAGCTCCAGGGAGCGATCGCGATGGGGCGGCTAGAAACGAATAGCCGCGCCGTCGTCCCGGATCGCTCCCTGCGGTAATCCGACCGCCGCATGTAGCGGGGGGGGTCCCGATCGGACCCCCGACCCAAGTCTAGGCAGGGACGTACAGGTACGCCAATGTGCCTGTACGTGCCATTCTGCCGACGTACATATACATGCGGCGGTCTGGAAGTGGCTAATGAAGGTACAACATTTAGCAACGCACATGGCTGATTGAGTCACATCTAGATATGCAGGCATCCGAGGTAAAGATGTCCACATAAACAATCCTCCTCTCGACGTCATCTCTTCCACTCTGCACTCCACAAGTGATTGAAGCCTCGCTTTCAGAACGCTCTACTGCAGGGTAGTCTTTACGATCACGATTGCAGACTGACATCGGTGAGAGCCGGCGGTGCGGAGGATGGTCTATGTGGACAGCTTTACTCCAGATGCCTGCATACTTAGATGTGCCATGTGAGTTGCTAAATGTTGTACCTTCATTAAATGTAACCATATTGTTACACTTAGAGGCGCCTCTCTTCTCTTTTATACTCTGTAGCTCCTGCTGGATTTTGTTTCTAATCCACTTGTGGATGAACATTTTATGGTTACATAACCTGGTCACATTGCTATAATCTTTTTATATGGACTATAAACGAAAGGACCTTTGAATAAATGGTTGCGGAACGAATCATTTGAGTTTCCATTATTTCTTAAGGGGAAACTCGCTTTGATATAAGAGTGCTTTGGATTACAAGCATGCTTCCGGAACGAATTATGCTCGCAATCCAAGGTTTTATTGTATTTCATAATGTTGTAGCGTGATGATATTTATGGTTGTTACGATTAGGTTTTTGCTTTTTATTGGTCACTGTTTTCTTTTCATGATACTATTTTCCAGTCAGCTTTTGAAACGTCGGGAAGTGTCTGTTCCCTTACAGATTGAGCAGCTCTCAGTGGAACTGGATGCATGGAGAGCGTGTACCCTATCCACTAAGTAAGTGTCAGTATATTCCATAATCGTAGACATATATCCCGAAAAAATCACTTGAAAATGCATAATAAATAAGGTGACATGATCACCACAGCGGTGCAAAGATTCATCTGTATCTTTATAAAGAGTTTAAAGCTGCAGCAATGTTGAATTAAACCTTGGTTACAGAAGTTGTAAACCCTTAGTTCAAAGAAATCACAGCTCCAGGTGATAGCCCCGTGTTCACACCATCCTTGTGTTCAGGAGATGAAGGCGGGAACTAGAGAAATGAAATAGGACAGCTGCACTCCGATATAATGTCTTTATTGACAAAATATAGTCCATACACCAACAGAGGCACAGGTACAGATGATAACTGACGCGTTTCGCACCGTTAGTGGCGCTTAGTCAAGCTATGATTAGCGCCACTAAGGGTGCGAAACTCCTCAGCTATCATCTGTGCCTCTGATGGCGTATGGACAAAATTGATGTCAATAAAGGCATATTGGAGTGCAGCTGTCCTATTTAATTTCTCTAGTTGTAAACCCTTACATATATCCATTAAAGCGGAGTTCCGCCCAAAAATGGAACTTACGCTTTTGGGAACCCTCTCCCCCCTCCGGTATCACATTTGGCACCTTTCATGGGGGAGGGGGATGCAGATACCTGTATAATACAGGTATTTGCACCCACTTTCGGGGAGAGACTCCCACGGGAGTCACTCCACTTCCTGCCCCCTCCCCCCGCTGCCTTCTGGTCCCAGGAGACAGCGGGGACCACTGGGAACGCGCCGTGCTACTGGCGCATGTGTAGTAGGGAAACGGGCAGTGAAGCCGCAAGGCTTCACTTCCTGATTCCCTCACTGAGGATGGCGGCATGGGCAGCCGAGAGACGAGCGATTGCTCATCTTCTGCTGCCGACATCGCGGGCACCCAGGGCAGGTAAGTGTCCATATATTAAAATTCAGCAGCTGCAGTATTTGTAGCTGCTGGCTTTTAATTTATTTATTTGTTCACTTGACCTCTGCTTTAAAGTGACTAGCTTCAGGTGATACACAGAGATTAAACAAATCCCCCCACATAAGTTTTACCTTTGTGTCTGCAGCCCCATATCAACCACAAAGATCAAAGGCAATTTCTCAGCAGTAGAAGGCAGGGGGCAGGATTCTTCACACCGCACACCTAAAATAAAGAGCTCAGTGAAACCTGAGTGAAAGGAATGGACACCCCCCCTCCCCCTACACAGAATCATAGGGAAATAAACACAGCTGAGGCTTGAGTCGGCTACTGTGTTCTGAAGGGGGATCTGCTGTGTGCTGGAGGCCACAACGCAGGATGCTGTGGAGGTTGCTTGGACTATTTTCACTGACTCATGCATACAGCAGAGGGATAAGACATTACACTTTTGTCACTTTGGGTTGAGGCAAGTACACAGTATAGACAGATATACAGCCATGGGCAAAAGTTTTGAGAATGACACAAATACAAATTTTCACAAAGTCTGCTGCCTCAGTTTTTGAGATGGGAAATTGCATATACTTCAGAATGTTATGAAGAGTGATCAGACGAATTGCAATTAATTGCAAAGTTCCTCTTTGCCATAAAAATTTACTTAATCCCATAAAAAAAAATTCCACTGCATTTGTGAAGAAGGCTTCAGGGTGCCCAAGAAAGTCCAGCAAGTGCCAGGACCATCTCCTAAAGAGGATTCAGCTGCGGGATCGGAGTGCCACCAGTGCAGAGCTTGCTCAGGAATGGCAGCAGGCAGGTGTGAGCGCATCTGCACGCACAGTGAGGCAAAGACTTTTGGAAGATGGCCTGGTGTCAAGAATGGCAGCAAAGAAGCCACTTCTCTCCAAAAAAAAACAGGGACAGATTGATGTTCTGCAGAAAATATAGTGAATGGACTGCTGAGGACTGGGGCAAAGTCATATTCTCCGATGAAGCCTCTTTCCGATTGTTTGGGGCATCAGGAAAAAGGCTTGTCCAGAGAAGAAAAGGTGAGCGCTACCATCAGTCTTGTGTCATGCCAACAGTAAAGCATTCTGAGACCATTCATGTGTGGGGTTGCTTCTCATCCAAGGGAGTGGGCTCACTCACAATTTTGCCCAAAAACACAGCCATGAATAAAGAATGGTACCAAAACACCCTCCAACAGCAACTTCTTCCAACAATCCAACAACAGTTTGGTGAAGAACAATGCATTTTCCAGCACGATGGAGCACCGTGCCATAAGGCAAAAGTAATAACTAAGTGGCTCGGGGACCAAAACATTGACATTTTGGGTCCATGGCCTGGAAACTCCCCAGATCCTTATCCCATTGAGAACTTGTGGTCAATCCTCAAGAGGCGGATGGACAAACAAAAAGCCACTAATTCTGACAAACTCCAAGAAGTGATTATGGAAGAATGGGTTGCTATCAGTCAGGAATTGGCCCAGAAGTTGATTGAGAGCATGCCCAGTCGAATTGCAGAGGTCCTGAAAAAGAAGGGCCAACACTGCAAATACTGACTCTTTGCATAAATGTCATGTAATTGTCGATAAAAGCCTTTGAAACGTATGAAGTGCGTGTAATTATATTTCACTACATCACAGAAACAACTGAAACAAAGATCTAAAAGCAGTTTAGCAGCAAACTTTGTGAAAACTAATATTTGTGTCATTCTCAAAACTTTTGGCCACAACTGTATATTGTTCATGTTAGAGGTTTCCAGCAACTTTAAAGTGGTTCTAAAGGTAGAAGTTTTTTTATCTTAATGCATTCTATGCATTAAGATAAAAAACCTTCAGTGTGCAGCAGCCCCCTCATACCCCCTTAGTGCTTACCCATCACGATCCAGTGATGTTGCAGGAGAGTAAGGGCTGTCCAGAACTCTCCCTCCTTGTTGGCTGAGACAACAGCGTGGTGCCATTGGCTCCTGCTGCTGTCAATTAAAGTCAGTGAGACAATAAGGAGAGAGTGGGGGTGGAGTCAAATCCATGTCTGAATGGACACACAGAGAGGTGGCTCGGGTGCCCCCATACCAAGCTGCTTGCTGTGGGGGAAGGAGGGAGGGGCCAGGAGCACTGGCGAGGGACCTGAGAAGAGGAGGATCGGGGCTGATCTGTGCAAAACCATTACACAGAGCAGGTAAGTATAAGATGTTTGTTATTTTTAAATGCAAAAAACTGAGTCTTTAGTATCACTTTATCTAGTATGTTTCCAAAAAACAACAACTCGGCTCCCCTGGAGTAGACAGTATTTGCTGCATGTCTAACTCTTTACTTATTAAAAGTTAGAAATTACTTCCAGGTCCACTTATTCTACCATTAACATTAACTGGTTATTAACGGGGTGTAACGGTCACCACCGTTTACGATATTCCCATTCCATCGCCCACGACAGCTTATCTGACACTCCAACCATCCAACAGACACGATCCATATGGATTTCCCCAGAATAAACGAGACAAGCTCCGTTCTCTGAGTCAAAATGTATGAACACTTTTAATAGTATCTTAGCTCTCTTATATACAGTACAGGCATGTTTACAGTAATCAAAGGAACAAATAAACTCTCCACCTACACATCACACAATGGGGGGGCTTCAATCACATTCTTTTAGAGAATGACATTCAGAGAAGTTAATTATTCCCCAGATGTCTGGACTCCAATACTAAATGATTCACCTGCATAATACACATTTCTATGTCAGACGTTTTGGCACCAATTTAACATGACCTAATTACTACAGCTGAGAAGTCACATTCCTTTACTAAACATAATTGACATGCTAATTCCCTAACCCTGAAAGGAGACATCTGACCTTTAGACTGCTAACTCACAATACATATCTATCATCAATAGCATCTTCACACAATGAAAGGTCTTAGGAGCAGACATACTTAGTTAGCATCTCAAAAGCCTAGGTTAAGCATTGAAGTAGACACTCTTATTGACCGGTTGTGGGTCAGCATGCAATTAAACTGTAATATTCCAAGATCTCCTGCAAAACATGAATTATCAGTAATGCCCCATCTCATGTAATTTATAATTAATATTTCCCAGTCACCCTTTGCCCAAAAGGGGCACAGGGTGACCCTAGACCCAAGAGTCATTAGTGACGCTGGCGCAGGAGTACCCCCCATCCTCCAAAAGTCTCTGGGTGTCACGGATCATTCCATTACAGGGGGCCCTGTGCTTGACAAACATAATCCCTACCCAAGTAACAATTTCATCCAGTGGCTGTTTGAAGTAGAATAAATAGGTTGGTTACCATACAGCCCCCCTCAACCCAATGAAACCAGTAGATTTCTGTGACAGATTGTGACAGATAAAATGACCACACATCTCCGCGTTCCCTGGTAGTGTCAGGGTTTCTCTTTGAGGCCCCGTACACACGACCGAGTTTCTCGGCAGAATTCAGCCAGAAAGTCAGTCGGAGCTGGATTCTGCCGAGAAACTCGGTCGTGTGTACACTTTTCAGCGAGGAACCCGTCGAGGAACTCGACGGGCCGAAAAGAGAACATGTTCTCTATTTCCTCGTTGTTCAATGAGGAAAGTCGGCCTGCCGAGCTCCTCGGCGGCTTCCACACTGAACTCGACGAGGAACTCGATGTGTTTGGCACGTCGAGTTCCTCGGTCGTGTGTACGGGGCCTCACACTGTTCATTCTCTGTGCCTAGTGTGAGTACACCCTTAGAAGTTGCTTTTTCTCACTGATCAAACAGGTAGAACCCTTTTGTCACATACACACGCTCGGAATTTCCGACAACAAATGTTCGATGGGAGCTTGTTGTCGGAAATTCCGACCGTGTAGAGGGCTCCATCGGACATTTGCTGCCGGAATTTCCGACAATAAAAATTTGAGAGCTGGTTCTCAAATTTTCTGACAACAAAATCCGTTCTCGTAAATTCCGATCGTGTGTAGCCAATTTCTGACGCACAAAATTCCATGCATGCTCTGAATCAAGTACAAGACGGAAGGGCTCGGTCTGGTAAAACTAGCATTCGCAATGGAGATAGCACATTTGTCACGCTGTTACCGACTGAAAAGCACGAGGCTGAAAAGCGCAAATCGTCTCTCACCAAACTTCTATGAACACGACTGGTATTGAACTTCCCTTTTAATAGTGCCGTCGTACATGTTGTACGTCACAGCGTTCTTGACGTTCGGAATTTCTGACAACATTTGTGTGACCGTGTGTATGCAAGATGAGTTTGAGCCAATATCCGTCAGAAAAAAATCCACGGTTTTGTTGTCGGAATGTCCGATCGCCTGTACGCGGCATATCAGTCTACCTCTGTCATCACACTGATGGATCTTTCACCTGTTAAAAAAAGAAAATCCGTGGACTGGTGTTTTACAAGAGTGCCTTCTTTGTAGACTAAATTTTTGGGCACTGTTTATTATGCAGGTCAGCTGATGATCTTCCATACACACCCCCTACTGAGCTACAAAGAAAGATTCATTCAAGTATTCTGCAACGAATAAAAGAAGAACCTCTTAAAGGATTAATTGGGCCAGACTATGTCACAGGATCCAATCTTCCAAGTCATTCCGATGTTCAGGTGTCCTGCTTAACAGGGTTATGGATTCAGGTAAGATTTACCGTACTTATTTAGCCATCGGAGCAGTGGTGATTTATTTTGGGGCAAGTTTCTGCAGTTACCATACTGAAGAGTTCCACTCTTGTTTCCTTCATTTGTCACTAGGACAGGAAGTGAGAGCAAACAATAAAAGTTGGTCAGGGACGTGAGGGGAACTTTGTCCTGTGAGGCCAAATTAATCATTAACACCTGAAAGAAATTTGAATCCTTCCCCATTTTTTTTATTTTTTTTTGCTGGAATCCATTTTGGTCCATGTCAGATTAAAGTGGAAGTAAACCCTTCAATTTCATAGTTACAAAAACAGTTAACATTCCCGGCATGCCGGAAATGCTAGCTGTCACATTTGTTTGTGCTCTCAAGCAAACTGCCAAACCATCCAATGGCTGGTTTCATAACAGGTCACATGTACAGCATCATGGCAGTTGCAGATTAAACAGAGGTCAAGATGGCCGCTTCCCTGGCTGAAAACGATAGGAGGGTTTACTTCCACTTTAAGTATTTTTGATGGCACTTCTTTGTCAGCAGTTAGAATAGATATACCAAGCAATGTCAAGCAAAGTAATTCAGGGTTAATTGTGCACATTGTCATAGGTAAGTCACTTTACATGCTGCATTTTGGTCTTATAAATCCCTGATTTGAACCATGTCTTCACAATCAAGTGTCACCTGTATCTGGTTGAAATAAATACTGCTAACAAGCATATCAGGATGATCAAATGATATCCAAGAGTCGTGCGCCACAGTTAATCATTTATTTGTCAATTGTGAAACACTATATTATTATTATTTATTATCTGATATATGACTGTAAACGTCAAAATAATACTCTAAAGTCAAACCCAACTAGTCTTTGATAGACCAGGGAAGGTATCAGGGATGGGGGTACCGAGGGTGCTGGGGACGGTTCTACGTTCTGAAGGGACCAGAGTTAAATGGGCCATGAATGGCTTTGATGGCTGGGTCGGGGATAGGATTTTCGACACCAGAGCTTCAATCCGATTGCAACAAGAATAATCACCACTTGGCTGTCGAACAGGGTCCATACAAACATTCTGGGGATTTCTTCTGGATCCTATCCACACTATGCATACAATTTTACACATACCATAAAATATAATCAGAAAGAATTACCGTATTTATCGGTGTATAACACGCACAGGCATATAACACGCACCCTAACTTTAAGAGGGAAGTTTCAGGGAGAAAACTTTCCACAGCCCCTGCGTATAACACGCAGGCACAGTTTACAGTCTATTTTCAGGGTAAAAAAGTGAGTGTTATACGCCAATAAATACAGTACTTTCATCTCTCTGCAACTAGTATTTTAGTTTTTATGCAAAGCAATATATTCCTCTGATCATAACCTCTGGATATGACGCTGAGCACGTGCACTCAACTGATTTGGTTGACCATGGCGAGGCCTGTTCCAAGTGGAACCCGTCCTGTTAAACCGCTATATGGTCCTGGCCACCGTGCTGCAGCTCAGTTTCAAGGTCTTGGCAATTTTCTTATAGCCTAGGCCATCTTTATGTAGAGCAACACTTCTTTTTTTTCAGATCCTCAGAGAGTTCTTTGCCCTGAGGGGCCATGTTGAACTTCCAGTGACCAGTATGAGAGAGTGAGAGCCAAATTTAACACACCTGCTCCACATTCACACCTGAGACCTTGTAAAACTAACGAGTCACATGACATCGGGGGGGGATGGCTAATTGGGCCCTACTTTACATTGTAGCAAAGTGTAATTTCTTCAGTGTTGTCACATGAAAAGATATATTTAATGCAGAAAGTATTTACAAAAATGTGAGGGGTGTACTCACTTTTGTGAGATACTGTAAATTGTCACATATAATTCCCCCCCCCCCCCCCAACATTCTCAGATATGGGTCTGCTATGGATTTGGGGTTGGGGGGGACCCCCACGCTGTTTTCTTTTTTTAAATGCTGGCAATTCTTTTGTTTACATTTTGCCGACAGTGGGGATTCCCATGGATAGCAGATGAGTTATGGTTGGTAATGACGCAGCAGCCACTCACTCCATAAAAAACAGCTTTTTACTGGTTAACCACTTGCTTACTGGGCACTTAAACCCCCCTTCTGCCCAGACCAATTTTCAGCTTTAAGCGCTCTCACTCTTTGAATGACTATTGCATGGTCATACAACACTGTACCTAAATGACATTTTTATAATTTTTTTCCCACAAATAGAGCTTTCTTTTGTTGGTATTTGATCACCTCTGTGGTTTTTAATTTTTGTTAAAAAAAAAAAGACAATTTTTATTATATATTTTTTATATTTTGTTATAACAGGTAATTTTTCTCCTTCATTGATGTACGCCGATGAGGCGGCACTGATGGGCTGCACTGATAGGCACTGATGGGCACCAATAAGGCAGCACTGTTGGGCACTGATAGGCAGCACTGGTGGGCACTGAGAGGTGGCACTGAAGGTCATTGAAAGGTGGCACTGGTGGGCACTGAGAAGTGGCACTAATAGGTGACATTAATAGCTGGCAGTGATGGGCACTGATGGGTGGCAGTGATGGGTACTGATGGGTGGCAATAATGGGCACTGATCAGCACTGGTATGTTACACTGATAGGCAGCACTGCTAGGTGGCACTGATAGGTGGCACTCGTGGGCACTGTGGACACTGGCAGGGGGTACAGATTGCACAGATGAGGTAGATGTGCCTCCTTCCTCTTCGGGACCGATGTCCCTTGCACATAAGCAGGTGATCGGCTTTTTTTTCTCCTCCCGCTGTGTGCGGAAGGAGAAAAAAAAAAGATTACCGAGCTTTGTTTACATCACGTGATCATCTGTCATTGTCTGACAGCTGATCACATGGTAAGGCCCCTATCACATTGGAGCGAGAGCCGCGGTGGCGGTATAGCGCCGCAAAAAATAGTGGCGCTATACCGCCGGGATTGGCGCGGGAATCGGCCGCTAGCGGTGCAGTATTAACCCCCGCTAGCGGCCGATAAAGGGTAAATACCGCCCGCAATGCGCCTATGCAGAGGCGCATTGCGGGCGGTATTGCCGCGGTTTCCCATTGTTTTAAATGGGAAGGAGCGGTATACACGCCGCTCCTCTCACCGCCCCAAAGATGCTGCTGACAGGAGATTTTTTTCTCTCCCGCCAGCGCCCTCGGGCTTTCACATTGAGTATGCAGTGAAGGAGTTTTTCAGGCGGTATAGCAGCGCTATTTTTAGCGATGTACCGCCTGAAACACTCCTCAGTGTGAAAGGGGTCTTAGGGGCCGGGATTGGCCCCTTAATCGGATCTGTGATCACCCGAGTCTCAGTGACTCGGGTGATCAAAGCGCGCGAAGACAATTGGGGTCTGTGCTGTGGCTGTCATTCGTCTATAGCGTGGACCCCGACTGGTTAAGGACGCCGGCTACTGCCGGTGGTAAAATACTGCTAGCTTTTACTACTAAAATATCGCATCACTTCATAAAATAGCTCATGCAGTATTTTTTTGTGATTTGCAAAAAAACGCTAACAGGTATTTTACTGTGGATCTTAAAGTGATAGATACCACTTTGTGAATTGGAGCCCTTTAATTGTTATCAAACTATTATGGGTAAAATTCTGCTTTAAACTGAAAGTTAATCTTCGTTGTATTTTAGGCATTGTGATCCACCATGAAATGTACTGTTGCAGTTTATTTAAAATATATTTTTGTGTCTCACAGGGACCTGTATTCTTTCTAGAAGATGGAAAGTCTGCAATATCATTGAATGACGCTTTAATGTGGGCCAAGGTTAACCCATTCTCACCTTTAGGAACAGGAATGCGACTCAACCCATTCTAAGTGCGGTGAGAAGGCAAATACTTTACAACAGAACAACAAACAAATGGGAACGGGGCGAAATGGTTTTGAAATAGGACTTTCCGTTGTTTTTTGTTTCTCTGCAGAAAAAGCTGAAATATCAGATGCGGCTATATTTAGTTTGTGTTTGGTAATGGTAAAGTCAAATCTGTGTATATAATAATCAGAGAGAAAATATATAGTTTGACTAGCCAAAGACCAACATTTTCTGTCAATCTGTTTACATATTCCTTAATGCAGTTTATTACCACACCATAAATAACACTGGTACTGACTGTATATGTTTGAACGCACGGCAAGCTCCTTAGTGGTCCCATTAGCGCTGTACATAGGCAAAGAAAAAAAAAGCTGTGAAATTTATGACCATTTTTAAGTAATGTAAAGATTTATCACACAAATTTGTACTGTAACTTCTACTGTGTGTAGTATACCACTAATTGTAAAAATATACACGAATGAAGGCAGACGTTTGATCATATACTTCCCCTTCCATTTATTGTTTATACAGATGTTCTATTTACAGAATAAAGTTAAAGTAAATGTATTTGTGGCTCTGATTTAATTGAAGTACAATTGTCATGTGCATATAACATAATTGCCTCTTCTTTTGAAAATGTTAGTTGCCCAGCTGTTATTCGGACCTTTTGGTACTGATCAAGTATGTGTAGTGTTTATCCCTGAAGGTGCCCCGCTTGATGTGTTGGGTCCCCTGTTTCTGTGCCCACAACATTCTGATACATATTCACCACCCAGCCAGATGTATTTCAGATGTATATGCAATACCTCGGTAGCAAAAGAGATATGACACTACAGCAAACAGTTAAACTGTAGTAAGGAATATATTGCAAATAGATGAACAGTATAAGGAAATATACTGTAAAAACAAGCAGCGGGTGCAGAGAGCAACTTCTCTGAAATCCTATACTGGGGGAAACCCATCTAGGGAGTACTGAACCACCACAACACTCAAGCAGTCTCTAAAATAGTCTCAACCCCTTCTGCTGGCCAGCTCATTGGGGCCCAAACTTTTACGCTGGAGTGCTCAGGTCAGTGTCTCTTTCGAGAACTGATGCAGGTGCTAACAATGTGTTACTTGCAGATAACTCTGTCCCTTTAGGAGCTGATACTATGTTGCTTTGGTCAAAATGTAGAGTAGTTTTGGCCAGCAGCCTTTCACCAACTTCTAGTGTTAGCAGGTGGTCTCCCTCTGTGTGGTGAACAAAGCCAGTCTTAGTCTGCAGTATCTCTCCCTTCTTGATCCCATAGTATATGTGCATTTTTCTTGCCTGTTTATTGTCACAGACTTTTAGAAATTCCATGATTGCCATTTGGTTGCCGGAATATTGCCCTATTCTTGCCTGTTTATTGTCACCGACTTCCTTGGGACTGTTTAGTAGGCAATATGTGTGTATTTTGTGCCACGCCAACCAGTAGTATAAGGGGATTCGCCGATACCTCCATGGGTAGGAGTTCTTTATGTATATGGAGAACATGTAACAAATTGTTTAAGAGGGTCATGTTTTGATCAAGTTCAGTGTTCGTATACATTTGGGTGTGAATCCATTCCCATATGTATCTAGTTAAAGACACAAAGTTGCACAGTTCCATGTCAGGAAAGGCCACCATTATTGGGAGGTTGTTGTAAGGTACGTAGACCTATTGAGGAAAAAAGCTGGGACAGCCGCACTCCAAAAAAAACTCCTCCTTTAATTAAAAATCACAAAATACATGCCACAGCAAAAAACAGCACAACAAAAGAAAAGCTGACGTTTCGCACTATGCCTTAGTGCTTCTTAGTGCTTCTTCAGCTATACACGGTTCGAATTTCGAAAATCGTATCAAAGAATTTTCGTACGAATTTCGCACCGTTAGTCGGCTTCAGCAACAGCCGATTTTTGTGCGGCAATCAAATTTGAGAAATCCGACATGTTGGAAATTTTTTGGAAAACAAACGATTTTCTGATCAACGATGGGAGAATCGTGTGAGAAAAGTAATAGGGAAAAAAAATGCGCATGTGCAAGAAAAGAATATTCCCGGAGCGAAAAGAATATTCCCGGCAACATGAAGGTTTGGTCGGCCGACTTTCGAAAATCAATGGTGGCATCATCAGATCACAAAAAAAACAAAAAAAAAAACGAATGTTCTAATTTCGAAAAAAAAAATTGTTCGAAATTCGACCGTGTATGGCCTGCTTAAGTTCTTCTGCCCTGCCTCTGCCCTTTACCCCTATAACTAAACCCCCGATGGGATGGATGGGGCAAAACGTGCCAGAGGTGTGGTTTGTGGAGTGGTGGTAGCCAAGTTTACCACATACACTGACACAGATTGGACCGGGAGCACGGCGGTACTTATTTGCAGGATCACCAGTATACACATAAAAACAGGCAGGATCATAATATTGCCATTGGAGGTTAAATAACATGATTGGAATATTCAAGACAGAAGGACATAATCTAAACACAGGAAGAGATGATAGCTGGATTGCAGGCTAAGTCATAAAAATAATCAGAACCCTGAATACCCAAAAACATGGAAAGGATAAAGTTATGTACTGACAGAACAATAAACACATACCAGACTCATGACACGGCGTCAGCTTTAACTGACTACCCTACAGACCTTTGTACTCTGAAGAAACTGCATCTTTCGGAGGAAACTCATAATAAGAGAAGGCCTTAAATTTGATCACAATAATGTAATTAGGGTTGACTTGTAATCACAACTGACTACTCACAGTTTTTTTTTTTTTGTATAAATAAATGTAGCATTACCCGAATGCCCAAAAAAAAATTTTTCAGCATCATCCAAGAAAATGCATGCCTGGAAAATTGTACATATCTACTGGTCTTGTGGTTCTGAATATACCGTCTTTCCCCGAAAATAAGACACCGTCTTATATTTATTTTTCCTCCAGAAATCACACTATGGCTTATTTTCGGGGGATGTCTTATTTTTTTTACCGGCAAGTATGGTACAACAGTATGGTACAACAATCTACATTTATTCAACTATCCCCTGGTGTTTGTGTGGGGGTGAGAGACTGGTGCTGGGGAGAAGCTTTACTTCTTCCCGAGTACAGAGCGTCCTTCTCCTCACTTCACTGAGGAGACTTTTTACTTTCACCTGACAGGGGGAGCCGACCTTACTGTATTTATGGGGCTGCCGACACCTCTCCGGTCACTTAGAGATACCGTGGAGCAGATAAGAAGGGCTGCACGACTTCTTTACAGCTCCTGAGCTCCGCACCAGTACAGTACGCCTATCACGTCTTGTTTTCCCGCTACGCATACGACACGCCATCGCTACGTCTTATTTTCGGGGGGTGTCTTATATTTCGATCTTGCGTCGAAATCCCGCTGCGGCTTATTTTTGGAGTACGTCTTATTTTCGGGGAAACACGGTAGTATACGCCACATAAGGCTGAAATTGATGATGGTCTACCGCTATGGATTTTATTTTTTTACTGTTACAAAAAAAAGAACTACAAGAAAATGTTAGAGAAACCTTTCCCAATGTACACAGGCAGTGCTTCCATTTGTATATTGAGAAATGTGTTAGATAATAAAATAGGGCTGGGTCTTAGTCCACATCAGATCTCATACATGGCCAAATTCCTGGCTGGAATCCTGGAAAAAATAAATAAAAAATAGGCACACCCCTTGACTGGCAGAACTTGCAACAGCCCGAATAACCCATGCTGTTAAATGTGACATCTCAATGTGGGATGCCGGAACTGTGTGAAGGATGCAGCAATGATTCAGATACAATTTATTACTGAATGTCACAAGAGCCAACAAAACTTACAACGCAGGTTCTGAAACACCATAAGTTGTGTATTATGCTTTCGATCTAGTCATGGTATTTTATGAAAATGATTAATAAATCATTTAAGTAATGGTATTTTATTTAACAGAAGACACCACACTGTCTAATGATAAGGACACAAATCACATTGGGATAGACTCGTATACACATGTTTCCGCTTAGGATGTGCTTAATGCAGAGGATGATGCTGTAGAGGTCATACTGGAGGACACATAACTTCTATCTCCTTGCTTGACTTGAATTTCTTTGAAGTTCACATTTGATTTGCTTCGAATGCCTATGTAAATGAAGAACACAACCACAGTGAACAATAAGCACTAGTAATCCACTATCCGCTATCATGGGGGTTATTTACGAAAGGCAAATCCACTTTGCACTACAAGTGCAAAGTGCACTGAAAGTGCAGTCGCTGTAAATCTGAGGGGTAGATCTGCTGATTTGATCATCCAATCATGTGCAAGCTAAAATGCTGTTTTTTTATTTTCCTTGCATGTCCCCCTTGGATCTACAGCAACTGCACTTCCAATTGCATTTTCAGTGCAATTTTAAGTGCAAAGTGGATTTGCCTTTCGTAAATAACCCCCAAAGAGTCACTACCTGTAACCATAAAGCGAGCAAAAAAATAAAAACCTGCATAGAAAAGAGTACCCACACCCATGCAAGACTTGAGTAACTTGACATTTATACAACTTTGCTGTGCAACCTATTACATCAGATACCATGGCAGGCATTTACAGAGTGTTATGGTGGCCCCAAAACCTACGCTCTTTGTAATGCAAACCATAAACCAGTTCCTGCTTCGGCGTGTAGCCCTCATTCCTCTCACACTTCACCATTAATCAGTCAGATCATCCATCAATGTAATAGGTTACCGGTCAGGGCCAGGAGTTGGCTAGCACATAACGGCATTTGCGTTGCCCACTTCTGGACACTGAGGCAGTCTATCACTATTAGAGGTTGATAGGCTCTGGGAACAAAGGGATGTCTGCACAAACTCTCCTACAGTATGTTCTGCAGAAAACCCTATGGGCCAAATCCTCAAAATCCTAGCCTAACTTAATTTTTCCCATTTAAGTTACACTGGCGGGAAATTTCTACCTAAGTGCCCGATCCACAAAGCACTTACCTAGAAATTTCACGCAGTGTAACCTAAATTCTCCCGGCGCAAGGCGGTCCTGTTATCCAGGGGGCGATGACAATTTAAATGAGGCGTGCTCCCGCGCCGGCCGTACTGCGCATGCTCGTGACGTCATTTTCCCCGACGGGCAGCGCGCAAAATTACGTTACGCCGGGCTTTGTGGATTGCGACGGGACAATAAAGTTGCGTCGGGTAAAAAAAAAAGTTACGCGCCGAAAAATAAAATTCAAAATTTTAAAAAAATCACGGCGATCGAAAAAAAGGTCTGTTTTTACAAGGTGTAAACAGTTTACACCTTGTAAAAGCAGCCCTAATTTTACGTATGCAAACGTAAACTTACGCAGAAAAAACAAAGCTGAAAAGCTTTGTGGATCTCCGTAAGTCCTCATTTGCATACGCAAAGCAGCATTTCAATGCGAAATGCCCCCAGCGGCGGATGCGGTACTGCATCCTAAGATCTGACAGTGTAAGTGTCTTACAGATGTCAGATCTTCTGCCTATCTTTGGAAAACTGCTTCTGAGGATCAGTTCCAAAGATAGGCACAGGGATACGCAGGCTGAACAGCAGTTCCGCCTGCGTATCCCTTTTGAGGATTTGGCCCTATGAGCTCCAAAACCTGGGGTACTTTGTTTAGAAAAGAGATTTCTCAAAATAGTCCTATAGTCACTTTAAAAGTGTTAAACTGTCACCAGACACTGAATGCTGTCTTTGTGCATGTCTACAATTATGTTGACAGTGTGGCTGTTAATAGGCAAGTTATTTTCCAAAAAAAAAAAAAAAAAAAGGAAAATGGCAGATTGGAGCAAATTTATAAAAAGGAATGTATGTAAATGAGGACTTTAGATGGAACAGCAAAATCATTCATTCATTCTCCATATAGAAACACTAAATGATTCAAAGCAATGGTTGAAAGGTCAGCTATATTTGTCCAGTGTTGCTTAAACTGGACTTTAAAAATGGCAGAAAATGTGCAGACAGTGAATGCGTTTATTACTGTAGTGGATTTCCTAAAGGGGCGTTCAGTGGCAAAAATATTTGAATGATCAAAATAATCTGCTGCTTTATATCTATAAGTATTTTAACAGTTCAGATACAGTTGTGCTCCTAAGTGTACATTCCCTGGCAGAATTTGTTATTTATTGGCCACTTTTCAGAGAATATGAATGATAACACAAACTTTTTTCACTTGTGGTTAGTGTTTGATAATCAATGGCTTCAGCCAATCAACTGTGTTTACTCTTTTTAAATTATCACAACAGAAACTACCCAAATGACCCAGATCAAAAGTTTACATACCCCAGTTCTTAATACCACATATTACCCCCTTTACCGTCAATGACAGCTTGAAGTCTTTTGTGGTATTTGTGGATGAGGCTCTTTATCTTCTCAGATGGTAAAGCTGCCCATTCCTCTTGCCAAAAAGTCTCCAGTTCCTGTAAATTCTTGGGTTGTCTTCCATGAACGGCACGTTTGAGATCTCCCCAGATTGGCTCAATGATATTGAGGTCAGGAGACTGAGATGGTTACTCCAGAACCTTCACTTTATTCTGCTGTAGCCAATGACAGGTCGACTTGGCCTTGTGTTTTGGATCATTGTCATGTAGGAATGTCCAAGTACGTATGTGCAACTTCCTGGCTGATGAATGCAAATGTTCCTTCAGTATTTTTTTGATAACATACTGCGCATTCACCTTGCCATCAATTTTGTCCAAATTTCCTGTGCCTTTGTAGCTCACACATCCCCAAAACCTCAGTGATCCACCTCCGTGTTTCATAGTAGGAATGGTGCATCTGTCATCATAGGCCTTGTTGACTCCTCTTCAAATCTAGTGTTTATGGTTGTGGTAAAAAAAAAAAAGCTCAAGTTTGGTCTTATCACTCCAAATGACTTTGTGCCAGAAGGTTTGAGGCTTGTCTTTGTACTCTTTGGCGTATTGTAAGCGGGATACTTTGTGGCATTTGTGTAGTAATGGCTTTCTTCTGGCGGCACGACCATGCAGCCCATCTTTCTTCAAGTGCCTCCATATTGTGCATCTTGAAACAGCCACACGTTTTCAGAGTCGTGTATTTCACCTGAAGTTATTTGTGGGGTTTTTTTGCATCCCAAACAATTTTCCTGGCAGTTGTGGCTGAAATTTTAGTTGGTCTACCTGGCCGTGGTTTGGTTTCAACAGAACCCCTCATTTTCCACTTCTTAATTAGAGTTTCGACACTGCTGATTGGCATTTTCAATTCCTTGTATATCTTTTTATATCCCTTTCCTGTTTTATAAAGTTCTACTACCTTTTCCCACAGATCCTTTGACAATTCTTTTGCTTTCCCCATGACTCAGAATCCAGAAACGTCAGTGCAGCACTGGATGAAAGATTAGGGTTTGTTACGAGTCCAAAAACTCAACCTTTTATACACACACACACACACACACACACACACACACACACACACACACACACACTAATTACAAGCAAACAGATCACAGGTGAGATTGATTACCTTTAATAGCCATTCAAACCTCTTTGTGTCAACTTGTGTGCATGCTATCAGGCCAAAATCACCCGGGTATGCAAACTTTTAAAAAGGGGCCTTTGGGTAGTTTCTGTTGCCATTAAGATTTAAAAAGAGTAAACACAGTTGATTAATAATAATTGGCTTCAGCCAAACACTAACCATGAGTGAAAGAAATGTTTTTGTGTTATCATTTATATTCTCTGAAAAATGGCCAAGAAATCATAAAATCTGCAAGGGTATGTAAACTTATGAGCATAACTAACAATTTTAGAAAGTACTGCATTTTCTTTTATATTTCAGAAATATTTTCATTATAATGTAGCAGTTTTTCATACGTACTGGAGGAAGAGGACAAAGATGATGCTGATCTGTTGGACAGGCTGCTTTCACTGCCAGGATTATCAGGCGGTGGTGGGATACGGAGGGCAAGCTCACCCACTGATGGTTTCACATTAAACCGTCCTTGCAGTGGAGAAAAATACAGTAAAATTACAGATTTAAACATTTAATAAAATATAAAAAATGAAAAGGTATCAATGGCCTGACAAACTACAGGAGTTAGAACCCCGGCTTTTAGAGTTGGTTCACACAGGGGCGACTCAGCCGCCTGACAAGATGCACTCCGCTCTATTAAATAGAACCGTTCTAATAGGAGCGACGCAAGTCGCTCCGACTTAGAAAAAGGTTCCTGTACGACTTTGGGGGCGACTTGCATTGACTTCAATACAGAAGTCATTTTGCAAGTCGCCTCTCAAGTTGTCTTGAGATCGCCTTGCTGAGTCGCCCCCAAAGTCATGCTGCCCCTGTGTGAACCGACTCTAAGTGTCTGTAAGGCGGCTGGTTTGTACGTGTAGCTCAGCTCCACAGGTAACACATCTGTTAACCACTTGACCTCCAGAAGATTTACCGCCTTCATGACCAGGCCATTTTTTGGCGATATGACACGGTTCCCCAAAAAATGTATACCCTCTTTTCCCCACAAATAGAGCTTTCTTTTGGTGGTATTTTATCATCTCCTTTTTTTTTTTTTTTACTCTATAAAACAAAAAAAGACCAACAATTTTAAAGAAAATAAATTTTTTCTTACTTTCTGCTATAAAAACACACCCAATTAAAAATCTAGAATATAAAATGTTATACATTTAGGTCAATATGTATTCTGCTACATATTTTGGTAAAAAAAAAAAAAAAATCCCAATAAGCGTATATTGTTATAACGTCTACAAACTATGGGATATTTTTATTTATTTACTAGTATGGGTGTCAAAAAAAAAAAAAAAATACAAAAAAAAAAAAGAAGGACATTGTAACTGGATACAATTAACACTTTAAAGCCTGTGTAGGCATAAATGAAATGATCAAAATACTGTTTGCAAAACTGGTTATTATTACAAATAACAAATGTGAAGCTGAGATTTACCATATGTATCGGCGTATAACACGCACTTATTTCTCCTTAAAAATCAGGGGGAAATCACGTGTGCGTGTTATACGGCGATCCCTGCTGTCTGGGGAGAGGAGCGAGCGCCGCTGAATTACATAGAGCCGTGATCTCCTTCCTGTGTATCTGGCGCTCTGTCACGCACAGCCACGCCTCCTGGCCCCGCATTGGACTACTGTACTGTCTATCATATGAGCAGGGGCAGGAGGCGTGGCTGTGAGTGACGGAGCGCCAGATACACAGGAAGGAGATCACAGCTCTATGTAATTCAGTGGCACTCGCTCCCCCTCCTCACTCGGAGACAACAAACAGAGATGTAATTGAAAGGTAAAAACTGCAGATTGGCACTGAACAGGGAGAGCATTTTGATAAATTTAAAGGCTGCAGATGGGCACTAATCAAACGGCATTAAAGATCAATGCTGCAGATGAGCACAGATCAGGCTGCACTGAAGCTGCAGATGAGCACAGATCAGGCTGCACTGAAGCTGCAGATGGACACAGATGCATTGATGCTCAGATACCATTATTTTGCTTCTAAGTGGTTAATTTAAAAAAAAAAAAATTTTTCCTGAAACTTCCCTCTTAAATTGGGGTGCTTGTTATACGCCGGCGCGTGTTATACGCCGATAAATACGGTAAATCACAATTGTCAAATTAAGTACAGTCACCTAGGTGAATGCAGCTTTTGTGCCCCACTGCCTCTGCACTGAGAACTGGAGTGATCAAAGGCCGCTGATCGCTCAGTTCTCCCCTCCGGTCTAAGTGGTGACTGTCCGTCAGCTCTGCTCTTCCAGTGCTTCCTGGAGCACTGGGCTGTGGAGGGGGTGGGTGCGGTTGGCTCGATCTCCCAGCGGGTCGTTGAGAGGCTGAGCCTGCTGCCAGTACAGGCATCTGGATGAATCCCAACTGATCCATCCAGAACCTGGGCCAGTTGAGTGATATCAGATGACAGTGGACTTTACCTCGCTGTCGGCTTAAAATTGTTCACAGGAGTGCAGAAAGAACTTTGGCCAAACTTCACCTTTAAGAACTCACTAGACACTAGTGACTAGAGCATGTCTGAAAAAGAAGATACTACACACACACACACACACACACACACACACACCATACTATATACTCCCCTCCCTGATAGTCCTACCTTCTAACCATTTGAGAGCTGCAGCCCCTGTCAGTGTCTTCAGCATTTCTGTGTTCTCCATCACGTGCGGTGTCCCATCATCCAGACCAGTATGGAAACACAATATAAAGCAATGATGTAGGAGTCAGATATTAGAACCACTGCACAGAGGGGGGCATGGACATCTGACACTCGCAGGGATTATCGAATGCTGAAGACATTGACAGAGGCTGCAGTGCTAAAACCATAGGGAACCATGAACTAAGCCCCACTATCCAATGAGCTCTCAGTGTACAATAATGGCATTCATAACGCATTGTAAAAAATGGGTTGGAAAAGGCAAGTACCTAGGTGCACAGAAAGAAACAGATAAAGTATTTTGTAGAAATGTATGCAGTCTACTCACTTGGGTCATCAATTCTCTCCTGCTGTCTCTGCAACAAATGCAAGTCAATGACAGCCTGAACTTTCTGTTGGTTGATGATGATGTCTGGCTCAGCCAGGGTCTCACTTAGGGTTATATTGCTCTTTACTGCCTTTGTCGCTGTAGATCTGGCCACCATAGGCAGCTTGTCTTGATAATTTCTATCAGTAAAGTCCACTTCGTTATCCTGGAGAGTTTTAATCCTAGATTATAAAATAACAAAATAAACAGCTCTGATTATTGCTTAAAGTGATATTAAAAGGTATATATATATATATATATATATATATATATATATATATATATATATATATATATATTTTATTACAAGCATGTTATACTTACCTCCTCTGTGCGGTTGGTTTTGCACAGAGCAGCCCTGATCCTCCTCTTCTTGGGTCCACCACCGGTGCTCCTGGCTCCTCCCTGTTGAGTGCCCCCAAAGCAAGCAGCTTGCAACGAGGGCATCCAAGCAGGCACGCTCCCAAGCCGCTGCTTTGCATGTCCATTAAAACACGGAGCTGTGGCTCGGCCCCGCCTCCTCTATCCCTTCATTGGCTCACTGGCTGTGATTGGCTCCTGCTGCTGTTTCAGCCAATGAGGCGGGAGAGACCCCAGAGAGCCGATGCTCTCGTGCACATCACTGGATTGAGAGGTAGCTCAGGTAGGTATTAGGAGGGGCTGCTGCAAACAGAAGTTTTTTTACCTGCATGCCGGTAACAAACCTTCAGCCTTTAGAACCACTATAAGGCCTGGTTTATACTAGTGCAATTTCTGATGCAACTTGAGTCGCACAGAATCGCATGACAATGGAAATCACATTGTTATCAATGGTGCACGTTCATATCAATGCAACTCAGCACAGCGTGATTTTGAAAAAGGTTCCTGTGCTACTTTGGTGTGATTTTTGGCCACAAATGGAATCACACAAATTGCATGTACATGCAGATTTGATGTAATTTGAAATATGTCATGTTTTTTAACCCTAAACTCTCCTTTACAAAAAATTCTGCACTTTGACCACTAGTAATGAAAACACATAAAAATCACAGCAAAAATCAACCTCATGAAGGTCCCACCATGACAGTCCTGCCATGGGGGTCCCGTCATTTGCATTTGTTCACTGTGGCTTGTTAATAAATACAAAGGGCTAGATTCAGGAAGGAGATACGACGGCGTATCTCCAGATACCCTGTCGTATCTCTGAGTTGCGGCGTCGTATCTATGCGCCTGATTCTTAGAATCAGTTATGCATAGATTTGACTAAGATCCGACCGGCGTAAGTCTCTTACGCCGTCGTATCTTAGTTGCAATTTTACGCTGGCCGCTAGGTGGCGCTTCCGTCGATTTACGCGAGGAATATGCTAATTAGGTAGATACCCCAATTCACAAACGTACGTATGGCGCATTTTTTTACGTCGTTTACGTTAGGCTTTTTCCGGCGTAAGGTTACTCCTGCTATATGAGGCGTACGCAATGTTAAGTATGGACGTCGTTCCCGCGTCTAATTTTTTAATTTTTACGTTGTTTGCGTAAGTCGTTCGCGAATAGGGCTGTACGTAAGTTACGTTCACATCTAAAGCATTGACGATTTGCGGCGGAATTTCGAGCATGCGCACTGGCATTCTTTTACGAACGGCGCATGCGCCGTTCATAAAAAACTTCAAATACGTGGGGTCAGACTAAATTTGGGTAAAACACGCCCACATCATCCAAATTTGAATTAGGCGGGCTTACGCCGGAGCACATACGTTACACCGCCGTAACTTAGGGCGCAAGTTCTTTCTGAATACGGAACTTGCGCCCTAATTTACGGCGGCGTAACGTATCGGAGATACGTTACGCCCGCACAATGTTACGCAGGGCTACCTGAATCTAGCCCAAAGTTTTTTAAGAGCAACGACCGGAGTGCGGATCATCTTTTCCTCATTACTCTACTCAGCTAACGACTGTGGATCGAGCACCCAGGAGCTTTGCTTTCTATGTGATGTATGGGTAGTAGCACTGACTTTTTTTTTTTTATATTCTATATCTTCCAACAAGGGCTTTGTCTGCAAATGGGAGCCCTAAGCTACACAACCTGCAGGACCCAAGACACAGGATTGAAGTCCTTGTCCCTTCCGAAAAACACTTTGAAACCTTCAAGCTACAGGCCCCAATCCGGGATTACATAACCTCGAAAAAAACTGCTTTCTCCGCTCACAACAAACACAAACCCCAACTGAGAATCTTGTGACATTTTCTAAACTCACACTGTGGCAGGGCCTCGCCCTGTCACACTGTAAACAACACAATCAACATAAAAAGCTGAATATCTTACCTCCTATT
This sequence comes from Rana temporaria, assembly GCF_905171775.1. Taxonomy (NCBI): domain Eukaryota; kingdom Metazoa; phylum Chordata; class Amphibia; order Anura; family Ranidae; genus Rana; species Rana temporaria. The sequence goes on from NC_053489.1 coordinate 551,879,958, forward strand.
TGTCAGCATGACATAAATTTCTTGTAACAATAGTTCTGCTGCTCCAGGTTTGCTATGAATTGTTCCATCAATTAATTCTTTGGAAAGGTTCAAATTCCTTTTTAAGAAAAACTGTGAAATATCATAACACATTAAAATGAAATCTACAAATAATAACAACAAACAATATATACCTTAAAAAAAATCTATATAAGAAAACATTCCACCAGTCAGTACAAATTACCGTATATACTCGAGTATAAACTGACTTGAGTATAAGCCGAGGCACCTAATTTTACCACAAAGAAATGGGTAAACGTATTGACTCGACTATACGCCTAGGGTGAGAAATGCAGCAGCTACTGTAAGCAGAAAAGAGGGTCAACAATGCCCATTTTCACTCCTCCCTGTGCCCATTTTCACGCCTCACAGTGCCCATTACCTCACTGTGCCCATTACAACCTCACTGTGCTCATTACAGCGTACCTGAAATGCTTGACAGGCTGCGCTGTGGGCGTCCATTTTTTAAAACTCGCGGCTTCCCCCTGGTCCCATCCTGTTCCGTGATATGCGTTTGACACTGTGTTCAGTGTTCCCCCAATCACAGGCATTCTTTCATCCTTGGACAAGAGAAGCTCCATGATAGGCGGAACACTGAACATAGTGGGCCGGATTCAGATACCTGAGCGTAGCTGTCCGGCCGGTGTAACGTATCTCCGATACGTTACACCGCTGTAATTTTGGGCGCAAGTTCTGTATTCAGAAAAAACTTGCGCGCTTATTTACGGCGGCGTAACATATGTGTTGCGGCGTAAGGCCGCGTAATTCAAATGGGGATGTTGGGGGCGCGTTTTATTTAAATTAGGCTTGACCCCGCGTATTTTACATTTTTTTTTAACAACGAATGTGCAGTTCGTGAAAACATCCCAGTGCGCATGCTCGAAAATCCGCCGCAAAACGTCATTGCTTTCAACGTGAACGTAAATTAAGTCCAGCCGTATTCGCGAACGACTTACGCAAAAATTTCAAAACTCGGTGCGGGAACGCCGGCCTTACTTAACATAGGATACGCCGCACATACACCTCATATAGCAGGGGTAACTTTACGCCGGAAAAAGCCGAACGCAAACGACGTAAAAAAAAAGCGCCGGGCGGTTGTTCGTTTCTGAATCGACGTAAATACCAATTTGCATATTCCTTGCGTAAACAAACGGAAGCGCCACCTAGCAGCCAGCATGAAATTGCAGCCCAAGATACGACGGTGTAAGACACTTACACCTGTCGGATCTTAGGGATATCTATACGTAACTTGATTCTATGAATCAGGCGCATAGATACGACGGCCGGACTCAGATACGACAGCGTATCTCCTGATACGCCGTCGTATCTCTCCTTTCTGAATCCAGCCCCCAGTCTGCTGGGAAACCGAGTCCGAGAATAAAAGAACATCCGTGATAGGCGGAACACTGAACACATTGTCCAGGAGGGGACCAGGAAGAAGCCGAGAGTTTTAAAAAATGGACGACTGCAGCCCTTCAGGTACACCGACTCGAGTATAAGTCGAGAGGGATATTTTCAGCCCTAAAAAAAGGGCTGAAAAACTCGGCTTATACTCGAGTATATATAGTATATAACAAATAATACAACGATTCAAAGATTAGTAGGGCCTTTTTATTTCAGGAGAACCCACAAAAAAAAAATTCAGGTCCCTGGAGAACCCTTGCTAAAACCAATTCATTGAGGATTGATGGGGAAAATGCCCTCTTACAATGGTGGTGGGAATGCCAGTCTTGCAGACAACTAAAAAGATACATGTGCCATTCTGCTGGCTTTGCCAAGTACCATTGGCCCCAGACCTGTGTAGGCACCTACAGATGGTAGGCCAGTCAGTTCCAGATCAAAGGACCCACAGAAACCTCTGGAGGAACCCTGGTTGAGAATGGCTGCATTAGTAGATATGAAATAAGAAAGCAAACATCCAGTCTGTAGAAATAATCATACCAAACATATTCATTGGTAGATATAATATAATCAGGCATACATCAGGTCTGTTTTAGGATATAACAATTCTTAATTAGTTTACCAAGCAGGGTGCTTACCTTCTCTAGCTGTGACCAGTTGCCTAATTTTGTAGCTAGAGATGTCCCATTGTCGAATGAATGCAACTGTATGTCTTCTGGATAATACCAATAGAAGATCTCAGCTGTGATGAAACCATTTGAAAAGTCTCTGTAACATACAAAATGGCAATGATGCCACGTCTTCAAGTGGCAATGAAGGTGGCATTGAAACACTTACTAATATAACTGCAGAAAAAGAAACTGCAAAATATAATCAGGTTGTCAGAATTTACACGTTAGGTCCTTAAAGCGGAGCTCCACCCTAATTACAACATTAGTTCTATTACACTTGCGCTAGCCAAAACGCTAAAAAACGACGTTTTCGTTTTCTAAATCTGTACAGTACCTGTATAATTGTTGAGGCTTCCGGTCTGCATAGTTGCGGGAATAATACGGGCATTGCGTCACTTCCCGTTTGAAGCAGAGCACTCTGGGAGCTTCTCTCCATAGCTCCCTGTCTTCACTGCGCAGCCGTGATAGCAAATATCGTGCAATTTCTACAGCAGGAAGTGACGTGCGATATCAACAAAGGAAGGAGGGCGGGCTTCACAACAATCTCCATTACAGGTATGCGTGGCTGTGTTTACATCTGAGGGGGCGGGACGGGAACGCCAGCTGTTATTAGGGGAACAGAGACGCTGACGCCGCTGCTCCCTGCTAAGAGTGCGCATGCGCGAGATCGCGCAGTGCATGCTGGGATTACAGCGAAAGCAGGAAGTCGCTGCTGGTGGGATTCTACTGCCCACAGTGAAGATGGCAACGGCGCACACAGAGAAATATAACTCATTCTTGCAGACTGTAAGAGAAAGGAGCGGACGTTTAACCAGCGAAACGTGAGTTTATTTAACCCTTCCTATTATCCGTTTAACTACCCCAAACAAAAAAAACATTTTGGCATGGGAGATACGCTTTAATCACTTAAGCCCCGGACCTTTAGGCAACTAAATGCCCAGGCCAGGTTTTGCGATTCGGCACTGCATCGCTTTAACAGACAATTGCGCGGTCGTGCGACGTGGCTCCCAAACAAAATTGGCGTCCTTTTTTCCCCACAAATAGAGCTTTCTTTTGGTGGTATTTGATCACCTCTGCGGTTTTTATTTTTTGCGTTATAAACAAAAATAGAGCGACAATTTTGAAAAAAATGCAATATTTTTTACTTTTTGCTGTAATAAATATCCCCCAAAAACATATATAATTTTTTTTTCCTCAGTTTAGGCCGATACGTATTCTTCTACCTATTTTTGGTAAAAAAAAAACGCAATATGTGTTTATCGATTGGTTTGTGCAAAATGTATAGCGTTTACAAAATAGGGGATAGTTTTATTGCATTTTTATTATTTTTTTTTTTTTTTACTACTATTGGCGGCGATCAGCGATTTTTTTCGTGACTGCGACATTATGGCGGACACTTCGGACAATTTAGACATATTTTTGGGACCATTGTCATTTTCACAGCAAAAAATGCATTTAAATTGCATTGTTTATTGTGAAAATGACAGTTGCAGTTTGGGAGTTAACCACAGGGGGCGCTGAAGGAGTTATGTTTCACCTAGTGTGTGTTTACAACTGTAGGGGGGTGTGGCTGTAGGTCTGACGTCATCGATCGAGTCTCCCTATAAAAGGGATCACTCGATCGATACGCCGCCACAGTGAAGCCGTGTTTACATACGGCTCTCCCCGTTCTTCAGCTCCGGGGAGCGATCGCGACGGAGCAGCTATAAACGAATAGCCGCGCCGTCGTCCCGGATCGCTCCCCGAGGTGAGCCGCCCGCAGCGGAGGGGGTCCAGATCGGACCCCCGACCCGCTAGAAGGCAAGGACGTATATATACGCCCATCTGCCTGTCCGTGCCATTTTGCGGACGTAAATAGTCGTGCGGCGGGCGTTAAGTGGTTAAATTAAAGCGGAAGTAAACCCATCCATTTAACCCATCCGGACATCGCAGCCGCCAGGCACACGCATCGTCTACTCGTTGACGCGGGCCCTTTATACCGCTGGGAATGTCATGTGACGCCTGCCCAGGAGATCCCATCTGTGGAATTCATATTAGATTAGGCGGGTATTGAAGTGGTTAAATGAATGTGGTGCTTTAATGCAATGCACTTTAGGGCATCATGCACACACATGTATTAAAATAGTCCAATGCACACTGGATCCTACTGCCAGGAGCTGGTAGAAAAATCCAGCTTAAAAAAAAAAAAAAAAAAAAAAAAAAAAGCTTGTTTTGTCATTTACAGGTGTATGGCGTTTAGAAACTCATTTTATTGGCTAGAATATTCATGTATTCTAGCCATTGGAATGCATTTATGTGCATAAATGATGCCAGTAAGCTCCTCTCCAGATCTGTGTGGCGTCACGCACAGCTGTCCATTGAAGCCACACCTGAAATAGGCAAAAGTAGTGCAGGAACTACTTTTGCAAACCGGTGCAGCGCCACAAAAATCGGTGTCGCACTGATTGGAATAGTGCCATTGCCTCCGACTTGTCATGTGATCTGATCTCTCAAATCGCATGACAAATCGTTCCAATGTGAACCTAGGCTAAAAGCCGCGTTGTTCTGCCATGAGAGATGAGATCTTCTATTATGGGATCTATGTATCAATAATGTTACCCAGGATTCACACAACTTACACATGAGATTCCGGCCTCATCCACAGTGGGCTTGAACAATGCTCCTTCTATGGCTGTGTAACTTCAGCCTGTATATGCACCTCTATGTTAGCCTGGTGTCCATACATACATAACCATTTACAGGCCGAAAAGAAAACATCACCAGCATGTTCAGGAGAGGAGCGTTTCACCAGAATAAAAAGTGCTTGACACGCCTAAAATGTACACGTTTATCGCTTGAGCATTGATTCCTTCCATTGGCCAGAACACATTATAATCTGTCCAATGGAATCCATTAACACCTAATCCTAATGTTTCTCAACTCCAGTCCTCAAGGCGCCCCAACAGGTCATGTTTTCAGGATTTCCCTCAGATGAAACGGCTGTGGTAATTCCTAAGGCAGTGACACTGATCAAACCACCTGTGCAAAATAATGGAAAGCCTTAAAGGGGTTGTAAAGGTTTGGTTTTTATTTTCTAAATAGGTTACTTTAAGCTAGTGCATTGTTGGTTCACTTACCTTTTCCTTCCATTTCCCTTCTAAATGTTTTTTTTTTCTTTGTTTTCATTTCTCACTTCCTGTTCCTCCTCAGTAAGCTGTTCAGTAAGCTGTTCTGAATGACTTTCCACCGCTCGGATGATGGTGGAAAGCTTACTGAGGAGAAACAGGAAGTGAGAAATTCAAACAAAGAAAAAAAAACATTTAGAAGGGAAATTGAAGGAAAAGGTAAGTGAACCAACAATGCACTAGCCTAAGGCCCCTTTCACATTGGGACGTTTTTCAAGCGGTACAGCGCTAAAAATAGCGCTGCTATACCGCATGAAAAATCATGCCCTGTACTCTTCAATGTGAAAGCCCGAAGGCTTTCACATTGAAGCGATGCGCTAGCAGGAACGCTCCAAAAGTCCTGCTAGCCGCATCTTTACCACGGTATAGGAGCGGTGTGTTCACCGCTCCTATACCGCGCCTTCCCATTGAAATCAATGGGAAAGCGCGGTAATACCGCTGCAATACCTCCGCAACGCGGGCGGTATTAACCCTTTTTCGGCCGCTAGCGGGGGTTAAAACCTCACCGCTAGCGCCCGAATATCGCGGTAAACACGATGGTATAGCCGCGCTACAAATAGCGCGGCTATACCGTCACCGCGGCTGACGCTTCAGTGTGAAGCCAGCCTAAAGGAACCCATTTAGAAAATAAAAGACAAACCTTTACAACCCCTTTAAAGCATGACCTGTTGGGGCGCCTTGAGGAATGGAGTTGAGAAACACTGCTTTAGATCAGTGGCGGCTGGTGCACCAGCCAGGGGGGACGGGCTTCAAACAAACCACCCACCCACGGGTGGTGCCACACAGTGGCAATCTCAACCGTCACCGATGCAGAGATCGCTCTGGGCGGCCATCTCCCGATTCCCGGATCCTTCTGTACATCCTCTCCCCGCCCGGCCAATACCATCGGTTCTCCTATAGGCCAATTGCACTCCTCTTGCCTGGCCAGGAGAAGCAGGAAAACAATAGTAAATATTAACCCCTTGCTTACTGGGCACTTAGACCCCCCCTCCTGCCCAGACCAATTTTCAGCTTTCAGCGCTGATGCACTTTGAATGACAATTGCGCGGTCATACAATGCTGTACCCAAATGACATTTTTATCATTTTTTTCCCCACAAATAGAGCTTTATTTTGGTGGTATTTGATCACCTCTGTGGTTTTTATTTTTGGTTAAAAAAAATTAAAAAGACCGAATTAAAATATATATATTTATTTTTTTAAATTTTGTTATAAAATTTTGCAAAACAGGTAATTTTTCTCCTTCATCAATGTACGCCGATGAGGCTGCACTGATGGGCACCGATAAAGCGGCACTAGTGGGCAGCACTGAAGGGCATTGATAGGTGGCACTGAAAAGTGGCACTAATAGGTGGCATTGATAGCTGGCAGTGATAGGCACTGATGGATGGATGGCAATAATGGGCACTGATGGGCAGCACTGCTAGGTGGCACCGATTGGCACCAATGGTGGTGGGAATTGATAGGTGGCACTGGTGGGCACTGTGTACACTGGAGTGGCATTGGCAGGGAGTTTAGATTGGCACATAGAGGCAGATGTGCCTCTTTCCTGTTCGGGACCGATGTCCCTTGCAACTTAAGCTGGTGATCGTTTTTTATTTCTCCTTAGGGTGCCCCAAACCCACCCACCTTTTTTTAAGCCAATTAGAGCCTCAAGCTCTAATCATGTGCTTAAAAAAAAAAAACACCCCTATTGGAATCCATGCGTCCAGCGCCCTACATGTATATTAGGGGATTGGGGCGCATAGATTAGGGTGGGACGGGGCCCCTAATGAAGAGGCCGCCACTGCTGAGGTTACACCCAAAGACTTTCAGTCTGTATGAAATCAGGCTGGTGTTCTGCCGAATAAGTTCCCCCCGGAGGATAAGGTCCCCCTGTACTGCGCAGGCGTGAACTGAGCTCCGAAAATAGCCAAAACATGTAGAGCTGAGACTCAGCTCTAGACGGCGCCTGCGCAATGCCAGTGCTACTCTGCAAGGGGCGGGTGTTTTTGCAATGTTGATGTAAATAGTTATTGCAACAGGTCCAGGGCGACGTGGACCTCGCTGTAAGTGGCCAGGCGGCCTCACGTCCTTGCTTTGCACGCTCGGCCTCCTGGCTCTTTTTTTAAACATACTCCATGTCCATGGTAGGGATGGTAAGGAATGAGCCTGGATGTCAGAAGTGTAGCACCACCGCCTCGGCAGTACAATTTGGTGTGCGCAGGCGCCGTCTAGAGCTGACTCTCATCTCTACATGTTCGGCTATTTTCGGAAGCTTATTGTCCTTACCTGTCGGGGCAAATTTTTCTGCAAGACACCGGCCCTACACTACATAGTTGAAGGTAAATCAAAAGGAAATTGTATAATGTATGGCCAGCTTAAAGCGGAGTTCCACCCAAAAATGGAACTTCCGCTTAATCCACTCCTCGCCCCCTTGCATGCCACATTTGGCATGTCATTTTTTTGGGGGGGGGAGTGGGGGCTTCAGGAGGAGTGGGACTTCCTGTCCCACTTCCTCCTTCCGCCGAGGGGCTGCTAAGGTGAATAGTCTAATCGCCTTTCTGCAGCCCCTCCCTGTAGGCGATCGCCTGTCCAATTGGATGGCGCAGCGCCGCTCGCGTAGTGGGTGCCCGGCCATGAAGCCGTAAGCTGTCACTGCCGGGTGCACACACTTGGAATGAAGACGCCGGCCGGAGAGGGGGGGGGGGGAGCGGAGCCCCGGCCGGCGTGTCGCTGGAACGTGGAGCGGGTGAGTGTATGTTTATTAAAAACCAGCAGGTACACTTTTTGTAGCTGCTGACTTTTAATAAACATAACAAATGACTGGAACACCCCTTTAAGTCACCAGCCATGGGTCAGGTGAGGGCATGCCCACTGCTGGTAGATCTTCTCCTGCTGGAAGTACTGTCAGCTTCTCTCTCATTGGTCTCCCCAGGTTTCCTCTCTCCCCCTCCCCCTTCACACTGATACCTCCGGAAGTTTTTAGGAGAGACGCTCAGATCCAGGCTCTGCAACCACCGGAGCACATCTCTGGGCACGCCGGTTCTACGCGGGGCTTCGGGGTACGAGGACATGGAGACGGCGGACCGGGACAATCACACTCCACGCTGAGCCGAGCCGCGTTCTCCGCTGCCATAGCAACCGCTGTCATGCTAACAGAGCAGGAAGCGCTAGGACCAATCACAGTGCGGCTCTATCGTTCTGCCCCGCCTCCTTGCACTTGTGGTTTGTAAGGAGGCGCTGATTCCAGGTCATGTGATTGGTGATGTCCAGTATTATCCTCCGCCTACAGTATCAGACAGCAGGGAGGCGTGGCCTGTGTATGAGCGTCTGCTCAGCTCTGTGTCCGCTCATACCTGCCGAATAAATCCCTCACTTTATAATAGAAGTGATAGCGCAGTCACGGGGCCCAGTGCAGACCAATTGGGCGGCATTTCAATGTCATCCTTGTGAGGAAAGCATGTCTTCCATGGAGCCTGGTCCGAAAGTAGTCTTCTGAGGGGTGCTGTCCTGCTTATAGTATAGGAAGTATGGTAGCTATTAGTAATGATGTGCTGTGCTTTTTTTTGTAAATAAGTACGTTTTCCTCTTCAATTATGGCCACTGATATGGTGGCACTGATGAGGTGGCACCGATAGGCAGCACTGGTATGCTGCACTGATGGGCATTCATAGGCGGCACTGATGGGCACGGATAGGCGGCACTAATGGGCACTCATGGGTGGCACTGATGGGCACTGGGCATAGATGGGCACTAAGAGGTGGCACTGATGCACACTGGGTGGCACTGATGCCATTGCTGGGTATCATTTGAGCCAGTGCCCATGTTGCAAGTCAGTGCCCATTTGTGGGCACTGATTGGCATCGATTGTGTTATTTTTTTTATTGGTGTTTTTTTTTTGCACTATTGAGCACTCCCTGGTGGTCCAGTGTTGGCATCCGAGGGGGGGCTGCACTGATAAACAATCAGCGCGAACCCCCCCCCTGTCAGGAGAGCCGCCGATCAGCTCTCCCCTACTCGTGTCTGTCAGACGCGAGTGAGGAAGAGCCATCAACGGCTCTTCCTGTTTACATCGTGATCAGCCGGAGGCTCTTTACCGAGATCAGAGATGCAGGGTGTCAGACTGACACCCCGCATAGCCGCGCTGCGTGCCCCCACGGGCGCGCGCCGGCACAAAATCCTGCAGGACGTCGAATAGACGTCCAGTCAGGATTTCACAACCACTTCCCAGACGTCAATTGTATATTGACCGGGCAGGAAGTGGTTGTAAAGGGTTTAAAACCACTTTAAGATCAGCTCTTATGTGTGTGAACCCCCCGTGGTTTCATGGTTTCCCGATATTGCCATTCTCTTGTTCACCGGAGATCTTTAGTAGCTCCTTGAAATCTTTTTAGTTTATTATGATTCTTGATTAAAGTACTCAACTTTGTTCCAGAATCGTCTGGTTGGCTTTGCAGCATTGCATGCTGATCGAGGGGGGGGAGGGAGTGTGATGTTACATACATTTTTACATGGATTTAACGTTTTTTTTTTTTTTCATTCAAATTTAAGTTTATTTTCAATAAAAGTACATACATTTGTACTATAACAGCAGTATACGATTCAGTAATACACAGAAAATAATAAATCCAATGCATTGCTTTACATAGAAGATGTTCTTGTCATAGAAACTAACTATCATATACAGCCATATCATATGCTATCACCATACAGTGAGAGTATAACAGATTGTAATAGCTAAAAAGAAAAGCTAGGTATAACCAATAATTTATAATTAAATAAATAAAAGGATATTTCCATATATTATATAATTCCTTAGACTTATTGTTGTTACACAATAAAAAACCCCATGTGTGTACTGGGTCTAATTTCATGGAACGAATAAAGGACAGGATTTCTGGATAACAATGACCTCTCTGACACCCCCACTGGGAACTGTCTGTGTCCAAGAGGTTAAGCAAACCTGGATTTAACGTTTTTAAGCCCGCACCTAGGTAAGGTAGCTCTTTGCAATAGGAACACTCTTTATGGGCATTATCCCTATTCCAAGATGGCCGATTTAACATAGCGGACACTTGGAACTCAGAGATGGGCATTACCCCATGTGTTGTAGACTATATATGGCGGTGAGTCAGCACGCCACCCGTGCCCCAGGACGACGTTGATTGTGACAAAACGCATAGGGAGGACGTCACCACGTGTACGCAGGTCCCGGAAGCAGCTGGCTGCTATCGAGAGCTGTCAAGTTTTTTTTAGATGCCATTTTAATGACACAATATTGTAAGTGCAATCTTGTTCTTTTTAAACTTAATAAACTGTATGGATTTACACTATGCAAGCCTTTTTTCTTACATGGGGATTAATTGATCGTAAGCATAACAGAGGACCTGCACTGGTGGAGAAGTTGGGGTATTCGCCTGCCTAATACAGAGAACCGGGGCTGGGTTAACAAGCCACAGGCGGTTTTTGATCTCCTATAACAAGAGATCAATTTTAGCTGGTAAGCGGCTGTATTTTCAAAGGTGGTGGAACCTTCTATCCTACCTTCCCACGTTTCTTTGGGTGTTCTGTTTGGTGTCACCCTGGATGAACAGATTTGGATCCTGTTAGGACTGGAAAATTAGTTTTTTACTTTGCCAAAAAACTTTTATCAGTTTGTTCCATCATTTTGGTTAAGGGCTTCTTACACTATTTATTGCATACTCACACACTATGTTTAGATATTTGCAAGTTCACTATCACTTATTAGTGCAGCTTATTTTTATTACACTACTAGGGTTGCCACCTGTCCAGGATTCACCCGCACAGTCTGGGTTTTGAGTCATGTGTCCGGGTCTCAGTCCACCTGAAACCCGGACATATTATTCAGACAGGAATGTGATTCGGAACAAGGCCTGGCAGGAGGGTGAGTGGGCACTATGTGCACCAGTAGAGGCTGATGGGTTGTTCTTTTTTAGGGGACGGCAAACAAACACCCCCCCCCCCAGGCAGTCCGCCACTTATCCGCTCGTGTGGCAGGCTGTGGCGTCCTCTCCTGCAGTGGAGGCATCGGCGGCTCTGGTGTCCATTCCTCAAGCTTCCTCTGCCGTGCGTCTCCTCTTCCACCAGAGCGCTAGGCATCCAATAGGATCGCCTGACACTTTGGCCAATCAGGAAACAGGTTTCACGACATGCCTCCTGATTGGCAGGGAGGAACTTTAGTGTGAAAATAGCGAAAATTAATTTGCTATCGTCACTCAACTGGGTGGACTCGGAGCAGAATGCTCTGCATCCGAGGCCACCCTTTTTTGAAGCCTATTAGAGCCTCTGGCTCTAATCAGGTGCTTAACAAAACACCCCCCCTCATTGTAATCCATAGTCCGGCACCACTGATACGTAGATCAGGGGACCGGACACATGGATAGGGGAGGCGGCATCCGTGTGCCCTCTATAGACGGGCCTCTGCTGATGTGCACCACATTACTATTCTCTTTGGAGTGCCCAAAGGTGTCCCAGGTCTGTTACAATATTATAGTGAATACCAAAAAAAGAAAAAATGACTGTGTGCAGCTAAAGTGTTCAGGTTTGGCTTGAAGACAAAGTGGCAACCCTACTCACCACACTGCCTGCCAACTGTGCCCCATAAACTTTAAAGGGTTAGTTCATCTTTAGCAAAAGTTGTCTATGCAGGTAAATGGTGCTTATACACTAGGGTGACCAGACATCCCCAGACTGGGGACACCCCAGAGTCAGGGGCAGCGCCCATACCTCCCAACAGTCCCTGATTGGGCAGGACTTTCCCACATTTTAAGCTTTGTTTGTCCCACATTACCCCACTGCTGACAGCCTAGCAGGACATGCAGCAGTGTGACCATCCATTCAGCACAGCCAGGAAATAAAAAATAAGAAAACAGTAAAGTTAGCCCGATTTTTATTTTATGAAAGATAATGCTAAGCTGATTAAATTGATACCCAGCATGTCACGCTTCAAAATTGCACCCGCTCGTGGAATGGTGACAAACTTTGACCCTTAAAAATCACCATAGGCAATGTTTAAACATTTTTACTGGTTACCAGTTTTAAGTTACAGAGGAGGTCTTTTGCTAGAATTATTGCTCTCACTCTGGTGGTTTGAACACCATTTACATATGCAAGCGTGACTCACATATGCGTTAGTTTCTGCGTGTGAGCACGGAGGGATGAGGGATTTAAAAGAAAATAATGCATTTTATTTTTACACTGTCCCTTTAAAAAAATAAATGTTTGTATCACTTTTATTCCTAATACAAGGATCGTAAACATCCCTCGTAATAGAAAAAAAAGCATGACATAACCTCTTCAACCACTCGGCTACCAGCCGCCATCAATTGACGGCGGCAAGGTAGCTCAATTGTTCTCGTCCTCGTCTTTTAAAGCTGCTAGGGGGTGCCGCGTTACTGGGAACACAATGCGCATGCCCGGCGGCCGCGATGGCCGCCGGGCACCCGCGATTGCCCAAAAACTGAGCAGGACCGTGGATCTCTGTGTGTAAACACAGAGATCCACGTCCTGTTAGGGAGAGGAGACCGATGCTGTGTCCCTTGTACATAGGGACACAGATCGGTCACCTCCCCCAGTCACCCCCCTCCCCCTACAGTTAGAACACTCACTAGGCTACATATTTAACCCCTTCCCCACCCCCTAGTGGTTAACCCCTTCCCTGCCAGTCACATTTATACAGTAATCAATGCATATTTATAGCACTGTTCACTGTATAAATGTGAATGGTCCCAAAAATATCTCAAGTGACCGATGTGTCCACTATAATGTCGCAGTCCCAATAAAAAAAAAAAAAAAAATCGCAGATCGCCGCCATTCCTAGTAAAAAATAACTTTTGCGCAACCCAGTCACTATACGCTTATTGCGATATTTTTTTTTTTTTTTACCAAAAATATGTAGAATAATACGTATTGGCCTAAACTGAGAAAATTATTATTATTATTTTTTTAAATCAGATATTTATTATAGCAAACATTTTAAAATATTGTGTTTTTTTTTCAAAATTTACGCTATTTTTTTGTTTATAGCACAAAAGATAGAAACCGCAGAGGGGATCAAATACCACCAAAAGAAAGCTCTATTTGTGGGAGAAAAAGGACATCAATTTTGTTTGGGAGCCACGTTGCATGACCACGCAATTGTCAGTTAAAGCAACGCAGTGCCAGAAGCCGAAATTTCGCCTGGGCAGGAAGGAGGTATATGTGCACAGTAAGCAAGTGGTTAATGTTAGATGTGGGGTCAAAAAGACCTCTGATCTCACATTTACACTTAAAATGCAATAAAAAATAAAATAAAAAATAAAGTTTTTTTTTTTCAATAAAGAAAAAATGTCCCTTTAAGGCCATTGGGCGAAAGTGAAGTTTGACGTTGCTTCCATCATCCAACATCATTGAGACGAGTGAGCAGGGCCGCTGATAAAAATCACGGGGCCCTGTACAGCTTACCTGATGGGGCCCCCTTCAGCCCCACCAATGGTCCCTCCTTCAGCCCCACCCTGGCCCCGTCCCTGCCCCTTCCCCAGATCCTGCCTTGAAACAAAGTGCAAGTTTGTCTTCAAGTGATATCTATCTTTCTCCAGCCAGTTAAAAGTTTGATTATCCAAAAGAAATACTGTGATGATACAAGATATGGTCAGAGACTGCAGACGGTGTACAGTAGATGGTCAGAGACTGAAGACATGATACAAGAGATCAATGCAGCCTCACCAGTGCCCATCTGTAGCCTGATCAGTGCCCATTAATGAAGCCTCACTGTGCCCATTTGCAGCCTCACTGTTCCATCTGCAACCTCCCTGTGCCCATCTGCAGCCTCACTGTGCCCATCTGCAGACTCACTGTGCCCATCTGCAGCCTCACTGTGCTATCTGCAGCCTCACTGTGCCATCTGCAGCCTCACTGTGTCCATCTGCAGCCTTGTCAGCACCCTTATTACACAGAGCAGGTAGCTCCTGCTGTGTTATGGAGCTGGGGTCTAAACTGTTCGGTGGCCATCCACTCACTGTAACAAAGCCCCGCCTCCTAGATCGTGATAGACGGAACACTGATCCAATTTCCCGGCATCACAGTTTAGGAGGCGGGGCTTTTTACAGTGAATATACGGCCGCCAAACAGTTCAGACCCCTCCTCCATAACACAGCAGGGGATTCCCCATGAATGAGTGGAGCTAAGTCACCCTGCCAGGGAAGGCTGGCCAGGACTTCAGCCATCACTGACATGGGGGAGGTGACCTTCCACTCGAAACACAAGAAATTATCTCTCTCACAAGGACATTTACAGAGGGAAGGGCGCTAGTTGGAGTTTTCTTTTTCTTTTTTTTATTCTGCATGCATTCTGCTGTCAGATTGCCCAGTTAACCCCTACTGGCCGGGCCCGGTACAACAGGGCCAGTGGTACTGACTTATCAGCGGCCCTGCGAGTGGGGGCCATCATTCCCTCACCGCCTCTGAGGAGGTTGTCTCCCCCGTTTGCCTGAGCTGTCGGTAGTGGCAGAGACGACCGTAACGTGGCGGGAGGGGTGTGGGCACATTCTCCACCAAGTACTAAGTCGTTTTTTGCTTGGGGATCAAATACTAATTTTACGCACTGAACTGCAACTTAATTTATAACATTTGTATCATGTGTTTTTTCTGGATTTTCGGTTGATATTCTATCTCTATCATTTAAAATACACGTATGATAAAAACTATAGAACCTTCATTTCTTTGTAAGTGGGCAAACTTACAAAATCTGCAGGGGATCAAATAATATTTTTTCCCCACTGTAGTATATTGGGAATTATAACAGAAAGCAGAAAATATCTGTTCTCTAAATGATCACATAGGCCCGGATTCACAAAGCACTTGCGCCAACGTATCTCGAGATACGCTGCGTAAGTGCAAATATGCGCCGTCGTATCTGTGCGGCGTGCCCACAAAACCAAGATACGCCTAAAAATAGGCTTCATCCGACCGACATAACTTGCCTACGCCGGTGTAGAGTGGGCGCATATTTACGCTGGACGCAAGTGGCGCTCCCATTGATTTTCCATTCACATATGCAAACTAGGGAGATACGCAGATTCACGAACGTACGTCCGTCCGACGCAGTGCGCGTAAAGTCATACGTCCGGCGTAAAGTTATGCCCCATAAAGGAGGTGTAACTCAGCAGCATCCATGCAAAAGGCTGCACCAGGGAACACAAGCCAACATATTTTACGTAATTTACGTAGGACGTGAATATGACTAGGCGTAGGTTATGTTCACGCCGTAGGCAGTGATCCGACGTATCTTAGGCAGTTGTTCCGACGTGATTGTGAGCATGCGCACTGAGATGAGCCCACGGGACGGAGCATGCGCAGTTGGCGATACGTATCTGTCTGGCGCTCGGCACATCATTTGCATGGGGTCACGCCTCATTAGCATGGCTCACGCCCACTTCCACTTACGCCGACTTACGCCTTGGAAACCCAGCACAGATTTGGAAGCACTGGCTTTGTGAATTCAGTGCTTGCCTCTCTGCGCTGCGTCGGCGTAGCGTAAAGGAGATACGCTACGGCGGGATAAATATGCGCCAGTGTCTGTGAATCCAGGCCATAGTGTACAGGAGTAAGTAACATATAATTTAGCTGGAGTATAACAGTGCAGGAGTATTTAGGAGTATAGGATTATACCACTGCTTTCACACATCCGTGCCCCGTAAAGCTCCCTCTATACTTCCCAAAATCCCTCCACTGAGATCCACAAAATAGTTTGTATGGTATAATAAAGGTTTTTCAGAGTACAGGTTTCAAGCTGACATTTCTTCTGTGAAAGGTAGGTGACACATTTATGTACATATAGTTTACAATCCATTATCAGTATGTAAATTCATAAATGTAATGAGAGTCTTTAGGCCCCTTTTATAGTGCCGGACCGTTCAGGTCCACCTGTCAGTTTTTTCGGTGGACCTGAACGGCCGCTCTATGCTTCTCTATGGAGTGTCAGATGTCAGCGGTGACATGTCCGCTGACATCCAAGCCGCTAAAATCAGACGAATGGCGATACATCCCCAATATGTCTGTAGCGCCGGGTTACTCCCAAGGTAACCGATGCTATCGAAATTTAGGAGTATAATCAGAGTGTAAGTGACTCTGATTTCCATTAAAATTCTAGAGAGGGTCTCTGTTTCAGCTTAGCTGTGCTGTGGGCTCATTCTGTCGTGCTGGGGTGTGTTCCCACCCCGGTGCGGTAGGTGGCAGCAGTGGAGTTGAGGTCTGGGTGTTCTCTCCCAGTGGCCAATCAGGAGGTTTTGGGCCTCGCTGGGCATGCTGGGAGAGGGTACTTATGAGACAGATGCCATTTTGTGTTGTTGGTCTTCCGGTGTGGCACCCACCTTCAGGGTGGCCACATCACGGCACTCCGGCATTATGGCCTACCTGGCTGGAGTGTGCGGGCTATGCAGTGTTCCTGGTTTCGGGCCTAAGTTGGTCCGGAGCATTTGAGCAGGATGGGGACCCAGTGGTTGATTGGGTTCCCACTTTGAAGATCCCAGCCAATGAGAGGCTGGCGGTCCAATAGGATTCTGATGAACCACCGGGGATCGAGGTGACCGGACACTGAAGGATTGACTCCTCTTTCAGTCGGTACCTGGGCGACGTTAAAGAAAAGAGGATCCAGGCGTAACTTTACCTAGGAGGATTATCTCCGTACCTGTAATCGGAGAGGACCTGTGGCAGAGGTTCCTCTCTGAACATTCATTCAAGACGGTCTGTGGCAGAGACTTTGTTCTGAAGAGATTCGAGCGGTGTTCCGGCTGCTAGGTCAGTGAGAGAGGCCTATCCGGGCACGCTAAGCCCACTCAAGCAGGAGTGGTGTAAGAGTGTTACGCATGGGAACAGGACTGTTCCAGATACTATGCCTGAATCTGCTGTTCTTCTTTCCATCTCTATCCCTTTTATTACCTGTTCACTGTTTTTACCCGGCTGGGTAATAAAGAGCACATAAAAACACATTCTTTCATGGACATTCCTTTGCTGCTGCTGCTGCTGCATGCACCATTCATCCCTAGACATTCGGAGAGAGCCATGAGGTAAATCTGCCATCCCATTAATTATCAGCGGCTCCTTCAGGGGTGAGCGCTACACGTCCATGGCAGATCGGATCAGGTGAGATCTCTCCAAAGGAGACAGCGGTGTTCGACAAGCCCCTCTCCACTCAGTGAGCAGAGAGGGACCTGTCATCCGCTGGCTCAGCAGAGATCAACGGAGAAATCTCCCGCTGAGTAGAGATGGCCTGCCGGTTCGCCAGGCGGTCAGATGTTCGCAGCAGTCCGCAATGTTACATGGGTAAGAACTTTGACCTATGACACATGCATCAGGTGGTGCAGGAAAGCCAATTGAGACATTTCAGCACATGGACATACCCCCTACCTTATAAATAGACCTGATCTGGCGGCCATCTTACATTCTGCTGTTTGTCAGTGTAGGGACAGGGTGCTGTGTTTGGAGCAGGGACAGGCTGTATTATTTCAAATAGCTATCTAAAGGTCCACAAAAAGTCCTTTTAAGGACTGGTATAGGTGTGCTACTTGCTCTAGTATATAGGTGTCTAATACATTCATATACTTTTTGTCAGTGTAGGGAGAGGGTGCTGTTTGGAGCAGGGACAGGCTCTATTCATTCAAATAGCTATCTAAAAGGTCCACAAAAGCCCTTTTAAGGACTGGTATAGGTGTGCTACTTGGTCTGCACTGCAGAACATAATAGTGTGTAATACATTCATATACATTTTGTCAGTGTAGGGAGAGGTTGGCGTTTCCAGCAGGGACAGAGTTTAGCGACAAAAATCGCTACCTAACAGGTCCACAAAAGTCCTTTCAAGCACTGGTATAGGTGTGCTACTTGCTGTGTACTGCAGTATATAGGTGTAATATACACTTATAATATACTTTCGAATATAGAAAGCATATTATAGTGGATTTGTATTGTGCAGCATTGTGACTGGCGGTGTATTTGGTTACTGATGGATTTTTGCCTCTTTCGCTGCGTTTCCTCTGTTACACACATAAAAAAAAAATCCTGAAAAAAAAGTTTCATAAATAAATAAACCAGTGGCCCCCCAAAACGACAGATTTTGTTATATACACCTTCCACATATACTGCGCTTCTCTAGAGACTTTTGTCACAGGGTCATTTAAAAAATGACAGGAAGAGGCAGGCCCTTCCGCAGGGGTGGTAAGGGTAGGGCAGGACCACCAGGCCGGAGCCAAAGTGGGAAGTGGCACAATGTTCGTTCGATTACGTCAAAGGACGCACCAGACTTGGTTGAGTGGCTCGCCACCACCACCACCACATACCCTCCGCTTGAGTCACAGGAATTATTTTCCGATCCATCAGAAGACATTTCGGATGTGCAGCCATTCTTGGCATTGGATCAGGAAGAGGAGGTAGCAACAGCCGCCACTCAGCAGTCTGACGACAGTACTCAGATCAGACCAAAGAGGTTGGTGCCCGCTGTTGCTGCCTACTCCGAGATCTCTACTGTTAGTGATGGGGAAGGTGACGTCGATGATGACGTGTCTACAGACGTCATGTGGTTGCCCACAAGAGAGGAAGAGGAGGGGAGTTCAGAGGGAAAGATGGACCAGCAGATAGGGAGGAGAAGCAGGCCGAATTTACATTGCACATGAGGGACAAAGCAGACTCCTAATGTATCAGGAGCGAGCCATCAACCATGTACAGTCACATCTGGCGCTCCCAGAACGGTGCCAATCTGCTGAGCGCGCTGAAACAGGGCAAAATTACACACGTGCCATGCATGTCACACATCCTGAACCTTGTCGTGCAGCGATTTGTTGCCAAATACCCTGGGCTCCAGGACGTCTTGTGGCAGGCCAGGAAAATCTCGGCCCATTTCAGAAGATCTTACACGGCCTTGGCTCGCCTTGCTGACATTCAGCGGCGACACAACCTGCCCGTCAGACGTCTTATTTGTGAATGCCCGACGCGATGGAACTCAACATTGTATATGCTTGATAGGCTGCTCCAGCAGAAACGTGCAGTTAACGACTACCTATACGAACTCTGCGGCAGGACAGGTTCTGGGGAGCTTGGTTTTTTTGCACCGCGCCAGTGGCTGCTCATGCGTGACTCATGCAGACTTCTGCGGCCATTTGATGAGATCACCAAACTGGTCAGTCGCAGCCAGGGCGCCATCAGTGACATCGTACCTTACGCCTTCTTTCTGGAGCGTGCATTGCGTCGTGTCATTGATCAAGCCGTCGAGGAGCAGGAGCAGGAAGATGAGGAAGTCGCAATGCTGGATGAATTCCCAGGGGGGCTACTCCACCTGAAACAAGTCAACAACGGGAGTCTGAAGAGGAGTCAGAGGAGGATGGTGCCATGGCGGAGGAGGAGGAGCAAGAAGAGCATGCTTTAAACCTTTCTGGGATCCCTGGTGTTGTCCGTGGATCGGGAGAGGAGAACAAGGACGACATTATCCTGGATGATGAGCAGGAGCCAGGTCAGTACAGCGCTTCCAGTTTAGTGCAAATGGGGGCCTTCATGCTCCGGTGTTTTAAGAGGGACCCCCGTATAAAAAGCATAAAGGGCAAGGACCAGTACTGGGTGGCAACATACTTAGACCCCCAATACAAACAAAACATTGTGGAAATGTTACCACCATCACAGAGGGCTATCAGAATGCAGCACTTCCAGGCCTTGCTTCGAGAAATGCTGCATTCTTCTTTTGCGTCCGCTGGCAGAGGAATTTCCACTCACAGAGAAACAGTTTTGGGTACCAATCCAACAGCGCCCGCAAGAAGAGTGCGGTTTGAAGATGTCTTAGTCACTAATGATATGAGATCATTCTTTCAGCCGACCCATCGACAGCTGTCCTCCGGATCCAGCATCAAGGAACGCCTAGACCGACAGGTGTCCAAATACATCGGGTTAACGGCCGATGTGGACGCATTGAGAAGTGATGAACCCCTGGACTACTGGGTGGGCAGGCTTGACCTCTGGCCAGAGCTTGCACAATTTGCAATGGAACTGTTGGCTTGCCCCTCATCCAGTGTCCTGTCCGAAAGGACGTTCAGCACAGCAGGGGGGGGGGGGTTGTGACCAATAAGCGCACTTGCCTAGCTCACAACAGTGTTGACTACCTCACAGTTATAAAAATGAATGAAGCATGGATCTCGGAGGAATTCAACACATGTGACCAGTAGACCATGTTTGATTCAAATTCTGGTGAACCCCTGTGGGCTAATTTTTTGGGCCTGTACTAGCCGACACTTTATTCTGTATCCGGTGAATGCCTAATGTACCACCAGCCACAGAATGAAAAGTTGTTTGCTGTCCGGTGAACGCCTGTGGCCGTGGGCTAATTTCTGGGGCCTGTAATGGCCGACATTTACTTCTGTATCCGTTGAATGCCTAATGTACCACCAGCTACAGAATACAAAGTTGTTTGCTGTCAGATGAACACCTGTGGGCTAATTTTTAGGGCCTGTAATGGCCGACACTTACTTCTGTATCCAGTGAATGGCTTAATGTACCACCAGCCACAGAATACAAAGTTGTTTGCTGTCCGGTGAACGCCTGTGACCGTGGGCTAATTTTTGGGGCCTCTAATGGCCGACACTTACTTCTGTATCCGGTGAATGCCTATTGTACCACCAGCCACATAATACAAGGTTGTTTGCTGTCAGGTGAACGGCTGTCAGCTAATTTTTGGGGCTTGTAATGGCCGGCACTTACTTATGTATCCGTTTTTTTACTTAATACTTCTGGTAGGTCAGTGTCCATGTTGTGGGACTATTTGTGCACAGCTAGTAAGTATTTTGTGGCTGAAAATATGATCTCAAGGTTTTTAGTATTCGCCTGCCATTAAAGTCAATGGACATTTGCGATCGTTCGCGGTTAGCGTTTGCGTTCCGTCCCGTTGGATGTTCATCCATCACTACCGCTGAGCTGGCGGACCACTGCAAGCGGATCCACCCCATGTGAAAGGGGCCTTATTCAGAGCCTAATGCAAATATTGAATATTGGCAGCACTATTTATCGTAAATGATTGGTGTCCATCCTTTTAACCTTTATAGATAGCACTGCTGGAACCATGTACATATATATAAAGAAATGATATTTTCTTTAGATAAAGGAATCCTTGTCATTCCTTGGAATTGATTTAGATTTACTGTTTATCAAAACAAAAATTGGAAACATACATTGTGTATGTTGTAGTAACAAGTTATTATACAAAGTAAATTAATTGGCAAACAAATCTAAGTTTATCAATGAGGTATGTTTGTATATCACATTATGACAACTACGGTACTTGATAGATTCTATGTAACTTCTTTTGAGGGTAAATATCAATAAAGGATGAATTAAACTATGGTATTTATTACAAAAATGTAAAAAATGTATACACTTGTTTACATCATAAATACACCAAACTATGTGAAGACTGAAGACCTGGGAATCAAACCCTTGGGAAGTCTCGACACTGACAATGAATGGCACCAAATTGCACCAATGCTGGATGCATTTGGGGCCATGCACCTGCATCTGCATGAATGTCACATTGGGGCCTCGGCTGTGCCCATGCAGCCATTGTGTCCCAATTGACAGAAATTGGACTGCCTGCAGGGTGGTGCACAGAACACCTGTGCAGGTAAACATGGCCCTTATGGGTTTACGGTTTTGTAAGCCCCATGTGAATGAGGCCTAATGCCCCGTACACACCATCACTTTATGTGATGAAAAAAAACGACATTTTCTGTGAAGTAAAAAATGACGTTTTTGAAACTTCAATTTTCAAAGACGAAGTTGCCTACACACCATCGTTTTTCTCACAATGTTCTAGCAAAGCGAGGTTACGTTCTCACCACTTTTTCCATTGAAGCTTGCTTCATAAGTAGCTTCTGGGCATGCGCGGGTGAAAAAACGTCGTTTTAAACGACGTTTTTGCTACACACTGTCAATTTCTGTGAAGTAAAAGTTGACGTTTTGAAAAACGAGACATAAAATTGAAGCATGCTTCAATTTTTTTTGGTCGTTTTTTAGAAGACATAAAACGACGTTTTCCCCCACACGCAGTCAATTAAAGTGACGTTTTTAAAAACGTCATTTTTTTTCATCACATAAAGTGATGGTGTGTACGGGGCATTACGGTATGTTGTAGTAGCACACGCTATACTGCAGCACAATGGTGTGAACAAGCTCGTAGACTTTGGGAGCCAATGCATTAATCTTTTTTTTTTTTCGTTCAATCATCAGGCATGGCATGATTTAGGTTGCCCAGGGGGGCACTATTTGATAATGTTAGGATAACTAGTCCTATGTTTAATTTTTCAAGGCTTAAGCGTTGGGGGGCTAGCAATTTGGGGGGTTCAGCAGGGACCAGCCAAATTTCAAGCCATTTTTGGGCAGGCTAATTGTACACAAGTCAATCGGTCAATCGACCACAAGCCTGCTGGGTTTTTTCCTCGAATTATAGAACTGATCGATGTAGAGAAGTCTTCTCGCTGTCAGAATACAATACCACAGCGGAAAGGATTTCCTCATCCACCTCGAATCTGTGGATGGGGGAATTGGATCTTTTATTTTTCTTGTACAATGAGTTTTATTGAGAACACAGCAACAGAAAAAGGAATACAAAAAAAAAGAAAAGCAGTGGTGGACACACCATGAGCTATCATGTATAGAATTGGAGGCGTCAGAAAAGTTAGTCCGTAGTCCTGAGATTGATCCAGCTCCTAGGAATCCAAGGGCGAACATAGAAGACCAGCAATAGGATGTCCCAATCACAAGGATCCTTCTAAATCGACCTTATGCTGGTTTAGATAACATACTGGCTTACACACCGGAGTATATGTAGAACTTAAAAGCGAAAGGGCTATTCAATGTGCAACATTACAAAAAGGAAAATAAAAGTAAAAAGTCACATAACAGAGGATAACATTAACCAAATTGTAAAATAAAGCGCATCATGTGTCCAAGACCAACAGGACCAAGCCTGTGGGCCGAGCCACAAAGAACGAAGAAAGGGAGGATGAGAGGAAAGAGAACCAGCTAGAAGAGTAGCATGAACAAATGATATTGAAAAGAAAGAGAGAAAAAATAAAAAGAAGATAAAAAAATAAATAAATAAGGAAAAATGGGATAGAAGAAAAGGGTCCTCGGGGTGGGGGGAACAGAGGCTCATCAGAGAAAAAGTAGCGTTGGATCAAAACGTGAAGGGTGATTGTGAGCCACCCAGGGTTGCCATACCCGGAGGAATTTATTGTAGGCGTCCAATAACACGGCAGTAAGTTTCTCATTAACCATAATATCATTAATGCAGTTTTTAACTGCTGCAAAGCTGAGGACCGGGGTCTTCCAGGCCCTTGCTATGGTCAGTTTAGTTGCAGTAAAAACATGTACCGCCAGCTGGCGTTCAGGGCGGGATCTTTTTTTTTTCATTTAACCCGCATTTAAAAAAAAATAAAATAATGTAGTTGCCATGGTGCTTATGTCACCTGGGAAACGACTTTAAAGCAAGACTTCAATATTTTTTTCCATCTATTAAATCTTCTGCCTTTGTTGTTTTAATTTTGGATAGTAAAACATTTTTGTTTCTGCCAGTAAATACCTTATACAGCCCACTTCCTGTTTCTTGTCTGGGGAAAAAAAACCTAGGCTTAAGACATCATGCACAGCTCTGTCTCACTCTTGTGAGAGTTTGCAAGGAAGGGAGGGGGATGAGTCATAAATGGGCCAATGAGAGCTGCAGAGCTGGAGGTGTGCCTTTGTGTGTCTGTGTAAAGCCAGGAAGTGAACAGGCAGCAGCTTCAGCTGCACACAGTTAAAATAGTTGCAGCCAGACTCAGTGGAGGGAGATTTCTGCAGCATATTTGGCAAGTACAGAATCACAGTATACATACCTTCCAACCTTTTGTGATGGGAATGGGGGAAACCTATATACAAAATTATGAAAGCATAGGACACGCCCATTGCCACACCCCCTTAAAGGAGAATTGTACAAAAAAACAAGATTGGTTAAACCCACAAGTGCTTTTTTTTTTACCACTGCTATTCCTTTTTACTGGCTTTTGGAATTTACAAATGCAGCTATTTGGAAATCAGATGATGTCCAAATCTGGCACAGTCCCTCAAAATCAAGGACATTTGGGAGCTATGCAGTATATACAGTGGCGGCCCGTCCATAGGGACGCACGGGCGCGCCCCCCCCCCCTCCCGCAGTCACACAAAAAAAAAAAAAAAAAACGGGCCCTTTAAGAACTTTTATTCGGCTAAAATGTCATTTTGATATTTTAACCGCAGTTCTGGCAGCCGTCTATAGAGGGCACTGCAGCGCCACCCCCTCTCGCAAATAACACACATTCGTGCATAAATGCACGAATGTATGTTATTGTTGGTTGCCAGCTGCCTGGTCTATTCATATAACCGGACATGGGTCGCCGGTTACCCGAATAGCGGCAGCTGGTTGGCTGAGGGGAACTGCCTATCAAAGCCAGCGGCTCTGATAGGCTTTTCCAGTACCGCCCTCCGGCTCTCAGATGTCTATACCCGGAGCGCAGGCAACCTGCGTTCCTTGCATAAGACTGATGGCCGTTTCAGCCAATCAGGTTCCCGGATTCTGGTTATCAGGAACCTGATTGGCTGAAGCTTCACAACGGCGGCAGAAGACATCGAGGGAGGACGTGGAAGCTTCAGGTAAGTGCTTTTTACAGGGAAAGGGGCGACAATGGGCACAGTGGCGACAAAGGGCACAGAGGTGACAATTGACACAGTGGCATCATGGGGCACAGTGGTGACAATGGGCACAGTGGCATCATGGGGCACAGTGGTGACAATGGGCACAGTGGCATTATGGGGCACAGTGGTGACAATTAAAGGGCACAGTGGTGACAATTGGCACAGTGGCAACAATTGAGGGGCACAGTGGCTGCGTTTGATGGCATGGCACAGTGGTGACAATTGATGGAACAGTGGCTGCATTTGATGGCATGGCACAGTGACTGCGTTTGATGGCATGGCACAGTGGTGACAATTGATAGCACAGTGGCTGCGTTTGATGGCACGGTAGCTGCGTTTGATGGCATGGCACAGTGGTGACAATTGATGGCACAGTTGCTGTGTTTGATGGCATGGCACAGTGGTGACAATTGATGGTACAGTGGCTGCATTTGATGGCATGGCACAGTGGTGACAATTGATGGCACAGTTGCTGTGTTGCATGGCACAATGGTGACAATTGATGGCACAGTGACTGCATTTGATGGCAAGGCACAGTGGTGACAATTGATGGCACAGTGGTGACAATTGATGGCACAGTGACTGCATTTGATGGCATGGCACAGTGGTGACAATTGATGGCACAGTGACTGCATTTGATGGCATGGCACAGTGGTGACAATTGATGGCACAGTTGCTGTGTTTGATGGCATGGCACAGTGGTGACAATTGATGGCACAGTTGCTGTTTGATGGCATGGCACATTGGTGACAATTGATGGCACAGTGACTGCATTTGATTGCATGGCACAGTGGTGACAATTGATGGCACAGTTGCTGTGTTGCATGGCACAGTGGTGACAATTGATGGCACAGTTGCTGTGTTTGATGGCAGGGCACAGTGGTGACAATTAATGGCACAGTGGCTGCATTTGGTGGCATGGCACAGTGGCTGCATGTGATGGGCACAGTGAGGCTGCAATTTTTTTTTTTTCGTTTGCGTCCCCCCCCCCCCCAAAATTTTGAGCACCAGCCGCCACTGAGTATATATATATATAAAATAATATGCAAATTATGTGAGCAGACTGTAGTTTCTCTTTAAATTTCCCATTTAAAATAAAGAAGGGAAAAATGTAACCGTTTATGATCTGCATCACTGATCCTGTCCTGCCACCAATGCAATGGGGCATCATTGTTTTGTTTGCTGTCAGTAGATCAGTAATCCCCAGCTGTTCATAATAATGAAATCAGGACATGACCTATTTGGTTTGATGGAAATGAAAAGGCTCTACGAATGATGTGTGAGGCCCCGTACACGCGACAGAGTTTCTCGGCAGAATTCCCCGAGAAACTCGGTCAAAACCCGGATTCTGCCGAGAAACTCTGTCGTCTGTACAGTTTTGGCTCGATGGAGCCGCCGAGGAGCTCGACGAGAAAATAGAGAACATGTTCTCTATTTTCTCGTTGTTCTATGGGAGAAGGCGTCCCGCCGAGCTCCTCGGCGGCTTCATCCCAGAACTCGACGAGGAACTCGACGTGCCAAGCACGTCGAGTTCCTCGGCCGTGTGTACGGGGCCTCAGGGAGACAACCCCATTAATTATACACCTTCCTCAGATAAGCAGAAACTCAACTTTTGTTAATTCTGTATACCATAATGTATTATAGATGTTGTACAAGCTAGTAAAAGAAAAATACAGTATAACTTATTTAACATAGGTTTCATTTAGATATACAGTATATGTGAGAGATCAGCATCAAGTCTTATCAATGTTTTTTATTGTAGAAAAAAAATATTGTTCCTAGTTATAGTTTAACATGATCATGGGCGCAGGTTTACCTTGGGCGCAGGTTTACCATGGGCGCAGCATTTTTGATACTCTTATAACAGTGCTGACTGGAAACAATTGAATCCATTTAAAAATGACTGGTAGCTGGAAACAATGTGATCTTAGTTGTCTAGGATGGATGTTTTTTTTTTTTTTTAACAATTGTGAGATAGAGGAAAGTTTTTACTCCAAAAATATATGACTTGGTATTACTTACCTGTGCCATGATGATGTAGGTAAAATGTGAACGTTAATGATAATTTCAATCTGATACTAACTATGGTTTTCTAAAACCAACATACAAAAAAAAAAAAAAAACGAATGTTGCCCAAAAACATGATGCTTTAAGCCTCATACACACGATCCAATTGATGGCCAACCAAGCGTCAGATTTTTGTCTTAAGGACATGTGCCAAGATCTTGTCTTGCATACGAACGGTACACAATTTTCGTGCAACAAACATAGTGACGTACTACAAGCGATTTCAGCTCTTGAGTGCCACCCTTTGGGCCCCTTCTGCTAATTTTGTGTTTGGTGAGCATTGATTACGAGAATGCGTGTTTGTACTTTCAACTTTTTTGTGACAGATTTGTGTACTGACCATCAGAAAATTTGACAACAAACCGTTGTCCACCGAAAATTTACAATTTACAAACATTTTTTGGCCGAAAGTTGGACAACAACAGTCTGTCAACAGACAATCCCCTGCCAAAAAGTGTGTATGAGGCTTTAATGTTGTTTGCTAACCATACACATCTTTTGTGCAATACAGTATAACTTATTTAACATATGTTTCATTTAGGTATACAGTATATGTGAGAGATCAACATCAATTCTTATCAATGTTTTTTATTGTAGAAAAAAAATATTGTTCCTAGTTATAGTTTAACATGATCATGGGCGCAGGTTTACCATGGGCGCAGGTTTACCATGGGCGCAGGTTTACCATGGGCGCAGGTTTACCATGGGCGCAGGTTTACTCTGATTACCTGCTCATGTGATTGGCTGGACTTTCTCCCAGCAATTTTCCCTTATTTTCCCTTATTTTAGCACTGAAACTGATCATGTGACTATAGTGGGTGTATAGTTTTTTTTTTAGTAGTTGCAGTGTGAAGTGAAACATTTAGCAGTTGTATTATTACCACTGATAAATGTGATTGCTTCCTCCTGGTTGTTAGGGAACCAGCGGCCACCAGCATCCTGCCAACCAGTGACTTTTGCCCGCTTGTCCCAGTAAGCTGTCAGCTGGGGAATCCTGACTGACAGGTGAATGTAAACAATCAGCAGAAATAGCATAAAAAAAGGCATTGGAGTTCCCCTCAAATTCTATACTAGACATTTTGAGTCTGGATTTTAAATTTTTTTTGCAAAAAAGCAAGAGAAAATAGCTCCGGGGCTCCTCAAAAAATCCATCAAGCACACAGTCTGGGTGACCATGAAAATGACATATGAGTGTGCGTACCCCCCTCCTTGAACCATACTAGACAACTTACTCTCAAAATGGGGGGGGGGGGGTACCTTGACATGTTGATGAGAACAAGGGCCTCTTCCCCACAACCCTGGCCCTCAGTGATTTGGGAGCTTATCGGAATCTGGAAGACACCTTTAAAATTAAGGGAGTCACCACTCCCCCACATGTGAATGATTAAGGGAATAACCCCCCCTTCCCTTCCCTGGCCACCCAGGTTCTGATAAGGGTCTGGTATGAATTTTGGGGGTATCCCACACTTTTTTTCTTGTTTCTTGCATGCGGTTCCCACTTAATATCCATACCAGGTTCAAAGGGTCTGGTATAAAATTTGGGGGGACACCATGCTGTTTTTTCTCATGGGGTCCCCCTTAAAATCCCTACTAGACCTAAAGGGTCTGGTATGAATTTTAGGGGAAATGTTCCTTTTATATGCTATTAATGCTGTTTGTTTACATTCACCTGTCAGTCGGTAATCCCTGACTGTAAACTGAATGTGCCAGGCTGGAATAAGTCATTGGATGTTAAGACACCAGCACGTCCTGGTTCCCTAACAACCAGGAGGAAGCTGTCACATTTAGCAGTGGTAATATTACCACTGCTAATGTTTCACTTCCAATTGCAGCTGGAGGTTTGCTTGGCCAAACACCCATCCAATCAGTCGTTTGCACAGAAATCTCCATAGACAGTGCAGAGATCTCCCTCATATTATTTCCCCTGCTGGTCAAATGTTATTAGCCTATGGTATTAGGCTATTTTCCGCATTGGTGAATGTTAACTTTCATGGTCGTATGTTCTTAGGGCTATTTTGGTCTTAAGATCAAATGTCACATTTGCCCAGCAAAAGACAAGAAGGAAACTATTACACGCACATTACAAACACTGCAGGTATAAGTCATTACGCTTGCATAATGTTGTGACATTAGCAAATCTAATGTTTTTTTTTATAAATAAACCATTTAGTGTAAGATGAACTGCTCCACCACAAATATTTTTTGGGGAAACAATGACTACGAATGCAAAAGAATTAAAAAAACTAAAATACAAAATTTCAAAAGATTGCTGCTAATTGTTCACAAAAATGCAAAAGTAGTAATACGTGATAGCTGCGTCATCTTTAAGGCTGGGTTCACACCTATGCGAATTCGATGCAGATTTCTCTGCATCCAATTTGCATGCCAGGAGAGTATGACCCACTCTCAATGGAGTCGGTTCACATTTTAAAAGGGTCCCGTGCATCTTTGGTTGCCGAATCAGGCACAAATTTGGACCCGATTTGCACCTGAATCAGTGAACAGGGATGCACCAGACCCCATGCTGTAAACAGCAGCCCCAGCCTAGGGCTGGGTTTACACCTTTGTGAATTTTTCGCATCCAATTCGCATAGCAGAAGAGTGTGACCGGGTCTCTATGAAGCCGGTTTACATAACTCCTGGGCGGCTTGCACAAAAACGCTGTGCGACTTTGGCTCAGTTTCAGGGCCGAATTCAGGCAAAGATTCGACCCTGATTCGTCCCTGAAACAAAAAACAGGGACGCATGTGCGAATCGTGGTAATTTCCAGTGTGAACTGAGGTGGCTCTGTCATGAAAAAAGTATGGGTGCTTCCATTTTTGGCCTCTGTCTGAAACGAATAGATGATTAGCCTCATGGACAGCACAGCCCTATAATTAGAGATTAAAAAAAGAAGTATGGACTTTCAATGAATAAATAAATACAATTATACTCACCTATGTGGATGCAGCATCGATCCAATGCTGCATCTGTCCCCTGCCAGCTCTGCACTAAGGATGAGCTCTGGCGTGTTCGCATAGAACACAAGCAGAGCCCGCCAGAAAGTGTGCACGGCGCTGCGCTAATAACAGCCAGGGAGACATTTCACGATCCCATTGGGACAATGACAATGACAATGTCTCCCTGGCTGTGATTAGCACAGCGCCGTGCTCACTTCCTGGCGGGCTCTGCACGTGTTCTATGCGAACACGCCGGAGCTCATCCTTACTCTGCACTGAGAACTGATAGGTAGATTCACAAAGAGTTAGGCCGGCTTATCTACAGATAAGCCGACCTAACTCTGAATCTAAGCCGGCCTATGTTCAAGTGTATTCTCAAACAGAGATACACTTAAACATACCTAAGATAGGCTGGCTTGCGCCATTCTATCTTAGGCTGCAATGTTTCTTTTGCCCGCTAGATGGCGCTGCCATTGCGGCCGGCCTAGATTATGTAAATGAGGGGCTACGCAGATTCCCGACGATTTACGAGCGTACGCCGGGCCTACACCGTCGAGTTACGTCGTTTTCCGTACGCGATAGGCCGCCTAAAGTTATTCCACCTGTGAGGTGGAATAACAATGTTAAGTATGGCCGCTGTTCCCGCCGCGTGGTTTGAATTTTTTACGTCGTTTGCGCAAGTCATCCGCGAATCGGGATTTACGTCGTTTACGTACGCGTCAAAATCAATAGGCCTGTACGGCCTACTTAGCCGCAATGCGCACTGGGAAATGTAGTCGCCCGGTGCATGCGCAGTGTAAAAAACGTCAAAAAACGTGAGGTCAAGCCTCATTTCAATAATACACGCCCCCTCCCAGTCATTTGAATTAGGTGCGCTTACGCACGCTCGTTTTAGGCTACGCCGCCTAAAATTTGAAGGTAAGTGGTTTGAGAATCACTTTTAACCTAAATAATTTAAGGCGGTGTAGCCTAAAAAGAGTAGGCTAGGCCATCCTAATTTTAGGCGCCCGTACGTGAATCTACCCCGAGTGTTCACTGGATCAATCACTCACTGGAGTGGGAGGGGCTGGCTCAAGCTCTCAGCAGATTGCTGAGAGGCTGAGCCAGCTGTCAATCCAGGCTTCTGGTTGGCTCCTTACCTTATGATCGGGATCTTTCCAAAGCCAGGACCGGCTCTGTGATGTTAGCCGACATAGAGCTTCAACTGACAATGGATCGCAGGAGTGCAGAAAAAATGCAATTGTCCCAAAGGGTTCAGGAGTGAAAATAAGCAGGTTAGTGGCTAGTATGCTGCAACTATACATTGGCTGAAGAGAAAGTCTATTCCTGTCCTGTGCAAAGTTCAGCAGACACCTACAACACAGTCAGGTATATAACATAGCATTGGTCATAAGTCTTCATACAAGCAATGCAGCAGCATGTACTGAACTGAAGCTATATGGTGTTTAAACCTACATTAGCAAAACATGTTTTTTTTTTTTTCAATAAAATGTTCACAAAGACAAGCACCATCATACATTACCTGGGCCTCTGAGAACAGATCTGCTGTTGTCCACACTTGTAATGATTGTCTTCCAATACTGACAGAATCAGCAAAAATCATCTGTTTGTACTTTTTTTTTTGTAATGAATCTTGTAGTGAATAACACATTTTGTTCCTGGCAGGAACAGCGTGAATGTTCCTTTATAAACTTGTAGAGGAGTTTATCGGTGTTTTTGAAAGCATCACTTTATATACAGTATATACACACACACAAAGATAATAGTCAAATCATTTCAAGTTAAAGCGGGGGTTCACCCTTAGAGGGCACTTTTCCCCCTTCGCTTCCTGCTCGTTATTACTAGGGGAATCGGCAATTTATTTTAAAATATGTGCAGTACTTACCCGTTTACGAGACGCATCCTCTCCGTCGCTTCCGGGTATGGGCTTCGGGAATGGGCGGTCCTTCTTGATTGACAGGTTTCCGAGAGGCTTCCGACGGTCGCATCCATCGCGTCACGATTTTCCGAAAGAAGCCGAACGTCGGTGCGCAGGCGCAGTATAGAGCCGCACCGACGTTCGGCTTCTTTCGGCTACGAGTGACGCGATGGATGCGACCGTCGGAAGCCTCTCGGAAGGCTGTCACTCAAGAAGGAACGCCCGCTCCCGAAGACCCATACCCGGAAGCGACGGAAGAAGATGCAGCTCGAAAACGGGTAAGTACTGCACCTATTTTAATATAAATAGCCGATTCCCCTAGACCGAACGAGCAGGAAGCTAAGGGGAGATTTTTTTTTTTTTTTAAATGGGTGAACTCCCGCTTTAAGCAACAGGTTATTTTCAGTTATAAGTGCACAGTATTACTTTTAGAGGTATACAGCTAAATAAGCATCTAGAATTTCAATTTGTTGGCCATCTGCTTAATGAAATGTGGATTTGAAATGACATTTAATGTACAGTACACAGGTATGAGCTTCATACAGCTGTTAAAAGTTCCTTATACTTTCTCGATACTGTAAGAAATCTTTAAGCATAGTAGGCAGTTGTAGGCGTGGAATCATATGTAATCTAGCTTGTCCAAGGCAGTTGCGGATGCTAAGTCTGCACAGCTGGCACAGCGAACATGGGTTAGCTAGACAAAACAAGCAAAAAACAAAAAAAAGGTGATTTTATAGTCAACATGTACATAAATGGTGAAAACTTTTTGCATGTAGTATTGCTCATTAGACCCAGTGGTATTCTAATAATTATTCAGAGAAGTATTAAAAACATTGCACTAGTTCTGATCTCTTGAGGACTGGTTTGCATGATAACCTCCATTCAGTTTATCAGAATGGCACTAAGCAGAGCAACGCATGAAAAATGCAGCATGTAGGACATAAGTGTGCACAGCCTATTGCATTAGGGTGTGCACCCAAAAGCTCAAACACACATGCCTTTCTCTGCAGCCTCAGCTGCACTGGACAGTAAATGAATAGGAAGTGCTCTGTGCTGAGTGGCTTCCTGTTCATTCACAAACTGTAGCATAGGAAACACAGTTTACTATGTTTCAATATGTAGAAAAAGAAGGACCAGTATTCCAACATGATAACGACCCCAAACACACCTCCAAGACAACCACTACATTGCAGTGGACTGGCCAAGCATGTCTCCAGACCTAATCCCTATTGACCATCTGTGGGACATCCTCAAACGGAAGGTGGAGGAGCACAAGGTCTCCAACATCCACCAGCTCCGTGATGTCATCATGGAGGAGTGGAAGAGGATTCCAGCTGCAACCTGTGAAGGTCTGGGTAACTCCATGCCCAAGAGGGTTAAGGCAGTGCTGGAAAATAATGGTGGTCACACAAAATATTGACACTTTGGGCCCAATTGGACATTTTCACTTAGGGGTGTACTCACGTTTATTGCCAGCGGTTTAGACATTAACCACTTAAGGACCGCCTCCTGCACATATACGTCAGCAGAATGGCACGGCTGGGCTCTTAAAGGTGACGTACCTGTACGCGCCTGTGCACTGCCTTAACCCTCTTCGGACCCGGTCCGAAGCTCCGTGACCGCGCGACCCGCGGACCCGATCGCCGCCGGTGTCCCGCGATCGGTCACAGGAGCTGAAGAACGGAGAGAGGTGTGTGTAAACACACCTTCCTGTTCTTCACAGTGGCAGGGCATTAATCGTTCCCTGATATAGGGAAAGGCGATCAATGATGTCACACGTCCAGCCCCGCCCCCCTACAGTTAGAAACACATATGAGGTCACACTTAACCCCTACAGCGCCCCCTAGTGGTTAACTCCTAAACTGCAATTGTCATTTTCACAGTAATCAATGCATTTTATAGCACTTTTTGCTGTGAAAATTACATAATGTCGCAGTCACGAAAAAAATCGATGATCGCCGCCATTAGTAGTAAAAAAAAAAATATTAATAAAAATGCCATAAAACTACCCCCTATTTTGTAAACGCCATAAATTTTGCGCAAACCAATCGTTAAACGCTTATTGTGATTTTTTTTTTACCAAAAATTGGTAGAAGAATACGTATCGGCCTAAACTGAGGAAAAAAAATGTTTTTTTTATATCTTTTATGGGGATATTTATTATAGCAAAAAGTAAAAAATATTGAATTTTTTTAAAAATTGACGCTCTATTTTTGTTTAAAGCGCAAAAAATAAAAACCGCAGAGGTGATCAAATACCACCAAAAGAAAGCTATATTTGTGGGAAAATAAGGACGCCAATTTTGTTTGGGAGCCATGACGCACGACCGCGCAATTGTCAGTTAAAGCGTCGCAGTGCCGAATCGCAAAAAGGGGCAAGGTCCTTAACCTGCATATTGGTCCGGGTCTTAAGTGGTTAATGGCGGTGCGTTGAGTTATTTTGAGGGGACAAATTTACACTGTTATACAAGCTGTACACCCACTACTTTATATTGTAGCAAAGTGTAATTTCTTCAGTGTTGTCACATGAAAAGATATAATGAAATATTTACAAAAATGTAAGGGGTGTACTCACTTTTGTGAGATACTGTATGTAAAAAATAAATATGTTCTAGAAACATTTTTATTTAACCAAAAAAAAAGTAATTCTCACGTTAACAGTTTAAAGCTTACCTTCATATAAAAGTAACTGTCTTTCCACTGGACTTTTTGGAACAGCTACATCAACTGGCCTTTTGAAATCTGTATTTCGGGCATTAATGTCAGCACCAAAGTCCAGCAATAGACTGACTATGTCAGTACTGCCCTGCTGAGCAGCAGCATGTAGGGGTGTATCCAAGTGTCTGCCCTGCTGTATATTAGCACCTAGAAGAAAATAAAATCGTTAGTATTTTTTAAATGTCAGATCATGTAAAATAGTAAAGTGGTCAATCCTACACACATTTACACAGGTAGCAAACACATATAAAATGCAGTAGCCAAATGGAATTAGTAGCTACAGATTTGGGAGAACAACTATGTCCCTTAGATTTATACCTCCTGAGCCCATAAGCCATTCCAGGGGTTACGCTAGGCCAGTGGTTCTCAACCTTTCTAATACCGTGACCCCTTGATAAAATTTCCCAAGTTGTGGGGACCCCCAACAGTAGAATTTTCGTAAGGTGGGTTGTCAGCACCCAAGGCAAGAAAAGTCATTTGCACCCCTAACCCATGGACTTTTAGGGCTCCCTGAGTCCCTTCCACTCGTACAGTATTATAACCCCTTCTGGTACCTTTTAGGATGTACCACTCTTTCTATGTTCTCATTTCTTTCCCTTTTATCTCTCTATCTTAATTTCTTGTGTTTTTCCCCCATCCCTCTCTCTAGCCATCTTTCCTGTTCTCTCTCTTATTCTTCCTCTTCCTTCCATGTATTCTCTATTTTTATATATTTTTTTCCTTCTCTTACTCCTTGGGGGGTGGGATGAGTGGAAGTGCTGGTGGTGAGTTCTGATCAGCCAACTTGGGTGCTCTTGATTAGACATGTGCATTCGTTTTCGTTAGAATGCATTTTCGTCCGAAAATCAGTTTTTTTCGTTATCGTTTTAACTAACAATAACGAAAGTGCAAGAAACGAAAACCGAAAGATACGACATAAAAAATGCTTTATTTTCGTTTTCGTTGCGGAAAAAATTCGATATAGAGAGATTCGACATTATAGGGAAAAGATTCGACATTATAGAGAAAAGATTCAATGGGACACGGACTTTTAGAAAAAAAAATGTGCGGAGGTCCCCGCAAATTCAATAACCATACCCTTTAGGTCTGGTATGGATATTAAGGGGAACCCCGCCGTCAATTTAAAACAAAAATGACGTGCGGTTCCCCCTAAATATCCATAACCAGACCCGTTATCCGAGCACGTTGACCTGGTCGGCCGCAGAAAAGAGGGGGGGACAGAGTGCGGCCTCCCCCCTCTCCTGAACCGCACCAGGCCACATGCCCTCAACATGGGGAGGATGTCCCCATGTTGATGGGGACAAGGGTCTCATCCCCACAACCCTTGCCCGGTGGTTGTGGGGGTATGCGGGCGGGAGGTTTATCAGAATCTGGAAGACCCCTTTAACAAAGGGGACCCCCAGATCCTGACCCCCCCCCCTGTGTGAAATGGTAATGGGGTACACTGTACCTCTACCATTTCACGAAGGAAGTGTAAAGTCTTGTACAAAAACACACTGACACCATAGAATAAAGTCCTTTATTAAAAAAAAAAAACACTCGTTCCCGGCTTCCTGCATTGTCCTGATCCTGTGACGGCTGATCTCCCGCGATGAGGAGATCCTGCGACGGCCGGGTGATCTCCGATCCAGCGATGTGAAGATCCATCCGGAGCGCAGCATCCCCGACCTCCTCACCCGTCACGTGACCCCGCCCCCTCTGACATACCCTCTGCTACGTCACTGGGGAAGCCCAAGAAGAGGGAAGACTATGGGTTTTGCCAGTGACGTAGCAGAGGGTACGTCAGAGGGGGCGGGGTCACGTGACGGGTGGCCCTGCCTCCTCTATATAAGTAATGTCACAGCTCCAGCGCGTCATTCCGCTGGGCTGTGTCCGGCGATGAGGAGGTCGGGGATGCTGCGCTCCGGATGGATCTTCACATCGCTGGATCGGAGATCACCCGGCCGTCGCAGGATCTTCTCATCGCGGGAGATCAGCCGTCGCAGGATCAGGACAACGCAGGAAGCCGGGAACGAGTGTTTTTTTTGTTTTGTTTTTTAATAAAGGACTTTATTCTATGGTGTCAGTGTGTTTTTGTACAATACTTTACACTTCCTTCGTGAAATGGTAGGGGTACAGTGTACCCCATTACCATTTCACACAGGGGGGGGGGGTCAGGATCTGGGAGTCCCCTTTGTTAAAGGGGTCTTCCAGATTCTGATAAACCTCCCGCCCGCATACCCCCACAACCACCGGGCAAGGGTTGTGGGGATGAGACCCTTGTCCCCATCAACATGGGGACATCCTCCCCATGTTGAGGGCATGTGGCCTGGTGCGGTTCAGGAGAGGGGGGGCCGCACTCTGTCCCCTCCTCTTTTCTGCGGCCAGCCAGGTCAACGTGCTCGGATAATGGGTCTGGTTATGGATATTTAGGGGGAACCGCACGTCATTTTTGTTTTAAATTGACGGCGGGGTTCCCCTGAATATCCATACCAGACCTGAAGGGTCTGGTTATGGATATTTCGGGGGAACCGCACGTCATTTTTGTTTTAAATTGACGTAGAATAATTTTTGACCATTAGACAGAAACCAACAAAGATTCGACGTTCCGGCGAATATTCTTTTGACCATTCGACAGAAACCAAGTATTATTGGATTTTCGGACGAAAGCTATTCCCCAACGAAAAACGAAATAAATCAAAACGATTTTCGGGAGTAACTACATAAATTTATTTTCCAAACGAAAACGAAAAAACGAAACAAAATATTCCAGTCTGCACATGTCTACTCTTGATCAAGGTCATCTGCTGATCTGAGAACTGTAGTGGGGACTTTAAATGGCAACTCCAATCAGAGGTAGTGTTACTCACTGTGGCTCAAGCTCTGTAGTGTCTCGCAGCAGTGACACCAATGCCGAAATCAGGAGGAGATAGGGTCTCCTCCAGCCCTTCACACTTCACATTTCTCACCAGTCAGCTGACCTCTAGTCTCTGCCTGCCCCACAGCCATGCCACAGGCTCCAGGGACTGCCCTGCTGGGCGGCTGCGAAAAAGGCAGCGAGTGCTGTGGGGTTCAGGAACAGCCCAGGATTTGGTGACCCCTGGCAAATCGTCATTTGACCCCCGAGGGGGTCCTGACCCCCAGGTTGAGAACCACTGTGCTAGGCGTTATGGTTAAAGTTAATGTGTTAAGAATAAGGAGCAGTCATTGGCAACAAGTAAAGTTAATTGGTGAGCTACTTATGCTGTCCAACAAATACTCAGCTGTGCTGAATTCAAAACGTACACTCATTTTACCTAATATGGCTTTTCTTGAATTGACTGCATCCACAGCACACACAGGGCAGAAAAAATGTACCTCCTGAAGCAGACCACCCCACAGCGTCAGTACTTCCTGAAGACTGTGCTGTGTATCTTTCTCTCTCCCTGCTTCCTGCATTACCAAATACATGCAAGTTTAAACCTGGCTGAGTCTGTGAGGAACTTCTTGACATTTTGTTTTTTTACTATCAAGGATTTATGAGAAAGGCAGCAAACAAGGAATGTTCCAGTATCACCAACAATAGGGGCAGGTTGGAATGATGCATAGAGCAATGCCTGGGTGAAGAACTGAAGTATACCTCCCAACTTTTTGAGATGGGAATGAGGGACACCTATCAGCAAAAGTATGCAGGTATAGGACACACCCCTTGCCACGCCCCTTAAAGGGGAATTGTACAAAAAAAACAAGATTGGTTAAAAACAAAAGTGCTTTTTTTACCACTACTATTCCTTTATATTGGCTTTTGGAATTTACAAATGCAGCAAATTAGAAATTGGATGAGAGATTTGACACTGGGAAACACTTTTTGACATATAAAAAGTTCATTTTATATACACTTATATAGATCAGACAAATGAGCAGGGACAGAGGGCTCCAAATTAGGGACAGTCCCTCAAAATCCGGGACAATTGGGAGCTACCCCCCCCCCCCAATCAGCTATCAGTGATTAACAGCAGGCTGCCCTATTTAAACACCTCAGCAGCACAGTGTCTTTGCTGCCTGATCTGCAGTTCTGACGTGGATCCTATCTGAGACCTGTTTGCTATCTGAAACCTGATTTGAACACTGAACTTGGCTTGTTTTGACTACTCTACCTGAAACCTGATTTGAACACCGAACCCGGCTTGTCTGACTCCTCTCATCTCTCCTATCCTGACCCGGCTCCGTTTGACCATCCGCCTGCTTGACTTCACTGCTGCCAGATCCACCTGCTTGTTTACCGACCATTCTTCAGTCATCTTTCTGCACGATCACCTGTTATGACCCGGCTTGTTTGACCCTGCTTTCCCGGTATACCTGAACTATTACTAACTTGTGCCGCTGTAGTCGCAGCTTCTGTGCGGGTCGCTGATCCATCCTACCTGAACTGTTACTAACTTGTGCCGCTGTAGTCGCAGCTTCTGTGCGGGTCGCTGACCTATCCTACCTGAACTGTTACTAACTTGTGCCGCTGTAGTCGCAGCTTCTGTGTGGGTCGCTGACCCATCCTACCTGAACTGTTACTAACTTGTGCCGCTGTAGTCGCAGCTTCTGTGCGGGTCACTGACCCATCCTCCGATGTACGTTCAGCATCTACTTGCCAGAGGTATTCGTCCACCTGCTTCTACACATCACCACCCGGCACTCCTACCCCTCTGTGCTCCGAGCCCGCTGTCCCATATCCAGTGGCTCGCGAACCAGAGTCGTAAGAGAGGCTACCCTGCATCAGACTCTGGAAACCAGGTACGTAACAGTATCAGGCAGCCATGACAGAGTCTGCAGGCGTAGTTCCGGCTATGGAAGAGGTGTGTAAACACTTAGCATCACTTACCCAGGCCGTTAAAAACCTACAAGATGGCTACCTGAGATTGGAGGGGCAGGTTCAGAACTTATCAGCTTCTGGGGACGCAACTTCAGCATCCACCGCTAGATCATCGTCATCTGCGGGTCCGTCAGTTTTGATGTTGCCACCTGAACCCAGGGTTCCCATGCCCGAACGATTCTCCGGGGATCGAACCAAGTTCTGGGACTTCCGAAACGCATGTCAGTTATACTTTGCTTTGCAACCCCGAACCTTTTCTTTGGAAGCCACTAAAGTGGGATTTGTTGTTTCCCTACTCCAAGGGGAACCCCAAAATTGGGCACATCGCTTGTTAGAGAACGGTGTCCAGACAGAGACTTTGCTAAACTTCTTCCAGACTATGGCACAGCTCTACGACGACCCGCAAAGGACTGCTACTGCTGAAGCTGCTTTACTCGCTCTCCAACAGGGGCGTAGAGCAGTGGAGGACTATGTTACTGATTTCCGCCGCTGGAGTGCGGACACCCAGTGGAATAACGCAGCCTTGCGCCACCAATTTCGCTTAGGTCTGTCTGAAGCCTTAAAGGATGAATTGGCCCGCATTGGGGTACCTGACACCCTGGATGATCTGATTGACAAAGCCGTTCAGATCGACCGACGACTAAGGGAACGCCGAGCGGAACGATCCTCTCAACAGAGTCGCCCAGTCTGGGTCACCACCCGGGCTCCCTTGCCTCCTTCTCGTTTTCCACCACCTGTTTCTTCCAATTCTGCTGGTCCACCCATGGATACTTCAGAACCCATGCAAATAGGCGTGATGCGACCCACCTTGCCACCTGAAGAACGCACACGCCGCCGTCAGCTAAACCTGTGTCTATATTGCGGTGAGGCCGGTCACTACGTACACAATTGTCCCGTCAAAATACGTAAGTTCCGTTCTTCAGTTCCTGGTAACATCTCTGCTATTACTACCAACCCCAACCATCTTGCTCTCTTCCTTTCCTTACAGCTTCCGGGAAAGACGGTGTCGGTCAACGCT
Source organism: Rana temporaria (assembly GCF_905171775.1). Lineage (NCBI taxonomy): Eukaryota > Metazoa > Chordata > Amphibia > Anura > Ranidae > Rana > Rana temporaria. The sequence continues at coordinate 551,920,428 of NC_053489.1, forward strand.
ATCGTTGATTCAGGGGCATGCAGTTGTTTCATCGATTCCTCATTTGCCGATCTGCATAACATTCCCGTCCGCACAAAGGACTTTAGACTTTCCGTTTTTTTGGCTGATGGCTCACACATCAAGTCTGGGCAAGTGACCCATGAGACCCTTCCTTTACCTGCTATTACTTCATCCAATCATAAGGAACTTTTAATTTTGGACGTCATTTCATCTGCTTTGTTTCCAGTAATCTTGGGTATACCCTGGCTTCAGGTACACAATCCTCAAATTGACTGGACATCTAAAAATCTTTCGTTCCCATCTCATTACTGTCAGGAACACTGTTTTCCCGAACGTCCTAAACCATCTTCTGCCCTGCTGTGCTTAAACACTGACCCAAGTTTGATTCAATCCATCCCCAAACCCTACCATGGATTTCTGGATGTCTTCAGTAAGAAAGGGGCAGATTCCCTTCCACCTCATCGGCCGTACGATTGTCCGATTGATCTTCTTCCAGGGGCCGAGATCCCTTTCGGACGAATTTTCCCACTTTCTGAAAAAGAACAAGACGCGTTAAAAATCTACCTTGACGAGAATTTGGAAAAGATATTTATCCGCCCGTCCACTTCACCAGCAGGTGCCGGAATATTTTTCGTCACAAAGAAGGACCAAACTCTCCGTCCCTGTATTGACTACCGGGAACTCAACAAAGTCACCGGTAAAAATCGTTACCCTCTACCTTTAATACCTGAACTTTTCCAAAAATTAAGATTTGCCGTTATCTTTACAAAATTAGACCTAAGGGGAGCGTATAATTTAATACGTATCAAGGATGGACATGAGTGGAAAACCGCATTCCGTACCCGCTATGGCCATTACGAATATTTGGTCATGCCCTTCGGGCTATGTAACGCGCCCGCTACTTTTCAGCATTTCGTCAACGACGTATTCCTAGATTTTTTGGACATTTTTGTAATCGTGTATCTAGATGACATACTGATTTTCTCCCGTTCCTTGGAGGAGCACCGAGGACATGTCTGTAAGGTTCTGGATTGCCTCCGTCAGCACAGTTTATATGCGAAAGCTGAAAAATGCGAGTTTGAACAGCAAACCATCCAATTCTGAGGCCCCATACACACGAGAGGATTTATCCGCGGATACGGTCCAGCGGACCGTATCCGCGGATAAATCCTCTCGAGGATTTCAGAAGATTTCTATGCGATGGCGTGTACACACCATCGCATTGAAATCCGCGCCGAAATCCTCTGGCGATGACGTGTCGCGCCGTCGCCGCGATTATGACGAGGCGACGGGCGCGACGCTGTCATATAAGGAATTCCACGCATGCGTCAAATCATTACGACACGTGCGGGGAATCCCTTTGGACGGATGGATCCGGTGAGTCTGTACAGACGAGCGGATCCATCCTTTGGGATGGACTTCAGCAGATGGATTTGTTGAGCATGTCAGCAAATATTCATCTGCTGAAAATCCATCCCAGGGGAGATTTATCCGAGGATAAATATCTGCAGGAGTGTACACACCATAGAATCTATCCGCTGAAACCCATTTAATGGGATTTATCTGCGGATAGATTCTATGGTGTGTACGGGGCCTTAGGCCTGGTAATTTCCCCTACAGGAATTGAGATGGATCAAAAGAAGGTATCTGCAATCTTAGACTGGCCAACACCCTTGGATAAAAAATGGGTGCAGCGTTTCATTGGATTCGCAAACTTCTATAGAAAATGTATTAGAGGGTTTTCGGCTATTGTGGCCCCTATCACACAACTCACGAAACAAAATCTTTGTTTCTGTTGGAACCCTGAAGCGCAGAAGGCCTTTGACATTTTAAAAAGACTCTTTACTTCAGCTCCGATCCTTAGACATCCCAATCCAACGTTACCTTTCCTTCTTGAGGTCGATGCCTCCGAAGTTGCGGTAGGAGCTGTTCTCTCTCAGCGCTTGGGGGACAAAGATTTAATACACCCAGTGGGATTCTTCTCTCGAAAGCTTTCCCCCACAGAAAAGAGCTATGATGTAGGAGATCGAGAACTACTGGCCATTAAGACAGCTCTAGAGGAATGGAGATATCTATTGGAGGGCGCCATTCATCCTGTACTGATCTACACAGATCATAAGAATTTGGAGTATTTGAAATCTGCCAGACGTCTTAAACCTCGACAAGCCCGTTGGGCTCTTTTCTTTTCTCGTTTTTGTTTCCATATTACCTTCCGACCAGGATCCAAAAACATTAAACCGGATGCATTATCCCGAATGTACGATAACCCAAAGGATACTTCTATTCCCGATACCATCCTGTCGGATGGCAACTTCCTGCTCCTACACACTGACCTAATCTCCATGATCCGAGGAGCATCTTCCGATTCGTCCAAACCCTCTAATGTCTCACTAACTTCCAGAAACGGGCTGTTTTGGAGAGGAAGTCAGGTTTTTGTCCGAGAAAACATTAGAGTGGAAGTCTTGAAACTTCTTCATGATCACCCACTTGCAGGTCACTTTGGAGTTAATAAGACTCTTGAATTGGTACGACGCACCTTCTGGTGGCCCAATTTGGAGGAATTTTGCAAGTCTTACATCAGTTCTTGTCCGATATGCAACCGAAATAAAACACCCCGAAAACTAGCCTGGGGTTTACTAAAACCCTTACCAGTACCTAACCGACCATGGGAGATGATCGCAATGGATTTTATTGTTGAACTTCCTCGTTCCGAGGGATGTACCGCAATTTTTGTTGTCGTGGACCGTTTTACTAAAATGGCTCATTTCCTGCCTTTAAAAAACACACCTTCTGCTGCAGAAACGGCCCGCGTGTTTATCAAGGAAATCATTAGACTACATGGGGTACCTTCCAACATCGTTTCGGACAGGGGAGTCCAATTTACTTCTCGTTTCTGGAGAGCCCTCTGTGAAACACTACAGATTCAACTTTCCTTGTCCTCAGCCTACCATCCCCAGTCTAATGGGCAAACAGAGAGGACGAATCAAACCCTGGAACAATATATTAGGTGTTTCACAGCCTTCTCTCAAGACGACTGGGTCTCTCTGCTGCCTTTGGCAGAATTTGCATATAATAACACCAATCACTCAGCTACTGGGCAATCCGCTTTTTTCTCTAATTATGGCTTTAATTTAACATTTTTACCAGATTTCTTTTCAGAGTCAGCAGTTCCAGCTGTGCAGAGTACTATGGACTTTCTCCAACGCAACAATCAGTTATTGCACGACGCAGTAACTAAAGCCCAGGCCGATAGCAAGAGATTTTTTGACAAGAAAAGAAGGGGTGACTTGGACCTGAAACCAGACGATCAGGTATGGCTGTCTACAAGTAATCTCAAATTACCTTGCCCATCCAAAAAGTTGGCACCTAGGTTTTTGGGTCCATTTTCAGTTAAAAGAAAAATCAACTTAGCTTCTTACGAACTGTTTTTGCCTGACTCATTGAAAATTCACCCTGTGTTCCACGTTTCTCTACTCAAGCCTGCAGTGGCCGATCCTTTTCCCAACAGAGGATCCAGACCTCCCGAACCCATCCAGGTTGACGGTTGGGAAGAATACGTGGTGGAAGCTATCTTGGACTGTAGGAAGCGACAAGGCCAGAATCAATTCCTAGTCAAATGGAAGGGGTACGGCCCAGAGGATAATTCTTGGGAGCCAGAAGGTAATATACATGCCAAGAGGTTGTTACGTGCTTTTTTCCTTGCTCATCCTGACAAAGAAGCCCGACTGGGCATCCGGAGGCTGACCCTTGGGGGGGGGGGGGGCAATGTCATGGATCTGCCACTTAAGGGTTAATGGTGCAGACTGATTTCAGTGATTAACAGCAGGCTGCCCTATTTAAACACCTCAGCAGCACAGTGTCTTTGCTGCCTGATCTGCAGTTCTGACGTGGATCCTATCTGAGACCTGTTTGCTATCTGAAACCTGATTTGAACACTGAACTTGGCTTGTTTTGACTACTCTACCTGAAACCTGATTTGAACACTGAACCCGGCTTGTCTGACTCCTCTCATCTCTCCTATCCTGACCCGGCTCCGTTTGACCATCCGCCTGCTTGACTTCACTGCTGCCAGATCCACCTGCTTGTTTACCGACCATTCTTCAGTCATCTTTCTGCACAATCACCTGTTATGACCCGGCTTGTTTGACCCTGCTTTCCCGGTATACCTGAACTATTACTAACTTGTGCCGCTGTAGTCGCAGCTTCTGTGCGGGTCGCTGACCCATCCTACCTGAACTGTTACTAACTTGTGCCGCTGTAGTCGCAGCTTCTGTGCGGGTCGCTGACCCATCCTACCTGAACTGTTACTAACTTGTGCCGCTGTAGTCGCAGCTTCTGTGCGGGTCGCTGACCCATCCTCCGCTGTACGTTCAGCATCTACTTGCCAGAGGTATTCGTCCACCTGCTTCTACACATCACCACCCGGCACTCCTACCCCTCTGTGCTCCGACCCCGCTGTCCCATATCCAGTGGCTCGCGAACCAGAGTCGTAAGAGAGGCTACCCTGCATCAGACTCTGGAAACCAGGTACGTAACAGCTCCTCTGCTACATTGTGAACACAGGAGGTCAGCTGCTGGGCACAGATTGCTTTGAATTTTATTTTTAAATGCAAAGCATTCTTTGATTGGATGAGGTAGAAAGCGTGATGTCACCACCCCGCCTCCTCAGCTCATCCAATCAGAGAATGCTTTGCATTCCTTGAGAGAATGAGAAGTAATCTCTGCACGCCACCCATGACAAGTGGCTTACCTCCTGTGTTCAAAATGCACCAGTGCAGCCATATGGCTCGGGACCTGGAGTCTAGTAGAGATCAATGTGGTAGCAGTGTCTACTAAAGTGATTTCCAGCTTCAAGAGGAATCACACAGGTATGGTGTGATCAAGCTGGACCAATGTAACAATGTAAAAATATCAATACCTGGAATTATTGTAAAGCCAATATTTTTTCTATAGTTCCCTCTGATTTATAACAGTAAGTTTCCCAGTGAATGTCATTTATAAAAATTTGTGGTGCTCAGCTGACTGGCCATTGGGCTCCTCTCCCGATCTGATAGCTGCAGGATGAGGTGCTGGGAAACCCCCACTAGAGGGGAGGTGGGAGGAGGACAGAGGGAGACACAGCAGAGCAGGGCTGTGGATGACGAAGGCACGTACTCTGACCACGGTGTCAGGGCTCAGCAGCACTGATATATTGTGGTCAGCATACAGGGGGGTGGGTATAGCCAGGTAGGATCAGCCAGGTATTACAGGTGTCACAGGGGGCCAAATGACACAGCACAAGCACTGTGCTGTATAACATGCTTTAAGGGAACAGGATCAATATTTTTGGGTTAGCAAGCGCTTTTATGCCAATGCACCCAAAACAGGACCTGACTCTTTTTTAGGAACACAATGCATTGAATTTCAGGTGGGTTTGTGTGTATTTGCCAAGGTGTAATGGGGCGCCTTTTAATGTACATGGTACTGCACTGGCAATTGTACGTTACCTTAACATATGGTAAAACACATTTTACCACATTTTGATGCAATGCAGAGGTGTGAAGCCAGCCTAGGTCTTACCCAAGTATTTCTATGTTCATTAATGATTGTGCAGGTTTTGCTAAGTATTTTTATATTCAGCAATAATTCTGTAGGCAATGATAGGTCAATATTGAAATGCTAGACTCTGTAAAGTCATATTTTTTCATAAACATGACAAGTACACAATATATCTACTATTGTATAATCCAATCCCATTCAAGAATTGACATGGAGTCAAATGTATTATTAGGCTGTAGGTATACAGGATACCTATAACCTCTTTACCACCTGTCCCAGATTTGCAGGGACATTCACGCTTTTTACTAAGCTGTCAGGTGCTGTCCATGTCTCAGGCAGCTTTACAGAATCTGGGCTGCAGGTACAGTAGCAATCTGTTACTGAGCTAAATCTACAATCGGAAGGACTGCATTTAGTCCCTTGTAGTGCAACTTAGGTAAAAAAAAAACAAAACAACGGGTGGCAAGGCACTGTCACCGAGATCTCTGATAAAGTTGTGGACATGCAGAAGTCAGGAGATGGATTCGATAAAAATTCAAAGGCTTTATTAATGCCTAGAAGTATTTGGTAAAACACAGACCCTCCCTGGATCAGAAATTTGCTCCAAACTGGAAGAAAGAACCAGGAGGAAAATGTTCAAAGAGGGTACCAAGAGCCTTACATCAACTCTGACACAGTTGCAGGAATTTATGACAACATGTGGTTATTGTGTGCATGTGACATCACAAATTCTCCACAAATGTGGCTTCTATGGGAGGGTTGCAAGAAAAAAGCCACTCCTCAAGAAAGGCAACACGCAGTCATGACTGCACATTACCAAAACACACCTTGAAGATTCTGAGGCCACATGGAAAAAGGTCTTGTGGCCAGATGAGGGTAAATTATTATGAGGGTAAATTATTATGAGGGTGAATTATTTGGCCTCTACACCAAACGATATGTCTGGAGGAAATCCAATACAGCTCATCATCCAAATAACACAATTCCTACAGTAAAGCATGGAGGTGGTAATATCCTGTTATGAGGGTGTTTATCTGCAGCAGGGACTGGAGCACTTGTCAGGATATAAGGAAAAATGGATGGGGCAAAATACCATCAAATTCTCAAGAAAAATCTGTTACCCTCTGCCAGAAATGGAAAGAAGATTTACCTTCCAACATGACAATGACCCAAAACACACAGAAAAAATGACCACATAGTACATAGTGGTTGAAGGCAATAAAAGGTGAATGTCCTTTAATGGCCAAGTTAGAGACCAGACTTAAAGGAGTTCTCCAAGCTAAAACTTTTAACCCCCGCTGTGCCCGGGCTGTAAAACTATACAAAATAAACTTTCACTTACCTGCCTACGATCCCCCGTTGTTCCGATATCGCCGTCCCGTTCTCCGGTCCCGGTCTCTTCCACTTCCTGCGGGTCGGTGACTCACAGTGCGCTCAGCCTATCAGCAGCCGCGGCGGGACATTGCTGCTTCCAAGCATGCGTCGACTTGATTCTGAACATGCATGAATTTTTGACCGATGCATTTCCCCACAGGTGATTGTTTTTCTCTATCGTTTTTTAACCATAAGAAAAATTTAAAACAGGTTCTATTTTTTTTCACTGATGGGAAAAAAAACGATGGGGCCCACACACGATCGGTTCGTCCGATGAAAACGGTTCGTTTTCATCAGACGAACCGATCGTGTGTACAGGGCATTAGAGATGGGCCGAACAACCCCCGGTTTGGTTCGAGCCAGAACTCTCGAACATCGCAAAAGTTTGGACCTGAACCACGAACCCCATTGAAGTCTATGGGACCCGAACTTGAAAAATCAAAAGTCCCCATTTTGAAAGCTTATATGCAAGTTATTGGCCATAAAAGGGTATGGGAGCCTGGGTACTGCCCTTGGGGACATGAACCAATGCAAAAAAAAAACTTTTATAAAAAATAGTTTTTAAAGAAGCAGTGATTCTAACCGCTTACAGACCAGCTGCTGCAGCTATACAGGCTGCCTCCGCTGCGCAAACTGCCGTAGCTGTAAGCAGGCACACGCCCGCTGCATCGGTGGGTGCCGATGTTCGTGACCGGCAGTCGCAATGACCATCGCCCGCGACTGCCACACACATACCTGTTCTGTGAGCTGAGGAAAGACAGATCGTGACTTCCTAATATCTAGGAACCACGATCTGTAATTTTCTCTAGGTCAGTCCCATCCCTCTACAGTTAGAACACACATTAGGGAACACAAGCCGCTATTACTAGTAAAAAAATAATAATAAAAATGCTATAAATCTATCCCCTATTTTGTAGACGCTATAACTTTTGTGCAAACCAATCAATATACGCTTATTGCAATTTTTATTACCAAAAATATGTAGAAGAATACATAACGGCCTAAACTGAGAAAAAATAGGCTTTTAAAAAAAAAAAAATGGGGATATTTATTATAGCAAAAAGTAGAAAATATTGGCCCAGATTCTCAAAGACTTACGACGACGTATCTCCAGATACGCCGTCGTAAGTCCGAATGTGCGCCGTTGTATCTATGCGCCTGATTCATAGAATCAGTTACGCATAAATTCTGCCAAGATACGAGCGGCGTAAGTCTCCTACGGCGTCGTATCTTGGGTTCATATTTCCGCTGGCCGATAGGTGGTGCTTCAGTTGATTTCTGCGTCGAATATGTAAATGAGCAAGATACGCCGATTCACGAACATACGTACGCCGGTCGCAATTAGTTACGCCATTTACGTAAGACATACGCCGGCATAAAGATAAAGCTGGTCTCTAGGTGGCGCAGCCCATGGAAGGTATGGACGTCGGAACAAGCGTATCTTTTTACGTCGTTTACGAAAGTCGTACGTGAATGGGGCTGTGCGTAGGTTACGTTCACGTCACAGGCATTGAGCCGGCGTATCTTTGGGCGTAAATACGACGTGATACTGAGCATGCGCGCACATGCACCGTTCGTTCGGCCATGCATCTACATGGGGTCAAGCTTAATTTAAATACAACACGCCTACGACCTGCCTACTTTGAAATACGCGCGCTTACGCCGGCCCATTTAAGCTACGCCGCCGTAACTTAGGACGCAAGGGCTTTGTGAATACAGCACTTGCCTCTCTAAGTTGCGGCGGCATAGCATAAATAAGATACGCTACGCCCGCACATAGTTACGCCGCCCTACGTGAATCTGGGCCATTGTGTTTTTTTTAAAACTGTCGCTCTTTTTTTGCGCAAAAAAATAAAAAAATTTGCAGAGATGATCAAATACCAAAAAGAAAGTTCTATTTGTGGGAAAAAAAGGACCTCAATTTTGTTTGGGTACAGCATCGCAATTGTCAGTTAAAGCAACACAGCCGAATCGCAAAAAATGGCCCGGTCATTGGGCAGCCAATTCTAAGTGGTTAAAGATGCCTAAAGTGGAACAATAAAAATAAAAAATTCCTATAAATATAGTGCCTGGGGGTCCCCTTAGTCTGCCTGTAAAGTGGCACATCAATATCGTGTATAGAACCTGCTGCAGCAAAACTGACATTTATACAGAAAAAGACATTAAAATTGATTTTCCCTGCAAGCTCTCTTTATTTAGTAAACAACGACTTGGGGAGTCAGTCTGTATTATGAGCCCACAATTTAGTGCACTCTGATCAAGAGTAAAGATTTTTTTGGAGAAATTCTGGTGTCTTTTTGGCAGACTTTGGATGGAAATAACAAAGTTTTGCACCACAGTGAGCAAGCCTTATGCGAAGAAGGCAAATTATAGTACACACAGGCCAAGATTAACGTTTTTTTTTAGACAATCTGGTGTCTCTTTTGAAGACTTTGGATAGAAGTAACAGGTGCAGAAAAATTGGGCTTTGGGTGTTGGTGGTGCCTTCACATCTTAACCCTATAGAGGTACCTCCTGCGGGAGAATCAAGTTTGTTTAGTTGCCAGGATATGCCGTTATTGGGGTTCTTTTAATGGGGAATGATCTGGACAGGTCCACCTATTTATAGGGGACCAGGTTTTATGTCTTATTTTTGTTTTTGATATAGCTTATAGCTTCAATAAATTTGTAGTTAACTCTTTAGGGTGTGCAGCAGTCTGTTTCTTTTCTATTTTTTCATTTTTTGTTGAAAGCAAGAATTGGCCTTGCTGTAATAAAAATGTAATTTGATGCCCCAGTCAAACATTTGTGAAAAAATTGGTCTTTGGGTGTTGGTGGTACCTTCACCCTGTAACCTTCTAGAGGTACTCTTGATGAAAGCAAGATTTGGCCTTGCTGTAAAAAAAATTAAATTTTACACACGTCACAGTTGCGGAAAAAATTGGTCTTTGGGTTTTGGTATATGCATGATGCTGGGGCTATGGCAGGAGCTGTGGACAAGGAGGTAGAATAAGCTGCTCTGGCATCTTGCGGGGGACTGTGCACTAGTGTTGGCTTAGGTCATTGTGGATGAGAAGGATAAGGATAGTTTAGTAAGCCAGTCTACCACCTCCTCTGCATTTTGTGGCTGGAAAGCACGGCAATGTCACTAAACATAGACAAATGTGCCCTGCCTGAGGACGGAACACGTCCACCTTTGCATGTGGACAGAGACACGGCTGGACTCCTCATAGTGGCATGGGAGCATCTTCCTCTCCTTTTTGGCCTCCCAGACATGATGGGGAGAGGAGGGGGAGCTTATTAACCAAATTTAATAGACACTGGGAATTGTGTGATTGAATGCACTTTATTGAATGAAAAGTGGTGTTTGGTGCACTTTAAATTGAGGACTGACGCTGTCAGAAATTTAAAAACTATAAGTAAAAAAAAAAAAAAAAGACTTTGTGGGGAACACCAGCTTCACAGTCAGAAAAACTGCGACTGACCATTTTATAAATAAAGGGGGCAGGCAGGGAACAAAAAAAAAAAAGTCAAAAAAAGGGTATACAGCACTAAATACAGCACTAAATGTTATGTAATTCTGTGTTAAACACTGCACTACACTAATACACTACACTATACTGACACACTATACTGACACACTACACTTAGGCTGGGTTCACATATGAGCACACAGCGGCTCACAGCAGGAGTCCGGTGCATCCTCATTCACTGTTTGAGGTCTGATTTCAGCCCTGCAAAAGACCAAAAGACACATAGCGCTCTTGTGCAAATGGTTTCAAAGCAACTGCAGAGATATGTGAACCTGCTCCATAGCGAGCCAGTCACAATCTTCTGCTGTGCAAATTGGATGCAGGAAAACCCTGCATCCAATTCGCACTAGTGTGAACCCCAGCCTCAGAGTCACAATAAGTGAACACTAACTCGCTAGTAGCAAACTGAGCCCTGCTCTATCTAGCTCCACTCTAACAACACACTGGAAAAGCGTTCTATGGGAAGGAACCTTTTATAATGTGGGGTGGGACTATGAGTTGTGATTTGACAAAGTAATCATCACTTTGTCCAATCAGGGTTCTGACAATGCTCTGTGCCCTAAATGGCAAAGCCTTGCACCTGACCAGCAGTCAGGTGCAAGGCTTCATCCAATTAGGGCTCTAGAATGCACTGCGAAGCAAACATCCCAAAAAGCGCCCTGCAAATTCGGGTGTTCGCCAAATGGGCAATGCCCTGGCCAAACTTTTTATCTGCCTGAACCATTCGCCCAACACTACTCACATTAGAAAATTTACATATTATCACCAAATGTCACGACTTTGTGCCGGTGAAGGGGTGTGGCCGGATGTAGGAGTGTGGAGCGTGGAGTGTGGAGAGTGAGCGAGGCAGAGATGTGAGAAGTGGAGAGGCGTGTGCCTAAGCCTCCCATGTATCTCTCCCCCCCTACAGGCATATGAAATGGCCATGCTGGGAGCGCTGCTTAAATTGCTGGAGTCTGGTTCTCCTACCTGCTGAACTTATCTTTCTTCCCTACTACGCCGTATCTGTTCCATAGCCTATCTGACAGAGGCGGTTTACCTGCATCGCTGGTCGGGAGCTGTTGATGTCCTGTGCCCTTTTTTTTTTTTTTTTATTACCTGCTCGTTTTCCGTCCCGTCTGGGGAGCTTCTGGAGCCAGGGAGAGAGCGGAGGAGACCTGGTGTGGAGGCGTAGCTGCAGCAGGCGAGCTAACCGCATGATTGGACGGCGGTGGTCAGCTGACTAGCCCATGTGACCGGCCGTGTCAGTCCCAGCGCGAATCGGCGTTTCCTAGCTGCTGGAGGCTTGAGGAGACACGGGAGATAGCCAGGGGGTCTGCCTTACCCTGCAGAGCTGAACCAGATTGATAAGGAGGACTTACTCCCCCCCTATACCGCTATACTAAAAGCCTCACAGGCTTGTTTAAAGGAGGAGAAACAGTGGGGAAAACCTGCAAAAAAAAACACCATAAAAGTGAGTAAAACTCTGCACAAATAGTGACGTATGGATTACATTGTGCCTTGAATGGGCCTGTACTGTGGTATGCTGTCTGGACTGGATATATATCAAAGGTACCAATAGTGCTGTGCGGTGCTGTGCATTGAGACATGGTTTGGCTATATGCCTAATGAAGTAACTGCTCAGTGAAGTAAAATGAAGTAATGTGAAGTGAGAGTATATACATTGTACACTGCATTGAAGAAAACTGAGACTTCTCCACTTTACACTCGTGAAGCAGGGCTACTGATCATTATCTATTTATGACCTCTGGCACACGGCTGGTGTGACATCCTGCCTTTGAACTGCCTTTTGGACTTGTTGTTTTAGCACTTCCAAACAATTGAACACTGCGCCATTGATAGGCTTTGTTGCTACCTATGGAGGCCCTATGTGAGTTGCTGGACTTACGCTGGTTTTAAATGAATTAATGGTGCTGCACTGTGCGGTGATGTGCATTGATAAATGGACTGATTAAAATCTTAAAACTAAACGAATTCAGTTGCACAAGGAAGTAAAGTGAAGTAAAGTGAGAATACGCTCGTGAAGCAGGGCTACTGATCATTATCTATTTATGACCTCTGGCACACGGCTGGTGTGACATCCTGCCTTTGAACTGCCTTTTGGACTTGTTGTTTTAGCACTTCCAAACAATTGAACACTGCGCCATTGATAGGCTTTGTTGCTACCTATGGAGGCCCTATGTGAGTTGCTGGACTTACGCTGGTTTTAAATGAATTAATGGTGCTGTACTGTGCGGTGATGTGCATTGATAAATGGACTGATTAAAATCCTAAAACTAAACGAATTCAGTTGCACAAGGAAGCAAAGTGAAGTAAAGTGAGAATACGCATACTGCATACCGTATCGAGGATAAAAGAGACTTCTTCATTATACGCTTGTAAATACAGAGTTATTGTTCTAATAGCCATTACTGGTCTCATTGTGACTATATACTGCCTATCAGGATCAGGATCAGCTGAAGATTGAGCATTAATGGTCAATTTATTTTGTTTTTCCTTTTTTCTTTAAAGGGGAGAGGGAGGGAAGGGGGAAAGAAACAGAAGTTTTTTTTTTTTTTTTCTCCTCTCTAGAATGTCTGGGCCGCAAGCATTAAGGTCAGCAAAAGACAAGGTGGGGGTAGCTGCGGTAGCAGCAGCCAAATTAGAAAAATATGTTCTTTTATCAGAACAGACCCCCATTAAAAATGGCTCAACGTCCCAGGCCTCTGCCAAAATAAACACAGAGAGACGAAGCCAAGGCCAAACAGCGGCAGCGGCAGTAAGCAAAACTGCAGTTAATAAGAACGCAGCGCCCATAGTTATGGATCCAAAAGTAACCCCCAGGCCTGAAGATGCTCCCACAATAAAAGACGTATTCCTAGTGGTGAATGAATGTAAAAAGGCACTGGGAGAACTGTGTGACCAAATGAAAAGTGTCAAGGAAGAACTGGTCTCAGTGGGACAGGAATTAAGGAAGACTAATGAAAGGATATCAGAAGCAGAAGGGAGGATCTCACAAATGGAAGATGAAATGCACCCTCTCAAACAAGATGTTAAGAACATGAAGACCCAAGTGGAGACATTAGAAGAGAAAATGGATGAAATAGAAAATAGACTCCGGAGGGACAATGTTAGGCTGGTGGGGCTACCGGAGAAATGCGAGGGGGCTAGACCAATAGAATTTTTGGAAAACTGGTTTGTAAAACTATTTGGTAGAGAAAGCTTCTCACAAGCATTTACAATAGAAAGAGCGCATAGAGTCCCCTTTAAGCCTCCCCCCACCGGGGGGCGTCCAAGATCAATGCTACTAAAATTTTTGAATTACCGAGATAAAGAGTCCCTATTGAGAAAGAGTAGAGAAATGGGAGAGGTTTTTTTTGAAGGCTCTAAAGTTTCATTTTACCCTGATTTTTCTCCCCAGTTACAGAAGAGGAGGGCGGGGTTTCTGGAGGTTAAACGGAAAATGCAGAGGGCTAAACTTCCATATGCTTTATTATACCCAGCGAGGTTACGGGTGGCTGCGCTGGGAACGACATTATTTTTTGATAAACCTGAAGATGCAGCATTATGGATGGAAACGCACTTAAAGGAGGGAGGGGGGAGCTAGGAGTAAGGGGTTTAATTTGTAACTTGCACGGATAGGGGGGGGGGAGGTGGGAGGAAAGGTGCACACTTAAATGAGTGAGAGGAATTGGTCAAGAGTTGAATATAGAAGGGAGGATTGTGAATGAGGAGGGGTGGGAGAAGTGGGGAGGGGGGGGGAAGGGGGGAGTGAATGAAAGTATGTTAAGAGAGGAAAGGACGATATGGGAAACGGCCATAGGAAACCCCTTAGGGGAACACCTGGGTAGGTGCGGAGGGGGGGGGAAGGGAGGGAGGGGGAGGAGAGGGAGGAAGGGTGGGAGGGGAAGGGAAGACAAGTACATGATACACAGGGAAAAAATGTTCACTGTAATAAGTAAAATATACGTAAAACACGAACCAAAGAAAAGTATAGAAGGTAATGATAATGCACAAAGGATTGGGAAAAGGGGAAAACGCTAAAGTATTTCATAAGGGGTATAAATTTTATATGGGAAAATAGAGTTTGAAAACCTATATGGAAATAACACTAAAATAGCACATATATTTCTTGGGGATGTTAGTTCACAAGTTCTAATAGACACGGTAAAATTAGTAAACACTATTTATACACATAGATAACTAGGGTAATGAATAGCTACATAAATTATTTTCTGGGATGGATGCCCCTATCCCCCTATGGTATAACCGTGGTTGCTAGATGTAAAGTAAAATGTAAAGTAAAATGTTAAACTTAAGCTCATGGAATGTTAGAGGCCTGGGAACTGCAGCTAAAAGGGCTGCAGTCTTTGCCACGCTGGAAAAACATGGAATAGGGCTGATGTGTCTGCAGGAAACCCATTTAATGAAAAATACAAGTTACTTACTACAGAGTAAAAAATACCCTACTCAGTACCACTCAGTGCACTCTACATATTCTAGAGGAGTGAGTATCCTGGTGAGAGCTGGAGTGGGGTTTTCCTGCAGACAGGTCAGCATAGATGAATATGGTCGATTTATTTTTTTGCATTGTATAATAGACAACAAAATGTATATAATAGCAAATATATATGTCCCCCCGCCCTTTAGGATTGATATTATGCTCAGATTAAATGAATTCATAATGGGGAAGGAAGAGATACCGGTGTTGGTGGTAGGAGATTTTAATGAGGTCTTGGACCGAAGAGTGGATAGGTTTCCCACACCGTTGGTCCCAGACCTCATGAAAAATAGCCGCCTGGGTCAATTTTTGGAAGAGGTTGGTCTGTTAGACTTGTGGAGAGTGAGGAACCCGGGGATTCAACAATATTCTTGTTATTCAAGTACACACAATACACTCTCGAGGATTGATATGGCCCTGGGGAATTATTTAGCACTACAGAGGGTGGGAAAAATAATATATTTGCCAAGAGGAGTGTCTGATCACTCTCCTATGGTTCTTACCCTAAATCAAGGTGGACAAAAAATTCAGAGAGATTGGAAAATTAATGCACACTGGTGTGAGTTAATAAAAAAATCGGATGAAGTTCTGCCCAAACTGAAGGAATTTGTAGATATCAATGAAGGCACCTCGGGCACTGGGATATTATGGGACACCCTGAAGGCATACCTACGAGGAGTCCTGATCCAGCAGATAGCAAAATTTAATAAAAAAGCAAGAGAGGCGGAGGAAAATTCCCGTAGAGAGGTGTTAGAGGCAGAAAATAACTATGTGGGGGACCCAACGCCGAAGGGAAAGAAAATATGGCTTGAAAAACAACAAGCGTATAAATCGGTAATTACAAGGGAAGTAGAGACCAGACGACTTTTTTTGCGACAATCCTCATTTGTAGAAGGGGAAAGTGTTGGAAGGATGCTGGCGCAGGTGGTAAAATCTAACTCCTCCTCCTCCGGCGTTCGGTCCATCAGATTAACAAGTGGTGCGATAACTTCGGACACCTCAGAGATAGTGCAGATTTTCTGGGCATATTATCAGAAATTGTACACTACACAAAAGAGGGGAATGGAGAAAGAAATGGAGGACTTCCTGGAGAGACTAGAAATCCCGTTTATATCCCAATTAGAAAGGGAAGAACTAGAAAACCCAATAACACTTGGGGAGTTACAGGTGGCAGTAGCAGGTATGGCGAATCAAAAATCGCCAGGACCAGATGGGCTCCCACTAGAAATGTACAAATATTATGGAGATATATTGTTACCTCAGCTTATAAAAACATTAAATGGAGCGGCGGTAGAAGGTAAACTCCCTGCCTCAATGCTGGAAGCAACGGTTATAATTATACCAAAAGATGGGAAAGATCCACTGGACCCTGTGGCATATAGACCTATATCCCTTTTGTGCTCTGACGCCAAAATTATAGCAAAGGTCTTGGCGACAAGGCTTAATAGGGTTATTTCAAAATTAATTCACCCAGACCAGACGGGGTTTATAGCCAATAGATCCACTAGTATGAACATCAGGAGGACATTTCTAAACTTACAAACCCCAACACAGAATGAGGGAGCAAGGGCCGTATTGTCACTGGATGTGACCAAAGCCTTTGACAGCGTAGAATGGGGGTATATTTGGAGGGTGCTGGATAAATTTGGGTTTGGCCCGACTTTTTCAGGGTGGATAAAAATGCTCTATGATAACCCTAGTGCTAAGTTAAAAATAAATAATGAATTCTCAAAAAAAATTGTCCTCGAGAGGGGGACGAGACAGGGGTGCCCCTTGTCACCCCTGCTCTTCGCCCTAGCGATGGAACCTCTGGCAATTGCTATTAGGTCAAATATCGAGATATCCGGCTTCCAGAGAATGACGGGAGAAGAAAAAATCGCGCTTTATGCCGACGATATCCTGCTCTTCCTGGGAGACACGGAACAATCTCTGACAAAAGCAATGAGTTTGGTGGAGGAATTTGGGAGTTTTTCGGGATTAGAAATAAACTGGGGGAAGTCCGAGTTACTGCCGTTAGATCCACTGGGAGAAACGGCAATACGTGGATTGCCACAGTTATCAGTGGTGGACACAATGAGATATCTGGGGATATTGGTGACGAAAAACCCTAATCAATACATTTATAAAAATCTCATCCCTCTACTTGCTAAGTTCAAGCAAAAAATTTATATTTGGAAACGTCTCCATCTGTCAGTGGCGGGCAGGTGTAGCTTAATCAAAATGATTTGGCAACCACAACTTTTATACATAATGCACAATTCCCCAATATGGATTGGAAAAAAATGGTTCAATAAAATTGAATCTCTCTTTAGGGAGCTAATTTGGAAAGGGGGACAAGCTAGGATACGCCTTCGCACATTACAACTCCCGGTGGGGGAGGGAGGACTTGCAGTGCCCCAACCCGAGATATATTATTTTTCTGCACAACTGCAACAAATAGGGGGAGGTAATATCCCAGGAGGAGGTACCCCTAATGGGATGATAATGATGAACGGGGTCTCTCACGACACTATCTTTGAAGCACTAGAGGCTGATTCCTTTAGATATAGGAATCCAACAACAAAAATGATAACCAAAATATGGAAATCGGTTAAAAAATTGATGGGCTATACCGGGTTTTCTGAACTCTCCCCTTTGTGGAATAACAATAAACTGAAGGAAGTCCTCCAGATAGGAAAGGTCAGAGCATGGGAAATAAACGGTATTAAAAGGTTGAAACAACTGTATAAAGAGGATAAATATAGGAAATTTCAGGATTTAAGAGAGGAATTTAAGATACCTCAGTATTCATTTTTCACTTATATACAGGTGGGGCATGCCCTTGAAGCCCAGTTTAGGACACAAACACTAGTGTGGTGCGAAATGCCCCTTCTCCAAGAACTAGGCAAGGTAGGACCAACCAAGGGACTCATCTCTGAATTATACAAACAGATGGTTAAAAAGGCTAATATGGGCCGGCATCTGTTAAAAACAAAAGAGAAATGGGAGGAGGACTTGGGGGAATTGACACAGGATCAGTGGCGGAGGGTTCTGGAGATGGGGCCGAAAGTTTCGGTCTCACCCCCACAGAAGGTCTCCCATCTGATGCTGGTGAATCGTGCTTACTATACACCTAAACGTCTGTTCAAATTTGGGAGAAGAACAAATGACAAATGCCCTAGATGCCAGGGGACCGGAGACCTAGTACACATGGTGTGGCGATGCCCAAAGTTGTTTCGTTACTGGGAGGGAGTCGTAAATGTCATAGGGGAGACATTTGGGGTACCTCTGGAAGCAGAAGCCACACTATGTGTACTGGGATATAGAAGGGAACGGAACGAGAAGAAAAGCACCACAGTAGTGTTATTGAGATGTCTGTTCCAAGCAAGGAAATTAATAATGTTAAGATGGCAGGCGATAACACCTCCAACAATAAGGGAATGGGAGGGAGTAGTAAATGAGACAATATGTAAAGAAAGAGCAGTCTATACAAAAAGAGGTAACCTTAAAGCGGAGCTCCACCCTAAATCGAACATAATCTCAATAGTAATAATGCTCATAAACAATGCTTAATTCGATATTTTCATATAAAAAAGTTTTACAGTACCTTATAAGCAAGATAGGCTTCCGGTCTGCAGCCCTCGGGTTTCCGTCGGGTTTTCCATTGTTTCCTGTCCCACGCTGCGTCTTCTGGGAGCTTACATTCGGCCCTGTTAGAGGAAACATCGCGCGTCACTTCATGCTGCACGAAGTCGCGCGATGTTTCCTCTATGTAAAACAAGGAAGGAGGGCGGTGCAGTGTCATATTCTACAGCGGGCGTTTGATCTACATTACAGGACAGATACCGAGCGGTGCATGCTGGGATTACAGCATCACCGCATCCAGGAAGTCTCTGCTGGTGGGATTCATAATGCCCACAGTGAAGATGGCAACGGCTGACGATACATGATATAAGTGTTTATTACAGACAGCATCAGATCGGAACGGACCTTGAACACATGAAACGTGAGTTTTATTAAGCCTCAACATTAACTGTTCAACTACCCCCCCCAAAAAAAAACGTTTTGGCATGGGAGATCCGCTTTAAGGAGTTTGAGGAGATGTGGAGACCTTGGCTGGAACAGAAGGACCTGCCCCTCTAGTGGGTAAGAAATATAACTGGGACGAGGTAGAAATAAAATAATTCTTAAAAATAAAGCTAGACATGTGTCATTTAGGAAAGCCGAGGCTGGCTTCGAAACCCCACCAGGGGAGAGAGAAAAATGGAGGGAGGGTCTAGATACATAAAGTTGAGAACGAAAACTTTGGGCACCAACCACATTGTGAATAGATATAAGAACAGCCCCCTGTAATGGGGATGATCTGAGCATTTTTATCTTTCTCTTTTTTCTTTTTTTTTTTTTTCCTCTCCCCTTCTCTTTCTCATCCTTTTCACGGGATGTTGTTTCCCTTTCCCTTTATATAAATAAGATGATCAATGTATATTCTTAATTTTTATAATAGATGTATCGCACACTAAGATTAAGTGACAAACAAGTAAGGATGTTGGTTCTTGGAACTTTTTTGATATGAAAGATTTGTTTAAATAATCAAATGTGTATAAAGAAAAAAAAGACAAATAAAGAATGAAATTTAAAAAAAAACATATTATCACCAAATGTAAAACCAGGAAAGTTCTTTGTGAAAGAGGTACGGTAATTTAAAGCGGATGTGCCACTAAAAAAATATATTAAAAGCCAGCAGCTACAAATACTGCAGCTGCTGACTTTTAATATTAGGACACTTACCTGTCCTGGAGTCCAGCGGCGTCAGCAGCAGATGACGAGTGATCGCTCGTCACCCTGCTGCTCCCCCCTCCATCCATGGTGAGGGAACCAGGAAGTGAAGCGCTGCGGCTTCACTGCCCGGGTTCCCTACGGCGCATGCGTGAGTCACACTGCGCCCGCCGATTGGCACCCGCTGTGTGCTGGGAGCCGAGTGTTCCCAGCATACAACGGGGGACGGACGGGATGCCAGGAAAAAACCCGTCTTTTGCCCGTGTCGTGTGGCCGGAAGTGGGTGCAAATACCTGTCTGTAGACAGGTATCTGCACCCCCCTCCCCCCTGAAAGGTGTCAAATGTGACACCGGAGGGGGGGAGGGTGCCGATCAGCGCGACTTCACTTTAGGGTGGAGATCCGCTTGACTACATTTTTGAAGCCTACAGGATCGGAATGCAGCTCTTATATATACAGTATATATATATTTATTTAGTAATATTTCTACTTTATAGTTTTTCATACTGACCTGCATATAAGAGCTTCCTCACACAAGCTATGTGTTGTCCTTTACATGCCATGTAAAGAGGAGTGCCTAAGTGAGGAATATCTTGGTCCACATCTATATCCCAGGAAATCAAAGCATCCAGACATTCACTGTGACCTGTATACAGGGGGGATTAGAAAGCTTTAGTAACATATATTTAAAACCCAATGTCAGAACTGATATCTTTTCAGGAGTCCCGCATGAACAATTATACATTGCATACTAGCTCATTATGAAATACTTACCTTAGATCAAAGCTGTTGAAGCGGTCCCAATACACCGCTGTGAGCGGTGACATG
Organism: Rana temporaria; assembly: GCF_905171775.1. Taxonomy (NCBI): domain Eukaryota; kingdom Metazoa; phylum Chordata; class Amphibia; order Anura; family Ranidae; genus Rana; species Rana temporaria. Next base: position 551,940,914 of record NC_053489.1, read on the forward strand.
TCTCCCGAAGTTATTTCCAGGTTCGCAGGCTCTGGCGCTGTGATTAGCCAAAGCCGCGATGACGTTCATCCCGCGCGCATGCCGGTCACGGCACAGCTACTGAAGAAACGGCATGAGCGAGCCATTTCTTTAGTGCGCATGTGCCGATGACGTTGGCACATGCAGGTACAGTGAATATCTCCTAAACGGTGCAAGTTTAAGAGATATTCATGGTACCGACAGGTAGTCCTTATTATAGGTAATTGGCTGGTGGCCTGTGTATGCCCAGCGAGGACGCTGTCCTCATGCAAGTTTCTAGTAAGGTCTCAAGAAGATTGTGCCCCTCGAAGGTCCCAGACTCTATGGCAGTGGTCTGTGTTTGTTTGTTGTCTTATCCTCTCGCTCTTCCCTGGCTCATAGTGGGTCTGGTAACAGTTAGACTATTGGAATGACAAAACGGTCTCTTCAGGACGTGAATGGTAAGAAGTCCTCCTCATCTCAGACTTAGTTTTCATGGATGTGCCTCACTCTGAGGAAAGAAAGCATATACTCTTATATTACATAAAGTCACTGGTGTTGCAAAGTGCTGCTGTGCCAGTCCCAGAATGCAAGCGTTTTTTAGGGCATGTACTTGCCCTCCTTATGATCATGAAGAAGTGTGGTTTGTGGAGGCCGGTTATATACCTCACGCAGCTGAAGCCATTCTTTGTTAAAAGGACAAGTTCAAGATGGAGACCCTGTCCTTGATTCATAGGGGGGCCAGCCAGGGGACTGGCTCGTTTTTCATAGACCTAAAAATGCTTACGTTCATGTGTCCTTCGGTTAGCCGTAGGTCAAGACCATCTCCAGCTCACTGGTCTACCATTTGGCATCAAAGGCAATTTCCCTGTTGAAGTACACTAGTACGAAACGCATCGGGTTCGGTACACCACTCCACTCATTGCCCTTTGATTTTATCACTATTGCGATCACTTTTATGTTCTGTTGGTTTTTATTCAATAAAACCCGCAATTGACCTTCACTATATCGGAGCCCTCCTTCCCTTTTTTTCTTTTCTCCATGTTTAGGCGGATCGATTGTTTTTGAAGTTTGGCTCCACTGGGTTATCTACAATCCTGTAAGGGATTGATAGATTGGATGTTTCCTCTAACATCTCCCGAGGACCGTATCCAGTGCACCCCGAGTCTCTCCCAAGGTTGGGATATCTCCTTTAAGGGTCGTTTACGGTAGTTCTTCGAGTCCATGGGCCACATCCACGGTTTTCAACAGTGAGAGAGTCTTCAGACAAGCCATTGAGATTTGCCATTTGTATATCATATGCTCTACAGATAGATCCATCAGCTCTGGTAAGAGTATTCTACCTCTTTGTATTTCCCTGAAAAAGGTCCATGTGATGGTCTACTGGGTCACACGTCCGGTTTCATCACTTTGATTGTTGTTTGAATGGACATTCACTCATCATTTTCTCATGTAGACTTTTAATTTTATTTTTGTTCACTTTTTTAGGACTCATCTTATATATGTATTGTCCCTTTGAACACTTAGCGCTACATTTTTATCACAGTTTAGTTTATTATAATCTAGAGGACCATTGTTTTGCCTCTGGATCCCAGTGATTTGGAACAGAAAACTCCTGGCCCTGTGTTCTTCCCACCTGCGGGCCTCTCAGTGTCTAAAATTATTGGCACTATGGTGTTGATGGATTACGATGGGCAAGTGGACGCTCTGGAGAATGCAGCCCTTTCTGGAAGGGGTTTCTCCAGCAGTGAGAACCAGGAAGCAGAATGCAGGTTATCTACATAACCTCAGTCATGAGAAAGAGTCCCCTGGTGGGGACAGGGAAAAAATGTACTTATTCGCCATACCTTCCCCCCTCCCCCATTTCCTTGTTCACACTCACGTCTGATGTCAGCAATATGGGATGGGGGGCTTACTGCCTGTCAGGGATAACTGAAGACAGGTGGGACTGTCACAAGATTGTGTCAAACATTCTGAATCTATGTAGAGCCTCCTGTACCCTACAGGCCTTTTACCATATGACAGGGAGTCTTGGTGCTCTTAAGCTAGTCAACTCTATGGTGGTCTCCTACATAAAGAGACAAGGGGGGACTTACAGTCTGTTCTCTCTTACAGGAAGTGGAGCCAATCATGTCTTGGGCTAAGAAGAATCTAGCCAAAGTCTCTGTGGCTTATGTCCCTGGAATCTGGAATATTCTAACAGATTTTCTTTCCTACTGGACACCAAAGAATGGTCTCTCCATGTGAAGGATTTCAGGCGGATTTTGTCCCTGGGGGTCAGTCCAGAAGTCGACCCGTTTGCCTCGACGTGCAACAGCAAGCTTGAGAAGTATTATATGTGGGGCTGGTATTTCCAGGCTTTCGAGTCAGAGGCCTATTCGGATCATTGGAAATGCAGCAGGACCTGTGTGTTTCTTTCAGTTCCAGTCATCCTTTGGTTTCCATGAAGCCTCAGAACAGAAGTTGTGGAAGTAGTGATTCCTTATTGGTCAAACAGGCCATGGTTCCCTTGCTAGCACAACTTGGCTACCAGATCCTGATGCCCCTTACCTTCAGGCCAGAACTTTTGTCACAGGGTGCTATTCTACATCCATGTCTGGGGGTTGCGTCTGATGGTCTGGTTCTTGAAATTGGAGGTCCTCAGCTGCTCATCCAGAGCCATTTCCATTCTCATGAATGCTAGGAGAGTGAGCACAAACAACGTTTATGGGAGAAGCTGTTTTGAAAGTTTGTGCAATACAAGTCTGCTGCTATCGGGTCATGTAATGATCCAGAAGTTCAAAATATTCTGGACCTACTGCAGTCGGATGTAGCGCTGGCCCTATCGGTCACCTCCTTTCAGAGTACAAGTGTCAGCCTTATCGATCTTCTAAGGTGTGTCCAGGTCTAGGCATTTTCCTGTCCGACAATTCTTCAAGGAAGCAACTAGGCTCTGACCATGTAGCAAGTGGAGGTTACCCAGATGGAACTTTCCTCTGGTTCTTGACTCCCTCTCTGGAATTGGAGTGGAGTGTTCTAGGTCTGTCTCCCTTAAAGACCTCTCTATCAAGTTCATCTTTCTCGTGACTATCACATTGGCATAATAAGACTCAGAAATTGCAATTTTTATGACGTTCTTCCAGATTGAGCGGTGCTGTTACCTATGCTTAATTTAACTCCCAAGGGTACATCAGTCTTCTCTAAGAATCAAGAAATTGTTCCTTTTAGAAACCATTAGGGAACTAACATGCGTCCTTTAGACATGGGAGAGGTAGTGCTGTGGCTTAGTTGGTTAAAGTGCTGATCTAGTAAACAGGATCCTGAGTTTGACTCTCAGCAGTGGCTTTCTTTGGTTCTAGGAATTTCTCAGATACTGTAAAGTTATATCTACAAGCTACAAGTCAGGCTTTCGGAACGCTTGTTCATTCTTTTGCACAAGAACAAGGGAAACATGCCTCATTTAGGATGACTGTGGCTCAACATTGTCCAGACAATCCGACTGGCTCACAGACCTGAGGGTGTGACTCCTTGGAGGTGGTGAACCCTCACTTGACAGGAAGCGTGTCTACATCTTGGGTGGCTTCGCAGCATGTGGTTCTCAATGCATTCTGTAGGACGGCCTTGTGGTCCTCGATCAATACATTTTTGGCTCATTATTGTATAGAGCCTGCTTCTCTGTCCTCTATTTATTTTTGGTTTGAAAGTCCTGTCTGTTGATGGTACAAATTAAAGCCTGTGGTTCAGCATCACCCGCCCATGAGGTATATGGCTAGCTATTTCCCATATGTATGCTGCCATGGAGTATGTCAGGAAAACTGAAAATTTCCTATCAAATACTTACTGTATTTTTATTTTCCTGATGGACACCATGGCAGCAGGAGTTTCCTCCCAGTGTCATGAGTAGGCTAGTAAAGGAATGTAGCCTCTGGCTCTAAGCAAGAATTTATGGGAGTGGGTTCCTTTAGGATTACAGAGGAGGCAGGATTAACCCATACGTATGCTGCCATGAAGTCCATCAGGAAAGGAAAATTACGGTAAGTACTGTATTTGATAGAACATTTTCTGTTATTTTAGCAAAGCCCAACTCTAGCCAAAGCTTTTTTTAGTGTTTTGGATAGAACAGTACACCAATAAAAGAAATCCCCCAGAGGCAGTTATAAAAACCCAACAGAGTGTTTAGCCTAGACATGTGAAACATGAATGAAACACTGGGCCAAATGGAGTTAAATGACTCCTCAAATGGCTGTATTAAACCTTTTAAGGGCAACACTCATCTAATTTCAAAAACTGCTTTCCTAAATTCACAATAAAAAGAATAATAATTGCAGCTACGTTTTTTATAAGCAACTCCTTCCTGAGTATAAAGTCCAGTCATAAGATGTAATGCATATAGGGGGCAGAGCCACACCTGTGACATCATTCTGTGGCCATATTGGAGAATACTGTGTGGTGAGATAGGGAGTCTCATTGCTTTATGCTTGTTTCTGCACTTTTGGTGCATTGCCTTTTGTAGGTGTTTTTTAATCCCTTTTTAGACAGAATACATCCTATAATATATAGAAAGCACTATGGGTTTTCCTTTTTATTTTATCATACGCCCATGTATCTAGTTGAATGGCATATATTGAGTTTAGGTGAGTGATGAGTGTCTGAAGCCTGAAGATGCCCAAAGGTGATGATTAGAGAAAGCTAATTCCTCATCGGATTCCTGTTTTTGTCCAGATGATAATTTAACCACTTGGAGCCCAGGCCATTGTAAAATGATGGCCACAAGGTGGCTCTACAATGCCGAGAGGATGTCTATTGCCGTCCTTGGCTCCTCCGGCCACTGGGGGGCGCGCGTCACTGAGATGCCGATGTGCATGCCTGGCGGCCGCTATGTAAGCCAGGTACTCACGATCGGCCGTTACACAGACAAGGACGTGGATCTGTGTGTTTGTAAACACACAGATCCACGTCCTGTCAGGGAAAGGAGACCAATGCTGTGTCCCTTGTACATAGGGACACAGATCGGCCACCTCCCCCAGTCAGTCCCCTCCCCCCACAGTTAGAATCACTAGTAGGGAACACATTTAACCCCTTCCTCGCCCCCTAGTGTTAACCCCTTCCCTGCCAGTTACATTTATACAGTAGTCAATGCATATTTATAGCACTGTTCGCTGTATAAATGTGAATGGTCCCAAAAATGTGTCAAAAGTGTCTGCCATAATGTCGTAGTCCCAATAAAAATCGCAGATCACCGCCATTACTAGTAAAACATAAAAAAAAATTCTGTCCGCTATTTTGTAGGCGATATAACTTTTGCGCAAATCAATCACTATACTGTACGCTTATTGCAATTTTTTTTACCAAAAAATATGAAGAAGAATACGTATTGGCCTAAACTGAAATTTTTAAAAAAAAAAAAATTGGGATATATATTATAGCAAAAAGCTATTTTTTTGTTTATAGCGCAAAAAAAAAAAAAACGCAGAGATGATCAAATACCACCAAAAGAAAGCTCTATTTTTGGGAAAAAAGGACGTACATTTTGTTTGGGAGCCACGTCGCACGACGAACAATTGTCAGTTAAAGCGAGGCAGTTTCGAAAGCTGAAATTTCGCCTGGGCAGGAAGGGGGTATATGTGCCCAGTAAGCAAGTGGTTAAAGTGGATATAAACCCTCTCATATACCCAGTGAAGTGAACAGCCTCAGATGATACACAGGGATGAAACAAATCATCCCACATAATAGAGATGAGCCGAACCCCCCTCCCGGTTCGGTTGGCACCAGAACATGCGAACAGGCAAAAAATGTGTTTGAACATGTGAACACCGTTAAAGGGGTTGTAAAGGTTAATTTTTTATTTTCTAAATAGGTTCCTTTAAGCTAGTGTATTGTTGGTTCACTAACCTTTTCCTTCGATTTCCCTTCTAAATGTTTTTTTTGTTTGAATTTCTCACTTCCTGTTCTTCCTCAGTAAGCTGTTTAGTAAGCTGTTCTGGCTGACTAACCACCGCTCGGATTATGGTGGCAAGTTTACTGAGGAGAAACAGGAAGTGAGAAATTCAGACAAAAAAAAAACATTTAGAAGGAAATGGAAGGAAAAGGTAAGTGAACCAACAATGCACTCGCTTAAAGGAACCTATTTAGAAAATAAAAAACAAACCTTTACAACCCCTTTAAAGTTTATGGGACACAAACATGAAAAATCAAAAGTGCTCATTTTAAAGGCTAATATGCCAGTTATTGTCATAAAAAGTGTTTGGGGACCTGTGTCCTGCCCCAGGGGACATGTATCAATGCAAAAAAAAAAGTTTTAATAACAGCAGTTTTTTCGGGAGCAGTGATTTTAATAATGCTTAACCCTCCTGGCGGTATTCCCGAGCGTGACACGGGGTGTATTTTTTGTGCTAAAATCGGTATCCCCGAGTCACGCTCGGGGTAGCTATGCAGAGCCTGCAGCGCGCGCTGGCTTACCTTGTTCCTGGATCCAGCGATGCCACCGCGCTGTGTGAGCAAGCGGGACCTCGCTCGATTCACACAGTGTCCCCGTGTGCCGTCGATCTCCGCTCCCTGCGACGTTACCACGCACGTGGGCGGAGATCGGCACCAAATTCAAAAAGGTAAACAAACACTATACATACAGTATACTGTAATCTTATAGATTACAGTACTGTATGTAAAAAATACACACCCCCCTTGTCCCTAGTGGTCTGTCCAGTGCCTTACATGTACTTTTATATAATAAAAAAGGTTCTTTCTCCCTGCAAACTGTAGATTGTCCATAGCAACCAAAAGTGTCCCTTTATGTCAAAAATGGTTTTAGAGCAGCTAGAAAACAGCGATAATAAATTATAATCACTTGCAGAATTGTGCGATAGCGATTTGTGGGGAAATTCGTCAAAAAAATAAAAGTAATGACAGCGACAATTCTGCAACTGAGCAAATTTCAGTGATTTTGAGTTGATTACATTATTGAATAATTTTTATTAGAATTGTATTATTATTTAAAAAAGAAAAAAAAGAAAAAAACAGTGCAGCGCTAGTGAGTGATATTGTGCTCATATAAATTAATAATAAACAAAAAAAGTCATTCTGGAATAAACTGAAAATATAGCCAGAATAGGAAAAAACATAAAAATGCAGATGGATATATGAAGAAAAAGTCTTAAAAAGCCACGAAACAAAGTTCATATGACTCTATCCAGTAATTTTCCTTGTGAAAGAGAAGTGGATTGTGCAGACAATGTGAAAGACTCTTGATTGATGTGAGGTAAGCTGTCACCAATACACCCGTGAGGAAGGATAAGATTGCCTGCTTACCAGATGAAAAGACTGTTTTGCATCAGTCTAATAGGGCCTGTGGGAAGTCTGGTCTCCCAATACCTTAGCCGTCAAGATAACCACGGTATAGCTCAGCATACAATCCGAAGAGTCATAAACCAAAAAAAAGAGAAGAAGGACCTCTCATAGCGTATAACGTTTAAAAATAAAAGAGGGTTTAATAAAAATTGCACTTACAATTAGGCAATATAAATACAGCATGGATAGCAAAACGTCTCCGATCTCTTGTTCCGATGCTTCTCGCTACTCGGTCAGGAAAACACAGCCGGCGTTCAGGACGGAACGCGATGACGTCACGGCACCCTACGATCGTTTCGTCGCTAATGGACTTCAACGGGGGAGTAAGCCGGATCAACATCCGGCTTACTCCCCCGTTGAAGTCCATTAGCGACGAAACGATCGTAGGGTGCCGTGACGTCATCGCGTTCCGTCCTGAACGCCGGCTGTGTTTTCCTGACCGAGTAGCGAGAAGCATCGGAACAAGAGATCGGAGACGTTTTGCTATCCATGCTGTATTTATATTGCCTAATTGTAAGTGCAATTTTTATTAAACCCTCTTTTATTTTTAAACGTTATACGCTATGAGAGGTCCTTCTTCTCTTTTTTTTGGTTTATGACTCTTCGGATTGTATGCTGAGCTATACCGTGGTTATCTTGACGGCTAAGGTATTGGGAGACCAGACTTCCCACAGGCCCTATTAGACTGATGCAAAACAGTCTTTTCATCTGGTAAGCAGGCAATCTTATCCTTCCTCACGGGTGTATTGGTGACAGCTTACCTCACATCAATCAAGAGTCTTTCACATTGTCTGCACAATCCACTTCTCTTTCACAAGGAAAATTACTGGATAGAGTCATATGAACTTTGTTTCGTGGCTTTTTAAGACTTTTTCTTCATATATCCATCTGCATTTTTATGTTTTTTCCTATTCTGGCTATATTTTCAGTTTATTCCAGAATGACTTTTTTTGTTTATTATTAATTTATATGAGCACAATATCACTCACTAGCGCTGCACTGTTTTTTTCTTTTTTATGTTACCAAGTTGTTGTACACAATTTAGTGCTAGCAGCTATTTACATTTATAATTCAATATTTAATTTAGCGCAGCGTCAACCTTTTGGTTTTTGTTTATTTGTATTATTATTTGTTATAATTATTTATAATTATTTATTATATTATAATTTATAATTTTGTTTTTAAAAAAAATGTCATACCCGGGATGCCTATTAGTCTCTTGTTTGGTCAGATTTAAGTGAGTTACAGACCTACAATATAAAACACCAAATTTCCTTGCAAATAATGGTACCGCTTTCAGCACCTTTTTTCTGAAATAATCATACCGCCAGGGAGGTTAAAGGGTCACTAAAGGAAAAACTGTTTACAGGGTATAGAGACATAATAGTTAACTGATTCCTTTTAAAAATGATTAAAAATAGATAAAAACCAATCATATAATGTACCTACAGTTTAGTCTTTGCTGTTGTTTCTTGGTTCTCTGATGTACAGAGCCAGAGAGCCAATAGAGGGCAGTGATGGTTTGTAAAACGAAACTGGATTGGTGCTGAGGGGTTTTAGACACACAGTAATCACACCTTGATTAGTGACTACAGAGAGAAATCTCCCAGTCAGGAAACAGGCAACCAGGAAGTGTCCAGAACAGAGAGGAATTACAGCAACTTGAGAGCAAAAACGGACAATGAGGACATGAAACCAGGACTGCAGTAAGGTAAAGGAAGCTATTTAGCTAAAAAAAAATACTTTAGTGATCCTTTAAAGTGAAACAATAAAAGTGAAATATTCCTTTGAATTTCATACCTGGGGGTGTGTATAGTATGCCTGTGAAAGTAGTGCATGTTTCCCGTGTTTAGAACTGTCCCTGCACAAAATGTAATTTCTAAAAGAAAAAAAGTAATTTAAAACTACTTGCGGCTATTCATGAATTGTCGGGTCCCGGCAATACAGGGAAAAATAAAATGGCGTGGGGTCCCCCCCAAAAATCCATACCAGGCCCTTATCCGAGCACGCAACCTGGCAGGCCGCAGGAAAAGAGGGGAGGGTGAGAGAGCGCCCCCCCTCCTAAACTGTACCAGGCCACAAAGGCCTCAACATGGGGAGGATGTCCCCATGTTGATGGGGACAAGGCCCTCATCCCCACAACCCTTGCCCGGTGGTTGTGGGGGTCTGCGGGTGGGGGGCTTATCTAAATCTGGAAGCCCCCTTTAACAAAGGGGACCCCCAGATTCCGCCCCCCCCCCCCTATGTGAGGTGGTACGGAATGTAGCCCTACCATTTCACAAAAGAAAATGTCAAAAATGTTAAAAACCACACAGACACAGTTGGGAGAAGTTCTTTATTAAAAATAAAAAAATAAAAAAAACATTCCAGCGTTGTAATCCATTCTCGATGTCCTGCGGTAATCCATTCTCCAGCGATGCTCCAGTCTCCACTCCACACGAAACCCCCATAATGCGTGTAAGAGGGGACGGGGTCACCCGTCCACGTCATCGGGTAACCCCCAGCTTTCTCCGGCAAGCAGGGGTTACCCAATGACGTGGGCGGGTGACCCCGATCGTGACATCACGGGGCGGGGTCACCCGCCCACATCATTTGGTAACCCCCGCTTCCCGGAGAAAGCTGGGGATTACTTAATGACGTGGACGGGTGACCCCACCCCCTCTTACGCATCATGGGGGTTTCGTGTGGAGTGGAGACTAAAGCATCACTGGAGAATTGATCACCGCGGGACATAGAGAATGGATTACAACGCTGGAATGTTTTTTTTATTTTTTATTTTTAATAAAGGACTTCTCCCAACTGTGTGGTTTTTAAAAATGTTGACACTTTCTTTTGTGAAATGGTAGGGGTACAATGTACCCTGTTACTAATTCACATAGGGGGGCTGGAATCTGGAAGCCCCCTTTGTTAAAAGGGGCATCCAGATTTTGATAAGCCCCCCGCCCGCAGACCCCCACAACCACCGGGCAAGGGTTGTGGGGATGAGGCCCTTGTCCCCATCAACATGGGGACATCCATCCTGTGGCCTGGTACGGTTCAGGAGGAGGGCCACTCTCTCAGCCCCCACTCTTTTCCTGCGGCCTGCCAGGTTGCGTGCTCAAATAAAGGTCTGGTATGGATTTTTGCGGGGAACCCCACGTCATTTTTTTTTTTAAATTGTGCAGGGTTCCCCTTAATATCAATACCAGACCTGAAGGGCCTGATATGGAATTTGGGGGGGACTCCCACGCTTTTTTTTTTGCAGTTTTTTTTTTCAATGACTTTGATCTGTATTGCCGGGACCCGACAATCCATGAATAGCTGCGAGTAGTTTTAAATTACTTGTTTTCTTTTTAGAAATTACATTTTGTGCAGGGACAGTTCTAAAGACGGAAAACATGCGCTACTTTACAGGCATACTATAGACACCCCCCAGGTACGAAATTTAAAGGAATATTTCATTTTTATTGTTTCACTTTTAACATTATTAAAATCACTGCTCCCGAAAAAAACTGCAGTTTTTAAAACTTTTTTTGCATTGATACATGTCCCCTGGGGCAGGACCCGGGTCCCCATACACTTTTTATGACAATAACTTGCATATAAACCTTTAAAATGAGCACTTTTGATTTCTCCCATAGATTTTAAAAGGGTGTTCCGCGGCTTTCCGAATTTGCTGCGAACACCTTAAATTGTTTCAATGTTCGCCGAACATGCGAACAGCCAATGTTCGAGCCAAACTCATGTTCGACTCGAACATAAAGCTCATCCCTACTACATAAGTTTTACATGTATATCTGCCATCTTCAGATTTATCTATTCTTTAGAAAGTGCACATCATGTTAGAGATTTTCTCTTCCTGTTCAGCACTGGGAGTGGATTCTTGGCATAAAGCCAAGACAGCCGATTGGAGGAAAGGCACACCCCTCCACATAGGCAGAGACTAGCAGAGCTGAGCTGTGACAAATCAAGTTCTCTGCTAATCTATTTATAGTAACCTCACTGGACACAAATTTCAGGCTGGTTTTATCTTGGTTGACAGAGAACTCGTCAGAAGTTATCATGCTGATAACAGAGCAATGAAACAGAAGAAAGACATGGGACTTGGGGCTTTGGAGAGAGATAAGAAAACACTACAGATACAGTATATGTGCTTAGGTCAAATTTCATGAATCAGGTTTACATCCACTTTAAAGCACTGTTTAAACCTCTTTATCTTTTGGTGAGGTCAAAAGTGGAGGTGAGCATGTAATTTGTACTTTTGGTGGATGCAAGCATTGGCACATATTTTTCAACAGTTGGAAGATATTCTTTCATGTTTGTCCCGTTAGTGATCTACTGTACTTGCACTAATGTGTATAGACTGTAGTAATTTGGACTTTATGTATGAGTTTTTTTATGAGTTGCGATACACAGGTATTTTGTAAACTGTGTATTTTGAGGGTGTTGTGAAATCACCTTGCAATAATTGTTTTCTAAGTGTCTTATTCACACTGCAACACAGCCCAGAGCAGTACAGTGACATGAAGTCACTATTTTGCACTTCAAATACAATTTGTTTGAAAAAAAAGGAGTGTAACTAAAGGAGTCGCACACCACACCAACCACTACTGTTGACTCACTTCACCCGGAACGAACAGCTGCTGCACAGTAAACCAATGAAATTTGACTGTGTGGAAGCTATCAATTTAATGTGAATGGGCCCTAAGAACCAATCCAGGTTCTACTGCACTTTTCAGTGCTGTCATTCTAGCAATGAGCATGCATGAGTAGAGAATAGAGAGATGATTGCATTAGTTTATTGCTGCTTGTTCATTAACAAGATGGGATGGGTTTATTCATATTTTCTAGGTCATAGTGCATTCATGGGCACCAGGCCAGACTGTGTTGCTGCAGTGTAGTGTGCAGGAACGTCCAAAAGTCTGAAACGTGTTAACAGTTGCTGTACCCATCTGTCTTTTATGGAGCATGGAGTTATAGATCATCTTCTACTAATTATTTTGTTGGCAGCTCAGTGACTGCCCATCCAGCTCAGGAGGGCTCCTGCATAATTTGGGCTAGTAGCACCTTTTTTTTTCCTTCTGGAAGTCCACAAGGCATTTCTTTGTTTGGTAGGAGTGCCTAAGTGACATGCTTTGGCAGGTGAAGCAGTTTTAGTTTGTGTGTTTGTGCGTAACAACTGTTTATTTAGCCCTCTGCCTAAAGAACAGCTTTAACAGTGTGTATTATGCATGTTTACCCCATATGAATTCAGCCATACACAAACAGATGAACATAGGTACAGTATTGTTTAACAGTGCCATCATAAATTATGATCAATCTATTTGAAGATTCAAATTACCTTTACTTGCTGCCTCATGAGCAGGTGAAGGAAGACAGGTCTCCAGGTATGCCTTTGCACCATATTCCAATAGCAGCTCCACACAACTTGCACTGCCTCTTGAACATGCATTAAACAAAGGAGTCACTCCATCAATAGTTGTAGCATTCACCTAAAACATATCAAAGGATGTCTTGGGATAGACATGAAGTAATAAGCTTTAAAGGAACACATGTGCTTACTCAAAGGTAGTGATAGCAGAATCTGCCTGGGTTTCCTTCACCAAGGGTTTGGCGAATCTTGTTTGATCCTGAACTTGGATGAAAATTCTATTGAAGTCTATATGGATTTACATTTTTTTTAATTCTGCCCATTTTTACAGCTAATAGGCAAACTACTCTCAAAAACGCATAGGATTCTGAGTATTGTCATAGGGGACATGAACCAATGCCGATTTTTTTTTTTTTAAATGTCATACTGAGAGGATATTCTCATGTGACTTCATGGAGAAAATTGAAAATACACAAATTCTTAAATAACATGTTTGGAGGATGCCTTAAAGTTGTCTGTAGTATTAGGGAACAGTGCAGTTTTCAGTCTTAGCAACACCGACAGCATATATTTAACTATGGAATTCATATATATATATCTTTTACAGTTAGCTTGGCTTACATACACTATATTACCAAAGTTATTGGGATGCCTGCCTTTACACGCATGTGAAATTTATTGATATCCCAGTCTTAGTCTGTAGGGTTCAATGTTGAGTTGGCCAACCCTTTGCAGCTATAACAGCTTCAACTTTTCTGGGAATGCTGTCCACAAGGTTTTGGAGTTTGTTTATGGGAATGTTTGACCATTCTTCCAGAAGCTCATTTGTAATGTCCGGTACTGATGTGAACAAGAAGGCCTGGCTCGCAGTCCCTGATCTAATTCATCCAAAAGGTGTTCTATCTGGTTGAGGTCAGGAGTCCATGTCTTTATGGACCTTGCTTTGTTCACTGTTGTGCACTTATGTTGGAACAGGAAAGTCCATCCCCAAACTGTCCCCACAAAGTTAGAAGCATGAAATTGTCCAAAATGTCTTGGTATGCTGACGCCTTAAGAGTTCCTTTTACTGGAACTAAGGGTTCAAGTCCAACCCCTGAAAAACAACCCCACGCCACAATCCCCCCTCCACTAAATGATTTGGACCAGTGCACAAGCAAGGTCCATAAAGACATGGATGAGAAGGGTGGTTCTCAAGTTTAGTAGAGAGAGGCTGTGGCTTTGCTATAAGAGTTAAGATACTACAGAGGATACTGGAGAGTAAAACGACAGTTAAGAGTTATATTTGGGGATAACAGGCCAAAATGTACTAGACACAAAGAATGCAGGAATGTATTTTACTACAGAAATTAGGAGACTGCAAATGATACAGTAGTGTAAATATGGCCAGCAGCAAGACAATTTTAATGAGGGACCAAATATTCTATAAACAAAGGGCACAGGCTTGGGGTTCATACAATCAGTCCACAATTCCAAGTTCTTAATTTTAACTTGATGTTATTATATTTTTAAAGGGTATCTAGGCCCAAGAAAATAACTTTAAAGAAGTATAGCAAAATTTGTTTTGGCTATATTTCTGGTATAGATCATGGGAGTGCAGTTTGTGTCACAGAGTCGATCCAGGCTCTGAAAAGATCCGAACCATATGGTTGGTATCCACACAGATGCCTGGACTGGTAGCTGGCTCAGCCGCTCCTGCACCTCCACAGCCCAGCACTTCAGTGAAAGCTGGAGGGGCAGAGCAGAGATCCAGTGACTGACAGTCACCTGCTCTCTGGAGCCTGAAGACCAAGAGCTGAGCGAGCGATCAGCTGTGTTTGATCACGCAGTTCTCACTATTATGCCGCATACATACGATCGGAAAAAGTCAGACGGAATTTTTTCATCGGATATTCCGATCGTGTGTGTGCCCCATCTGAGTTTTTCCTTCGGAAATTCCGATGGACTTAGAAGGAGAACATGTTCTCTTTTTTTCCGACATAAGACATTTCGTTCGTCTGTATGGAACTCTGACTGAGAAATAAACATGCATGCTCAGAATCAAGTCGACGCATGCTCGGAAGCATTGAACTTCATTTTTCTAGGCTCGTCGTAGTGTTGTACGTCACCGCGTTCTTGATGGTCGGAATTTGGTGTGACAGTGTGTATGCAAGACAGCTTGAATGGAATTCCGTCGGAAAAATTTGTCTGAGTTTATCCCGATGGAAAATACGATCGTGTGTACGGGGCATTAGAGCTGCATCCACATAGGTGCGCATTTTTTTTTTACCTGAACCCATACTTCTTTTATTATAATGCATTGTTTCTATAGAGAAGCTATGTGGTAACCCTAAGCTTCTTGTCCCTGATTTGGTCTATACAACAACTTCCCTTCTTCTCATCTCCACAACAGAGGGGGAGGGTGTTCTGTACTTCACAGAGTTTACCTTGGCAGGGCTGATAACACTGCTTAAGATTTTAGGGCAGCACAGATAGAGTGTATAGGAAGTAATGGGCTCATCAGATTTCTAGTTAGACCAACTGGTCATTTTTTATTGGTGTGTAACACGCACCCTAACTTTAAGAGGGAAGTCTCAGGAAAAAAACTTTCCACAGCCCCCGGCGTATAACACGCAGGCACAGTTTACCCTCTATTTTCAGGGTAAAACAGTGAGTGTTATACGCCAATAAATACAGTATATATATTAAAACTCTTTAAACTGTGCTTCATTGCACTGACTTGTATTGTTGTATGACACAACTTACATGTGCTCCAGCTTCCAGTAGTGTTCTTGCACATCCAACATGATCTCCCAGGCAGGCTTCATGTAGTGGGGTCACATGGTCAATGGTTAAAGTGTTGACATTGTAGCCCTAAAGGTACAAAATTGCACATCACAGTCAACTAGTTAGCAGTACACTCACAGAGGTTTATCAATCTTGATGCACAGTAAGGCAGTATGAAATAGGAGAATGATAAGAGGTGAGATTGCAGAAATCCCCCCATTACTGTTTAGCACTATGCTGATATAAAACACATTCCTGACCACTTCCTAATTAATCTATCTTGATAGATCCCCCTAACAGTATACATTATGCTTACATAAATGCAGTTAATAATTGGGAAGCTCTCAGTAGAAAAACATGATTCCATTGTTTTTCTACTGAAGGTAGACAGTAGTGTGATAATGGCACTCTCAGGCTCATACTGGCCATACATGGATCAAAATTCCCTAGTCTCTGCTGAACCAGACAAATTTCCGATCCATGTATGGGAAGAGGTGGTTACACAGAAGTTGATGTACTGATCAACTTCTGTACAACTGCCTTGTCGGAAAATGTTCAGTCTATCAGCGCCACTGGCTATAGTGGCAGTGCTGATCAGTGTATTCTGAAGTTTTCCTGCCATCAGAATACATTAGCTCAGCAGGAAGGATTCCCCCATCCACCGCAAATGTGTGAGTTGGGGCATTAAGTCATTGTTTTTTTTTTGCTCAACAGACTGATTTAAAGGGGAGTTCCACCCACAATTTCACTTTTTAAATATAAATACCCCTGTAATACACAAGCTTAATGTATTCTAGTAAAGTTAGTCTGTAAACTAAGGTCCGTTTTGTTAGGTTGTTACAGCATTTAAATAGTTTATAATCTAGAAATAGACCGTGGCCATCTTAAGTGTGGGCATCATGAAGCCAGACTGTATGACTTCCTGGATTTCAGCTTTGCATATCTCGCACATGCTCAGTGCACAAGCAATGTAATAGGTTTCAGTCAGGTTTGCAAGGACTACTGGGAAACATGATGCCTATCCCAGAAACCCTTGCAAATAGCCTAGGCAAATAAGGAGGAGGAAGTAATGAAGGACTACAAAATAAAGGTATTTACAAGCAACAAATTAAATAAAAATTGTCCATTCTGAACACTATGAGATTAGAGCATGCAGCACAGACAAACATAAAAAAATGGGTGGAACTCCACTTTAATGAAAAATTAATCATCTGCCTTACCCTGAATGACAGTCACCAGCTCTCTGCTCACTGAAGACCAAGAACTGAGTGATTGGTGGTCTTTATTTGCTCAGTTCCCGGTCTTAGGCCCCATACACACGAGAGGATTTATCCGCGGATACGGTCCAGCGGACCGTTTCCACGGATAAATCCTCTCAAAGATTTCCGCAGATTTCTATGCGATGGAGTGTACACACCATCGCATTGAAATCCGCGCGGAAATCCTCCGCGCGGAAATCCTCTGGCGATGACGCAGACAAATCTTTCACCGCTCCAGGTGAGTCTCGCTTATCATTAAGGGCTGTTGAACCACCAGGGTGCCGGCGATGCTGATTGTAGCAAAAAAACGAAAAAAGTCTGGACTGCCGCACTCCAAAATGACTAAAACAAATTAAGTCTTTATTTTCAAATGCACATGCATTCACCGCAAACAAAAAGGTACAGTATTGGCCGACGCGTTTCACGCTGTACTTCAGCGCTTAGCCATGACTAAGCGCTGAAGTACAGCGTGAAACGCGTCGGCCAATACTGTACCTTTTTGTTTGCGGTGAATGCATGTGCATTTGAAAATAAAGACTTAATTTGTTTTAGTCATTTTGGAGTGCGGCAGTCCAGACTTTTTTCGTTTTTTTGCTCTGGCGATGACGTGTCGCGCCGTCGCCGCGATTATGACGCGGCGATGGGCGCGACGCTGTTATATAAGGAATTCCACGCATGCGTCAAATCATTACGACGCGTGCGGGGAATCCCTTTGGACGGATGGATCCGGTGAGTCTGTACAGACGAGCGGATCCATCCGTTGGAATGGATTCCAGCAGATGGATTTGTTGTGCATGTCAGCAAATATTCGATCTGCTGGAATCCATCCCAGAGGAGATTTCTCCGCGGAAACAGATCCGCTGGCGTGTACACACCATAGGATCTATCCGCAGAAACCCATTTGCTGGGATTTATCTGCGGATGGATTCTATCGTGTGTATGGGGCTTTAGAGGCAGCTTTGGACCAATGCTGCATCCACATAGGTGAGTATGATCCTACACTTTTCTTTAAATATGTACAGTCTTGAGAGAGAAAAAAAAGAAAGGGGGGACATGACTGAAAACTTTAAATATATTAGGGGAGCTAGCAGTGTGGCGCTTTAGAGCACAGACTATACTGCAGGCGGTCATGCCCACATTATTTGCTGTTTTATGCAACTTTTGTAAAGTTGCAAGTTTGTGCACTATTAGCCTTTTTTACTTCTCCAACATGCTATCATCTGTGCACTTAGGCCCGGATTCACAAACATTGGTGCATATTTATGCCGGCATAGCGTATCTAATATACGCTACGCCGACGTCGCGCAGAGAGGCAAGCACCGAATTCACAAAGCACTTGCCTCCCAAACTGCGCTGGGTTCCCTTGGCGTAAGCCGTCGTAGGTGGAAGTGGGCGTGAGCCATGCTAATGAGGCGTGACCCCATGCAAATGCTGGGCCGAGTGCCAGACAAGTACTTAAAAAGAACGGCGCATGCGCCATCCCGTGGATGTATCCCAGTGCGCATGCGCACAATTACGTCGAAACAACTGGCTAACATACGTTGACTCACTGCCTACGGTGTGAACATAACCTGCGCCCCTCTCCCTCATTTGCATATGTGCATAGAAAATCAATAGGAGCGGCGAATGCGCCCAGCGTAAATATACGCCCACGATACAACGGCGTAGGCAAGTTACGTCGGTCGTAGGAAGCCTATTTTTAGGCGTATCTCAGATTGTGGGCACGGCGCATAGATACGACGGCGCATAGTTACACTTACGCGGCGTATCTGGAGATACGTCGGCGTAAGTGCTTTGTGAATTCGGGCCTTAGTGTCTAATGTGAATCCCAGCGACTGACCACTGAGCTGAATTACCCTGGTGGGGACACGCGCATATAGATCCTGTTAGGATCTGGTAAGCTTCCATCTATTATATCCTTAGCACGGTGGTGAAGCACTTTTGGATGAGTTTGCGTGGTACTTTCACTTATGTATTGTTTTGGTTGGACACTGTCATTTGACATAGTAGATGATTCATGGATGGATTAATTCACCTTATATACACGTTTTTTGTCATTAAGGTTGTTTTAATATAACTATCATTTTGAACACATCGACAAGAGGTTCTTTACACCAGTAATTTTAATTTCAGGATTTTTGTTTTTCGGGCTTTGTTTCACTGTTTTGTAGAATTTATTTGTCATTTTGCATTATTTGTTCACGATAAGCCTATGAGCTTATGCACTTACGTTTGACAGCACACTTCACACACATTTCCATCATTTTTGAATCCCAATTTTCCAGGTATTTTTTAGTGCAGCAGACGTTTAGCATATTAGCCAGGCAAACCCTTTTTCATTTGTGTAATATAAGAGGTATAAATCTTCAATATAGACACATGATCATGAACAAGGGGACATGACCTTAAATAAGTTGTAAAGGCAGAAGGTTTTTTTTTATCTTAATGCATTCTATTTTATTTTCTCACATGCACCAATTTTCAATGTGGTTTTAATGGTCCATTAACTGCCATAAACAACACTGGTGTGAAGGAGCACTTGTCAAACATTACTTTTGATGAGCATGTTAATAAATTTATAATAATTAAAACCAACCTGTGAAAGCAATGTTTTCAGAGCAAGTAGACGTCCCTGGCTTGCTGCCTCATGCAATGGAGATCGATCTGCCCAGGATCCTAAAAAAGGACACAACAGCAAAACAAGGTGAACAACTCTCTTCCATTGTAAAGTGTTTTTTTTTTTCTGTTTTTTTTTAAAACTCACAATGAACCTTTATCTATGTGGGATGTCCTGGTTCTGTCACATACTGTATTCAGAAGAATACAATTTCTGTAATTTACAACATAATAGTACAATATCACACACAGGTTTAAGGTATATTGTATTGAGTTCCAGATTATATCATAAAGCTTTCAAACAACAACTGCCCAAGCTATTTGAAATATATATGCTTTGAAAAACAGATGTAGGATGAATCACAACAGGAACCCCTCTATTGCGGTCTATTATTGCCTTAAAAGTGTGCGATTGATCAGTATGATTATATCGAAAACTATAAAATTCACTCAACAGAGCAGCAAAAATGGATTTATCGCTGTTGGGTCAGAAATGAAGGGAATTAAAGTGGTTGTAAACCCCAGTCATGAAATTTGAACTAAGCACATATGTATATCTGTAGTGTTTACTTGTCTCTCGCTGAAGCTCTAAGTGTTGTTTCTCTCTGGTGCATCATTCCTCTGTTATCAGCATCTTCTGAGAAGTTTTCCAACACATGAAATAACGTGACCTAAAATTTGAGTCTGGGAGGGTTTACATCCCTTTAGACATGTTTTCCTATTGGGATTATGAGGTCTGTCTATGTCCACTCTGCATAAACTGAGCAGACATGGACCTGTCATGCACCCTACTCTGCACCAGTCAGCAGGGGATC
This sequence comes from Rana temporaria, assembly GCF_905171775.1. Lineage (NCBI taxonomy): Eukaryota > Metazoa > Chordata > Amphibia > Anura > Ranidae > Rana > Rana temporaria. The sequence goes on from NC_053489.1 coordinate 551,961,037, forward strand.
CCCGGAAAGATCCCCTGCTGATCAGAATGGCAGATGCCCGTGTGAAAGGGCCCTAAATGCTGGCCACACATACAGGGAGTGCAGAATTATTAGGCAAGTTGTATTTTTGAGGATTAATTTTATTATTGAACAACAACCATGTTCTCAATGAACCCAAAAAAACTCATTAATATCAAAGCTGAATATTTTTGGAAGTAGTTTTTAGTTTGTTTTTAGTTTTAGCTATTTTAGGGGGATATCTGTGTGTGCAGGTGACTATTACTGTGCATAATTATTAGGCAACTTAACAAAAAAAAAATATATACCCATTTCAATTATTTATTTTTACCAGTGAAACCAATATAACATCTCAACATTCACAAATATACATTTCTGACATTCAAAAACAAAACAAAAACAAATCAGTGACCAATATAGCCACCTTTCTTTGCAAGGACACTCAAAAGCCTGCCATCCATGGATTCTGTCAGTGTTTTGATCTGTTCACCATCAACATTTCGTGCAGCAGCAACCACAGCCTCCCAGACACTGTTCAGAGAGGTGTACTGTTTTCCCTCCTTGTAAATCTCACATTTGATGATGGACCACAGGTTCTCAATGGGGTTCAGATCAGGTGAACAAGGAGGCCATGTCATTAGTTTTTCTTCTTTTATACCCTTTCTTGCCAGCCACGCTGTGGAGTACTTGGACGCGTGTGATGGAGCATTGTCCTGCATGAAAATCATGTTTTTCTTGAAGGATGCAGACTTCTTCCTGTACCACTGCTTGAAGAAGGTGTCTTCCAGAAACTGGCAGTGGGACTGGGAGTTGAGCTTGACTCCATCCTCAACCCGAAAAGGCCCCACAAGCTCATCTTTGATGATACCAGCCCAAACCAGTACTCCACCTCCACCTTGCTGGCGTCTGAGTCGGACTGGAGCTCTCTGCCCTTTACCAATCCAGCCACGGGCCCATCCATCTGGCCCATCAAGACTCACTCTCATTTCATCAGTCCATAAAACCTTAGAAAAATCAGTCTTGAGATATTTCTTGGCCCAGTCTTGACGTTTCAGCTTGTGTGTCTTGTTCAGTGGTGGTCGTCTTTCAGCCTTTCTTACCTTGGCCATGTCTCTGAGTATTGCACACCTTGTGCTTTTGGGCACTCCAGTGATGTTGCAGCTCTGAAATATGGCCAAACTGGTGGCAAATGGCATCTTGGCAGCTGCACGCTTGACTTTTCTCAGTTCATGGGCAGTTATTTTGCACCTTGGTTTTTCCACACGCTTCTTGTGACCCTGTTGACTATTTTGAATGAAACGATTGATTGTTCGATGATCACGCTTCAGAAGCTTTTCAATTTTAAGAGTGCTGCATCCCTCTGCAAGATATCTCACTATTTTTGACTTTTCTGAGCCTGTGAAGTCCTTCTTTTGACCCATTTTGCCAAAGGAAAGGAAGTTGACTAATAATTATGCACACCTGATATAGGGTGTTGATGTCATTAGACCACACACCTTCTCATTACAGAGATGCACATCACCTAATATGCTTAATTGGTAGTAGGCTTTCGAGCCTATACAGCTTGGAGTAAGACAACATGCATAAAGAGGATGATGTGGTCAAAATACTAATTTGCCTAATAATTCTGCACTCCCTGTACATTTGGCATACATTTTTTCGCTATGTTTACATCCACAATTACAAACACTCAGGAAATATTCACAGCAACATTACTTTACGCCCTTTTATGTTGTATAATTGAACCTAAAGATCTTGTAGTAAAAAAGAAAAAAGAAAGAATCTCTGTACATATGACAACAAGGGAACGAAAAGAGCACCTAATGAACCTTACATTAATTGCTCATAGAGTGGTCATTGGTTCCTTATATGTTTGTTTTCTGATTGTTTTTGAACATGAAATGGTTTAAAGCAGTGCTTTCAAATCTTGTCTCCAGGTTCCCCCAAAAATGCATGTTTTGAATGTAATCTTACCTTTGCACAAGTGGAATATTTAGGGGCATATTTATAAAGCAATGAATCGGACATTCAGCAAACATTCACTGAATGTAAATCTTTCTGGTATATGTATTTTAAGTGACAGTAATGGTTTAAAATTCACTTTTTTGCCATAGGCAGAATTCTAAAATCTGACATTTACGTTTACAGTAGGTGAGGGGATATCATTGCATTGTGCTGTATTTCCATTTATGTATCTACTCACTTCCTGTCTTCTGTGTGAAATGAGGTTACAATAGGTTCCTCACTAAACTTGGTTTCATAAACCATTGCATACATAGGGGTAAATGTAGTAACATAATGTACCTTACAGCTGTTTTTAAGGCCAGCACAGGGGACTCAGTTCTACTATGCAGTTATGTAGATAGCAATAGCTTTGACACATAAGTGTGGATACATTGGATGTATGTTACTGTAGTACTCCTGCAGGAGCCACAGGAATTACTTGTCTAGGTATTCCCAACTTCTGCCCAGCAGCTTGGCACATAACAGCTGCAGCATGCCCAGCAGCTTGGCACTCTAGTAGTAGAGACATTAGAGCAAAGTCCCTTTAAGCAGGAACGTGTCTGGACAGAGCACTTCAGAACATAAGCTGGTGGCTAGGCACCAGAGGAGTAGCTAAAGCACAAGGTCCACAAGATCTTTCAATGTCTGTACTCACAAGGCCCAAGGACAGATTGAGCCTCCTTCCATTCTTCCAAGTGATGCCCTCCAGTGATATCAGACAGATCTATGGCGAACATCTACCCTTAGCCAGCTTCTACTAAGCACCCTGGTCTGTGCATTCCACCCCTCAGGTCGCCCACCCGACTCCTCCTCACTGCAGTCTGTGCTTCCCAGTATGCCTTCAGAGCCTGCCTCTATGGGATAGGTTGGGGTTGTATCAATATTCATGCTGTCATCTGCATAGCTCCACACCTATCATCCAGAAACTTCTCAAGTTGCCTGGATACTGATGGAACTATCCAGCAGACTCGCAGCAGCAGATCACAAAGATCAGACCTAATTAAGTGATTACAGCTCACTGGATGCAGTGAGCCAAGCTATGCTTTTACCTTAACCAACATTTAGGCTTCATTTCCATGGACGTTTTAAAAAACGGGCTGTAAAGCTAGTACAGACGCTAGGAAAAAAGCATCGTTTTTAACGCAATTTTTTTCCGTGTTTTGCATTGAATTTAATGCCCGTTTTGCCGCGTTAGTTTTCAGTCGCGTTTTTCTGTTTCTATTCAAAATCAATGGTTCCCTATGGGAGCCCATTGATTTGAATAGAGGTTGCACCAGAAGTCGGATCAAGATGATCCCACTTGCGGGGCGACTGGTGTGCAGAGAATCTTGAAGGGGAACCCCGCGCAAATTAAAAAAAAATTGTGTGAGGTCCCCCCCCCCCCCAGGATGATACCAGACCCTTCGGTCTGGTATGGATTTTAAGGGGAACACATACGCCGGAAAAAAAACGGCGTGGGGGTTCCCCCAAAATCCATACCGGACCCTTATCCGAGCATGCCGCCTGGCCGGTCAGGTATGGGGGTGGGGATGAGCGAGCGCCCCCCCTCCTGAGCCATACCAGGCCGCATGCCTGGTACCCCCGGTTCTTCTCCCGCTCTCTGGTGCCTTCTTCGGGGCTGGCCGCTGCTATCTTCTTGCAGCTCTTTTACTAGCAGCTGCCAGCCCGCTCCAGTCTTCCTCGTCGCCTTCTGCCTTCTGCCTTCTGCCTTCTTCTTCCGATGTTGCCACAACGCTCCCTCCCACTGTAATGCCGGGTGTGCGGTGCGCAATGATTTATATAGGCCTCTTATGACGTCACAGTCCCATCATGCTCCGGGTGGTGACGACACCACCCGGAGAATGCTGGGACTCTGACGTCATAAGAAGCCTATATAAATCATCTTGCACCGCACACCCGGCATTACAGCGGGAGGGAGCGTTGTGGCAACATCGGAAGAAGAAGGCAGAAGGCGACGAGGAGACCGGAGCGTGCTGGCCGCTGCTAGTAAAAGAGCTGCAAGAAGATAGCAGCGGCCAGCCCAGAAGAAGCTGCAAAAACGCTCAGAAAAGTGGCTGTAAAAACTTCAGTGGAAATTAAGCCTTAAAGCCACATTGTCTACAGTGGAGACTAAAATGACCTTTCAAAAACACATATAACACTTATCTAACTATCCTAGCACCAACCTAGGAGGATGCTACATTATGTTTGGGAACCCCATATATGAAACTGGGGGCAAGATTTAAAAATTATTTGATGGTGCATAGAACGCATGAAGGTTAAAAAAAACTTTTGCCTTTACAACCACTTTAACAAAGAATATGCTGTACTTAGAATGCTGTAGTTAGGAGTAAGAAGTGTAAAACACAATGAGGGGAATTTATCAAAACTGGTGCAGTCAGAATATGGAACAGCTGCATCATGACAACCAATCAGCTTCTATCTTCAGCTTGTTTAGCTTTAAAAATGAAAGCTATGAGCTGATTGGCTGCCATGCACTGCTGCTCCATATTCTGTCTGCTCTGGTTCTGTTAAATTCCCCTAAGGGCTCATTCAGATAGGCACTGTATGCTGAGCCACTTTTTGCTGCATCTGTATCCACCAGGGAGCTTCACCTATAGAAGTGGGTGCACAGATCTGAAAGAAGAGACTGTGTGTTCGGATACATGCATCCCTTCCTGTCTGCATGCCAATTTATTTTTATTTTTTTAAAGGAGGAATGAGGAAGGGGGAGGGGGAAGTGGAATAGTGTACCTGGAAAGGGTGCAGAACATAAGTAGGGGGTCCCAGGACCGGAAACCTAGTAAACACTGGTGCTTGAAAACGTTAGTATTAATAGCATTAATTGCTGATAGTGGGTGTAGGGGGCAATGCAGTAATCCCATTAAGGCCTCACAAGGCGATAGCCAATGGTAGCCTGAAGATAAATAAAAAAGGGAAAAGAAAAGAAGGGGGGGGGCATTAAATGGCCATTAACCAGGCCATCCACGGGTCAGGAACATAGCAGCACAGGTGGGTGCGACTTACTTGAAACTTGGTGGAGCAGGGAATGTCCTGGGACCTGGCGTCCATCACATCCTAAGCGGGACAAAGCCTACTTATAATTATTGATAGCATTATATGTAGCATGCAATCTGATTTTCTTTAAATCGGAAATATTCAGCCAAGTAATGCCAACGGTAAATATTCAAGGGATAATGCTGTGCAATTAGAAAATAATTAGGAAAACAAAAATTATTGCTGATTTGACAAACCTGAATCAATATCCAAGACAACACCCGCTGCATTCCAAACACCTTCATTTCTTTCCTCAAGGACATTGATAACTGATTTCTAAAGAAGTAGGCCACAGAAAATGGTTCTTAAATAGTAAGCTGCCAAAAACAACATGGCGCGTTTTGCTTTGAAGACACTTCGGTAAATGACAGGAATGTCTATGGTACACATACACAGGCATACACAAATTCACTGTATAAGCAAGTACGGCAATTTTAAAAGCCAAAAATACAGTGGCAGAAAAAATCATGGGCCTTTTTGGGGATATCTGTGACACTGTTTACATTTACAACCTTCAAAGATGTAATACTTTCCGAAGAAATCTGGAAAATATATCAATTACGGGACCAATTAAGACACACGCTCAAGCAAATAGCTTTAACAAAAATGTTCTGCATTGTACAATCCTATGTCCATTACTGTAATGTAATTAGTTTAAATTCCATGGCCATTTACTTTGTCACATATCACTAACCTTACATGGGTTGATCTCCCAATTTCTATGCCTAAATCAAAATTCAAAGCAATTCTTTATACTTACATACATTATTCTTCAAAAAAGAAAATTAGGACATTCAAAATAAATAAGCCCTTGGTAGAAAGCTAAAAGAGATCAAACGATAAGAAACCTAAAACATGGGGAGCGGAGGGAGTAATCATGAAAAGCAATAATGACTTTGGGTCACTAAGGTTGTAGCTTATGCTGGGCTGCAAGCTATTTTTAGTCTGACAACATGATCTAAGTCATCTGAGGTATAAAAGTGTGACAGCAAATGCAGCACTTCTCAGTAAACAAACTAGACAGAGCACAAAGCAAATAAATAGATTTATACATTACCTAGATCACCGTCTCCCCACGGCACCTCCAGGTATTCACCATGTACCAAAAAAGCACTCATCTCAGTACTATATTAGGCTCCTTTTAATTGCATGACTTTGAGTGCTTAGTATGTAAGCTACGTCTGAGGAGCTGTGTAATTCAAGCCTTTTGCTAGTTAACCCCCTAAACTCAACCGCGCAGTATTTAACTGAATGATTCTTTGTATAAAGTAGGGAACAACTATAATTTGGATATATTGTTTGCTAGCATTTAATTGCAAAAGTATAAGAATAGCATTTCACAGATATCCTATAAAAGAATTGTTATTGCTAAAGGTGTAGTGCAGTTACAGGGAATTGTGCATTTTATAGACCCCCACCCCCCTAGGAACATCTACCGCATTACAGCACAGGCTACACCTTCCTACACTATGCTGCCAAATGCATGTACTGTCTTTACATCTTTATTTACATCTCCTTGTCCTAAAGTTTCACTGCTTGATTGCAGAAAAATATCAAAATTCCATGCTAATCTATATCACTTCATGGGTCATAATAACAGGAAAGCAGGTTTAGGCACAGTAACTTCATTACACAATGGTAAGAGACATTAGTTTTTAATCGGTGTGCATGTTGAGCATGGTAGGGGTTGAACAGAAACTGTACAATGTGGCATCTTAAAGCCTGTCTGGAGACATTTGCCGGTAGAAAAAATACCGGCCGAGATTCTGCCCATGTGTATGTCAGCCAATGGCAGAGTGCACTGATCGGAGTGTTCTGGTGCGGTGGCTGTCCCCCTGACAGAACACAACAGCTCAGCAGGGGGAGATCACAGGACTAATTTGCATGGTTAGTACAGCGGCTTCTGACCAAAGCGGTCGTTTTTTAGTGTACTATGTATACCAGGCTTAAGGCTAGTACACACGTGCGAATGTTGGGTGACATCAGCCAGATCTAGAAAAAAAACAGCCGACATTCAGCCCATGTGTTATGGCAGTCGGTCGGATGAGCATGTTGGAAAACCAGCAGCCGACTGGCTCCCTATCAGCGCTCTCAGCCTTTTATAGAAATCAGAATTTTTTGGTCCCCAAACCAAAGTTCTGAAGGGCGGGGGCAACTGGACTATCTCAGTACAGATTTGAAAAGTAGAATCAGGTGTAGAACCACATAGATATAAAAATATTATGTTTTATTTATACAAAATAAATAAAAAGCAACACAAAATCATATACAGATTAAAAGCATAGTGGCAATCCATACATATCACCAGTATAAAGGTTCCCAAAAGGGGAGAATCACAGTGGGATAATGGGTCACGAAAGGCATCTCAACTAGTTTTGCGGTCTTTTGCTGCTTCGTCAATCTGATTAACAATTTAATCAGAAAACTATACAATTAATCAAATCAATAGTACAGTCTTAAGCCTCGTACACACGGCCGAGGAACTCGACGTGCCAAACACATCGAGTTCCTCGGCCAGTTCAGCACTGAAGCCGCCGAGGAGCTCGGCGGGACGAGTTCTCCCATAGAACAACGAGGAAATAGAGAACATGTTCTCTATTTCCTCGCCGAGCTCCTCGTCGGCTTCCTCGGCCGAAAGTGTACACACGGCCAGTTTCCTCGGCAGAATTCAGCCAGAAACTCGGTCGGAAGCTGAATTCTGCCGAGGAAACTGGTCGTGTGTACGAGGCCTTATACATAAAAAGCAGCAACAATATGATATACATGGGGAAAAGAAGAGCAGAGCTGCTTACCTATAGCCTCTGCCAAACCCGGGACAGTAGACACCACCAAAAAAAGGGGTCCCCAGTGGCGACTAGGGGGGACATGCCAACTAATGGACTAGCTATCTATGTAAACAATATAGAACAGTTGATACACATGACCAATGGGTGCGAGGAGTACATTATTTGCCGGTGTATAAGACAACCTTTCATACTTAAAAATATGGCTCAAAAATTTAGGTGTCGTCTTATACGCCGGATGCAGACTGCAGGCGTTCTCGGACGAGAGGACGTCCGTGATAGGCGGAACACTGAACACAGGCTCTGCTGGGAAACTCAGTGTTCCGCCTATCACAGAACAGCACGAGGAGGAGGCGCGGCTTTTAAAAAATGGACGCCCGCAGTCTGACTCACTCTGCCAGGCATAAAGGAATAAAGATTGGTGAGGTGAGGCAATGGCACGGTGAGGCAATGGCACAGTGAGGCAATAACACATTGAGGTGAGGCAATGGCACAGTGAGGTGAGGCAATGGCACAGTGAGGGGGGGGGGGGAGGGGTTGTCTTATACAGCGAGTATATCCCTAAACCAACATTTTAGCTGGAAAATTAGGGGGTCGTATTATACGCCCAGTCGCCTTATACGCCAGCAAATACTGTAATGGTGATTATAATGAAAGCAAAATGGAGAAATCCAGGTGTATGGTGAATAGTGGTGAGGGCGAGGGTTGGTGAAAGGAGAGAAGCAAGGAGAAACTTGGTGAAGGAGGAGGGGAGAGGAGAAAAGGGAGGAAAAAGGGGAGGGGAAAGGGAAGAGAAGGGAGGGGAAGGGGGAAGGGGAGGGGGAGAGAGGAAGGGAAGAAGAAAGAGAGGATGAAAAATTGGGAGGGGAAAAGAAAAAAGGGGGAGGGGGAGGATGGAGCACTGGCCAGAGTGTTCTGGCTGGGGGCCGCCCCCCTGTCAGAACACAATAGAACAGCAGGGGAGATCCAAAACGGAGCCGTCAGTTTTTTTCCGTTAGTGGTGTGTACTAGGCTTTATATATTATTACTATTAGTTGGAGATAGTAGATGCCATTGCTGCCCTCCTAACAATCTTAATTGCCTCGGTCTCTATTTCTTATAGTTTGAGTCACTGACCCCGGACAAGCATACAGCAAGAAAAGATTGAGGTCAAACTCCTGGTTCCTGGATCAGCATGACAGCCTGACAACTAGCATTTTCAAAACGCGGTAGTAAACTGTGCAAGCATTTTTTTTATTATTTATTTAAGGGCCCCCTGCATGTTTGTGCCTAGTGTTTCTTTCGTGTTTGCGTTCTCTGGCAATTTGAATGGCCGGGCTATGCTGATATCACTCCTGCACATGCTCACAGTAGTCTTTCGTGTTTGCGTTCTCTGGCAATTTGAATGGCCGGGCTATGCTGATATCACTCCTGCACATGCTCACAGTAGTCACCATTGCGGCATGGTGCTCTCTGCATTCACAGCACAATCAGTGTGCCCTGTACTGCGTGCCCCAGTGATGTCTTCAGCTGAAGCTGATGTGAATATTTACTAAACGGCACAAGTACAGCTTACCCGCAGGGCAAAGTTTGACTGAGTTTACTACCGCTTTAACATACAGAGTTTGTGAATTGAAAGTAAATTAGTACAATAATACCTTGGATTGCGAGCACAATTCCTTCTGGAAACATGCTTGTAATCCAAAGCACTCTTATATCAAAGTTAATTTACCCATAAGAAATAATAGAAACTTAGATGGTTCGTTCCACAACCATTTATTCATAAGTCCTTCAGTTTATAGTCCATATAAAATGATTATAGCGATGTGGCCGCCTCCACAAGGTGATTAGAAGCAAAATCCTGCAAGAGCTACAGAGTATAAAAGAGAAGAGAGGCGTCTCTAAATGTAGCAATATGGTTACATTTAATGAAGGTACAACATTTAGCAACTCACATGGTTGATGATTAAATAAGCACATCTAAGTATGCAGGGATCCGGGGCAAAGCTGTCCACAAAGACCATCCTCCGCACCACCGGCTCTCACTGCTGTCAGTCTGTAATTGTGACTAAGAAGACTACCCTGCAATAGGGTGATCTGAAGTAGAATAAGGCTTGAAGTGCTCATGGAGTGCAGCGTGGAAGGGATGATGTCGATGCGGAGGATGGTCTATGTCAGGCAAGGGCAAACTCTGCCCTCCAGCTGTTTTGAAACTATATGTCCCATGAGACATTGCAAGACCCTGACAATCACAGGCAATGACTCCTAGAGGCAGAGGCATGATGGGATTTGCAGTTTCACCACAGCTGGAGGGCTGAGATTGCCCACCCCTGGTCTATGTGAACAGCTTTACCCCGGATGTTTGCATACTTAGATGTGCCTGTTTTAATCATCAGCCATGTGAGTTGCTAAATGTTGTACCTTCATAAATGTAACCATATTGCTACACTTTGAGGCGCCTCTCTTCTATTTTATACCCAGTTGTGACATGACACTACTTATATCAAGACATCGCTTGTTTGTCAAGTCAAAATTTACAAAAAACAAAAACTTTGCTCGTCTTGCAAAACGCTCTCAAACCAAGGTACTCTTAATCCAAGGTTTTACTGTATCAATAAACATATGGTAATGCAAAATCAGGAGTTTAAAGTTTCAGACTAAACTGTGTATACAAGTTAAGCATAATAAAACATTTAATCGCAATGGCAAATAATCCCCCAAATGGACAAACGGTAGCTGATTTGTGCAGTGGAGCATTTAAAATCATATTATTATTCTTAGTATTTTATCTTCCATTTTTTTCCCAAAGAGAACAGAAAAAACATCCTGAAAGAAGAAATGGTTATTGGCATCCTATGGCAGGCCTGTAGGGCAATGCTGATTTACTGACCTTGGTTAGTGAGGATACCCCAGCTGGCACTTCTCTTTGCTGGATACTTTTCTGTGCTATCTACAGCCTTTTTCCTCTTGCGGCTACACTGTAGTGCAGGCTGTACAGCCATCCTTTCCCCTGAATATGGCTCGCTCTTCGGTGGTTTATCAGCTCTCCCAAGGCTAAATCTCCATGTGTTATTCCACCTAGAGAATGTTTGTGCTCAACGCAGAATGTCAGCAGCACAGTGAAATCTTTTCAGTAATACCTAACAGGCTGGGGCTGGTGGGTACTCAAAGGGGGAAGGGATGGACTGCACTAGTGCTTGCTATTTTTAAAACGGGGAGAATCAGCTTAGCTGCAGTAGGATCCAGCAGTTTGGCAGTGAAGAAGCAATGTCACATTTTTAAATAGAAAATGCAACGAAGGACAGGCAGTCCATCAAAGCGGTGTATCTCCCTAGCCCATGCTCTTACATAGCATTTACAGTATACATAATAATAATAATGTGTTTTTTCTGCTGTGAGAGGCAGTGGCAGTTGTGTGAATGTAGGCTTAACACGTCCACTGTCTTGCAGAATAAAAGTTGCATCAGAGCAGCTCATTTAAAATGCAGGAGCTGTATTGGAGTTTCTTTCCATGCTGGATGTCAGCCAGAAAGTGTTTTGCCATTTGTGCAGAGGCTTCACTTTACTTCCCATGAAAGACACAGCGTCTGTTTAATGGCCATGATTTATTTCTTGGCTGGAAATTTATGCAGTACATAATACAGATCACAACAATCTGGATCAAAGGGCGGTCAAAACTTTCAAACCGAATGCTTTACCATCAACAGAAAAACAGTCCTGACTACACTTCTGGTGGTGTACACAGTACACAATACAGTGCAGCCATAGTGTAGTTGCTACTACACTTCTGGTGGTGTACACAGTACACAATACAGTGCAGCAGTAGTGCAGTTGCTACTACACTTCTGATGGTGTATACAGAACAGTTCAGCCGTAGTGCAGTTTCTACTACTTTTCTAGTGGTGTACACAGTACACAATACAGTGCAGCCGTAGTGCAGTTTGTACTACTTTTTTTGGTGGTGTACACAGTACATAATACAGTGCAGCCATAGTGCAGTTACTACTACACTTCTTGTGGTTGTTTACACAGTACATAATACAGTGCAGCCGTAGTGCAGTTGCTACTACACGTTTGGTGGTGTACACAGTACACAATACAGTGCAGCCGTAGTGCAGTTGCTACTACTTTTCTGGTGGTGTGCGCAATACAGTGCAGCCGTAGTGCAGTTGCTACTACACTTCCGATGATGTACACAGAACAGTGCAGCCGTAGTGCAGTTGCTACTAGTTTTCTGGTGGTGTACACAGTTCACAATACAGTGCAGCCATAGTGCAGTTCTTACTACACTTCTGGTGGTGTACACAGTACCCAGTGCAGCTGAAGTGCAGTTGCTACTACACTTCTGGTGTTGTACACAGTACACAGAACAGTGCAACCGTAGTGCAGTTGCTACTATTTTTCTGGTGGTGTACATAGTACACAATACAGTGCAGCCGTAGTGCAGTTGCTACTACACTTCTGGTGGAGTACACAGAACAGTGCAGCCATAGTGCAGTTGCTACTACTTTTCTGGTGATATACACAGTACACAATACAGTGCAGCCATAGTGCAGTTGCTACTACTTTTCTGGTGATATACACAGTACATAATACAGTGCAGCTGTAGTGTAGTTACTACTACACTTCTAGTGGTGTACACAATACAGTGCAGCCATAGTGCAGTTGCTACTACACTTGTGGTGGAGTACACAGAACAGTACAGCCGTAGTGTAGTTGCTACTACTTTTCTAGTGGTGTACACAGTACACAATACAGTGCAGCCATAGTGCAGTTTCTACTACTTTTTTGGTGGTGTACACAGTACATAATACAGTGCAGCCATAGTGAAGTTACTACTACACTTCTGGTGGTGTACACAGTACATAATACAGTGCAGCTGTAGTGCAGTTGCTACTACACTTCTGGTGGTACACAGTACACAATACAGTGCAGTCGTAGTGCAGCCCCAAACTTACTCTAAATTTTTGATAATTTCGCTCAAATTTCAGGACCTCATGGTAACCCCTCTAAATCAAATGCGCTAAATATCTCTTTATCCCAATCGGACCTCCATCATGCTCAAAATTCCTTACCCTTTAATTGGGTTCCAAAACAACTCCCTTATTTAGGAGTTTAACTCACAGTCTCCCTTATAAATATATTTGCCGCTAATTATCTACCTCTACTGAAGCAAATCTGGCTTAATGAAGCTATGGACTTCCCTTCCATTGTCATGGATCGGAAGGATCAACGCAGTAAAGATGTCAATACTGCCAAAATTGTTATATTTATTTAGGGTACTTCCTGTCACATTACCATCCTACTTTCTAAGACTTACTCAACGTCATGTGCTTTATTTGGGGTACAACTAAACCTTGTGTACCTAAGTCCACGTTATACCTTCATAAATTGAGAGGAGGAATGGGACTACCCAACTTCTCCTCTTATTTTAATGCTGCACAAATAGCATCACTATCCAAATATCATACTACAGATGAAACACCTCATATATCTAATCCCATAACAAAACATTCTTTAGCTATTTGGGATAAATTTTAAAGTTCTCATATGCTCCAATCCCCACATAATCCCCTACTTTCCTTCCTTAAAGCGGGAGTTCACCCATTTGTAAAAAAAAAAAATTTCTCCCCTTAGCTTCCTGCTCGTTTTTACTAGGGGAATCGGCTATTTATTTTAAAATATGAGCAGTACTTACCCGTTTTCGAGCTGCATCTTCTTCCGTCGCTTCCGGGTATGGGTCTTCGGGAGCGGGCGTTCCTTCTTGATTGACAGCCTTCCGAGAGGCTTCCGACGGTCGCATCCATCGCGTCACTCGTAGCCGAAAGAAGCCGAACGTCGGTGCGGCTCTATACTGCGCCTGCGCACCGACGTTCGGCTTCTTTCGGAAAATCGTGACGCGATGGATGCGACCGTCGGAAGCCTCTCGGAAGCCTGTCAATCAAGAAGGAACGCCCATTCCCGAAGCCCATACCCGGAAGCGACGGAGAGGATGCATCTCGTAAACGTGTAAGTACTGCACATATTTTAAAATAAATAGCCGATTCCCCTAGTAAAAACGAGCAGGAATCTAAGGGGGAAAAGTGCCGTCTAAGGGTGAACCCCCGCTTTAAGAACCCTGCCTTATATCCTGCTTGGAAATACCCCAAATCCTTTTCAGCATGGTCTTCTACTAACTTGAATTGCCTACACAACCTAGGGCCAGATTCACAGAAGAAATACGCCGGATTATATACTCCGGCGTATTTTCAAATTTGCCGCGTCATATCTTAATTTGTGATTCACAAACAAGATACGACGGCTTTTGGCTAAGATCCGACAGGCTTACGGCTTTGTACGCCTTCGGATCTTAGGCTGCAATACTTCGGCCGCCGCTGGGTGGAGTTTGCGTCGTTTTCCAGCGTCGGGTATGCAAATGAGCTTTTACGGCGATCCATGAAGGTTTTCGCTTTCGTTACGTCGTCGCTAGTTGTTTTTTCCCATCGCAAAGTTACGGTTGCTTTAACATGGCTTAAATTTAGACGAGCCATGTTAAAGTATGGCCGTCGTTCCTGCGTCGAACTTCAATTTTTTGAAAATGAAACGTCCGGGAATACGAAAGTACGTTACGCACGTCGCGGTTCAAAAAATTACGTCACTTCGCGCAAAGCATGGCATGCGCAGTACGTCCGGCGCGGGAGCGCGCCTAATTTAAATGGTACACGCCCCATTTGAATTAGGCGGGCTTGCACCGGACGCCTTTACGTTACACCGCCGTAAGTTTACACAAAAGTGCTTGGTGAATCAGGCACTTGCGCTGAAAACTTGCGGCGGTGTAACGTATAGACGATATGTTACGCCGCCGCAGTTATATGTGAATCTGGCCCCTAGTATCTAATGCTAACATGCATTCCTTTCCTGTACTTTGTGAATCTTTTGGGCTTCCTAGGTCTAAAATCTTCCGATATCTAAAATTTTTTTTTTTTTTTTTATGAACACTTCTCAGTACAGGCTCATTGCTTACTCAAATGTCAAAATTTTTACGGATTTGTATAAGCAACCCACATGTTAGAGGACACATTTCAATTCTTTACCAACAACTTAATGCAAGTCCCAACGATACATTACCCTCGTACGCTACTATATGGGCACAAGACATGAATCTAGTGTTTGACTCCAAAGACTGGTCTAACATCTGGCTAGCCACAAAAAAATCCTCTCCTAACTGTTTTGCTGTAGAAAAAAAACTTCAAGGTTTTAACATGCTGGTACCTAGTACCAGCCAGAATAGAAAAATTCGCTCCCACATATTCACCGAATTGTTTTAGAGGTTGTGACACACCAGGCACTCATTTTCACATATGGTTGCAATGTCCGGTTTTCCAAGAATTCTGGATGAATATATTTCGAATGGCATCTAAAGATCTTGATATTACTATTCCTCCAGACCCTGCTATAGCACTTCTAAACCTAAAACCTACCACACTTACTCATAATCAATTTCAATTTTTAATTCATCTTAATACTGCAGCCAAACAAACCATTGTTAAAGCTTGGAAAACCCAAACTCTAATCTTGGCGGAAGCCAAGCACAGGATGAATAGAGCACTTATTCACGCAAAGATGTCGGCCATTAAAGATAATAAAATTAATACATTCCGTAAAATTTGGCAGCCTTGGGTGAAACACTACCCCCCCACTGACTTTGACCAGTCGTTGTTGTCTCCAAACTAAGATACATAAAATATTTATCAAATTGTATATAATTGTTTGTCGTGGGTCAGACCACCACCCTGGGTGTTTATTATTTTTCCTTTCCTTTTTATTATTATTATTTATTTATTCTTATTCCTTTTATTTACAGTATCTATATATCAAATACTGTGAGATATTAATTATATAAATATTGTATTAGTGCATAATACAGAATACTTTGGGCCAGATTCAGGTAGTTTGGCGTATCGTTGAGCGGGCGTAGCACATCTCATTTTCGCTACGCCGACGTAACTCTGAGAGGCAAAGGCAGTATTCACAAAGCACTTGCTCCCTAAGTTACGACGGCGTAGCGTAAATGGGCTGGCGTAAGCTCGCCTAATTCAAATTTGGAAGGTAGTGGGCATGTTGTATTAAAATTAACCGTGACCCAATGTAAATGAATGGCCGAACGAACGGCGCATGCGCGCGCATGCTCAGAATCACGTCGCATATACTCCCTAAGAAACGACGGCTCAATGTGTACGACGTGAACGTAACCTACGCCCAGCCCCATTCACGTACGACTTACGCAAACGACGTACAATCCGACGGCTGTTCCGACGTCCATACCCTAACATGACTTACCCCTGCTTTATGAGGGATAACTATACGCCGGACGTACGCCTTGCGTAAATGGCGTAGATTACTGCGACGGGCGCAAGTACGTTCGTGAATCGGTGTATCTAGGTCATTTACATATTCAACGCGTAAATCAATGGAAGCGCCCCTAGCTGCCAGCGTAAATATGCACCCAAGATACGACGGCGTAGGAGACTTACGTCGGTCGAATGGAGCCAGAATTCAGGCGTATCTGGTTTCAAGAATACGGCGCATAGATACGACGGCGCATCCTAGAACTTACGCGGCGTATCAACAGATACGCCGGCGTAAGTTCTATATGAATCTGGCCCTTTATATATACCCCATGTATCTAGGCCTATGTACTTCTGTATATTTCCCTTTCTTTTTCCTTTTCGTTTCCCTTATGAAATTCGAATAAAAATATTTGACAAGGAAATTGCACTGATATTGCACTTAGAAGTGCAGTCGCTGTAAATCTGAGGGGTAGATCTGAAATGAGGGGAAGCTCTGTTCATTTTATTATCCAATAATATGCAAGCTAAAATGCTGTTTATTATCCTTGCATGTCCCCCTCGGATCTACAGCGACTGTAGTGCAAAGTGGAGTTACCTTTAGTAAATAACCCCCATTGTCACCTTAGTTGAAATTCAGCACTTTAAATCACTAGCACCTTTCTCTGAAGACACCATTCAGCTTTGAACTTTTAATCAATTTAGAAATTTTCCAATATTTGCACTTTATTATGTAGAAACAATAGTATGAAGTTTAATATATTAGATTTGTAAATTTCTCTTGCACAGTGGATTTTTATATCTTATTTTTATGCAGTAATTTTGATGTATGATACTTATGATTATTTGCACATATACTGTATTTGTATGCTTATGACTTTAAACACTTAGCACTTTATTTTGGAGTGCAGCACCATATATTGGTTTATTTTGATACCCTTCTGTATTATTTCTACGGGCAGTCAAGGGTTACAGCAGGTGTGAAATTTTACCAATAGCTGAGAAAGCCCTTTCAGACATGCTATACACATCATCCTATTCAGCTCTTAATATAATCCACACATTGAAATATCTCTGTAAATAGACTATAGACCAACAAAAAGAATAGTGATAACTGGCTCCACCCAGATGTTAAGTAGTAAATCACTTTTGCTGAACAGAACAGATCACAAGAACCTCTCACATCATCTATTCTATCTGAAACATACTTTTTGAAAGTTGCTCTATTCTATACTGTTGGATTACATCAAGCTTTCCTGGTATGTTCAAAATAATTTTTTATCTCAAAGCTATATTTTATCAATCAATTTATAAGTACACATTCTACTCGCTGTTGTTTATATGAGCTGCCTAAAACAAATTTCCCTATTTTGCATGGAGTGGGTAATTTTCCATCTAGGACCTGGGTGGGGTGGGGGTGATTATCTGCTTTAGATTTTTCAGCCAAGGTGCTGCTGACATCAAGGCTGTCCACAAGGTTTAGGAGTGTGTCTATGGGAATGTTTGACCATTTTTCCAGAAGTGCATTTGTGAGGTCAGGCACTGATGTGGATGAGAAGGCCTGGTTCACAGTCTCTAATTCATCCCAAAGGTGTTCTATCAGGTTGAGGTCAAGCTCCTCCACCCCAAACTCGCTCATCCATGTCTTTATGGACCTTGCTTTGTGCACTGGTCCAAATCATTTTGTGGAGGGGGATTATGGTGTGGGGTTGTTTTTCAAGGGTTGGGCTTGGCCCCTTAGTTCCAGTGAAGGGAAACCTTGACCATGCTGAAGTACTTCAAATTCGTCTCCCACTGGGAGTCCGCACAGAAACTCCTCAACCAGTGGTACCATATCCCACGGAAGCTTGCAAGGATTTTTCCTTCAACCTCATCTTATTGTTGATGGAACTGTGGTGGTCAAGGGTCAATTACTCTGATGGGCATTCTCAGGTATCACACCTTTCTGGGCAGACATTCAGTCTATAATGAACGATATTGCTGGTACGAGAGGAGTTCTGTTACCGCAGTTGGCCTTTCCATCCCAACACACATCCTTATTGCCTCTCATCTAATGATAGCCCACAAATGGAAGAGCAGAACCCTGCCAACTCTTCAACAGGTTATAGCCACTGTTAACATCCACATGCATATCGAACATATGTTTGCCAAAGCCAATCTAACATTGCTGAAAATTCCTCCTAGAATGGTCCCCCTGGCTTGCTGATGCTAGGGCTGAGAAACTAGCCCCTTGGTTGATCCTATGCTTCTACCCTTTGTACTAAGCTCCCCCGACATAACATAAGTCATGATACCGATCCCAGCATGGTTGATTGCATCGGTAGCTCAATTAACCCTCTAAATTTCCTACTTTGAATACACCATTAGCCCCCCCCCCTCCACTATACCCCCTTCCTTTTTTCACTCTTTTTCTTCGCTCCTTCTCCTTTCTCACCCGCTACTCGAGTTGTGTAGGTACTTTGTTCATTGTTCAAGGTTTGCTTATCTCTACAATGTTCTTAGTAATGTATGATATGTTTTCCCATTTCTAATGCCAATACACATATTCTACCTGATTGGTAACGCATCCTTTTCTGAATGTGTTCTTTTTTTTCTGAAAACTTACTACAATTTCAAGTAAAAAAAACATGATGGGAAATGGGATATACAGGCTAATTGGACAGGACTAAAAAAATATTAAAAAATGGGATATGCATCAATATTGGGGAGGACTAAAAATGTATTCAAAAATGGGATATACAGTTTTATTGGGCAGGACTAAAATTTGATGGGGAAAATAATATGCAAGCTTATTGGGCAGAGCTACAAATTGATGGGAAATACATGATGATTTAGATAGGAAACACATGCATATTGAATAATACAAAATAAAATGGAAAAATAGGGCATGCAGGCTTATACAGCAGCACAAAATATTCCAGAAGAGGGGACATGCAGGCTTATTTAGATGGGAAAATAGGACATGTAGGCTTTTTGAACAGCAAAAAAGAATGTATGCAGTTTAAGGTGAAATATGATTGGTTACATTCCCTTGCAAACCCATGGGCAGCAGCTTCTCTGATACATCCTACACATTTATGCCTAATCCCAGTGTTCAGATACTGATTCAGAAAACGAATGCTTGCTACCCTATGGCTTAGGTAAACAAACTTAGCATGCTATATTACTACAGAAAGTAGCAGTACTTCAGAGATCATAAACCTGCATTATTGTTTTTTTTGGAAAGCCATTTGGTCAAGCTACCTAAAGGTGCAATATAAAGTTTCTTATTATTATTATGATCAGAAGAAACGTTAGAGAACTGTAAAGTTATGGTGAGTACAGTACCTTGCCCTTGTGTCACTGTGTAGAATTCTGCCTGGATTCGCGCTGCCTCCTTTCGATTACCTTTTACAATGTAAAAATGACTGAGAACTGCCAGGCTAATTTTCACAAACAATTTAAAAAAGAAAAGTGCCAGTATAGTGAAGTAGACATTTGAAAGCTGCGGAGCAAAAGGTTTCTCCTCCAACACCGTCATATCTGTACCAGAGTCTTTGTTACTGTTTAGGAGTGGGTCTGGATTGTTGACAGCATCACATGGCTACAGCCAGAAGCTGCTCACAACAGCTGGTACTAAGGAAATCAGATATCAGGTGGTCATGATGCTTGATGCTGAAAATATGAGGATTGTTTATGTTGGGCATAACTTCTAAGGCCACTTCCAGTTCCATAAAGTCAATTACTGACGTAAAATGGTGACGTAAAACAAATATTTACAACTCCCTCATTTGGATACAATCAACGTTATTCAATGAAATTTTCTTATGATTAAGAGCAATGACCCACATCAACCAATAGAAATAAGGCATGTGAATAATCGATTTTAATTGGTTGCTAAAGATTCATTTTAAAAACAATGTACATGTTAGAATAAGAAACTAATGAATAAATCGTAATATAACTGCAATGTTTTTGATTTCACATGGAAATCAAATTTTATATTTTATTTTCCTTATCAGATTTTAATTGGATGCTATAGAATACACAGTGTGTTGGTATGCAGCCATTAAGTACAGCTATGTAGAGCAGCAATTTAGGTTTAAGCAGTCTAGACCTGCAGAGGATGCAGTGGTGTCATTGGGGACATTGCTAGCTTGTTTAATGAAAGCTTGAGTGTTTATTATGATTCTAGTCTATGGTTTTATTAAAAAGAATGTATGGTGGTGTATACTTACCACTTCTATCTTGTATAGCTTTTGACTACAAGGTAAATGCTTAGCTTTAAAATTATAGTTTTTATTAACCACATCCCGCCTATAGCAAAATAACAGCCGGGTGGTGGTTTCATTATCCTGACTGGGCTTTCTATGATGTCCAGCCGGACAAACCATTCACGCGCATCCCAAGGGCGTGCAGAGCAGCTATCGGTAGTGTGGTGATCTCTCTGATCTCAGTAAAGAGCCTAAGTCATAGGCCCCGTACACACGACCAGTTTCCTCGGCAGAATTCAGCTTCCGACCGAGTTTCTGGCTGAATTCTGCCGAGAAACCCGGCCGTGTGTACACTTTCGGCCGAGGAAGCCGACGAGGAGCTCGGCGAGGAAATAGAGAACATGTTCTCTATTTCCTCGTTGTTCTATGGGAGCTCTCGCCCCGCCGAGCTCCTCGGCGGCTTCAGTGCTGAACTGGCCGAGGAACTCGATGTGTTTGGCACGTCGAGTTCCTCGGCCGTGTGTACGAGGCCTTAGGCTATGACCTAGGCCAGCGATGGCAAACGCGTGGCACGCGTGCCACAGCTGGCACGTAGAGCCATCTCTGTGGGCACGCGAGAGGGGGATCAGGTTCGTGATGGGGAGAGCCAGCAAGCAGCAGCGAGGTGCAGGAAAACGAGTGCCCGAGTGAATGAGCGGCCCGCAGCCTCCGCGCGTAAGGTTTACAGCCCTGAGAGCATTGGAGGGAGAGAAGCAATTGGCGGCGAAGTACAGGAAATGATCTGCCCAAGTGAGTGAGTGGGTGGCCTCTGTGCGGAAGGTTACAGGCCTGAGAGCATGGGACAGAGAGAAACAAGCAGCGGCGAGGTGCAGGGAATGATCTGCCCGAATGAGTGAGTGGGCAGCCCCGCAGGCTCTGCATGGAAGATTTCAGGCCTGAGAGCATGGGACGGAGAGAAGAGCTTCACCGCTCACTTGATGGCTGAAGAGGGGCGCAGGCCCGGAGAACAGGCGGACTGTGGGCCCTGAAGATGAGGACAGGCGAGAGGCGCAGGCTGTGAGGGAATAGAACAGAGAGCTTTCCCGGATCAAAGACGGAGACAGGTACCGGGCACAATTAAACACTGACTACCTGCAGACAAATATGGGCAGGGAGGCAGAGCAGGGATGGCAGAAAAGGACAGAAATAGAGGTCTCTCTCTCCTCTCAGCCCCCTCCTTCTCTTAGCCCCCTCTTTTTCAGTCCCTCTCTCTCTGTCCCCTTCCCTCTGTCTAACACCCCTCTCACCCTGTTCCCCTTCTCTCTCAGCTCCCACCTCTCTCAGCATCTCTCTCTGTCCCCCCCTATCTCACACACTCCCCCTCTCTCTCACACACACTACCCCCTCTCTCTCACAACCCCGTTCTTTCTTTCTCTCTCTCTCACAACCTCTCTCTCTCTCACACACACACAACCCCTCTCTCTCTCTCACACACACAACCCCTCTCTTTCTCTCACAACCCCTCTCTTTATCTCACAACCCCTCTTTCTCTCACAACCCCTCTCTTTCTCTCTCTCTTTCTCACACAACCCCTCTCTTTCTCTCACAGCCCCTCTCTTTCTCGCACAAACCCTCTCTTTCTCTCACAACCCCTCTCTCTCTCACACAACCTCTCTCTTTCTCTCTCACACACCCCCATCTCTCTTTCTCTCTCACACACCCCCATCTCTCTTTCTCTCTCACACACCCCCATGTCTCTTTCTCTCTCACACACCCCCATCTCTCTTTCTCTCTCACACACCCACATCTCTCTTTCTCTCTCACACACCCATATCTCTCTCTTACTCTCACACACACCCTTTTCGCTCAGCCCCCCCTCTCTCGCGAATTGCTGTGTTGGCACTTTACAACACAAAACCAACTTATTTATTTCAGTTTGGGCACTCGGGCTCAAAAAGGTTCGCCATCACTGACCTAGGCTCTTCAACATGTGATCAGCTGTGTCCAATCACAGCTGATCACATCATATCCAGGAAGTACCGGTTATTGGCTTTTCCTCTATTCGTGCTGACAAGTAGAGGAGTGCTGATAAGCGGCTCTCCTCACGGTGGGGGGGGCGGGGGTCTGTGCTGATAATCTGCACATTGATTATCAGTGCAGACCCATCAAGGATGCCCATGAGTACCCCCCTGGAGTGTTAACCCGTGCCCACCAGGGATGCCAATCAGTACCCATCAGTAATTCCTGGCAGTGCAACCTCATCAGTGCCAACTATCAGTGCCTATCAGTGCCACCCATCAGTGGCTATCAGTGCCACCTATTATTATTTTTATCAATGCTCGACAGGCTCCTAAGAAAAAAATGAATGGACATTTTGGGCCAGATTCACAAAGCACTTACGCCGGCGTATCTAGAGATGCGCAGCGTAATTGTAAATATGTGCCGCGCGTATCTATGAGCCGTATCCTCAAAACGAGATACGCCTGAAAACCAGATTTTTCTGACCAACGTAAAACGATTACACCGGCGCATCTTGGGGCGCAATAATACACTAGACGCACCATTGTTTTGCTAGTCAAATATGCAAATGAGGGAGATACGGCAATCCACAAAAGTATGTTTGTGCGGCGCAGGCTACGCCATGTGCGCATCAGCTGAATGTCCGGTCTAATGTTACCCCTTATAAAAGGAGGCTTAACTTTGCACCAGACGTGTGCAGGTCAGCTAAAGCAACACCGTTAGGGACGAGCTGAGCACACACACTTGCAGGACAACAATCTGTATGCCAACATGCCAGGGGCATCCATGCTCATAGCTATACTAGTGACTTTAGAGGAGCGCAGAAGGCACCTTTGCACGTTAAACCCACACATTAATCATGGCACAATGAGAATGCATGCATGCACACCACTGTGGTCCCTAGCACACATCCTCATCGAATTGGATTAGACCAAAGTACACCGCACGGTACTAGGGAGCAGCAACGCCCCGCCAAGGCTCCAATTATGTCACTGTACATTCATACACCATTCACATGGACCTGGGGATCACTTCTCCCTGGTCCTGGGGATCCCTTCTCCACCAAAACTGAGGGTGACACCCCTTTTCCGGCAGGAATGTCACCCCCACATTCATACATCATTCACAAACATAAAAAAAATCATAATCACAGTAAAAAAAAAAAAAAAAAAAAAACACTGAAAACAAAAGAACATCACAAATTAACGTTGGCGTGACCCACGCCTGGGCCGGCCATGGCCACGGCCCCTCAGGGGAGACTCATGGGGGGGGGGAATCAGGGGAAGGAGGAGACTCCCCTGGTGTCTGCCCACCTGCTGGCCTGCCCTCCAAGGCCACGGCTATCCTGTTGAGGCCAACATTCAGGGCTGCCGTATTGGCCTGGACAGCCTGGGTCAAGGCATGCACCTCCTGACCCACGCCTGCTGTGGCAGTCTGCAGTTCATTAAAACAGTTTATGAATGCCAAGGAGTTCCTGCTCACGTCCATCATGGAGTCCTTTATGGAGACCAGGCTCTCCTCCATCTGGGCCAAATTCTGGGTGACCTGACCCAGATGGCAGGTCTGAAGGGCCTGGTCCCTCCTAAGATTGCCCGGCAGAAAGTCTGCCACCCCCCTGGTCTTCCGGGTGGCCTTCCTGCCTGCAGATGAGGCTTGTGGCATGGGAGAAGAGGAGCCCCCTGGGGGGGAGCCCTGTTGGGGGAGGAATGGGAGGGGCTACCCCTGATGGAGGCCTGACTGCTGCCAGCCACAGGGGAGCCTCATCCAAAAGGCGAAGTATCTCACTGGCAATGGTGACCTCCTTCTCCTCAACCTCCTCCTCCTCAACCTCCTCCCCCTCATCCTCCTCATCCTCCCAAGTTGTGGCCACTCCCCTCCCCTGAGGACTCCTGCCTTTCCTGGGGATCTTCAGCAGCCTGATGTCCGGGGGATGGTGCAGACTGGCCAGATGGCCCAACACCCTCCTGACCATCTGTGGATGACACAAAACATTCACAGGTTGGAGGATCCACACACGTGTCACATATTCCCTCCCCCCCCACACACATGCTACTCACCAGATAGAAAAAAAAAACTTACCTGTCCTCACGGCCTCCTCGGAGTCAAAGCCAGGCAGGCCCACCACTTGCTGGCTGTTGAAGCACCGGGCCACTGCACGCTCCTCATCAGTCAGCCTGATGGTGCAAGGTGGTCCCCCTCCAGTGCCCCTGGAATGTGCTGTAAGCTTGGCCAGCTTATCATGGACCACGCGCCTCAGATCATTAATCTTTTTGGAGATCCCACTGACAGTCCTCCTCTCCCCCCCCCAAAACATTGATGTCATCAACTATCTCCTGTAGGATCTGCTTCTTCCTGGCCGGGGTGGTGTCCCGGCTCTCAGGGCCATGCATATTTGGGCGCAAATACTCTGTGGATACGGTACTTGCGTCACGAATATGAGCCGGCGTAACGTAACAGAGATGCGCTACGCCGGTCTATATATGCGCCGCTCTACGTGAATCTGGCCCTTTTTTTTTTACCTTTTTACTTACCCTTTAACACGTCAGTAAATCAATTTTTTTTTAAATAAAATAACAAACATGTTATATATTTACCTGCTCTGTGCAATGATAATGCACAGAGCAGCCTCAAACTTCTTCTCAGGTCCCCGACTGGTGCTTTACGCTCCTCCTCTTCTCCAAATGCCCCCATCAAATCACTTGCTACGGGGGAAGATGCTGCAGGCTCGCACCCAAACCAGACTGTGTGTCTCCATAGGCACATCTAGCGCAGCTCGGCCCTGCTCCCCTTCTCCCTCCTGACTGGATTTTATTAGCAGCAGTGGGAGCCAATGGCCAGGCACAAAGGGGGATATTTTCAGGATGGAGAGCAGAGCAAGGGGCTGGTATATATGTCATATTTTTGGGCCCCTTCCCTTTTTGAATGAGCACTGTGAGCAATCAGTACCGATCGTTCCTGTGTTTATTCATCACTAAACTCAACTGTGTTTACTCTACTTCAGTTTGTAAATGAACAGTTAGCCTTTGAGTACCACCTACTTATTCATCAGCGCAGCTGAGGATGCAGAGAAAGGGACTTGATGAAAGTACTCAGTCCCTTTCTCAGTCCCAATGTAAGAAACCAGGGGTCTGTTTAGACCCATATTATTTCACCAACCTTCCCCTAACATGGCAGTTAAAAAATATAATAAATAAATAAATACAATTCTACCCAAAAAAAAATATATATGTAAAATTCAAAAAAAAAAAAAAAAAATTAAAGGACTCATTTGCATGTGCTTTTCTCTCTATAACTTCTGGCATTACGGCAAAGCATAGCATCATGGCTGTGGCATGTGTACATCCCTAGCCACTGCCTCTGTTGCTTAAGGGGGTAGCAGTTGGTGGGTGGTAAAAGTACAGCTCAATCATGGGTTTTTTACTGCCCCCTAAACACATATGTGAATGAGCCCTGAGCTTTAGCAGGAATTCTGTTGTGTTTGTGTCCACTAATAGTGATTTTAGTGTATTTTTTATCGAAAATATCATTTTATTTTTTCAGGGACCCTGAACTGGGATACTGCCTGTTTATACACCTTCATCACCAGGACTTTTTTTGTTCAATATGTTTTGATTGAAAAAAAGAGTATATAACAGTGTGACATAAGGTGATGCAATGCAGTATACATAGTTCCACTACAAACAATTTATAACATGGCACCAAATGTCATAGTTACAATGCAAATGAAAATAAAAGATAATATAGTACAGGAATATGCAATTAGCAGACCTCCAGTTGTTGCAAAACTACAAGTCCCATCATGCTTCTGTCTCTGGGTGTCATGCTTGTGCCTGTCAGAGTCTTGCTATGCCTCATGGGACTTGTAGTTTTGCAATTGCTGAAGGTCCGCTAATTACATATTTCTGATATAGTAGAAGGAGGTCTCACTATGGTGGGTGGGAAGAGAGGGAGAGAATAACGGAGAAGGAAAGGAAAAGCAATTAGAAGAAGAAAGGAAAATGGGTAGGGGGAAGGGGGTATAGGAGGTTCCTACACCTTCAAACAAGGAGAATGAGTAATCATAGGTATCCCATGAGGTGTATGCCTAGTCAATATGATTTAGACATAATACCTGCATATTTGTAAGAGAAAGTGAGGGCGAACCAGCAGGCCCATATCTTATGCACAGTAGACGATAGGTTTCAAAGTTCATAAGTAAGATCTTCCATATGATATATTGTCAACTACCTTTAGCCATTGCTGTATTGTGGGAATAGTAGGTTGTTTCCAGAACCTAGTAATAAGAGATTTTGCAGCATTTAAAAGATGGGGGGGTGTAATATAGCACCGATATCGGCCAACTGGTTCTCCTGTGCAATGAAATAACACAGCCCATGGGTCATTAGGTATGGGATGGCCTTGTATAACTTCAATCCAGTGTAATATAGAGGACCAGAAGGGGCAGATAAAGGGACAGCGCCACCATATGTGAGCATGGGTAGCAACTTCCCCACATCCTCTTTATTAGAGCTCACATGTGTCCAGGAAAGACCTATGTAACTGTGCAGGTGTGTAGAGCCATCTGTATAAAATCTTATAGTTAACCTCTGCAATCCTCGAAGAGATAGAGAATGTATGTGTCAGTTGAAGAACAATAGTGCGTTGGTCATCTGTCAAAAGATGATGCAAGTCATTTTCCCACTTCAACAAAAAATTAGGACAGGAATTAGGACAGGACGTAGATCCCAGTGCCATTAGTGCTCTATAAAATAGAGAAAGAGTTTTCCGTGGAGGATGTGTGACTGCCAATATGCCCTCCACCAGTGTAAGATCTGCAAGAGTACATAGGGATCTAATAAATAAAGTCAACTGAGTATATCTCCATCGATCCATAACTAAAGTAGTCGGGGTCTTGAGTAGGGAGCATAAGGGTGCCACCCCTCTGGAGGAGCTGACATGATGAATTAAAGTCGGTTGAGGTAACCAGTTACGAAATTGAGGATCCATTTTGCCCGGTGGAAAATATGAGTGGCCTACCAGGGGCATTAAAGTGATTTGTAAACCCCCAGATTCACTGTGAAGAGAATAGCCTGAGATGATACACAGAGATGAAACAAATCCTCCTACATAAGTTTTACTTGTATATCTGCAGTTTTTCTCTTTCTACACCATTTGAGAAGTGCAGATTATGTTAAAAATCTTTCTTCCTCTTTCAGCAGTACATAGGGGTGGGTGGAGAGACTGGACTTACACTGTGTGAGAGCTAAATGAAGGAAAGGGACACCCCCCAAATTTTCAGCTCATGTTATCTCATGTGTCGGAGAACTTTTCAGAAGTGAGGAATGAAGCACCAGAGAGAAAGGACATTCGGAGCTTTGGAGAGGGACAAGTAAACACTATGGCCGGATTCACGTACCTTGGCGCATAGTTATGCCGGCATAGCGTATCGAATATACGCTACGCCAACATAGCGCAGAGCGGCGAGCACAGTATTCACAAAGCACTTGCTCCCAACGTTGCGCCGGCATAACGTAAATTCGTCGGCGTAAGCCCGCCTAATTCAAAGTAGGTGGAAGTGGGCGTGATACATTTAAATGAAGCATGACCCCATGCAAATGATGGGCCGAACGAACGGTGCATGCGCCGTCCCGTGGAAGCATCCCAGTGCGCATACCCAGAATCACGTCGAAAATACTCCATAAGATACGTCAAATCACTTACTACGACGTGGCGTAACCTACGCTCAGCCCTATTCACGTACTACTATGTAAAATACGACGACTGTTCCCTGGTCCATACCTTAACATGAATTACCCCTGTTTTATGAGGCTTAACTTTATGCCGGACGTACGACTTACGTAAACCGTGTATATGAATGCGCCAGGCGCAAGTACGTTCGTGAATCGGCGTATCTCCCTCATATGCATATTCAAATCGTAAATCAATGGAAGCGACCCTTGCGGCCAGCGTAAATATGCGCCCATGATACGACGGCGTAGGAAACTTACGTCGGTCATAGGAAGCCTATTTTCATCTAGTTCTGTGGGCATGGGCGAACAGATACGACGGCGCACATTTACACTTACGTGGCGTATCTCGAGATACGTCACGTAAGTGCTACGTGAATCCGGGCCTATAGGTATACGGAATGTGCTTAGTACGAATTTCATGAATGGGGTTTACAACCACGTTAAGGGGGAATTATACGACTAGTCATACGTTATGTTGGGAGTCCTAGGTTATGAAAGTGGACGTCAAAGGGGATGTACCTTCAGTGAGACAGCAAAACCCCCTAGGAATTCAAAGTTGTGAGAACAACTCTGAGTCACCTAGGTCATGTTCAAGTTGTACCCAGAATTTGGATTAGTTTCCAATCTGAAATTCTTTTTAAAATTATCGCTTCTATCAGATTTCAACCTGGTGAGAATGGCCTGGGAGATACGGGGATGTTTATGGTGCCATACATAATCGAGGACCAGAGAGGCCAAGGCTGAGAAAAAAACAGGAGGTAATTTGTATTGTATCATTTGGAATAAAAATAGCACTCTGGGCAAAATGTTAATTTTGACAAAGCTGATCCTACCCAACCAAGAGTTAGTTAGATGATTTCATTGATATAGGTCTTGTCTGATAAAATTTAGGAGAGGTATGTAATTTGCCCGAAATAGGTTAGAAGTTTGTGGGGTAAGTAAAATACCGAAATTATTCAGGGTGCAAGGTTGCCAAGAGAATGGGAAAGAGGGTTTCAAGTGGGTGACATCTTTGACTGATAGTAAGATGTTAATAATCTTAAAATGTGATATTGACCAAAAGTTTTTGAAAGCCGACATAAGATTAGGTATGGTGGTAGTAGGTTGTTGCACGTAAAACAAAATATCATCAGCAAACGCAACATACTTATGCTCATAAGGTCCTACCTTTATACCCTGTATATTGGAATTATGGCAAACCGTTGAGAGGAAGGATTTTAAAGAGAACGAATAACATAGGGGAAAGCAGACATCACTGTCTTGTACCATTAAAGGTCTCGCTTTTGCGAATTTGGGTAGAGGGAGAATTATACAATGCCGAGATCATGTTCAGCATATTAGGGCCAATACCCAGAAAGGACAATGTTGCCATCAGATATTTCCAGTCCACCCTGTCAAATGATGCTGGTTTAACTGCAGCCTAGCAGACTTCACCTAGAGCAGTTATTTTGTTTCACCCTGTCAAATGTTTTTTCAGCATCAGTAGAGAGGAGAAGGTTGGGCTGAAAAGATCCATGAACATGGAAAATTAGAAATAAAGTGCATAAGGCATTGCAATGCGCTTCTCTACTAGGGATAAAACCTGTTTGATCTTGTGATACCCATTTAGAGGACAGAAGCCTAGTTGCAAAAACCTTAGCATAGATTTTTGCATTAATGTTTAACAAAGAGATTGGTCTGTAGCTCCCGCAGAGACTAGGGTCTTTCCCCAGTTTAGGCAAGACTGTTATATGTGCATGTTTCTGGTCTCATGACACCTCCCTTCGAAAGTGTGTTGGTATAGACTGCTAGGAAGGGTAATAGCTTATCTTGATATGTGCGGTAATAGGCTATTGATAAGCTATCTGAGCCAGGAGCCTTACCTTTGGCCATAGATACCAGTGCAAAATGCAGTTCAGTAATGGAGATCTCAGCTTCTAGTGCCTTAAGTGAGGAAGGTTGTAGTTTAGGAAGGTTTAGGTAGTTGTTGGTAAAAGGGTTGGAACTCCTTAGTGATAGCCTTGTTCTCATGGACTATGGTGTCAGGGGGGTCTTAACTTTAGCAATAAATGAGGCAGATTTTTTTGTTGTAATGATCTTGCTAAGTGACAGCTAGCCTTGTCCCCCCATTCATAAACCTGCTGGGAGATCAAGCGAAATTAATGTTTCTGTTCAATATGATAAAGCGATTTTAATTCCTCACATTTTTAAGTTAACATATATAGAAGAGACGGTGAAAGAAAAATGTTATCGTTCTGCTCTTAATCTTTGAACTCTTGCAGGAGAACAGATTGGCAATGTAATCTCTCCTCGCCGAGTTTGATAAATTTACCTTGAATATGAGATGTATGGGCTACACAAACCATGCAGGGTTTAGTATCAAACTGTGTTTTCAGAAAAAAAATCAGGGCCAAATCAGCACCAATCTGTGCTCTACCTGCTACATCCAGCATTAAGAAGTCATTCCGTTTCCAGTTGTTAGTTTTAAGGGGAAGCAGAGGGACTATTTAGTGGATGCAAATCAGTGCATGGCCAGAAAGGGTGGAGACTTCAATCTAGGCCTGAGGAAGGAGTTCTAAGTGGTGGTGGTCTATGAAGATGTAGTCTATCCTAGAGTGGGACTAATGTAAGTGTGAATAAAAGGAATAATGTCTTTCCTTTGGATGTAGGACCCACCATGTATCTATAAGTTGCGCGCCATGCAATCATTTACGAATGAAAGCTAAGCGTTTATGAGGAATAGAAGAAGTGTTTAGGGATGTGTCTATTTTAGGCTCTGTCGGGATGTTAAAGTCACCAGCCAGGATAATACATCTTGCCAAAGTCCTTAAGCTTATTTTAAGTTGTTGTTAGGAATAGTGTTGCTCACGAATATTCGCATTGCGAATATTCGACTCGAATATAGCATATTCGAGAAATCGCGCTATATTTCGAATTTCGCGGTGAATATTCGCAATTCCGAATATTCGCATTTTTTCAATTTGATTTTTAAAACAGATCACATCCTATCGACGTCTAAAAGCATTGCTGGGATGATTAGAGACCCTGGGCCGAGTAGCTAAGCTGAGGCGATCCTTTTATGTTGCCAAATTGAAAAAAAAAAAATTGCGATTTTTCGCTATTGCGAATGCGAAAATGATTGCGAATTTTCGATAACTGTGGTAGGAGAACTCTGATTGTCTCTGATGCAAAAGGGGGGGGCTTTGTGTATGTGTATGTTATGAATATTTGTATGTTTGATATTATTATTTTTTGTAAGAAGGAAAAAATTGCGCATACCTTAAAAAAGGGGAGAATACAGCAGCAACTCAAAAATGTTATACAACATAAATTAATACAAGACAGAAAATGGAGTCGCTCTACAAGAATAAAAAATATGTCTAGTGACAAGACATGTGGGCAAATTATAAAATAAGCAAGCGCAAATAACTTGTGAAATACACAGTGAAAAAAATATATAAAGAAATATAGTCCCAATAATAGAAAAATAATCTTTCATAAAAATGTCTTTGATATGTGAAGTGAAAAAAAGTCCAAAGCATGCAGCATGAACGTGTTCAATCTTCAAGGTGTTTGATTGACAAACGGCTGTGACAGATGGATAGAGTAAAGAATCACCACCAATGCAAAACACTTTTTATTTTCTATTGTAAAATATCAAGAATATTCTGAGCCAATCAGAGTGCTCCTTCCGCATTTGCCGAATATTCGCAATTATTTTGTATTGTAAAATATCAAGAATATTCTGAGCCAATCAGAGTGCTCCTTCTGCATTTGCCGAATATTCGCAATTATTTTGTATTGTAAAATATCAAGAATATTCTGAGCCAATCAGAGTGCTCCTTCTGCATTTGCCGAATATTCGCAATTATTTTGTATTGTAAAATATCAAGAATATTCTGAGCCAATCAGAGTGCTCCTTCTGCATTTGCCGAATATTCGCAATTATTTTGTATTGTAAAATATCAAGAATATTCTGAGCCAATCAGAGTGCTCCTTCCGCATTTGCCGAATATTCGCAATTATTTTGTATTGTAAAATATCACGAATATTCTGAGCCAATCAGAGTGCTCCTACAGCATTTCTCGAAATTGCGCAATAAATATCGCATTCGCATGTTGCGATATTTCGATAAAATATCACGAATATTCTGAGCCAATCAGAGCGCTCCTCCAGCATTTCTCGAAATTGCGCAATAAATATCGCATTCGCATGTTGCGATATTTCGATAAAATATCACGAATATTCTGAGCCAATCAGAGTGCTCCTACCGCAGTTATCAAAAAATCGCAATTATTTTCGCATTCGCAATAGCGAAAAATCGCAATCATTTACTTTCGATAAAATATCACGAATATTCGAATTTAGCGAATATATCTCGAATATT
The DNA here is from genome assembly GCF_905171775.1 of Rana temporaria. Taxonomy (NCBI): domain Eukaryota; kingdom Metazoa; phylum Chordata; class Amphibia; order Anura; family Ranidae; genus Rana; species Rana temporaria. The sequence goes on from NC_053489.1 coordinate 551,993,449, forward strand.
CGAATATATATTCGAGATATATCGCGAAATCGAATATGGCATATTCTGCTCAACACTAGTTAGGAATCCAGCTTGATCCTGGTTGGGTGCATAAACATTCACTAACATACAGGGCATGTTGCCCAGAGTGCCTTTTAAAAACAGGTATCGCCAATAAACATACACCATACTAGCTTTGCATTGAAGAGAAGTCCCCCCGTGAAATCCAATGGTGACACCTTTCACTTTGTGTACATCTGATATCCCATAAAGCCAAACGGGAAAATTTGGGAAAAGAGTTTAGTAGAAGTGGCATGGATGAGATGTGTCTCCTGAAGGACAGCAATATCACAACAGAGACGTTTAGGCTCTCTGAACAGATTGTACCTTTTACCGGGAGAGTGTAACCCTCTAACATTAGGGGATAGGTAAATTGCTGCCATTGAGGTCACAGGGAGAAATCTCTAACATCGTACACCACATAGGGGAAGGGGGAGTGAGCAGAAAGAGAACAAAAAGGCAAAGATAGGTAAAACATAGAAAATAGGAAAAAAGGCATAAACAGACTGTAAACAAATATCTGGAAATGGCAAGCATATGAGATCGCTGCATCCCTTGGAACCAGTGCAGGAGGCCCAAAGAAGAAGTGTGCCGTGAGGCACCATAGACGTACAGACTCCTGTGGAGAAAGTGGGAAAGGCTCAGAGGAGAGCTAAGTGAGCCCAGAATGGGGGACATACATTTGAGGTAGCCCCCTGGAGGTATCAAATTACTATATAACAGAACATAATACAAAAAACTAACATAGGTACAACTAAGGTGGTTACCTTTGGGTGGGGTTTAGAAACACAACATATATATCAAAGTGGCCCACCCAGTGAATCAGAAGGTCAAATGGTTACTAAACATTTAGTCTGTGGAGGTTAAGACCAGCATGTAGAAAAAAAGAAAAAGAAAAAAAGAAGAGCTTCCAGGAACAATGGAAAGCCATCCCATGGTATATAAATGAACAAACTCTTAAAATAGAAGAATTGTCCAGAACCATATTAAAAAAAGGAGCCAAGACCTTACTGAGTGGAAACTGCAGTGAAGGGGTAGAAGCCCAGGGCAGAGGTGGATAGGTGCACTCACCCATTCTTGTGTGTGGATCCAGGTGTGGTTTAACAGTGTTTCCGTGAGACTTTATGCCTTTAGGAGATGGTTCCAGAAGAGGGATATCTTCCTGCCATTCCAGCAGCTAATTTAGAGGTCACAACAAAACTTTTCCAGATCCTTTGGGAACTGGAGAGTGGCAGTGCGGCTGTCATAGGTGTCTATAAGGCAGGCTGGAAAGCCCCAATGATAGGCTATAGCATCGCTGCTCAGCTTGTCGTTAAGGGGTTTTGGGGCACGGCAGCAGTCCAATGTATTTTTTGCCAAATCCGAAAAGAAAGATAAGGCTGACCAATCAAAATATAGGGTGGAGACCCTAATGGGCTTTTACGCATAATTGAATCCTTCTCCTCATAGTAATGTACCTGACATATTACGTCCCTCGGTGCATACGTGGCAAGATTACAGGGGCATAAGGCCAGATGCACACGATCCAGCTTTGGGAGATAGTCTATAGGGTTTTCGAGGAGGTTGAATATCCCATGAAATGTGGCCTAAAGGTCTTCTCTAGAAGGCCTTGAATCCAGATGTTATTCCTCTGGTTTCAGTTTTCTTGATCCTCTAGCTTGTAGAGAGCCATTCTGTGGGCTACTGTAAGACGGCGAGTGTGGGCCTGTAATTCATGGATGGCTGCGGCATGGTGGTCTAGGAGCTGCTCAGATTCCTCCACTCAGATCAGGACTTGGAAGAGGTCAGATTGGACAGCCAAAACTCAGTCTCTAGTCAAGCAGTATGAGGAACCCAGAGAGCTCTGTCTAGAAGCAGGCTGATGCGATGACGCCCTTCCATTCGAACGGGGGATGGAGGGAGGAGTCTAGAGATGGCGCGGTCAGTGTGGAGGAGTAGCTAGACGGGATGCCTGCTCTCCAGCCCTGCTCCGAACTGATGCCGATATGAGCGCGAGCTGGATCCCCCGCTCCCTCCACTGAAGAGTCCCCCCCCTCCCTCCCTCCTCCCCCCCACCGGATTGTAGCGCCCGGCCGGTCGGCCGAAAACGGACTTGCACGGGTCTCCCCGAACTGCTAACCTGGCGGGTGGGCTGTTGCGTGGGCTGGGCGGCTCCCCTGGTTTCCCTGGCTTGCAGGCTGGCTGGCGGTGCGGCGGTGCTGCATTGTGTCGGCCGGTGCTGCGTCTCCCTGGTCTGCCTGGTCTGCCTGGTTCTCTGGAGCGGGCGGGTGGATGAGCTGCGGAGGTGTGCCGTGCGGCTTCGGAAGGGGGCCTGGGGGGAGGGGGCGTCACGCAGTCACGCAGTATCAGGTGGCCCAGTTGCTCCATAGCTTGCAGCCCAGCGAAGTGAGGCACTGGCCCCATCATTAAAGCCAAAGCCAAAGCCATAATAGTAGGTACAGAAATAACCTGGAAACTCACTGCAGCAGCTCGTAAGCACTTCTTAGTCAGACAACTATTGGACTGGTGAGTACATTCTATGAGCACACTTCATCCATCAAAGTGGTGAGTACAAATGTACAAAAGTCCTTTTAAGAAATATGAACTAAGAAAAAGAAATATATGAATTGGATACCTCTCTCTGAGGAGATTGACAAATGGATGGGTCTGACATGAAAGCATGAAATAATGCTCATAAGGGACATGTGCTCAACACCGTCATTTGAAGTGTCTGTAAAGATGTCGGTAACTTTATAGTCTCCCCGGTGGTTCCCTCTTGACACTTTCCCTCTTCCCATGGGGGTTAATTAAAAAACACAGTGAAAAACTCTTTTTTGCAAAACGAGACATACGGAACGTTGTTTTTTTTTTTTTTTTTTTGGCGCACTATATTCAATAGACGGGCACCAGAATCGCAGAGAAGAGGGGGGCCAGTATACTTGCTTGTGGCTCCGAATACCCTTATCCAAGGCCAAAGACAAAGAGCGGAAAAATTATAGCAACCCTAAACTGTGATAAAGGAAACATCAAAAGGCACTGTTTGGTGCTATACGCAACACATATTGTACTCTTTCCATGTTATACCTCAGTATTTCACAATATATAGGCGAGTCGGCAGAAAACGTGTTTAAAAATCCCTTGCAGATATAACTGTAAAAGCGTAGTACACAGTGCAAGTAAACAGACCATAGAGCCCTGAAAACCCGTAGAAGGAGGTCCTTGAGGTATACGGGCGCTGGAGACCGAGAGGGGGGGTCAGTATACGAGTTGGGTGCTCCTAATAGCTCCAAGTCAAGCTAAAGATTAGAAATACTATAACTATAAATTAAGATATAAGAAACATCAAAGGGTATTGTCTTGTGCAGTAGACACCAACCACAAGTTCAAACGGTCTTCCCATAAAATCTCTCTAAAGTGACGCAGTTACAACTCAGGGGGGAGGATGACCACAAGGGGAAAAATAGCGAAAGGTGGGGCAATCCCAAAGGTCCCCCGCTTAAGTCAAAGCCCAGGCCCGATGTGTAAATTTGTGATCCATGGGACAAATGGAGATAATCAGCACATAGAAAAACCACCAATTGGTAAAGGAGGCCAAGCAGAAAAAGAAAAGAAAAAGGATAAGAAAAAAGGGCCTGCGAATACCATGGCGGACTCAGAAATACTCTCAGAGTCACTCTTAGAGATTAGAACAGACCAAGATAGAGAAACAGACAAAGAAACAGACTTTGAACAGGGTAATAAGGAAGAAACGCAGGATATGACACTTTTGCCAACAAAAAGGGAAATGGAAGGAATGTTCGCTGCCCTAGAAAGATCACTTAAAACGCAAATGGAAAAAATGGAGAGAAATATGGGGCATATATTGGAAAGAGTGGAAGAAGTGGAGAAAAAAGTCGAATACAATGTAACCTCAGTTAAAAAACTAGAAGATGAAATAAAAGCATTAAAAATAAACCAACGAGAACAGGCGTATAAATTAGAAGATCAAGAAAACAGGGATAGAAGGAAGAATATAAGAATACGCGGAGTTCCAGAAACGACACAGGCTGAGGACCTCCCAGAAATAATAAGGAAAATTTGTAACCCAATACTAGAGAGAGAAACAACTTCCCCACTAAGAATAGAACGAGCACACAGGATAAGACGGCCCAGGGAGACAGCACAGGGCTACCCAAGGGACATTATTGTACGTTTTGAAAGTTGGGAAGAGAAAAACCACCTATGGAGAAAATTGAGAGGGAAATCACCGTTAGAATATGACCAACAGAAAATTCAAATTTATCAAGACCTGTCACAAGAGACGTTAAAACGAAGAAGAAGCTTAAAACCATTGTTAGGAGTGCTGCAGGAGCATGATATTCAGTATAATTGGGGATTCCCAGCGTGCCTAATAGGCAGGAAAAATGGCATTTCGGCAAGACTGAGGTTTATTGAGGAGATACCAGAATTTTGCCATAGTCTGGGCATTCCAATACCAAAAAATTATTAATGTTGATCGACAGAGGAGGGGGGGAACGGTGGGGGGGGGGGCGGTGGGTGGGGAGGGAGATGGGGAGGGTCAACATAGTAAACTAAGCCATCGGAGTGGGACGGGGGAGGGGGAGACCCAGAAAGCGCTTCTTCACCAGTTCCCCAGTATAGGGAGATAGGAGACCGGGCTAAAATAGAACTCCACCTCAGCCTGAGGAGCAAAAGAGCGCCAGGAGCGCCACATAGAAAAAGCTCTAAATGACCAGAAGGTCAGGGATCGAATGGGGGGAAGGGGGGGAGGGGGGGGGGGTGGGAAAGGCCCAAATGAAGAACAAGGGGGCAAGATACGAGGGGAGGGGAGGGGGGGGGAGGGAGAAGGGAGGGGGAGGAGGAGTTTGGGTGGGAAGGGAGAGGGGAGGATTGGGAAGGGGGGGGGAAAGGGACTCAGATCTGTGTGTCATGTAGCAGGAAAGAACAAATATATCCGAGAAAGACAGAAAAGGGAAAAAAAAAAAAAAAAAAAAAAATATGACAAACATAATTTTTTTAACATATAATGTAAGAGGTCTTAGTTGCCCTGAAAAAAGGCATATGGTATTAAGAGAAATTGAAAGGTATTCCGCTGAAATCGTTTTTCTGCAAGAGACACACATAACGTTGGATTCTAATGTTAGATTGTATTCTCGGGCAGTTCCCATTTGGTATTATGGGGACTCCCCAAAGAAAAGAGCTAAGGGGGTCGCCATAGGAATAGGGAATAATATCTCTTTTACAGTAGAAGATAGGAAGGTAGACCCGGACGGTCGTTATCTGTTCCTAAAAGGAGTACTCCAAGGAAAAAAATACACGTTAGCAAATATATACTGCCCAAATAACCAACCATATAAATATCTGAGGGGGATCTTGAACGCTTTAATGGACTTTAAATCAGGACATGTAATACTAGCAGGAGACTTCAACCTCTCAATGGACTATCAATTAGATAGTACATCCGGGGCTCAGAGGCGAAATATTAAACAGCTTAGAACAGTGATGGCGAACCTGTGGCACGCGTGCCACAGCTGGCACGCCAAGCCCTCTCTGTGGGCACTCAGCAGGCTCCCAGGATAGGAGAGGGAATCCCCCAGCAATGCAGTTATTTTCACTCGTGCGGGCGCGGAGTAGCCGGCTCCCTTTCTATCATTAATGTGATCGGGCAGTGGGACGGCAGATGTTTGTAAAGCCCTCCCTGCATACACTAAAGCAGCCCAATGGAAATAACACAGAGGGAGTGTCTGCTGTAAGCAGCGCGCAATGCCTCTGAAAAGCCAGGAAGAGAAGAATGATCCTCCCTTCCTGGACTTGGGCAGCCAATAGGAGAGCGGCTTCCTGTGCAGGCCGGGCCTCCAGCACTGAGCACTGAAGCATGGCAATATGGAGGACTTTGGCTGAACACATGCACAGGTAGGACAGTGCTATGGGTGAGGGAGGGAGAGGTGAGGGCTCGCAGAGGACACTGCTGTGTATGTGGGGGGGATGTGAAGGGGGCAGAGGACAATGCTTTGTTGGGAAGGGCCCTGTGTTCTGAGCGTCCCATCCCTGTATTCTGAGAATCCCATGCCTGATCCATCCCATCCCATCCCTGTATTCTGAGAATCCTATCTCTGATCCATCCCATCCCTGTATTCTGAGAATCCCATGCCTGATCCATCCCATCCCTGTATTCTGAGAATCCCATCTCTGATCCATCCCATCCCTGTATTCTGAGAATCCCATCCCTGATCCATCCCATCCCTGTATTCTGAGAATCCCATCCCTGTATTCTGAGAATCCCATCCCTGATTCATCCAATCCCTGTATTCTGAGAATCCCATCCCTGTATTCTGAGAATCCCATCTCTGATCCATCCCATCCCTGTATTCTGAGAATCCCATCCCTGATCCATCCCATCCCTGTATTCTGAGAATCCCATCCCTGTATTCTGAGAATCCCATCCCTGATCCATCCCATCCCTGTATTCTGAGAATCCCATCCCTGTATTCTGAGAATCCCATCCCTGATTCATCCAATCCCTGTATTCTGAGAATCCCATCCCTGTATTCTGAGAATCCCATCTCTGATCCATCCCATCCCTGTATTCTGAGAATCCCATCCCTGATCCATCCCATCCCTGTATTCTGAGAATCCCATCCCTGTATTCTGAGAATCCCATCCCTGATCCATCCCATCCCTGTATTCTGAGAATCCCATCCCTGTATTCTGAGAATCCCATCCCTGATCCATCCAATCCCTGTATTCTGAGAATCCCATCCCTGTATTCTGAGAATCCCATGCCTGATCCATCCCATCCCTGTATTCTGAGAATCCCATCTCTGATCCATCCCATCCCTGTATTCTGAGAATCCCATCCCTGATCCATCCCATCCCTGTATTCTGAGAATCCCATCCCTGTATTCTGAGAATCCCATCCCTGATTCATCCAATCCCTGTATTCTGAGAATCCCATCCCTGTATTCTGAGAATCCCATCTCTGATCCATCCCATCCCTGTATTCTGAGAATCCCATCCCTGATCCATCCCATCCCTGTATTCTGAGAATCCCATCCCTGTATTCTGAGAATCCCATCCCTGATCCATCCAATCCCTGTATTCTGAGAATCCCATCCCTGTATTCTGAGAATCCCATGCCTGATCCATCCCATCCCTGTATTCTGAGCATCCTATCTCTGATCCATCCCATCCCTGTATTCTGAGAATCCCATCCCTGTATTCTGAGACTCCCATCCCTGTATTCTGAGAATCCCATGCCTGATCCATCCCATCCCTGTATTCTGAGAATCCCATCTCTGATCCATCCCATCCCTGTATTCTGAGAATCCCATCCCTGTATTCTGAGAATCCCATGCCTGATCCATCCCATCCCTGTATTCTGAGAATCCCATCTCTGATCCATCCCATCCCTGTATTCTGAGAATCCCATCCCTGTATTCTGAGAATCCCATGCCTGATCCATCCCATCCCTGTATTCTGAGCATCCTATCTCTGATCCATCCCATCCCTGTATTCTGAGAATCCCATACCTGTATTCTGAGAATCCCATCCCTGATCCATCCCATACCTGTATTCTGAGAATCCCATCCCTGATCCATCCCATCCCTGTATTCTGAGCATCCTATCTCTGATCCATCCCATCCCTGTATTCTTAGAATCCCATACCTGATCCATCCCATCCCTGTATTTTGAGCACAATGCACTCCTTTGAAAAAGCACAAAGGTTTTTTATCTGGACACAATGGTAAGGTTGTTGGTCCCTTAGGGCTCATTCAAAGGGATGATCAGTCCTATCCTCCTGTACAGAGTCGCTGGTAGATTTATTCCATGTTGGCACTTTGAAAAAATTAAATTGGTTTTGTGTCGCGGTTTGGGCACTCGGGCTCAAAAAGGTTCGCCATCACTGGCTTAGAATATTAAGAAAAAAAATGCATGACTACTGTTTAATAGATCCTTGGAGGATTACACATCCAAATAAAAGGGACTATACCTACTATTCTGCCGTGCACGGAACATACTCAAGACTGGACTATATAATGGTAGACCACGAGTTACTGGAAGAGGTAGTTAAAACTTCAATAGGGGTAACCACAATTTCAGACCATGCTCCTGTAATAGTGGAAATTAGATTCAAAGAGATAGAGCAAAGAAAAGGATCATGGAACTTAAACGAAGAACTTATAGAGGATATAGAGGTAAACAACATAGTGAGAACGGATTTGGATCAATATTTCACCCTCAATAACACACCTGAAGTAAGGGTAGCTACTGTATGGGAGACCCATAAGGCATACATCAGAGGGAAACTAATCTCAATAGGAGCAGGGAAGAAAAAGATAAGAAAATTAAACATGAAAAAATTAACAACTGAGCTATTTGAATTGGAGCAAATGCATAAGGAGAGAGGAGAAATTGAAATACACCAAGAAATTGTTGTAAAGAGGACCCAGCTTAGAGACCTTATGAAGTTTGAAACAAGAGACATATTCAAAAATGTTAGAAAGGAGAGGTATAAATGGGGGAACAAACCAGGGAAACTTTTAGCTAGAATATCTAGAGCAAAAAAAAAAAAAAAACTACATAGAAAAAATAAAAAACCAAGACGGCCTTATGAAATATAAGACGTCCGAAATCGCGCAGTCCTTCCGGACTTTTTATAGCTCATTATATTCAATAAGAACTAATGAAACCCAAGAGCAAGAAAGGGTGAGAAAAAGGAAAATCAGGGAATACTTAGAAGAAGTGAAATTACCTAAAATTTCCCAAAACGACATTGAATCCTTAGAGGCCCCAATAACTCAAGATGAGGTACACAGAGCCTTCCGGGAAACACCGTGTGGTAAGAGCCCAGGCCCCGATGGTTTGCCGATTAAATATTACAAAACATTTAAAGAACTTTTGATCCCAGAGATGTGCAACTATTTTAACAAAATAGGAGAGGAAGAGGAAATAAGAAAAGAATCTTTATTGGCAAATATTTCTATTATCCCTAAAACGGGAAAAGATGGAACGTTGTGCTCCAGCTACCGACCAATAGCATTGTTAAATGCAGATCTGAAAGTATATGCGAAAATATTAGCAACTAGGATAAAAAGTTTAATGCCGCAATTAATAAACCCAGATCAGGCGGGCTTTGTAGCGGGCAGAGAAGGAAGAGATAATAGCATAAGGACCCTGTTACTGTTACAACAAGATCCAAAAAAGAAACCCCCAGTCGTACTCATGTCCTTAGATGCCGAAAAAGCATTTGACAGAGTCGACTGGGGGTTTATGATGGAAACCTTACAAAATATAGGCCTGGGACCAAGGTTCATGAAATGGGTGAAGAACTTGTATAGTCACCCGACGGCAAGGGTGAAGGTCAATGGGAGTATGTCGTCTGTATTCAACATGGAAAACGGAACCAGACAGGGTTGCCCGCTCTCGCCTCTCCTATATGTAATAGCCCTGGAACCGTTGTTAGCAAAAATCCGGGAAAACCCGGGGATAGGGGGGGTGAGGGTGGGAGATGAAGAACACAAGGTGGCGGCGTATGCAGACGACATACTCCTATACTTGACCAAACCGAGAGTCTCCCTCCCTAATGTCATAAAGGAAATAAAAAGATACGGTGAACTCTCAAACTTTAAAATAAACCCGATTAAAACAGTAATTTTGAATTTAGGGATAGATAAAAAAGAAGCAGAAGAACTTCAGAAAGAGTTTCCATTTACATGGGAAAAAGAAGCTATAACGTACCTGGGTATAAAAATTACATCTACAGTTGAAAAACTCTACTCGGCCAATTTTGTCCCCTTAATCAACGACATTAACCAAGACCTGAAAAACCTAGCAAAAAAACATATCTCCTGGATAGGTAAGATTAATGCGTTCAAAATGATGATATTACCGAAGATAACATACAAACTTCAAATGCTCCCAATAAAAATACCGCAAAGCTTCTTTAAAGTAATTAAAACAGTAATTTTGAAATATATATGGGCAGGAAAAAAGGCTAGATTAAGCTATTCATTGCTGAGCATGAAAAAAAAAGGAGGGGGGTTGGGGCTCCCCGATATAAAAAGATATTATTTTGCTGTAAACTTAGCAAGGTTGGTAGAATGGACAAACGCATACACAAAAAAAAAATGGGTACGTATGGAAGAAATATTAAGTAGGACACAATTAAATAGAAATATATGGATACCACCGAAAATGAGGGAATTGAGCACGAACACACATAACATAACAAGGAACGTATTTAGAATATGGGACACAATATTTAGACGGGAAAAATGGGAGTATAACTCTCCATTAACCCCATTAGCAGGCACAAATTTTTTTCCACCAGGAAATGGAACACGTTTTGGAAAGCACCTAGGGGAGAAAAAATTAAAAGATATTGTTACACGTGGAAAAATTAAACTAAGACAAGAGATAAAAATAGGGGAAAAGGAACAAAATATGAGTGAATGGGAGTATTTGCAGTTAAAACACTTTGTGAGTACACTACCACAACCAATTAGGGAAGATAAGACACTATACCCAATAGAAAAAATATGCAGCATGGATAAGCCCCTGACACATGGAATATCAAAGGCATATGGGATACTAACAGAACTCGAGATTCAAGACACACTGCCTTTCTTAGAAAAATGGGAAAGCGATATCGGTAAAAAAATTGATAAAACACAAATGATAGGTGCAGTATACAATCATGCCGCGGACATTACCACCATAGAAGCAAACTATAAATGTATGGTGCGATGGCACCTGACCCCATCAAGAATGAGTAAGATTCATCCAAGAAATTCAGAGCTATGCTGGAGAAACTGTAAACAAAAAGGAACAACTCTACATATATGGTGGGACTGCCCGAGAATTAGGGGTGTTGAATATAATCGTTGCATCGATGCATCGAGATTCGGGGGCCCCCGATTCTGCATCGATGCATGTGACCCCAATAATCGATGTCGGTGACGTCATCCCGACTTGCCCCGCCCCTCCCGGGAGAGCGCTCCGAGCGTGTGTTTTAAAATGCTCGTTTTGCAATACATGCTGCTATAATCCATTCAGGGGACACTGCTGCGTGTGCTTTTTAAAATATACTGTGTTTCATTCCTATATTTCTGTCTGTATATTCCCCTTATGTGACTGCACGCTCTGGCCCGCCTCTCACCTCCCACGTGTCTCCTGAAGTCAGCCCCGCCAGCCTCTCTTCTCATCTGATGGCTACAGTACAGACGGTGGGCGGGGCTGAGAACTCCCACTGATGTCGGGAAAGAGGAGAACGAGAGGCAAGAGGCGGGCTGTACAGGACAGAGTCACGTGCGGAATATAGAGCATACACAGACAGAAATGCAGGTATGAGAAGCTTTATATATTTTAAAAAGCACATGCAGCAGTGGACATTTAATGGTTTAGAACGGCATGTATTTCAAAACGGGTACTCTTAGTTACAGCTGTATTCTTTTTCCTACATGTGCTCTGTGTTGACATTACCCTGATCTCCTAAATTTGCACATTCCATTGTGTTAACTCCTAGTGTGCTGGAATGTGTGAACTTGGGAATCCAGGGTAATTTCAACACAGACACAGTACAGGGAACTTCACAGGGCTGTTTGCTGTGGATTATAATCTCTCCTGACCTCCCAGCACCACATGTGTATATGTCTGTACCCTGTAGTGCACCGGATTAGTGCACTACTTATAGCGGAGTTCCACCGTTTTTTAGTTTAGTAAAAGTCACCAGCTACAAAAAAAGTGTAGCTGGTGACTTCAATTAAACTGACACTTACCTGTCCCTCAGTCCAGCGATGCGGCCGCACAGAGTCCCATACCTTTCCCCGCTCCTCTCCTCAACCCCGCCATATCTACTGTGGGCACCCGGCCATGATAGCTTACGGCTTCATGGCCAGGCGCGCACTGTTATCTGCCATTGGCCAGACAATCTTCTGGGACCTGTGTCCCAGAAGATTGCTGGCAAGGAGGAGCCACCTAGGGCGACAGGAGGAGTCACCTAGGCAGCTGTGACAAAAAGTCCCATTAAAAATGGCAGGGGGCGAGGAGTGCTTAAAGCAGAAGTTCCACTTTTGGGTGGAACTCCACTTTAAGGGAATGAGTTTATTTTTATTTAAAAGCAGAGTTCAGTAAAAAAATAAGTTATTAAAAGTCAGCAGCTTCAAAAAACAGTGTATCTTCTGACTTTTAATAAAAAGACACTCAGCTGTCCCACAATCCAGCGACGTGGCCACCCGAACCCTCCATTCTGTCCATGGCGCTGGCAATACTACTGTGGGCATCCGGCTGTGACAGCTTGCAGCTTCACAGCCAGGTGCACATGTCTCACTGCGCTGTCCTGCATAGCTGGACAATCTTCTGGGACCTGTGATGTGTCTCAGAAGATTACGGGGATGAAGGGCCACCTAGGCGGCCCAAGCGGAAGTGAGAGCTCGTTGGTAATCTTGATGCATCGTGATGCATCGCGGAATCGAATCGAATCGAATCGTTGACCAGATAATCGTAATCGAATCGAATCGTGAGACCGGTGAAGATGCGCACCCCTACCGAGAATCCAGGAATATTGGAAAGAAATCTTGAAATATATTGTAGAAATAACAGGGGAGACGATTCTATGTAGCCCGCTGCCCTGTCTGTTTCATGGAACAGAAAAAACAAAAAAACAATATGGAACAACTCTGGTCCCAGTTTTATTAAATGCAGCTAAGGCTCTGATCCCAAAAAATTGGCTACATCCAAAGAGGCCATCAATTAAAGAGTGGATAGAAAGGGTGGAATATATAGAAGAGATGGAGTATCTTGCCTGCAGAGAGACAGGAGAAGAGGACAAATACAGGGTGGTTTGGGAAAAATGAAAAAAAAAAAAAAAAAAAAAAAAAAAAAAAAAGAAGCAGGCTGATGGTGGGAGGTGGAGCTAGCACTATATGGATAGCGGCCTTATTCTCCCGTGTCTCCAAATGATTTTTTGAGACAGGTAGAGCTTTCTTTTGGTGGTATTTAACTACTTTGACTCTCACACATCTTCACCCCTTGAGGACCATATCAGATTTTACATTTCCGCATTAACCTGTTTAATCAGCAAAAGGCAAAACTATTTTTTTCATTTTGGACAGATAGCAGAGGGATTAGAACACTAGTCAGCTTTTACTGCCGTCTGTGCCCCCGTTAGGGAGATTCACCCTCTCTATTTTTTCTGTTTACCATTAGTATTGAAAGTGAAAGTAAAAGAAATTCCAAAAAAAAAGTTTTGACTATAGTTCCACTTTAAGGACAAACAAGGCTTTCTTTTTGTGATATTATCTTGCAACAATTTTTTTCCCCCACAATCCTTAGACAATAAAATGCAACAAAAGTAAGAAAAAAAAGCAAAAACAAATAGTGTCAGGCCTTGTACACACGAGCAGACATGTCCGATGAAAACGGTCCGCGGACCGTTTTCATCGGACATGTCTGCTGGGATCTTTTGGTCTGATGTGTGTACACACCATCAGACCAAAATCCACGCGGACAGAGAATGCGGTGACGTAGAAGACACCGACATTCTCTGACACGGGAGTTCAATGCTTCCACGCATGCGTCAAATCAATTTGACGCATGCGCGGGATTTAGGGCCAGCGGACATGTCCGATGAGTCGTACTAACCATCGGACATGTCTGACGGACAGGCTTCCAGCGGACAAGTTTCTTAGCATGCTAAGAAACTTTTGTCCGCTGGAAACCTGTCCGCTAGGCCGGAAAACTGTCCGGAAGGCCCTACACACGGTCGGACATGTCGGCGGAAACTGGTCCGACGGACCAGTTTCAGCGGACATGTTCGTTCGTGTGTACAAGGACTCACTGTACATAACATGTGTCCAATTTATTCTGTAATATGTCCTGTTTAAAATGACACCAAAATTGTGATTCTGGTATAAAGTTATTTACAAATGAAATAAAACATATTTTTTCAATTGTGCACTTTTTTTTTTTTTAAAGAGAAATGTGTAAATATATGTTAGATGTGTAAAAATATTAACAAACAAAACAAAAAGGTTTAAATATTAATAAATGATATATATAAAAAAAAGACAGCAGGAAAATAATAGTTGAAGAGAGAAGGAAATGAAAGAGTTAATTAGGGCTTATTAGAGTAAACTAAGGGTTAATAGGGAGGTTAACATTGTTTTTTTACTTGTCAGGTTGATTTAACTAACATCATCTGCAGATCTAAGGCCCCGTACACACGTCCGGATTCGTCCGCTGGGATTTATCCGCGGATCAGTTCCAGCAGACAAATCCGGTCATGTGTATGGCCTAGCAGACATTTTTGGGCGGACATTTGTCCAGCCGACCGTTTTCCAGCGGATAAAAATTTCTTAGCATGCTAAGAAATTTATCCGCTGGAAACCTGTCCGTCGGACTTATCCGGTCGTCTGTACAGACTCACCAGGTATAAGTCCGACTGATCCCCATCCCTCGCATGCGTCGAAGTGATTCGACGCATGCAAGGAAGTATTTACCTTCCAGGGTCGCGCATGTCGCCGTGTCATCGTCGCGGCGACGGCGCGGCCACGTCAACGCGTATGTTTTCCTCTGGGATTTTGATCTGATGGTGTGTACAGCCATCAGATCAAAATCCGGAAGAGAAATGTCCGATGGAAACGGTCCGGCGGACCGTTTTCATCGGATATCCGCCTGTGTGTACAGGGCCTAAGTTCTTTTCCAATGATTTTTGAAGTCATTGCATTATGGTCATTGCACAATTATAACATATCAGAATTACTATGCACAACCGTCTCTGCTTGGAGAACAAGGTGAATGTGTGTGAGATACCTAGAACTTACTGTTCAAGGAGGATTATTCACTGTGAGCATAGCAATGTTGGTACTACCACTTATAACAGTTCAGAACTATTAAGCTCATATGATTCTAAAAAGCATAGGTTTAGGAGGAGGGAAAGAGAAAGAATCCCACAAATCCCACAAAGGGACTCTTGTGCAATATAACCAAATTTGCCAACGTTAGGCCATAATAAAAACACATTACTAAATTTAGACTGGGGTAATCTGAAAGCCTGCTACCAAACTTGTAGAAACCAGAATCAAAGTTAGAAATTGTTTGAGGGAATGGAGAAAGGGAATAAAAAATTGAAGGAAGAAAAGAGAGAGAAAAGATTTAGGCCCTGTACACACGATCAGTCCAAACTGATGAAAGCGGACTGAAGGTCCGTTTCATCGGTCCAAACCAACTGTGTGTGGGCGCCATCGGTCAGTTATACTTCGGTCAAAAAAAATATAACTTGCTTTAAAATTTGACCGATGGATGCCTAACCGATCGGTCAAAACCGATGGTTAGTACGCAAAAGCATTGGTTCAAAACCCACGCATGCTCAGAATCAAGTCGACGCATGCTTGGAAGCATTGAACTTCATTTTTCTCTGCACGTCGTCGTGTTTTACATCACCGCGTTGCACTTGATCGGTTTTTGAACTGATGGTGTGTAGGCACATCAGACCATCAGTCAGCTTCAGTCCGTTTTCATCAGTTTGGACTGATCGTGTGTACAGGGCCTTACAGGCAAACACCATGCTCCAGACTAGTGACCCTTCCCTCCAGCTCAACCCTCATGGTGACAGAAGATATCTAATCCAGGTGTTCTAAACCTTTTCAAAGCAATGTTGTTGGTTGCAAAGGATACTAGTACATTTTTTATTTATCATGGGTTATTTTTCACTAATGCAAAAGTGTTGCATGACCACGCAATTGTCATTCAAAGTGCGACATTGCTGAAAGCTGAAAATTGGCCTGAGCAGGAAGTGGGTGAAAGTGCCCTGTATTGAGGTAGTTAAAGCAGAACATTACCCATAAGAACTTGATAAGAAAGAATGGGGCAGATTCACGTAGCTTGGGCGCAGCGTAACGTAACCTGTTTACGTTACACCGCCGCAAGTTTTCCGATTTAGTGCCCGATCCACAAAGCACTTACCTGGAAATTTGCGGCGGTGTATCGTAAACACGTCCGGCGCAAGGCGGCCCAATTCAAATGGGGCGGGTACCATTTAAATTAAGCGCGCTCCCGCGCCGGACGTACTGCGCATGCTCCCGTCGCAAATTTCCCAACGTGCTTTGCGCGAAATTACGACGCGCCAACGTTTTGTGAATCGCGACGTCAACAAAGCACTTACGCTTTAAAAAAACAATCAAAAGCGACGCTGGAAAGACGGGCATACTTTAACATGGTGGAGTACTTTTCCACCATATTAAAGGTGCCCTATCTTTGCGACGGAAATCTAACACTTGCGACGACGTAATGACGGGAAAAATCTTCGTGGATCGCCGTAACTCCTAATTTGCATACCCGACGCTGGTTTACGACGCAAACTCCCCCCAGCGGCGACCGCGGTATTGCATCCTAAGATCCGACAGTGTAAGTCCATTACACCTGTCGGATCTTCTGGCTATCTATGCGTAACTGATTCTATGAATCAGTCGCATAGATACTCTGAGAGATACGACGGAGTATCTGAGATACTCCGTCGTATCTCCCTTGTGAATCTGGCCCAATGTTCTTTAGCAAGGAACACACATTCCACATTAATGATTCTGCTACAAAAATTAGTGAGTGCTGTAAATTGTCTCCGGCATTGCTCCTGTGTTCTTGCCAGAAGCCGCCATTTTGCTGAAGCCCAGAGCCCCTGAGCAGCAGTAAATTTTTGCAGGCTTATTCAAATGGAAAAATAGGATATGTAGGCTTATTAAGCAGAAAAGTTTGATGTAAATATGTTAAGTAAAATAACTACGGTTTAAGTTGAAATATGATTGGTTAGTGTCCTTTGCAAACCTTGAGCAGCAGACTCACTTATACTTGCTACAGTATTCATAGGTAATCTGGGGAGTATTCAGCTACTGATGTCAGAAAACGAATGCTTGCTACCCATGGCTTAGGTAAACAAACCCAGCATGCTATAATACTACAGAAAGTAGCAGTACTTCAGAGATAATAAATGAGTTATGATAAAAAGAAAAGTTAGCGATAAGATTAACTGAGTACAGTACCTTGCCGTTGTGTCACTGTGTAGAATTCTGCCTTGATTCGCGCTGCCTCCTTTCGATTACCTCTTACAACATAGAAATGAGAGAGAATTGCCAGGCTGATTTTCACAAACAATTTGAAGCAGAAAAGTGCCAGGACAGCGAAGTAGACATTGGAAAGTCGCTGAATGAAAGCTTTCTCCTCCAGCACCGTCATAGCTGTACCAGAGTCTGTCACTGTTTAGGAGTGGGTCTGAACTGTTGACAGGATCACATGGCTACAGCCAGAAGCTGCTCACAACAGCTGGTACTAAGGAAATCAGATATCAGGCAGTCATGGTGCTTGCTGCTGAATGAGGATTATTTATATTGAGCATAACTTCTAAAGTCACTTCCAGTTCCGTAAAGTCAGAGTCAACTATTGACGTAAAATTTATTTAAAAAAAACACACACAAAAATATTTACAATTCCATGTTTTAGATACAATCAAAGGGGTTGTAAAGGTACATTTTTTCCCCTAAATAGCTTCCTTTACCTTAGTGCAGTCCTCCTTCACTTACCTCATCCTTCCATTTTGCTTTTAAATGTCCTTATTTCTTCTGAGAAATCCTCACTTCCTGTTCTTCTGTCTGTAACTCCACACAGTAATGCGAGGCTTTCTCCCTGGTGTGGAGTGTCGTGCTCACCCCCTCCCTTGGACAACAGGAGAGTCAGGACGCCCACTAACACACAGCTCTTTTCTCTATCTGCAATGTAGAGAGTGTCCTGACTCTTCTGTAGTCCAAGGGAGGGGGCGAGCACGACACTCCACACCAGGGAGAAAGCCTTGCATTACTGTGTGGAGTTACAGACAGAAGAACAGGAAGTGAGGATTTCTCAGAAGAAATAAGGACTTTTAAAAGCAAAATCGAAGGATGAGGTAAGTGAAGGAGGACTGCACTAAGGTAAAGGAAGCTATTTAGGGAAAAAAATTGTACCTTTACAACCCCTTTAAGTGCAATAACCAACTTCAACTAATCAGAAATCAGGCATGTGCAAAATAACCACTGATTGGTGACTAATGGTTAACTCAAAAAAATATATACATTAAAATAAGAAAATATTTATTGAATAGATCATCATAATATTATTGCAACGTTTTTCAAAGTCACATCAAAATCAAATTTGAAATTGCATCTTCCTTATCAGATACATTTTGACTGCAAGTTCCATATCTTGGAGTACAGTACAAGACACAAGCTTGTTATTCATGCTCTCTAGGTTCAAAGCTGGTGACTGGAGGTGATTGCACACTGGCAAAGCTTTGGAGGAGAAACTCCCTTATAATTCTTCCCCACTCCATGAGTCCTCAGTTTTGTAGCAAACAATGCAGACTGACACAGGTTTAGAAGCCAAGATAAACCCTGGGACATCACCAAGAAATTAATAAGAAGGATGAGAAACAACGAGGTAAACATAACTGTGCTAACAGGCCCAACAATAACAAAGGTTAACATACCTGACTTCAAAGGTAACTTTGCTGCTGAAAGCTGCATCTGCAAAAGATTGAAAATACACCTGATAGAACTTTGAAAAGCTATGAACAGAAGACCAAGTGGTGGCCTTACAAAGCCGGGCACTAGAGGCTTGATGTTGAAATGCCCAGAGCACCTAATAATGCAAGAGGAGCCTTGTCTGTTAGAGTGTAAGCACTTGAGATGAGGTGTCTTATCCATTAACAATGATGGATTTTGAAGTAGAATGTTCCTTGTGAAGTCTTGAGGGTAGCATGAATAAGATGTCTGTCTTCCTGATAAAAGCTGTAGCTTTAAGGTAGACTTTCATGGCTCTGACCACATCTAGGCAACGAAGAGCAATTTCCTTTAGATGTTTTGGAGCAGGGCACAACGAAGAAAGGACTATAGGGGATATTTACGAAAGGCCAGACCACTTTGCACTACAAGTGCAAATTGCACTTGAAAGTGCACTGAAAGTGCACTTGGAAGTGCAGTTGCTGTAGATCCGAGGGGGGCATACAAGGAAAATAAAAAACAGCATTTTAGCTTGCATATGTTTGGATGATAAAAACAGGAGAGCTTCCCCTCATTTCAGATCTACCCCTCAGATTTACAGTGACTGCACTTCCAAGTGCACTTTCAGTGCACTTGTAGTTTGCACTTGTAGTATAAAGTGGATTTGCCTTTCGTAAATAACCCCCTTTGTCTTGTTAGAGCACATATACATTTTTGGTTATTTGTTTCTTTTGTTTATATGTGTTATATATAGTTATATATTCATGGGTCTCTTTTTCACATGCATAGTCTATGTAACAGGACGTCTGCAATTAGTACCTGGTGACACCTGTTATAGGTGGCACTATATAAGAACTGTTTAATGACTAAGCACACGTGAAGTGTGCAAAACGTGTCTACCCAGCATTCTGATTCCTGTCGTTTTTGGGATGTCCAAATAAAAAGGATTTTGATCTACAGTGGTGTGCGGCCATTTCTTTTAATTTCATTGTGTGCGGAGGCGAGCCGAGGCAAGCACATACTGGATCATTAGACGTCCTGGTCTCATCTGGAGAGGCAGGTGTTTCTCTTTCTATTGGAGAATAACATATTTACAAAAAATGTGAGAGGTGCACTCACTTCTGTGAGATACAGTAAATACAACAGTAAGTTTCTTCTAGGGTTACCAGCAAGAAATCGTTACACTTATTTTTCAAATCTGGTAACTGCAATTTTACCTGCAAAAACGATGTTAGAAATACATGTAGGGCAGTTTCTATATACTTTCTAGTAGGGCTTTATTGGTATTCCTGAGAAATATAATGTATGATGCTTGCAGTATAAGATGTTTTAAAACACATATTCAGTAAATACATCTATTGATCAATTATTTACTAAATCAATGAGAATATGCCAACCTGCCCAGTTTGTTAGAATTTAATATGAAGGGACAGTTTTAGGCATTTATACTAGCATTTATACTAGCAGTATTTCAAAATATTTTAATTAAAGGAATAGACAACCTAAAAAATATAATTCACTTATAATAGGTGGTCATCCATTAGCAAAATCACATGCGTTTTCAGAGTCATTATTGGCACCTTTTTCTTGATCGGCAAAATGCTGAAAACACCATTTCCGACCGATATGTTTCGGCCTCCAAAATTTTGGTGCATCTCCAATGTCAACCTGTTGCAGTAATTTGCAAAGAAATGTGGTCTAAACCTCATCTAAGTCACAACAATAAACACAAACACAATGTGCTTAAGCTGATAACACAAACAATTATATTTTCTTGTGTCTTTATTGAACACACCAATTAAGAATTCACAGTGCTATAGGAAAAAGTAAGTGAACTCCTAGAGGTAATAGCTGGTTGAACTTCCTTTGGCAGCAATGACTTCAGGACACGGATGAGAGCATTTGGGGTGGAGGAACTTGACTGGCCTGCACAGAGTCCTGACCTCAACCCGATGGAACACCTTTGGGATGAATTAGAGCGTATACTGCGAGCCAGGTCTTCTCATCCACATCAGTGCTTGACCTCACATATGTGTTTCTGGAAGAATGATCAAACATTCCCATAGGCACACTCCTAAACCTTGTGGACAGCCTTCCCAGAAGATATTAAACCCTACGGACTAAGACTGGGATATGATTAAATTTCATGTTTGTGTAAAAGCAGGCGTCACAATACATTTGGTAATATAGTGTATATTTCTATATTTAGTTTTTTTTTAGAATGTCATTTTCGCTTTCGGTTTTCAGCAAAGTGCATCCTGCATTTCTGGTTTTGGTTTCGGCACCAACATTTCCATTCGGTGCCCCTTTAGTTAAAAAAAAATTCATGCCACTGTAGATGGGAACTAGGGGCCAGATTCACAAAAGAGATACGACGGCGTATCTCCTGATACGCCGTCGTATCTCTGTTTCTATCTATGCGACTGATTCATAGAATCAGTTACGCATAGATATCCATAAGATCCGACAGGTGTAATTGTTTTACACTGTCGGATCTTAGGATGCAGTACCGCGGCCGCCGCTGGGGGGAGTTCGCGTCGTAAACCAGCGTCGGGTATGCAAATTAGGAGTTACGGCGATTCATGACGGATTTTCGCGTTCGCTACGTTGCCGCTAGTCTAGTTTCCCGTCGCAAAGTTAGTCATTATTTGACCTGCCTTAACTTTACATAGCAATCGTATTGCTGTATAAAGTATGGCCGTCGTTCCCGCGTCAAAATTTAAAAATGAACGTCGTTTGCGTAAACCGTCCGGGAATACGAAATTACGCTACACTTCGCCGTTCGAAAAAATGACGTCACTGCGCGCAAAGCACGATGGGAATTGCGAAACGGAGCATGCACACGCCCATTTAAATTACGCGGGTTTACGCCGGAGGTCGCCGGCTTAGGTTTTCATTGCAAGTGCTCTGTGAATCAGGCACTTGCGATGAAAACTTGTGGCGGTGTAACGTATCTACGATACGCCGCCGCTAATCTACGTGAATCTGGCCCTAGGTATATGGAAATAAAGGTATTTCTGCATTTTTCAAGTTTCATGAAAATGGATCCATTTATAAAAACTTTAAATAAAAGCACAACTTTTTTTAGTAGCATATTCAACAGATGCACACTGCCATCTGCAGGGTGCAGTGGCTCTGCAGTTACATCTGCAGGTTGAAGATTTATTTTGTGAATGGAGCATCCATTCTACATTTAAAGTGGAGTTCCAGCCTTTTAATGTTTATTTAAAATCAACAGCTACAAAAAGTATAGCTGCTGACTTAATAAACCGACACTTACCTGTTCCACGGTCCAGCAATGCGGCCTCACGGAGCATTGCTCCTCTCCCCGCTTTTCTCCTCGGCGCCTCCATTCACACGCTGGGCACCCGGCCATGACAGCTTTCGGCTTCACGGCCGGGCACACACTGCGCTGCACTTCTGGAGTGAAGAGGCGATCTCCTGGGACCTGTCACGTGTCCCAGGAGATCGCCTAGAGGGAGGGGCCACCTAGGGGCAGAGGAGGAGTCGCCTAGACGGTCCCTAGGTGGAAGTAGGAAATGGAACAGGAAGTCCCACTTCTAACGAAGCCCCCACTCCCCTCCAAAAAAATGACATGCCAAATGTAAGGAGGCGAGGAGTGTTTAAAGCAGAAGTTCCACTTTTGGGTGGAACTCCGCTTTAATCATTTTGTTATAGCTGATTGGTTCCCAAATATTAGCTGGGACTGTAGCTGTCACTAATGTATGACAGCAAGCAGCTGTACTCAGTATCAACTTCTGGTTGTTAGAGGGATGGATTATTGAACCCTCAGCACAGGGCAGGAAGGACTACACATTGGTTTCATTTTTTAGTTATTTTTTTGATTATTATTACATAGGTCAATCACCTAGAAAAGCACTGTACTATGGATGAAAATAATAGCTCAGAAGAACCCATACATTAACATCAAACAGGAAACAAAGACCAGAGTGGTAAAGTTTACCAAACTTAAAAACATAAATATGTCTTGCTATATATCAATACAGACATTTAGTATTTAAACTCCCTCCCTCCTATAAATGTTGTCTCACCTGCTTTTTCTCAAAGTTGGTAGTGATGGAATACAGTCCTGATGCAGAATAAGAGAAGATAGGATGTCTGACAGTTTCTTGGACCGAAGCAGAGGGTGTTTACCTACGAAATATCATGGAACTCTTGATGATCCGAGTCCATGCATTATAAAGGAGTCAAAGAACAATGCATATGTGATCCATATGTACACACACACACACACAAAACATAGCCAAATATCTTTCTGCTATGTATTTTCCCTATCATCATAATAATGTTGCTACAATGTATTTTATTAAGATTAAAAATTAATAACATGATCTTTTTATTGTTTTTCTGGAGGCACACAAATGTAAACCATTGATTAGTCAAAATATCATTGTGTAGAAAATAAATGTAATAAATGTGTTGCTGCTAGACATCGTGTTTCCAAACATTTCCAAGATGCTTGAACTAGTAAGCATTAATGAATAACACACTTAATATAACACACATTTGTTCCCATGGTTCACTTGGTATTTATAAATGCTGTGTGATGTTTTATGATGTCATGCACCACTGTTGAACACATTACAAATCTGCATCGATTTCCTTAGTAACCTTTATGAGCAGATTTGTGTCTTGGAGTGAATCAAACAGCTATATTCTGTAATGAAGGTTAGTCAACTTTAACATCAACATTCAAAGGCAATAAAATATAATTAAATGTGAATTACAAATATACTGTATGGTTATATATCCTAACCTACAAATCCTAGTCCTATTTGAAAAAAACATCACTTTGTTCATGCACTGCAAAGGAATACTCGCCTATCCATACTCCCTCCTTGCTGCAGGAGTCCACCCTGTGTAAGCTATGCTATTGGAGGCCTGTCACTTGGCTGTTTAAGTCCAAGCACTATCACATGCTGCTTATACCTGAAAGCTCTGCTCCAGAAGAAGCAAGGAGGCAGCAAAGGTGCTTGTGTAAGAGAGTAAACCTTGGTGTAAACATTGGCAATGTAACCCCCCGTTTCTCCATTTCTTAGGATCTTTTTTGTGGTTTAACTAATTAACAGTACTAGTAACAAAAAAAAAATCCTGGGTTAATTTCACCCTTTTATTATACTTTTGAAGACAGACAAGGAAAACAAATTGATCAATGTGGGTGATGGATTCAGACAGGGTTCGAAAACCCCGAGCGCCAGGTCGCAATTGAATTAGCGACCTGGCGCATGGAGTGGCACAGCTGGGGTATCCTGTGTCTCCGTGCACCCCTACCTCCCCTGCTGCGCGATGGCATCGTGCTGCGCCGGCCGGTAATTGAGGCCGCGGTTTTGCATCCTTCTGCAGGCCTATGCTTCCTTCTGTGATCTGGCACCATCTTGTGGTGGCCGTTGGTATGACAAGACAACCAGCAATGCTAATGGAGCTTCCCGTGTCTGTTTTCACTGCCATCTCCTCCCCTCTAATTAGAACCCCCAAACATTATATATATTTTTTATTCTAACACCCTAGAGAATAAAATGGCGGTCTTGCAATACTTTCTGTCACACCGTATTTGCGCTGCAGTCTCACAAGAACAAGAAAGTTGTTCACCCTGGGGTGGGATTTTATAAGCCAGACACTGATGTATATAATAAGATTTTTAATAGTACACAATGAGCATGGTTACAAATGTATATAAAAAACATTCAACAAAAACAAGGTGTGCATGTGTGTGACAAATAAACAGCATACATAGTCCAAAACAGCACATATAAAACAGTGACACCAAGACTCTCCTGTAATGGTTGTTCCCTAGTACCCAACGAGTTTCTGGTGTTTAGCCGTCATCAGGGGTCACAGATAGGGAGCAATGTAGTCACGGTTCTTTTTAACTCTATAACAATGATAAAAAGATACATCATGTAAAACTGTAAACATGGTATATGGTAAACATACACAGCCTCAGAGTCATGGCTTGATTTTGCACAACAGACATGCTAAATACCAAATAGAGTAGTCTCATATGAAAAATTTCATAAATGCAGATTATGCACATAGAGATAAATCTGAGTGTCAATCCGACACTAGCTGGGTAGGATCCTACTCAAGTTCTATAGCTGAAATGGTGAGCAGCGGTGTCCAGACCTCAATGGTGCAGTATGGGACTAGTAACGAAAATAGACAAGAGGGTAATAACAAATCAATGTCCAACTGCCTTGGACAAATATTCATGAGTCTGGCTTCAAAATCGGATGGGCTCGGGTTGCAGAGAAAGCGCTCTGATCCCACTCCAGTGTGTTACAACAGCGAATTAATATTCACTATTGAAACACTGATCCTCAATCCGGCCAATCAGAAGTGGGTGCGAGACACGTTTTTTGATTGGCCGAAAAGAGACAACTCCCGATTGGCCACCGAGAAGGAGGGAGGAAATGGAGGCCGCCGCCATTGCTGTGATGACCCTTGGAGAGCAGAATGGGAGGCTGCCGCCGCCGAGCAGGGTAGGCCGCCGGTGATGGGGTAAGTGCTACCAACAAACCGACCGGGGCAGTGGCATACTGTTTGCCCCCCTCAATTTTCACTGCTCACCACTGAACACACATACTCCAACTGTCAGAAAAAGTTAGCAAGTAGCTAATATTAGGGAACCAAATAAATATCCTTGGCCTAAATAACTGGCACAAATGACCTAGAAGAAGGGTGAGAACGGTGTATCTCAATGAACTCAAGCATATTGCATAGAGCGGCCCTGAAATTCCTCTTTTGCGGTCCCCCACTGGCGCTCTCTGTTTTGCTTTCACATAGCATGTCTTTGCCCCACACACTGCTCTGTCCTTACAGGAGCCAATGGCTCTGGCTGCTCTCAGCTATGCTTGTGAGAGCCTACGAGAGGGGAGAAAATAGCTGCAGATAGGCACAGCACTGGATCAATACAGGACTCAGGTAAGTATTTGGGTTGGGGAGGGTAAAACAGCAGTTGGAAGGTTTTTACCTTAGTACATAGAATGCATTAAGGTAAAAAACTTTTTGACATTAGAACAACATTAAAGTGAAAAGAAAAAACTACAGAAGGTAGAAAGCATTGGCCAGGTTTCAGAACCGCCTTGTAAAAAAAGCTAGCAAGGAGAGCATCAGGCACAACACCCCCAAAGAGGAACAAAGAAAGGACCAGTGGTCATGATGAAGACTCCTGACATAGGGCTGGGGTTTGTCCAGGGGAAGGAAAACCTTTACCAGATTGGTGTCTAGGACTAAACCCACATATTCCAGATGAATGATTGGGGTCAGACTGGACTCCCTGAAATTTAAAAAACTGAAGTCTTGCGAGGAATTTAATGTCACCTGAATGTTGTCCTGCAATGTCTGGAAAGAGGCAACTCAGATGAGAAGATCATGGAGATAGTCCTAAATTTTAATTCCTGTGAACCAGAAACCAACAGGGGCCACAGCTTTTGTCAATAGATCAAAGGAAAGAGCCACACATTAGTAATGGTCGTGTCTCACAGTGAAATGGAGAAACCATTCATGGATCTGATAGATCAGCATTTTGAATGAGGATTGAAGCGGCCAGGAAATCTTTCTGGTGAAGGGAAGCAACCATCGAACGAATGGACAGTGTTCTGAATGTTTTGATTTTCAGGAAGACCTTTAACACTTTAAGATTCAGGATGGGACGAATAACCTCTTTTCCTATTACAGTAGTTTTGAACCTTTCTGGAAGAGGAACTGGGATTATAATGCCCTGAGCTAAAGGGTATTGAATGGCCAAAGATGCCACATACCTCCGGAAGGTGACCTTCCCCCAACATCTGCAGAAACTGACAGAGAAACCTTCAGAAATTGCTAAAACAAATCCCTTAACACCTCCTGAGGGGATGCAGGTTCCAGATTATGTGTCACATGGCTTTGCCCCCCCCCTGACCTAAATTGTGCCCCACCCAAAGCACCCTAACCACACCCCCACCCTGGATGCTATGCCCGGCTGCAAAGCTCCTTTCCCATTAAAGCACTCTATACTGCTCCTTCTCCGCAGGGCTGAAATATATTCCTTTACAACACAGCAAGTCAGCCACGATCTGCACGTGGTGTATCTGCCTACTGCGACTACACGCCATTCCAACCAGAGAATTTCACAGGTCAGAAAGTGTTAGAATTTTCACTTTCTTATTCAGCAGTAGCAGTGTAGTGTTGGATTACACTGGAAGGCAGCTGATTGTAGAAAAGGCACAAACCCCCCCCCCCCCCTCCACATAGGAAGAAACTATCAGAGCTGTGTTCTGAGTAGAGCAACTTTCTGCTAATATATTTATAGCACCCACCATGACACAAATTTCAGCCTGTTTTTTTCACATGTGGCAGAGAACTTGCCAGAAGTTATCATGCCGAAAACAGAAGAACGAAGCAGGAGCAAGCCATGGGACACAGTGCTTTGAAGAGCAATAAGAAAACACTGCAGATATATGTGCCCAGCTCAAATTTCATGAATTGGGTCTCACAGGTGTGAGCATGTCTCAAGCCACAACCAGGTGTCATTTATTTACTTGTGTTTCTTCTTCTTGATCTTATTGTTTCTCATTAAATTTTTTTTTAATTATCACAAACATTTTAAACTAAAGCTCTGCAGTGTTGTTTTATCATAGTAGAATGGCTAGCTGGATATTAACAAACAATAAGACATTACAAATTAGCTGTTAGCAAGTGGCTGATGTACCAAGGACCAGCACAAATAAATCATTCTCTGCTTTTCCCTATCTCAGCTCCATGGTGTACTTATGTCTGGCCTTGAGTAGATCAATCATTGCTGTAAGAATCTATCCGTCACCTCTGCTCACCTGGCACAGAATTGTGTGTTCACAGCCTAACATCCTATTATGGAAATTCAAGAAAGTACATCAAAAACTATAAAAACAGAACATCATTGTTAATAGTCCAAATCTTGTCACATTCATAGTACAGCTGTCAGGCTCCAGGGTTACAGGGGTAATTAATAAAGCCTAAGACAGACCCCTACAACAGTCTTCTTTATCTTCCTATATGATTGCTGATGGCTACACTCTCGCCAACTGCCATTCATTCATATGGATTTTGTGTCAGACGTGATTTATAATGGCTTTCTTTTCTGATATGTAAAGCCAGTATAAATAGAACTTAACTATATTTCCAGATCCCTATTAAACCAGGGGGCTTATCTTTAACACTATGTCCAAAAAGCCTTTAACTTTTAGTGGGTTGATTCCAAACATTATGTAGTAAAGTGTGCAGAGGGCGATGTATGCATGTAAAACAGAGGAGTGCACATGTACTTTAGATATAATATGTAAGAGCTTTTTCCCTATACAGTTCTTAATGCCCATATGTGGAGAAACAGGAAAAAGACACAAGCCAAGTATGTGCCGCTTTTATTTCCAGAAGATTTTTACAAATCTTTAAATTGCCAAGAACATTTTTATAAGTAATGAGGGAAACATACTTACGAAAAGAATAATATATGCTATGGTTTACAAAGCTCATGTTAAAGCGGTCAGTAAAGCAGTAGTTCTGTATAGAAACCAATCAGCTTCCATGTTTTTAGTCAAAGCTTGAAGTTGAAGTAAGAAGTCGATTGGTTACTAGGCACAGCTTTTGCACTCTCCAATAAGTAAATTAACCCCAATGAGTATTTCACAATTAGAGATAAGCTGAACTGCCCTGGGTTCAGTCCGAGCGTCGTTCGGCAAACTTCAAAGACGTTTGGAAGTCAAACCAGAACCTCACTGAAATCAATGGGAGCTAAATATTTCAAAATGCTTATTTTCTGGTAAGGTAAGAAAGTTGGGAGCTGGGCAGTGGCGGCTGGTGCTCAAAATTTTTGGGGGGACGCAAACTGAAAAATTCTGGAAAAAAAAAACACATCAATTGCAGCCTCACTGTGCCATCAAATTCAGCCACTGTGCCCATCAAACGCAGCCACTGTGCCCATCAAACACAGCCACTGTGCCCATCAAATGCAGCCACTGTGCCCATCAAACGCAGCCACTGTGCCCATCAAACACAGCCTCTGTTTCTATCAAACACAGCCACTGTGCCCATCAAACACAGCCACTTGTGCCCATCAAACACAACCACTGTGCCCATCAATTGCCACCACTGTGCCATCAAACGCCGCCACTGTGCCCCATCAAATGCTCCCACTGTGCCCCATCAAATGCTCCCTTTGTGCCCCATCAAATGCTCCCACTGTGTCCCTTCAAACACAGCCACTGTTCCCATCAAACACAGCCACTGTGCCCATGAACCACAGCCACTTGTGCCCATCAAACACAGCCACTGTGCCCGTCAATTGCCACCACTGTGCCATCAAACGCCGCCACTGTGCCCCGTCAAATGCTCCCACTGTGCCCCATCAAATGCTCCCTCTGTGCCCCATCAAATGCTCCCACAGTGCAAGTCAATTACAGCCAGGGGCGGACTGACCATTGAGTCACTCGGGCACTGCCCGAGGGCCCCATGACACTAGGGGGCCCCATCCGGGTTGCCAGGCTCAGTAAAACCAGGGACAGTATGTAAAAATCTGTGTTTTTTTTAGATCTGTCCCTGATATGTCCGAAACTGACATTCTTTTAATGTGAATATCCCAAGATTTTAGCTGCCCGCCTCTGCACTGCCTCCTGGCGTGGTGGCCATCTGTAAGCCAGAGGGGCCCCATACTCTTCTATTGCCCGGGGGCCCCATGAGTTGTCAGTCCGCCCCTGATTACAGCCTCACTGTGCCTTGGGTTGTAAAAAATGATTGTGTGTGGGCTAAAACTACGTTTTAAACCCGTGCACCCGTAGAATCTCATCCCAGTCAGCATTATCTATGGGACCCAAGTCCATCTCCCACGCAGTTTTGGCCCTGTGAGTGATAGCAACTGCCTCCCGTTGTCTGATTGTGCAATATAGGTGCGATATAAGCCTAGAGGGGTCATCTCCCAGAACTATATCCAACACAGGGGGGGTTCCATCCCTATATCCAGGCTTGGCAGCTGGGTTCTGAGTGCGTGCCGGAGATGCAGGTATTTGAAAGCTAGTTGGTGTGGCAGAGAGAATTCCTCTTTAAGGGCCTGAAGCTGCTTAAGCCCGGAACCAGACAGAACCTGGTGATACAGTTTTCCATACCTAGCCGAAAACCACCTGAATCAGGAAGTGGGGTGTGGGAGTGAAAAATACCCACATTCTGTTTTTTGAAAGATATTTCCCATACCTTTTGGTGGTGTGCCAGCATGCCCGAGTTATACCGTGCGGTGGAACCGGGTGTGCTTTTCCCGCGAAAGATGGCCTGGGTTGGTGTGTATGCCGGGTGTCCCGGTTTGTCACAAACCAACGCTCTATATCGCTGCATTTCCGACGTGTGGAAGTGATACATGTGGGATAGCTGCGAGGCTAGGTAGTAGTCCTGAAGGTCCGGGAGGGCAGCGCCCGACAGTGCATATTTAGCATTGTATTAGTGTCACTGGTTCCCAAAAAGTGCCAAAAATCTCAGCTAGTGTCAAAATGCCTGCACAATATTGCAGTCCTGCTATAAGTCGCTGATTGTGTATAACGTTTGCGCAAACCAATCAATATATACTATGTAAATATGTAGCTTAATATATATTGGCCTAAATTTATGAAGATATTCTATTTTTTTTTTTATTGGATATGTTTTATAGCAACAAAAAAAAAAACAATAAAAAAGGCAGAGGTGATCAAATACCACCAAAAGAAAGCTCTATTTGTAGAAACATAAGGACAACATTTTATTTGAGCACAGTGTCGCACGATCGCACAATTGTTAGTTAAAGTAACGCAGTGCCGTATCGCAAAAAATGGCCTGGTCATGAAGGGGGGTAAATCTTTTAGGGCAAGTGGTTAAACAACAAGCTTGGGGGTTGTCCTAATACTCCAGTGCTTTAGCACAGACATTTACAAGGGAAAACAAGTCATAGCAAATACAATTTTATTGCTGGCTTCTTAAAACAAAAATTCCACGTTTTGGCTATGTGTTTTTGGTTGCCTGTGGAGGGCTCTGTGTGCTGTGTTTTTGTTTTTACCAAGAAGCTGGTAATGAAATGTAATTTGCCAGCAATTTGAACCGTACTTTTTTTTGTAAATGTCACTTTTGCTGTAGCACATCCTACAGCAAGAATTACATTTTTTTTCATTGTTTCATTGAGTCCCCACAAAAAACATACCAGACCTCTGGGTCTGGAAGCCCCCTATGTGAATAAGTATGGGGTACATAGTATCCCTACTCATCCACAAAAAAGGGAAGTGATGTTACTTCTATAACCTGTCATTTTGCTTAAGGGGCCAGGAAATCATGGCCATGTAAGGCAATGTGCCATGACATCAGCGGTTCCTAGGAACATGGAGGGTGCAAGCACTCAATGCTTCCTTAGGAACCTGTAACAGTGCAAAGCTTTGAAGCGGGAGGCATAACACTTCTATATGCAGTGGCGGCTGGTGCTCAACATTTTTGGAGGGGGCGCAAACAAACTGAAAAAAAAAAAAAAAACTTTAAACGCAGCCACTGTGCCATCAAACACAGCTACTGTAAACATCAGCTGTTGCCAGTGTGCCCCATCAATTGCTGCCAGTGTGTGCCCATTAATTGCCGCCAGTGTGCCCCATAAATTGCTGCCAGTGTGCCCATCAATTGCTTCCAGTGTGCTCAACAATTGCCGCCAGTGTGCTGCCAGTTTGCCCCATCAATTGCCGCCAGTGTTCCCCATCAAATGCCCCCAGTGTGCTGCCAGTTTCCCCCATAAATTGCCACCAGTGTGCTGCCAGTTTGCCCCATCAAATGCCGCCAGTGTGCTTCCAGTTTGCCCCATCAATTGCTGCCAGTTTGCCCCATCAAATGCCGCCAGTGTGCTGCCAGTTTGCCCCATCAAATGCCACCAGTGTGCTGCCAGTTTGCCCAATCAAATGCTGCCAGTGTGCTGCCAGATTTGCCCCATTAAATGCCGCCAGTATGCTGCCAGATTTTCCTCATCAAATGCCGCCAAGTGTGCTGCCAGATTTGCCCCATCAAATGCCGCCAGTGTGGCCCCCTGCCCGGCACTTACCTCAAAGCTGTCCTCCGAGTCCTCAATGTCTTCTCCCTTCTGCTATGACACAGGGATGCTGTGTCACAGCGCCTGTCGCTTCAGGCAATCAGGTGACCAGACCCGGTGCACCTGATTGGCTAAGAGGCGGGTCAGTGTTAGGTAAGCGATTCCCTAACACAGCACTGTTTAAACAGGAAACGCACAGCAGTGCACCTGCTGTTTATCAATTTGGAAGCCTATTAGAACCCACATGGTCTAATCGGGAAGCCTATTAGAGCCTATGGCTCTAATCAGGCACTTCCAAAACACCCCCACCGATGTAATTCAGATGGCCGGCGCTCGACAAGGGGCCGGACACCTGAATAATGGGCGGCAGCGGCAACAATAGATAGATTCATAGACAAGGAAAAACTGCGCTAATTAAATTATAACATTCAAAACATACTCAACAAATTAATAAACAAATTGAGTATAAAGGAAGGCAGCAACTTGTGTGCGGTACACAAAACAATATAGAAAACAATGGGTTAAAGCTGCGCCACTGCACCAAAAACTTTATAGTCCACTGAAACTAAAAGATGTTAAACATATATGTACAGTCCAAACAGTGCACTTTTCACTGTGCACACAGGTTGATCTGATCTTATGAGATATGCTCCTAATCACCACCGTGACTTCACAGATACTGCACACTTTAATGAAGACCCGCCACCAGATATCAAAGCCGCTTACCAGACAGGGCAAGCTTGGCTAGCAGTTGGCTATAGCCCAGCCGCGGCCTTTAAAATTGTGGTACACTCACAGGTTACAGATTCCTCGGAATGGCTTCTTATACATCCGCAGACTCCACAGAATAACCATGTGTGAAAAGAGGATGCACCATAGCGTAATTCCGCATAACACGTTTATTAAAAAAGAGTGAAGCCTCGTACACACGGCCGAGGAACTCGACGTGCCAAACACATCGAGTTCCTCGGCCAGTTCAGCACTGAAGCCGCCGAGGAGCTCGGCGGGACGAGAGCTCCCATAGAACAACGAGGAAATAGAGAACATGTTCTCTATTTCCTCGCCGAGCTCCTCGTCGGCTTCCTCGGCCGAAAGTGTACACACGACCAGTTTCCTCGGCAGAATTCAGCCAGAAACTCGGTCGGAAGCTGAATTCTGCCGAGGAAACTGGTCGTGTGTACGAGGCCTAAGTTGTACTTACAGAATACAGATAAAATCATTCATATAAAACAGATGCGGGCCAGCAAACGAAAAAAGCCCCTCCTTCTCAGCGTGGTGACATCACTGCGCGTCCACCTAGATGCGTTTCGTCATAAGAAAGACGTTTTCAATGTATAAATCTATTGTTGATTGATGGGTGCAGGAGAGAGGGGGCGGCGCTTTCTAAGAAACGTTGTTAGTTTTTCTTATGAACATACAATACCAAGGACAATGTAGCAAATAAACATATGCATAACACTATCATGAAGCAGATTATATGTCAAATGTGGTTATATCTGAGGGAGAGGAAAGGAAGTGAGTAGGAAGGAGGGGAGGGGGGAGTAAACCCAAGCTTGACTTTACACAAACTGAGCTATCATGAAGTTCGGATATATCAATCAAATATACAATGGTAAACCATATTTTAGGCAGATACTGACCAAGAAGTACAGGTGGGTAGAATAAAACACATGTGACCATAAAACAAAATAACCAGTAATACGATAGGTAAGGCAATATAAGAGCAAAATAGCAGTTGGACCAGTGAGTTAGTGGTGTCAAACCAGGGGGGATATGATGCGTGACTTGAGCTGGGGCTGGTAACACTTTATTAGCAAATGAGTCCCATTTGTGGTAAAAGTGAGGCAACTGGTGGTGATGCGACAGGATCAGGTACAACCTTTTCTTATTTAGGAGCCCAAATAGGTTGGATTTTTTTGTCCCTGATGGTTGGAGTAGAAAAGGATGTCTGCTGTCTGGCGTTTGAGATGGCGAAGAATGGCCATACACTTATCAGGTAAACGTAGCCCTTTGACATTCCAAGAAGTTGGGGTGGTCGGATAGGAGGGTTTATTATATTGATTTAGAGCCACTGTAGGATAAATGAGGAGCTGTCCTTGTGACACCACTAATGTACTGCCTAAATGTTTAGGACAGGTTAGAGGCGGCATTACATTTTGAGAGTGGGGTTCAAAAGGGAGGACAACCCAACAGGTGTCTAAAAATACAAACCAGAGACTCCATACCATGTAAAGCTTTTTTCCATATGCTAACCTACCACTACTGGGGGAACTAAAACACTTGTCCGCAGACTCTGACACAATCCATAGCTTAAGGGGGGAATTGAGAGTAATACACCGGTGATAGCGTGAGGCCTTGATGCAGGTCCAGGAAGGGCTGGGCGTCTGTCCCTCAGTAGGGTTGTGCATACATGGGCAAATAGAACCCGCAGACAGGAAGAAAAGCTAAAAAAGTATTAGCAACAAGTTAAACAACAAAGTAACTGGTCTTAGTAAATAAACCTGAACCAACTATATCTACTCAGGAGTAGGTGGGGACCCAGAATGGGTGTGTCAGAGTCCAAGGTCAATGTTAATTTTTGCGTCCGGAGGAGTAGGAGTTTCTTTGCAGGGTCCTTCCTTGGGCTTCACTGATCCCTAGGTTCTGCAAATGGTGGTAGGGCCGACAATGAGGAAGAGTTGTATATAAAATTTTACCTAACAAAAAGTGTTTCCCAGTGCTAAACCTTTTCGCCCAATTTCTAAATTGCTGCATTTGTAAATTCCAAAAGCCAGTATGCAAGAATAGTAGTGGTAAAAAAAAAACACTTGAGGGTTTAACCAATTTTGCATTTTTGTACAATGCTCTTTCAGCCCAGGTTCACACTGGGTACGATTTGCTTCGATTTGAGATGTGATTTCACATGTGAAATCGCATCTCAAATCGGAGGCATTTGCCAGCAATTGTCGGCAATGACACCGTCCTAATCGGTGTGACGCCGCACCGATTACAAAAGTAGTTCCTGTACTACTTTTTGCGATTTCGTGCCGCGATTTATATTGACATCTGTGCAGAAACCTGCACAGATGTCTCTTAAATCGCGGCCGAAATCGGGACTGCCAGCGGGAGTGAAATCGTGCAAGTTCAGCTGAACTCGCACGGCTTCACTCCCGCAGCCCAGTGTGAACCTGGGCTTATAGAGGAAGTAAACCCTGATGGCTTTTACTTCCTCTCTATTTCCCAGCAAAGGTAAAGCATAATGGGCTATTATGCATCGCATAATAGCCCTTTATGTGTCACTTACCTGAAACCGAAGCCTGTGATGTCACCGTTGTCCCCACTAGCAGCGAGCGTTCATCTTCACCCTTCTTCTTTCCGGGGCCGTGAACTCTAGCTCTGCAACTGGCCGGAGTCGCGTGACGTCACTCCTGTACATGCTTGCAGGAGCTGCCAGTCACAGCATGACCTCCTTTAGAAACTACACGGCCGCCGTTTCTAAAGTGTGAATGCGCTGTAGACATCTGCGCACGTCTCTATTATAAGTATCTCCTAAACCATGGAGGTTAAGGAGATATTTCCAGCACCTACAGGTAAGCCTTAATTATTCTAGGCTTACCTGTAGGTAAAAGCGGTTGTGCAACCACTTTAACCTCCCTGGCGGTATGATTCTGTCTGGAATTACGTACCAAAAGCGGTACATTTATTTTGCAAGGAAATTAGCGTTTTATACTGTAGGGCTGTAATTCTTAGGAATAACTCACTTAAATCTGACCAAGCAAGAGTCTTGTAGGCATCCCGGGTATGATTTTTTTTTTTTAAAACAAAATTATAAATTATAATATAATAAATAATTATAACAAATAATAATATAATTATAATAAAAATTATTCAATAATGTAATCAACTCAAAATCACTGAAATTTGCAGTTGCAGAATTGTCGCTGTCATTATTTTATT
Organism: Rana temporaria; assembly: GCF_905171775.1. NCBI lineage: Eukaryota > Metazoa > Chordata > Amphibia > Anura > Ranidae > Rana > Rana temporaria. The sequence continues at coordinate 552,028,978 of NC_053489.1, forward strand.
TATGACGAATTTCCCCGCAAATCGCTATCGCACATTTCTGCAAGTGATTATAATTTATTATCGCTGTTTTCTAGCTGATCTAAAACCATTTTTGACATAAAGGGACACTTTTGGACAATCTACAGTTTTTAGGCAGAAATTACATTTTTTATTATATAAAAGTACATGTAGGACACTGGGCAGACCACTAGGGACAAGGGGGGTGTGTATTTTTTACATACAGTACTGTAATCTATAAGATTACAGTATACTGTATGTAATGTGTTTGTTTACTTTTTTGAATTTGGCGCCGTTCTCCGTCCCCGTGCGTCGTAACGTCGCAGGGAACGGAGATCGGCGTCACACGGGGACTGTGAATCGAGCGAGGAGGTCCCGCTCGCTCACACAGCGGGTGGCATCGCTGGATCCAGGGACAAGGTGAGTAAACCAAGCCTGTGGATCCAGCGAAAGGTAAGCCCGTCCAGCCCGAGCGTGACTCGGGTTTGCCGATCCTAACATGTAAAACCAACCCCGAGTCACGCTCGTGTTTACCGTCAGGGGGGTTAAGGGGACGTGGCAAGGGGTGTGTCTTATGCCTGCGTACTTTTGCTCATAGGTGGCAACTCGTCAAAATACATAGGGCCAGATTCACGTACATCGGCGCATATATAGACCGGCGTAGCGCATCTCATTTCCGTTACGCCGGCTCAACTTAGAGACGCAAGTACCGTACCCACAGAGTATTTGCGTCCAAATATGCGCCAGCGTAACGTAAATTACGAGGCGTAAGGCGGGGTAATTGAAAGTGGGAAGGAAGTGGGCGTGCTCCATTGAAATGAGCCGTGACCCCATGCAAATGAAGGGCCGGCCGGACTGCGCATGACGCTGACTATGGTCTGCGCCTCACTGCGCATGCTCAGAACTCAGCCCGGCGCAATCAGTGAGATAGGAACTAGGCCCGGCGTACTTAGTGAGATACGCCCAGTGCATAAATAGGCCCAGACATACGCCCTTCCATTGCAAAAGTACATCCATGTGTTTCCCTTCCTGAAGCAAGGTGCTTTTGTTCTGTTGTCTGTTGGTGTTTGTTGGTTTGTGTCGGAGTGTTATTGGAAAGTCTTATTGGAGATTGTATTTGCTGTTTGTTTTTGGTGTCTGTTTTTGGTGATTGTTTGTTGCAGTTGTTCTCTGCGGGAGAAGGAGATTCTTATCAGGGCCATTACCCTACATGGGCAGTTTTTGCATGGCCCTGGGAGTCGGGACACCACCCCTGCCAGGAGGAAGCAGATCCTGCAGGACATCACCGACGATATCAATGCATTGGGGGGTGAGACCCGGAGCCGCAGTGGGATCCAAAAAAAGATAAATGACCTCCGCCGCGTGGTCCGTGGGAAGCTGGCCAAGATTACAGCACATGCCAGGGGCACTGGAGGGGGACCACCTTGCAATATTAGGCTGACTGCTGAGGAGCGTGCGGTGGCCCAGTGCTTCCACAGGCAGCAAGTGGAGGGGCTGCCTGGCTTTGACTCCGAGGAGGCCGTGAGGACAGGTACGTTTTTTTTTTTTCTATCTGGCTAGTAGCATGTGTGGGGGGGGGGGGAATATGTGACAAGTGTGTGTATCCTCCAACCTGTGAATGTTTTGTGTCATCCACAGATGTGCAGGAGGGTGCCGGGCCATCTGGCCAGTCCGCAGCCTCCACCGGACATCAGTCTGAAGAAGACACCCAGGCAAGACCGGAGTCCTCAGGGGAGGGGAGTGGCCACAGCTCACCTCATGAGGATGAGGCCCCGTACACACGAGAGGATTATCCGCTTAAATCGGTCCTCCGGACCGTTCTAGCGGATGAATCCTCTGGCGGATTTTGATCTGATGGTTGTACTAACCATCAGATCGAAATCCGTGCGGAATCCATCCGCGGTGACGTGTCGCGCCGTCGCCGCGATGATGACGCGGAGACGTGCGTGACGCTGGAAGATAAAGACTTCCACGCATGCGTCGAATCATTACGACGCATGCGAGGGAGAGGAGCGGACGGATTGATCCGGTGAGTCTGTACAGACCACCGGATCAGACCGCTGGACAGGATTCCAGCGGATAGATTTCTTAGCATGCTAAGAAATTTTTATCCGCTGGAAATCCGTCGGCTGGAATTTTTTCAGCCGATAAATGTCCGCTCGGACGTACACACCACCAGATCTATCCGCTGGAACTGATCCACGGATAAATACCAGCGGATAGATCCGGTGGTGTGTACGAGGCCTTAGAATGAGGAGGTTGAGGGGGAGGAGGTCACCAGTGCCAATGAGGTACTTCTCCATTCAGAGGAGGCTCCCCCTGTGGCTGGCAGCAGTCAGGCCTCCATCAGGGCTAGCCCCTCCCACAACAGGGCTTCCCCCCCAGGGGTCTCTCCTACTCCCAAGCCTCATCTGGAGGCAGGAAGGCGACCCACAAGACCAGGGGGGTGGCAGACTTTCTGCCTGCAAATCTGCGGAGGGATCAGGCCCTTCAGACCCGCCATCAGGTCAGGTCACCCAGACTTTGGCCTGAATGGAGGAGAGCCTGGCCTCCATCAAGGAGTCAGTGGTGGACATGAGCTGTAACTCCCTGGCTGTGATTAACTGCTTTAATGAAATGCAGACCGCCACAGCAGGCGTGGGTCAGGAGGTGCATGTCCTGACCCAGGCAGTCCAGGCCAATACGGCAGCCCTCAACAGAATTGCCGTGGTCTTGCCCTCTTGCCCTCCAGGCCGGCAGGTAGGCAGAGACCAGGGGATGCTCCTGATTCCCCCCCCCCATGAGTCTCCCCTGCGGAGCCAGGGCCGTGGCCGGCCCAGGCATGGGTCACGCCAACAATGTTAATTTTTAGTTTTTTTTTTTGTTTTCAGTGTTTTATTTTTTTACTGTGATTATGATTTATTTTATGTTTGTGAATGATGTATGATTGTGGGGGTGACATTCCTGCCTGGAAAAGGGGTGTCACCCTCATTTGTGGTGGAGAAGGGTTCCCCAGGACCAGGGAGAAGTGATCCCAGGTCTGTGTGAATGGTGCATGAATGTACAGTGACATAATTGGAGCCTTGGCGTGGCGTTGCTGCTCCCTAGTACCGTGCGGTGTACTTTGGTCTAATCCAATTTGATGAGGATGTGGGGTGTGTGTGCTAGGGACCACAGTGGTGTGCATGCATGCATTCTCATTGTGTCATGATTAATGTGTGGGTTTAACGTGCAAAGATGCCTTCTGCAAGGCGTCTCCTGACTGCTGCTCCCTCAGAAGACGGGGTAGCCTCAGTCAGGGGGGGATTGTGTGGTTCGGGGGTCAGGTCATCACGTAGCTCAATCTCCAGGCCATTTCTCACGGCGAAGTTGTGCAGCATGCAACATGCACCGATGATCTGGCACACAAAGTTTGGGGAATACAACAGGGTCCCCCCAGACTTATCCAGGCATCGGAAACGGGACTTCAGGAGGCCAAAGGTGCGTTCCACCACTCCACGGGTACGTGCGTTTCATTGTATCTTTCCTCTCCTGGGGTTTGGGGGTTCCGGAATGGAGTCATGAGATGGGGTCCAAGTGCATATGCAGAGTCACCTGGAAGGAAAAAGACAGGAGAATGTTAGTCGTGCATGTGCCCCTCGTGATGTCTACATCATGGGGGGGGGACAGTCATGCCTGACACCCATGTCACTCACCAACCAGCCAGCTGTCCCCATACATGTTCTGTTCAAATTCTGTTGGGATGTGGCTCTGACGGTATATGTAGCTGTCATGGCTGGATCCTGGGTGTTTGGCACGGACGTGCCATATGAGGCATTCGGCATCGACTATCACCTGTACGTTGATGGAATGCCAGTGCTTCCGATTGCGGTATATGTGCTCTGTCTCACGGGGGGGCTGTAGTGCCACATGGGTGCAATCAATGGCCCCCACAGTGCGTGGGAATTCTGCAATTCTGTAGAAATCACGCATTGCCTTCTGCCGCAGATCCTCCTGGGTGGGTTTGATGATTTGGTTGGCCATGCGTCTGAGGATTGCGGGGATAACCTGGTGCACACATCTGCTCATGGAGGATTGTGACATCCCAGCCACAACTCCACTTGTACGCTGAAAAGAGCCACTGGCAAGGAAATGGAGTGTTGCCAGTACCTTGACCAGTGGCTGCACTGCATGTGAGCGTTGTGTTGGGCTGGTGATGTCATCTTTCAGGGTTGTGGTTAATTCCATGATGGCATGAGGGGTGAATCTGAAGATGCAAAACACCTCAGAATCAGCCATGCCAAAGACGTCTATGCGCGGTCGGTATATCCTCTCCCGTGCCCTCCTCCTTCTGTGCGCATCTAAAGCCACTAGTATAGCTATGACCATGGATGCCCCTGGCATGTTGGCATACCGATTGTTGTCCTGCAAGTGTGTGTGCTCAGCTTGTCCCTAACGGTGTTGCTTTAGCTGACCTGCACACGTCCGGTGCAAAGTTAAAGCTGCTTTTATGAGGGGTAACTTTAGACCGGATGTACAGCTGATGCGCACAGGGCGTAGCCTGCGCCGCACAAACGTACTTTTGTGGATCGCCGTATCTCCCTCATGCATATTTGCTTAGCAAAACAATGGTGCATCTAGCGTATTTTTGTGCCCCACGATGCGCCGGTGTAATCTTTTTACGTCGGTCGGAAAAAGCTGGTTTTCAGGCATATCTTATTCATATTTACACTTACGCCGCGCATCTCGAGATACGCTGGCTTAAGTGCTTTGTGAATCTGGCCCATAGTTTTGCCTCTCAATCCAACCTAAACCTGCAGCACAGCTATAAACATTGTAAAATCAGTTTGTTTTTAATATAAGCATAATAAAATAAGTATATGCCCTCTAAATATAGTAAAATACTTATGTTATATTTCATTCTGTAGCTAAATTTTATATGAGAATTACTCATTGTAATGAATACGTGTCTTACTTTTAAAACCTCTTGAGCTTCTATGTATCTTTATACCATACTGACGTACTCCTTTATTGTATGATGAAAACTTGTTTTTCTATTATAATATATATAAAAAAATTAAAAAAACTATTGTAAAGAGAAAAAAAAAACGTATTCAGTTTAGTCCTCATGTGGTAATTAGTCGTCCTTCCAGTGTCATCGTCTAACAAAGAAGAACTCTTCCATGGAGTCAGTCAGACTATGGAGACTCAGTCCAAGATGGCGCAGCGACTTCCGTCAAATGAACAGCGGATCCTTACGTGTAAGTAGAGCCCAGCCGGAAGTGACGTGATACGGAGGTCCGCTCGGCTCAGTCGGACAGACAGCTCAGCGTTAGCCCGGCTTCCGGTGTATGAGTCGGGGCTGCGCTGGTACCCAGTGACAGGAAGAGTAGTGTCGGCCCGGTCATCTCAGCACCATGAACACCGTTCTGTCCCGGGCCAATTCCCTTTTCGCCTTCTCCCTCAGTGTGATGGCCGCACTCACTTTCGGCTGCTTCATCACTACCGCATTCAAAGACCGAGTGGTGCCTGTGAACATCCATGTGTCCCGGGTCACGCTGTGAGTACTGGTCGGTGTATGAGGGGGAGGGGGACTGTGAGGTGCAGTCATTGTATGTATGTGGACATCCCTCGGCTCTGCTCTAGACAGTGTATACAGATCCAGCATCCTCCCCATATGTCTCTACATCACCATACAACCAGGACAGCCAGCCTGCATCCCAGGCCCTCCTGTCATATATCCCCCATGTCCATATGTCACTCTACATGGCAATTCTATCTATTGCAAAAAATGAATGCATGCATAATGCAGAAATGTGCAAATATTATATTTTGCATTGGAGCCTGCAGAGTATTGCAGCTGCAATCGGTGGATCGTGGGTGCGGTGCTTTGGTTCCTGCAGAGTATTCCTCCAGCCCCTGATCTCTACAGGGGTACAGACCAGTGGGGGAGACAAACATTACCCCCCCCCCCTGGATGGTCAGGTCACAGGCCTGAGCCCACCCTTTTTTGAGCGCCATGATTCTGGCTAAAATGATCATCGCATTTATTTTTTGCTTAGAATGGTGTAACATCATCTTTCATTTTATACAAAAAATTTGGCAAACGTTACTGTTTCGTTTTTATTTAAATTCATTTGGGTGTATTTTTTTCCACCCATAAATTGCATTTGAAAGACCGCTGCACAAATACAGTGCGACATAAAATATTGCAATAATCACCATTTTATTTTCTAGGGTCTCTGCTAAAAAAAGAAAATTCTATATAATTGTGTGTGTGTGATATATATATATATATCAAACTGTGTGTACACACACCGTGTTTGGGGGTATCAAGTAATTTTCTAGCCAAAAATAGATTTTAACTTTGTAAGAAACAAGTCTCAGGAAAAGGTTTAATCTTTAAAGCGGAAATCCATGGAACTTCCACTTTAAAGCGGATGTGCCAGTATAAAAAAATTATAAAAGCCAGCAGGTACAAATACTGCAGCTGCTGACTTTTAATATTAGGACACTTACCTGTCCTGGAGTAGAGCGCCGTCAGCAGCAGAGCACGAGCGATCGCTCGTCACTCTGCTGCTCCCCTCGCCATCCTCGGTGAGGGAACCAGGTAGTGAAGCGATCCGGCTTCTCTACCCGGTTCCCTACGGCGCATGCGCGAGTTGCGCTGAGCCCGCCGATTGGCTCACACGCTGTGTGCTGGGAGCCGAGTGTTCCCAGCACACAACGGGGGACAGACGGGAAGTCAGAAAAACCCGTCTTTTGCCCGTAGCGTGTGGCCGGAAGTGGGTGCACCCCCCTGAAAGGTGTCAAATGTGACACCGGAGGGGGGGCGGGTGCCGATCAGCGTGAGTTCCACTTTAGGGTGGAGCTCCGCTTTAAGTACTGGTGACCCCCTGACATGCCACATTTGGCTTGTGATTTTATTTTCTTTGGAGGGGTGCGGGTCTTGACAGTCACCCAGCTCCCACTACCTCTCCTGACGGCGTGGCGCAGAGCGGACGTTCACCTCTCCCTCCCTACAATCTTTTGGGACACGTCGCAGATCCCAGAAGATTGCCCGCTTGTGCATTCACAGTGCGCGCCCAGGTGTGAAGCTACAGCCGGGGCGCACACAGTTACGATGCTGGGGTCGCGGAGAGAAGGGAGAGAGGAGCGAGGCTTCGGGCGCCCGCATCGCTAGGCCGTGGGACAGGTGAGTGTCTGTTTATTAAGTCAGACTTTTAAATGAGTGTAACTCAACTTAAACTTCCCTCATCTACACACCAAAGTTAATTCCTATTGATCTAAGAACGAAAAGTTACAATGATTATAGTTATCTACCAGCGTGGATAATGTTGTGAAAAACATACAGTTTTTTTCTTTTGGCAGTTGAGTGAACAGAGAACTCTCTACACTTGTTTACATGAATGAATCGGGAAATTCTGCATAGAGATCTAAGGGGGGGGTTTGAATCGAGATTACAATTTTAAAACGATTAATTGTGCAGCTCTAATCGCGTGTTTCTAAAAAGAAAAACCCTATTGGTAGCCATTCATCCTGTGCCCTGCACGTAGATTAGGGTGGCAGCTCCCCTGAGCCCTGCATTACGGGCTGCCACTGGTACAGCCCTTTAGCTGCAGAGCTGGCGGAAGTATGAATAGATGAGGCTCTGTTCACAAGGACTTGCACCCATACAAGTGCTGTATTTTTTTGCCACGCATGGGGAAGCCCCCATGTCACTTGGAACGCAGTGGTCGCAGCCCCTGCCCCCAGTTTAACAACTGTACAGTCCCTGAATGCAGATTTGGAGCAGCGGCTGTAACAATGCAGCATTGATTGAAATAAATGGGACTGCTTGCATGGGGATGCATGGAACATCTGTGTGGGCAAATGCATTTGTTGCATGGGAAGTACGCCGGTGTGATGAAGGCCTTTAGGGTATTTAGGTTCTAACAATGTAACATGCTCCAGTACCTCCCTGCAGGCTCCGACCTCACAGACACATTCATTCACACCAATCTATAAAATTAAGAAACTACAAGTCCTGTCTGCCATTGCAGCAGACAGCTTGTAGTTCTTGATGAAATATGAAAGCACTGATGAGGGCCCTCTTTGTTCACCGACCCTAAATGCAAGTGTACAGCTTGTCATAAAGTGTATTTGTTCATTAGTACACCAGATACTACAGTCGGCTCCAAACTTCCAGTGTTTTGGCACTTATGGAGTGAAGTAATGTTATTCCCCCTCTACAGTCACTCATGACAGGAAAGGGAGGCTAAACAGGATTGCTTCACTATATGAGAGTTGCAGCGCTGGAAGTTTGAGGCTGGCTGTAGTATCAGGTGCACTATTAAATTATACAGTAAACAAAGGTGATGTGAATATTCTACAGCCCACGGCAAAAGGGAACTTGTTTGATTTACAGCAGAATTTAATCCAAAAGGTTTCACCTGTTGATCCTGCCAGTAACACACTACATGTCTTAAATTGATATTAAAGTCTTTTTTTTTTTTTTTTATAACAATAACAAACATGTTATAATTGCAGCCTCTGTGCAGTGCTTTTGCACAGAGCAGCCCAGATTCTCTTCTCGGGTCTCTTACCGGCGCTCCTGGCCCCTTCCTCCTGCGGAGTGCCCCTGTAGCAAGCAGTCTGCTATGGGGCCGCTGCTCTGTGTGTCCATTCAAACATGGACCCGCAGCTCGGCCCTGCCCCCTGTTTCTCCTCATTGACTCGCTGACTTTAAATGACAGCACCGCCCACTGCTGTCTCTCAGCCAATCGGGAGGGAGTGTACAGGACAGCAGAGTCTGGTGCAACATCGCTGGATCTCTATGGGGTTTAGGTAAGTATTAGGGGGGCTGCTGCACGCTAAAGGTTTTTTTTTTTATCTGAATGCATTATGATAAACCTTCTTCCTTTTACAAGCACTTTAAAGCGGGAGTTCACCCATTTAAAAAAAAAAAAAAAATCTCCCCTTAGCTTCCTGCTCGTTCGGTCTAGGGGAATCGGCTATTTATATTAAAATATGTGCAGTACTTACCCGTTTTCGAGCTGCATCTTCTTCCGTCGCTTCCGGGTATGGTCTTCGGGAGCGGGCGTTCCTTCTTGATTGACATTCTTCCGAGAGGCTTCCGACGGTCGCATCCATCGCGTCACTCGTAGCCGAAAGAAGCCGAACGTCGGTGCGGCTCTATACTGCGCCTGCGCACCGACGTTCGGCTTCTTTCGGAAAATCGTGACGCGATGGATGCGACCGTCGGAAGCCTCTCGGAAACCTGTCAATCAAGAAGGAACGCCCATTCCCGAAGCCCATACCCGGAAGCGACGGAGAGGATGCGTCTCGTAAACGGGTAAGTACTGCACATATTTTAAAATAAATAGCCGATTCCCCTAGTAATAACGAGCAGGAATCTAAGGGGGAAAAGTGCCCTCTAAGGGTGAACCCCCGCTTTAAGTGTCTCCCCTCTGGATGGAGGAGCAGTGGAGACCTTTGCAGAGCAGCATTGTCACCGTGGAGAGGGCAGAATTTGATGTAGTTGGCTAACAACTCCAGCTAATGCTTTTTAAGCAGTTACAGCAACGTTAATTTATTTTCATTACTTTTGGGCTAAAGGTTTTACATGAATGAATAAAAAGCTGGCTATTGTAAACACCCCTGTCAGTGTTCAATGGCAGACCTAAAACTGAAGCTCCTCACTCCATTCCCACCAGTCTAATAGCCACAAGGTCACTCACTGGTATCTTTGCTTCGGTTTCCTCCTGGTGCTGATCTTCAGCTGTCTTAAATTGGTTGGTGCAGGATGATGCAACTCCCATGCATGCAAAGGAGTTAGTCATTACGGAACACTGGTACTGTGCCAGAAAGGTAAACTGAGCTTTACATGCACAGCCCAGTGTACATTGTAGAAAGGACTGTAAACTTGCAGGTAGGTTTCATTTGCTGCAGAAAAGAGATGGAGTGTCTCTTTGGCAGTAAAAAGCCCACCTGCACCCAAGGTGTTTTTTTTTTTTTTTTTTTATATATACTTTGCTTTAGATTACGCGTATAAGCCGAGGCACCTAATTTTACCACAAACTGGGAAAACGTATTGACTTGAGTATAAGCCTAGGGTGTCTATGCCCATGCCTCACTGTGCCCATGCCTAGACTGACATTTTAACATGGGAGTCTATGGAAGAGGTGGCCGACTTTAAAAAATCGTCGCTCCCCGGCCGTAGGTCCCCCGGACAACAAACTTTGCACACTTGTAGAGGAAGAGGGCTACATGTGTGCCAAGTTTGGGATCCAGAGAACCTACGGCCAGCCGGTACCGGGTCCCCAAAATCCAGGAGATCAGGCACAAAAAGATGACTCGAGGATAAGCCGAGAGGGGCCATTTTCAGCACAAAAAAATGTGCTGAAAAACTCGGCTTATACTCGATTATATACGGTAACCCTTTCATGACTAAGCCTGACATTTGGTGTTTACAAGTTTATAATCTGTATTTTTTGCTAGAAAATTACTTAGAACCCCCGAACATATATATAAAAATTAAAAGTAAAGTTAGCCCATATTTTATTTTTTTTTTGTATAATGTGAAAGATGATGTTACGCCGAGTAAATAGATACCAAACATGTCATGCTTTAATTAAAAAATCTCCATAGGCGACGGTTTAATTTTTTTTTTTTTTTTTTACAGTTACCAGGTTAGAGTTAGAGGACCCCAATCCCTCCTTTGCACTTCAAAGTATCACAGCGATTCTGAATACTGTGTATTTTTTTTTTTAAATCCGGTGCCATTGGCAGCCGAAGAAACCCGGAAGTGACGTTGTGACGTCGCTTCTATGTTTACATTGAAGAGACTGAATCGAAGCCGTTCGTGGCTTCAATTCAGTCTCTCACCCGGAGGTGGTGTGTCGTGGTTAGGGTCTCCCGGTGGGACGGGAGGAGCGGCAGAGGCGGCTGGAGAGGATAACAACCGAGTGGCTTTTAGCCGCATCAGTTGTTATCCCTGGAAAGCCAATCGCCGGCTCTAAAAGATGATACGGCGGGCATCATCCCAGTATAACCCCTGAAAGCCGAGGACACATCTGCGTATGCTCGGCGGGAAAGGGTTAAACCCCCTCCCTACAGGCCAATTCTGACATTTCTCAGAACCCCAGACGTATTATTTATATTTGTATATTATATTTTAAGCAGAGGCCCCAGAGAATAAACGGCGGGTGTTTGTTCTGTTGCACAATATATGCATAACATTTTTTTCAAATGAAAAAGTATACTTTATCATTTTTATTATTATACAGGATTTATATAGCTCCAACAGTTTGCGCAGCCCTTTACAACAAGGGCAGACAGTACAATTTTAATACAGGGGGAATCGGAGGGCCCTGCTTATTAGAGCTTACAATCTAGGAGGGAGGGTCAAGTGATACAAAAGGTAAACGCTGTCGAGGGATGTAGAAGATAAGTACAGTTGTTAGGTAGGGGCAGGATAGGCTTTTGGAAATGTTAAGGTGGCAAGATTTGGACAGTGATTGAACATGGTACCTAAAGGATAGATCAGAGTCCAGGATTACACCTTTAATTCATTTTAGTGGAACACAAACACAATAGAATACCCCCCCCCCTTTTTTTTTTGGTAAAATATAAAAGATGATGATATGCCAAGTAAAAGGATACCTAACGTGTCACACTCTAAAGTTACGCACACCTGTTGAAAGGCAACAAACTACAGTATGTTCAATTGTCCATAGGCGATAACTTAAAAGCCTTTAGAGCAGGGCTTGACAATTTTGCTTTGAATCGAAGAGCCATTTTTTTCTCTGACTAGCAAGGCTTTGTTTTTGACGACAGAAGTGGCAGATCTTGGATTTGTACATGGAGGGGACTGGAGCAGGGCATGCTGATGGATGTGGCGGATTTCTCACTGGGTGGTTTTGGCAGCTGCATGTCCCTGTGGGCCTTTGACACCTAGGTTGTTGGGACTGGGGTTTTTGGTGTGTGTGTCTTGCTGTGTGGGCAGGACTCTGCTCACCTCTCTGCTGGAATCCCTCCCTGCACCCCTGTGACAGCACAAGGCACTCCTCTGTTACCTCCTAACACCACAAGACACCTCTCCATACTCAACTGACACCACAGCATACCCCTCCACATGTACTGATGCCACAGGAACCCCCCCCCCCCCGTGATACTTCAGTGACACAACTTTAATCCCCTTTGTAACCCCCCCAAACTTTACACCACAGGATACCTTTCTCCGTGACGCCTATGGATATCCTTCTGAGCCTGAAAACCTAGGATAGCACACAAACGCCCCCGTGACACTGCATGATACAGCTCTGCATTCCCCTCAGGACACCCCTCCATAACACAAGAAATCCCTCGCCCCTACTTGCGTCACAGGATCTATGCCTCGACGTGATAACACTTCTTCCCGCAATATAATCTCACATACCCCAATCTTTGACGTGCCTCTTGTGCATTCCCTCTCCGTTAATTTTGCTAGCCAGGAGTGGAATCGCGCACAGAGGAAAACTAGTATCGTGACCGGATAGTAATAGGTTTTCGGCCTGTACAGGGAAGGGATGTGCTATGTAATTGGTGCCCTCTGGTGGCAGTAGGTGTGAGGGCATCAGAACAGGAGCTATCCACTCGGGGTGTAGGAGTTGCTCACACCTGGTGCTGGCAGTGGATGGGTTGGTGGGGAACCGGGATGTACTTTCTGGTCGCTGTGAGATTTGTCGAGCCCTGCTTTAGAGGTTACTACCTTAGAGTTGCAGAGTAGGTCTGGTGCTAGAAATATTGCCCTCACTCCGTGGCAATACCTCACATGTGGTGCAATATATTTGAATCAGTTTGCCATCTATAGTGGCTATCTGGCCAGTAATACGCCTCATATTAGTGAGACACAGCTCTGGATGCATGAGCACAGGAAGCACCACAGACCGCAGCATTGTCAGTCTGGCGGTGGGGGTGTAGTGTTAAATGTATTAGCAGATTTATATACACTAACAAGTTGAAGCTAATTTGTAGCTCACACTTTATAATCAGTTACGGACAACTTTTTTTCCCCTTTGGGATAAAGACTGTCAGAATACACTGATCAGCGCTGCAGACAATTGGCTGCTAGTGGTGATCGAATGAAAATATATCAACAGTTCAGTGCAGAAGAGCTCCTCTCCAGCAGGAGCAGCCATGGATGGACCTGCTGAACTAGCTGAATTTCGATCCATCTGTGGCCAACTTTAGTTAGGCTCCATTAACTTTGGCATGTCTCCAAAGTCGCACAGTTTCCCGTGCGATTTTTGATCCGACTTTACACTCAAAAGTTCTAAGTTGCATTAAAAGTTGCACCAAAGTAGTGCAGGCACCTTTTCAAAGTCGCTACGACTTTAAAGAGAAGGTAAAGCCCCTCCCGTCACCGAAAATGTTAGTAGCTACAAATACTGTAGCTGCTGACTTTTATTATTGGGACACTTGCCTGTCCAGTGATCCCGCAATGTCGGTACCCCAGCTAAATTTCCCATTTGCTCTCGGGTGCTGCCGTCGCCATTTGTGGTAAGGCAAACGGGTTCCCTACTGCGCATGCACATTCTGCTTTGGCGGTGGAGGAAGGAGGGGGAGTGGGGTGGAACTTCCAGGAGACTTTGCTGCAGCCAGGTCTCCCAGAAGTGGGGACGGGTTCCTGTCAGAAGGTCCCAAATGTGGCCTCGGAGGGGAGGAGGAAGCAAATGAGAGGAGCTTCCACATTTTGAGTGGCACACCTCTTTAAGTCGCACTGATTTGAGCGGGTGTCATTGAAAAGAATAAGGTGCAATTCGTCATACGACTTTGTCCAAAGTGTGAATGGAGCCTTAGGCAACTTACACCCCAGCCATCCAAATAAATGCAAAGGATCTTTTTTTGTTTTTGAATTTCCCTGTGTTAACTGTGATCGCAGGCGAACTGGACTAGGGAGAATATATTCTAATAAATCATCTCCATCTCTAGTAATTTTGTTAGGAAAGGTAAAGGATGCTGAACGCTTCTAGAAGTTTTGAATAAAATATTCTGATATTGATTAAAACCTTATTTGGCCATCTGTAATGTTTTATGATCTTTTCTTTTTAGAGAGAATGTGGAAGACTTCACCGGCCCAAGAGAAAGGAGTGACCTCGGATTCATCATATTTGATATAAATGCAGATATCCTTTATGAAGCACGCAAAATGCTATTATGTGTTATTGTATGGTTTCCCCCACATTCTCCGTCTGAATGCTGATAAACTTAATCCCTTTGATAACATGTTCTGCAGGCAAAAAAATCCCAAGGTTATGTTTACTTTTGTTATCATTGCCAAAAATACAGCAAATTATTGCAGCAGAGTTTACTTTACTCTAAATATATATGCTGCTTTGCCAAAACACAATTTTTTACTCGTGATGTTATATTAGAACATTGCTTTTTAAATGGTTTAAGAAGACAAGAATGCTATAATGAAAAGAGACAGATATAAAATATGTCCTCAAACGTGTGTTTTCCTGAAGTTTGACTATCTAGAGGTGTCTTATCAGAGCATATGTCATAAGTCAGTCTTGTGGACCTTATATTCCCTAGACTACAAAATCATGCTTTTTCTCCTACCAGTCAAGATGGCCTGCTTTGACGTAGGGTTTTGGGGTTGTAAAGGTTTGTTTCATATTAGTGCATTATTGGTTCATTTACCTTTTCCTTCGATTTCCCTTCTAAATGTTTTTTTTTTTCTTTGTCTGAATTTCTCACTTCCTGTTTCTCAGTAAGCTTGCCCCCATCATCTGAGCCTTTCTGGCTGGGGATTAGTCAGCGTGCTCGCCCCCTCCCTTGGGACTACATACCTGCGGGGAGACGCTGCGCTCCAAAAAATTAACCTTTACAATCCCTTTCAAGAATGAATGTGTGTGTGTGTGTGTTTATCTATCTATCTATCGGACCGCCGCACGACAATATACGTCAGCAGAGCGGCTGGCCATAAGCACATACAGGTCCCGCAATCTGGTCACAGAGCTGAAAAGAACGGGGAGAGGTAAGTGTAAACAAACCTTTCCCCGTTCTTCCTAGTGTCAGTGATCGTCTGTTGCCTGTCATAGAGAACGACGATCAGTGATGTCACGCCAGGCCGCGCCTCCCTACAGTAAAAATCACACACTAGGGCACACTTAACTCCTACAGTGCCACCTAGTGGTTAACCCCTTCACTGCCGTGATCAAGTACCACCAAAAGCAATCTCTATTTGTGGGAAAAAGAGGACGCCAATTTTGTTTGGGAGCCACGTCGCACGACCGCGCAATTGTCAGTTAAAACGACGCAGTGCCAAATCGCAAAAAGTGGCAAGGTCCTTTAGCTACAAAATGGTCCGGGGCTTAAGTGGTTAAAGTCTGGAACAGCTTTTCTGAACCTTTTTAACAGAGAAACCCTTGAAATAACTTCTAAAATGAATCTATCTACAATTAATGCTACATTTGTGTGATGGACTGTGGGAAGAGTGCGCCATACACTTGTGGTTATTGGGAAGAATTACTCTTACAGATAGCTACTACTGGTGTCAGTGGAAAGTTATCCGAGAGGCAGAAATGTCTCCCTATTCAAATACTTTCAGATCAAGTAACACATCACAGCCCATCACATGTAAAATAAGTTATTGTAAATAAAATGGTTTGACGCAGGGAGAGATACAATATCAAGTGCCCGACACTACCTAGCATAATAGGTTAATTCACTTATGAACAAATATAGTCCCTCTGATGATGACTTCCATGGAACCCTGGTTGACAAACCCTGGTCTGGATCATTGCTACTTCGAAAAAAAAATTCTAGCCAGGAAAGCGAGGAATAGACCGCAGACCTCTTGAGTCAAGTCCTGCCTTGAATAGAATAAACTACATAGAATGCAGTAAGTAAAAAAAAAAAAAACTCCTTCCTTTACAACCACTTTTAGTGCTTGTCGACTGCCGCACACAGAAATACAGATCTGCAGCATGGCACGTCCCATTTAAGAAGCGCCATTGTGGACACGCGCAAACTCCGTGACCCCGACCGCGGGTCCCGCAGACTCGATGTCCGTGGGCATACCTACAATCGTGTCACAGTGAGGAAGAACGGGGAAATGCTGATGTAAACAAGCATTTGCCCAGTCTTCCTAGTGACAGGACAGTAATCACTGCTTCCTGTAATGCGAAGTGGTGGTCACTGTTGCGTTATGCACAGCCCACCCCCCCCCCCCACAGTTAGAATCACTCCCTAGGGCACACTTACCCCATCAGTGCCACCTAGTGGTTAACCTCTTCACTGCCAGTGTCAGGTTCACAGTAATCAGTGCATTTTTTTTTATAGCACTGATCGCTGTGAAAATTACAATGGTCCCAAAAATGTGTCAAGTGTCCGCCATAATGCCGCTGTCACGATGATAAATGCAGGTCGCCGCCATTACTAGTAAAAAAAAAAAAATTATAATAAAAATGCCATAATTCTATCCCTATTTTGTAGACGCTATAACTTTTGCGCAACCCAATCAATATACGGTTATAGCGATGTGTGTGTGTAATATATATATTAGATTTTTTTAGGGATATTTATTATAGTAAAAAATATTGAATTTTTTTCAAAATTGTCGCTCTATTTTTGGTAATGGCGCAAAAAATAAAAACCTCAGAGGTGATCAAATATCACCAAAAGAAAGCTCTATTTGTGGGATAAAGGATGCAATTGTCAGTTAAGGCAACGCAATGCCGAATCGCAAAAGGTGGCCTGTTCTTTGGCCAGCGAAATGGTCCGGGGCTTAAGTGGTTAAGTTGTACTTTAAGCACACAGTTTCCACTTCTGTGTTTGATCCACTTCTACTTACTGCTTTTCTATAAGAATTGAAGCATACTGTGAATGGGAGGGTGTATATTAGAGCTGCACGATTCTGACTAAAATGAGAATCACAATTTTTTTGCTTCGGAGATGGATCATGATTCCGGCGGCATAACATCATCTTTCACATTTAAAAAAAATTGTGCTAACTTTGCTGTTTTTTTTTTTTTGTTTTCCTCATTGAAGTGTAGTTTTTCCCAAACATGCATTTGAAAGACTGCTGGGCAAATAGTGTGACATAAAGAATATTGATTTTTAACTTAAACAAGTGTCAGAAAAAGATTTAGACTTTAAGTGGTTAAACTTTCTGCATTTACACACAGGCGTTTGATCTAAGAAGGAAGCGTTGGTTACAATGTTTCCTGTTATAAACTTGGCAGACTGCCCGGATATTGTCTTTTGACAGCTGATAGTCTCTCCACTTGTTATATGAAAGAATCGGCAAACTCTGCATTGGAGATGTCAGGGGGGGGGGGGGGTTGAATAGAGATCACAATTTTTTTTTTTTTGATTAATTGTGCAGCTCTAGTGTATATCTGTCTGGCCAGGATTATTTATTTTTATGTTTGTGTTGTGCTTTGTTGTACAGTACATTTTTACTGGTATAAGCGCTCTCCCTTCGTTAGATTAAGACCTCTTTCACACTGGCTAAAACGCTGCTCGTTTTTGCTGTACTTTTTGGACACTAGTGGGGGGGTGCTCTATACCCCCAATTATTATTTATTTCAATTTTTTTAAATTCCCGTTTTGCGACGTCTATAAAACACTTTTCATTCATTGCAATGGGCAGAGCATTTGGGAGCGCTATTTACAGCACACCTAAATCGCCCAAAAGATGCTGCTTGCAGTACTTTTCATAAAGTCCCGCAAGCGCACCATCCTATTATGAAGATACACTGCATCATTCAATGCAGTGCATCTTATCACACTGGGGCGGTGAGCTTTTCAGAGGCCATTTCTCGTGCCTTAAAACTGCCTCAGTGTGAAGGTAGCCTAAGTATTAAAGAAATGGTAGATCACGGCTATGTGGAAGAGCAATTTTTGGTTTATAAATTCACTATAAAGGGATAATCCTAACATTTTGTTGTTTTTCTTAATTGCCTTACATTTGCAGCCAATATTTGACTGGAATGTCAAGCAGCTGTTTATATATCTGTCTGCAGAATATGCCACTAAAAGTAATGTAAGTATGATTGTCTTTTTTCTGATTCTAGGCGGTTTTATGAATGTTGCATAAATCGGCTTAAAGAGAAGATTGGGGCGATTTACCAAAACGGGTGCACACAGACACTGGTACATCTGTACATAGTAACCAATCGGCTTCTAACTGTAGCTGGTTTGAAGCTTTAAAATAAAACCTAGACGCTGATTGGTCACTATGCACAGCTGCACAGTGTGCACCAATTTTAGTAATTGTCTCCCAACGTCACTTTGCCCATTTATGGTAAAATGAGGGTCTCTGCATATTACCTTTTCCCTTGGCATATATATTTACCAAGCCACAATTCTTTGCTGCCGCCTTGCACTATCTGAACCCTAGCTAACAGAGTGGGGCTTTCAGGTATAAGTAGCATGTGACCAACTCTGTGACTTTGGTTTTACCAGTTGGTGAAAGCAGGCATGTGGCACAATATGGTAGGCTTAGTTTTTCCTCTGCCAGAAATAACAAATCTGTGCTTGCTGCTCACCTCTCCTGTTCTTACAGATTGGCCACTGGCCTTTGGGAGGTACAGTGATGCAATTCCTACACCTGCAAGTAGAAGTTACAATATCCTAGCATTCAACACCATTGTCGGCAAAAGTAGAGCGTGTACACTGCAAGTCTTTTACCAAAAAACTCCCCTTTCTTGCATTTTTTTTTTTTTGTCCCCTTCCTCAGTACCACTTGAGATACATTTGCCAGCATTCCCCTGGGCTGTTCTTATTCGTCTATTTAAAGATATCTGTAAAACCTGTATTTGTGCTGGCTGATGAGCTTTAAAACTATTACTTCATGTCATGTTACAAACACCCATAATTTCTTCCCCTAGAAAAAATAAAATTATTTCAGAAAAGTTAGCATGGCAACATATAATGGAGATTTTACTGCCCCAGTTACTGCTGTCATCTTGTACTGAGAGCTAAAGTAGAAATAAATCATGCTTGCCAACATTATGAGAAACTTCCCTGTGGGTTTGTACTGTTACCCCCCAAATGTCGTTCTGTGCTGTCTCTCTTGTTGCTCCCACAGCCACTAGAATTTGTGTTGGTTTCTATTTTCAATATAAAGCTTATTTATGAAGTGTACTACCTTCTGATGCTGAAATCTATATACATAATATCAAAGGATACACTCCATGCCAATCTATCCACTTGCAACTTTTCTAAAGAAAGATATACATGAAGTCGTTCTGAAAGGACTTTACCCTATATTCCCTTACTCTTTAGCAGCTCTTATTGGCAAAGATGTTGGCTCAACAGTCAGTAAAACCCCATCACTTAACTCCATGTTGCTACGTTATAGGGCAGGCCATGGCACACAGACAAACCAGAACAGGATGGGAGGCAAAGATAAAAACATCACTAAGAGGTCTCTGCTGTATCCAATACTAAGAAAATGGGTTTTGCTGGTATGGTGTGGTTCTGTTTTAAAGAGTCAGATTTTGGTTTGGAATTTACCATTCTTTACTCCCAATAAAATTGTGGACAAAAGGTGTTTAACTTTAAGCAGCAGTTGGGACCTCATTTTGTAATGTGCACATATTGCATTTTATAGCTTGGGTATTGGTTCTTTGTATTTAAATCTAATATTAAAGGATAAGTTCACCTTTGGAAACATGTTACATGTTCCACCAGTTTTTAGGGTGGAACATGTGACATGTTCCCGCTCCTGTAGCTGCTCGGCGATCGGAGCCCTTTGTGAGACAGTAGTACAGGGGAGAAGTTCCCTGTACCAGCTGTTTACTGCCCACACAGCTGTGTCATTCATTCACAGAGTTCTGTGGATGGTGCTGTCTGAAAGTTCTTGCATCATTCATTCAGAGTTCTGTAAATGGGAATCTACAAGTACTGACAGCCTTTGTGGCTGTCGGCTTGTCGTTCTCTGTGAACTACCATGGCGCTGTTGAGCACTGTGGTAGTTCATTGTCTTTTCCTGTCCGTGTATATTTGCCTGCCCATATGTGGTATGAGCACACAGGTACACTGACAAGTTTGAAGTAGTCCTGCGTGGCATCAACAGATTGCAGGTGCAATGCTTTCCAGGCTCCTGGAAAGCATTGCAAAATCGCAAAAAAGATGTGCATTTATCTATTTTTTTTTAAAAGGTGAACTTCTACTTTAAAGTATTGACCATACTTTTACACAGTTTTTACTTCAATGTGCATGATTCTTTGTATGATCTGTCACATAATTTGCGAAATATTAATGCAGAATGTTTTGCTGATTTCATTTTAGGCTTTAAACCAGGTTGTGCTATGGGACAAAATCATCCTCCGGGGTGATAACCCAAAATTGTCTTTAAAGGAGATGAAATCAAAGTATTTTTTCTTCGATGATGGAAACGGTCTGAAGTAAGCATCTGGAAAAAATATATTGTTTTTATTAAGATGTGCTCTCCTCAAGAAGCGAATGCAAAAGATAAAATTTATAAGGTGAAACCTGACAGAATAAGCTGATTTCTGTTTACTCTTTGGCGCCAGAAAGTTTAGTGATTGATTTGTGGTGACAGAAGGAAGGGTTCTGTACAGGATCAGGATGTCAGAAATACTTTAAAGTGGCGCTGTTTAATTATATCATTTGATATTCCTTGTACTACACATTCCTGAACAAGCTTGGTGTTACTTGTTGAAATCTGAAACGATTGATCAGGAATATAGATATTAAATGACCTATTGGCTCCTCCTATCAGAGTAGTAGTTTTTTTTTTAGTTCATTTGAATGGCTTCTGGGTCTGTTTCCTTTAAAAAAAAAAAAAGCTTCAGGGAAATTGCAATTTTCCTGCGGTTCCAGCACCCGCAAACACAATGTGGGTTGAGATGCATGGGGTGCCATTAAGCATGATTGGCAGCCCCGCGCCTTTCTAGAGAACAGCTCGATTTGGTTGCGGGTGTGGGAACAGCTGCGATACCCGCAACCACCTCACACATTGTGAACCTAGCGTAAATCTGCTAGTGTATCTAACTCTACCCTTTCTACAGATTGACACCACTGATGTGCAGAGGTGTCTTGGTTGCTCTTCAAGTGAAGTGGAGACACCATAAGACAGGAAGAAGTTGATTTACAAAAGGCAAATAGGCTGTGCAGTTGGCAAGCACAGTTACTCCATAGCTTAGTAAATGAGGGGAAGATCTGCTGACTTCCATCATCTATTCATGTGCAAAGTGGAGCATCACCTACTTTACTAAGCCCTGGAACAACTGCACCAAAGTCTATTTGCCGTTATTAAATCGGCCCTACAGTGTGTTACCTGGCCAGATGAAAAGCCGAAAAAGGAGAAAAGAAATAAGGGAACAAATGTAGCCACTGAATTTACAGATTGCAATATGTTACATTTTTGTCTTTGGGTTTAATGTTGCTTTAATTGTTACTGAAATATTCCATAACTGTGTCAGTCCATATGTTATCAGATTAGGAAATATATATATATATATATATATATATATATATATATATATATATATATATATATATATATATATATATATATATATATATATATATATATATATATATATATATATATATATATATATATATATATATATATTTGCTTAAAGCTTATCTGACAGTGATAATACAGGCAGTAACTATTCCAGTGCTAGGAAGACAATATACTTCCATTCCCTTCTGTACCAGGACAATTTAAACCTATGACTGAGGAACCCTGCCCTTTTCCTTTTTCTCCATAACCTAGTCAGGCATGGTTCTGTAGTCAAACAGTCACTGCCCCTACCTATGACTGGTCTTTACAGCAAGGAGCCCTGGAAAGGGTGAACGCATGTCAAACACACAGAATAACCAAGCTCAACTTACCAACCAATCAGCAACCAACCAAATTCACCTGTCTAACAGTGCGTTAAAAACAGGGTTTAGTTGCACACATTTGCAAATACATGCGTAAGCTGCAGGCCCCATCAAGGCTCCCTGTGTACTGCAGTCCTAACTCTAAAATGTAAAGTCTCCTCAGTGGAAGCACATGTATGCTGATGGTTTTGTAGTCCCCAGAAACAGTGTAAAAAAGATAGTACAGGCAGACCGTACAGGAAAATATTGGCTCACAATATTTCTAACCAACGAAGACCAGCAGGTTTTTTATTTTACCTTATTTAAACAGATTTAACAAAACACTTTTAGATGTATGTTTAACAGACCTAAATGGACCATATAAGAGAAGTTCATTGTCAGTTTGTAAACCCTGCTAATACCAAATATTGGGGCTTTGATTCACTCGTGTTGTACATAGCCTTTGTTTGGGGGGAACATAAAAGTATAGGCATTGTATGCTGTCCCATACGCACTACCTACATGTATGTACTTCTCTTTTTACAAATGCTTCAGGTTTCCAAATATTTTAAGCGGTAGTAAACCGCACCTTTTAAAAAAAAAAAAAAAAAAAAAAAAAACAACCTTCAAGACCATGGCATAATGTGCCAATATGCATCGCATACTAGCACATTAATAAATACTTACCTTAGAACGAAGCCCTCCAGCAGCGCTGTCGCCACTCACAGGGCTTCATCTTCACCCAGTCTTCAGGGTTTGAGTGCTCATGCCATTTAGGGTGGCACAGTGGTGTAGTGGGTAGCACTCTTGTCTAGCAGTAAAAAGGTTTGAATCCCAACCACGACACTACCTGCCTGGAGTTTGCATGTTCTCCCTGTGCCTGAGTGGGTTTCCCCTGGGTACTCCGGTTTCCTCCAACACTCCAAAGACATGCTGGTAGGTTAATTGGCTTCTGTCTAAATTGGCCCTAGTATATGAATGTGAGTTGGGGACCTTGGATTGTAAGCTCCTTGAGGGTAGGGACTGATGTGAATGTACAATGTATATGTAAAGTGCTGAATTGACAGCGCTATATAAGTACCTAAATAATAATAATTTGATTGGCCGAGCTGCGATGGAGTCATGGCCGCGGTACGGAGCTCTGAAGAGACTGCACGGGGTATCCCATCCCTTCAGAATGAATGTGCAAATCTATGGGAATGTAGCACCTTAAGGCTGGGTTCACACTATGTGCGGCGCAGGGCACATAATTTCACGTCTAAATTCGGACCTGAAACTGAGCCAAAGACGCACAGGACCCTTCTGCTGTGTGCTCTGCAGCCGCATCCAATTTGCATAAGTGTAAACCGAGCCTAAAACAAGACACGCGCACCTGTCATTGAATTCTGAATGATCTTGGAAGCATCTCAAGCTGATGCCATTGACGCAAGCCTGTTAAAAGTAGTCCTACTTGTGCCACATGCGCACATGGGAGAAAACCAGGAGAACATCTGTTGGTAAGACTTGTAGGAAGGTTTGAGAAATGCTTTACCTATGCTGTCTATAGACATCAAATTACAGTCACCCAGTTTATCTTCAATCGCCCCGATTTCACTACATTCTTGTGTCTGACAGAGCCACCCCCCCCCAACCATATAAACTGGCTACTTTTGGAGAAGCTTTGATTAACAACTTCCCCAAATTATGACATGTCACACATACATGAAATATAATTTTTTTTGTTTGCTAGAAATTTACTTGGAACCCCAAACATTGCACGGCCCCCCTGCACTCCCAGGAGACCTCCAGTCCCTTGGGACAGCACTGCCAGCATACTCTATGGTTAAGAAAAAAAAAATCGCTGCCAGCCCCTTCTCCTACACCACTCCTCCTGTGTCACACTCCTTGTAAATTGAAGTCTCTAAATACCTCATAAGCTCAGTCCTTTCATGGGCCGTTCACGTGACTGCGCTCCTCTGATGTTTCATGGGTGGTGACGTGACCCCTCTCCTCCAATCGAAAGCTACACTCGGAGCGGCCAAAAGGATGGCGCTTATGAGTTATTTAAAGCATTCGATTTACAATGACAGTGACGCAAGAGGAGTGGTGTAGGCGAGGGGCTGGCAGTGATTTTTTTTTTCCCTTAACCTTTGGAGTATGCTGGCAGTGCTCTCCCCGGGGCAGGAGAGGTGGCTGGCACCAGGCCTGTATGTGCTGGTAAATAAGGCTGTGTTTGTTTTTTGTTTTTTATAGCCATTTCAATTGTGGTTTCTCGTGGTGGTAATCTTTTTGTTTTCTTCTAGGGGAAATCGGAATATAACACTGACCCTCTCCTGGAATGTTGTCCCAAATGCCGGAATCCTTCCTTTGGTCACTGGATCAGGCCATATTTCTGTTCCATTTCCTGATACCTATAAAACCACAATGAACTATTAAGTTATTGCAATGTTTTCCTAACTTGATTTTTTTATATATTTGGTCCTGTACATCTTGAAAATAGCCTGCCTAATTTTCCTACCAAAATAAAGAGACATGTTTTATTTACAACAAAAAAAGAAGAAAAAACGTCACTTGGCAATAAAACGTTTTATCCTGAAATGTAATGGCCATGTGGGTAACAGCATCATTGTAAATACTGGTAAGAAGCCACAATTTTTTTATTTTTTTATTTTGAGCAATTCATGTATGTTTAGTCTCCCTGGTTATTTGGGGGAAAAACAAGTTGTACCCATTTGTTACGAGCAATGCAATCATTTTTCGTTCATAATGGCTGAGCCAGCTGAGTAAATGTGATGAATGTATTGTTTTTTTTATTAGGATAATCTTTCTGGAAATACATTATGCTGTCATCTATTGACCAATGTGAGCAGTCCAAACACTGTTTTCAAATAAAACTATCCAACATGGTGTACAGACTCCTTTCTGACTTTTCTTTGTAGTCATGGTGTAGATTACTAACTGCTGTTTAAAGCACTCTTCTACATATTTAAAGGAAAGCTGTAGGTAACCATGCTACATCAAGAAAGATTCTACTGTAAATTTAAAGTATTGCAGGCATGGTCTTATGTACAGCACATTTCCTGTCCCTTGGCTTGGGGGAATCTCTCTATAGGCGCTGTGGTTGACTCCTGGCAACTTGTTCCTCTGTTGCCGGGCATACTTCCTGTCTACAACTGCAGGGTCTGAAGTCTCAATTTGTTACCCTCGTCTTCTGGCTGCCATTTATTTACAGTACGTCCTGCCAGTGTAGATATTTAATTGCGATCTTCATAAACTTCATCAGGTTCAAGGGTAATGTAAAGTAAGAACAAGCCGCGCAAATAACGTGATAATTAATACATCAAATCAACTAGCATACAAAATTATGACGTAGTGCCATTGTTAGATTGAAATCGCTTAAAGCGAATTGGTTACCCCATTCGTAATATATTCCAATGAGTCCCAGTGAAAAAACAAAAAATTGAAAAAATCTATGTCTTCTTTAACCACTTAAAGACCCGCGTATTGTAAATGTACGTCCTCTTTTTAAATATGGATATCTCAGTAACGGCAGCAGCCGCTGCCACAACTGAGGTATCCATATTTTCTGTGGGCAGCCGTGTAAACGATAACGGCGGTCTCCGCGAGATCGCCGTTATCGGTGGCGGGAGAGGGCCCCCCCCTCCAGCCGCTTTTCCGTGCCCTCCGCCGCTTACCGTAGCCGTCGGTAGCGGCGGAGGAGATCGGATGCTGCCGCCTGGAGAGCGAGGACTTGAGTGAGGGCAAGATGGCCCCCACCCGTCCTCATAGCTCTGCTGGGCGGAAGTGACGTCAAAACGTCAGTCCCGCCCAGCCTCTTAAAGAGACAATTTTTTTGTTGTCATTTTTTTAAATGACAAATTTTCCATTTTTTTTTTTTTTTCGCACATTTAAGTCTAAAGGACCTGTCATGCTTTTTTATATTACAAGGGATGTTTACATTCCTTGTAATAGGAATAAAAGTGATAATTTTTTTTTTTTTTTAATTTCAGTGTAAAAAAATAATAAAATCAATAAAAATAAATTAAGAAAACCCCCAAAAAAATTTTTTAAAGCGCCCCGTCCCGACGAGCTCGCGTGCAGAAGCGAACGCATACGCGAGTAGCGCCCGCATATGAAAACGGTATTCAAACCACACATGTGAGGTATCGCCGCGATCGTTAGAGCGAGAGCAATAATTATAGCCCTAGAGCTACTCTGTAGCTCAAAAAATGCAACCTATAGAATTTTTTAAACGTCGCCTATCGAGATTTTTAAGGGTAAAAGTTTGACGCCATGCCACGAGCAGGCGCAATTTTAAAGCGTGACATGTTGGGTATCCTTTTACTCGGCGTAACATTATCTTTCACAATATATAAAAAAATTGGGCCAAATTTATTGTTGTCTTATTTTTTAATTCAAAAAAGTGAATTTTTTCCAAAAAAAGTGCGCTTGTAAGACCGCTGCGCAAATACGGTGTGAAAAAAGTATTGCGATGACCGCCATTTTATTCTCTAGGGTGTTAGAAAAAAAATATATATGTTTGGGGGTTTTAAGTAATTTTCTAGCAGAAAAAACAGTTTTAGTCTTGCAAACACCAAATCTGAAAAACACCTAAGGGCCCAGATTCAAGAAGCACTTGCGCCCGCGCAACCATAGTTGCGCGGCGCAAGTGCTTACTTGCTCCGGTGTAACGAGTGCTCCTGATTCAGGAACCTCGTTACACCGAATGCAGCCTAGGATGTGACAAACATAAGCCTCCTTATGCCTTCACATCCCAGGCTGCATTCTTGAGTTGGCCGCTAGGGGGCGCGGCCTTTGTGATCGGCGTGTAGTATGCAAATTGCATACTACCACCGATTCACAAAAGTTGCGCGGGCCCTGCGTACGCAAGGTACGGAGTTTCCGTACGGCGCCTTTAGCATAAGGCTGCTCCTGCTAATAGCAGGCGCAGCCAATGCTAAAGTATAGCTGCGCCTCCCGCCCGTGAAATTTAAATTTCACGTCGTTTACGTAAGTGAACCGTGAATGGCGCTGGACGCCATTCACGTTCACTTAGAAGCAAATGACGTCCTTGCGATGTCATTTGCCGCAATGCACGTCGGGAAAGTTTCCCGACGGAGCATGCGCTGTTAGCTCGGCGCGGGAGCGCGCCTAATTTAAATGATTCCCGCCCCCGGCGGGATCATTTACATTAGGCAGCCTTGCGCCCGGCTGTTTAGCATATTGCCCGCGCAATTTACGGAGCAACTGCTCCGTGAATCGCGGGCAAAGCGCAATATTTGCGTGGGCGCAGAGAAAAAAATTTGCTCTTTGCCCACGCAAATATTGCGCGATTCTACCTGAATCTGGGCCAAGGTCTTTAAGTGGTTAAAAACAGGACGCATCAGATGGTAGTTTGGTGGCTGGAAATATACCGCTCTCCTTCAAATAAATGGTGACAGCAAACCAAAGGGAACCACAGAATAGTGAAAAGATAGAAAGGAAATCCTCCACCTTCCAAACACACTGCCTCTTACGGAAAGGGAAGATCCCAACCAGATCTTCTGTTTACCCAGCCTAGGGGTCTATACAGCAAGATATCTGGTATCCGATAGAATTTAACTGTAACGGTTCTCTATCTGCTTCAATGGAGGTTGGGAAGCACGTTCATCGGGAGACATCAGATCAACTGCCAGGGCCTCTCTGTTGCCGTGATCATCAATCACATGTCCCTCAATGTTATGCCAGGGTAGGTGTCATGGTCACCAGTAAGATCCAACTGAAATGTGCTGTATAGATGGCATCTGTTCACTTACAGTATTACCACATTTTTTCAGTTACAAGGATGATCCTAGACTTTTTGTGATTAGTCTATTTCAGTTTTGGTGTGTCTGTTTTATTGTGTGCAAACTAGTAGTAAATTGTATCCACATTTTTATAATTAATGCCCTGCATGTATTTTTTATTGTAGGAAGAGATATGGGCAAAATTTCAATGAATGCTGTTACATTTTTTTTCTTAACCACTTCCCGCCCGTCATATAGCAGTATGACGTCTGCAAAGTGGTTCAGTTATCCTGACTGAACGTCAAATGACGTTCGGCAGGATAAGCCTCTAGCGCAGGGGCACGCATTGCGGCTATCGGTGGTGTGTCAATCTGACACACCGCATCTCCGATCGAGGTACAGAGCCTCTGACGGAAGTGCTTTACCACGTGATCAGCGGTGTCCAATCACAGCTGATCAGTGTAAACAGGAAGGGCCATATATCTGCTTTTCCTCAACTTGCGCTGGCAGGTGTGAGTAGAGGAGAGCTGATCGGTTGCCTTCCTGACGGGGGCTGCACTGAGTACCAGTGCAGCCCACCCATGACCACCGGGTATGCCAATCAATGCCCACTAGGGATGGCACTGTACCCACCAGTAATGCGTGCCAGTGCCCCCTGATCAGTGCTGCTGAAACAGTGCCATCTATCAGTGTGACCTGTCAGTGCTGCTTATCAGTGGCCATCAGTACTGCCTCACCAGTGCCCATCAGTGAAGGAGAATATGTACTTACCGTATTTACGTTTTGTAATGAAAATTAAAATCTTTATTTTTTTCCGTTTTTTTTTTTTTATTATTTTATTTTATTTTTTTTTGTAAAATTACACCAAAATAAAGATCTTTTGTGGGGGGAAAAAAATAAGAATTTTATTTGAGTACAGCGTAGCATGACTGCGCAATTGTCATTCCAAATGTGATGACCGATTATTCATTTTTACACTATTTAAAAAAAAAAAAAAAATTAAAATAAATAAAACAAAATTATTAAAAATGTTTTCTTAAAGCGCCCCGTCGCGACGAGCACGCGGGCAGAAGCGAACGCATACGTGAGTAGTGCCCGCATATGATAACGGTGTTCAAACTGCACAGGTGAGGTATCGCCGCAATCGTTAGAGCAATAATTCTAGCCTTAGACCTCCTCTGTAACTCAAAAGATGTAACCTATAGAATTTTTTAAACGTCACCTATGGAGATTTTTAAGGATAAAAGTTTGACGCCATTCCATGAGCGGGCGCAATTTTGAAGCGTGACATGTTGGGTATCATTTTACTTGGCGTAACATTATCTTTCGCAATATAAAAAAAAATGAGCTAACTTTACTGTCTTATTTTTTTTAATTAAAAAAAGTGCGCTTGTAAGACCGCTGCGCAAATACGGTGTAACAAAAAGTATTGCAATGACCGCCATTTTATTCTTTAGGGTGTTGGAACCCCCAAACATTATATACAGTGCCTTGCGAAAGTATTCGGCCCCTTTGAACTTTGTGACCTTTTACCACATTTCAGGCTTCAAACCAAAAAAAAATTAGTTTTATATTTTTATAAGAATCAACAACAAGTGGGAAACAATCATGAAGTGGAACGAAATTTATTGGATATTTCAAACTTTTTTAACAAATAAAAAACTGAAAATTGGGCATGCAAAATTATTCAGCCCCTTTTACTTTCAGTGTAGCAAACTCTCTCCAGAAGTTCAGTGAGGATCTCTGAATGATCCAATGTTGACCTAAATGACGATAAATAGAATCCACCTGTGTGTAATCACGTCTCCGTATAAATGCACCTGCACTGTGATAGTCTCAGAGGTCCGTTTAAAGCGCAGATAGCATCACGAAGAACAAGGAACACACCAGGCAGGTCCGAGATACTGTTGTGGAGAAGTTTAAAGCCGGATTTGGATCCAAAAAGATTTCCCAAGCTTTAAACATCCCAAGGAGCACTGTGCAAGCGATAATATTGAAATGGAAGGAGTATCAGACCAATGCAAATCTACAAAGACCTGGCCGTCCCTCTAAACTTTCAGCTCATACAAGGAGAAGACTGATCAGAGATGCAGCCAAGAGGCCCATGATCACTCTGGATGAACTGCAGAGATCTACAGCTGAGGTGGGAGACTCTGTCCATAGGACAACAATCAGTCGTATACTGCACAAATCTGGCCTTTATGGAAGAGTGGCAAGAAGAAAGCCATTTCTTAAAGATATCCATAAAAAGTGTTGTTTAAAGTTTGCGACAAGCCACCTGGGAGACACACCAAACATGTGGAAGAAGGTTCTCTGGTCAGATGAAACCAAAATCTAACTTTTTGGCAACAATGCAAAACGTTATGTTTGACGTAAAATCAACACAGCTCATCACCCTGAACACACCATCCCCACTGTCAAACATGGTGGTGGCAGCATCATGGTTTGGGCCTGCTTTTCTTCAGCAGGGACAGGGAAGATGGTTAAAATTGATGGGAAGATGGATGGAGCCAAATACAGGACCATTCTGGAAGAAAACCTGATGGAGTCTGGAAAAGACCTGAGACTGGGACGGAGATTTGTCTTCCAACAAGACAATGATCCAAAACATAAAGCAAAATCTACAATGGAATGGTTCACAAATAAACATATCCAGGTGTTAGAATGGCCAAGTCAAAGTCCAGACCTGAATCCAATCGAGAATCTGTGGAAAGAACTGAAAACTGCTGTTAACAAAAGCTCTCCATCCAACCTCACTGAGCTCAAACTGTTTTGCAAGGAGGAATGGGAAAAAATTTCAGTCTCTCGATGTGCAAAACTAATAGAGACATACCCCAAGCGACTTACAGCTGTAATCGCAGCAAAAGGTGGCGCTACAAAGTATTAACTTAAGAGGGCTGAATAATTTTGCACGCCCAATTTTTCAGTTTTTTATTTGTTAAAGTTAATGGACACAGTGGCTGCGTTTAATGGGCACAGTGGTGACAATTGATGGCACAGTGGCTGCATTTGATGGGCACAGTGACAGCAATTGATGGCACAGTGGCTGCTTTTGATGGGCACAGTGGCTGCAATTGATGTGTTTTTTTTTTCTGTTTTTTTGCGCCCCCCCCCCCCCAAGAAAAAAAAATTGTGAGCACCAGCCACCAGTGGTCCCCAGTGTCCCTCCCTGTCACTGGTTATCTGAAAGATAGGGGCGCAGTTTCAGTGCTCGCCATAGACGTCATTTTAACTAGATAGGCCTTCAATGGACCTGTACCATTTTATAGCCATGGCCAATCACAATAGTATACAATGGCACATGAATGGATGCCATTCACAAAGTATAAATGATTGCTTGAACAGTCATCATTGTAATAAGCAATCATGTAAAATTTTAATAAAAATCCTGATTACCTTCCTAGTTTAATACAGTGTCACTATAGTGATGTGTTACTGCTCTGGCAACAGTTTGTAAGAAAAATAAATTAAAAAAAAGAGAAATGTTTAAAAAAATTATACATTTTTCTTTTGCTTTCATTATTTTCTTCTTTTAACATACTGCAGGGCTCAAAATTTCAAGTCCTGAGCCACTAGCCAGGCCTTTCAAGTTACTCGCCACTAGTTGCACCACCCAACCCCTCCCCTGCCCCACCCCTAAGTCCGCCCCTAAACACGCCCTTGTAAATTATCTCATGAAATTACACTGTTAAATGTTTTAAGCAGAATTAAGTTACAAAAATAAATATTGTTAACAATATTAACATAAAACATATCAGTACCCATCAGTGCAGCCTCACTGTGCCCATCAAATGCAGCTGTACGGTGCCCATGAATGCAGCCTCACAGTGCCCCATTAAAATCAGCCTCACAGTGCCCCATTAAAATCAGCCTCACAGTGCCCCATCAAGTGCAGCATCACCGTGCTCCATCTAGTGCAGCGTCACTGTGCCCTATCAAATGCAGCTTCACTGTGTACCATTAAATGCACAGTCATCTCCCCCCTCAGCTTTGGACCCCCTGCATGCTACACATTCACCTCTCCCCCTCTGCATGCTACACAGTCACCCCCCCCCCCCTCTGCATGCTACACAGTTACCTCCCCCCCCTGCATGTTACACAGTTACCCCCCCCCAGCTTTGGACCCCCTGTATGTTGCACAGTCACCTGTCCCCCCCCCTGCATGCTGCACAGTCACCTCTCCCCCCCTGCATGTTACATTCACCCCCCCCCCAGCTTTGGACCCCCTGCATGTGGCACGGTCAGCCACCTCTCTGCCCCTTCCTACCTACACAGGGAGAGACACACCAGCGCTGAACAGAGGGCGGGAACTACTGAACGACTTTTCATAGTAACAATGCTAATGATTGGCTGCTAGGACCTCCTAGCAACCAATCACCTGCTAGTTGACAGAATTTCCAGTCTTCTATTCAGTGCTGCCCCCAGGGTAGCTGTTAGAAATCATGGGGCCCCGTACAGCCTACCTAATGGGGCCCCCCAACCCCGCCCTCGACCCCACCCTTAACGCTGCCCACCCTACTCAAAAAAACGAAAGCCTGGGAAAAAACGATGAGATTATCGGATTGTTCAGTTTTTTTGCATGCCAATCTCATATCTAAAAACAAGAGGTTACTAAAGTACAACAATTATTGTATGATGGTAGAAAATGATCTTTCGGATAATTTTAGATGAGCTGTGTACTAAGGATCAGTTTATCGCACAATTGCTATGAAATCTGTATTTTTAGTCTGAAATTCTGATTGTGTGTGTGTGTGTATAGGACTTTAGCTTTGTCTTGAAGTCATGTTTATCTTTCTCCAGTCTGTTATAAACTCCTCTCAGCAGAGGATTTGTGAGCAGATTCCCTGCTGAATTGGAGGCGAATGGGGCAGATGTCAATGTTTTAACATCCATGCCTCCTCAGTCTGTGTCCACATATACCACACAGTAGGGCTGCACGATTCTGGTAAAAATGAGAATCACGATTCTTTTGCTTAGACTAAAGATCACGATTCTCTCACGATTCTCAAAAAAAAAACAATTTTTATGCCAGAACCCCCCCCCCCCCCCCCCCAAAAAAAAAATTTTTTTTTATAAATAAACCTGTGATTTATCTGAAAAATATGAATATATAAAAAAAGAGACCAGTGATATGTCTATAATGTTAAAGATCATATAACTCCTATGAAAAAAGCAGAATAAAACTTTGATTCTTCTTTTTTCATAGGAGCTATATGGTCTTTAACATTATAGACATATCACTGGTCTCTTTTTTTATAGATCAGAAGCAGTACTGTCAGCAACCATTGGGTGGCGCATGGATACACACAGTTGTACAGAACTGTAAAAAGGATGAATACATCACAAACAGTACCGCCAGCAACCATTGGGTGGCGCATGGATACAAACTACTGCAGGCTGCTGACGTCGGTTTTGATATCGGCGGCTTTTACGTTCCACGCTGGTTACGTGGAACCAGCGGTGAAAACAGAAGAATCGCCGGTCATCCCGCGGGGAGATCACGGGCGGGGAGAATTGAAATCGCGATTCTCTCCGCAATTAATCGTGCAGCTCTACCACACAGCAGACAGGGGTGGACTTGTGATGTCTATATGGGTAGCCAAATGTAAATGCACTCCTATCCATTTACATCAGGCTACCCCTGATCTGTCACATGTTGGTCTGGAAAAATGTAAAATTACACAGTCCTTTTCCATTTTTTTCTAGACTTGCACAGACCTGGAGGTAGGTGGGTGTAAATGGACACAAGTCCATTTACATCCAAACCACTGTAGACCTACATGGCTCATTCAGTCAGGTCCATATTGAAAACTGAAAAGGCGGACCTTATTAGAAAGTTTGGTTGAAAGGCTATTTAAGGGAAGGAGTGGTTGGGTGGGGCTCAGCTGCAAATTATCACTGCCCCCCCCCCCAAAAAAAAAACAGGAAACAAACATGTGTAAACTAGCATCCCTTCCTCTGATCATTATCATTATCACAGCACAGCACATACTTTACTGGGTCAGTGTCACATGGCTGTTGGCTGCTGACTTGTATGGCTGTACAGTATTACAGTCTGTAACACACAGTACAGCCATAAAGTTAACAAAGGCAGTACCTAACAGCCATGTGACACTGACCCAGTAAAGTATGTGCTGTGCTGTGATCATCATAATGATAATGATCATAAGCACACAGTTGGAAATTTCCAGGAGCTGTACCTTGCTGATAGTGTCACTGTGTGCTGCTTGTCTGTGCACCGCCATCCGTTACTTGGAGGAGCCCTGCCGAGCGATCTCAGTCATCTCTTATTAGTCCCTCCCTCAGTTCACAGCCTTTACTGAGGGAGAGCGATGTACAAATGAATCACTCCGCCAAGCATAGTAGGCAGTGGGCTGCCGCGACCGGAACTATTTATCTCATGCAGCGCGTGGCTTGACTATGGTGCCTACGCGCCCGAAAATGGAAATAAAGTCTCTCCCACTGTCTCTCTCTCCCTACCCTGCTGTACTGGAGAGATTAAGACCATATTTTCTCCTGTTTTCACCTGCTCCTGTCTGTGTCAGTCTGGCGGCTTGTCACCATAGTAGCGGTACAGTCCGCACCCAGCCCAGCCCCGTGCAAGCCTGACACCCCCCCCCACAGTGTGTGCCCATGCCGGCCTGACACCCGCCCCCTCATACTGCCTCCAGACTCAAAACAGCGCCTCCCCCGATGTGCTGAATACCTCTCACAGCACACGGCTCCTCCTCTCTTCTCGTCCGTCCCAGGGGGATACCCGCTGTGTGTGTGATAAGAGGAGACCGATGCAGCTTCAGCTCAAAGCGGCGCCACGGAAGTCCAGCCATGCCGCTCTGTTTCCTCCCGCTGACGGTTTCCTGGCTGATGGCTTCAGCCAGGAAACGGTCAGCCTGCTCAGTCCCTGCACCTCACTCGCCCTGCACTAAACGCCACTTGCAAAATGCGAGCAGGCGAGTGGAATTTTTGAGGGCTGACATACTGCCCCCAGTCAGCATCCCCAATCCTCGTCACAATCTTCATATGGTGATGCTGTACTGCATTGGTGACTGTATGTAAAAAAAAAAAAAAAAATTGTAACAAAAAAAGTATGAAAAAAACATAGTCAAAATTACAAGCAGCACCCCCCCCCCCCCACACAGTTGCAGCCGCTTTATGGGGGCGCTAGACTAATTTGCCTCTCAGCCCAGTCCACCGCATAAGACTGGCGCTAGCCCCCAGCAAAGTGCTGACCCCCCAGCAAAGTGCTGCTCTAGGCCTGGGCCTTGTTGACCTAGGCCAGGATACAGCGTTGAGTATATATATATATATATATATATATATATATATATATATATATATATATATATATAACATGGTTTCCTATGGAACACGTTCTGTAGTGCAAATCTGCAAAATGCAAAAAGCACTAAAAATGCATAGGTGTGAATCCAGGATAACTCTCACACAGACTAAATAATATACACTGATTTGGGTTATTTCTTTTTTTTAACAAATAGTAGAATACATTTTGGCCTAAATTTATGAAGAAGGATTATTTGAAAAATTGTATAGCAGCAACAAAAGAAACACGTGATTAAATACTACCAAAAGTAAGCTCCATGTCTCAAAAAAATAAATAAAAAATACATGTATGTGGGTACAGTGTTGGATGACTGAGTAATTGACATACAAAGTTTGACAGCTCTAAGAGCTGGAAATTGGCCTGGGCAGGAAGAGAGTGAAAGTGTCTGGTATTAAAGTGGTTAAAGAATAAATCAAAAATGTATTATATTGCAGCTTACTCGTGCTTGGTGTGGTAATATGAACTACAAACATGTTCGTATCTCTTCATCTCCATTACATGGAGAGCAGGGCGTTTGATAGTTTACAGAAGATAGCTAGGAAGGAAGATCTTCTGTGAGTGCCGGTTCACACTACAGCAACTTGGGATCCGACTTGTAAGTCCACAAGTCGCCCCAAGTTGCTGGACATAAGAAATTCCATTGAAGTGAATGGAGCCGTCTTAATGTACACTACTGAAGTCGCTCCGACTTCAGAAAAGGTTCCTGTACTACTTCAAGGCGACTTCTAGACAACTTGTACCCATAGATTTCAATGGAAGTTGCCTTCAAGTCTGGTCTCTATCTATATTGAAGCAACTTTACAGGAAAAAGAAAATAGTTTACCCAGGCAAACCCCTCCCTCCCAGAGAGTTGATTATTCTGTGATTGGCCACAGCCAAAGTTGCCTGTCCCGGAGGCAACTTTAAAGTGGAGGTTCACCCAAAAAAATCAATTTTTAACATTAGATTGAGGCTTATTTTACTAAGCAGAATCGGGTGTTTTTGTAAAATGAATGCAGTACTTACCGTTTTAGAGATCAATGTTCTCCCGTCGCTTCCGGGTATGGGCTGCGGGACTGGGCGTTCCTATTTGATTGACAGCCTTCCGACGGTCGCATACAGCGCGTCACGAGTTCCTGAAAGTAGCCGAACGTCGGTGCGCAGGCGCCGTATAGAGCCGCACCGACGTTCGGCTTCTTTCGGCAACTGGTGACGCGCTGTATGCGACCGTCGGAAGGCTGTCAATCAAATAGGAACGCCCAGTCCCGAAGATCATACCCGGAAGCCACGGAGAACATCGATCTCTAAAACGGTAAGTACTGCATTCATTTAAAAAAAAAACACCCGATTCTGCTTAGTAAAATTAGCCTTAATCTAATGTTAAAAAATTTTTTTGGGTGAACTCCCGCTTTAAGTCACGTTGTAAGTTGCTGAAAGTCGCCTCCAAATCGCCTTGCAAAGTTGCGCTGTAAGTCAAATTTGCCCCTGTGTGAAACGGCAGTGAAGCTCACAGGAAATCACAAGGACACGCTGCTTTTCTGGCAAGACCAACAATTATTTTCTGTACTTGTTACAAATTTTCTGCTTCTAAAACAAATGCATCTAAAGACTAGGCTGCATTATATTGCATTTTTGATCGTATGTGTAGTTATAAATGTCCCTTTTCACACGGGCGCCTCCTTTATACGGATTCTGATTGCTCAGCAAGGACTTGCTCCGTTGATCTCCGCTGAGTAGGTGGGTGACAGGTCCTTCTCTGCTCAGTAAAGTCCTGCTCTTTTCTATGGGGAGATTAGATGAAAACGGACCGTCTGTCTGTTGTCATCTGATCGCATCCAATCCGATCCGACAGGCGGATAGAAAATAGGCCCACCATTCGCCTGGATTTGGCGAACAGGATCAGAATGGATAGCGACAGATGTCAGCGGACGTAGGGGTAAATGAAGGGTCCGATTTGGTCTGCCTGAAAAACTGACAGGCAGACTTGATGGGACAGCCCGTGTGAAAGGACCCTTAGGAAAATGTATAAACTGCTATTGCTGACCTTCCAAAATTCGAGGGATATCTGATCTGCATTTGTTCTACAGATGCCAAATTGTATTTTGTTGTAACGTAGGAAATCCTGGATCATGGAATGCACTCATGCGTCCACTAGATGGCAAACTTTCCATAAGCCTGTATTGTGCTGGCAGTTACAAATTCCTCGATAATGAATTTGTGGAATAGAAATTAAACTCTAGTTTCTTTATTGAAGAATTCTAATCATGTAATCCAAAAAAGCCACCACAGATTTAGGATAATGAAATGGTTATGGCTAGCTATGTGTAAGTTGTAAAACTACCCAAAAATAACACTTAGAACGTGCTGTTTAATTGGTGCCAGTAAAAAAAAGTTTAAAACAACACAAATTGTAAGTGGGCTGGAAGTACATGTGGAAATGAACTGTAGGGGGATGCCTTTGTGGAAGCTGTACAACATATGATTTTTGACTAGCTGTCCTAGTTTTATGTATTTGGGCACTATAAGAAAAACCTAAATGCCATAGTCTGACCAGGGACAATGCTGAACTGTAAAACAGCTCTTCATATCTATACTAAATGACAAATACTGTCCCCAGGGTTGTTTTAGTTAAGGGGCAAACAAGTGCATTACCCTGTGGACCTACAAATAAATGAAGTACAGCTTCAGATGTGTGTGGAATGAACACTATGCCTGTCAAAAAGTAAAGAATAATTCTTTCTTATGTGGCTGCTTTATAACAATGTGATGCAGAAATCCATGGGCCCATTCATATTTATTATTAATATTATTATTAATATACAGGATTTATATAATGCCAACAGTTTGTGCAGCATCTTACAATATAAAGGGAGAAGGATGCAACAATATCAAGCATTTGTGCGTGTGTCGATACCAAAACCGATACTTTGCGGTGCAATTTGGGTCAATTCAAAATGAATGGGTGCAAATTGTACTGCATGCGATTTAAACAGGATTGCTGTGCGATTCCTGTCCGAATTGTATGCAATTTCCTCCACCGCTCCTGCGGTTAAAGGGGTTGTAAAGGCAAAAGTTTGTTTTATATCATAATGCATTCCATGTGCTTGTGATTTGGAAAATGAAAGAGTATGGTACAACTGCAAACCTACCAAAACATGGCAAGGCCGGGCAAGGAGAGCATTAATCAGAGAAGCAACTAAGAGGCCCATGGTAACTCTGGAGGGGCTGGAGAGAACCACAGCTCAGGTGGGAGAGTCTGTCCACAGGACAACTATTAGTTTGGCCTTAATGAAAGAGTGGCAAGAAGAAAGCCATTGTTGAAAGAAAGCCATAAGAAGTCCCGTTTGCAGTTTGCGAGAAGCCATGTGGAGGACACAGCAAACATGTGGAAGAAGGTGCTCAGGTCAGATGAGACCAAAATTGAACTTTTTGGCCTAAAAGCAAAATGCTATGTGTGGGGGAAAACTAACACTGCACATCACCCTGAACACACCACCCCCACCATGAAACATGGCAGGGAAGCTGGTCAGAGTTGATGGCAAGATGGATGGAGCCAAATACAGGGCAATCTTAGAAGAAAACCTGTTAGAGTCTTCAAAAGACTTTAGACTGGGGTGGAGGTTCACCTTCCAGCAGGACAATGACAAATATACAGCCAAAGCTACAAAAAATAGTATAGATCAAAGCATATACATGTGTTAGAATGACCCAGTCAGTCCAGGCCTAAATCAAATGAGAATCTGGGGCAAGACTTGAAAATTGCTGTTCACAGGCGCTCAATCCAATATGTCAGAGCTTGAGCTACTTTGCAAAGAAGAATGGGCAAAAATGTCACTCTCAAGATGTGCAAAGCTGATAGAGAATATGGAAGAAAGCTGCGCTATAATATATATGAACACAATGCTGTGATCAAAGACTGTGGAATGTACACACAATAACAATAGAATATATGTGCAAATAAATATTATATGCGAATAAAAGTGAACAAAACAACACTGCTAAAAAATCAATATATAATTTGTCTTGATCAGTGATCTAAAAATGTCCTTTACGGTGAGAAAGGAAACTTCTTATAGTCCACAATAGGTGAGTGATAGAAGAGTGAACCTCAATGGTACACCATCAACACATGTGCACCTCCACCAAGTAAAATACCTGCTTACCGGAAAGCAAGCTTATGTACAGCCTGTAAAGTAGTCACACTTCTGGTCTATAATAGCCTCCAGTAAAAGGACTGAGTAAGGAAGACAAAACTGAGTGGGCTTAATCCATCAGGCAGCCACGAAGATCATCAAATGTGCCCCAAAAATGGAAGAAACACTTGTATAGTGTAATACAGCAAAAATAAAAATGTAATGTTACACTTACACAAGTGTAGCGCCTGTGTACTTTCGTACAGGTGCTATATTTAAATTTAGTGGGGGAATGAGAGAGTTATGTTGCTCTCATTCCTTTAATTTGTTCAATTTGGCTGTCGCCAAATCTGGATTGTCCTGTGGGTCAGTATGTGCCCCATAGATGCAATCTCATCTCTGGGCGGCAGGTGGCGCCAGAGGGGGTCTAGGCAAAGCCGCTTCTTCTCAGCAGCCAATTAAAGGAGTTTTCCCTCGCGGGGAATGCTGGGGAGGGGTATTTCTGTGGCGGAGGCCGTTGTTCAGGGCTTTTTCCCATGGGTTCCTGGTTCCAGGTGCGGCACCCACCTTTAGGGTGTGCGCACATCACGGGCCCCACCGCTATGGCCTACCAGGCCGGGGTCGCGTGCTACACAGAGTTCCTGGCTCTGGGCTCTCATAGCCCGGGGCGACTGATGCTGCCAGGGGACCCCAGTGACTTACTGGATTCCCATACCTATTGAGAAGATCCCAAGCTGGGTGTTGTTCGGTGGGGGATCGGTCTGAGGAGAACCCAGAGGCAGGTGATCCAACAGGGCTTGAACGAACCACCGGGGATCTGGGTGACCGGACACTGACAGGTTGCATCCAAACTGTCAGTTGGTGACCCCAAAAGACATACTGGGAGGATTTGCTCTATCGTTCTAATTTTCAAGCACTAGGCCTGTGGCAGAGGTCCCACCTTAACATCCCAATTTAAGCAGAGCCAAGTCGGTGGGAGAAACTTGTTCCTTCCAGAAGTTCTAAGTGGCGCTCTGGCTGCCAGGCCTGTGAGAGAGGTCTGTCCAGGGGCACTTCACCCACTCCGGCTGGAGTGGCGACGTTAGACGAATACAATTGCTAAAGGGCAGGATTGCCTGTACTATCCAAAGCCTGATTCTGCAAAGTTGCTCTTCCTTCATCAACCTATCCTGTCTACCTCAAGTTGACATGTTGGTCGTGTTTGACCAGAGAATAAAGCATTGAAAACATCAACCAACGGTTCTGGACATTCTATTATTGCTCTCTGCACTACCATCACCCCTAGACACAGTATAGAGGTAACTTAAATACGCAGATCCCAAATCTAACCAGCGGCTCCTCCGGGGGTAGGGCTACACAAGCAAAGAAATAAAAATGACCATAAAATCAATAGGGAAGCCGGCCGGCATGCAGACACCCATCCACTAGGCGACAACGTCAGCGCGTCAACCTTCCGACATAAGTTTTGTCTCACATAGACGACCCCTATGACAACAGTACAGTTACAATACAATTCAATACAGGAGGAATCAGATGGCCCTTCTCATTAGAGCTTACATGTAATTATATGTCATGTCATTTGACACAGTGCTAAGTGGCTTTAGATGGTCCTCATTAAAATGATTGGTTTACAGAGGCTGGGAATAGGCTATCCATATACAGCAAGTTTTGCCCCCAGTTACACTGTTATCTTCATGGGAAAATCTTTATATGTGGTCCAATAATCCCTAAGCAGAGCATGTTAAATTTTACGGAAGATACGTAGACATTTTTACCGTCATATGGCAAAGGCCAAATCATTTGATATTGGCATTTATAGATTTTTATAATAATGATCCTGAAGGGATCAAAAAAGATGTACCGACTTCCCTTGATGTGGACCTCTATCACTATGAGTTTGGCAGGATTGGATCCAAAATACATTTCAAACCCACAGCTGGTAACTCGTATTTACATTCCCTTCAGCAAATTATTTCAGGATCCATAGGAATTACCCCAGACAAGAAGATTATAGATCCCAAAATCAAATTCTGAAGGGAAATTTTCTGCAGAAGGGCTACAGTAGTATTTCTATTGAACTGGCTTTTAAAAGGTTGTCCAACCTTGTTAAGTACCAAGAGGCCTGTACAGAACCCAAGACTAAAGAGAACATGAATGATCTGTTGGGACTGATCTCTAGCACAGTTTAATGCTAGCTAGCTATCTATTAAAAGGATATTGAACAAACGTTAGAACATCTTGATGTGTGATCCCAATTAAGATCTTGGACACTAAGTTCATGTTTAGGACGGCTAAAGATAATTAAAAATATGATAGCCCCTAGCTAAATGTTTTTTTTTTTTTTACACACCACTGTCAATTAATAAGATATTTCTAACACATAGCATAGACATACCTAAAATCATACCTCAAAACACATTCTGCTACTCCTCCCAAGTATGGGGATAGCACATGTGTGAGAGTTTTTCACAGTCTATCCACATAGAGAGGACCAAAATCTAAGGAGGACATGCAGGCTTTCTAGGGGCATTAATTAAGCATCAAATTTCTTGACTACCTTTAATATTTCGGAGGCTCTGGAACACCAGAATAACAGAAACAAGCCCAAAATGATCACATTTTGGAAAGTAAACGTCCTAATGTGTTTTTAAGGGGCAACATGAGTCTCTGAGCATTCATTTTTTTTTTTTTTTTGCCACAAGTTTTTAGAAAATGTGGAAAGAAAATGAAAATCTATTTTTTTGCACAACATTGTCATTGTTATGCTGGGCATGAAAAATATTAAATTTTTCATGCCCAGCATAAACATATTTAGAATTCCACTCCAAAACAAATTCTGCTACTCCTGAGTATGGCTACACCACCTATGTGAGACTTTTTGAAAGTTTGGAATGATTATTTTTCTGGACATTGCATTTTGTGTCTCACAAAATTACCCAATTCTATCAAAAATATTGTACTGTATTGGTCACCTCTGTATGTGTGGTCAAGGAATATAGCTTATTTTAGCATCACCTATGGCAGTGCCTGTTCCTATAAGTCAAGTAAACCTAGCCTACTGGTACATGGCTGCCTCGAGAATTCCATATTTACTGGCCAAGAAGTACAGGGGGCTGAAGAAAGAAAGAACAAAATGGTTCCTGTGGTTCCAGAAATGCAATTGTCCACAGGGGATAGCTGGGACTAGTGTCCCAATGAGCTCAGTGCTGTTGAAATTAATCATTAACAACAACAATGCTCAGAATGAAATAGAAAAAAAGGATGAATGCAAATCAAAATTAAATCAAAAAAGCACCCCGTATTAAAACTGTGGCACCAATCACTGTACAGATGCAAAAGAATAGTCCAAGAAGTCCCAATAAATGGTCAACAGATTATTGTTGAGCAAACTACGTATTTCAAAAATAGATGCCAGTATGTTGATATTGTGAAGTCCTCCTAAGAGCAGGTTGGTGACATCAAACCACGAGACACCCAAGAACAGTGCTGTATGATAGAAAAGGGATCCTCCACCTCCAAAACAAGCGGTCGGAGGAGGAAGCCGAGTCTAGGAGGGAGACTGACAGAAACCGCAGCAGACTTGCAGGAGTGAACGAGGAGGATCCAGTTCCTTTGCCATAGGAGGCCATGAGCTTATTATGATCCTGTGAGAGTGGTTGAGGACAGACTTACAGATCGAGTGGAGACATCTGACAGAGCCACACAGAGACCTGGGCTGGGTTATAGGCCATCCGTGAACATAGATCTCTAGTTGGGATCATATCTTCTGGTAAGCGGCAGTTGTTTTGGAGGTGGAGGATCCCTTTTCTATCATACAGCACTGTTCTTGGGTGTCTCGTGGTTTGATGTCACCAACCTGCTCTTAGGAGAACTTCACAATACCAACATACTGGTATCTATTTTTGAAATACGTAGTTTGCTCAACAATAATCTGTTGACCATTTATTGGGACTTCTTGGACAATTTCTTTGCATCTATGCAGTGATTGGTGCCACAGTTTTGATACGGGGTGCTTTTTTGATTTACTTTTGATATTGCATTCATCCTTTTTTTCTATTTCATTCTGAGCATTGTTGTTGTTAATGATTAATTTCAACAGCACTGAGCTCATTAGGACACATTCATATATCATTATTGCGCAGTTTATTTTTTACAGGCCTTCATTTTGTGTGTGTCTCACATTTATAGTTGCAGCATCTTTTCACATTATACACAATTTTTATTAACAGGATTGGTTCAATTGACAGCGCAGTATTATACACCTTTTTCAGATAGCTGGGACTAGTATCTCACTGGAACATAGTCAGTGGGAGGTGAAGATAGTTCAGACAGCAGGCAGAGACATGGCAATAAAATGGGCAAAAGATTGGTTCAGGCATCAGGCAGAAACATGGTTAATAAACAGGCCAAGATCAGTACAGGTGACAGGCAGAGGCAACACTGCACCGCTGTGGCGGTAATCAGGAACATTGTTCCTGGCTTTACTGGTATAGTGACACTGGGAGGGTGTGGTGACAATCAGGAACACTGTTGCTGGCTGCATTATTCTGGTGACAGTGGGACTGGTGTGGCAGTGTTCAGGAACACTGTTGCTGGCTTACACTTATCCTACCTTCAACTGGTCTGGTGACACTAGGGTTTGTGTAGGGGTGACCAGGAACACTGTTGCTGGCATATACTAGCCTGGTGACACTGGGACTAGTGTGGTGGGGATCAGGAAAGCTATTACTGGCTTACACTAGTCTGGCGACACTAGGGACTAATGTGGCAGCAATCGGGAACACTGTTGCTGGCTTATGCTGG
The DNA here is from genome assembly GCF_905171775.1 of Rana temporaria. Lineage (NCBI taxonomy): Eukaryota > Metazoa > Chordata > Amphibia > Anura > Ranidae > Rana > Rana temporaria. The sequence continues at coordinate 552,072,750 of NC_053489.1, forward strand.
TCTGGTGACACTAGCACAGGTGTGTAGGTGATCAGGCACACTGTTGCTGGCTTACACCAATCTGATGACCCTGGCACTGGTGTGTCCTACATCCTCATGGGACAGTCTGATTAGAGTGAAAAGCCCTCCTACAAGCTTTAACTGGACACTGATAGAAGTCACACGACATCAAAAGACTGATATATACAATTAATATTTACAAAATTGCATTTCCATGTTCTGTGTATTGTGGGAGACCGGATATAGTAAATGCAGAGTAATGGGTTTGGTAACACTTTAACTGCAGTACAGTAAAATCCAGTCTGCTGTCCTGCCAGATTGGGCTTTTCTGTGTAATGGAGCTGTGTAAATCTCAGAACTGATTGAACAGAAGTACTGTATAAATCCTTTATCAAGTAATACAACCCCCATATATGCATTTGATCTGTGTAATTTTTTTTTTTTTTAGATGCCTTCAAAGTGTTGTTGCTAGGCAGAATAGTTAATCTTCCCACTTCCTGCACCTAGGTGCTTAATGCTTCCTAACCTACACCGCACAGACTCCTGGGAATGTAGTGGGTGTAACTTTCCAGGAGTCTGTGCACTCCCCAGTCTCAAAGAATCATGTGACTTGGACAGCACAGGTGCTGAAACCTGATCTGACACTGCTTGTGCAGCACTGAGCACGTGCGAGATCTGCAAGGCTGAAATCCAGGAAGTCATACAGTCTGGCTTCATGATGCCCACACTTAAGATGGCCCCAGTCAATTTCTATTTTATAAAGTGTCTAAATGCTGTAACAACCTAACAAAACGGACCTTTGTTTACAGACTAACTTTACTAGAATACATTAAGCTTGTGTATTACAGGGGTATTTATATATAAAAAGTGAAATTGTGGCCGGAACTCCGCTTTAAGATTTAAAAGTACTATCCTTAAAAGTTTTGTAGCAGCAAGACCCAAATTATGAAACTAGAAAAATTAGAAAGTTCTTCTAGGTCATATACTATACTTCAGAAGCGGAAACTTTTAGCTATTCACTGGTCTAACTGTAGTTCAAGGTTATGTGCCCTGTTTGCTCTTTACAATAGCCGACAATTAATCATTCCACGTAAGACCAATACATGGAAGGTTTGAGATTTAAAATACAGCACACTTCCCTTCCCTTTCTATACATACTTAAAGAGAACATATGACCTGATGTAAGGCCTTCCTTTATAAAACCATACATGCATTGTTAAGAAGGAACACAACTGGTAAAGTAGACAAAAAAGAGATTCAAAGTGAGAGTGACCTCACTGGTTAACTAAGCAGATTACTATTGCAAGCTTTGCAGACTAACGTCTTGATGACGAGGCTCTATGATATATATAAATTGATGTACAAAACAAACTGAATGATTGTGGTATGCATGTTAGCCAAGAAATGGTATTGCTCCAGCTATATTTTTCCAGCTTTATCACAGGAAAAGTATAACAATTTATATCTACAGTACAGCTATTTATTTCAGCTAATTTATTAATCTACTCAAGTATATTATCAATACTGTGAATATCCAGACATAGGTTAGGATGAATCATAGCTGTAGCCAATGTTATAGCTATTCAGACATTCTCCCAGACAGTAATAAGTACAACTATAAATGTAACAGTAGTGGGAATGAACGTCTTTTTATTTCATTAAAACCTTTTTTATGTTCATTTATCACTTTTCAAACTTTTTGTTCGGTAAAATGTTTTACTTTACTGAGACAATCAGGTCAGATGAGGCCAGTTAAGCCCTACGCACTTCTTTCGCAATAGATCAATGTGATGAATCAATATGATCTGCTGCTTTTATCAATAGACAACAGACATCACTTGATGCATTCACAATCCAGGTCAATGAATCAGGAGGACAAGACAGCCAGACAGTCAGCATTTTCAGGAGGATCAACAATGGCAGCCCCCATTGCTCTTTAACTAAGCATTTCCTTTAAAGGGCCCATACATAAGACAACACATGGCATTCAATTTAAACAATAAAGAGATGAGAACATAAACATTTAAAGACATCACATCCAGAGGCCTAAACACTCCCAAATAGGCCATAAGAAAGTCCCAAATTCAAAGATATACAGTACAGATATTAAGATCAACCTACATACCTTCTTCTTCTCTCCAAGCCCACACTGTTAGCAGGGCCTACACTCACTGCTGGCAATGACCATGCTGGACAAGGACCCCTCCCACCGTCCTCCTCCATAGGAATTGGATAGGGTACAGAAACACCTGTAATGTGGAGAAACTCCACCATCTTTGACCACTCACATTCTCTTGGCCTAAAGCCCACCTCCAGAAATAAGGAATGCCCACACAACCAGCCTTTTAATGTTTTTACTGTAGTAGCAGAAACATAATGTACAGTTCACGGCCAGGACACCCCTCACCTTTGCCGACATCAATAACTCTGCACATTGCAAGTCCAACTTTACCATGGGATGGTCACCCAACTCTTCCATTGTCCTCACCGTAGGTCCCCATAGGCAGGTTCTCCAATGGAGCCTGAACTGGGCTTACACAAAAGGGTTCACTTCATGACGGTGTACTTAGGATAGCCTTTTCTCATCACCTTCTACCCCAGGCTCTTCCGACTCAAGATTTTAAAGGCCTAAACTAGCCCCACCCACAATACCCAGCCAGGGGAGGTGTCTCTCTAAAAGGGATACTAACCCCTGCTTACAGCACTAGAAATCCAGCATACAGGTGCATTTTATTTTAGCGGTAGAGCACTTCTGGCTGCTGTAGGTTCAAGGTAAGCTGTATGCTGGATCATAGGGATCCAATGGATTATGGGGATCTCCTAGCTAAAAGAATCATGCAAGTGCATCCAACACCACACAAATTGCAGCAGATCTAACAGAGCTGGATCACTCATTATCAGCAACCTTTCTGCAAACAAACTGGCTGAAAAGTTGACTCAAATTTTCATTGATTTAAACTAGTTTGCTCAGCAGAGCCAATATAACAGGCTTATGGATCGCTTCTCTTAAAATTATACTAAAGCTAAAAATTATTTTTTTATCTTAATGCATTCCTTGCATTAGGGAAACATTTTTTCTATGTTTCTCTTTTCTTTCCACTTCCTTGTGTGAAAGCGAAGAGAGGGCAGAGGAGCTCCAGTGGGGTGGATGGCTGCATCTCTTCTCCCTATTCTTCCTCTTCACACAGGGACTCAAACAATGGTCAGACTTGTAATGTGATTGACTTGATTATCAATCAAATGCAGTGAAGAGGAAGTGGGGGGCAGGGATAAATCTATTGCACAGAGCAGGTGAATATAACATGTTTGTTATTTTAATTAGAAAAAAAAATTACACTTTAGTAACACTTTAAGCTGCCCATTCATGTGGTATTTTAAAGGAGTGATCCTACTTTATTCCATTTTTGTTGAAATCACAAAGCCGCCCCTGCATAGCCATTCACTGGGAGGCTCAGTGTACGGTTGCTGCTTCTACCCCCCCAGCTCTTATGCAGCTAATAATAGAGGAAACACAGGGAATGTGATCACTTTTAAAAAGGGAAGAAAGCGTATTAATAATGTTCTTTATTATCTATACACACATGATTTGCCTTTCATTTCTATTTTAAACTGAATGGATTGTTTTACGAGGTGATCACTTAACACTTCTTTGCTCTGTATGCTGGGTGTAAGTCTTAGTATCTGTTATTATTCTGTATGTATTGACCCTGTATAGTAGCTCATATCTTGTCCTGTATACTGGGTGTAATTCTCAATATCTATTTATATTCTGTATGCATAGACCCTATATATTAGCACATCTCTTGCTAGGTGTAATTCTCAATATGTTTTATTATACTGAATGTATAGAAGAACGCAGCACCACTTCTCATGTTTTGTATGCTGGGTGTAATTCTCAGTATCTGTTCTTATTCATTATGTATGAACCCTGCACAGTACTACTTCTCTTGTTCTGTATGCAGGTTGTAATTCTCAGTATCTGTTCTTATTTATTATGTATGGATTCTGCACAGTGCCACTTCTCTTCTTCTGTATGCATATGGTATGCTTTGGTCTTGGACACAACCTGTCAACCTTTAATTGGGAAAAAACACCATTGGGTCCCATTGCAACCCCCCAATAGAGACAGATCTGGTGACCCCCTTCTCTGCCAGGTTGCCTGGTACAAAGGAAAGATCATAGCCCAGGTTTTCCACACAGCATCCCACCCAACAACTGCTGGCTCCAACACTGCTACAACAGACAGAGAGGGAAACATATGTGTGAGCCACATTGCAGCCTGCGGAGCAGCAGCTGCACTCTCTGAAAGTGGACTACCTTTCCTGAGAAGCCATACCCTTCACCCAAGACAGCTCACAAGCATGGGTTAGGCAAAGCCAAGATGGTAGCTGGGGAAATTACATATCTACAAATTAGTCTCCAATGCAAAACTATAACAGGACTCCTCTAGAGAGGGAGAAAGCAATTGGGAAAAACACAGGCCCAATACATCCTTAGGCCGCGTACACACGAAGCTGACTGATGGTCTGATGTGCCTACACACCATCAGTTAAAAAAACGATCGTGTCAGAACGCGGTGACGTAAAACACAACGACGTGCAGAAAAAAATGAAGTTCAATGCTTCCAAGCATGCGTCGACTTGATTCTGAGCATGCGCAAGTTTTTAACCGATGCTTTTGCATACTAACCATCCGTTTTGACCTATCGGTTATCAGTCCATCGGTTAAATTTTAAAGCAAGTTCTACATTTTTTGACTGAAGGTTAACTGACTGATGGGGCCCACACACGATCGGTTTGGACCGATGAAAACGGACCTTCAGTCAGTTTTCATCGGTTTTGACCGATCGTGTGTATGCGGCCTTATCCTAAAGAGAAGTACCTAACAGCCCCCCATATATCATTCTTCTAAAGGGGGGAGCACCCACATGCTGCTGTTAAGGAGAGAGACCTTCCATCACAGGGCCACATAACAGGCTGTATGAAAAAGCCCCAAAAGTGCACAACCCTTTTACTCTTCATGGGGAAGGAAGTACAGTAGCAGTGAATTCCATAAGGGCAAAAATTATACATAGCCCCCCTCCCTCTGAGGAGAGAATCACCTCACACAGTCCCCTAATAAACAAAAAAGAGGTGCCTCTAAGTGCAATATAAAAATATATATATATAACTAAAAAGGGATTAAGGACACCTACAGGATGGATAATGAGAGGAATGCACCATATGTATAATGAGGGTGATCCGGCATCATGTGGTCCCAATGTATATCAAGAATTCCCAGAGAAGTTATTATGCAGCAGAAAAACATCCCAGAAAGACCAGCAGGAAGACGCCACAAGTAACATACCCAAAAGTCAGTTTTGTAGGCTCAAAAAGAACTGCACCAGAAGTAGTGTTATGACATTCAAAGTATGATTTTAAAAGACACATTTCTTGATAAGGGATTTCCAGCTAATATTGTGGAAGCAGCATAATCCCATTAATAGAGACGACACATGCTTGCACAGCTTGCACAGACGATCTCTGGCCGAGTTTTACAGTATTACAGGTTGAATGGCTGTAGATCTCCTGAGCCCTGGCACAGTTTATGGAGTCCGTGACCGTTACACTCAGCAATTGACCCTGAAAAAAAGACTCGGATTGATATAGACAGTAGGTGTCCCTGCCAGCTCCGTGCGTTTTTGCCTTATTTCCGGTGCATTTTCTGGTTGCCTGATATCAGCCTGCACATTTGTGATGTTGAAGTTGACCAGGTCATTCAACCTATGATACTGTAAAACAGTCATATGTGTTCCAAGGTGTAAAGCCCCTTAGGCTGCCCAGTGCTATCCAGCTCAGTTATTGCCAAACCTGCACATGGCTCGGAACTGCATGCACCCCATGACCTAGCTTGTCACGCAGCCAGCAGCTTGATTAAAGATCAAACGTAACTGAATAAAAACAAAGGGTCAGATTCAGGTACATTTGCGGCGGTCTAACGTATCCCATTTACATTACACCCCTGCAAGTTTTAAGCGCAAGTGCTTGATTCACAAAGCACTTGCCTGTAAACTTGCGGCGGCGTAGCGTAAATGAGCCCGGCGCAAGCCCGCCAAATTCAAATGGGGCGTGTATCATTTAAATTTGGCGCGTTCCCACGCAGAACGTACTGCGCATGCTCCGTTTTGAAATCTCCCACCGTGCTTTGCGCGAAATGACGTCGCACCGATGTAATCTTTTGAACGGCGACGTGTGTTACGTCCATTCCTATTCACGGACGACTTACGCCAAAAAAATGTTTTAATTCGACACGGGAACGACGGCCATACTTTAACATGGGCAGTCTAAATATAAGCCATGAAATAGCAGCCGTAACTATTCGCCGGGAATAGCCAACTAGCGACGACGTAAGAGAATGCGACGAACGCGCGTACCTTCGTGGATCGCCGTAAACAGATAATTAGCATACCCAACGTGGAAAACGACGCAAACTCGACCCAGCGGGCGCCGAAGTATTACACCTACGATCCGAAGGCGTACGAAGCCGTACGCCTGTCGGATCAAAGCCTAAAGCCGTCATATCTTTGTTTGAGAATTCAAACTAAAGATACGACACGGCAAATTTGAAAATACGCCGGAGTATCAGTAGATACGCCGGCGTATTTCTACTGTGAATCTGGCCCACAATAACTTGCAAATAAAACAGGCAGTTTAAATGTGAATGCGGAAAATACCAAATTATGACCACTATCATGGGAAAAAGGTATGCTTCTAATCTTGATTTAGTGACTATAATGTGGTATTGCCCCATCGCACAAAACATATTTACATGCAGTTCTGATAGACAAAAAGCTAAGCAAATTTTTTATAAATACACCTCTTAAGCCTCGCACACATGATCAGTCCATCCGATGAGAACGGTCTGAAGGACTGTTGTCATAGGTTAACTGATGAAGCTGACTGATGGTCCGTCGTGCCTACACACCATCGGTTAAAAAAAACGATCGTGTCAGAACGCGGTGACGTAAAACACGACGTGCTGAAAAAAACCAAAGTTCAATGCTTCCAAGCAGGGCCGATCCACCCTATAGGCTCACTATGCAAGCTGCTTAGGGCCCCGCAAAACTTCAGGGGGCCCCCCAAATTTCTAGAGGCCCCGCCTGGTGAGAAGTCATTTTCGGCCCCTCACCCCACTTCTCAACTCGCTGGCTGCATGGGAGAAGAGGTAAGAAGTCAGCACCCCCGGATTCTCACTTTAATGTAAGATGTCACTTCTGATAGCAGAGCACCAAGCTCTGATGAAATGGGTACGCCCCCAGAAACGCGTCAGCCCTAACAACGGTCATAGATTGAAGCGATTATCGTGTTTTGCCGAAGGTGTTGGACTTCTGCTGTATTGTCTTTCAAGGCCTGATTTTATACTCCACTTGTGAGTACAATGATTTATTTTAACAATTTTATTAAAAATCTTATCAGTATCACACTAGGTCGGTGCGCCCTCCGTTCTCTCTTTTTTCTTTTTTAGTTTATGAATTCCCACGATTCTGAGGAGGGCTGCAAGACTCTGGAAGATACCTTTTAAATTCAAATTTAAATTGAACTTTACCATCTCATAACATCTTCCAAAAATACCGGAGCGCAGGAGATTTGTCTTTATTTGTTAGTTCTGATAGCAGAACACCCCCTCCCCCCACTTCTCAACTGTAATATATAATGTGACATGTCACTGTCGGCAGTGCCCCCCCCCCTCCACTTCTCAACTTTAATGTGACATGTCATTTTGCTTAGGGCCCCAGGGAGGTCAGGATCGGCACTGCTTCCAAGCATGCGTCGACTTGATTCTGAGCATGCGTGGATTTTTAACCGATGGTTGTGCCTACTAACGATTGTTTTTTCCCATCGGTTAGGAATCCATAGGTTAAATTTAAAGCAAGTTGGCTTTTTTTTAACCTATGGTTAAATAACCTATGGGGCCCACAAACGATCGGTTTGGACCGATGAAAACGGTCCATCAGACCGTTGTCCTCTGGTTAACCTATCGTGTGTACAAGGCCTAAGTGTGTTTTCACAGCTCTCCCTGCCATTGCTATAAGAAGTATGAAACATGATATTGTCCAAAAAACTGTGACCAAAGCACTGACAAAGAAATGTAACTTATTATGTACTTGTGTCTTTCTAAAGGTGATACATTTTAGTAATAAAAGGATGATCAGTAATTACACAAATCACTTTTCGAAAATTAGCACTTTTTTAAATTTTCAAAGTCAATCTAGTTTATTTTAAACATTAAAGAATACTGAGAAGGCAGGAACATTTTTTAAATATAAAATGTTCCCCATTGTCTTGTTCATGTGAACTTAAATATCTAAACTGTTACTGTTTTATGTTATATTTGTGATGTTGGAAGTTTTGTACGGCTTCCAGAGGTGGAGATACCACACCCTTAAAACATTACACAATGCCAAAAATGACAAACTCTGTTCCAAAGTCTCAAGTAGTGCTTTCCTAATTGATTGCACCGAGCAGTGTCCTAAAAAGGTCCCAGTCCCCTGCCTTATTTTAACTGCCCTGGGAAAGTCACAGCTTTGTCAATGTGGTCCTTATAAATAACAAATACATTCTGAACACTGATTTCTACCAATAGTAAATGCTGAGAAAATTGAAGATGGCTTTGTTTTTCATTATATTGCATGTGAAAAAGTTAGTCCTTTTAATTTATTTCAGGACATGTCAGGAAACTGTGTAGCTTGATTATCAAGTGTATATAAAGTTTGGATAGAGTGAAGAAGCTTTTACGTGCTCCAATGGAGAGACTCGTCCTCTCTGTTTGTACTGGTGACCACTGTCACTGAGACAAAAAAGTAGGGGAAATCCAACATTTTAGAGTTGACACAAAAAGTGAGGATACATATTCAAATGAGGACAACTGTTCAGAAAAAATGAAATTTCCCTCTCTTATGGAGATATCTCCTAACAATTTAATGTATTTTTGGACAGGAAGTGATTTTTTTTCTCAATAGTAAATGATAAAAATAACCTGTATCCAAAACTATTAAAACAAAGTTTGGGCTATATAACACCATAGCACACCATATACAAACTGTATAGTACTCCAATTATTAAAGTCAAGAGGTTAACTACCAATACTGTATATTTAATTTTATTTACCAGCTCAATGCCTATGGGTATATTTATAAAAATCACTTAGCTGTTTGCCCATTAAAACTGCATGTAAATTTGTTCTGTGGAACCAACGAATAAGTAAAATCCTGAAACTTGTACATGGATCATTAATAAATAGTAGGACAATAGAAATTAATTACAAATGTATTTCCAGGTGATACAGATCCCCAGATATTCTGGGAAAGTACCAAATAGGACAGACAACAGAATGTTGGCGAAGGTGTAAACAAACAGCAACAATGGTTCATATCTGGTGGAGATGCCCCAAAATTAGAACATATTGGAGGGAAATATTAAGGTATATAAAGGAGATTACTAAAACGGATATACCAGAAGAACCATGGGCATGTTTGTTTCACGGGGTGGATATCCCGATAAAAGAATACAAAAACTCAATGATAATTCATATGATGAATGCTGCAAAAAGCCTGATACCGAAGAACTGGAGAAAAGTAGACAGCCCAAAGATAGGGAAGTGGTTGATAAAATAGAAGAGACTTGAAATATGGAATATCTTAGATATAGTTATGAAGACACAAGAGAAGGGTTTTCCAAGAGATGGGAAGATTGGAAGGAGTTTAAACTAAGTCATATAGTGAAATAAGGCACATGTAGTGAGGAAGAAATGCCTGGGGTAGGGGGAAAGTGGGTGAGATACGAGATAGCGGGATGGGGGGGGGGGGGCGTTTGAGGTTATAGGTATAGAAATAGACAAATATATATATTTTGGATATGCTTGAAAATTATCTACAGGGTGGGCCATTTATATGGATACACCTTAATAAAATGGGAGTGGTTGGTGATATTAACTTCCTGTTTGTGGCACATTAGTATATGTGAGGGGGGAAACTTTTCAAGATGGGTGGTGACCATGGCAGCCATTTTGACAGCCACTGATGTTTCTTCATTAGACCCCTTTCACACTGGATACCCCTATAGCGGAGCGTTAAAATTGTGGTAAAACACCGCTATTTTACCGCATTTGTACCGCTCCGCTATAGGCGTATCCAGTGTGAAAGGGGTCTAATGAAGAAACATCAGTGGCTGTCCTAGCTTCATTCAGCAAGAGCCCACAGCGTAGCACTCACCGCATGTCACTGGAGAGCACATTGAACACATTTTATAAGTGGTCAGAAACTTGTAAATAACTCATGAAAGAATAACTCATGAAATTCCCAATAAGTTTGATGTGTCACATGACCCTCTTCCTATTGAAAAAACAAAAGTTGGATTCAAAATGGATGACTTCAAAATGGCCGCCATGGTCACCCCCCATCTTGAAAAGTTTCCCCCCTCACTTTTTACTTAACATTGGCTACACCAGCTAGGGGGCAGCTTTAGCTTTACGCTGCATATCTCTTACGGAAACGGCGTAAATTTACTGCGACGGGCAAGCGTACGTTCGTGAATCGGCGTAACGACTCATTTGCATATTCTACGCCGACTGCAATGGAATCGCCACCTAGCGGCCGGCCTAGAATTGCAGCCTAAGATCCGATGGTGTAAGTCACTTACACCTGTCGGATCTTAGGGAGATCTATGCGTAACCTGATTCTATGAATCAGGCGCATAGATACGACCGACCGGACTCAGAGATACGACGGCGTATCAGGAGATACGCTGTCGTATCTTCTTTATGAATCCGGCCCAGACTTTCTGAAATTACCCTCCACTAGGTGTCTGAGACCATTGCCTCAGCTGCCAGGTAGGTAACATTTATGTAAACCGTTAAGGAGAGCCCTAGTACAATCTGCACGGGAAAAGCTAATTATGAATTTTTACTTACATAGTTCTCGTATTCCTTAAAACTGTTTTATTGAGTTTATGATGACATTCTGTACTACTATGTTGCTGTGTTTTTAAAGGCACACTCTGCCCAAAACTGAAATATACCTTTAGAAGCATACATAGCCTACCTGTATAGTATTTCATTTTTTTCATTTAGACCTTGCTCTCTCTCAAATGGTAGTATAAGAGAATTTTCACAACCAAGCAGATCCAAACCGTCCGTGGAAGTTTAAATGTGATTAGTGAAGCAGGAAGCAGATAGATATTGAACATATTCCTACTGACCTACTACTAAACCTCCATATAGTTGTGCGTGCTAATTTTGTACTAGTATTAAGTAAGGCCCCGTACACACGAGTTTCTCGGCAGAATTCAGCCAGAAACTCGATCGGAGCTGAATTCTGCCGAGAAACCCGGCTGTGTGTACACTTTCGGCCGAGGAAGCCGACGAGTTCCTCGTCGAGCCAAATAGAGAACATGTTCTCTATTTCCTCGTTGTTCAATGAGGAAAGTTGGCTCGCCGTGATCCTCGGTGGCTTCACACAGAACTCGACGAGCAAAACAATGAGTTTTGCCCGTCGAGTTCCTCGGACGTGTGTACGGGGCCTAAGACTTATGCCCTGTACACACGCTCAGGATTTCCGACGGGAAAAAGTCCATCTGGAATTAAGATGGGAAAAAAGAGAGCTGGTTCTCTTTTTTTTGCCGTCGTAAAAACTGCGAGGGAGCATACACTCGGCCGGGATTCCCAGCCAAAAGCTCTCCTTGCAGTTTCCCCGTCGGAAAACTTGGTCGTGTGTATACGGGGCATTAGTGACGTTTCTGACTTTGGAGCAATTGCTGTTTTTACTGGATAGCATTAGCAGCTTATTGAACACATTTATCCATTGCCTGGAATTGCTCCTTAAAAACTCAAAATGTTGTATTACAAAGTGTTTATTCCCTTGATGACGAACTTCTGCCATCTGGTTGTTATGTTTTACTCATTGAGGTGCACCAACTTGAGTTGTTAATGGTTTCCTCTTTGTAAATTAACTCCCTGCTTCTTTTACTGAATTTCATTCATTTTACTAAGTAAACGGAAGAAACCAGACATTTCTGGTTCACAGACAGTGTTTCCAATTAACTACAGCTATGACATTAATCACCCTAACAGGCATTGTAATGTTCTGTTGTTATCACTAAGTAAAAAACTGAAGCAGGAGAAAAAAAAAAAAAAATCAAGCGCGTGTTTGAAAAGTGAAATTTCCACTTCAAACTAAATCCATGGGGCCTGTAGTCAAGAAAGGCCTGACACAATCTATAAGTGTGGTTTTCTTTGATGCATAGGCTGACATCTCTAGAATAAAAACAAAAAGAAGCCTTGAAATGTATAAGGAGCTGCTGGTGCATAATGGATGGGAATCAGGAGAAATGGAGGTTCATCATTTTTTTTATTTTAATTTATTTTACTGAATATTCAGTAGGGGTGTTTTATCTGGGAATTATGCAATTCCCCAATCCAAGCTAGTGCACTACTGACACACATACTGTGCGTCTCATGCCTCAGTAATATCAGTAACACACAGTAACCTCTGGGGCAGCATTTTTTAAACATAGTGGGCCAGATTCACATAGGTTAGCGGATCTTTGATCTTTGTGATTTAAGATCCGCCCCCGCAAGTTTTTGAGGCGAGTGCTTGATTCACAAAGCACTTACCTCAAAACTTGCTGCGGCGTATCGTAAATCCCCCGGCGGAATTCAAATTCCGTGGCTAGGGGGAGAGTACCATTCAAATCAGGCGCGTCCCCGCGCCGATCGAATAGCGCATGCGCCGTCCGGAAATTTTCCCAGCGTGCATTGCTCCAAATGACGTCGCAAGGACGTCATTGGTTTCGACGTTTACGTAAATTACGTCCATCCGTATTCGTGATCGACTTACGCAAACAATGTAAAAAATTAAAATTTCGACACGGGAACGACGGCCATACTTAACATTGGCTGCGCCTCATAGAAGCAGGGGTAACTATATGCCGGGAAAACCCTTACGTAAACGGCGAAAAGTGACTGCGTCGGGCCCGCGTACGTTCGTGAATTGGCGTATCTCGCTGATTTACATATTCTCGCGAGAACGCCCCCAGCGGCCATTTTTAAATTGCAGTTAGGATCCGACGGATCTTAGGCATATCTATGCGTAACTGATTCTATGAATCAGTCGCATAGATACGACCGGCCGAACTCAGAGATACGACGGTGTATCAGGAGATACACCGTCGTATCTCTTTGAGAATCTGGCCCAGTATGTCTGCCACAAAAGGTACACCCTTTGTGGGTCAACACTTAACTTTTCATGGAATACAGCAGGTCACTGGAGAAATAAGGAATGAGGACATTGCCATTGCTTGAATAGGGAAATGAAGGAAAGTGGGGAACAAAATGGCTGCTGTAAGAAAGAAAAGTAATTGCGCTAAACCCAAATATGCACTCCTAATAAGCAAGTGAATATAAATTACATTGTATCTATAAGTAAATAAACCAAAGATATCAGGAAGGCAGGGTTACCTACCCTGCTAATAAAGCTGTGTATAAATACAGTGATCAACAACACAAGTAATGCTAAACAAAAATTCCAAAAGTGATTAGAATAAACCAGCATAAGTGTTATAAAGTCCATAAAGTCCAAAACTAATTTTTGGAAATAAGTTATAAGTCCATATGTTGAGTAAAGACACCCGTGAAGGTTCCAGAAATAATATAATTAATACACCAGACGTGAATCCTCCACCGATCATGCAGCTGCTTACCAGAAGTCTGGGTCCTGCCGGACCACTATCCACATATCTCTCAACCAGAGATTTTGTAAGGCAGTAGTAACTCCTCCAATTGCACTAAACCACTCCGTGCTCAACGAGGGATATAGAAGACAACAAGACAAAGCTCCACATAGCATAAATCCGTGTAGTTTATTTTAAAAACAGCAGTAAGCATATATACATACAACTCACATTTAAGTTGAATAAACCAGCATTTGGCCTGTAACGCCGGCCGGACGTATCCAGGAACAAAAAGAAGGCCACTCGTTTGGAGAAATGAAGGGGATGGCGTCCACACGTCACTCACTCCACCCGACGCGTTTCGTGACAAGATCACTTCGTCTCGGGGTGATGTGGTGACTATAGTTGTTTCCTTTTAATGCTATTATGAATTTTCTCTTTATTGTGACACTGTAGCATATAAATTAGCACATCTAGCTTGCTGTATTTGGCTTCTCAGGGCCAGTTCACACCTGTGCAGTGCAGAAATGTGAACAAAATCGTGCACGTTCCTGTGATGCACAAAAACGCATGTCCTTTTTTTGAAGGCATTGGTTCTTAATGGCACCCCAACGCTCCTTGTCAAAGGGTATGAGAAATCGTGCACCAAAATACATTGGAACAAAGTATCATGTTTTTTGGTGTGACATGATATAATAAAAAGGGTCATGTGTTCTAAGGCCCAATGCAAAGGGTGATTTCTTGAAGAAGTCCTTATATAGGTTAGAAGAAGAAGTTAAGATTTCAAGAGTTTAATAAGTTTATAAGGTAAAGTACTAGTCAGCCTCCCATAAGGGGTGATGGCACACAGCTTTAGGATTCCAAACATACTAAAATAGAGTTCAGAGAAAGAAGAGACACGAGTAGAGGCCAGTACCCACAAGAGGGGTGTTCTAGTGTCCTCCAACCCCAGGGGGGATATAAGTTGTCCCATAATGCAAAGTCCTCTCACCACCCCTTTCCCCAGCAAGGAACTTTGCTACTACATCCTAAACTTTGAGGGATCAACTCCAAGGAATGGGGAGGAAAGGGGGGATAGCCTTTTTAGACCCCCCCTTTGCCTTATGGGTTTGTGGCGTCGGCAATCTAAACCAATTTAAAGGGTTTTATAATAGGAGGTTTTTCATTGTTTAGTTTGGGTCATGTGATAGAAGAAGGTTCTGGAAGGTCAGAGGGTCGAGTTAGGATTGGTCATTTAAGGTCATATGACCTTTAGTACATTCTGGAAGCTGGTTTTGTGGCTATGTAGGGGGCCAGCAGACAGGATTCCTGGCCAATTGCCAGAGAGAAGACATCGCAAGGAGCTTCCCCCCCCCCCGAGCCTCAGTGGCTGAGCTGAGAGTTGTTTAATTTATTGGTATTTGTTGATGAATTTAATTGATGAAATACATTTTATTATATTACTTAAATATTTTGTTTTAAAAACAATAAATCGAGCCGTTGCCTAATTTGATCCAATGTTGGCGTCTTGTTTCTTTTTTTATTATTTAATATGCATGATTGATGGTCTGCCTGTCTCCTGCGGTCCCATACAGCTCCCCCATTTGTTGAGCAGACCCACCCTGCTTTGGTATTGAATTGTATGTGGTCATTGGCTGGCATTATTAGCAACTGTAAGGCAAATGTTATCCATATATTTGTTTTTTGTTTAAATAAAATGTGTAAAAGCTGTGGCCTTGCCCTATGCATTTAAATTTGTGTTATGTGTTGCCAACCGACCGGAAGTGACGTATGCGTCCCACGGACCCGGAACCAGGAAGGATGCGACAGCATTGGTTACCAGGACATACTATGGGTTTCCAGTAGGTCCTAAACACATACAGTCAGTTTACATTGCCTATCAAGTTTTGTTTCTGGTACACACATTTTATAAGGGGGCACTGTTGGGGCACAATAAACTTTCAAACTGTACTGCTCTATGTGGAGTTTTCTTCCTATATGTGATCTCGGACCTGGCGTGAAGCAAAGCTGAGTGGTGGAGAGTGCAGTATTATAGATGGATGGTCAGCATTGGTTTATGCCCAATTTGATCCTTACCTCTGGTAAGTGCATGCCCAAAAGGGGAAGTTTACCCCCCACACGGTGGACATCATTTGGTGAAAGGAGCACTCTGCACTGATGGTTTTTTTCTATTTCCATCCACATCACTATCACTACCTATATTCAGTTGATATAAAGGACTGTTTCAAACAAGATTTTGATACGAGCGCTGCTACAGCAATTTTTTGAACTCTGGGACTTTTTATAGTTTTAGATGTGTTTTGATATTACTGTTCATTCCATATGTATTGTCATTGTCAAGACTTTATAAGTATTATTATTGCTATTTAATACAACTGTGATATTGCTATGTTAATACCACTATGATGCTTGGTATTTTAGTGTAATGCAGTGTATCATTTATGTAAAGTTTACATTACGGGTCCCTACCGATCAAGACTGTGGCGGGAACTGCAAGGCTTTAAAGCTTTGAATAAAGTCAATGTTCTATATATAGTATGTAAATAATTTACTAGCACTGAATTCACAATTATACTGTATTTTCTCCTAACCTTTTGATAATAAAGATGTGGTCAGATGACAGACAATTATTATTTTAGTACCTGGAGTGGTATAACGGATTCCGTGTAAGTCTATAAAAAGATCCTTACAAAAGCTCAGTGTAACACAGATCACCAGCACCAGGATTTTTTGTGCATATTCCCATCATTCATGAGAAAAAGGGAAATGGATTTTTACAAGAGGTTAAGAAAAGACGGAGGAAACAATAGTATTAAGTCACAACAACTGATGTCGGCAATAAGGTTCCCCTGTGACTAGACTCTTGTACCTTTTACAGGAAATACAGGAAACGCACACAAAAATATCAAAGTCAAATTGAAATGTCATGGGAAAAAACGGGGGAGGTGAGCGGTTCGCAATTCCCGACATCCTATGGTTGGTACAGGTTTCTTCATAAGGCACTGAAGTGACACTGCAAATCTTATACATTGGGGTTGGTTTACTAAACCAGGAGATTGTTCAGTTCTGCATAGAAATCAATTACCGTCCATTTTTTTTTTGTCAAAGCTTATTTGAACAGGCTGTTAAAAGCTGATTGGCTACCATGCACTGCTGCACCAGATTTTGTACTAAACATATTCCCAAAAAAATAAATAATTTGGTTTATTGAAATGGGTAAAACATAAACTGGTTAATTGTAAATATCACATATAAAGGTGGCAATTATGCCCTTGGTAACAACCTACATTTTTAAAGCTGAAGTTTAGTTAACCACCTCAATACAGGGCACTTTCACCCCCATCCTGCCCAAGCCATTTTTCAGCTTTCAGCGCTGTCACATTTTGAATGACAATTGCAAGGTCATGCAACACTGTACCCAAATTAAGTTTTTATAATTTTTGTCCCCCACAAATAGAGCTTTCTTTTGGTGGTATTTGATCACCTCTGCAATTTAAAAAACACAATATTTTGTACCTTTTGCTTCAATAAATATCCCAATTTTTTTTTTTTTTTAAAAGCGCATTTTTTCTCAGTTTATGCCGATATGTATTCTTCCACATATTTTTGGTAATAAAAATCGCAATAAGCATATATTGATTTGTTTGCACAAAAGTTACAGCATCTACAAAATAGGGGATAGATTTATAGCATTTTTACTATTATTATTTTTTTACTAGTAATGGTGGCGATCTGCAATTTTTATTGGGACTGCGACATTATGGTGGACACATTGGACACCTTTGACACATTTTTGGGACCATTGAAATTTATACGGCGATCAATGCTATAAAAATGCACTGATTACTGTAAAAATGTCACTGGCAGGGAAGGGGTTAACACTAGAGGGAGATCAAGGGGTTAACTGTGTTCCCTGACTATGTGTTCTAACTGTGAGGGGAGGGGACTGACTAGAGGAAATGACAGATCATGGTTCCTAGTTATTAGGAACTCACGATCTGTCTCTCCTCACAGAACAGAACAGGGGTTTGTGTGTTTACACAGACACGTCCCTGTTCTGCCTCTCATGCCCGTAATTGCTCAGGGCCAGCGGTCATCGCGACCTCCAGTCACTAGCATCAGCACCCCTGCAATGCAGCGGCGTGCCTTCTCTTCCGCTTTAAGGGACCGACGTGCAGCTACAACGGTTCACGGGATCTTGCCGACCTGCCGCAGTATAATGACGCCAGCTGGTCAGCAAGTGGTCAACTTACCTCTAACAAAGTCCTGCTGTATGCTTGTAAGATGGGTTTCAACTCTGGTTAGTTTTCTTTTGCCCACTGGGTTACAGTGAAAAGTAGGTCTAGATATAGTAGGGGAGGAGTCTGGGAGTCCAGAGAGTGTAGAGAAGAAAGCAAGATGGAGGAGAGTGCTGATTGTACAGTGGAGCCTACGTGGTAAGGCCTATGGAATGTAAAGAAACCGTAACAATGAGTTGGAGATATTATGGCACAGACCTTGGATGGAACCAGGTATGAACTGTAAGCTCTTTCATAGTTATGGACTGTAACGTTACCACAGATTTGTACAGTACTTTAACAGTTGCATATACTGTAATGTTACTTTAAAACTATGTACTATGTTTTGATATTATGAAGATATATTAAAGATTTAAAGCCCTACAATGACAGTCAAGCCTGGACTATATCTGGGGAATCCTGTGAGTATCCGGTTTGGGGATAGGATTGATGGTGATCAATAACATTGGTCAGTGGAACTGGTGACCAGGTAGGTTCCCCCGGGGGCCCATTCCCCCTGTCGCACCGGCCCCAGCTGTAGTCTTGACCGAATGTTAATTGCATGGCTAAGGAAGCTCTAGCTGGAGATCTGAAGTCCTTCCTCCTACTAAATTTATTGACTCTTGTAGGCCTGGATTACGGTCATAGTAGACTTAAGTGATTTGGGGCCTTTGAAGGTGGTGTAAATCTGTTTTTGGAATAAACGGTTGGGAACCCATCTTTGACATGGTGTCCTTTAGTTGGTTCAGTCAACTTATAGTAACCAGGTAGTTGAAGACCAGTACATGCCAAAGGTCACCTGAAATTGTTTTGCGGGGGGCATAACATAGTTTACGGGTGCCACAGACACATGGTTTGGTATGGTTACTTGGTGTCTTCAAGGACCTGCACCTTTATTTGATTGTCATGTTATGATTGTTATTTAAATTATTGTTTTAATTATAACAAAAGTCTGCTATGGACATTTTAACGCCACTGCAGAGTAGTGTATCTTCTTTTGGTGGAGAGGAGTTTGGAAGGTGGTTCAATCAGAGTATAAAGAATGGTGACCTCTGGTTTACCCTGGTCATGGAAACCTGTGGGATGTACTAGAGCTTTCCAGGCCTAACAACCCGGATGTTAGGGGGCCTTCCTCACAAGCTGCTTACTGTAAAATATCCTCTCTTTAGTAATGCCAGATCCACTCATAGGTGTAAAGTTATGTGACTGAAGCTGTATACCCAAAACATTTTTAACTAAGCTTCAGTTTTAGTATATATGAATAGCATAGTTGCCAACATTTCAAAGAAGATTCCAGGGACTATGGGCCAGATCCTCAAAAGGGATACGCCGGCGTATCTACCGATACGCCGTCGTATCCCTGTTTCTATCCATGGAACTGATCCACAGAATCAGTTTCCAAAAGATAGGCAGAAGATCCGACATGTGTAAGGGACTTACACTGCCGGATCTTAGGATGCAGTACCGCATCCGCCGCTGGGGGCATTTCGAGTCGAAATGCCGCTTCGCGTATGCAAATGAGCACTTACGGAGATCCACGAAGCGGTTTAGCTTCGTGAAATCTCCGTAAATACTTACGTTGCAATCGTAGAATTAGGGCTGCTTTTACAAAGTGTAAACTGTTTACACCTTGTAAAAGTAGACCCTTCTTACCCGCGACGCTGTTATTTATTTTTTATTTTTTTGGCGTATCTTTTTTTTTTCCCGACGCAACTTTTTTTACCCGGCGCTATTCTCAAAACTCAGTGTAACGTAAAAACGCGCTATGCACGTTGGGAAAATGACGTTGTGAGCATGCGCAGTATGTCCGGCGCAGGAGCGCGCCTAATTTAAATGGGACTCGCCCCATGAAAATAGGAACGCCTTGCGCCGGATGGATTTAAGTTACACAGCCGAAAATTTCTAGGTAAGTGCTTTGTGGATCGGGCACTTAGGTAGAAATTTTGCGGCAGTGTAACTTAAATCAGAATATTTAAGTTACGGCGGCTCTTTGTTGATCTGGCCCATCATTTTTTCCTGTGTGTCCAGCAAGTTTTTGTAAGCAGAGAATGTACTTTAATTAGGGGTGGGGCATTCATCTAAATGGGTGTGGTTTTATAAGAAGCATATTATTAACCTATTCATTAATATATTACAGATATATATAGATTCTTACATACAGTATGTAAAGCACTGAATACATTGTCGGTGATATATATATATATATATATATATATATATATATATATATATATATATATATATATATATATATATGAAGATTTCCCATAATAAGGACAGAAACATAACCAAACCTTGATCAGGGGGGCACCAGGGCACAGTACTGAGGTGGTCAGGTGGGAAAAGTACAGGGGGCAGCAGGGCACAGGAGCTCAGCATAGACTTAAGCTGGATACACACTATACAACCTTTGTTGTTTGATTTCCTTTAGATTTACCAAAACAAGGGTCTGTCTGATTGCATACAAATTTAAACTGTGAGGCCGGGTTCACACCTATGTGAATTGAGTGCGGCTTACACCGCATCCAAATTTGCATAACAAAATACATTGATTTTAATGAGGCTGGTTCACATATGAGCGATGCATTCGCAGTGCGCATTGCCCAAAAAACTTGTGCGTTTTCTAGGCATTGCGGTGCGGCTCAGGTGCGAATTCAGGCCCATTATCTTCTATGGGCATGCATCTGATTTGCAGATGTGTTCATTTCTCATCAGGATTTCTCTCATTCTCCTCATAACATTTCCCCCCCTCCCCTCTCCCAGGTCTCCAAATTTGTGGCTAAAACGGAGATGATCTGCTGAACAGCTCTCTTATCTCTTTGCAGAGATAACAGAGCTGGAATTCACACCACACACGTGTGAATCCAGCCTTAAGGTTTGACCTCATATTGTATCGTTTTGGTATATCTAAAGGAAAAAATCTAAAGGAAATTGTATAGTTTGTATCCAGCTATAGCTTAGCATAGATATACACTCTCTGTAACCCTGCCAGTTTACCTCTCCTCAAAACAAACAGACCATTTTTACAATTATTTAATTTTTTTCTTTTACAGCTTTCAGAGTTTGTTAAAGAGGGTAATGGGACTGCCAGGGGAGGGCATTGGTGCTGCGAGAGGGCGCAGAGAAATGCAGCGGGGGAGGGGGATTTGGATGTTGGCGCAAAGAGAGTCAGAGCAGCGGGTAATGGTGCAGCGGCCAGGAGAGATTAGACAGGGCTGCTGCCGTCCCCACAACTTACTAAAAACCACGACTGTCCTTGCAAATCTGGGACAGTTAGCAATTATGGATACATTCCTAACTTTTTTTTTGCTTTGAATAATTTAGGCATGTATTGGAACCCTTTGTCAAGTTTTTAATTGCTGTTTGTGTCCCCATTGGGGGCATTCCCCTTCTCTATTTATCCTGGTGATCATTGTCACCAAAGACAGCATGTGAAAAGAAAAAAATACATTTTATGCCGTGTACACAATATTGGATTTTCCGTCGTAAAAATCTTGGATGGTTTTTCCAACAGAATTTCGCTTGTTTGTTTGGCTTGCATACACACGATCACACAAAAGATCTCTGAACTTTCATCCATCAAGAACGCGGTGATGTACAACACGTACAATACGACGAGCCAAGAAAATGAAGTTCAATGCTTTCGAGCATGCGTGAAATTGTTTCTGAGCATGCGTCGGAATTTTCCACGTTGGGATTGCTACAGATGATCGGATTTTAATTTGAGAACCATCTCTCAATCTTTTGTTGCCGGAAATTCTGACAGCAAAAGTCCGATGGAGCATACACACTGTCAAAATTTCCTTTTAAAAGCTCACATCGGACTTTTGCTGTCGGAATTTCTAATCGTGTGTACGGGGGCATAAGGGTTGTCACCAGAACAGGAGGTGGTGGTAAATTTTTCAAAATGTTCATGTGATAGTAGTCTTAAGTGTTAATTTAATAGAAGTTCTGTGTGAAATTCCCCTCTCTTTCTAGAAATTTTCTCTCACTTTTTTTGCATCGCTGGGACAGGAAGAGAAGGGAAATCTCCCCGATAGGATGACAAGGCTTTCCAAAACTAGGTATTGGCTACATAACCTCTTTAAAGGATTTATCCTTGAGAAGTGAGGGTTGAATAGGATTCCATGGTATGAGAACACTTTGTGAAAGTACATGGTGTCAACAGAGATAATTTAAAGTGATACTAAGGTCTTTTTTGTTCTCCGTTAAAAATAACAAAACATGTTATACTTACCTGCTCTGCTGTAGTGGTTTTGTACAGAGCAGCCGAGATCCTCTTTTTCAAGGGTCTCTCTTTGGCTCTCCTGGCCCCTCCCTCCTGTTGAGTGCCCCTACAGCAAGCACCTTGCTATGGGGGCACCAAAGCTGAGCTGCAGCTTCCTGTGTCCATTCAGACATGAATCCGCAGCCCGGCCCCGGCCACTGTCTCTCCTCATTGGCTCACTGAATTTGATTGACAGCAGTGGGAGCCAATGTCACCACGCTACTGTCTCGGTCAATGAGGAGGGAAGTCCCAGACAGCTGAGTCTCTCGTGCAACATCGCTGGATCTAGTAAGTATTAGGGGGGCTGCTGCATAGAATGCATTCAGATAAAACAACTCCTGCCTTAACAACCACTTTAAGATAATTCTCCCTTTAGTAAAATTAACCCAATCCAAAGAAAGAAAGGACTTCCGGGTAATGTCATTATTAATTTTAATTATTAGTACAATTGCTTTGTAATTAGCAGGGAAAAATCTGTGGTTTTACCATGTCTGAGATTCGTTTTGCAAGCTACACAGCATGTACAATAAGCTGGCACTTTCGAATCTGCTTGGCAGGCGCTAAAGACTGAAAATAATTATTCAGTAGAGTGAATTTTCGAATGTTTAATTATAGGTCAATAGATATATTGTGTAAAAGAAAAAGTACCTGAGCATTATGATTCATTTTATTAACAAATAGCCTTTTCGTCTTTTCTACTACTCTTCACTGTGGTGTGGCATCCTT
The DNA here is from genome assembly GCF_905171775.1 of Rana temporaria. Taxonomy (NCBI): domain Eukaryota; kingdom Metazoa; phylum Chordata; class Amphibia; order Anura; family Ranidae; genus Rana; species Rana temporaria. Next base: position 552,095,723 of record NC_053489.1, read on the forward strand.
TCCTCCTGCAGATGTCGCTGTTGTACCTGAACTCTGTAGTAAAAAAATAGAGCAAGGGTTTGGAATGGTGGCTGTATAAGGTTTTATTAATATATTGAATAAATAAATAAAAAATACATATATATAGTATGTATTAACATGCAATTTAAAATAACAATGATACTGTTTGGTTGTTGCATCACAAAAATGTATTTGAAATATTGCATTATTTATTTTACTATTTTAATTAAACAACTCTGGGGGAAAAAGCATCTACCCTTTAGGGCGAGTTTACTTCCTAACTGCAAAGGTTGACTACCCAATTTGCCTAGGGCAGTGATGGCGAACCTTAGCACCCCAGATGTTTTGGAACTACATTTCCCATGATGCTCACCTACACTGCAGAGTGCATGAGCATCATGGGAAGTGTAGTTCCAAAATATCTGGGATGATATGATATACTTAGCTTCTTCCTTTTTGCCTCGGCAGCCAGTTTTCCCAGTGACAGGAAGCCTGGGGTAAATGATTTCATGAAAGTAAGGAAGCCTGTGTAAACAAGCAATAAAGTAAGTGTATTCATCATCAATTAACCCTTTGCCAAAAGGATGACACCCTCTGCAAAAGTAAATCTCCCCCCCCCCCCCAGAGTTCATTGGTTTAAAGTGGTTCTAAAGCCTCAAGGTTTTTTACCTCTCCCCATTCTTCTTCTTCGTGACCCAATCGCGGGACACTGGCAGCGATTGGATCCGCGGGTCCCATGGGCGCGGTCACGGAGGACAGGACCGGGTCGCAAGTGCACCGCCGCCAGCGCGATCGCGACCGACAGCTGGGCATCTTAAAGAGGATGTACCTGTACATATGCCCAGCTGTGCCATCCTGCCAACGTAAATAGTCGCGCGGCGGTCCTTAAGGGGCTAGACTAGTTATAGTATTATTATTTATATTGCAGTTAATGCTCATATGCTGATTACTTGCTGATTTATGAGTTCATCCCAGTCTAGTGGTACCAAACTCTCTTCTAAGTTACATTGGCATAGTACTTATACTGTCTGTGAATTAATTTATGCTCAAACCACCATTTACTCTAACCTGTACCAATACATGTGGTTATTTCCTGGTGCTAATTCACAGCCAAGGTAAAGGCATCTATACTCATGTTATTGTAGTACTTTTCATTCAACCAGGTAATTCAGAGGGGCAGAACATAAAACCCAAATTACTTAGTGGCTCCTGAAGGAGAAGTGCAACATTTTATATGATATATTATTTTTTTTACACATAAACAATGTAAACTCTAGCAAAGGGCAGGATGATGGTTCTGAAATTCATTTGAATTTAAAATATAATAGGAGAGTTTCAAAGCAGTTTCAAAAAAACAATACGTGCAAAAAAGTGTGGTCATTGTTCCACTTACTTTACATTTAATAACAATTCTGAATGTGGAAAGAAACAATGATTTACTAAGCATTAATTTGCTCTTCTAATACAGTAGAAGCCTCCTCTGCCATGTATGTAAGCACTCTATTGGGAAGTGGAGGTGGTATGCAGGTGCACAGAAAACCCTCCAGAGTCTCAAGCCTCGTACACACGCTTGGTTTACTCGGCAAGAACCAGCAAGAAAACTGCTGGCAGAGCTTTCTTGCCGAGTAAACTGAGCGTGTGTACGAGGCTTTCAGGTTTCTCATCAAGAAAACTGCCTAAAATCTCGACGAGAAAAATTGAGAACCTGCTCTCTATTTTCTCGCAGTGTTTTCCTGCCGAGAAACCCGAGAGTGTGTATACTTACCTGTCGCTGTGGAAACTGTGCATGCTCGAAATGACTTTGACGCATGTGCGGTAGCTTCCTAGGCATAGGTAGGGTGTAGCAAGATGGCGGCAACGGCATCGAATGTGACGAGCGCATGCTCGTCGTATGCGATGACGTCACTGCATTTTTGCCTTTCAAAAGAACTGCGGTTCTTTTGAAAGGAGTGTCTGTACACTCGGGCAGCAAAAGATTCTTGCCAAGAATCTCGTCAGGAAAAACAATGTTTTTTTCCTGACGAGATTCTGGCCCGTGTGTACAGGGCTTCAGGCTGTAGACCACCCAACTGATTCTCTCCAACTTCAAGGAAAGGAGGCAAATATGCTAGTTGACTGTTGTATTTAGACGTTTCATTAACCCCATATTTTTTTAAAGGAGTTTTTTTTATTAAAGGCAGTGAGACATGAGAGAAATGTGGGTGCTGTCTATACAGGGCCGGCGCTACCACTAGGCGGAATAGGCAACCGCCTAGGGCGCCCGGCCGCTGGTTATTATACACTCTGAGTCCCGCACTGTCCTCCGCAGAGCTTGCACTATTTACCGGGCAGTCGCCCTGACATGTCAAACAGCAGCATCGCCCACACCCGCCCCCCGGCACGGCTTGAGCTCTCCGCTCTGAGCCTCTGACACTGTGTCACATGTGTCCAGCAATCTCCCTCTATGCTCTCCATTCAAAATCAGGCAGCCGCCCCCCGCCCCCCCCTTCTCTGCTCTCTGTCTGTGTCCACAGGAAGCTCTCACTCCTCGCTACAGTGTATAGCAGCACAGCGCCCCCCCCCCCCCCCGCGCTCTCCTGGCAGTGTCTGGAGCAGGCATTGATGATGCATCTTGGTGGCACTGGCAACGGCTCCCGGGCTTGTGGACAGGTGCATATTGTATATATGTAATGACAGTTTCTTGTGTAACTGCATTTATGGAGATTTAGGTTAAAGATTGTCCTCCTGTTGATTGCTAGTGTCCTTTTGGTGTATCCTGATCCCTGAACCCTTCTCATGATCATTGACATGGAATATATGAATATTACAATATCTGTCAAATGCCCTCCCCCCCCCACACACACACACACTGCATTGATTGGCACTGGTGACACTATTTGATGGGCTCTGGTGACACTGAATTTGATGGGCGCTGCTGACACTGCATTTGATGGGCGCTGGTGAGGCTGCATTTGATGGGCGCTGGGGACACTGCATTTGATAGGCACTGGTGACACTGTATTTGATGGGCGCTGGTGACACTATTTGATGGGTGCCGGTGAGACTGCATTTGATGGGCGCTGGTGAGGCTGCATTTGATGGGTGCTGGTGAGGCTGCATTTGATGGGCGCTGGTGAGGCTGCATTTGATGGGTGCTGGTGAGGCTGCATTTGATGGGCGCTGGTGACACTGTATTTGATGGGCACTGGTGACACTGCATTTGATGGGTGCTGGTGACACTGCATTTGATGGGTGCTGGTGACACTGCATTTGATGGGTGCTGGTGACACTGCATTTGATGGGCACTGGTGACACTATTTGATGGGTGCTGGTGACACTATTTGATGGGCGCTGGTAAAGCTGCATTTGATGGGCGCTGGTGAGGCTGCATTTGATGGGTGCTGGTGACACTATTTGATGGGTGCTGGTGACATTGTATTTAATGGACGCTGGTGAGGCTGCATTTGATGGGCGCTGGTGAGGCTGCATTTGATGGGCGCTGGTGAGGCTGCATTTGATGGGCGCTGGTGACACTGCATTTGATGGGCGCTGGTGAGGCTGCATTTGATGGGCGCTGGTGAGGCTGCATTTGATGGGCGCTGGTGACACTGCAGGTGGGGTATACATGGTATACATGGTGGGGTATACATGGGCAGGGCAAAGGAGGTGGGGTCAGGGGTAGAGTCAAGGGGGGCGGCAAAATTAGGTTTCGCCTAGGGTGTCAAAAATCCTTGCACCAGCCCTGTGTCTATACTGACAAGTGTTTGGATGAGGAGCTCTGCTTTTTTTTTTGCTGCAATCAAGTTCTGGGTCTTTATTGTACTTCTAGAAAGAGCCAGACAACTAGTAGTTTCGATAGGTGGTCAGTAATTGCAGCCTGTTTTTCCTTTTACGATAAAATAGCTTTAGCAGCTAAATGTATGATGTGTATAATCCCATCCGGTTTCCTTCATATCACAGAAGTGTTGCTGAATTATGTTATGATAATGCAATTTATTGCACTAAACATTCTGCAAAATATACAGAGAAAATAATTCTCTTTTTCCCTCATGCCAGCTGTACACTATGCCAACGATATCTTCTTTCATTAGCTCCATCCTGGCTAGACACTTAGAAGATTCAAACTTATATTTTTTCCTACACACAAATGAAGACATACATTCCTCTGTGAAACTTAGCACATGGCTTGCAACAGAGTCATTTATTTTATTTACTTAACCATCTGATGTAATATGAATGAATCTTGTCCTAGGATTTAACATATTCTAAAGCTATGTTTTCTATCATTTACAAGTGTCTAGATGTCTTTAAAGGCCAGGTCGTTTTCTCATGGAGCCCTGAGTAATAATTACAGTCATCTAAAGAAAAGGTCATAATACAGGCAGTCCCCGACTAACGAACGACTCCGACTTACGAATGGCCTCAATCCCGGCTGCTTGTGCTCCACAATGGCCCTGGATACCTCCAAGCAGCTATCTTGCCATATTCCACATTGCATGGCCAGAAGAGCCCCAGAAGCGCCCGAAACATCCCACATCCCTGCACAGGCGGAAGCCGAAACATGCCACATCCCTGCACAGGCGGAAGCCAGAACATGCCACATCCCTGCACAGGCGGAAGCCAGAACATCCCACATCCCTGCACATGCGGAAGCCAGAACATCCCACATCCCTGCACAGGCGGAAGCCGAAACATGCCACATCCCTGCACAGGCGGAAGCCAGAACATCCCACATCCCTGCACATGCGGAAGCCAGAACATCCCACATCCCTGCACATGCGGAAGCCAGAACATCCCACATCCCTGCACAGGCGGAAGCCGGAACATCCCACATCCCTGCACAGGCGGAAGCCGAAACATCCCACATCCCTGCACAGGCGGAAGCCGGAACATCCCACATCCCTGCACAGGCGGAAGCCGGAACATGCCACATCCCTGCACAGGCGGAAGCCAGAACATGCCACATCCCTGCACAGGCGGAAGCCGAAACATGCCACATCCCTGCACAGGCGGAAGCCAGAACATGCCACATCCCTGCACAGGCGGAAGCCGGAACATCCCACATCCCTGCACAGGCGGAAGCCAGAACATCCCACATCCCTGCACAAGCAGAAGCCGGAACATCCCACATCCCTGCACAGGCAGAAGCCGGAACATCCCACATCCCTGCACAGGCGGAAGCCGGAACATCCCACATCCCTGCACAGGCGGAAGACGGAACATCCCACATCCCTGCACAGGCGGAAGCCGGAACATCCCACATCCCTGCACAGGCAGAAGCCGGAACATCCCACATCCCTGCACAGGCGGAAGCCGGAACATCCCACATCCCTGCACAGGCGGAAGCCGGAACATGCCACATCCCTGCACAGGCGGAAGCCGGAACATCCCACATCCCTGCACAGGCAGAAGCCGGAACATCCCACATCCCTGCACAGGCGGAAGCCGGAAAATCCCACATCCCTGCACAGGCGGAAGCCGGAACATCCCACATCCCTGCACAGGCAGAAGCCGGAACATCCCACATCCCTGCACAGGCGGTAGCCGGAACATCCCACATCCCTGCACAGGCGGAAGCCGGAACATCCCACATCCCTGCACAGGCAGAAGCCAAAACATCCCACATCCCTGCACAGGCGGAAGCCGGAACATCCCACATCCCTGCACAGGCAGAAGCCAAAACATCCCACATCCCTGCACAGGCAGAAGCCAAAACATCCCACATCTCTGCACAGGCGGAAATTACACTTACAAGCAGTGTTCCGACTTACGAACAGATTCCACTTACGAACAAACCTACAGTCCTTATTGCGTTCGTAAGTCGGGCACTGACTGTAAACCAAATAAGAACAACAAGAAATCTAAAAACTATTAAGGGTAAGTCCATTTTTAGAGATCTGATCTGTTAGTTCCAGCAGATTATTCAGTAGTCATTGCCATATTAGCAAATATATTTGCAGATCCCAAGAGTCAATCCATATTGACTTTTCATGCGTAAAAAACATCAGGTCTTTAAAGTGATATTATTACTCTGTTGATGTATACTCTCTACAGTATGAGTCTGTGTCTGAACAGCCCTGATTGGTGCTTTGTCAGTCACATAAACAAAAAAAAATAAACTGTTTCAGAAGAGCAAAAAATAGAAAAAGAAGGGAATGAAGAGCTAAGAAGGGAACTAAAACTGGAGCACACTCAGTAGATGACAACAGCTGGTCTACACAATCTCAGCCTACAATGGGGGCACAGAGAAGATGGGAAAGACAGCTGAAAGCAGAATCAATCAGGTATATTTCACTCTACACAAAATGAATGCTTTGGTGGCTTTGTGAGTATGCATAGTCTGTTTTATAGCATGTAATGAGAGTTTTTCATAGTCTGGATTCAGTGACGCTTTAAGTGTGTTTTAAGTTGTGGCGAGGGTGGGGGTAGAATGTGGTATTGCAGCACATCAGCCAGTAGCTATCTGCTGTTCCCTGTTTCTCAAATGCAGGCTAAATACTGTTTATAAAAACACCATGCATTTGGACTATTTTCTGCATCCAATGCAGTGTGAATGAAACCAAACTGAAGAAAAGAGAATGCTAAATTGAAAAAAGCAGTAACCAATCACAAAGCAAAAAAATAGTTTTTCAGCGCTGCAAAAATTGCCATGGTTACCAAGAAGCATTGTGCTATTTATTTGTTATTATTATCAGTAGTAATAATAAAAACAACAACAATAAAAACAAAAATAACATGTATTTTTAGTATTATTTTATTATTATTATTGCTGTATAAAAAAAATATTATTATTTACACACTGAAAATTTCATTTTTAATAACATACTACAAAGCAATTTATTTAGCATATAATTCCTCTTTTTTTTATTATTAATATTTTTTTTATTTTTTTTGATGACCAACCAAGGTTTAGACATTTAGAAAGGACAAGTGATTTGCACAATTATTTACACATTGAAAATGTCATTTTTAATAACATTTAATTAATATTTTTGTTTTGTTTCATGACCAACCAAGGTTTAGACATTTAGGGCCAGATTCACAAAAGAGATACGACGGCGTATCTCCTGATACACACCTAGGGAACATAATTAACCCCTTCCTCGCCCCCCCTAGTGTTAACCCCTTCCCTGCCAGTGGCATTTTTACAGTAATCAATGCATTTTTATAGCACTGATCGCTATAAAAAATGCCAATGATCCCAAAAATTTGTCAAAAGTGTCCGATGTGTCCGCTATAAGGTCAGAGTACCAATAAAAATCGCTGATCGCTGCCATTACTAGTAAAAAAACAATATTAATAAAAATGCCATAAAACTATCCCCTATTTTGTAGACGATATAATTTTTGCGCAAACCAATCAATAAACGCTTATTGCGATTTTTTTTTTTACGAAAAATATGTAGAAGAATACGTATCGGCCTAAACTGAGGAAAAATTGTTTTTTTTTATATATTTTTGGGGGATATTTATTACAGCAAAAATATTCGATTTTTTTTCAAAATTGTCTCTCTATTTTTGTTTATAGTGCAAAAACTAAAAACCGCAGAGGTGATCAAATACCAGCTCTATTTGTGGGAAAAAAAGGACGCCAATTTTGTTTGGGAGCCATGTCGCATGACAACGCAATTGTCAGTTAAAGCGATGCAGTGCCGAATTTGCAAAAAGTGGGCTGGTCATTGACCAGCAAAATGGTCCGGGGCTGAAGTGGTTAATATATATACATTTTGAACTATTTTTGTTTTTATTATACCCTATAAAATAAATATGTCATTTTATACTGCCGAATCTAGGATTTATATTGCAATGCAGACAACAACAAGGTAGGCCAATAAAGCACAGGGATCTCATTTATGCAGATTCCAAATTTAGTTAAGAAAAGTTGAAAATTAACCTGACCTCTGTTACTTCTCTGCAAGACAGGATGCTCATCACATTGATGGGCCAAAAGAAAGGAGTGGGATTTCAGAGGGGTAGGATTTTGACCAAACACACTCCTTGGGTTTCTGGCATTCCAGATTACAGAAATGTATAGGCACCTTTAGGTTTGGACAGTATATATTACCAGTTTAGACATTATAAGATAATGATTTAATGACCAAGGACAGCCATATCCTGGTTCCTGATCTGGTGAATCAGAGTCTTTAGTATGTGGGATTACATTGTCTCTGTGAGGTTGATTTACTAAAACTAGAGAGTGCAAAATCTGGTGCAGTTCTGCACAGGAACCAATCAGCTTCCATTTTTTTTGTTAAAGCTTAATTGAACAAGCTGAAGTTAGAAGCTGATTGGCTACCATTTACAGCCGTACTTCTTGCTAATTAACTTTTGTTCCTTGTGCTCCGCAACCTTGGGCACATAGGCAGGCATGCTTTTTTCCATCTGGAGTGTGGGCCTCTATCTTCCCTTGGGGATGAGTATTCCTTTTTTTGATTTAGTACGGCACAGCTTTAATGTATTGTGCCATACCAATGTAGATTAGTAAAGCTGTAATTTATTTATCAATGTTTTGATAATACAGCATACCTATAGGGCTATAGGGTGTTACATAAATCAAAGACAATTCCGCAACTAAGGATATGTGAGTAGGGTAGTGCAGGATAAATGTTTTTGCGCACTCTGGGCCAGATTCTCGTAGTTCTGCGTATCTTTGCGCGGGCGTAACGTATCCAAATTTACTCTACGCCTCCGCAACTTAGACGGGCAAGTGCTGTATTCTCAAAGCACTTGCTCCGTAAGTTGCGGCGGCGTAGCGTAAAAAGGCCGGCGTAAGCCCGCCTAATTCAAATTTGGAACAGGAGGGCGTGTTTTATGTTAATAACTTGTGACCCGACGTGATGCGCCGTCCATGGAATATCCCAGTGTGCATTGCTCCAAAGTACGCCGCAAGTACGTATTGGTTTTGACGTGAACGTAAATGTCGTCCAGCCCCATTCACGAACGACTTACGCAAACGACGTAAAATATTCAAAATTCGACGCGGGAACGACGTCCATACTTAACATTGGTACGCCACATGTACGCCACCATATAGCAGGGGTAACTTTACGCCGGGAAAAGCCTAATGTAAACGGCGTAACTGTACTGCGTCGGCCGGGCGTACGTTCGTGAATTCACGTATCTAGCTGATTTACATATTTCTAGGCGTAAATCAGCGTACACGCCCCTAGCGGCCAGCATAAATATGCAGTTACGATCCGACGGCGTAAGAGACTTACGCCGGTCGGATCTAATAGAAAGCTATGCATAACTGATTCTAAGAATCAGGCGCATAGATACGACGGCAGAACTCAGAGATACGACGGCGTATCTCCTTTGAGAATCTGGCCCTCTGTATATTGCAAGTGATCTAGTTAGTCAGTTAATGAGCAATTTGATGTAGCACCCTCCTGACTTCCAAAGGATGATGTGACCCCCAGGGTTAGGATTTCATCTCAAAATGTGTACAGATGGATACCAGTCACTTTGAGATGCAAAACATAAGGAGTTTATTGACTTTCATTTAAAACTTCAGGAAGAGAGGGTAAGGATACAGGACATCCATTGACCAGCAGACTCCAGCATAGGGGAACAAAAGCACTTATTTGCCTATCCACATTCGCTCTCTCATAGGTTGCAGGCCTAAGAGGATTTAACAGTCAAACACACCCCTACCCCAGGCAGGAAGACCAGGGGAGAATTCACTTTCCAATGTAAATTTCTGAATATTTATACCTTCTCCCAGCCTGCACCACTGACAATAAACATCCTAGTGGTTGGCCAGGGAGAGATAAATACCCCTAACTTTTATTAATGCATCTCTCACACTATTTCCAGAGGCACCAGTGACACCTAATGGTAGCAGATAGAAACCAACAGTAACCAGAGAAACATAAGAAAGCTGAACTATCAATTTTTCTAAGATGATTGCAGCTTAGCACCACTAACTGTAAATAGACACAGCAGAGTGGCTACACTGGTTTGCCAAAAGATAAACAAGCAAAACACATAATGCAATATGCTACATCATCATATGACCTGGGGTCCTAGTAGATGATAGGCTCAGCAATGGCATGTACAATGCCAAGCTGCTGTTGACAAAGCAAACCGACAATTGGCATACATTAAAAAGGGGAATAACTCCAGAGATCAAACAATAATTCTTCTGCTCTACAAGACTTTTGTCTGGCCACACCTGGAGTATGCTGTCCAGTTCTGGGCACCAGTCCTCAGGAAGGATGTACTGGAAATGAAGTGAGTACAAAGAAGGGCAACAAAGCTAATAAAGGGTCTGGAGGATGTTAGTTATGAGGAAAGGTTGCGAGCACTGAACTTATTCTCTCTGGAGAAGAGACGCTTGAGAGGGGATATGATTTCAATTTACAAATACCGTACTGGTGACCCCATAATAGGGAATTTTTTTTTGACAAATGGAATTTAACAAGACACATGGCCACTCAATAAAATTAGAAGAAAAGAGGTTTAACCTTAAACTGCGTAGATGGTTCTTTACTTTGAGGCCCCGTACACACGACCGAGTTTCTCGGCAGAATTCAGCCAGAAACTCGATCGGAGCCGTATTCTGACGAGAAACCCGGTCATGTGTACACTTTTGGCCGAGGAAACCGACGAGGAACTCGTCGAGCCAAATAGAGACCATGTTCTCTATTTCCTCGTTAGTCAATGGGGAAACTTGGCTCGCCGAGATCCTCGGCGGCTTCACAAGGAACTCAATGAGCAAAACGATGTGTTTTGCCCGTCGAGTTTCTCGGACGTGTGTACGGGGCCTAAGAGCTGCAAGGATGTGGAATTCCCTTCCACAGGCGGTGGTCTCAGCAAAAGTAAAAAGTGCAAGTAAGTATATTTGCATACTCTGTGTTCGAAATAAACAAGTAAGGGGTCCAAATTATCCCTTTAGTAGTTCACAAACAAATCAGTTTGTCCCACAGATCCATCAGCTTGGATTGACTCAATTGCAAATCCAAGTTTGTGGGTTTGCTCGTCTGTGACTTTGACAGGTTTACTTCAGAGAACACTATTTAGGAAAAAAAATAGAATCCTGCAGCCCCATTTACACATTTCTGTCAGAAAGGGAGGAAATACAATAATATCTATATTTCAGCAAAGTAAGGCGTATACAATGTCTAAAACACCTAAGATGTCTGAGGAGCTTGGCCGGCTGCCTGTGAAAAACATATTGGGTAAATCTCTTAAGCAGAGTTATTGTGACACATTGAAAGGGTAACTCACAACTGAAGTGTTTTAGACTTCACTGATCATATTTTTTGCCAAAGAAAATCAGCCTTCATGGAACACCCAAGTAGGGAGCGTCTGTAAGCACATAAACATGTTATCAGACCAGAGTGCTTGCAATGATGTGTTTTGGCTGTTGCAAATTAAGACCGCTAACTATCCAATATGTTTAAAATATATGTTGTATCACTGAACAGTGGAAAGATGTTAATAGCTCCCTAAGAATTGATTTCCCACAGAGTCTTTATTGCTATCCAGGACTATGGAAGAGATATATTCTTCAACCTTGGCACAGATCTGCAAGCCAAACACAACATTCATTGGCCCAAGTGAATTCTGCATATATATTTACTGGGACTGCTGGTTCTGACCTTCTAATAATCGTTGATCCCTGGCTATCTGGCTATCTCTGATTTTAATACTTTTGAGTAACCAACTCTGAACATGCATGCTGAAAATACCTTTTTTCAAATTCTCTATATACAGTATTTGCAGGTCAGTGTTTCAAAAGAAATGAAGCCAAAACATCAGAATGACAGCCAGAGAACTCATATTCTCCAATATAGAGGATAGTAATTGCAGCCTGCATAGTTCTCTCATGGCAGGTATACTGAAATAAGACAGGAATACGTTTTACCTTTGTTGCTGAAGAACAGCTCTACTGGAAAGGTCAACCATACCTGAGTACTCAATGGTCAACCATATCTGAATACTACCAATGAAAAAGTCCACCATATCTGGAATGGCTTTTCCATTCCAGATATGTAGCAGAAATGCTGTAGGAGCTAACAAGGAAATGTAACTTTGACTGACCCAATTTGCCTAAATAGTGTTTTTAAAGCTGACCATACACAGTTTTTTTTATTGTTCAGCCAGCCACACATACAAGATGGATGGAGGAACCCCCCCCCCCCCCCCACTGGGATATTGTCTCTTGACAGTGTAACTGGTGGCTGTCAGAATACACTGTTTAGGAGCTAACTTTCTGCAGCCAGTAATCGACTGAAAACTTCCCAACACTCTTTGATAGAAGTCGATTAACCACTTTAGCCCCTGAAGAATTGGTGGCCCAACAACCGGGCCATTTTTTGTGATACGACACTGCGTCGCTTTAACTGACAATTGCACGGCCATGCAATTCTGTACCCAAACAAAATTGAAGTCCTTTTTTTCCCACAAATAGAGCTTTCTTTTGGTGGTATTTGATCATCTTTGCGATTCTTATTTTTTGCGCTATTAACAAAAAAAGAAAAGATTTTGAAAAAAAAAAACATTTTGTACTTTTTGCTATAATAAATATTTTTTACTAGTAATGGCAGCGATCTGCGATTTGTATTGGGACTGCAACATTATGGCTCACACATTGGACACTTTTGACACTTTTTTGGGACCATTGGCATTTATACAGCGATCAGTGCTATAAAAATGCACTGATTAGTGTAAAAATTTCACTGGCAGGGAAGGGGTTAACACTAGGGGGCGATCAAGGGGTTAATTGTGTTCCCTAATGTGTGCTCTAACTGAAGGGGGATGGGACTGATCTAGAGGAAATTACAGATCATGGTTCCTAGCTATTAGAAACTCACGATCTGCATTTCCTCAGCTCACGGAACAGGGATGTGTCCCTGTTCTGCCTCTTGTGCCCGGAGATCGCTCGCGGCCGGCGGTCATCCCAACCGCTCATCACGAGCTTTGGCACCCCCACGATGCGTCTGCTAGCCCGCTTAAAGCAACCGACGTACAGCTTGGACGGTTCGTGCAGTGGAGCCAGCCTGCAGGGTTATAACTGCGGCGGCTGGTCCGTAAGCGGTTAAACAATTGACTTCTGTTGAGCAGGATAGCCCACACACTGATCAAATTTCCTTGGCAATGTTTGGTTTCCTTATTTAGACTGTAATGGTAGGAGTGACAGAAGAAGGATATCTTCTACTTAGATTGTCATGATTTACTTGCTCTACATTTGAGGTGGAAATTTTTTTTAAAGTATGTTCATTTCTACATTTAAGACTATGGGCCAGATTCACAAAAGAGATACGACGGCGTATCTCCTGATACGCCGTCGTATCTCTGTGATCCGCCCGTCCTAACTATGCGGCTGATTCATAGAATCAGTTACGCATAGATAGCCCTAAGATCCGACAGGTGTAATTGACTTACACCGTCGGATCATAGGATGCAATTCTAGGCTGGCCGCTAGGTGGCGAGGCCATTGCGGTCGGCGTAGAATATGCAAATGACTAGTTACGGCGATTCACGAATGTCTGCGATGCCCGTCGATCTAAATTTACGTCATTTCCGTAGCGATACGCGTCGTTAAGTTAAGGCTGCCTCCTAGGTGGTCTAAGCAATGTTAAGTATGGGCGTCGTTCCCGCGTCGAAATTTTAAATTTCACGTTGTTTGCGTAAGTCGTCCGTGAATGGCGCTGGACGCCATTTACGTTAACGTCAAACCAATGACGTCCTTGCAACGTCATTTAGCGCAATGCATGTCGGGTAATTTGACAGACGGAGCATGAGCAGTACGCTCGGCGCAGGAACGCGCCTGATTTAAATGGTGCCCGCCCCATTTGAATTAGGTGGGCTTGCGCCGAGCGGATTTACGTTACACCGCCGCAAGTTTACAGGTAAGTGCTTTGTGAATCAGGCACTTACGCTGGAAACCTGCGGCGGTGTAACATAAATGGGATACGTTACGCCGCCGCTGTGCAACGTAATTCTTTCTGAATCTGGCCCTATATATTTATATTTATTGCTGTATGTGCCCCTGTTGGGGAGATTTACTCTTCTGTTTGCCCTAGTTACCATTTTTATTGAGAGGTAAAGTGATGGGAAATCTATAATTTTAGAGTTGTCCCCAGGGGTTGATTTACTAAAACTGTGCAAAATTGTGTGCAGCTGCACATGGTAGCCAATCAGCCTCCAGGTTTTATTGTCAAAGTTTAAATGAACAAGCTGAAGTTAGAAGCTGATTGGCTACCATGCACGGCTGTACTAGATTTTGCACTTTCTAGCTTTAGTAAATGAACCCCTGTGTGACAACTGCCTTAAGCCTTGTACACACGATCAGTCCATCCGATGAGAATGGTCATATATATTATAGCGCAGCTTTCTTCCATATTCTCTATCAGCTTTGCACATCTTGAGAGTGACATTTTTGCCCAGATTCTCATTTGGATTTAGGCCTGGACTTTGACTGGGTCATTCTAACACATGTATATGCTTTGATCTAAACCATTTTTTGTAGCTCTGGCTGTATATTTGTTATTGTCCTGCTGGAAGGTGAACCTCCACCCCAGTCTAAAGTCTTTTGAAGACTCTATAGCCTCGTACACACGATCAGTCCATCCGATAAGAATGGTCCTTCGGACCGTTATCATCGGTTAACTGAAGAAGCTGACTGATGGTCCGTCGCGCCTACACACCATCGGTTAAAAAAACGGTCGTGTCAGAACACGGTGACGTAAAACACAACGACATGCTGAAAAAAACGAAGTTCAATGCTTCCAAGCATGCGTCGACTTGATTCTGAGCATGTGTAGATTTTTAACCGATGGTTGTGCCTACAGACGATCGGTTTTGACCTATCGGTTAGGAATCCATCGGGTAAATTTAATGCAAGTTGGCTTTTTTTTTAACCGATGGTTAAATAACCTATGGGGCCCACACACGATCGGTTTTGACCGATGAAAACGGTCCATCAGACCGTTGTCCTCTGGTTAACCTATCATGTGTACGAGGCCTTAGGCTCGATTCACACCTATGCCTTTTTAGTGCTTTTTGCATTTTGCAGATTTGAACTACAGAACGTGTTCCATAGGAATCCATGTTAAATGGACTGTATTGCAAATCTGCAAAATGCAAAAAGCACTAAAACTACATAGGTGTGAATCCAGCCTAAGTGAGAATTATGCTGAGTTTTTTCTAACATCTCATTATATCTCTGCAACAGAAAATTAAATAAATCTCCCCAACAATATGCAGACAGCAAAATAATAAATCTTTCCCTACTATATCCAAAATGCAAAACAATAAAAACATTTTAGATATATACACTTTCCAACTTGTTGCTGCAAAAGCTCTTGCATTTTACTGCATGAAAATGCATGTCAAGTAGAAACCCTAGTTTTTCCTATGTGGCTGGTTGACATCCATACTCTGATGTGAAAAACAAGTGTGCTTTATCTAGCATGCGGCATGCACACGGATGCACTGGGACATTTCCATTTCTAAATGTCAGTATGCCATAAATAGCATAATTAGCAAACTAAGTTTAACAGTTGACACCTCCTAACTTTGAAGTTCACCTTTGTACATAAGGTCAGTTTGTAGCCTTTCTTTTCATTTTAAATACAATTAGGATGTAATGATTAGGATGTAACTGTCCTCCACCCTTCCCTTTCCCTCTGAATTATTCACCGGTCCCTTGTAGGTAACTTACATGCAAGTAGAAGTGCTGGCAGTGATGGTCCAGTTTGGTCTGACTTCCTTCTAGCTCCCCAGGGATGTCCCATCATTTACTAAACTTAATGTGCTTAAACTGCTGCTCTGCCGTAAAACCATCTATTTTCTTGGCAATACCATTGTCCACCTTCATCTGTAAATGTTGTTTTTACTAAAGTAACCCAATCTTTTTAAACAAATGCGGCTGCTCAGATTACTAGTAAAGCATTTTAAGTGCATTATTTAAACTGCGTTTGTAACGATGACTTAAATGTTAAAGCAAGCGAATATGTTACTTCTTCTTAACCAGTTAATCATGATTTCAAATTTCCTAAAAATGAGTTATGTGATACAGGAAAAAAAGTGGTAATCACTTTTCAGTGACTGTGGCTTGTGGCGGCAGTGATAAATGTGTGACAATTTAGCTCCAAAAACACACATTGCAAGAAGGAAACTTGAGAGGAGACAGTGCAACTTGACACAGGGGATCAAAGTATTTTCAATTGGCCTAAGGACATGTACTTAGACAGTACAGGAGCCAGAGAGGTTTCAATGGACACTGCAAAAAGAAGTATGTTGAAGGATCTATGATAATTAGTTTCCCGTTAATCGGGTGACATCATATAATGCCCTGAAGGATGTCATTTATCTCTACAATTAGTTTTTTTTAAGCTGAACTCCAGGCAGACAAAACATCAATTCATCTAGCTATATGTTCATTAAAAACCATTAAAGCGGGAGTTCACCCATAAATGCCGTTTTTGCTCTTTTACCCTTAGATGGATGCTCATTTAGTCTAGGGGAATTGGCTAGTTGTTTTAAAATCCGAGCATTACTTACTGTTGTAGAGGGCGATCTTCTCCGCCACTTCCGGGTATGGGTCTTCGGGAGTGGGCGTTCCTTCTTGATTGACAGTCTTCCGACAGGCTTCCGAAAGGCTTCCGACGGTCGCATCCATCGCGTCACGAGTAGCCGAAAAGAAGCCGAACGTCGGTGCGGCTCTATACTGCGCCTGCGCACCGACGTTCGGCTACTTTCGGAAAATCGTGACGCGATGGATGCGACCGTCGGAAGCCTTTCGGGAAGCCTGTCGGAAGACTGTCAATCAAGAAGGAACGCCCAGTCCCGCAGCCCATACCCGGAAGTGGCGGAGAAGATCGCCCTCTACAACGGTAAGTAATGCTCGGATTTTAAAACAACTAGCCGATTCCCCTAGACTAAATGAGCATACGTCTAAGGGTAAAAACAGCATTTTCCCGGCGAACCTCCGCTTTAAGTATATTGTGAAAAGTAACCAGTGTAAATATCTGAATTTGATTTGGGAGTGCTGAGAGCGCTGAACGGAGTGTTCCGGTAAGGGGGCCGTCCTCCTGTCAGAATACAATAGAACAGCAGGGGAGATTGCTGTACTAACTGTTTTTTTTTCCGTTCAACTCGCTGGAAAACACTAGTGGTGTGTACTAGGCATAAGAGAGAGATAGGTGAATTAGCCTGCTGCTGCACTCCAATCATAGACTGGGTGAGGGACAAGATTTAATTGTATTATTCAACTGGACCGGAAATAATCAGATTTCCAGGATGGATATGCTATCTGGCAGGGCTGTGTACAGTAAAGCCTAGTACACACTGCTAGTTTTTTATTTTATTCAACTGACCATCTCCCCATGCTGTTTTATTTTGTTCTGACTGGGGGACGGCCCCCCTCGCCCAAACACTTTGGTCAGCCTTCTCAGTCATTAGCTGAGAGCGCTGATCGGGAGCCAATCAGCAGACCTTTTTGGTCATGCCCGAACATTCGGCTCCTGTCGGACTGGCTGACATACACACAGACTGAATGTCGGCTGGTTTCTATTGAATTGGCCGATCCCGCCCGGGGCTTAAAGTACCAAATTAAATCTGGGGACACCCAATATATCATGCCTAGTTTCAAACTTCTACAAAATGATGCCCACATTTGTAGCCACACCCATAATGGTAGCCACACCCACCAAAACACACCCACATTTTTCAATAAATGCGTAATTGTAAGTTCACAAGAATACAAAGGATAATGAAAAAGAATGTGACCATTGTCATTCTTCACTTTACTATACTCTCTAAAGCCTCGTACACATGATCAGATTTTCGGATGACCGAACGGCTGTTTTTTGTGGCATGCTATGTCGAGAGTGAAGAGGTTACGCACAAATACAATGACAGAATACAACGTCAGAAGTGACTTAAAGCGGGGGTTCACCCCAAAAATAATTTCTAACATTACATTGAGCCGAGTTGGGAGAATGACATTAGGCTGTTTTTTTTTATCTCTTTGCCGTACATACCGTTTTATCTATATTTTCACCGCGGCTTCCGGGTATGTAATCTGTGGGACTGGGCGTTCCTATTCACATGATAATTGATTGACATGCTTCCCCACTGGCGCATACAGCGCGTCACGAGTTGCCGAAAGAGGCCAGGCGCCGTATAGAGCCGACTTGCAGTCCGGCTTCTTTCGGCAACTCGTGACGCGA
Source organism: Rana temporaria (assembly GCF_905171775.1). NCBI lineage: Eukaryota > Metazoa > Chordata > Amphibia > Anura > Ranidae > Rana > Rana temporaria. The sequence goes on from NC_053489.1 coordinate 552,113,883, forward strand.
TGTATGCGCCGGTCGGAAGCATGTCAATCAATTATCATGTGAATAGGAACGCCCAGTCCCGCAGATTACATACCCGGAAGCCGCGGTAAAAATATAGATAAAACGGTACTTACCGTTGTAGAGAGCGATCTTCTACGCCGCTCCCGGGTATGGGCTGCGGGACTGGGCGTTCCTATTTTGATTGACAGTCTTCCGACAGGCTTCCGACGGTCGCATCCATCACGTCACGATTTTCCAAAAGAAGCCGAGCGTCGGTGCGCAGGCGCAGTATAGAGCCGCACCGACGTTCAGCTTCTTTCGGCTACTCGTGACGCGGTAAGTAAAGCTTTGATTTTAAAACAACTAGCCGATTCCCCTAGACAAAATGAGCATCAATCTAAGGGTAAAACATTTTTTATGGGTGAACTCCCGCTTTAACTATAAGACCCTGATTTTTTATTTATTTCAAAGCAAAGACAAATCTTGTAGTTATAAAGACAAAACAAACAGATAATTAAAAAGCTCCAAGACAGCTAAAAAAAAATGATGTACTGTAATTAAAAAGAGAAGATCTTAATGGGTCTCATAAAGTGTTTAATCCCAAACCAACAGCTCAGAAACCAATATACAAAAAATATACAAGTATCTGATTTTATATATATATATATATATATATATATATATATATAGTCATGGCCGAAATTGTTGGCACCCCAAAACGTTTTCCAGAAAATCAAGTATTTCTCACAGAAAAGTATTGCAGTAACACATGTTTTGCTATACACATGTTTATTCCCTTTGTGTGTATCGGAACAAAACAAAAAAAGGGGGGGAAAAAAGCAAATTGGACATAATGTCACAAAAAACTAAAAAAATGGGCTGGTCAAAATTCTTGGCACCCTTAACTTAATATTTGGTTGCACACCCTTTGGAAAAAATAACTGAAATCAGTCGCTTCCTATAACCATCAATAAGCTTCTTACACCTCTCACCCGGACCACTCTTCCTTTGCAAACTGCTCCAGGTCTCTCTTATTGGAAGGGCGCCTTTTCCCAACAGCAATTATAAGATCTCTCCACAGGTGTTCAATGGGATTTAGATCTGGACTCATTTAGAACTCTCCAGCGCTTTGTTGCCATCCATTTCTGGGTGCTTTTTGATGTATGTTTGGGGTCATTGTCCTGCTGGAAGACCCAAGATCTCGGAAGCAAACCCAGCTTTCTGACACTCGGCTCTACATTGCGACCCAAAATCCTTTGGTAATCCTCAGATTTCATGATGCCTTGGCACACATTCAAGGCACCCAGTGTCAGAGGCAGCAAAACAACCCCAAAACATCATTGAACCTCCACCATATTTCACTGTAGGTACTGTGTTCTTTTCTTTGTAGACCTCATTCCGTTTTCGGTAAACAGTAAAATGATGTGCTTTACCAAAAAGCTCTATCTTGGTCTCATCTTTCCACAAGATGTTTTCCCAGAAGGATTTTGGCTTACTCAAGTACATTTTGGCAAACTGTAGTCTTGCTTTTTTTATGTCTCTGTGTCAGCAGTGGGGTCCCCCTGGGTCTCCTGCCATAGCGTTTTATTTCATTTAAATGTCAACGAATAGCTGGCGCTAACACTGATGCTCCCTGAGCCTGCAGGACAGCTTGAATTTCTTTGGAACTTGTTTGGGGTGGCTTATCCACCATCCGGACTATCCTACGTTGCAACCTTTCATCAATATTTCTCCTCCGTCCACACCCAGAGAGATTAGCTACAGTGCCATGGGTTGCAAACTTCTTGATAATGTTGTGCACTGTGGACAAAGACAAATCTAGATCTCTGGAGATGGACTTGTAACCTTGAGATTGTTGATATTTTTCCACCATTTTGGTTCTCAAGTCCTCAGACAGTTCTCTTCTCCTCTTTCTGTTGTCCATGCTTAGTGTGGCACACACAGACACACAATGCAAAGACTAAGTGAACTTTTCTCCTTTTTATCTGCTTTCAGGTGTGATTTTTATATTGCCCACACCTGTTACTTGCCCCAGGTGAGTTTCAAGGAGCATCACATGCTTGAAACAATCTTATTTATTCGAAATTTTTAAAGGGTGCCAAGAATTTTGACCAGCACATTTTTGGAGTTTTGTGTGACAATATGTCCAATTTGTCTTTTGTCCTCCCTTTTTTTGTTTTGTTCCATTACATACAAAGGGAATGAACATGTGTATAGCAAAACATGTGTTACTGCAATACTTTTCTGTGAGAAACACTTGATTTTCTGGAAAAATTTCTAGGGTGCCAACAATTTCGGCCATGACTGTATGTATATATATATATATATATATATATATATATATATATATATATATATATATATATGTATATATATATATATATACCGTATTTATCAGCGTATAACATGCACAGGCGTATAACATGCATCCTAATTTTAAGAGGGAAGTTTAAGGAAAAAAACTTTCAACAGCCCCTTTTACATTACAAAGATATGCTCGGGCTATGACACTTCAAAGGATGTGAAGGGACTCGCAGTGATTTTTTTGATCTTTATAGTACGGCGGCGGGCTGTCCCAGGGCTAGGAGAGGCGGGCTGGCTGGCACTACACCCCCGTCCAATCATCGGCCACACCCCGTTGGTAAAAGAAAGCGATATTGGCGTATAACATGCACCCAAGATTTCCCCCTGATTTTAAGGGGGAAAAAGTGTGTGTTATACGCCGATAAATACGGTATATATATATATATATATATACATATATATATATATATATATATATATATATATATATAGTATATACAGTATATACAGGGCCCCTGATAAGGCAGTACAACTGGTCCTGTAGTACTGGGCCCAGGTCTCATCAGCTAAACAGGGTGGCCCAGGGCAGCTTTATTGTTCATTTCTGCCTAAACAATTAAATCGATTTTACTAGACCACACCCCTGCTACTACTTGCTTAACAGCGACTAAATTTCATTTTCCTGGGCCCCATTGGGTCAACAGAGGGGCACAATAGGTGGGAGAAAAGGAGGGACTTTTTTAGATTTTTGAGGCGTAGGTGGACAAGGTCAGTGCCACTGTTTACTGCACCTTGGGGGGGGAGGGTCATCAGGTAGCCTGTATGGGGCCCCATGATTTCTAACAGCAGCCCTATATTTTATGTATATAGTATATGTATGTATTAAACAAAATAGAAGTCTCTATTTCTATAATCAGGGCTCAAGTCCTGCGGGAACGCATGGGAACGGAGTTCCTGCACTTTTTTCACAGCAGGAACTCAGTTCCCTTTGCAGGACTAGAGCAGCCGAGAGCAGCCGAGCCGCCCGAGCCAATCCTTCACTAAGCGGCGATGCCCAGCTCGAGTCACTGTCAGGCCTCGTACACACGACCGAGGAACTCGACGGGCGAAACACATCGTTTTGCTTGTCGAGTTCCTTGTTAGGCTGTCGAGGAACTCGACGTGGCAATTTTCTCCATTCCCGTCGAGGAAAAAGAGAACATGCTCTCTTTTTGGCTCGTCGAGATCCTCGACAGTTTCCTCGTCGAAAAATGTACACACGACCGGTTTCCTCGGCAAAAAAAAATCCCACCAAGTTTCTTGATGGATTCTGCCGAGGAAACCGGTCATGTGTACGAGGCCTCAGGGGCAGGCGAACCTTAGTAATCCTTTATGTTACTGGCCGCTTCCTGTATATGGATTCATCGGGTAGTGTGCGGGTATTCCGTCACTTCCTTGATGCCGCAATGTCTCCTGGGAGCTTTTGTCATTGTTCCCAGGAGACATTGCGGAGGTCTGCCGCGAGTTATCACGGGATTTAGAAAGAACATGCGGTTTAGTAATTATGCATATGAGCGTATGATTTATTTATTTTTGGTGGGGGAGTGGATCTTGGGTGGGAGTTCCCACATTTTTTTCACCAGGACTTGACCCCTGGCTATAATCCTTCATATACCGTTCTTAATAATGAAAATTTTGGTAGATGGTTAAACACCACATTGTGGTTGAGGTAGCAGTAATTGAAAAATACAATACATCACCATGAATACAAAATAAACATAAATACATAGTAATGTTGACGCAGAACTCTGGACACCAAAACTCTAATTTCAATATATTTCTTAATAGCCATTCTGTTTGTAAAAGCTTGTAGTAATATCATCACCAGCATACAAAGCACAGACTCGTGGGCAGGACCCAGCACCTCTTTCCACTACAGGCTGCCTGCAGAAAACTACAGGGGACGGATTAAAGACCAGTCATCTTGCATAAGGAGAGAACAGAATTGACCAGTCCTAATTACAGGAAGCTCCCACGCAGAGGAAATGTCTCACACTGAATTCCTGCACAGATCTGGAAAAAATACAGCAAGCAAAATTCAAGTAACAATACACATTACATGTAGGGTCTCGCTTGAATATAGATAGTATTTGCCAATCCTGGAGTTCAGATATGAGTGATTATAGTATACCTTTAAGAGAAATGTTTTAGTACTGAATAGGGTGAAGAGGGATTAGAAAACCTGTCAGGTTTTTATTGCCTTTTGTGCCCGTGTTAGGGAGATTAAACCTGAAGCAAATCCCAAATTATAGTTTGTCACCAGAATAGGAATAGAGGGAAATCTTCTGATAGGGACACTAGCTCTGGTGGTAGCCATGGATTTCCCTCACTTCCTGTTGTGGCTATGGGACAGGAAGTGAAGGAAATTCTCCACAATGGAAAAAATATTACAAAATAAAAAAATCTGCTTTTGGACAATTTTACATTACATTTACGGCTGTGCAAATTAATATGTACATTAATAACATTTTTATCTCTCTTGGATATATGAGAATATAGACAGGTTGTTTAGCGTAATGTACAATGGCTCTCTATGTAACCGGAATAAAAAGAGCCTTGCAAAACCAGTATGGGAAAACAATTCGACATGTCTATAGAAGCCATTGATATATGTTTTGAGTTATGATGTGAGCAGAGGTAGCTGTGCTGCCAATAAAATCCCCTTCAGGAAGAAATACTTTTTAGATAAATTCTTTTTTTGAACAACTTCTCTGTTGTTGAAGTTTCTGATGCAATGAGTTTGTTTTAACAATGAGAATTGCTGTAATGATAGAGAGATTACATTACAAACAAAACTCACATATGGTATTTGTGATTTTCAAAAGTTTGCAAAGACTTCATTCAATTTTGTAGTGACTGACAGAATTTGCGCCAATGATCCATTCTTCCCTTTCCGTGCAAAGAAATTATTTTAGAAAATAATTTTCACCAACAGAGCATCTTTATCAGCTGAAAAAAACGTATTTATTTTGATCTATACAAAGTTAATGAGTTAGTAATTTTCAGATATGCAATTGCTTTCAAAATGTTGTAGTTGCTGGGATTTGTTTTTAAAGTGAAGCAATGATGATTTGTAAGATCATCAGAATTAGAATGCTTTACCGATCTGTACTGTAGTGCATCCCTGTAAAAAGAAGGGAAAAGAGAGGAGCAAAGAAATTTGCTCCTCCCACCTATGGGACCGTGACAGACTAATGCCTTGTACACACGATAGGAATTTCTGATGAAAAAAGTCTGATGGAATTTTTTTTTGCAGAAATACCTATTGTGTGTGGGCCCCATATAATTTTTTTCTGTCGGAATTTGGAAATAGAACATGTGTTATTTTTTTCTGATGGAAAAAAATCCTATGGGAAATTCGGATCGTCTGTGTGGAACTCTGGCGGAGAAAAAAACACGCATGCTCAGAATCAAGTCGACGCATGCTCAGAAGCATTGAACTTCATTTTTCTCGACTCATCGTAATGTTTCACGTCACTGCGTTTTGGGCGGTCGGAATTTAGTCTGACAGTGTGTATGCAAGACTGATGGAAGACAGCTTGAATGGAATTCTGACAGAAAATTCCATCAGATTTTAGCCCATAGGAAATTCCTATCGTGTGTACAGGGCATAAGGGTTAAGTTGGCAGTTAGTTGAAGAAAATATTATTGGCTTAAAGCATGTCATATGTTTAAAGTTGCATGAGCTAGCCCTTGAATTAAAAGTGTGTAGGACCAGCAGTTGGCAGTGGATCAACAAAGAAGAAGAAGCTCTATACCCTCCCACCCATCGTCGTGGTCCTTATTAGGTGGTTTTATCCTTTTCTCACAAAAGGGGACAGTTATTTAGACTTTAGAACATGTTTTTGTATTAACTCGAGCTGTTATGGCTGAGTTAAAGTGATAATTTATGGTATAATATAAGTGAGTGTCATGTTATATATAAATTGGACAGGTTTCTTATCATTGGTAAATTAAATTAAATACCAAGCCGAACTGATCTCGGCTATTTTTACTGGCACATTCCCACAACCACGGACATTTACGAACGGGGGAAAAAAAGTGCCCGTTTTTACGAACTGTCCGTAAAAATACGAACGGTTGGCAACACTGATACAAAGTATTGTCTTTTACTTATTTGATACATTTTTATATGCATTGTTCTGCATACGACCCCACTGGGATTTTTAAAGGTATGCATTTTCAGAAATTATGCCATCTAGCTCCCTCAAAAGCCTTTTGCTGGCAGAAAGTTATCCTCATATAATGCAGAAAGTTTATTTTTAAAATTTGCAGAATATCTGTAGGCTCGGTTTCACAATTGAAATCTACTTCAATTATTTGTCTTTAAAAAATGGGTAGATTTCCCTGTACAAATGTTAGCCACGGTTCTGTGGTTGAGACTGTAAAAAGTCTGCATAGAACCATTTTCCTCAGATTAAAAAAATAGGGTTTAATAGGCAGATTCAGAAAGACTTAGGCCGGCGTATCAGTAGATATGCCAGCCTAAGTCTGAATCTGCGCCAACGCAAATTTAAGCGTATTCTGGTAACCAGATACGCTTAAATTAGGCTCAGATACGAGCGGCGTAAGTGTCTTACACCCTCGTATCTTAGGGCTAGATTCACCAAAAAGATACGACGGCGTTTCTCCTGATACGCCGTCGTATCTCTGTTTCTATCTATGCGACTGATTCATAGAATCAGTTACGCATAGATAGCCAGAAGATCCGACAGGTGTAATTGTTTTACACTGTCGGATCTTAGGATGCAGTACCGCGGCCACCGCTGGGGGGAGTTTGCGTCGTAAACCAGCGTCGGGTATGCAAATTAGGAGTTACGGCGATCCACGAAGATTTTTCCCGTCGTTACGGCGTCGCAAGTGTTAGATTACCATCGCAAAGATAGTGCACCTTTAACATGGTGTAAAAGTACTCCACCATGTTAAAGTATGCCTGTCTTTCCCGCGTCGCTTTTGAATTTTTTTTAAATCTTTTATTTTTCCCGGCGTAAATCTTTTTTCACGTCGCGATTCCCAAAACGTTGGCGCGTCGTAATTTCGCGCAAAGCACGTCGGGAAATTTGCGACGGGAGCATGCGCAGTATGTCCGGCACGGGAGCTCGCCTAATTTTTTTTTTTTTTTAAAGTGTAAATTTTATTGTACATGTTCAAAGCATAACAAACAGCATGGTACAGTACACATTTTCATACCCCATGGGTCAGAAATTTTTTGTTTTTTACAGTCAAGTTCAAAGTCATGACAGTACAACACGTACGTTTAATCCGGCAAGCATATCAATCTTACTCTTTTCCCATTTTCTTATAACATAGTCCCAACATCATAACAGAGGAGAGAAAATAAAAACGAAAGAAAGAAAAAAAAAAGGGAAAACCCCCAAAGAAGGGGGGTAGGGAAAAGAAAAACCCAAAAGGGAATCTCCCCCCTGTGCCTCCTAGTACTGAACACATTTCAATTCAGCCCTGGTCAGACCATCAAGTTCCCCCTTAATCAACGTTACCTTCAGCACGCACAACATCTCCATTATACCTCTATATCTCCCGAGACCTTCTCAATCCATCCCGCCCACACCTTTTCAAATTTTTTTGGGCAACCCTGAGCTGCGTAAGTCAGTTTGTACATTGGCAGTGCAGTATTCACCAGCTTCAACCATCCCTGCAGAGATGGGGGAGATGGTTTTCGCCAGTTGAGGGCCAGGGCCTTTTTAGCATAGCAGAAGAGAATTCTCAATAGTGTTTTCTGTGATACGGACAAGTCCTCCTCCTCCAGGTCACCTAACAGACATCTAGCTGGGGAATATATATTAGGTAGTTCTAAGTTAGCCTCCAGAAATGATAGTACCTCTTTCCAGAACCCCTCTACTCGAGGACACTGCCACACCATGTGGAAAAAGTCGCCCTCCGCCGCCTGGCAGCGGGGGCATTCAGATGATTCCCCTCTACCCATATTGTGTAACCGTTTGGGAGTGTAGTATACTCTATGCAAGTAATTAAATTGCGTTAGCTTGTCTCTAGCTGAGATCATCGAGGGCACCAGTGATTCAAGGGCCTCTGACCAGGATTCCTCAGTAAGGGATGGTATGTTTGCTTGCCACTGCGCCCTAACCCTCTCCATCCTAGGAGAGGAGGACGTCAGCAGCATAAAATAGTACCTAGGGGGAGCGTGGCCTGGACATGGCCGAGTGAGGACGCAGGAACTTGGAGCTCCCGGCCTTGACCCCTCTCTTACCGGCCAAATCCTATGATTTTCGGCATGCAATCTGCCGGAAAGCCCAAGAGCAGACCAGGGACCCGAAACACCCGCTCCAGCGCAAAAACAGGGGACTTACTCCGCTTTTTCAGCCCCTCAGCAGCGATCTCCCCGGGCGCGAGAGTGGCGGCGCCTAGAGACAACCCACGTGGCAGCTTACCAGAGGACGCAGAACAGGGCCTCTGGACCTTCCAACCGGAGGACAATACAACTTACCCCGCAGCACCGGACGCCTCGGGGGAAGGCTGCACGGACATGTCGATCGAGACCCCTCCGGCTGGAGGCATGTCGGCGGAGCAAGAAATACGAGCGCTCCTACAGGCCCTCCCTACGAGAACCGACATCGAATCCCTCATCCTTAAGCTGGAGGAGACCCACAGGAGGGATTTCCAGGAGGTACGCGCGGAGGTCTCCACGTTGTCGGATAGGGTCTCTTCCGGGGAAGGTTCGCTGGCGACTCTGGAGAGAAGAGTGGCTGACCTAGAGCGAGAAAGAGACCGGCAGAAGGAGACAGCAAGTGCGCTCCAGCTACATCTCGAGGAGGTCGAAGACAGAAGTCGGCGCAACAACTTGCGGATTCGGGGGATCCCGGAGACGGTGGAGGCTGAGGCGCTGGACGAGACGCTGCGGGATCTGTTCCGCGAGGTCCTGGGAGAACCGACGGAGACGGTGGAGGTCGACCGAGCACACCGCGCCCTAGGCCAGAAGTCAGCAGACCCAGACAGGCCGCGAGACGTAGTGTGCAGGCTGCTGCGCTACACACAAAAGGAGCGCATCATCCGAGGAGCGTGGGATCGAGGTGAGATCCTCCTGAACGGGACATCGGTGAAGGTACTCCCGGATCTCTCCAGAGCAACGCTCCAACGGAGGGCAATGCTGAAACCTGCCCTAGACCTGGCCAGACAACGAGAGTTCACCTACCGCTGGGGATATCCGCTGGCCGTCACTTTTAAGAAAGCTGGTGCGGCCTTCACGGTCCAGACACCCGCAGACCTGCCGGCCCTCTTTCGATTCCTGGGTGCAGAGCCGATACAGATCCCCGACTGGCTGCAGATACTACCGCGCACAATGGGACGTTCGGGACCCGCAACCTACAGACCTGGCCTGGAGAACCGGCAAAGAGGACGCGGTCGGAGAAGACAACGAGACCCTTCAGGAGAGGGGCAGCGTGAGTAGGCCCTGGGCCGCATTTTTCCTGATCTCCATAATGCTCCCTAGACTGAACCTTTAGTTCTCCCCGGTCCCTCTCTACGTTGCCCCGGAGACCTCCCTGCTCCTCTATCGGCCCCAGGCCACCGGCCCCCAAGACCCGAAGATTTTTCTTTATTTATTTATTTTTCTTTTCAGTTTTACTTTCAATCCTCTAACCTACACCGAGGGGGAGATGCCCGCCTTCCTTATCTAGTAGGCCCCCCGCCCGCACCCCGCCTGGAGAGGCCCAGGAGGCACGGCTCGGGACACCCGGGAACATTGACCTTGACTGTGCCAGTCCAGCTCACCTATGGGGCACCCGCGCTGTTAGAGCGCGCCCCGAACTATCTCAGGGCCCCCCACACTCCCCCCCAGATGATAAGTGCTCACCCACACTTTCGTTTTTTGACGAGCTTCCTTGAGCCGAGCTACCCCCGTGAACCGGAGGGCTCCCGCTCCTCCACTTATTTCCCAATTTTTGTTTGCTGTTTGGGGACACCTATACGGTCACACCTCGAGACGTGATCACACTTGTCGCTGCCACAGACAACTGCCCCTCTTTGTGGCTCCGTGGAGAGAGGTGATTACTGGGCTGCCGGACATACACGGAGGGGGGGAGCGGGGTGGGATCCTATGTGCGCCACGGCGCTGGATCGGGGGAGGGGGGGGGAACGAGAGTGTGTTATCACTAGCTGGCATTGAAATTGTATGGTGACCGAAGCCAGACAGACCTGGACGATTATAGGAGGAGGGGCCACCCGCATGGAGATGGAGGAGATGGGAGAGGGAGGGTGTAGGGGGGGCTTCTCACGGTTGTGGAGGGAGGGGAGATCGGGAACCTGAGACCTCACAGTTGATTTTTTTTTTTCTTTCTCTCTGTTGTACACTACTAGACCTCTCCACTAGTTGTACCCCTCAAGGTTGAATGGGGTCCTTCGGAAGGGACGTCCGAAATTAGTTGTTCGATACCTGAGGGAATTGTTCTCTGCTTATATTCTACTGTATATTATGGGTATTTTTGTTACGGATTGCATTGCCATATCTATGTTTTACTGATGTCTATGGCCGGGGGGGGGGGTGGGCAGGGTCGGGAGCTCGCAGTGCTGGCTCTGTCCACCCACCTACCCACATAGGACCGCGCTCGTGCCCCGGACTAGCTCTGGTGAGCGCTTTAGCTTATTAAGCTAACTTAGATTTCTCTTCTAGCCACACTCTCTAGTGCTGGCTTCCTAACTCACACTCTATTCTTTCTACCTCTCTACTTTCCCCACAACCGGACCTCTCCGGAAAATCCCCTGCTCCCTGTCCCCTACCATCCCCAACCTCTCTGCCCGTACACCCACCCCCGCCCACCCGCGAGCATGGACACACTGACTATAGCCTCACTGAATGCTAAGGGTCTGAACACCCCCGAGAAACGCAGGATGCTGCTCAGTGAGATGCGCAGCCTGAAAGCGAATGTTGTACTGCTGCAGGAGACACACTTCAGAGAGGACAAGCTCCCAATCCTAAAAAATAGGTATTACCCTACGGTTTACCATTCCTCCTACTCGGAGGCGAAATCTCGGGGGGTTTCTATCCTGATAGCGGCCGGGGTACCCTGGACATTAGTCGACATACAGAGGGACACGGGGGGACGCTTCCTGTTCTTAAAAGGCCGGGTAGGCTCGACGACCGTGACCTTGGCGAACTTTTACGTCCCAAATGAGAATCAAGACAGCTTCCTGACGAAACATCTGGAAAAACTGTCGAAATTTACTACCGGACAACTGATTGTAGGGGGGGACTTTAATGTCCCACTGTCCCCTCGAGAGGACACTTCCTCGGGGACCTCTTCGTCCTCGGGGAAAATGCGGGGACGCATACAGACGGCACTTCACAACTGCCAGCTGGTAGACACGTGGCGCCTATTCCACCCAGGAGAAAAAGACTTCACGTTTTTCTCCAGACCCCACCAGGTATACTCCCGGATTGATTATCTCCTGGTCCAACATAGGAACCTGATCGCGGTCAAAGACGCCAAGATAGGGTCAATAACCTGGTCGGACCACGCCCCAATAGTCTTAATATATGCCCTGACGGACGCGGAGATAGAAAGGAAACACCCATGGAGACTGAACGAATCCTTATTGCAAGATCCGGACATACTGGCAGATGTAGTAAAGGAGCTGGGACACTATTTCACCACCAATACCGTCCCAGACAGTAGACCGGAGGTGGTGTGGGAGGCCCATAAGGCGGTAATACGGGGCATCTTTATTAAACATGGAGCCAGACGAAAGAAACTTAGGGCAGAACAGTTGACGACGTTACTAACCAGACTGAAAGCTCTAGAGACGGAACATAAACAGACGCCGACCGTACAGGTGGGAATGGAGTTAGATACAGTGCGACGACAGGTGACGGACGTCCTTACGTACAAGGCCAAGGCAGACATTCAGATCTGCAGGCGTAAGGTCTATGAATCGGGGAATAAGTGTGGGAGGATGTTAGCCCGATCACTGCGTACACAAAATAGTGCAGCGTATATACCCCACATTGTCACTAAAAGTGGTCAAAAAGTTTCGGTCCCACAAGCGATCGCCCGTGAATTTAGGAACTTCTACGACACATTATATAACATACCCCCGACAGCTTTGAACCCGGACGAAGACCCCTCCCATGACTACCTGACAACCTCGACAATGCCAACACTATCTGCCGACGCCAGAAACCTCCTAGAGGACCCCATTACCTTGCAGGAACTCCAAGCAGCGTTGGGCACTACCAAGCCAGGCAAGGCCCCGGGCCCAGATGGCCTGACGGTAGCGTACTACAGGGCAGTGCTCTCTGTTCTGGGCACACATATGGTCAAGCTGTTTAATGGATTGGGAACGGGGGGGAAACTACACGGGTCCACCCTGCAAGCACAAATAGCCGTCATCCCTAAGGAGGGGAAAGACCCAAGCCAGTGCGGTAGTTACCGCCCTATCTCACTCCTTAATGTAGACCTCAAACTCTTGACTAAAATTGTGGCGACGAGACTCCAGCAACATCTCACTGACCTCATCCACCTAGACCAAGTGGGGTTTGTCCCTACTAGGGAGGCTAGAGACAACACGGTTAAAGTCCTCAACCTGTTGCACGTGGTGAACACCACTAAAACACTGTGTGTCCTGGTGAGCACAGACGCCGAAAAGGCGTTCGATCGCGTTAATTGGCAATTTATGTTTGACACACTACGACACATCGGTCTGGGACACAGAATGTTGAACTGGATCTCGGCGACGTACACAGAACCGACGGCTCGGGTTAGGGCTAACGGGGTGGTGTCAGAGGCCTTCCAAATCAGAAACGGAACGCGACAGGGATGCCCCCTGTCACCCCTACTATTTGCGTTGACCCTCGAACCCTTTCTGAGACACGTACGCCTGAATGAGGACATTGCGGGAGTAGGTGTGGGGGACAGGGAGTACAAGGTCTCCGCCTATGCGGATGACCTGATGTTCTCATTGACGAACCCTGAGGTATCTCTGCCGAGTCTGATGAGAGAGTTTGAGGTCTATGGACGACTGTCCAATATGAAAATTAACATGGGAAAGTCAGTAGCGATGGGGGTGGGAATCCAGAACCCCCGATTAGACCGTCTGCGCCAAGGCTTTAATCTGCAATGGACAGACACAGCCATAAACTACCTAGGAACCCGCATTACCCCGACCTTCTCTCAACTTTTCAAACTTAACTTTCCGCCACTATTAAAAAGTGCCCAGAAATTATTAGACCAATGGACATCCGGCCTCCACTCCTGGCTTGGGAGGTGCGGAATACTTAAAATGTCCATCCTTCCTAAATTTACATACCTACTCCAAGCTCTCCCTATACACATACCGGCGGACTACTTCAGCCGAGTGCAATCTATGTTCAAAAATTTTCTGTGGGCCGGGAAGCACCCCAGGATACACAGGACAGTGTTGTCTCTACCCAAGGCACACGGGGGACTAGCCCTGCCCAACATCCGCACATACTACCACGCGGCACACTTAAACAGGCTTGTAGACTGGTGCCGACACGGGACCACCAAACTGTGGCCACACATAGAGCAGGCACAAAGCGAGATTCCCTTACAGAGAGCCCCATAGTGCGATACGACCCTGCCTAGCGCCCTGAGGTCCCACCCATTGATAGGGACAACAACCAAAATTTGCGCGAAGATGTTGCATCAACTAGGGTCATCGCCGGGAAATTCACCCCTACGTCCGATACTAGGCAACCCGAAGTTCGACCCAGGAGTCCATGACGGTAGATTTCGAGCCCTGAGAGAGTCGGGTGTATATCAGGCCTCCCACTTTGGCATATCGGGCCGCTGGAGGACACTTACAGAACTAATGGATCAGGAAGGGAGATTCCAACTAGATTTTATGCGAGCAAACCAACTTAAGCATTTCTTAAGCACCACGACCCCCCCCCCCAGACGGGAAACCCGACCCTCACGCCGATTGAGGAGATATGTTCAGAGACGGGCACACTTCCACACGCACTATCCATCCTACACAACGCGCTGATCACACCAAAAGAGGGGTATATGATCCCCAGTATTGCGAAATGGGAACAGGAACTGAAATGCACATTCTCAGCTAAAACAAGACAACAGATCCTGACTTTCACACACAAATCCTCTATTTGCGCCAAAATACAAGAAACTAACTACAAAATCCTGACCCGCTGGTACCGCACCCCAGCCTTGCTCCACAAAGTTTTTGGGTCCACGTCGGAAGTGTGCTGGCGCTGCCAGGGAGATGTGGGAACATTGACCCACATCTTCTGGTCCTGCCCACTGTTGAAGTCCTACTGGTCGGAGGTTAGGAGAATATCGCAGATGTTTACCGAACGCCAGATTCCAAATGACCCAGCATACTTCCTGCTACACGCCAATACCTACCCCGCACGCGTATATAAAAAATCGGTTGTCCGACATCTCCTGGACGCTGCCAAAGCGTGCATCCCCGCCTGCTGGAAGTCTACACACCCACCTACGGTGGCAATGTGGCTCCGGAGGGTTGATGATATCAACAGGATGGAAGATCTCATCCTTACAGATCGTGATAGGCAGGAATCGTACAAGCAGACATGGCAGCTGTGGAACGTTTTTACCTACTCCGACGAAGGACAAGCACTTAGGAGACCGACATAGACTGCCCACCCTGGACCCCCCCCCCCCCTAATAGGGAAAGATTAACCTGACCACTTTGTAAAGTAAAAACAACTCAGAAAGATGCTGAGCTCCATGCTCGCGGACACCCCCCCACTCCCTCCCCCCCCCCTTCCCCTGCCACCTCTTTTCTCATTTTCCTTCTCATTCTGTCTTCCTTTCTTCTCCCCCACCTTCTCTTTTTGGATAACGGGAAAAGAAGGGCGTGTCTACGGATCACTGAAACCGTAATGCACCTTGTAGATAGATGCCCACTGGTGGGCATGCCCACCAGGAGTTGACTGGGGAAACTCGGTCTTCAGGGCATGATGCCGCACAACCGCGGATTTTGTCATTTCCAACGTTTTACTGTGTTGTACTGATATAAACGGGCATGTATGAAGATGTTACTGTTTACATTGCATTGATGTGGTCCATGTGGACGCGCTTTTTGTTGTGAGTAAATAAAGAATTTTGAAAAAAAAAAAAAAATAGTACCTAGAGATCAGTTGCGAGTGATCCCCGTCAGTGAGCAATTTTTCCATTTTGGAGGGGGAGAGCGCCACCACCCCCCCACCGTATTGAGCCGTTACAGCATGCCGCAGCTGCAGGTATCTAAAAAAGAACGCGTTAGGGACCCCATACTCAGTTTTCAGATCTACAAAACTTCTAAACACCCCATTCCTGAACAGCTGATGGGCATACTTGACTCCATACTTCGCCCAGCACGACCCATCCGGTACCTTGACTATCTCTTTTAGTTGGGAATTGTGCCACAAAGGGGCATTGGGGGAGGCCTCAAGACTAGAACGCCCCACCCTTTTATTGCATATATGAAATATTTTATACAACATTTTCAGTATTTCCCCCCCTCCCAGTGGATATGGACCACGTTAATCAGGCCTTCAAATGAGTGGACCAAGGCCGCCTGAGTGGCCACCGATGCAATACATAAGTTTGGGAACCCCCACCAGTGCACGTGTGTTAACTGGGCTGCAAGGTAATAACAATGCAGATTCGGCAGGGCCAGTCCCCCCTCCCTTATCGGTAAATGGAGCGTTTCCAGGGACACCCTTGCAGGCTTAAGGCCCCAGAGAAAGGATGTTAGCATCGTATTGATTTCCGCGAACCACTTTTTAGGGATATAGATTGGGGCATGCCAGAATAGGTAAAGAAACCTGGGTAAATAGATCATCTTGAAGATGTTAATTCTCCCGAGGAGGCCCAATGGTAATTTAGCCCATGTTATCAGACTTTCCTTCAAGCGGGCCTTCATAGGGGTCAGGTTATTGCACATATAGGTCCCTATCGGCAGCTGGACTTCCACTCTCAAATAACGAAACTTAGATACCACTCTAAGAGGGACATCCGGGGGCAACCGCAGGAGTCCATCAGAGCTAAAGGGAAACACAATAGATTTATTCCAGTTCACCTTAAAACCTGAGAAGTTTCCGAAGTCTGATATTACAGGGAGTGCAGAATTATTAGGCAAGTTGTATTTTTGAGGATTAATTTTATTATTGAACAACAACCATGTTCTCAATGAACCCAAAAAACTCATTAATATCAAAGCTGAATATTTTTGGAAGTAGTTTTTAGTTTGTTTTTAGTTTTAGCTATTTTAGGGGGATATCTGTGTGTGCAGGTGACTATTACTGTGAATAATTATTAGGCAACTTAACAAAAAAAAAATATATACCCATTTCAATTATTTATTTTTACCAGTGAAACCAATATAACATCTCAACATTCACAAATATACATTTCTGACATTCAAAAACAAAACAAAAACAAATCAGTGACCAATATAGCCACCTTTCTTTGCATGGACACTCAAAAGCCTGCCATCCATGGATTCTGTCAGTGTTTTGATCTGTTCACCATCAACATTGCGTGCAGCAGCAACCACAGCCTCCCAGACACTGTTCAGAGAGGTGTACTGTTTTCCCTCCTTGTAAATCTCACATTTGATGATGGACCACAGGTTTTCAATGGGGTTCAGATCAGGTGAACAAGGAGGCCATGTCATTAGTTTTTCTTCTTTTATACCCTTTCTTGCCAGCCACGCTGTGGAGTACTTGGACACGTGTGATAGAGCATTGTCCTGCATGAAAATCATGTTTTTCTTGAAGGATGCAGACTTCTTCCTGTACCACTGCTTGATGAAGGTGTCTTCCAGAAACTGGCAGTAGGACTGGGAGTTGAGCTTGACTCCATCCTCAACCCGAAAAGGCCCCACAAGCTCATCTTTGATGATACCAGCCCAAACCAGTACTTCACCTCCACCTTGCTGGCGTCTGAGTCGGACTGGAGCTCTCTGCCCTTTACCAATCCAGCCACGGGCCCATCCATCTGGCCCATCAAGACTCACTCTCATTTCATCAGTCCATAAAACCTTAGAAAATCAGTCTTGAGATATTTCTTGGCCCAGTCTTGACGTTTCAGCTTGTGTGTCTTGTTCAGTGGTGGTCGTCTTTCAGCCTTTCTTACCTTGGCCATGTCTCTGAGTATTGCACACCTTGTGCTTTTGGGCACTCCAGTGATGTTGCAGCTCTGAAATATGGCCAAACTGGTGGCAAGTGGCATCTTGGCAGCTGCACGCTTGACTTTTCTCAGTTCATGGGCAGTTATTTTGCGCCTTGGTTTTTCCACACGCTTCTTGCGACCCTGTTGACTATTTTGAATGAAACGCTTGATTGTTCGATGATCACGCTTCAGAAGCTTTGCAATTTTAAGAGTGCTGCATCCCTCTGCAAGATATCTCACTATTTTTTACTTTTCTGAGCCTGTCAAGTCCTTCTTTTGACCCATTTTGCCAAAGGAAAGGAAGTTGACTAATAATTATGCACACCTGATAGAGGGTGTTGATGTCATTAGACCACACACCTTCTCATTACAAAGATGCACATCACCTAATATGCTTAATTGGTAGTAGGCTTTCGAGCCTATACATCTTGGAGTAAGACAACATGAATAAAGAGGATGATGTGGTCAAAATACTAATTTGCCTAATAATTCTGCACTCCCTGTAATCTCAGAGCGGTGGTCAGCGATCCCTCTGCCTCTGCCAGATACAGAAGCATATCGTCAGCGTAGAGGGATGTCTTTTCCTCCAACTCATTGATCATACAGCCCCTGACATTCACATCCTCCCTCAGCTGTGCAGCCAGTGGCTCTATTGCCAGAGCAAACAAAAGGGGTGACAACGGGCACCCCTGCCGCGTGCCCCTAGCAATTGGGAAGGAATCCGTGATGGCATTATTAACCCTAAGCCTAGCCCGTGGGGCAGCATACAATATTTGGACCCACTTTGTGAATCTG
Organism: Rana temporaria; assembly: GCF_905171775.1. Classification (NCBI taxonomy): domain Eukaryota; kingdom Metazoa; phylum Chordata; class Amphibia; order Anura; family Ranidae; genus Rana; species Rana temporaria. The sequence goes on from NC_053489.1 coordinate 552,132,131, forward strand.
GGGCCGAACCCCAACCGCCCAAGGACCGCTATAAGATAAGACCATTCTATGGAGTCAAACGCTTTATGCGTGTCCAGGGACACCACTACTCTAGTATCCGGCGTGGATCCCCCAGACTGCAAAATAGTGAAAAGCCGTCGCAGGTTAATCGCTGTCGACCTCTCGGGTATAAAACCCGTCTGGTCTTGATGAATTATGGACGCAATCTTCGGATTCAGACGTTTAGCCAGTAATTTAGCAAGGATCTTTGCGTCGACATTAATGAGCGATATTGGTCTATAGGATTCGCAGAGATCATGGTCCTTGTGCGGCTTGGGAATCAACACTATTAGTGCCTCCCTCAGAGATTCAGGAAGCACCCCCCCTTGATAGGCATCCATATACATCCTGAGCAATTGGGGTGCCAGGCTGTCGGCATATGTGCTATACCATTCAGCCGGAAATCCATCCATTCCCGGGGTCTTATTCGAGTTCAGGGAATGTATGGCTGACACCACCTCCTCCACTGTAATGGGGAGGTCAAGCTCCGCAGCCGCCTCTCCGGAGCTCGCCTAATTTAAATGGTACCCGCCCCATTTGAATTGGACCGCCTTGCGCCGAACCTGTTTACGATACACCGCCGCAAAATTCCAGCTAAGTGCTTTGTGGATCGGGCACTAAATCGGAAAAATTGCGGCAGTGTAGCGTAAACCGGTTACGTTACGCTGCGCCCGCTGTACGTGAATCTGGCCCTAAGAGATTACTAAATATAAGATATTAAAGAGATTGATAAAAGCAGAAAGCACTCTAAAGCAGGCAACATAGAGAGCCACCGTACATCGTTGTTCCCAAGATTGCTTTGAAAATCTTGGCCAACACAACACTGCTGCTTCTAAACGTGAAATTAAGAGCTTTTTTTTGCCAAATCCCCTGAACTCCACTCAGTAAAAGATTCTCGACAAGGCTGACAAGGAACTCGTCGAGGAAAACGATGTTTCTTTTACGACGAGATTCTCGGTCGTGTGTACGAGGCCTTATGCCGCGTACACACCATCACTTTCTGCGATGGAAAAAAACGTCATTTTCAAAAACGTCAATTTAATTGACCGTGTGTGGGCAAAAACGTCGTTTTATGTCTTCTAAAAAACGACAGGAAAAAATTGAAGCATGCTTCAATTTTATGTGTCGTTTTTCAAAAGTGCACTTTTTACTTCACAGAAATTGACCGTGTGTAGCAAAAAACGTCGTTTTCTAAGACGTTTTTTCATCAACGCATGCCCAGAAGCTAGCTTCAATGGTAAAACGTGGTGGAACGTAACCTCACTTTGCAAGATCATTGTGAGAAAACGATGGTGTGTAGGCAACTTCGTCTTTGAAAATTGAAGTTTCAAAAACGTCATTTTTTACTTCACAGAAAGTGTCGTTTTTTTTCATCACATAAAGTGATGGTGTGTACGCGGCATAAGTGTGTGTATGTGTATATGTTTTTGTCACTACCAATTTTTATATCTCTGTTCATTGTGTTTAAAAATCTTTTGAAGCAACACATTTTTAGATATTGTATAGTAGAACTAAATTTCCAGTGTAATAATAGATTTCAGTGAATGACAATTTCATTTGGTTCATAATGTCCATTATTTTGAATTTACAGTAAAGTACACAACACTTAAATTATTGACATATGGTACAAAAATTGTTAGAGGCTATGCCATTAAAGTCAATTTAAATTCTTCCACCTTCTACTATCTTTATGGATCTGTACCTCCATATGTTTTGATTTGTGAACATCTTTTTGCTCTGAAATGTTTTAAAACACTTTTCACAACCTTTGTGAAAATGCTGCTTTCTTTGCCCACACACCAGTGTTCTGTGCTGGCATAGCTGAGTAACTGTCACACCCCTCAGCTCCAGTGTCCTAACACAGGCTTGTATTGCACAGTAGAGGAAGAATATGTCCGAAAATTCTGCTACTGAGAGCTGATTACTGAAAATACTTGGCCAGATTCACAGAAGAGATATGACGGCGTATCTCCTGATACGCCGTCGTATCTCTGAGAGTATCTATGCGGCTGATTCATAGAATCAGTTACGCATAGATAGCCCTAAGATCCGACAGGTGTAATTGACTTACACCGTCGGATCTTAGGATGCAATACTTTGGCCGCCGCTGGGTGGAGTTTGCGTCGTTTTCCAGCGTCCGGTATGCAAATGAGCTTTTACGGCGATCCACGAAGGTTTTCGCGTTCGTTACGTCGTCACTAGTCGTTTTTTCCCGTTGCAAAGTTAAGCCTGCTTTACCATGGCTTAACTTTAGACGAGCCATGTTAAAGTATGGCCGTCGTTCCCGGGTCGAATTTCAATTTTTTTTTGCGTAAGACGTCCGGGAATACGAAAGTACGTTACGCATGTCGCCGTTCAAAAAAATGACGTCACTTCGCGCAAAGCACGGCGGGAATTTCAAAACGGAGCATGCGCCGTACGTCTGGCGCCGGAGCGCGCCTAATTTAAATGGTACATGCCCCATTTGAATTAGGCGGGCTTGCGCCGGACGTCTTTACGTTACTCTGCCGCAAGTTTATACTCAAGTGCTTTGTGAATCAGGCACTTACGAGGAAAACTTGCGTCAGTGTAACTTAAAGACGATACATTATTCCGCCGCAGTTCTTTCTGAATCTGGCCCACTGGGTCTAACTGTGGTTACTTATGGACTGCCCAGTCATATTAAGAAAAAAAAACATAATTGCCATGCCAAAACAGTGGAGGTAAGACTATAAACATTGATTTTTTACTACAATGTCTATCTGGCTGCCTATCTTTTTCTGTGAGATCGATTGCATTTTGTTCCCCTACCTTGTCATTTTACTTAAATTCATTACATTGTAGAACACTTTATGCTGTAAACGTGAACAGATGTATTTTCCAAATATATTACTAAGAACACAATTATCTCTTATAATGCTATGCTGTCGTTTATTCTTTGCTCACAGAAATTCACTTCATACTGTCCCTTTTTTTGGGAAGCAAAATATCTCTGTCATCCAAAATCAATATTATCATAAATGTTTCATATATCTTTGCACATAACTCGTCCAAGCTGCTGCTATTAAGTAATGCGTTTACAGAATCCGTTAAAAATTATAACCCAGTTTAAATGTCACATTCAAGTTTTGTTTTTTTGTGTTGTGTTTTGTTGTGCAATTTTTAGGCCTTGTACACACGATAGGATCGCCAGAGGAGAACGGTCTGAAGGACCGTTTTCATAAGTCCAAAACGATCGTGTGTAGGCCCCATAGGTTATTTAACCTTCGGTCAAAAAAATGAGAACTTGCTTTAAAATTGAACCGATGGACGCCTAAACGATAGGTAAAAACCGATCGTTAGTATGCAAAAGCATCAGTTAAAAACCTGCGCATGCTCAGAATCAAGTCGACGCATGCTTGGAAGCATTGAACTTCATTTTTTTTAGCACGTCGTGTTTTACATCACCGCGTTCTGACACGATCGGTTAATTAACCGATGGTGTGTAGGCGTGACGGACCATCAGTCAGCTTCATCGGTTAACCGATGACAACGGTCCTTTGGACCGTTCTCATCGGATGGACTGATCATGTGTACGAGGCTTTAGAGTATTGATTTTTACTTTGTATGTCAGTTTTGAGATTCACCTATGTTTTCAGTTTTCACAGTTTCCACTATTCAATATACATGCTTATCTTCAGTACATATATCACACGGTAGGAATGTTCAAACAAGGTCACAGTAAACTATAGTAAACTATAGCCTAAAAGGAACTTGTCTTATCACCCATGTAGACCAAAGTGACTTTTTTTCTAATAACGTTCACCACCGAAAGGTCACCTTTGACATATTCTCCTGCTACTCTACGTGTTGGTCAGGGTCCTGAGAAATACCCAGTACTTTTGGGTATGTGTGAGCATTGAAATTCTCCTTTTCCTCCCAAGATGCAGTGCTCAGACCTAATCAGCCAATTGGCAAGCCAAACACTGTTACTCGGGATGAAAGAAGAATGTCTTTAATCCTGTGTTAGGTCCGACACAGATGAACAGAAAAAGCTTCTACAGGAAACTGACTCAGGACTCTGGCAGGGGAAGAGGGTGTATCAGTATCCCCATAAAGATAACCTTTCACCAATTTACTTTACGGTAAAGCTTAATCGATAAACATTGCCTTTATGAATTATAAATTATAACTTTTTCCTTATTTGGAATATATTGAATGCTTGGTTCCTTCAGCTGCATGTGGTTATGTAAAGCTGAACTCCAGTATGAGCTTAATTTTTAATAAAACGCTCCACCACCCGTGTGCAACAAAAATGTCAAAAATGTTTTCAATAATCTAATGCAGAGTTAAGGAAACCTTTAGTTTTACTTGCTGTGACGTCATGATTTCTTATCCAAGATTTCAGTTATCTCTGTCCGCTAAGAATGCATTAAGATAAAAAAAAACTTCTGCCTTTACAACCACGTTAAGTGACCTCTGTCAATAACTAAAAATTCTGTAGGGGCCTAAAATTTTTAGTTATTGACAGAGGTCACTTAACGTGATTGTAAAGGCAGAATTTTTTTTTCTATCTTAATGCATTCTATGTATTAAGATAAAAAAAAAAATTCTGTATGTAGCAGCCCCCTAATGCTTACCTGAGCACCCTCTCTATCCAGCGATGTAAACGAGTGCCTCGGCCGTCTGGGACTCTCCCTCCTGATTGGCTAATCAAAGTCAGTTAGCCAATCAGGAGAGAGAGGGAGCGGGGCCAAATTGCGGCTCTGTGTCGGAATGGACACACAGAGCTGCGGTTCGGCTCAGGTGCCCTCATAGCAAGCTGCTTGCTGTGGGGGCACTCAACAGGACGGAGGAGCCAAGAGTACTGAAGAGGGACCAGAGAAGTGGAGAAGAGGGGCTACTGCAGGTAAGTATAACATATTTGTTATTTTTAATCAAGAAAAAAAACAAGACTTTAGTCTTTCTTTAAGTCTGATAGTTGCTGCCCTTCTGAATATGTAGTGTTAAAGGCCAGACAGTAGACATAACAGCAAATGTCAAACTTAATGTTGATGTTCATATATAAGTCTTGTGATGCTTTATAATGTTCTGTTGCAATGGGTTTTAGTTCTGCTTTAAAATATCTTTCTGCAAAACATTTAACTAAAATATACTAAGAATTTACAATTTAATTACATTGGGCATGCCCTTTGGCATTACCAGAATACTAGGACTTACTCATGTGGAGAACATTTAAATTACTTTAAAAGTGGATTCCTGGCCACAGTCTTTAGCAAATGTAGAGACTTCCTGAATAAGATAAAATGTTGCTTATGTTTGAATTCAAAATGAATCAGAATTCAAAAATTATTTGTTGTGCTACCAACAAATAAATAATGCTATGGTGCTGATTTTTTTTTATACTAAACTAAAGGCTGGTACACAAGGGCCAAATATTGACTGGTATCAGCCGGTTCAACAAAAACAGGCCGACATTCTAACGACCGTCTTTTATCAAACAGGCATGCTGGAAAACTGGCATCAGATCCGTGCTAGCAGCCTATGGCTGATCAGTGTGCCATGGTGGTGGTGGTGGGAGGGGGGCAGTCCCCCCTTTCAGAATACACATGCTCAGTGAGAGAGATCGCTGCAGTAACATCACATCACATCGTTAGTATGGTGATCCCTGTGTTTTTTTTCATTCAGCCCCCTGGGTTGAACAGAAAAAAAACTCCCCATATGTACCCAGCATTGGGCTTTAAGATACTAACCAAGTAAAATAAAATCATTGTCTAGACTACAGAGAATACAAAAAAACAACTCCAACTGTAGTAACAATTGGTGACACATTTTGGCTCTGCAATGTAAGGAAAAGTGGAGGTTAAACTCATTAAACATTAAAATTAAAGGCTATATGAAATCTATATATCTTTACTACATTTCTTGCCAGAATGAAACAGCAACACACATTCTCTACACATGGGGGTACTAATAAGCATAATACAGAAACACAATAGAAAAAGTAACTAGCTAATCGATAAAAAAAATAAAAAATAAAAAGGGACAAACTTTTCTAATTTACATGTGTAGCGCCCCTTTACTTTCAGAAAGGACGCTATGTTAAATTTAGTGGGGGAATGAGAGAGTTATGTTGCCCTCATTCTTGATTTTGTCAAATTTGGCTGTCGCCAAATCTGGATTGTTCTGTGGGTCAGTCTGCGTTCCAGGGATGCAGTTCCATCTCTGGGCGGCAGGTGGCACCAGAGGGGTCCAGGCGGAGCCGCTTCTTCCCAGCAGCCAATTGGAGGAGTTTTCCCTTGTGGGGCATGCTGGGGAGGGGTATTTCTGTGGCGGAGGCCGTTGTTCTGGGTTCTTCGCGGGTTCCTGGTTCCAGTTGCGGCACCCACCTTTAGGGTGTGCGCACATCACGGGCCCACCACTATGGCCTTTCTGACCTGGGGTCGCGTGCCACACAGAGTTCCTGACTCTGGGCCCTCCTGGCCTGGAGCAACTGATGCTACCAAGGGGCCCCAGTGACTTACTGGGTCCCCACCTTTATTAAGAAGATCCCAGGCTGTATGCTGTTCGGTGGGGGATCGGCTTGAGGAGAACCCGGAGGCAGGTGATCCAAAAGGGCTTGAACGAACCATCGTGATCTGGTGACCGGACATAGACAGATACATTTACACTGTCAACCGGTGACCCTAGCGTGATTTACTGGGAGGATTCGCTCTATCATTCAATGTAACCTTGCACTAGGCCTGTGGCAGAGGTCTCAACATTTAATCAGAGCCAAGTCTGTGGCAGAGACTTGTTCCTCCCAGAAACCTTAAGTGGCGCTCTGGCTGCCAGACCTGTGGCAGAGGTCTGTCCAGGGGCACTTCACCCACTCTGGCTGGAGAAGCGACGTACTGATATAATTACAGAAGGCAGGACTGCTTTCCTTATACAAAGCCTGATACTGCAAAGTTACTCTACTTTCATCAACCTTTCCTGTCTACCTCAAGTTGATGCTGGTCGTGTTGGTCCAGGAAAATAAAGCATTCAAAACCTTTAACTACAGATTGGACATTCGATTACTGCTCTGCTCACTACCTTCACCCCTAGACACTACATAGAGGTAACTTAATACGCCGATCCCAAATCAATCAGCGGCTCCTTCGGGGGTAGCGCTACACATAACTTTAAGGTCAAGTTATTAAACTGTGATAAAGAAAAAACACTTCTTTATAAATCACGTTTGTGTCTTTCACAGTGTTCTTCACAGTCTCTTTTTGCAAATAACCATCACCCAAAAGAGAGGCATTTGGGTAAATGTAGTTTTTCTTGGTAGACTTATTAGTAAATGTCCTACCCACTGCTTTTTTCTCAGATATAGATTGCTGAGCAAGACTATTTTCCTTGTTGTTTTTGATATGATTTGAAGCAGCCAGTCCCATAGAAAGTCTCTAAGGATTTCCCAACTACCCAGATCAGAGGGCATGGATTGGAAGCATGGAAGAAACAATAGAGTGTAGTGTTATCTAGTGAAGAATACTATGGAGGTGCATGATCCCCCAAATACTGCAGCAAGGTTTTTCCTGTTCTTTTAAAAGCACAGTTGTTATTTGGTAGAAGAATTAATATGTAAAAACATTTGCATAATGTACTATAATTGTAATTAATAGTTCTATATGTTTATAGGGGGGTAGTCATTTTTGTCTGATTTAGAGATGTATTTACTGCAAATGGGTCTCGTTTTCTATTAGCTATGACTCCTGAAATCTGTTTGATGAGAGAAAAAAATATACTGATTCATGCTTTGGATTCACCTCTGAGGAACAGATTTAGTCAAGGTAAATACACAGCAAGCTGACCTTGATTTTATTGGTTTACAGCAGCCTTGAGGTAAAATTGTGTTTTAGGACATTAGTGGGGTAGAACACATTTGGAATGCAACATATCTTTCTTTTCTATCACATGTTCAGAGCTACACCATAAATATACCAAATTAAGAAGAATTCAAAGGTGAAGAATTTGGGGAAGTGACTGTAATCTGGAAATTGCACCTGTGGCATCCTTCATGAAATATGTTGCCGTAGCATCTTGTTTCTCATAGTGCTCACAGCCCACATGCTTCTGGCACCTGAGGTCTTCATCTTTAAAACCAAAGTTATCAACCCCATGGAGAACCTTGGATGATTCCTGGCTTCCCAGAATACATGGTTCTGAAAAATGCAACAATATTAGCTGAGATTGTTTTGAAATGGTAAAACTACATTATAGAGTACATTACAGTTATCCCTCAAATGCTGCAGATGCTCAAATGCTTCCTGGAGGTCTTCTATAAGTAGTTAAAAACGGAGCTCTGCCGTTAAAAAAATATTAACAGCCAGCAGCTACAAATACTGCAGCTGCTGACTTTTAATATATGGACACTTACCTGTCCTGGAGTCCAGCGATGTCTGCAGCAGAAGACGAGCAATCGCTCGTCTATCTGCTGCCCCCCACCGCCATCCTCGGTGAGGAAATCAGGAAGTGAAGCGTTTCGGCTTCACTGCCCGATTCCCTACAGCGCATGCACGAGTCGCGCACCGCTGTCCTCACTGGTCCCCGCTGTGTTCTGGGAGCCGAGTGTTTCCCAGAACACAATGGGCGGGTGCGGGGGCGGGAAGTGACGCACTACCCGCAAAATACCCGCAGAGAGGACTCCCGGAAGTGGGTGCAAATACCCGTCTTAGATAGGTATCTGCATCCCCTTCCCCCTGAAAGGTGTCAAATGTGACACCGGAGGGGGGAGGGTTCCGATGAGCAGGAGTTCCACTTTAGGGTGGAGCTCTGCTTTAAAGTTAACATACATATATAGCTGCTTTCACATGGGCGCTGTCCATCCTAGACTGATTCAATGTTAAAAAAGTGCTGATTGATTGATTTAGTCATTATTGATTTCATTAATTAATGAATTCCTTTTGCCTTATTATATGCATTTAAATTATTTCTCATTGATTGTTCTAGGTAGTTATCACATCTTTTACCCCATTAGAGTGTTACTAAACCCACAACAGTAAAATCAGTCTGTATATGCACTAAAGCATGCTTGTTATACTCACTGTGGAACCTAAGGTGCCTAAGGTGTTAATCCTCTGCATTGTGTAAAAAGCCTGTTTGATATTGTCTTCTCTGATCCCCTCCTCTTCTTCCACAATTTCCAATCCATCTCCTGTTAGAACAGAGCCTTGGAGGCCCACTGCACATGCTCAGTCTAGTGTGTATTGCTAGAGAGTTTTAAATTTTTTTGGGACGATGCATGTGATCGGCACAGGGCCAATTAGCACTGTCCAGACAGAGGGTCAGGGGTTATGTAGCCTCATAAGACAGTCAAAGGAGAATGAAAACTTGGTCATTTGATTCAACATCCACGTAGTCCTCATCTGGCCTTGACATCCACAGCTGTGAGTCTAATTAGGCTCATTATGGCTGACTCATACAATAAGGCAAGTCTCCCTATGGGTGAGCACAGTTGGTTTCACAAGCTTGCCTGATGACTTTTTATGGTTTGATCCAATATTAAAGCAGATCAGATCTGTGACATCTGTGTCCATAACTACTTTTCATCTATCTTGTAACTTGTTGACTTGCATCAGCCTATACCCGCACATATCTAGTCAGTTCAGTAAAAGGGGAGATTGTTATGTTCACAAGCCCCTTGTCCAATAACAGAATTCCCCCCCGGGCCCCTGGAGGCATGATGGTACCCCAGAGACAGGGTGGGCTGACATCTCATCTCAGGGTGTAGATCAAGGAAATGTGAACAGATGGGCAGCAGTCAATTTCAGGTGAAAACAAAAAGGATTTTATGTACTCATATTCAGAACTCCAGTGATAGAGTGGTCATGAGTTTAGAACACCTGTTACTTGCCTGCAGACTTAATAGCACAACAATAGACTGCAATGCAGTAAAAGGGCCTTTAAGCTGAAATCCAGCACCTGTACTTTTTTAGTAGCAGTCATCTCCGTTAGCAACCATAATTTTCTTAGTAACAGCAGCAGTAGCATCAATTATTCCATCCTGATGCTTTCCCAGCCTCTCTATGAGTTTTACCTCTATAGGGTCTCAAGCTGTAGAGTAACCTCTGGTATTTCATTGCAGACATCATGTTTTCCTCTTATGTCCCATGTGAACCACCCTAAGTGCAGGGCTTCAAGCAATTGTAAACACTGGATGGGAAGACTCCTGCTCCAAGCACATGTACAGGTCTCTAAGGCTGAGGCCTAATCACTCAGCTGCTTCTTGATCACCCTCCTCAGGCAACAGCCCAGCGGGAAGAGAAAGATCACTGTGGTTTCAGTGGTTCTAGACTTCCCCATACTAATGAGAGCAGCAAGACGAGACTTATCCATGAAAGCCAGGATGGAAGTGTACCCTACTAGTTATGTGTGGGCCCACTCTCAAGCACAGGAGATGCCGCGTACACACGATCGGGCTTTTGCCCGGCCAAATCACATCGGAACGGAATTCCATTGGAGAAAAATAGAGCATGTTCTATATCTAAACTCTGATGGAATTGATCAGAATTTCCGATGAAAAAACTCTGATGGGGCTACACACGATCGGAATATCCGATGGAAAAAGTCTGTCTGACTTTTTCCATCGGAAATTCCGATTGTGTGTGCGTGGCATTAGTGTGTGTTACTACTTGGAAGAGAAATATCATCGGGCCCTACTTAAGTATTTGTGCTCTACCCCAGCATGCCCCAGTGGCAATGTACCTCCTACTGGTTGACTAGGGTAAGCATGAATATTCATGACTCAATTTTACTGTAGAATCTCACACTACTGCCAGAGGTACAAGTGACACCTATTTGAAGCAGCAAGAAATCACAGCTCCACTGAGTTTAGGGAAAACCATGTGAGCTAATAGACTAAAATCAGTCTTGGCTGACTACCACTCAGCGTGACTAAATTTGAATAATAGCCCTGTTTAGGACAGTTTCCTACTCTTATATTATTTGAATAAAAATATAAGACATTTTGTGAATGGAGGAGATGCAGATTGAACTACTTGCTGTGATCACTGTGAGAAAGTTCAGTGATTACGACACATGCATTAATTTTAAATGTTTTCACGATTGGAGCAGCAGCCTCTAGTGTGACATATTTCTTTAGGGGGTTGGTATTGGTACTTAGCTAATGCCCCAATATTGTTTTTAGCCAGAGTCCAGTTTCAACAAAGCAATAGGAAGCATATGAGTTAAATTTGTTGTTACGGTTTGCATACCTCTTTTGTTCATATAGCAAAGTATTTTTTTTATAACTCGCTAGTAATGCCTACACTCCAAGCACTGTACAGTTGCTGTTATGTCACAGCCTGCTGGTTTTCCTATTTTAATGCACGATACCTTTTTTCCCATACTCCAAAATGTAAATAGTAATTTCAGAAGAACAGAAAGTATTTCAGACACATAGAGAACCATTATCTTTTTCTGGAGAAAAACATAGCAGACAAATACTAAGCCAACACCACATTCATGTTAAGTGACATTGGGTTTAGATTAGATACAACTGTTTCACAAGCCAAAAGGATTCATGTGTGTGTGTGCCACAAGCTTAGTATTTATTGCCAAGTGTGGGTTCAGCTGCATGAAATATGAAATAAATCTAAACGATGTGGTTCATACTGTCTGTTTTTCTGCCAACTAATGCGTTAATGATAAATCCACAATAGCTTTCTTCTGTTTATTCTGGATAAGTCTATATTTAGATAAAAAACAAACACATTGCCTTTAGCAAAGCATTTATGAGGTTGGATGTTCATTTCACAATGGTCATGTTCCAGATATAGACCACAAATTGGAGCACATTCATACATGCAATGCACCAAACTGTGATTGCAACAGGTTGCTTGAGGAATAGGTTTGGCAATGTCATAAATTTTCTGGTGACACCAATGTAAATTTAGCAGTGGTCTCCTAGAAAAATAAAATATCCCAATTTGGCCATGGACCCTCGAAGACTACAATGGAGATGCACTGATCTCCTGCAAGCTGTTAGTGAATAACGTTCCCAGCCTCACTGTTCCTTTTAAACTGAAAGCTGATCAGTGAAATGCTGGTGTAGTTTAGAATTGTTCCACAATAACAGAATTCACCAGCAGAGAACACTGTAGGTAAAATCTGTCCTGATAAAACCTGGATACATCAGCAGGAGAATACCTTTTTGTATTATTATTACTTGTTCAGGGATTGTTCTGAACTTGCTCAATCACTGGCATACTCTAGACGCCCACATCTAATTATTCTTGATACCCTTTACATATCACTACAAGTCAATACAGTATATGGAGTATGGAGGTGATATGAATACCTAGTACTAGTAAAAATGTAAGGTAAATCTTTTAATGAACGTGCGGAAATTGTTGCATTCATTGAATTTTTTGCAGCACAGATAATCATAGTCCTTTTACGGTATGTACACACAAATGTAGTGAGAAAGCCGCTGCTAACAAGTGATACCATCCGGCCATAATACTCAGGCTCATCATACTCATCATCACTTCATATTTTTGTCTCACTATTTAATTACATAGTACAGAGAAGGAAAGGTGGTGAAATCCTAATGCCCCGTACACACGGTCGTAATTTCCGGCAACAAAATTTTGAGCTGGTTCTCAAATTTTCCAACGGAATTTTTTTTTCTGTAGCAATTCTGATGCATGTTCGGAAACAATTTGACGCATGCTCGGAAGCATTTATCTTCATTTCCTCGGCTCGTCAGTGTTGTACGTCACCGCGTTCTTGACGATCGAAAGTTCAGAGAACTTTTGTGTGACCGTGTGTATGCAAGTCGAGCTTGAGCGGAATTCCATTGGAAAAACCATCCAAGGTTTTTCCGACGGAAAATCCGATCGTGTGTACACGGCATTAGTGTAATGCAGCGTACACAGGTTTGGAATTTCTGATAACAAATTTTCGATAGGTCCCATCGGACATTTTTTGTCAGAATTTCCGACAACAAAAATTTGAGAGCTGGTTCTCAAATTGTATAACAACAAAATTTGTTCTCGTAAAATCCGAGCATGTGTAGACAATTCTGATGCACAAAATTCCATGGATGCTCTGAATCAAGTACGAGATGGAAGCACTCGGTCTGGTAAAACTAGCATTCGTAAAGGAGATAGCACATTCGTCGCCCTGCAAATTTTAAAATCTTTTAATGCAGCGCATTCTCGTATTCTTTCTAATACTAGAATACTGTAATGAGGTTGTTTTGCTGCTGATATTCACACAGAGTTCAGACAAACTGATTTCTCTGAGACTCAGAGAGATCGGGAACAGCAGCAGATGACATATAAGCGCGAATCGCCTATCACCAAACTTCTACTAACACAATATTAATAGGAGGAACCCTGTCCTTTAGTTTATAGTCCATATAAAAAGATTATAGCAATGTGATAGGTTGTGTAACCATAACCTATAATCTCCACAAGGGGATTAGGAGCAAAATTCAGCAGGAGCTACAGAGTATAAAAGAGAAGAGCGTTTTGCAAGACAAGCTAAATTTTTTAATGCATTTTGACTTGATATACAAGCAATGTCTTGATATAAATGTAGCGTCATGTCACAACTGAGTAAAAAAGCCTCTAAGTGTAGCAATATGGTTACATTAAATGAAGGTACAACATTTAGCAACTTACATGGTTGATGATTAAGAGGCACATCTAAGTATGCAGGCATCTGGGGCAAAGCACATAAGTATGCTATGATAAGGCACCAGGGCGGTGCTAGACCGTAGAGATGCATGCATGTTCAGCACTGCAGGTCCACTGTTTAGCATTTTTATTTTCAATGAAAAGTAACTTGCTAAACGGTGAATCTGCAATGCTGAATATGCAGGCTGCTTGAATATTACATATAAACTGTACATCTGTGTACATGTTTTTAGTGGCATTGGTGCCATACTGATTGTATATCTGTGCACATGTTCCTGGTGGTGTGTCTACTACTGAGGAGGCACTGTGCATCAGATCACAAGCTACCTCCCATTCAGGCAAGAGTTCAAACAAGTACCCCCCCAAAGGGTTTGCAACATTCCCAAGGACTGCAATTGAATGACACAGCTTAACAAGTTCAACATACTGGTAGCAGAAGTTCTCTTTGCCCATCCCAATACAAGGCAACGTGCTTTTCTGGCCAAGTATACAACACAAGCTCAGCAGCAGGTGTACCTTCCATGGTTGCCTCCAATTGCTCTTCTCTCCAAGTGTTCAGCACTACAGCATTTTATATGACCTACATCTTATGATTCCCAACTCAATGTCCAGCTACTATTTCCTGATCAGTCATGTCTCAGTCTTTAGCAACAGAAAATACTGTCACAACAGTGTATCCTGTCAATTATGCAAGTTCTTTTGTGCCTCCCTGGCTGCTCTATGTGGCTGGACTACAGTTAAGTGAATCATCCTGGGACTGGATTGCTCAGCAAGTTCCCAGTCCAGGTGTTAAAACCAGACCCCAATACCTGCTTACATGCACAGATTGGTGTCACAAACTACGGTGAACGAGAGTGAACCACAACTGTGGTTTAAGGAAAGATTTCAATGCACTTCACTATGCAATCTGAATTATCAATATTGGACCCCAGGCATCACTCTAATCAGAGAAAAATAGTTTGGGGGTTCACTACATCATCTGTCTCACATATAGGAATGTGTTGAGCTACTAAGGGTGGAGGTATTACAACATACCATTAACCCCTAGCCCTAAAAGGTTATGATGAACGTGAGTGAAGCACAACTGCATTAAGCAAAGGATCTCAATGCACATCTATGTAAAGTGATTATCAGTATGGGACCCCAGGCGTCACTCTAATCAGAGAAAAAGAGTTTGGGGGTTCACTACATCATATCACTCACATACAGAAATGCATTAAGCTACTAAGGGAGGACGTATAAGATACCTTCAACCCTTAGCCTAAAAAAGGTATAGCGAACATGTTCAGTATTTCAGGTCAGGAGGCCGTATAGTATTAACAACAAATGTCAAGCACATAGCATATGAATATACTCTATGCAGATATAATTTACTGGCAAGTGTAGATGAAATGGTTTAAGAGTGTAAGTCCGCTTAAGATTTTCCAGAACTTTAGAAGTTGAATCTGTCGACGACTGACGACGGTGAGGTATTGGACCTCAACTTACCTCTTGGAGCGACACTTTGTCGACCCAATGGGTAAGAATATAGTCCATTTAAGGGACTATGCTAATGTTTTTCGTTTGAATGAGGGAAGGAGACTCTTTCTCTTCCCCCATTCTGGGTCACGATTTGACCTTGCACGATTTAGTGACTTGTTGTGCAGTATGTTTTTTTATTCTTGTCTTTTTGCCTCTTCTTTCTGTTTCCCTTTTTTCCTTCTCGCCCTCTTCTTCTCTTTAGCCTGCCTGCCATTGCTCGTAATAACGGTGTTACAGATGATATCCTTGCGGTCCTGCCTAACCATAGTAGTAGACAAGACTTATGGCTGGATCAAATGATGTATCTAAACCCCTTAGTGTTGTCACTAACAACACTCAGGGGTTGAATTCTCCTATTAAGAGACGCAAAGCTCTTCAAGTTTACAAATCTCTTCATGTAGATGTGGTTTTCCTTCAAGAAACCCACTTCCCTAAACGATACAACCCCACTTTTATGCATGCTCACTATCCATTATTTTTTCTAGCTAAAGCGGAAAACAAAACTAAAGGTGTGGCCGTTTTGTTCTCTAGATACTGTAATTTTAACTTGATCAAGGAATATGGAGACCCGGAAGGTAGGTTTATCTTGATAAAAGGTACTCTTGACGAAAAAATGTACACATTCGTTTCTTATTATGCTCCTAACAGAGGTCAAAAGCGGTTTTTAACTCAGATGCTTGATACCCTCCGTCCATTTATGGAGGGAATTATTGTTATGGGAGGAGACTCTAACCTGGCTTTCAACATTGGATTGGACAAATCTAAAGCCGATAAGGTCATCAGACCGACTAAAATTAGTTTACAAGTAGCACGTATTTTACATCAAAACAGACTGACTGATATCTGGAGGGAATTAAACCCAAGAACTAAAGACTATACTCACTATTCTAACCCCCACCAGTCTTACTCTCGTATAGATCATATATTGATATCAAACCATCACGTCCTGGCAGCCATTAAATCTAATATAGTTGATGTTTCCTGGTCGGATCACTCAATGGTTCTTTTGTCACTAAGGAGAGAGGATACTTCTCCTAAAGTATCTCATCGGACACTTAATAGATCTATTTTGAAAAATCCTGTCCTAATAAAGGATATTGAGCAATCCCTTCTAGAATATTTTGAACACAATGATACAGATGATATATCCCCTGAAACTTTGTGGGCTGCTCACAAGGCTTCTATCAGGGGCAAAATAATACAATTGGCCGCTAACCTCAAAAAACAGAAGAACCTAGAAATAAAAAGACTGGAAATCAACTATTTAGACCTGTGTAGAAAACATAAAACTGATCCTCATAACTTTCCTACTCAGGCACTTGATGCGGCCAGATCTGCTCTGAACCTGGTACTTACGACTAAGGCGGGGGAAGATATAAAATGGACTGGAGCTAATTTCTATAAATTTAAAGATAAAATAGGTCCAATGCTAGCACATAAATTGTCACCTAGATTTCAATCAAGAACTCTCCCTAAAATAAAGATGATTGACGGTTCATTCTCCCTAAACCCTAGGAGAATAATGGAGGCCTTCCATGACTTTTATTCTAAGCTTTATACCTCTACTGAGGATTCTTCTTCAGAGAGGATAGATGATTTTCTTAGCAATCTGAATCTTCCTAAATTGTCTGAAATACATACAGAGGTGATGGAGGCTCCCATTTCAATTGAGGAAGTATCGACAGTGATTAAACACCTAAAATTAGATAAAGCCCCGGGACCTGATGGATTTTCGAGTTCATATTACAAAACATTTTCAAGCATTTTAACGCCCTATTTGGTGAGATTTTTCAACCACATGACCGAGGGAGATCCTATAGAAAGACAACTCAATTTGGCTTATATATCGGTGATCCCTAAGCCGGAAAAGGATCATAGCCTGGTGGAGAACTATAGACCGATATCTCTTATCAATAACGATCTTAAGATACTTACTAAAATAATGGCCAATAGGTTATCTTCTTTCATTGGTCAATATGTTAGTAAAGATCAAGTTGGCTTCATTACTGGGAGGCAAGGTCCGGATCAGGTTAGGAGAGCTATTGATCTGATTTCTATACTGAACTCAGGATGGTCTGGTGATACTGGTCAGAAGGGTATGCTTCTTTCCATAGATCTTCAGAAAGCATTTGACTCAGTGTCTTGGCCTTTTATGTTCAAGGTGATGAACCATTGGGGGTTTGGCGCTAAATTTCTGGGTATCCTGTCTGCACTTTACTATTCCCCTGAAGCTAAAGTACGCTTTCAAGGTATTTTTTCAGAATCTATCGAGATCCGTAGAGGTACAAGGCAGGGATGCCCTTTATCTCCCCTGATATTTGCAATTGTGATTAAATCCCTGGCTATAGCTATTCGTGAAAATGCAAATATCAGGGGTGTTCGATGTGCCAAAAAGGAACATAAGTGCGCCTTATTTGCAGACGACCTTTTACTTTTTTTGACTGCACCAGAAACATCCCTGCCCGAAGTATACTCTCTTATGGACGAATTTTCTCTGGTTTCAGGTCTTGCTGTAAACATAGCCAAATCCAGGGCCCTCAAAGTTTCACTTACTGAGTCCACTGTTTCTCTACTGAAAGAACGTTATAGATTCAAATGGGACGCCTCTTATATTAAATACCTAGGCATTAATTTGACCCCCAATATTCAGAATTTATATCTAGCCAACTATCCCCCTATGTATAGAAAACTTGAGAAGGATCTGAAAGACTGGGGTACTCAGAATATAGGTTGGATTGGTAGAATTAATTCGGTCAAGATGACTCTTCTCCCTAGGCTTTTGTATCTCTTTCGATCATTACCTATACCGATAATCAAAAGTCAACTAAAATCCTTTCAAGGCAAAATTACCAAGTTTATATGGAACAACAAGGGTCCACGCCTTCCATCTCGCACTCTCTATAACTTATCTGAACAAGGCGGTCTAGGTGTGCCTAATTTGATATGGTACTACCAATCAGCGAGATTAGCGCAATTATCAGAAATTTTTCTTAAAAATGAACGTCCTGATTGGATAGACATCGAAGAACAGGCGATTCCGAATCTAACGATAGAGGATTTAATGTGGAGTCATACAAAGAAAAGGCCTTCTATATTATCTCCGACTCTATCTCAAACTTTAGTTTTATGGGATTCACTTAAAAACAATCCCTCTCTAATCTCTAAAGGTAGGCCTTTATCGAATATTTTCATAGACCCATTCTTTACTTCTAAAATTGATAAAGATTCCTTTAAATGGTGGCATGATAAGGGGTTGTATCGTATAGGACGCTTCTTTTCTCGTTCGGGTCCCCTCCCCGAGCAACATTTTATTGACAAGCTAGACCTTCCTGTTTCAGAAAAACTAAGATTTTCTCAACTACATGACTACGCTCAAAGCCTATGGGATAACGACTCGATATCTGGACTTTTGACACCCTATGAAAGTAAATGTGATCAGGGTTTGTCCAGGAAGGGGAATATTTCAATTATATATAATTCACTTGCTACTAATGACACCAAATTGCCGCATATGCTGGCATGGGAAAAGGAACTTAATAACGAATGGGATTTGTCGGACTGGTATAAGAATTATACCAGATCCATTAAAGGTTATGTGAATGTCTCTCTTATAGAAGCGAACATAAAAATGTATACTAGATGGTATTTAGTTCCCGTCAAACTGACCTCTATGTATCCGACAACTTCTCCCCTATGTTTCAGAGGCTGCCATGGATTGGGGTCTATGATACATATTTGGTGGGAATGTCCCAAAATTCGGGGTTACTGGAATAAGGTGTTCAATATAATCAGACGAGTCACAGGCTGTAACCTGCATCAATCTCCTACTATTGCTTTACTTAACGGAATGTTACCTCTAACTTCTAAGGTTACCAGAAAACTCATCTTATATATTATGACGGGTGCCAGGATTACACTCGCAGCTGCATGGAAAAAGACTAATGTTTCCATCCTATATATGAAAAGAAAGGTCACATGGATTATGGAACAAGAGAAAAGGGTCTGCTCCATGTTGGATAAGTCTACTCTTTTCTATGAAATCTGGGAACCTTGGTTGGAATACATGGGGATAACTTATACTCCGTGAAGGTTTTGATGACATCAGTGTCTTTTGGACGATGCTGGTAGATGGCAGGCAGGCTAATTTTCTATCTCTCCTGATTTTCTTCTGGCTTTCTTTTTTCACTTCCTCTCTTGTCTTTTGTCACTCTTTCTTTTTTTCTTCTGATTCTTCTTAGGTTTTATCTCATTATTTTATCTCTGGGGATAGAATCCTTAAGATTTTTGGTCCTCAGTTTGTTTTATTTTGAAAAGATAAGTTTATGTTTAAGTAATTGAAGGATTCTACCAAACCTTTGAAATAATTAGATTTGATGGGGATTCCGAAAATTTGTTTTCGGTTATCGGAGAGTTCCAGTAATAGTTATTGGAGGGGGGGAGGGAGGATTGGAGGTTTTGCTCAACCTCTTGGACACAGAAAGTTCCCGTTAGGGGTGTCGGAGAGGTTGATGCACTCCGGATATCTTATCCTTTAATTATTCTAAGTAATTTAATCTGGTACACTCAATTAGTTTTATCCCTTATATAACTTGTTGTGTGATAACGCTAGACCTAGGAATTCCTTGATATATGAAAATATTCTGTTTCTCTTTCAAGTTTAAAGTATTACTTTGAAATAGTCTTTTAATTTAGCTTATGTGAACTGCCTTACTTTCACCACATGGTGTAGAGCATATAGGATGGATAGATATAAGTGGCAGTTAATAAGACAGGAATGATTATTATGAATTGAAATGTATTTAAATTATTATATTTCTGCGTGCTATTGACTTATTTCTTGCTAATTTAATACAAATGTATGTATTTATTTTATTGAAAATCAACTTAAATTTGAATGAAAAAAAAGATTTTCCAGAACTGTTACAGGCAAGCATAATAAGTAATCCCAAGCTGCAAAGTAGTATTAAGTAGAACCAGAATCAAAAAACAGTCCTTAGTAAAAAGCTATATGTGAACCGGGTAATTCTAGAGCAATATATGTAACATAGTAATGGTACTTATCCATTTGCAGAGGATGAATGTTCATCAGTAAGCAGAGTATTGTAGCAGCAATGGGATTCTCTCATGCAGGGACTCCTGGAGGAGGATATCTTAGGGTGTCCCCAGCAACTGTAGTTGCAACTGTTGTTCCGATCGTGTGTACGCGGCATTAGATCCTAAAAACTACATCCCCCTAATGTACATCTCCTTCAACCCCTCTTTACACCTGGAGCACACTCTCTTGCAGGGCCCCTCATATTCCATTAGTCAGACTAGGACTCCAAGGTTATTATAAATGCCTGAGGCCCATGTGACCCATATTAAATGGTAAGGGAGAAACTTCTGAGCAACACATGCCCTGAGGGAAGTAACTATGATTTTAACCTTTATTTGTATTATTTATGTATTTATTTATTAATTTCTATGATATGTAACCTTTCAGCACGTGTGCTCAAGAATTTGTTATACTTACTGCAGAAAATAGGAAATAATCACTAGTTGGACTGGATCGAATACATTTTCCAATTTTTTTTATTATCACCGCGGCATTAACCTATACACTGTCATCATTTTTGCAAACCATAGTCTAATCAGTGGTATTTCATCCCTTTTTGCTAGGTGAAGAATTGTTTTTTTATTTTCCTGATAATTCTAAATGGTCAAATTACAAAACTACCTTTGTGCGGTGATTTAAAATTGTAATAACTACCGTATATAGATTACCCAGTCTGGCTTTGTTTTTCTTTGTTATTCAGGTTCCTCCTCTATTGACCCTAGAGTTAATCAGATTCAGAATGTTCTGCTCTCAACATGCCTTATCATGAAAGTTAGGTCTTTATTGTTATGCAGACTTAGCATTTTACTGTATAAAATATCCTATGCCTACATATTTTATTCTTGGCTCGCAAGTGACCTATGAAGAACCGAGTCTGGTACTTACAAAGGAGAACACTGTAATGGATATTTGGACATTGAGTTATTACAGATCACTTTTTTATTTTTTCCTTAAACATTTGATAGTGATTTGTACATATGTGAATCATGTTGATACTATTAGCAAATCAAGCCAGCTATACATACACAATAAATATTTTTTACATTTTGCCCACAGCACAGCTAACGCCATACAATATATCAAGACTCCAATGACCTTTATTCATTTTTCATAACAGGTGGAACTTCTATCTCCAAAACAGAAAAAAAACAATGCAGAATAGATAATATATCTTGATCATAAATCTTTAATACTTTCCCAAAGATCCTTGTTCTTATAAGAAACAACTTTTTTATTCGTTCAGTATCGGAAACACATTTACAGTCAGTGTGTGTGCTTGAAAGGCTGGATACATCCAGAGGCACATCAGCAATCATCTTTGCATGCGTATTAATGACATCTGTAACATATGTGTTTGTTTTGCGTTAGCCTGCAAATAAATTTTAACAGGAAAACACTTTGCTGTCAGTGTAACATCACTACACAGTCAACACTGATGACATTGTATGGTCACCTAACAGTGTAAACAAACTGCAAATTTATTAAATGGTTCTGTATAAATGTTTTTTTAAGATCTGAAAGAGCTCCATACATGTTATGACAAGTTTAAATCAGTTTACTATTTGTAAAACCATCTGGGCTATATTCATAGCGTAATCTAGATCCCAACTGCATCTTCTCATTATTAGTAACACCAACCATTCATACAAATGCCTGAGACAACATAAGAGCTGTGAGCTCTCTTCTAGCTAATAAACACATGATGCTACCATTAGCTTAACCACTTCAGCCCTGCAAGGTCGAGAGCGAAAATTTTGAAAAACTAAACTAAACAAAACTTTACTTTCTGCTATAAAACACATCCAATAAAAAAAAAAAAAAAAAAAATTCTTCATTAATTTAGGCAAAATGTATGGGATCGTAGTCATAACATATTTCATTAGTTAAATAAGTAACACTTCAGTAAAAACCAGTGGTTTGAAATGGCCGTGGCCTTTATTTATAGGTATAAATACAAATTGATTATAACTTTCTGAAAATCATAAATAAATAATTCACTTAACATATATATAAATCTTCTTTTAGCAACATAAACCCATATACCTGTATATATATATATATCTATAAAAAAAACACCTTAGCCATTTAAGCTTAAGCTATACTTAAAACATAAATTATAGCATTCCCCTTTCAAATGAAGGGATAAAACCTCATAAAACAGGCCATGACAGGGAGGGAGGGTGATTCTGATCTTCGTCGTCGACTAATGACGCATCCTCTTTTCTTTTATAGGCTGAGGCTCGTGATAGAGGACCATTTCTTGGGGCAACTGTCAACTTTAACAACCAATTTCAGGTAAGTAATACATTTTTTTTAACCTCCCTGGCGGTATGATTATTTCAGATTTTAGGTGCTGAAAGCGGTACCCTTATTTTGCATGGAAATTTGGCATTTTACATTGTAGGCCTTTAATTCTTAGGAATAACTCACTCAAATCTGTCCAAACAAGAGTCTAGTAGACATCTCGGGTATGATAAAGTTTGAAAAACAAAATCATAAATTATAATATAATAAATAACTATAAATAATTATAACAAATAATAATGTAATTATAATAAAAATTAATCAATAATGTAATCAAATCAAAAACACTGAAATTTTCTCAGTTCCAGAATTATCGCTGTCAGCACTTTTATTGTTTGATGACGAATTTCCCCACAAATCGCTATCGCTCAATTCTGCAAGTGATTTTAATTTAGGCAATCCCGAGTCTGGCTCGGGGTTACCACTTTCGGTTCTGAAATTCCACCCCGAGCCAGACTCGGAAATACCGCTGAGGGGGTTAAAACAAACTTTAATTAATTTAAATTATAGGTATGACACGATCCCACAGGTGGTGGGGGCGGGGACAATTCATGCCCCGCCTTCACCTTTATTCTGCTACATATTTTTGGTAAAAACAAATAAGTGTATGTTGATTGGTTTGCGCAAAAGTTAAAGAGTCTACAAACTATGAGATAGATTTATAGCATTTATTTTTATTTTTTTACTGGTAATGTCTGTGATCAGCGATTTTTAGCAGGACTGCGACATTGCGGCAGACAAATCAGACACCTACAGTGGGGATCGAAAGTTTGGGCACCCCAGGTAAAAATTTGTATTAACCTCCCTGGTGGTATGATTCTGTCTGGAATTACGTACCAAAAGCGGTACAATTATTTGCAAGGAAATTTGGTGTTTTATACTGTAGGCCTGTAATTTTTAGGAATAACTCACTTAAATCTGACCAAACAAGAATCTAATAGGCATCCCGGGTATGACATTTTTTTAAAAACAAAATGATAAATTATAATATAATAAATAATTATAAATAATTATAACAAATAATAATATAATTCTAATAAAAATTATTCAATTATGTAATCAACTCAAAATCACTGAAATTTTCTCAGTTGCAGAATTGTCGCTGTCATTATTTTTTTTTTTTATGACAAATTTCCCCACAAATCGCTATCGCACAATTCTGCAAGTGATTATAATTTATTATCGCTGTTTTTTAGCTGATCTAAAACCATTTTTGACATAAAGGGACACTTTTGGTTGCTATGGACAATCTACAGTTTGCAGGCAGAAAAAAAGGTTTTTATTATATAAAAGAACATGCAGGGCACTGGGCAGACCACTAGGGACAAGGGGGGGGGGGGGTGTGTTTTTTTTACATACAGTACTGTAATCTATAAGATTACAGTATACTGTATGTAAGGTGTTTGTTTACGTTTTTGAATTTGGCGCCGATCTCCGCTCCCATGCGTCGTAACGTGTGTGAATCGAGCGAGGTCCCGTTTGCTCACACAGCGTGGTGACATCGCTGGATCCAGGAGAAGGTAAGCCAGCGCACGCTGCAGGCTCTGCATATCTACCCCGAGCGTGACTCGGGGATACCGATCGCAGCAGAAAAAATCCAACCCGAGTCACGCTCGGGGTTACCGCCAGGGGGGTTAATGTGCATAACGAAGCCAAGGAAAGATGGAAAAATCTCCAAAAGGCATCAAATTACAGATTAGACATTCTTATATGTCAAAAGTTAGATTTTATTTCCATCATTTACACTTTCAAAATGACAGAAAACAAAAAAATGGCATCTGCAAAAGTTTGGGCACCCTGCAGAGTTAATATCTTGTACTGCCCCCTTTGGCAAGTATCACAGCTTGTAAACACTTTTTGTAGCCAGCCAAGAGTCTTTCAATTCTTGTTTGAGGTATCTTTGCCCATTCTTCCTTACAAAAGTCTTCCAGTTCTTTGAGATTTCTGGGCTGTCTGTCACGCACTGCTCTTATAAGGTCTATCCATAGATTTTCAATTATGTTGAGTTCAGGAGATTGTGAAGGCCATGGCAAAACCTTCAGTTTACGCCTATTGATGTAATCCCCCATGGATTTTGAGGTGTGTTTAGGATCATTATCCATTTGTAGAAGCCATCCTCTCTTTAACTTCAGCTTTTTCACAGATTGCATCAAGTTACCATCCAAAATTTGCTGAAATTTTATTGAATCCATTTTTCCTTCTACTCGTGAAATGTTCCCTGTGCCACTGGCTGCAATACAACCCCAAAGCATGACTGATCCACCCCCATGCTTAACAGTTGGACAGAGGTTATTTTCATTAAATTCTGTGCCCTTTCTTCTCCAAACGTACCTTTGCTCATTCCGGCCAAAAAGTTATATTTTAACCTCATCGGTCCACAGAACTTGTTTCCAAAATGCATCAGGCTTGTCTATATGTTCATTTGCAAAGTTCAAACGCTGATTTTTGTGGTGAGGGCATAGAAGAGGTTTTCTTCTGATGACTCTTCCATGAAGACCATATTTGTACAAGTATCTCTTTATAGTGGAATAGTGTACCACAACTCCAGTGTCTGCCAGATCTTTCTGGAGGGATCGTGCAGTCAAACGTGGGTTTTGAATTGCTTTTATCACAATCCTGCGAGCTGTTCTGTCTGATATTTTTCTTGGTCTTCCAGATCTTGCTTTAACTTCCACTGTTCCTGATGAGTGCCATTTCTTAATTACATTCCGAACAGAGGATATTGACATCTGAAAACGCTTTGCTATCTTCTTATAGCCTTCTCCAGCTTTGTGAGCGTCAACTATTTTCAGTTTCAGTTTTCTAGACAACTGCTTAGAAGAACCCATGGTTCTGATTGTTGGGGCAAGGTCAGATGAGTCTGGGCATTTAAAACCTTTGAGATTGACATCACCTGGTCTTCTCAGACAATGATTGAGAACAATCCATGACACTGGCAGGTCTCAGCTTTGCAAAGGGGGAAGTGCATGCTATAAATTCTGCAGGGTCCCCAAACTTTTGCAGATGCCATTTTTTTGTTTTCTGTAATTTTAAAAGTGAAAATGATGGAAATAAAATCTAACTTTTTTTGACATATTATAAGAATAGTAGAAAAAATATGTAGCGCTAATATAAACACTTAAAGGATAAATAAGTGAAAAAACGTGGGTAAATGGAATTATACGACAGTGACGTGTGAATAAGTGTCCATCAATTGATAATTAAAACACCAAAAACATAATTCCATCAGCAAAAGACATTTAACCACATCAACTGTCATGGAGGGGACATTCTGCACGGCTAAACAGGAGTAGATGGAATACTCTTATCAGATACTGTGGATCTGCTTGTCAGCGACAACAGATCATAAACGCATGGAAGGACTCCACTCGAATCTGCTCAGCTGAACAAGATATACATAAAAGTGATCACTGAAAGCATAAAAAGATAAAAGCAATATGGGGAGCAGGTGTACCAAGCCCTTATGCTTATGCTTTGATGGACACTTATTTACACGTCACTGTGGTATAATTCCATTTACCCACGGTTTTTCACTTATTTATCCTTTAAGTGTTTATATTAGCGCTACATATTTTTTCTACTATTCATCCAATTTTTGTCACATTGTTTATGTAGCTGCTCACTTTCTTGTTCCAAGATTAGCGCAGTTTTTCTCTTTTTCATATTATAAGAATGTCTAATCTGTAATTTGATGTCTTTTGGAGATTTTTCCATCTTTCCTTGGCTTCGTTATGCACATTAATACAATTTTTTACCTGGGGTGCCAAACTTTCGATCCCCACTGTAATTGACTCTTTTGATGCTTTTTTGGTAACTAGTGACATTATTACAGTGATCAGTGCTAAAAATGTGCACTGTAACTGTACTAATGACACTGGCAGGGAAGAGGATTACATCAGGGGCGATCAAAGGGTTAAGTGTGTCCCTAGGAGGTGCTTGCTAACTGTGTGGGGGATGAACTGACTGGATGAAGACAGAGATCGGTGTTCCTGCTTAGCAGAAACACTGATCTCTATCTTCTTCCTTGTCAGAACGGTGATCTGTTTTGTTTATATAGCCAGATCGCCGTTCTGCCTCTCTGGGGAGTGATCGCGGGTGGCTGGCAGACATCAAGTCTGCCAGACCTGGTGATTGGCTTCCCCTCTGTCCAATCAGTGCGTGCATGCTCCCCTAGTGTCTATTCCAAAAAATGATGTACAGGTACGCGTTTCGTGCAATAGAGCTGCCCTGTTGCAGTATATCTACGGTACGTGGTCTTTAAGTGGTTAAAGTGTTACTAAACCCAGGACCCTGCATTCATTATATCTGGTCTCCCACAGTACACACAACATGGAAATGCTGTTATTTTAGTAAATAGCAATTGCTAAATACCATTTCTCATCAGCAATTAGAGCATTAGAGAAGTCATTTAAAACCAAATTCTAGACCAGTGGCTAAATACACCGCTTTTACTGTAAAAATCCACAGATGAAATGCATGTATGCAAACTGCCCTACATGCCAAAATGTGTGATTCTTTTTAGTTAGTCTTGAAATCCAGACACCCCTACAAGACAGTATCACCATGCAAATGACCTCATGTTCTCCCTGCATCCAATTCGCACACCAAGCAGGAGATTGTGACCGGCTCTCTATGGAGCCAGTAAACATATCTCCGCAGCGGCTCTGGTTTGCATAGGAGCCCTGTGCATCTTTTGGTCTGTTTCAAGTCCGAATTCAGCCCAAAATTTGTGCTGAAATCGGACCTGAAGCGATGAACGGGGATGCACCTGACCCCTGCTGTGAGCCGCTGCGTGCTCATATGTGTCCTGTTGTGCACGGGATTACTGGAAGCTAAGAAAAAGAAAGCTCTAAATTTGATTGACTATGATGGCATAGGTTCCTTTAAGCTAGTACATTGTTGGTTCACTTACCTTTTCCTTCAATTTCCCTTCTAAATGTTTGTTTTCTTTGTCTGAATTTCTCACTTCCTGTTTCTCCTCAGTAAACTTGACACCATCATCCGAGCGGTGGAAAGTCATTTAGAACAGCTTACGGAGGAGGAACAGGAAGTGAGAAATTCAGACAAAGGAAACAAAGAAAAAAAACATTTAGAAGGGAAATCGAAGGAAAAGGTAAGTGAACCAACAATGCACTAGCTTAAAGGAACCTATTTAGAAAATAAAAAACAAACCTTTACAACCCCTTTAAGGATTAGCATACAAGTTAACCTCCCTGGTGGTATGATTATTTCAGAAAAAAGGTGCTGAAAGCGGTACCATTATTTGCAAGGAAATTTGGCGTTTTATACTGTAGGCTTGTAATTTTTAGGAATAACTCACTTAAATCTGACCAAACAAGAGTCTAGTAGGCATCCCGGGTATGACATTTTTTTAAAAACAAAATTATAAATTATAATATAATAAATAATTATAAATAATTATAACAAATAATAATATAATTATAATAAAAATTATTCAATAATGTAATCAACTCAAAATCACTGAAATTTGCTCAGTTGCAGAATTGTTGCTGTCATTACTTTTATTTTTTTATGACGAATTTCCCCACAAATCTCTATCGCACAATTCTGCAAGTGATTATAATTTATTATCGCTGTTTTCTAGCTGCTCTGAAACCATTTTTGACATAAAGGGACACTTTTGGTTGCTATGGACAATCTACAGTTTGCAGGCAGAAAGAACAGTTTTTATTATATAAAAGTACATGTAGGACACTGGGCAGACCACTAGGGACAAGGGGTGTGTGTATTGTTTACATACAGTACTGTAATCTATAAGATTACAGTATACTGTATGTAATGTGTTTGTTTACTTTTTTTAATTTGGCGCCGTTCTCCGCTCCCGTGCGTCGTAACGTCGCAGGGAACGGAGATCGGCGGCACAGGAGAACACTGTGTGAATCGAGCGAGGTCCCGCTCGCTCACACAGCGCGGTGGCATCGCTGGATCCAGGGACAAGGTAAGTAACTTTGTCTGTGGCTGCAGCAAGGCGAGCCCGAGTCTGACTCGGGGTTACCGCTTTTGGTATAAAAATCTCACCCCGAGTCAGACTCGGGAATACCGCTAGGAGGGTTAAAGTGATGACTTTTCTAATAAATTACTCGCAGAAAGCATACTGTAGATCTATGTAGATCTTAGAATAATAGAAAGTCAATCACAATCCTTGGAGAGAAAAGCAAACCAGGACCTTATTGTCTAGTGCAGTGTTTCTCAACTCCAGTCCTCGAGGCGCCCCAACAGGGCATGTTTTCAGGATTTCCCTCAGATGAAATGGCTGTGATAATTACCAAGGCAGTGAAACTGAACAAATCACCTTTGCAAAAAAATGGAAAGCCTGAAAACATGACCTGTTGGGGCGCCTTGAGGACTGGAGTTGAGAAACACTGGTCTAGTGTGATGTTGTGCTGATATAGAGCATGTAGAAGTATAGAGGAAAAAAGTTCCTCATCTGGTAATGTGAACAGGTGTTTATTATTATTTTAAGAATAGAGAAGATACTTAAAGGGTTTTTGGGGGTATTAAAAGACTATACAACATGTTTTGTGGTATGAAAAAAAAAATTCTCATGTTTGCTTGTTCTCCACATGTTTGAGCATTTTTTTTCTCCAGGTACCCCACACTCCAAAGACAATTTAGCCTTAGTGTGTGTGTGTCAAAATTGGTAATGCACTATTACATTCCCCAAGCCCAAGTAAATGGTAAGAGTTGCAGAAAGAACCAGTGACCTAACTCATAAATTAATTTGGCAAGAGAATTTAATGGAAAAAATTGTCCAAGCTTATCAGACATGGTGCCTAGAGAGCTGGCGTGGGGTGTAACTTGCGCAATCATGTTATTCCCTCAGCTAATATGCAAATTAGGTACTGCCGATGATTCTGAAACATGCGCTGGAAGCGCGCAAGCTTTTTTCCCCGGGCAAACTTGCTCCTTCTAAAAGCAGGGGCAAGTTAGCAACAGATGGCCACATGTCAGCTGCAGGAGCGCGCAACTTCAGCAGCACCTAGACAGACGAGCTGAACAAGCAGAGCACCCACATTTTCGGGACCTCACATCTGTGCACCAACATGCCAGGGGCAGCTATGGTTCTTGATATTCTATTGACTGAGCCGACTCGTAGGAGGGCACGGGAGAGGATTTTTGGGGGTATTAAAAGACTATACAACATGTTTTGTGGTATGAAAAAAAAAATTCTCATGTATGCTTGTTCTCCACATGTTTGAGCATTTTTTTTCTCCAGGTACCCCACACTCCAAAGACAATTTAGCCTTAGTGTGTGTGTGTCAAAATTGGTAATGCACTATTACATTCCCCAAGCCCAAGTAAATGGTAAGAGTTGCAGAAAGAACCAGTGACCTAACTCATAAATTAATTTGGTAAGAGAATTTAATGGAAAAAAATGTCCAAGCTTATCAGACATGGTGCCTAGAGAGCTGGCTAATAGAATCAGAGTGTCAGATAAAACTTAATGAACATATGAATACATACTTTTGTTTAAAAGAAAAATAATAAAACCAAGAATGTGTATATGCGTTGCTTATTTGCTATATCCAATTGTTTACATGTGGTGTAAAAATAGTGAGTAAAACTGTATTTGGCTTGATACCCATAGTTTGGAAATCATGATATATTATTATTATTATTTAGGTACTTATATAGCGCTGTCAATTTACGCAGTGCTTTATATATACAATGTACATTCACATCAGTCCCTACCCTCAAAGAGCTTACAATCTAAGGTCCCTAACTCACATTCTTATACTAGGGTCAATTTAGGCGGAAGCCAATTAACCTACCTGCAAGTCTTTGGAGTGTGGAAGGAAACCGGAGCACCCAGAGGAAACTCACGCAGGCACAGGGAGAACATGCAAACTCCAGGCAGGTAGCGTCGTGGTCGGGATTCGAACCAGTAACCCTTTTAACTGCTAGGCGAGAGTGCTACTCACTACACCACTGTGCTACCCATGATTTAGATATAATTCTACATGAAAAGTTATCAGTAAGTGAAGATTTTGTTTTGTAAAAGAGATCGACAATATAGGTCATTATGTTATATATCTCTATGACATATTATATCTGACGCGTGTATATTCACTATGATTAGGTCATGACTAAATAACAAAATGTGGTTGAATGCACTCATTTGGCGCCGTCCTTCCCGCATGGTGTTCGATGATAACGGGGATGCACCTCCCGCCTCAGGCTGCGTCCACTTGACGTTGTGAGAAATCTATGGGGGCCCTGTAGAAAAAGAAAAAAAAAACACTTCACTGTCCATGAAGGCTGACTGTCTACTGCAGGCTCCGCCATTTGACAGTTCTTTTATAGGTAAGGGTGTGGCGACTTCACCTGGTGGCACTGCCCCTATTGTGACGTCTTGTACCGGTGCATGCTGGGTTGGTGATGTCGCAAGGGGGCGGGAGTGTGAGCTCTGCTTGTTTAAATCAACTTGTGGATTAGAAACTCTACAAAATGTCCCAAGTATACAGCAATATTAGTTTTAAACCGAGCTTCTGGCAGATATAAATGACATTAATGCTAATTCCTTCTCTCGCTCTCTCTCTCTCTCTCTCTGTACTATACATAGTATGTACTGTGTATATGTATATATATATATATATATATATATATATATATATATATATATATCCAAAACATATATTAATCAACTCACGGGTCTTGCAGAGGAGATAGATCATATAAACAGCAGCATTTTTAATGTCCACATTTGAATGAAGCTCAGTCCATCTTTCTCAAGACTTTTCTTTGTAGTTGAGCACCTGGGCATTTACCTCAAACATAGAGTGCGATGGCTACCCTCAGGATTGTTTTCTTATATATAGATATTTGTGCAACTCTGTATTTATTATTATATAATTTCATATAATTTTTTTATGCAAGTAGTATAAGTACATACATCAGACCCCAGACTAGGAGTTGGGGAAGCATTACAAAGAGCCAGTCAGTTGTACTGCAGTGCATGGTGCATTCTGATAGGAGGAAATAGCAGAGAGATAAAGTCAGCAGAGGTTCACCTAATTTACTATGCGGGTTTATGGGTAAATACCCTTGCAAAGTGAAAATTCCCTTGCAAAGAGAACAGCCTATTTGTGGAAAACAAGTGTATAAGTTCTGCAACCTTCACACATAAAAGCTCCGCCCGGTGCTCAGACCTTGAGGCTCCAACGTACCAGAATAAGGAAAGGGATGGTCGGCACTCAGAATGACATCCAAAATAGTATTCCATTATTAAATACATGTACAGAGCGTTTTGGATGTTAGTCCTTAGTCATGGCATGACATGGCATGTCTTTAGAAAATCATCCTCATGGTATCACTTTTCAGAGGTTCTTATCTTTATTTACTTCTGCAGTAGATTACGTTAATATCAACTAACATCTAAACATTATTGAATAGACATAGAGGGCCAGATCCACATACATGTAGAACGGCGCAGCGTATCAGAGATACACTACGCCGCCGTACCTTATCTGGCGCATTTTCGAATCCTCAGCGATTTTGCGCCGTAAGTTACAGGGGCGTAGTGTATTTCTGGCGGCTGATTTGAAATTGGGCGGGTTGGGGGGCGGGTTTCATTTAAATGAAGCGCGTCCCCGCACCGAATGTACTGCGCATGCATCGTCCTGAAATTTCCCGCCGTGCATTGCGCTAAATGACGTCGCCAGGACGTCATTTTTTTAACTTAGCCGTGAGTTACGTCGATCCCTATTCACGGACGACTTACGCAAAAAAAAATAATTCAAATTTCGACGCGGGAACGACGGCCATATTTAACATGGCAATTCTATGTATACGCCGCAAAATACCAGCTTTAACTATACGCCGGAAAAAGCCGACTACAGACGTCGTTAGAAAATGCGACGGCCGTGCGTACATTCGTGGATCGTCGTAAATCGCTAATTTGCATACCCGACACCGAAAACGCCACCCAGCGGACGCCAAAGTATTGCATCTTAGATCCGAAGGCGTACGAAGACGTACACCTGTCGGATCTAACCCAGAAGCCGTCGCATCTTGTTTTGAGGATTCAAAACAAAGATATGACGCGGGAATTTTGAAATTACGTGGCGTATCAATAGATACGCTGGCGTAATTTCTTTGTTAATCTGGCCCAGAGTTTCCAGGTCCTTTGTCTGCTTTGTAAAAAGCAAAGGAAGATAAAAGAAGCATTTGCTATATACGGTAATGCAATCTTGACATGTGGTTTTGTTAATGTCCAAACTTCATATAGCATCCTTTTCCTACAATGTTCTTATGGCTGAAAGATAGATTCGGGATGCCAGATCAGGATCCCCAGAAGACAGCATTCTGAATCCTGGCAATGGGCACCTATGGGACATCTTAAAGAAGCAGCAGATTTCATTTGCCCCAGTAACATGGAAGTAATTGTCTTTTGGAATTGTAACATTTCGTACCATTCCAACCTCGTCATGCACAATCTGTTTGACCATCTATACAAGCATACTAATGAGTCACGTCTATTCAATCCTTATCAATCTTTTCCTCTTCTGGAGAAAAAACTTTTTGGCATGTGAGGAATATGTTTTAACAACCAGAAATTGCTAAGGATATAGCATATTGAAAAATAATTCTAACGACTTGCAGCCAATCTTATTTTGGACACGCTTGCAAATTCCTAACATTGTTTGTGTTTTTGTCTCCTTTTTTTTTTGTTGAAAATCAGCTCTTTTGTAAACTCCAAACACATATTTAATTGTCAACTTGTATTTCTGTTTTGTATTTGTTTTTGATTGCCTCTTTAATTCTGCAAAATATAATAGTTTTGCAATCTACAAAGTCATTGTAAAAAGAGATTTGTGAGCTGTTTATTGTGTCCTAGTCTTAATATTTAGATCATCTGGAACAAAAGTTCATCATGTGTGTTTAGTATTGTTATTTATTGTTTCATAAAGCAGTATCGTATTGGTCGTGTTCAATGTTGGATGAAGCATACAGAAATTAATAAAATACTTGTTTTAGTTATTATAAAGGTCACATTCCTCTCTTCTTTATGGGGGATTATTTAATATTTAGTTTGTAATCTTTTGTTTATGTAAAGGGTATGATGCTTAGCTGTTCTTTTTTTTTTTTTGATTTATGCCAAAGGTGAGGGCAGTACTGACATAGGATAAATATACATAGAGGCAAAGTAAATTATTCACACATGTGTAAAGGCGCAATGGATAGATTCTTGTTTAGGGGACACTTAGGGGACACAGATTTTAGAGAAGCTACAGAGACCTTCACAAAACCTTAGCTCTTTAATAGTGTTTAGTATGCATACCACACTTACACAATTTTTAGTGCTGACAGCTAAATATGTATGTGTGTCTGCACATCTGTGTGTATGTGTGGCCCAAACATAGTCGCCCAGATTCAAGAAGCACTTGCGCGGGAGCAAGTGTGATTTGCGCCGCGCAAGTACTGATTTGCTCCCAGGCAAATTTGCGGCTGATTCTGTAAACCAGCTAAGCCTGAAATTCTGCCTTTTTCCCGCGCACGCAGCCTCGCTGCTCCGGCGCAATTATTGCGCAATTTTGCGTGGGGTGTAACTTGCGCAATCATGTTATTCCCTCAGCTAATATGCAAATTAGGTACTGCCGATGATTCTGAAACATGCGCGTGTGAGGCGCATCTTGCGCTGGAAGCGCGCAAGCTTTTTTCCCTGGGCAAACTTGCTCCTTCTAAAAGCAGGGGCAAGTTAGCAACAGATGGCCACATGTCAGCTGCAGGAGCGCGCAACTTCAGCAGCACCTAGACAGACGAGCTGAACAAGCAGAGCACCCACATTTTCGGGACCTCACATCTGTGCACCAACATGCCAGGGGCAGCTATGGTTCTTGATATTCTATTGACTGAGCCGACTCGTAGGAGGGCACGGGAGAGGATTTACAGAGGGCGCTACAACCTTTTTGATATGAGTGATAATGAGGTGTATCGCATGTTTCGCTTCAGCCCTGAAGTCATCCTTGAGTTGTTAACAATCCTGCAGGATGACATCAGCAGCCCGACCCATCGGGGACAGGCATTGCAGCCACTGGTGAAGGTAGTGGCAACCCTTCATTTTTTGGCAAGTGGCTCATTTCAGCGCACAGGTGGAATGGTGGCGGGGATGTCCCAATCCAGCATGAGCAGGTGTGTGCACCAAGTGATCCCTGCAATACTCAGACGCATGGGCACACAATTTATCAAACCAACCACGGCTGACCTGCGGCAGAAGGCAATCAGTGATTTTTATGAAATAGCCAGATTCCCACGCACTGTGGGTGCAATAGATTGTACCCATGTGGCACTACGCCCCCCCGGCACCTCGAGCATATCTACTGCAACAGGAAGCATTGGCATTCGATAAATGTGCAGGTGATTGTGGATGCACATGGCCTCATATGGCATGTCCGTGCCAAACACCCTGGGTCAAGCCATGACAGTTTTATTTACCGACACAGCCCCATCCCAACCGAGTTTGACCAGAACATGTATGGAGACAGCTGGCTGATTGGTGAGTGACATGGGTGTCAGGTATGACTGCCCCTCCCCATGATGCAGACATCACAAGGGGCATATGCACGACTAACATCCTCCTGTCTTTTACCTTCCAGGTGACGCAGCATATGCCCTGGGACCTCACATGATGACCCCATTTCGTAACCCTCAAACACCAGGAGAGGAAAGATTTAACGAAGCCCATGCACGTAACCGTGCGGTGGTGGAGCGCACATTTGGCATCCTTAAATCTCGATTCAGATGTCTGGATAAATCAGGGGGGACCCTGTTGTATTCACCCAACTTTGTGTGCCAAATCATCGGGGCATGTTGTATTCTCCACAATTTTGCTGAGAGAAGGGGCATGCACATTGAGCTACGCAATGACCTTACCCCCGAACCACGCAATCCCCCCCCCCCCCAATAAACACTACCGGATCTTCTGAGGGAAGAGCAATCCGGAATGGTCTTGTGGAACGTCTCTTTGCACATTAAACACACCCTGATCTTGTCACAAGTATAATGCATGTATGCACACCACTGTGGTCCCTAGCACACACACGACACATGCACCCCAAATTGGATTAGACCCAACAATACCACATGGTATTAGGGAGCAGCAACGCCGCGTCAAGGCTCCAATTATGTTGCTGTCCATTCATACACCTTTCACATGGCAGAGGGTGACACCCCTTTTCCAGCAGGAGTGCCACCCCCCCCCCATTCACACACCAGTCACACTGTAGTATACACTCCTCACCGTGTGTAGGGACTACAAATAAATATAAAAGCTCATATTCTGAGCATATAATAAAAAAAAAAAGCTCATATTCTGAGCATATAATAAAAAAAATAGCTCATATTCTGAGCATATAATAATAAAAAAATAGCTCATATTCTGAGCATATAATAATTTTTCTAATTATATTATTTATTTATTTTCTTCTTTGGGCCAAGGGTGCCCCGGCTCCGGCTCCTCAATCTCTGTGGTGCGGAGGAGGCATGGGGTGGGGATGGAGGGGGGGAGGAGCATCAACCCCTACTTCCAGACTCCTCGCAGGTGGTGGCTGCATGCCCTTCATGGCGTTGGCCAGGCGGGCGAGGATGGTGTTGGTCTGGCCCAACATCCGCATTTGGCGGGTGGTGGTGTTCCGCTGATGACGGCGGGTAACTCTCCCCTCCTCCCGCACTGCAGCGGTGTTGGCCTGCACAGCAGCGGTGTTGGCCTCCACCGCAGCTGCCATCCTGCTGACCTCAACGGTTAATAAAGCGGGGGCGTTCTGCTGAGCCACCAAGCAGGTGACTATGGCCTTGGAGTTGCCACTTAGTTCATCCAGGCTCCGTGAGACACGTTTGTCCCGGTCTGCATGCAGGGTGAGGGCATGCTGCACAGAGGTGGAGGTGGATGCCATGCTGTCCGCCATACGTTTTACATCTCCCACCATGGCCCCTATATGGCGGCTCTGCAGGGCCTGCTCCTCCAGCAGACCCTGACGGAGGCTGGAGAGTATATCCCTGGTTTTGAACAGAGCCTTCCTGGGAGGAGAGGCTCGGGCACGGACAGAGGGAGAAGGGGAGGGGTCCACAATGGAGGGGCTTGCCCTGGAGGGGGATGACGTGCTGGCCGGGGGGGTGGTGTGTTGATCAGGGATGGTGGTATCCTCCTGGAGGGAGCCAGAGTCCTCCTGGATGATGAAAAAGGACTCCTCCTCCAAAACCACTTCCTCCACCATACTTGTCCCCGGTAGGATATCCTCCTGTACCAGCATTGCCATAATGTCCATGGGGCCTGACTGGACCCCTGGCTCAGGTATGGATGGCGTGGGTCGCCCCGCAGCCGAAGACGGCCCAGCTTCATCATCCTCATCACCACCTGTGGATGACACCAAAAAAAAAAATGTTGCTGGTGCAACACACTTCTCACATGTTCACTTCTACCCCCCCCCCCATGATGCACAGCAGATATGAAACAAAAATAATAGTTCCATGTTCACTTCTACCCCCAAATATGTTCACTTCTACCCCCTCCCATGATGCACAGCAGATATGAAACAAAATAACTTACCAGTCCCCAAGTTCCCAACAGTGGAGTCGTACCCTGCAAGTCCCTCCACCTGCTCCTGCACTAGACTTTGGGCAATAATCTCCTCCTCCTGATTTAGTCGTATCTTACATCGTGGTCCACCTCCCGTGCCACCGGTATGTTTGCGGATAAGAGCCAGTTTCTCCCGGACCCTGCGCCTCATGTCATTTAGTTTTTTCTGGATGTCATCCCAGGAACGCTCTTGATTACCCAGGGCATTGATGTCCAGGGTTATGGCTTCATAGATAGCCCTCCTTTGGGCAACGGTGGTGTTTGCCCGCTGGGCACCATATAGGACTTCTTTATGGCGCTGAAGTGCAGCAATTAGGATGTCCATCTCCGCAGCCACGAAGTTGGCCTTTCTTTTTTTCGTTCCTTTGGGAGGTGCCATCTCTTCAAAATGGGCTAAATTTCCTTGCTCAGGGGGGGTTGGAAAAAGCAGGATGAAATTCAGCAAAGAACCTGCGCAAGTCTGCTCCTATTTATTTGCTCAGTGCAAGCAGCTGAGCAGGATTTGCCCTGAAAGTATGATAGGCGCAGTTTGACGCATGCGCAGACGGAAGCGCCATAACTGCGCATGCGCGCGCCCGGCGCAAACCTCTGCTGAGCCAAAAAATGCTCATTTACATAGGGGCACACCCACTTTCACTTGCGCGGCCTTGCGCCCTCAGCTTTGCCTTAAACAGGAGCAAATTAACTGAACAAACGATTCCTGAATCAGGTGGCAATTTGGCTAAATTGCCCCAGCGCAGAGAAATTAAGCTGAGCAGCTCATGTGTAAATGGGCAAATCTACCTGAATCTGGGCCAGTGTTTCTTAGTAATGGAAATATTAAACACACATACATATTTAATTAGGTTTGGTTATCGTGTTATTAATCAGCAATCATGATGTAAAATTGGTCAGAGGAAATGACCCCACAACAGTTTCTGCTGCTATTGGCCCGATTCACTAAAAGAAAAAAGTAGGATATCCTTCATTACCTACCAAATGTAAAATACAAAATAGAATACAATTTAGAATACTGATGATCTAAAATAATGTTTTGCTTACCAAACTTACCAAAATGTTGCTTACCAAAGAAGACTTATGACCTATGTCAATGCTGTATAGACATCTAGCTTAGCTTGATATGCATATATTATTACACCCAAAAATAATTAGGTAAGATATATACAGTAATAATGAACATATAATAAGGAACTTGTGTTGAAAAACAGACTAAACTTATTAAGGTGTGCATAACAATTCTACACATATTCATGAAAAGGCCTAATTTTGCTTGCGAGCCACTAAATATTGCCTGCTTTCAGTGGGAACCATCTGAATTATCACAATTTAAGCCCAGTTTAACATCTAAAACTCATTTATGAATCAGAAGTTGCTAACTTATTACAGTTATTTTGTTTATAAACAGGGTACTAAGATAAGTAGATAAGCTGAACTGATTTTTTTTTCTCTTGCAAATAGGGGATTAAGGAGGGATATAATCTACATGTACAAATACATAAGGGGTTATAGTGATCTTGGTGGTGAGTTATTCACGTTAAGGTCATCACAGAGGACAAGCGGGCACTCTTAACGACTGGAGGAAAATACATTTAATCTCCAAATACAGAAAGGCTTCTTCACAGTAAGAACTGTGAAGATGTGGAATAGACTCCCTCCAGAGGTGGTTCTGGCCAGCTCAGTAGATTGCTTTAAGAAAGGCCTGGATTCTTTGCTAAATGTACATAATATAACTGGATATTATCATTTATAGGTCAAGTTGATCCAGGGAACATTGCCTATTGGGGGATCACAAAGGATTTTTTTCCCCTGATGGAGCAAATTGGATCATGCTTTATTTTTTTTTTTATGCCTTCGTCTGGATCAACTGTGGGTATAGGATTGTATATATAGGACTATGCATGTATGTATATATATCATTTTTATTTTCTTTTATTGGTTAAACTCAATGGACTGTTTTATTTTCAGCCAGACTAACTATTTAGCTATGTAACTATAATGCAGTAGTAAATGGTGGCTATTTAGCCTGTTTGGCATGTTTATGGTTTCAGATATTAATAAATTAAAGGATCAAAAGGTGGCTAAGTAGGAATGCAATGAGGTCTTTAGAATAGTCCAACTTTTGGACTTAACAGATTTTCCAAGTTTAAAAGCAAAAGACAAGCTCCAGCACAGAAAACAGAAACTAATGAGCAGATACAATACTATGAATTCGTTGTAGATAAAATACATATTTCAATGTGTATACTTACAAAAGTCTTCATCAGCAATGTTCATTTCATTGACGAACATTTTTCATCATAGCTTTAGGATGCTGCATGTTTTCAGAGACAAAAACTAAACGAAAATACAATTATAATTAAAGGGATACTATAGTCTAATTTTTTCTAGTTAAAAATAGCAAACATGTTATACTTACCTGCTCTGTGTAATGGTTTTGTACAGAGCAGCCCAGATCCTTCTTTTCTCAAGTGCCTCTTTGCTGCTCCTGGCCCCTCCCTATTGTTGAGTGCCCCCACAGCAAGCAGCTTGCTACGGAGGGGACACAAGCCGAGCCACATCCATTCAGACAAGGAGCTGTGGCCTGCCCCACCCCCTTTTTCCCTAATTGGCTGACTGACTTTTATTGACAGCAGTGGGAGCCAATAGTGCCGCGCTGCTGTCTCAGCCAACAAGGAGGGGAGCCCCGGGCAGTCAAGACACTCCTCCAACATTTCTGGATCTAGATCGACCTCAGGTAAATATTAGGGGGGCTGAGGGGACAGCAGCACACAGAAGTCTTTTTATCTTATTGCATAGAATGCATTAAGATAAAAAACCTTCTGGCTTTACAACCAATTTACGTCAATTGACGAAAACTATGATGAAAATCAATTCCAATTTTCATTAGTCGACTAATATCTCCAGTACATTTTAGTCTACTAAAATCGAATGGGCTTAGTTATTTTGTAATGCATTATTTAAGCATTTCTCTAGAATTGGTAAACTCATTATATAATGCTGGAGTAAAAAATCGAATAACATGTTATTATGGTATTAAAGAGGAGGTAAACCCCCCCCCCCCTGAAAAACGGGGGAAAATAATAACCTGCAAGAGAAAGGTGACACTTACTTGAAATAGAAGCCCCCAAAGTCCCCCTCGTTCCCCTCCGCTGCCATGTCTCCTCGCATCTTCTTCCTGTTATCACCGCTACGGCGCTGTGATTGGCCAGAGCGACGATGACATCACTCCCACGCATGTGTGCGGGATCGTCGAAATCACGGCATTAACCCTGTTAATGCCATTGACAAAAACTGCACTTTCAGTGTGCCTGCGCCGTTGTCTACGTGCCTGTCATTTCTGCAAATGTCTCCTAAACCTTTTAGGTTGGGAGATATTATTTGCACCTACAGGTAAGCCTTAATCTAGGCTTACCTGTAGGTTAAAGTAGGTTAAAGTGAGTTAAAGGGGTTTACAACCACTTTAAAGTTTGAACATGCACTACAAACAAGATTTAGCTTTTGTGATGTATAACATCTTTACAAATAAAACCATGCCTCATAAACAAACAAAAGTGCAACATTAAATAAAAAACAATAAACTAATTGTAAACTCTATTGGCTATGATGCCAGGCTGCAATAGGGGGCAGGGAAGTAAATGAGAGTGAGAGAGTGCACAGGCTGGTCTTTGGGCAGCCAAATCCTCCGGGGCTGAAGTGGTTAAGTAATTGGATTTTAGGACTGTAATGCCCTGTACACATGATAGACATTTCTGATGGTCTAAAATCTGATGGAATTTTTCATCAGAATTCCAATCAAGCTGTCTTCCATCAGTCTTGCATACACACTGTCAGACAAAATTCCGACCGTACAAAATGCGGTGACGTAAAACACTACAACGAGCCGAGAAAAATGAAGTTCAATGCTTCCGAGCATGCGTCGACTTGATTCTGAGCATGCGTAGGAATTTTCTCTGACGGAGTTCTACACAGACGATCGGAATTTCCCATAGGATTTTATCCTATGGGCCCACACACGATAGGAATTTCTGATGAAAAAATCCCATCAGACTGTTTTCATCAAAAAATCCTATCGTGTGTACACGGCATTAGGTTTCAACCATTCTTGAGCAGACATCTGACCATCTAGGGACAGCTGTGATCACGTTGTTCTGGTTCAGTGTTGTATCAATATCTACATTGCTTTATCAGTGGTAGGTACGGTATTTACATTGTAAACACAAAGCATAGCTAATATAAACCAAAGAAAAAACAACTTTGCTTATGAGTGTAGCAGCAATCATCTCAACTAGGGATGAGCCGAACACCCCCCGTTCGGTTCGCACCAGAACCTGCGAACAGACCAAAAGTTTGTGTGAACTTTAGAACCCCATTAAAGTCTATACTCGAATGTTTGAAATCTAAAGTGCTAATTTTAAAGGCTAATATGCATGTTAGTGTCCTAAAAAGTGTTTGGGGACCCGGGTCCTGCTCCTGGGGACATGTATCAATGCAAAAAAAGTTTTAAAAACTACATTTTTTTCGGGACCAGTGATTTTAAATGACTTTTTATCCTTCAGAAATGACACTTTGTGCAAGGACAGTTCTAAGCTTGGGAAATAAGCACTGCTTTACAGGCATACTTTACACACCCCTAGGTACGAAATTTAAAAGAATATTTCACTTTTATTGTTTCACTTTAAGCATTATTAAAATCACTGCTCCTGAAAAAAATTGTTTTTTTTAAAACGTTTTTTGCATTGATACATGTCCCCTTGGGCAGGACCCAGGTCCCCAAACACTTTTTATGACAATAACTTGCATATAAGCCTTAAAAATTAGCACTTTCGATTTCTCCCATAGACTTTTCCAGGGTGTTCTGCGGCTTTTCGAATTTGCCGAACAGGCAATGTTCGACTCGAACTCGAAGCTCATCCCTAATCTCAACTAATTATTTCAGCTGGGACTGGCTCCAGAACAAAAATAGCTGTTAATCATAGAATTGTGGTATAGAACTCGTACAATATTTAACAAACTGAGGCCAGTTTTACAATAAAGTAAAAATGCCATATGTTCCATTTGAATGGTAAACACACAAAAATTCCTCCTCTTTATTACCAATTTAAACACAGCATAGAAAGGAATCCAGTGGCATCTTCAGCCACAACAATGCAGCCTACATCTGTTCATAAGTAAGAGCCGCATACGTTCTCAATTTTCTCCCCTCGTATCCAACACTGACTATGCATTCCATCACCATGGCTAACGGACACTACAACAATCATGCAGAAAGCCTTCCATAGGTCACATATCTGAACTATGAAATACAAACAATACACAGTAATATCTATTTAATTTTACCATGCCTACACATGAAAACATCAACTTCAATATCCACAGTAGAAAAAGAAATAATAATATGCATAATAAATGATTTGCATTTTTGTTATATATATAAATCTGTTGTATATCAGGGATTGTTTGAAAGTACATGAAATGCTAAAGGATTGTCCTAATATAAATTGTTCACAGGTCAGCTAAATTCCTTTTCTTTTAGCATATTCTTAAGGTCATTAACCTAACTAGAAACAGGCAACAAAGTTATGCAGCCAATATCACTTAACAAGTATAAAACAGGAGGAAAAAACATGATTTACTGTGGTTCAATACCTTTTTTTAATATAAAATACCAGCCAAGTAATCACTTGGTAGAGATCACAGGCTGTAAATTCCGAGACTATTTTTGCTTGTCTCACATCCCAAACTAGAAAATGCTGGAAAGAAGGATAAATAAAGGGGGAGGACGGTACAATAATGATTAAAAATGATTATATAAATATATATAATGTCTTCTTGTAGCAACTTTAAAAAAA
This sequence comes from Rana temporaria, assembly GCF_905171775.1. Taxonomy (NCBI): domain Eukaryota; kingdom Metazoa; phylum Chordata; class Amphibia; order Anura; family Ranidae; genus Rana; species Rana temporaria. Next base: position 552,175,163 of record NC_053489.1, read on the forward strand.
AAATTGTTCATGTTGAACATTATGCCCCTCTTCCTTTTATGGGATATTTAATTTAAAGTTAATGTAGTATACTTTACGTGGAATGTGGTATTTGCAGTTAAACAATGGCATAGATGTCATGGAAAATGTATGCAAACTGGGATAGATTAACTGAAATTTCCATCTTTATATTAACTTTTTTTTTAATGACTCAATTTTTGCATTTGTACACTACAGCATTGCTTCAGATAGAGCAAAGCTGTATTCGTTATGTACAGTGTCTCACAAAAGTGAGTACACCCCTCACATTTTTGTAAATATCTGTAAAATAATGTATTTTGTAGAGATAACATTTTTGATAATGTTATATCTTATCACATCCTATCATAAGCGACAACACTGAAGAAATTACACTTTGCTACAATGTAAAATAGTGAGTGTATAGCTTGTATAACAGTGTAAATTTTCTGCCCCCTCAAAATAACTCAACACACAGCCATTAATGTCTAAACCGCTGGCAACAAAAGTTAGTACACCCCTAAGTGAAAATGTCCAAATTGGACCCAAAGTGTCAATATTTTGTGTGGCCACCATTATTTTCCAGCACTGCCTTAACCCCCTTGGGCATGGAGTTCACCAGAGCTTCACAGGTTGCCACTGGAGTTCTCTTCCACCCTTCCATGAAGACATCACAGAGCTGGTGGATGTTAGAGACCTTGCGCTCCTCCACCTTCCGTTGGAGGATGCCCTACAGATGCTCAATAGGGTTTAGGTCTGGAGACGTGCTTGGTCAGTTAATCACCTTTAGTCTCAACTTCTTTAACAAGGCAGTGGTCGTCTTGGAGGTGTGATTGGGGTTGTTATTTTGTTGGAATACTGCCCTGCGGCCCATTCTCCAAAGAGAGGGGATCATGCTCTGCTTTAGTATGTCACAGTACATGTTGGCATTCATGTTTCCTTCAATGAACTGTAGCTCCCCAGTGCTGGCAGCACTCATGCAGCCCCAGACCATGACACTCCCATCTCCATGCTTGACTGTAGGCAAAAAACACTTGTATTTGAACTCCTCACCTGGTTGCCGCCACACACGCTTGACACCATCTAAACCAAATAAGTTTATCTTGGTCTCATCAGACCACAGGACATGGTTCCAGTAATCCATGTCCTTAGTCTGCTTGTCTTCAGCAAACTGTTTGCAGGCTTTCTTGTGCATCATCTTTTGAAGAGGCTTCCTTCTGGGATGACAGCCATACAGACCAATTTGATGCAGTGTGCAACATATGGTCTGAGCACTGACAGGCTGACCCCCCACCCCTTCAACCTCTGCAGCAATGTTGGCAGCACTCATATGTCTATTTCCCCTAGAAAACCTCTAGATATGATGGCAAGCACATGCACTCAACTCCTTTGGTCGACCATGATGAGGCATTTTCTGAGTGGAACCTGTCCTGTTAAATCGCTGTATGGTCTTGGCCACCATGCTGCAGCTCAGTTTCAGGGTCTTGGCAATCTTCTTATAGCCTAGGCAATCTTTATGTAGAGTGACAATTATTTTTTTCAGTTCTTTGCCATGAGGTGCCATGTTGAACTTCCAGTGACCACCAGGTCGTACAAAAAAGCAGGCTGCATAGATTAGAGGGGGCAGGAGGGAGAAATGTGGGAGTGCTTAAGTTTTGCTAGGCTTTAACAAAGCACTAACTGATATGTGATATATTTGATATATGATATCATATTTTCTTCACTGCTTGACTCCTCACCCAAAGGAAGGGTAAGTATGTGGTTCATTGGCACATGCTGGCTCAGGTTGTTTCTTTTATACCCTTAGAACTTATGCACACAGAACGTTTTTTTCAACTGCCTCTAAATGCCCCTCCATTTCAGCCCATGTGTCCATGCACATATAAACATTCAGAGATGTTTGGAGGCATAAGCGTTTAGGGGCAGTAGGAAAAAACTATGGCCTGTGCGGTAGTGTGAACCGACACTTAACCACTTGACACCCGCTCGCCGTCAAATGAAGGCGGGCTGAATGCTCTATTGTTCTGACAGGACGTCATATGACGTCCTGTCATTTAAAGCCTCTAGGGCCGCAATGGCCACCGGGCACCCACGATTGCCCGGTAACTGAGCAGGGACGTGGAGCTCTATGTGTAAACACGGAGCTCCACGTCCTGTCAGGGAGAGAGGAGACGGATCTGTGTCTCTTGTACATAGGGACACAGATCGGTCACCTCCCCCAGTCACCCCCCTACAGTTAGAACACACCCAGGATACACATTTAACCCCTTCCCCGCCCCCTAGTGGTTAACCCCTTCCAAGCCAATCACATTTATACAGTAATCAATGCATATTTATAGCACTGTTCACTGTATAAATGTGAATGGTCCCAAAAATGTGTCAAAAGTGTCCGATGTGTCCGCTATAATGTCGTAGTCCCGAAAAAAAATGCAGATCGCCGCCATTACTAGTAAAAAAAATAATAATTATGTCCCCTATTTTGTAGGTAATATAACTTTTGGGCAAACCAGGTTATTGCGATTTTTTTTTTTACCAAAAATATGTAGAATAATACATATCGGCCTAAACTGAGAAAAAAAATATATTTTCTAAAAAAATTGGATATTTATTATAGCAAAAAGTAAAAAATATTGTGTTTTTTTTTTCAAAATTGACGCTCTATTTTTGTTTATAGCCCAAAAAATAAAAACCGCACAGGCGATCAAATACCAAAAAAAGAAAGCTCTATTTGTGGGGAAAAAAAGGACATCAATTTAGTTTGGGAGCCACGTCGCACGACCGCGCATTTGTCAGTTAAAGCGACGCAGTGCCGGAAGCTAAAATTTCGTCTGGGCAGGAAGGGGGTGTATGTGCACAAGGCAAGTGGTTAAAGGATATGTAAAGGCTTGTATTAAATACAAAACATGTCATTCTTACCTCCTCTGTGCAGTTGGTTTTGCACAGAGTGGCCCCGATCTTCCTCTTCTGGGGTCCCTCAGCGGTGCTCCTGGCTCCTCCTCTTCTTGAGTGCCCCATTGGAGAGCTGCTCTCCCTCTAGGCACTCATGTGGGCTTGCTCCTTTGTCCTGCTGCTGCATCCATTGACACAGACAACGGGACTCTGCCCTGCCCCCAGCTTTCACGTCATTGGATTTGAATGACAGCAGTGGGAGCCAAGGGTATGCTGCTATCAATCTATACATTCATGACCCAAGACACCGGTGTGCTCGTCCCCATCGCTGGAAAGACCAGGTTCAGGTAATTAAAAGAGGGGCTCTGGGGGGCTGCTGCATCACAGGAGGGTTTACAACCACTTTATAGCGAAACTCTAGGATGGAAAAAAAACTTGTAGTTGGCACTGCAAGTATTAAAGGCTTGTAAACTTGGCGGTAATCATGAGGCTGTATTATTCACTTGCATTCCCCACTCTGTCAGGCTTTAGTGCTCTCCATACCTGATGCTCTGGGTTGTGGACAGTTCCTCTGGGTAAACATGTAACAATGGGGCTATTAGTCTTGCAATGTTTGTTAAAATGTAAGTGTGCAACTGGGAATCGCCATAAGAAAGAGGCTTCAGGGAACCAGTCGCATAAATGGAGGGAGCCTGCCATAGTGATAAATAAAGTAAGCCTTTTCCTTTTTTCTCTACTCCTTTTTTTTCTTGTGCCCAGAATTGGCTTATTGAGAGATTGAATTTGCCCATTGGCAGGAACATTTTGCACCAGGGAACACAAGGAAAGTCACAGTGAACTACTGACTAAATTAATTTTGCCTGTTAAGATGAGTCGGAAGCAGATATCCACCAATCAGTGGATGGACACAAAAGGTTGCACTCCCTTTCCTCTCCATGTAACTGTTACAGAAATCACAAAATAAGTTAAATATTATGCAACATTTTTCTAAAACAGACCTAATTTAGTTCAGCACCAACCCCCTCCTTTCTAATTGTATTATTAAAAATATGTAGAGATATTTTTTTGATGTGCTTGATGAGATATGTTTGAATCAGATTAATTTGGTCAAGTGTGGAAAATTGGAGTTCTTCCCGAAAAGTATCCCATCCCATCACAAATTTTTCAGCAAATATAAAAGATACTACTATACTATTTAATTTCACTACACTATCTCTTTCTCTACCATCTCTGGGCTTGTCTACATATGTTCACTTCAAATGGGTTTAGCATTCCTGTACAAACCTATGAGAATGCAAAACTCTGCAGTAGAGCATGCTTGTTAGGCCCCGTACACACGGCCGAGGAACTCGACGTGCCAAACACGTCGAGTTCCTCGGTGAGTTCAGGGATGAAGCCGCCGAGGAGCTCGGCGGGCCGCCTCCCCCCATAGAACAACGAGAAAATAGAGAACATGTTCTCTATTTTCTCGACGAGTTCCTCGGCGGCTCCATCGGGCCAAAAGTGTACAGACGACAGAGTTTCTCGGCAGAATCCGGGTTTGACCGAGTTTCTCGGTGAATTCTGCCGAGAAACTCTGTCGTGTGTACGAGGCCTTATACGCACTATGGAACCTAAGGGGTTGCATTGTGTAAAAACGCTGTTTGATCCTGTATGCACAGATCCTCCTCTTCTTGCATTGTCCCCATAACATGTCCAGATAAGACAGAGTTACTGAAGTCAGGCTGCACATGCTCAGTTTGGCGTGCAGTGCTACAGAGATTTGTTTTCTTGGGATAGTGCATGTGATCAGCACAGGGCCTATCAGCACTGTCCAGATAGGTGGTATCCTGCATCCTGATAGGACATGCAGTGCAGTATGGAAACTCCTCCCACAAGCTTTGACCAGGCACTGATAGAATCCTCCTACAAACTATAAACAGGCACTGATAGTCACAAGACTGCTATAGACTGCAGATGAGAAAAGGTATTTAGCAGTTTATGATTACTAAAATTACTGTATTTCCATGTACTGTGGGAGACCAGATATAGTGAATGCAGGTTCTGGGTCTAATAACACTTTAAAGCAGGTCAAACTGGTGTCACTGCTGCATATAAACACATAGTTATACTATTAAGGTGATAACTGCATTGTTTTTATTGACATCTGGTATGGATTATGTAAAATTATCCCTCTGCATTTATGTTGTTTCTGCAGAATCCCATATTATGGCGATTGCTCAGTCTGAATATGGTGGTCGCATTGTTTAAATACCGTGTAGTTTAAACCAATATACATCACTGTCCTGATTACTATGTCTGCCCATCGCCCATTGTGGTATTTCCAAAACTCTGTTTGATGTGGTGTGTATTAAGAGTTTCTATGTATCTATATTTGTGAGGCTTGTTGATCACTGATAAGTATATTAATCTATTTCATTATTATGCATATATTTTTCTTGTTATACTGCCCCCACAGTGGGTTCACCATTTAAGATAACTCTCCATCCATTAAATCACTTTCCAAACCTGTGAGTAATGATCTGATGCACCCTGTTGTTAAATGTGTATTCTGTTACATTCATCGGTGCTATAAAGCGCCTTTTCTCTGATAATAATTATGCAGTCTTGAGAGAGTTACTAGTGTAAGGGTTTTGGCATGATTTGTGTTGATATTTTACTAATAGAAATATTTTTTGTAATAAAAATGGGTTTTAAAGTTATACTGTGTTGTAATGTCTATGGTGGTACCATGAAATTCTGCTTTTGTCTCCAATAATTACCCCCTGCCTAATTGGTAAATTTACAGTCAATGTTTCAATTCAGTGGCAACTTTGTCACAACATTTCAGTTAAAGTGGTTGCAAACCCAGTGAAGTGACTGACCTCATGTAATACACAGAAGTGAAACAAATCCTCCTACACAACTTGTACCTGTTTATTTGCAGCCATTTGTCCTGCACATCCATGCAAAGCTCAGAGATTAAAAGGATCATTCATAGACACACAAACAGGGGGTGGGGAGCCACAGTTACACACTGTACAAGAGCTCTGAGAGCTAGTTGGAAGGAAGGAACACGCCCTCCTTTCACACAGCACACAGGAACAGAGCTGAGGCTGCCAATCACAAACTGTGTGCTGGAGATCCCTCCCCTGTCACCTTTTTAGCTCTTGGTGTCAAGAAAATTTGTCAGAAGTGACTCATGCTGATTCATACAGGAGAAGGAGGACATTGGAGAGAAAGGGCACTTACAACAGGTGTGCTGCAGTACTTGCTTGATCACTCTATTTAATAAGACAGCCAATGGCAATACAGAGAGATGAATTTTGCCATGGGATACTGAAAGCTTATATGTTTTTTTAATTAACATAATAAACATGTTATACTTACTGTATCGCCTGTGCAAGGGCATTGAGAGACAGAGAAGACAAGTGCTGCTGTAGACAGGCACAGCGCTGGATAGAAAGATGAGTCAAGTAAGTATTTAAGGAGGAGCTGATCATGGAAAGGTTTTTTAGTTTAAAGTGGTTGGCCTCAGATGATACACAGAAGTGAAACAAATCCTCCTACATAAGTGTTACCTGTTTATCTGCCGTATTCTCTTCTCTACATCGCTTCAAAGGGACTGAGTTTAAAATAAAATCCTTCTTCATCTGTCATTATCACAGAGGAGGGGTGGAGAGCTGCAGTTAGAGCTCTTGTAAAATGTGTGAGAGCTGATTGGAGAGAAGGGACACACCCCCTTCACACAAGACACCGGAATGAAGGAAGGATACAAAGCTGTATTGTGAGTAGATGAGCTGTGTGCTGAGCTCTCCTCCCCAGTCACAAATGTATCTCATGTGTCAGGAAAACTTCCTAGAAGTGACACATGCTGATAACAGAGGAACGAAGCACCACAGAGAAATAACACTTAGAGCTTTGGAGAGAGACAAGTAATCACTACAGATATATGTGCTTTGTTCAGATTTCATGACTGAGGTTTAGAACGCATTAACCTGCTGGGGATCGCCCTGCGCAAATATACTGCTACAGGGTGGTCGTTCGTTAATGCACAAGCCAATCAGCAGGTCCGAGCCAATGATTTATGGCTGGTAGCCGCTGATCGGCAGAGCGAATGAAAGAAGTGAGTCTTGATAGCGGTGATGTGCCCATTGCAGTCCCAAAATTAGTTGCTGATCGCCGCCATTACTTGTGTAGCGCCTGGCTATTTTCAGAGCCAGTGCTATTGTAAATTTAGAGGGAGTTCAGAGATGTAGTTGGCTCTGAACCTGTTATTTGGTTAAATTTTGGGCCTGTTTTAGTTTGCCTGTACTGTTTGTGCATACTTTTGTTGTCTGGGGTATACTTTTGTTGTCTGGGGTACTGAGTTCCACCCCAGGCCGACAGGTGGCAGCAGTGGGGTCAAACGTAGTTGGATATCTCTTCCCAGCAGCCAATCAGGAGTGTTTATCGCCTTGCTGTGTATGCTGGGAAGGGGTATTTAAGCTGGGCAGTCATCCCACCACCCCCGTCTGTGACCCTCCTGGCCAGGGTGTGTGCGACTGTGCGTGTGTGTGTCGCAGTGTTCCTGGCTCTGGGGACCACGTTGGCCCAAAGCGCATTCATCCAGATTGTGGATCCAGTGAGTCGACTGGGTCCCTAATTTGCCAGATGGTCCTGGGCTGTCCGTCCAATTGGAGGAAGCCGCCTGACGAGGAGCCTGTCCGGGGGATACCTAGCACGAGGCTAGTGTTTCAGGAGAGGCCTGTCCATTCATCAGAGGACACTTGGGTGCTGGACGCAGGTCACCTATCAGTTGCTGATTTAACCAAAGCTGTGTGAAGGAGAACCGGGTGCTAAATCCAGTCAAGAGGGATTTTGGACCCCAATTGTCTCCAATCTTCAGGAGGGTCTGTGGCAGAGACTTAATCCTATCCATCCGAGTGACACTCTGGCTGCCAGGCTGGTGAGAGAGGCCTGTCCAGATGCACTATACCCACTCCGGCTGGAGTGGCGAAGTAAAGTTGTCGTGGGAAGCAGGACTGTTTTCCATATGCAGTTACACCTGAATCTGCTGTCTTCTATTTTGCTATCCCTTCACCTTTCTACTGTTTTTACCCGTTTTTACCCGGCTGGGTAATAAAAGCACAGAAAAGACACCTGTGGACATTGACTTTACTGCAGCTCTCATCAAGTACCCTAGATGGCGGGGATATAGAGGTAACATGCCACCCAAATCAAACCAGCAGCTCCTTCGGGGGATAGTGCTACACTAGTATAAAGAAAAAAATAGACAAAAATTCCAGTAAATATACCATAGTTTGTAGGCACTATAACTTTCATGCAAACCAATCAATATACCCTTATTGAGATATTTTTATTATCAAAGACATGTAGCCATGTATCAAAATACAATTTGGCCAAAATTTGTGAAGACATTTTTTTTACTTGATATGTTTTATAGCAGAAAGTAACAAATATAGTTTTTTTTTCAAAATGTTTGGTCTTTTTTTTCATTTATATCGAAAAAAAAAAAACCTTGTGGTGAGCAAATACCACCAAAAGAAAGCTGTGTTTGTGTGAAAAAATACATTTGGGTACAGTATTGCATGACTACCCAATTACTAGTTAAAATAGCACAGTGTCAAATAGCAAAAAATTACCGGGTCACGAAGTGGGTAAAATCTTCTGGAGCTCAAGTGGTTAGGGTAAAAAACATCATGTTTTTAAAACCACTTTACCTTTTTCCAAATAACTTTTTTTGTCTTTCTGTAGTCCAGCTTTAGGGCTGGATTCCTTATTTGTAGGGCATCATATGTGCAATGCACGTATGGCACATTAACCACTATAAATATGTAAAAATAAACTAGAGTGTGTAGCAAGTCTTCCATAAGAATTGGCAGGTGAATTGATAATAAATGGGGCCTTTCCTAATGGGCAATGTCAAATCTGATTTTTCGTAAATCGTAAAACATATTCTTGTAAAAAATAAAATAAAAATCTTAAAACATTGGTAAACAATCTTAAAGTGTGTATCAAAGTCCTCCAAGCCATATACTGTATATATTCCATATATTCAGTGACATGCCCCTGCTCTGGAGTGTCCCTTTAAAATGCCCACTCACCTGACTCTATTGACCCATTATATCGATAAGAAGGTCTAGCCCAGGGTCAGACGTTGTATCTGACACCCCCTTCTCCCGCTCTTGAAGCTGGGCTTTCTGTTTGAGTTAATATATAAGTATTAGATCCCATGTTTTGTATAGATCCTTCCCTTCTTTTTCTCAACTTAGGATTATTTTTTCCCATTATACTCCTTGTTAACTATTTACACTCACAGATATCCTTGACTTCTTACTCCTGACAAGTGGTCATGAGCCACGAAACGCGTAGAGTTCTACAATGTCAAGACAGTTGGATCTATACTTATTACATCATTCATGCATAATTATGCAATATTATGACATATATTTATATTATGCAAGACGCATTTCACCATGGCAAGACAGTTTGATCTATACAGCCTATATTCTTTATGTATTATTATGTAATTGTTAAGATGTAACTTTTTTATACTATATCATAGAAAAAGATTTTTCCCAGTCATGTGCTGATTTTTATACTGTCAATACAGCCTGATTTTTTTTTTTGAATTTCAATAATTTTTATTGAAGAATTTTCCAAAAGAAAACAAACATCATGTAGAAAGATACAACATATCAGTATCATTAACAGAAAAAGAACCTTCCAATTCTTGAGGTGAACATCGCATAGACCATTAGCCAATGACATAGGTGAGTAAAATATGCCAGCATCAGCCAACCACAAGCACGACAAGTCTATCCACCCTAGAACAGACAGCCACCCTAAAAGAAGTCTGAGGAGACTCCCCAACGGGTCAGGCGCAGCGCTTCCCATCCCCAGAGCGGCCCCAACGGGAACACACTGCCTCTCGGGAAATGTGAAGACCACGCTTCCATCCTAGACCAACAGCTGGACACCATTAGGTGGACGGGTGATGACGGCACTTGCATTAAATGCAGAACCGAGAGATGTTCTACTTAGCTACGGTAAATGAAAGAAAAACAAAAAGAAAAAAAAAAGTTACAAGGAAAACACCAAGGGAGGTGGCAGAAAGAGGAAGGAAAGGAAAGTGTAGAAAAGGGATGAAAAGAAGCGTGTCTGCTCAATCAAGAAATGGCACGAGTAGTCAAGTCTCCGGGCTGCACTCCCGGTATGAGAGAAATGTTACAAAAGGAGGCCCATGCCTCCCAAATGGCCAGAAATCTCTCAGATTTATCATGGAGTTTAGCAACTATCTGTTCCTGCATCATGATCTACAGCCTGATTTTTACAACCTTCCGTATATATTGCCTATTTAGTTGTTCATATGAATATTGTCATGGACATGCAATAATGTCTGGCAGCTTACCTTCTCCTCCATGTCTCCATTAGAGGCCTGACTCTCTTTCTGGCTGCCTTTTATCATCTCTCCTCCCTGTATGGCTCCACCCCAGGCCATCCCAGGAAGTCTATATTAACTAGTGCACTGCAGGTCTGCTTTGCTGTTCAACTTTGTTTGTTAGCTTGTGTTCCTGTCTGCCGTGTGCTACTTTTACCTTTCTGTGTACCGATTTTGGCTCGTCTCTGACTACTCCTGTTTGCCTGTGACCCTGACCTTTGGCCTGTCCCTTGGTTACCCTCATCTGCCTGTTGCCCTGACCTCAGCTTACCCATCACTATCTCTTGTGTCCTCAGTGGCTGCTTCCCCTCTCTCCCTATGGAACGTGACCTGGGGGACTCCAGGGGCCGCTATCTGGGTTCAGTTGCAGCGAAGGCCATCCTCACAACTAGAGGCTCTAGTGAACACCTGCTGGACCTTAGACTCTGGGGAATCTTGGGCTCACGTTTCCTGTCCATCCGCAGCAGTCAGCTATTGGGTTCACTACCTTGCGGTGCACACCTGTCTCCAACTGGCCACAGGTGACCTGACAAATATTATCATGTACCTGTATAATATGAATTTATTATATTTATGTGATACAGACCCCCCCTTTTTTTTGTTTTGTTTTGACATTATTATTAAATCTATTGCAAACCATAAAGTGCTTTCAAACAGTCCAGTAGCACTGCTCAGCGCCACAGAAAAAATCTCAATACAGTTTTAACCAAAACTAAAGTATAACTATAAATGCAGAAACTCCTGCATTCACATTAGCAGCTGCTGAAAAATAAGCATAAATGTAAATAAAACAACTCTAAAACGACATTAAAAAGGTCCCAGTTGAAGTCAGAAGTGACGAAACACATCAGTGTGTGCCTGTGACATTTGGTCACAGGCAGCTGGAACACCAGGAAGAAGACATACTGACTGTTATAAACAGACGTCTCTCTCTGGCATACGACCAGCAATCGGGTGGCTATGCTAATTATGCACTTTTATTGCTCCTTGATAATTTAACAGCTAGTACGTATAACTTGTAAGGGGTTTTTGGCTATAATAAACAATTGATAAACAGGATTACACTATGTGGATATTCCATTTTTTCATATTATCATATTATATTGGAGCCTCGTGACGAGGTGGTGAAAGATTATGACAAAAGGCGTATAAGACCCCTATATCTGGTGCACTCCCGAAGGGGAGATCTTCCTCACGTGGTGGCAATCTTGGTGTATGGCGCATGAGTGATATCAACTAGGCTAACGACAGTACGAATCGCACCACTCGGGAAAAACTTTGTTTATCGCTTCATTCTCTTATATATATAGAAAATATATGAAAGCTTTTCACAACCGGACTGATTGATAAGAGCACTGCTATAACATTCTAAGGACATTTTAATGTGTGGGACTTTTTTTAATGTTGTTTTAGTGTTGTTTTATTTACATTTTTATTAAAAGGGTTGTAAAGGTACAATTTTTTTTTACTAAATAGCTTCCTTTACCTCAGTGCAGTCCTCCTTCACTTACCTCATCCTTCGATTTTGCTTTTAAATGTCCTTATTTCTTCTGAGAAATCCTCACTTCCTGTTCTTTTGTCTGTAACTCCACACAGTAATGCAAGCCTTTCTCCCTGGTGTGGAGTGTCGTGCTCGCCCCCTCTCTTGGACTACAGGAGCACGACACTCCACACCAGGGAGAATGCCTTGCATTACTGTGTGTAGTTACAGACAGAAGAACAGGAAGTGAGGATTTCTCAGAAGAAATAAGAACATTTCAAAGCAAAATCGAAGGATGAGGTAAGTGAAGGAGGACTGCACTAAGGTAAAGGAAGCTATTTAGGAAAATAAATTGTACCTTTACAACCCCTTTAAATCGCATCATGTATTTTCAATTGTGGAATTTTTTACTTTGATTCCCAAATACATTTTCAATATTATGCATTTTTACAACATTTATCTTTAAGTGACATTCCTCATACAAAGTCCCATGACCGTTGCTTTCCTTCGTTCACACGCTTTTTGTACATACTCTCCACTGTTGTGGATTTGTTATGTCGCCTCCTTAAATCCACCAGCAGCTTTCCTACTCTCTTTGGCCACCCCAGCGCTCAAAGATCTCTACATTCAACTACTATCATACTCAGTGATGCTCAGTATGCAAGACAAAGACCAAACAGGAAGAATCTCCTCCTTCAACTATCTTTAAAATAAGAATTTAATAAACAATATATACAATTGCATGAAGAAGTGCCTGTCCAGCACCTGGAATGACCTTCATGTATGTGTTTAGAAAAGGCTGATGCTCCGCTAAAATTCATGGCAACTTATTACCTTTCAAGTAGGTACAACATTTTTCATATGTTTAAAAATCACCATCATACAGTATTGTTTTGTTCATATTTTGCAGGACTTTTTTTTTTTTTTTTTACATTTTGTAGTATGAGAGCATTTCATCCAACACTTTTGCCTTAACCCCCATGATGAAGGTTAATATGGAGATACATGGACCATAAAACAATAGCTGCGCCAATTTCAACATAGCTTGAGTTAAAGAATGATTCACTAGCTGCTCGTGGCAGGTCTTTTCACCTTAGAGAGTTGAAATGGTAATTTCCAAGGTTATATGAAATAGTTTCTCTGTACTACACAAATCTCTCCAGTTCTTTTCCCAGGAAACTACAGATAAAACACCAACATGACTTCTTTAAATATATCTTAGCCCTTTTGTGTCTAAAAGACATTTTAAGAATGTTATATTTTGTGTCTCACAAAGAAAAGTGCATTCGTTTTTCACAGGCAAACCTGTATTTTGGCTTCCGTACTAGTAAAAAATGAATACTGATAGAACAATGGAATAAAAAAAATCACAATCTATTGAATGTGTTTTCATTTATATTGATCCTTAAAGTAAATCTATCACTTTGCTCACTGTGGGTAAAATAATAGGTTCACTTAATACTGTAATAATATAATATGTGATACTTAAAGAAGTGTTCCACCCCCCACCAAAAAAAAAAAATCAGCAGCTACAAATACTGTAGCTGCTGACTTTTAATATTACGACACTTACCTGTCCAGGGTTCCCACCATGTCAACACCCCAGCTGATTTTCGGATCGGCTGTCGGGTACTGCCACCGCAATTCCTAGTAAGGAAAACTGTCTGTGAAGCTTCACATCCAGGACCCTACTGTGCATGCGGGAAGTGCACTACCCTTACTAATAGGCCCAAGAACAGAGGAAGGAGAAGGGGGCTGAACTTCCGAGGGACAGTGCCGTGGCGCCATCTCTGGAAGTGGAAAATGGGACCTGTCAAAAACAGGTACTTGTTCCCCCCTGAAAGGTGCAAAATGTGGCACTGGAAGGGGGGAGGAGACAGATAAGCGGAAGTTCCACTTTTGAGTGGAACTCCGCTTTAAGCCAACTGTACAAAGATCAAAATTCAGCTGGTTCAGCAGGGACTGGCCGAATGTTAATCCATGTATAGGCAGGAAGGTTGTACCGAAGTCTTCCCATCAACTTCTGTACACCACTCTGTTGTATTTTTCCTTTATCGATCAGAGCTGTGAGCTATAGCCTGCAATGCTGATCAGTGTATTCTGATGTCAGGGAAGTGAAATTATTGCAATATTGACGTCTATACTATACTTACGGTACATCTCTACATTACTGATAAGCTTGGGGTTTCGGGCACGGTAAACCAAACCTGTTGATACTTCACAAACCCGGGTAACCAATGCAGAAGTTCACTGCCATAGAAACAAACTGTTATTATTGTTTTTCCTGCCCTCTAAACTTAGCTCAGGTGTCTTAGAATGGGCAGTAATGGAGACTTTCTTATGTGCTGGCCTCCTCACTGTAAAAATGCCTTTTTGCAGTCTCTCAATAAGCCTTTACTTCAGTAATAGGCTAGATGTATTTATTTTTAATTATATATTTGTACTTTCTGTTGCTGCAATTTCGTTTTTTACACAGCCTACCCCTGAGTCTATATGCTTCAGTGCCAAGAGGCTGCATTTGTACTTTCATTTGTAAATAAACAGTCTGTATGACTTAACAGAACAAGACACAAAAATATACAATGGAACCTCGGATTTGCGAGTAGCGTGGTTTACGGGCATTTCGCAATACAAGCTATTTAAAATGAATAATCCTGACTCGATTTGCGAGCGTTTTCTCGCAAGAAGAGCAGGATTCAAGCCACTGGAGTGTGCAGTACTGCATTTGGCCAGAGGTGTGGGGCCGCTGGTGACACTCGGAGACACCCGGAGATGCTCAGAGACACTCTGAGACACTCTGTTCCAGAGTGTCTACAAGCATCTCTGAGTGTCTCAGAGTGTCTCTGGTGCCCCCGCACCTCTGGCCACATGCGGTACTGCATACACCGACGCCCCCGCACCTCTGGCCATATACAGTACTTCATACACCAGCAGTCACTGTGGAACAAATTAGCTGAGTTTCCATTGATTCCTATGGGGAAACTGGCTTTTATATACGAGTGCTTTCGATTACAAGTATGCTTCTGGAACGGATTATGCTCGTAATCCAAGGTACTACTGTATAACTATTTGTAAAGCTTTCAGGAAATAATAAGTTATTCAGTAGCTGCCTAAATACACTTTGCCTTACACAGCTAGCTGCATAAACAGACACATTGTTTTTGTTCTTTTCTTTGCCACAACCAAAAAGCTGGTTCTGCCGCAAGCAATGAATTGTTTAAGAAAGGTCAGCAAGTGGATTCTCATCAACGTAGGAAAATAAACTGTAAGTGCAGAGATGAAATGACTGCAAACATATGATAGAGAACCAATAGTCATATAATAATACCAGTCCATTAGTCCTTAACCACTTGCTTACTGGGCACATAAACCCCCTTCGTGCCCAGGCGAAATTTCAGCTTCCGGCACTGCGTCACTTTAACTGACATTTGCGCGGTCGTGCGACGTGGCTCCCAAACAAAATTGACGTCCTTTTTCCCCCACAAATAGAGCTTTATTTTGTTGGTATTTGATCACCTCTGCGGTTTTTATTTTTTTGCGCTATAAACAAAAATAGAGCGACAATTTAAAAAAAAAATATATTTTTTACTTGTTGCTATAATAAATATCCCAATTTTTTTTAAAAAAAAACTATTTTTTTTTTAGTTAAGGCCGATACGGATTTTTTCGACGTATTTTTGTAAAGAAAAAAATCGCAATAGTTATAGCGCCTACAAAATGGGGAACAGAATTATTATTTTTTTTTATTATTTTTTATTCTAGTAATGGCGGCGATCTACGATTTTTAATGGGACTGCGATATTGGACACTTTTGACACAAATTTGGGACCATTCACATTTATACAGTGATCAGTGCTATAAAAATGCACTAATTACTGTATAAATGTGACTGGCAGTGAATGGGTTAACACTAGGGGGTGAGGAAGGGGTTAAATGTGTATCCTGGGTGTGTTCTAACTGTGTGGGGGGAGGGGGTGACTGGGGGAGGTGACCGATGCTGTGTCCCTATGTACAAGGGACACAGATCGGTCTCCTCTCCTCTGACAGCACGTGGAGCTCTGTGTTTACACACAGAGCTCCATGTCCCTGCTGTGTTACCAATGATCACGTGTACTCGGCGGACATCGCGGCCGCCAGGTACACGCATCGGCTCTTCAGCGATGCGCCGGGACAGTGTTTACCCGCTGCGTGCCCCCCAGAGGCCCGCGCGGGTAATGCACTTTAAATGACGTCCAAAGATGTCCACTTGGCACTTGAGAGCCGCGCTGTTGACGTCTTTTGTCTATAGCGCGGGTCTCAAGTGGTTAAAGGATCAGTTCTTAAAATTAATGGCGGCAGCTATTCTTAGGCCCTGTACACACGAGAGGATATCCGTTGGAAACGGTCCGCCGGACCGTTTCCAGCGGACATTTCTGCTCCCGATTTTGACCTGATGGGCTATACCCACCATCAGATAAAAATCCCAGCGGAAAACATACGCGGTGATGTGGCCGCGCTGTCGCCGCGACGATGACGCGGCGACGTGCGCAACCCTGGAAGGTAAATACTTCCACGCATGCGTCGAATCACTTCGACGCATGCGAGGGATGGGGATTGCTTGGACTTATCCGGTGAGTCTGTACAGACGACCGGATCAGTCCGACGGACAGGTTTCCAGCGGATAGATTTCTTAGCATGCTAAGAAATTTTTATCCGCTTGAAAACCGTCGGCTGGAGAAATGTCCGCCGAAAAATGTCCGCAAGTCCCGCACACACGACCGGATTTGTCTGCTGGAACTGATCCGCGGATAAATCCCAACGGACAGATCCGGTCGTGTGTACGAGGCCTAAGAGAAAGCCAGCTCTGTAAACAGATAAGGAGGAGGGTAAAATACAGGAAGCGCCACCTCAGTGTAGTATGAAAGCAAATTTTTAATCATAAAGTATATATAACACTCACAAGATGGTAAAAAATATCAAGCTCATCTGTGTGATGAAGGTGGTAACTCTCCAGGCCTCCTAGACCGTCGTCCAGGCATTAGGGAGATGGTAGGGGATTCGTTGAGGCAGTCCTGTGGCCACCAGGAAGTTGGCCGTAACCAGCTTGGAACTCAAGGAAGGGACATCATCGGAAATGATCGGAAACCACAAAGAGACCATTCTAGATAGTCAGAATAGACAGGCTACATGCTAGGAGCTCAGCTCCTTCTACAAGCTTTGTATTCGCATTAAATTCTTCATCATTGTTAGGCAAGGGAGTAATGTCTACTTTGGCAATCAGAAATGACTCTGCCTGAATGCAATAATTACAACAAGTAAGCTCGATAGAAGATCTTCAGGTTTGGCATCCACTTTAAAAACTAGAGTTCTATTTGGTTTGAGGGGAATAGCTTTGTTATTGATGCAGAGCTATAGCAAGATCATAACATCAGTACATACATATACTGTATTGTCAAAAGTATCGGGGCACCTGCCATTACACATATATAAACTTTAATGACATCCCAGTCTTGGTCCCTAGGGTTCAATATTGAGTTGGCCCACCCTTTGCAGCTATAACAGCTTCAACTCTTCTGGGAAGGCTGTCCAAAATGTTTAGGAGTGTGTCTTTGGGAATGTTTGACCATTCCTCCAGAAGCGCATTTGTGAGGTCAGGCACTGATGTTGGACAAGAAGGCCTGGCTTGCAGTCTCCGTTCTAATTCATCCAATAGGTGTTCTATCGAGTTGAGGTCAGGACTCATCCATGTCTTTTTAGACCTTGCTTTGGGCACTGGTGCACAGCTATGTTGAAACAGGAAGGGGCCATCCCCAAACTGTTTCCACAAAGTTGGGAGCAGGAAATTGTCTAAAAAGTACTTGGTATGCTGATGCCTTAAGAGTTCCTTCCATCACTGGAACTAAGGGGCCAAGTCCAACCCCTGAAAAACAACCCCACAACATAATTCCCCCTCCGCCAAATGATTTGGACCAGTGCACAAAGCAAGGTCCATAAAGACATTGATGAGTGAGTTTGGGGTGGAGGAACTTTTTGTGTTTTCTTCTTTGCGCGCCAACGCATGCCAACGCATACGTGCATGAACTGTTAAAGATACTTTGGCCTATCCCCGACGATGTCATTTACGAAGAAACGCGTGTAGGAACGGCCGGATTTTGCGTGGAACGTCATCACGCTCACGAGGAGATGCACACACACACGGAGACCAGCTGACAGGACTGGATCGGATCAAAACGCCACTTTCTGTCTATCCTATTCACGTAGAGCGGCGCATCTTTATACTGGCGTAGCACATCTCATATGCGCTACGCTGACGTAAATCAGTGAGGCAAGAACAGTATTCACAAAGCACTCGGCTCCCAACATTGCGCCGGCGTAATTTTATATTGAGGTTTGGCCTGGCCCGCCAAACCACGTTAGTTAGTCATATTACTCAAAGACTGCCTATTTAGTTGTTGCATATCGTTGATATTCATTCTCATACTCGTTGATCGAGTAATCAGTTCTATTACACTGTGAGAATTGTTACCAGTGTGAACTTGGTGAGACTTGGTAATGAGGTACCTCAGTATCGATACTTTATTGGGGGAATCCCCTTGCTGCGTGCTTACACAGGTCTGCATAGCTATTATAAATTGAAGTGTATTTGTTTGTTATTTTTTTGTTTCTAACTCTTGCTCTGCAAGCTGTCTTTTATTGTTTTACCTGTGTTTCTTTTGCTTTATTCTTTCAAGTAAATGGTTAGAATGGTTAAGATGGAACTTGTGTACAGTCTTTCTGTCATCCTGTGGGATCCACACAACTCAAGGTAACACTTAATTTACATAATTTACTGTGGTGTGTTGGGATATTGTGCCCTCCAACAAACTATTGGGGTCCTCAACTCCCACTATACCAGGTGTGCCAAGGGAGGGTTTTGAGCCAATTTCAGGGGTTGGCAACCAGAGCGAAGACCTAAAACAAACCAGCAGCTTTTTTTGGGGGTAGTGCTAAAATAATAAATGAAAGCAATTGAAAAATGCCAAAAAATCTAAACATTAAAAAAGCTGTTGTTTTACCTATCAATCTCCTGTTAAGCAGAGAAGACGACACTATATTAAACTATCTACATGCTAGCACCTATCTACGAGGGTGCTACACTAATGTACATATTTATGCAATACAATCTGGGCACTACTTTTAAGAAAATAAAGTCCTAGGTCTAAACATCACATGTCTTTATGCAAAAAATCTAAAATAGATTCCTTGGAAGATTAAGCCACTAGCCGAGGCAGTGACCTCAGAGAGTAGAGGTGATTATAGCTACAAGGCATTCGCTGCACATAGTTCTCTGATGTAAAACAGTTTTGTGATTTGTAAAGCAGATCAGTGAAGAGGTTTGTCTTATTGAAGTCATCAAATACAATTTGTTAATCTAGTATTGAAATGGAAAAAAAAAGCATTGTAGAATGAATCAATAAAAATCTATGTCAAGTTCGGGGTTTTGTAGCTCATTGGTAGTGCAAACTGGTGAAATTACTCCACACCAGAAGTGTATTTTCAGGGCTTATTCTGCCAAATTTTATTAAACTAAAAGAAAACTTCACAAATGACTATTTTCCCATGCAGGGGGTTCTCACCATCAATGCAACAAACATAGAATTTAGCCTCCCCGCTCTTTATCAGCACCACATGATGTACCTCTGTCAGCTTGGCTTTCCTGCAGCTTCCCAGCTACTCTGTCTCTCATAGACTGTCTCTCTCTCTCTCTCTTAAGGCCCATACACACGGTCGGACTTTCGGCCAACAAACTTCAAAATCAACAAGTTTTCAAATTTGTCCGATCGTGTGTACGCTCCATCGGACCAACTTTTTCGGGTTTCATCGGACAAAAAGTTCGGTCTGCAAACGGACAAACTTTTCGACAACAAAAGTCCGATGGTGCCTAGTCCGACCGTGTGTACAGCAAGCCATCGGACTTTTGTACAAAGTGCAAATACGCATGCTCAGAACCAATGTTAAAATCAACCAACAATAGCAGAAGTTAACCAAAGGGTGGTGGTAAAGAGCAGAAAAACCATGTGATGTTGGAAAGGTTTTACAAAAGTTTGCAGAAAAGTCAGAGCGTGTGTATGCTATGGGTGTGACCGGACAACTCACTTCGGACCAAAATCCAAGGGAAAGTTTGTCGGATGTCTGACCATGTGTACGAGGCTTAAGGCTCCGGTCTTTGTGTGTCCTGACTTGGATAGTACAGGGCAGACGTGCACCTCTCACTGCTTCACACACTGACCCCCTCAGGAGGGTGGGGCACTGAGCTCAAACTCTGGCATTCAAGATTAATGCTGCACATACCTTCATCCTGTGCCTCCTTCCTACAAAATCTGGCCTATTAAATAGTGGCATGGGCTCGCCCTTGCCACACATCCAAATGCAGATGATTTAATGGCAGTCAAAAAGACAATAAAAAGACTTAAAGTCATTGTAAAGCTACGTTTTGTTTTTTTTAAATAACAAACATATCAAACTTATTTCCAATGTGCAGTTTGTTTTGCAGAGTGGCCCCGATCCTTGACTTCTGGGGTCCCTCGGCGGCTCCCGCGACTCTTCCCCGCATCGTATAACCCCCTAGGCGAAGCGCTCTCCCGGGGGGTTACCTTGCGGGTGCGCACCCGAGTCCAGCATTCGACATCCATAGATGCTGAATGTAGAACTGGGCCCTGTCCCCTGGTGCCCGCATCATTGTATTTGATTGACAGAAGCGGGAGCCAAGAGCTGCGCTGCTATCAATCTATCCAATCAAGAGCCTAGAACCCCGGGTAGAGGAAGAGCATGTCTCTGCCTTGGGAAATTCCAGGGCTCAGGTAAGTAAAACGGGGGCTGGGGGCCGGTCACTAGAATCTGCCTTAAAAAGATAACTTCATCTTTTGTAACATGTTATATGTTACACCCACCTTTGCGACAGCAAGTGGGAGATCTTCGCCTCGCACTTGCTGTCACAATTTAAAAAACTTGGCCATGCGGGACTCTGCCTTCCCCGCTGCGTCATTCATTAACAGAGTTGTCAGCTGTCAGCTTGTAGTTCTCAATGAACTACCAGGTTGCTGTACTCTAGGTAGTTCATTTATGCTTCCTCTCAGCTTTTAACTGCCTGCTTCTATGAGGTTACACAGACAGTCTGCAAGAGCCCTGCATTGCACCTGAGATCTGTCTGCTGATCGCCGGTGCAATGCTTTGCAGGCTCCTAGTAAAAAAAAGAATAATACATAAACATTTTATCACCTGCAAAAATATGTCCATGTTTTTCTTTTTTTTACAAAGGTGAGGGCAGCTAGGCTGTACACAGCTTGAGCTCAAATTGTTATAGTTTCTATGTTCAGAGGATTGTTTACTTCTGTGTGTCCCTAGATAGTGTTTCTAGCACATAGAGAAAGAAGAGACAATATTATTGAGCCATGAATCTGTATTTCTCTCTGGCAAATAACAAAGAAGTTTATTGCCAGTAATGGATACTGGTAAAGGATATAAATATTTGATGTGATCTTGGAAAACGTCTCTCTCTGCTCTCCCTGGCTTTGCTTGGCAAGGAGGTTGCTTCCAATGCCTGTTTTTTAGGGGGGTCTTTGCTAAATCTGGGCCTAGGAATTGTATGCTGCCTTGCTGGGGGGCACATCCAAAAATAATGGAAAAGGAAGGTAGAATATCTTAGGAAGAGGCTTCCACGTTGAATAGTGTCCTGGAAATCTAAGTACAAGCTAGTACCAGTGAACATTGCAAGAAATTCTCATTGCTTATTTTAGAAGGTGTTTGTCCTAACTGGTTGCTTTTAATTACACATCGATGATCTCAGCTTGAAGGGCCACAAACTGTATTGGCTGTTACTAGAGAGCTGGAGATATTTGTATCGTCTTTTTCTGAGTATTCTGTGCCCCAACCCTTTCTCCTGCAGTTTATTGGGCTAATTAAACCCTTAAAATTTTCTAAAGTGATAGACATTGAATTCCCTCAAACAAAAAGTGAAATATTTTATCTTGAGAGTTGAGATGCTAGCCCACCAAGCCACCTAAAAGTCCACCTCAACAGTCCAGGAATAAGCTGGTGTTATGCCCATACACCATGTAATTACCAGAGCAGCCACAAGGAGTGATGAACTTCCCTAGTGGGTGTACCAGACTGAAGCCCTCAGACACAACTGGGCAGATGGCAGCTAAATGGCAATAGAACCAGAATGGTCAAACACAGTCAACAGGCAATATCAGAATTGGGGACAGACAAACGTTCAAATAAGCTGGTGAAAAAAGGTAGCAAAAAACAAGCTGTTGTCTGTAAATGGAGAAACAGGAACATAGGAAATAATATGGACTGGGGCTAGGAAATTAACCTAATGATCAAGCAACAGGTGTTGGTCTGAACACAGCTAAATAGTAGCTTAAAATGACAGGCTAAGTGGGGACTTACTGTATACTGTAGATGCTATAAATCAGCAGGTGAGTTCCAGCAATGTCTCAGTTCTACAAAAAAGCATTCTGTAAAAAAGAACGACTGACCAAATTCTAAAAGAACCACAAGTAGCAGATCTGCTTTACAGATTAGGGCCCGGATTCTTAAAGCACTTACTCCGACGTATCTTTCTATACGCCGCGTAAGTGCACAGATGCACCGTCGTATCTATGCGCCTGATTCTCAATGCTAGATACGCCTGAAATGTGGCTTCCTCCGACCGACGTAAGTTTCCTACGCCGTCGGAGCCTGGGCGCATATTTACGATGGCCGCAAGGGGCGCTTCCATTGATTTACGCGTTGAATATGCAAATGACCGAGATACGGCGATTCACGAACGTACTTGCGCCCGTTGTAGTAGTATACGCCGTTTACGTAAGGCGTACGTCAGGCGTAAAGTTATTCCACCTATAGGAGGCGCATCCCATGCAAAGGTATGGACGACGGAACAGCCGTCGTATTTTACGTTGTTTACGTAAGTCGTACGTGAATGGGGCTGGGCGTAGGTTGCGTTAACGTCGTAGGCATTAAGCCGTCGTATCTTAGGGAGTAAATTTGACGTGATTCTGAGCATGCGTGCGCATGCACCGTTTGTTCGGCCCATCATTTGCATGGGGTCAAGCTTAATTTTAATGGATCATGCCCACTTCCTTCCTACTTTGAATTAGGCGGGCTTACGCCGGACAATTTACATTACGCCGGCGCAACGTTGGGCGAGAGTGCTTTGTGAATACTGTTCTTGCCTCTCAATGTTACGTCGGCGTAGCGCCTATGAGATGCGCTACGCCTGCACAAATATACGCCGCTCTACGTGAATCCGGGCCTGGGTCTTTTTAAAAGGATCAGGAGGCCAACATCTTTTAAAAAGAACAGAAAGGGCAGAAACCAGAGCTTTGATAGTTGTAAAAGCAAAACGCTGTTCCAAACTCAGCTATTTTATCACCCTATACAGCTTCACTCACAACCACTTGGTAACCCTTGTGCACACAAGCCCTGCAGTGACTTGCTGATGTCTTGTTAATCAATGTCCCTCCTGGCAAATTACAGCTGCTTGGTAAGCTCCTTTCTCTGTGGCCCGCTCACTGCAGCAGTTGCCATCAGTCCAGCCTCAATTTCATGTTGCCCTTTAATGATTCACTTTCCCTTGGGCTCTGCACACAGCTAAAGCCAATACAAATCCTACCCTCCCTGTTGTCAATGACTACGGCGCCTGTACCTAAAGGCTTTATTACTCCGGCACTGTCCATCAATCACAGGGAGGGGTAACAAGCTGCTAAAAGGGGCTACAGGCCAGGCTACACTACATAAATTAACCCATGTACCCCAACCCACACTGTCACCACACACCTCTCTTCCTTCCTATTTATTTTATAGTCCTCACTACAAACAGATCAGTGGGTTATCCAGACCAAGAGCCTTGGACCATACCAGATCAAGTGCCACACTTGTTCTTTATGCCAACATGTTACACAGTACTGTGCATGCACAGCCTCTTTTTCAACTTTCCAAATAAAAAACCCATCTATTTCCAAGACCTTAGTGCTAAGGACAATAGGTTGCGCATATACAGAAGCACACAACATGCCAACTAGTTTAGAGGCAGCAGCACTGCCCGGCCTCAAGTTGCCTGTAGCATTTGCAGGAGATCACCCACTGATTTGAGTATTGTAGCAGGGTCTCTAAATTGCATTTGGAGGGCAAGTGGCACAGCTGAGGTGAGTATGTTTAAAAAGAAACTATTTCTTTAAAAGCCTTATAGGCTATTCCTTACAATAAGACAGCAGAAAAGTTCTATTCAGAATGAATATTAAAAAGTGAGTGAGGTGAAAAACATTTTTTTTGTGTCCTGCATACATATGTGCAAAATGCTCTGTAATATGCTCGATAAGAGGAAACTATTACAAGGTCTTAATTAAAAGTAATTTCCCTGAAAACAAATGAAAAAAAAAACACTTTCCCCTGAAGGAAACTTGTGTTTAACATTTTAAATTGCTTAAGTAAGCATGTTACAATAATCCCTGAGGTCTTTTATCTCTTCACAGCATATCAGTGTGTGGGACACGTTTCCATGTGCAGGCTCTGAGGCAAAAGTTCACAGTTGCTTACACCAATGTGTGGAAGCATAACATAATACAAGCTGTAGATTAAAAATCTGTTTAAAAAAAAAACATTTTTTTTTATGTAGCACTACCCCCGAAGGAGCTGCTGGTTTGTTTTGGGTGGCATGTTACTTCTATTCCTTCGCCGTCTAGGGTATCTGATGAGAGTTGAGAAAAACTTCAATGTCCACACTTTAGGAGTCTTTTTCTGTGCTTTATTACCCAACGGGGTAAAAGAATAAAAGTAGTAGTTGAAGAGGTGGAAAGGGTAATAGGTAGTAGGTTCAGGTGTAAAACTTTGTTTGGAAACACTCCTGCTTCCAGCAATGTAGCTTTTGTCGCCACTCTAGCCAGAGTGGGTACTGTGCACCTGGATAGGCCTCTTTCACTTGCCTAGCAGCCGGGGTGTCACACGGAAACTTTAGCAAAGTCTCTATCACAGACCTTTCCAAAGGGTGGAGATGTATTCGGTCCAGAATCCTTCTCAACACAGGATTAAGCACCTGAATCTCTCTTAAATAAACTTTTTGTGAATTCAGAACTGACAGGCGACCATCGCTCAGCCTTTCAGTAATGGTGCGTCCTTCAATGAAGTTCAAGGCCTCTCCTGAGATACCAGCCTCGTGCTCGGTGCTCTCCAAGACAGGTTCTTCATCGAGTGGCTTCCTCCCTCAGGACGGACAGCACAGGACCACTCGGCGAACGTAGACCCAGTCTGAATACCAGGCCTACACAGTAGATCACAACCCCAGACCAACGTGGTCCCGGGGGGCCAGGAACACTTCAACACGCACCCCCAGCCATGAGGGGCACACATGGGGTGGTGGGACGACAGCCAGGATCGGCAATGACAGCGACGACCCCGAACTAATGACATCTGCCCCTTAAGTACTCTCCCCCAGCATGCACAGCAAGGCGATCAACCCCCACTGATTGGCTGCTGAGGAAAAACACCCAATACATCCTGACTTGACTGCTGCCACCCTTGGCCTGGGGTGGTACCAACACCCCAGACAACAATAGTGGTCACTCACAGTACAGCCATGGCTGGAACAGAGGCCCGAATTTGGTAAAACAATACAGTCAGAGGTAGTTAAATCTCTGACTACCCTCTAAATTTAAGGCAGCGACAGCTATGAAAGTACCAGGCCACTACATTTAAATTACAGGTTCGATAATAGATGTTAATTGAGAGCTACATGCAAAACTTCTAATATTCATTATGCCTCATGCACACTGTTAAAAAAATGCTGCTTTTACATATGTTTGGTGCTTTTTTTTTCAGCCTGTAAAAGCATCTTTATGTTAGCCTGTGTGTCCATGCACACATAGGCATTTCTGGGCATATTAGAAGAGGAACATTTATAGGCTCAAAAAAAAACATCTCTAGCGCGTTCAGGAGTGGAGTTTTTTTAGCATATAAACACACGACATGCCTAAATGCGTGTAAACCCATGTAAATGATAAATTCTAGGCGTGTTTAGGAGCTTTGTCAATAAGTTGTGAACAGGGAACTTCAATTCACACCGCACAATTGTGAACCCGGCCTTAAAGTAAGGGGATTACCTGTTTAGATGGCTGCCCCCAAAACAAAAAGATTTGCCCTAACTTTTTAATTTAGTGACAACACCATCACTTTCTGTCTTAAGCCCCTTACACACGGGCCGCATGTAGGGAGACATCGGCCGGTTAAAAAAAATCATCTGACATTCGGCCCCTGTGTATGCCACCCTGTCCGATAAAGCCGTCCAGCTTCTATTGGATGAGCATGCTGGAAAACCAGAAGCCGACCGACTCCTGATGTGGGCTCTCAGCCAATGGCAGAGAGCGCAGATCAAAGTGTTCTGGTGGTGGGGCCATCCTCAGCTCAGCAGGGGAGATTGCTGCTGTACTAATGTGGTTCGTTTAGCAGCTCCAACTGGAGCTGACAGTTTTTTTTTTTCGTTCGACCCACTAAGATAAAACAGCGTGAAACTACGGAGTGGAACAGAGAAAGCTGTACAAACAGCAGCGGACAGTCCATAAGGGGCGCCGGAAACCTAATCTCCATGCGATGCCCCCTAATCTTCATGGGGGGCGCTGGATACATAGATTTCTATGAGTTTTTTTCCTTTTAAGCCTGAGGCTCTAACTGGCTTCAAAAAGGTTGGGCTTGGGTGCGGAGCACTGCACCCCGAGCCCATCGACTTGTGAAATAAGTGATTCACTATCGTCTTCCAGCTTCTCCTCCCGGGCCAATCAGGACAGGAAGCAGGACTTAAGACCGGTCTGGGTGGAAGGAGAAGCTGGGGAAGCCATTACATGGATGGGTAAGTGCAAAACTAGTGGGGGGGGTTGTTTGTGCCCCCCCCCCCCCCACACACACACAAAAATGGAGCACCAGCCACCACTGGGTAAAAAATGTAACAGGGGTTCTAATCCCTACTCTATTCAGAACAAAAAAAAAAGTCGAGTGAAAAAATTTAGTTTAAGTTAAAAGCAATGTAAACATCAAGATAGGCTTCTCAGCTTTTAGTAAGTATTTAAAAATGTTAAAAAATAAAAGTGAACTCCAGGCAGATATATAAAAAAAATATATTAATTAGTAAATTGATGATTTTTAGGAGTCTTTTTCTGTGCTTTATTACCCAATGGGGTAAAAGAATAAAAGTAGTAGTTGAAGAGGTGGAAGGGTAATAGGTAGTAGGTTCAGGTGTAAAACTTTGTTTGGAAACACTCCTGCTTCCAGCAATGTAGCTTTTGTCGCCACTCTAGCCAGAGTGGGTACTGTGCACCTGGATAGGCCTCTTTCACTTGCCTAGCAGCCGGGGTGTCACACGGAAACTTTAGCAAAGTCTCTATCACAGACCTTTCCAAAGGGTGGAGATGTATTCGGTCCAGAATCCTTCTCAACACAGGATTAAGCACCTGAATCTCTCTTAAATAAACTTTTTGTGAATTCAGAACTGACAGGCGACCATCGCTCAGCCTTTCAGTAATGGTGCGTCCTTCAATGAAGTTCAAGGCCTCTCCTGAGATACCAGCCTCGTGCTCGGTGCTCTCCAAGACAGGTTCTTCATCGAGTGGCTTCCTCCCTCAGGACGGACAGCACAGGACCACTCGGCGAACGTAGACCCAGTCTGAATACCAGGCCTACACAGTAGATCACAACCCCAGACCAACGTGGTCCCGGGGGGCCAGGAACACTTCAACACGCACCCCCAGCCATGAGGGGCACACATGGGGGTGGTGGGACGACAGCCAGGATCGGCAATGACAGCGACGACCCCGAACTAATGACATCTGCCCCTTAAGTACTCTCCCCCAGCATGCACAGCAAGGCGATCAACCCCCACTGATTGGCTGCTGAGGAAAAACACCCAATACATCCTGACTTGACTGCTGCCACCCTTGGCCTGGGGTGGTACCAACACCCCAGACAACAATAGTGGTCACTCACAGTACAGCCATGGCTGGAACAGAGGCCCAAATTTGGTAAAACAATACAGTCAGAGGTAGTTAAATCTCTGACTACCCTCTAAATTTAAGGCAGCGACAGCTATGAAAGTACCAGGCCGCTACATTTAAATTACAGGTTCGATAATAGATGTTAATTGAGAGCTACATGCAAAACTTCTAATATTCATTATGCCTCATGCACACTGTTAAAAAAATGCTAGTTTTACATATGTTTGGTGCTTTTTTTTTCAGCCTGTAAAAGCATCTTTATGTTAGCCTGTGTGTCCATGCACACATAGGCATTTCTGGGCATATTAGAAGAGGAACATTTATAGGCTCAAAAAAAAACATCTCTAGCGCGTTCAGGAGTGGAGTTTTTTTAGCATATAAACACACGACATGCCTAAATGCGTGTAAACCCATGTAAATGATAAATTCTAGGCGTGTTTAGAAGCTTTGTCAATAAGTTGTGAACAGGGAACTTCAATTCACACCGCACAATTGTGAACCCGGCCTTAAAGTAAGGGGATTACCTGTTTAGATGGCTGCCCCCAAAACAAAAAGATTTGCCCTAACCTTTTAATTTAGTGACAACACCATCACTTTCTGTCTTAAGCCCCTTACACACGGGCCGCATGTAGGGAGACATCGGCCGGTTAAAAAAAATCATCTGACATTCGGCCCCTGTGTATGCCACCCTGTCCGATAAAGCCGTCCAGCTTCTATTGGATGAGCATGCTGGAAAACCAGAAGCCGACCGACTCCTGATGTGGGCTCTCAGCCAATGGCAGAGAGCGCAGATCAAAGTGTTCTGGTGGTGGGGCCATCCTCAGCTCAGCAGGGGAGATTGCTGCTGTACTAATGTGGTTCGTTTAGCAGCTCCAACTGGAGCTGACAGTTTTTTTTTTTCGTTCGACCCACTAAGATAAAACAGCGTGAAACTACGGAGTGGAACAGAGAAAGCTGTACAAACAGCAGCGGACAGTCCATAAGGGGCGCCGGAAACCTAATCTCCATGCGATGCCCCCTAATCTTCATGGGGGGCGCTGGATACATAGATTTCTATGAGTTTTTTTCCTTTTAAGCCTGAGGCTCTAACTGGCTTCAAAAAGGTTGGGCTTGGGTGCGGAGCACTGCACCCCGAGCCCATCGACTTGTGAAATAAGTGATTCACTATCGTCTTCCAGCTTCTCCTCCCGGGCCAATCAGGACAGGAAGCAGGACTTAAGACCGGTCTGGGTGGAAGGAGAAGCTGGGGAAGCCATTACATGGATGGGTAAGTGCAAAACTGGTGGGGGGGGTTGTTTGTGCCCCCCCCCCCACACACACACAAAAATGGAGCACCAGCCACCACTGGGTAAAAAATGTAACAGGGGTTCTAATCCCTACTCTATTCAGAACAAAAAAAAAAGTCGAGTGAAAAAATTTAGTTTAAGTTAAAAGCAATGTAAACATCAAGATAGGCTTCTCAGCTTTTAGTAAGTATTTAAAAATGTTAAAAAATAAAGTTGAACTCCAGGCAGATATATAAAAAAAAATATATTAATTAGTAAATTGATGATTTTTTTCAATGGAGTAGAAAACTGTAACAGAGAAAACTGTTTCATCCCTTTGGCTCTGTAAATCTTAGAATTAAATGTATAGAATTGTAAATCATTCATCACATAAAACAGCTCCTTTAGGCCTCGTACACACGGCCGGACATGTCCGCTGAAACTGGAGGACAGATCCGATCGTGTGTACAGGCTAGCGGACAGATTTCCAGTGGACTAAAGTTTCTTAGCATGCTAAGAAACTTGTCTGCTGGAGAGCTGTCCGTCGGACATGTCCGCTGGTTAGTACGTCTAACCAGCGGACCGAAATCCCGCGCATGCGTCGAATTGATTAGACGCATGCGTGGAAGCATTGAACTCACGCGATAGAGAACGTCGGTGTCGTCTACGTCACTGCGTTCTCTGTCCGCGGGGATTTCCGTTTGATGGTGTGTACAGCCATTAGACCGAAATCTCTGAGCGGACATGTCCGATGAAAACGGTCCGCGGACCGTTTTCATCAGACATGTCCCCTCGTCTGTACGGGGCCTCTATATGTATTTCCCTAAATTAATTTAGGAGTCATACATCATGCTGGAAAAAGAGTGTTATATTTTTCAGTGCATGTAATGTAGGACATGAAACAAAGAGTAAAAAAGGCTTCCGAGGATACAGTGATGTAAACGAAGGACCCAGACTTAATATACTATAACTATACAGCGTCTATAGCACAGACATCTTGTTACCATTAGAAACTAGCTATAATTTTTTTCTCCATAATTTAAGTCAAAGTCTAGAGCACATGATAATTCTTACAATATGTTTTCACCCAACGTGGCTCTATGTGATAAAATGCACTAACATGTGGCTTGCGTCATACAGCTCACTATGTATGAGACCAGACTAGGTTTACACCAATGTATGCAGTTATTATTAATGATTCACTTTCATGGTCATTTATTTTAAAAATCATATCGGGCATACAGTCAAAAATTACACAAAAATTACATACAGAGGTTAAAATACTTAAAATAGTTGCTAGTTTCCCAATAGTTATAATGAAGCAAATGCATCCTGTAAATTGTATTTGATTCAAACAGGATATTTTGGTGCGGTAACCTTACAGTGTGCCCCAAAGTTGATATAAACTTTTCATGTTCCAACATATATTTGATTAGTTTCCTAGCTGTTCCTAAGCTTCTGATCTTAGCAACAGTTTTCAGTTCTTTGATGCTTTAACTAAAAGTCTATAAATATATATATTTTTTCTTAAAAAGTGGTGATAACTACAAATGAGGCTCAAGTATTTACACACATGCACAAAAACATCAGTAAAGGTTAACACATTGCAAGGTTATATACAGGGCTTTTTTTCAGGGGGAACTTGGGGGAACTCAGTTCCACCACCTCTGGCTCAGACCCTTTGGTGCCTGCTCACCACAATCACTTGTAAACACAGAAGTCCGGTTTTTGTGTTTACAGCTCTGCACTCTGTGTGTAACCCCCTTGAACTCTGCACTCTGTATGTTATGCAATCCTGGTATTTAATGGCCTGTTAAGACCCATCTACGGTTTGTAAAAACTGAACGGGTCGTGGTTGAGTTCCCGCACCTATTTTCTGAGAAAAAAAGCTCTGGTTATATACCTTTCACAAGAGTCTACATACGTAGTGGAACTATATGGTGGAAAATGCATACAGTATAAGACCACTGATAATTAGGACCGTCTGGGAATAAAACGCATCCCTAAGGCCGCGTACACACGGTCGTTCCAAACTGATGAGAATGGTCCGACAGGCCATTTCCATCGGTTCACCGCTGAAGAGGCCTGATGGTCTGATGTGCATACACACCATTGTTCCAAAAACCGATCGGGTCAGAACGCGGTGACGTCAAACACACGACGTGCTGAATAAAACTAAGTTCAATGCTTCCAAGCATGCGTCGACTTGATTCTGGGCATGCGCAGGTTTGGAACCGATGCTTTCTGTACTAACCATCGGTTTGGACCGATCGGGCAGCGGTCCATCGGTTTGATTTTAAAGCATGTTTTAAAATTTTGGACCGAGGAACAACGGACCGATGGGCCGTACACACGGTCGGATTTGACCGATGAAACTGGACTTAAGGCCGTTTTCATCGGTTTGGACCGACCGTGTGTACGCGGCCTAAGCTATAAAACCAGTTGCCCAGCCAGTGGTATATATATTTCTACTTCTGAAATGCTTAAATGGGAACTTTACTAAAATAAAAAAAAAATGCAAATGCGCAGGCATTTTAAATCTGCTTTAAATAATTTGTTAAAGTACAATTTGTAACACTGGGCAATATAATTCATGTTAAAAAGTATTTGTAAATGAAAATATAAAATATTTTTTAGTAATTATTTGCACCTATGTAAAAAAAGCCATAATTACACTCATGTAAAGTGGTACATCAGATATGTAAAGCAACACCAAAAATAGCTTGATGAATTTAGATGTATACCGTTTAATCTGAGAAACACTGTTACGAATACACCAACTCATGCTTGTTTATGTGACCATTTTTTTTAACTTTTTGGAATAATATTTAAAAAGAGGCAGTGATGTACTACACCCAAGCAAATTTCACTTAATCTTTAACCACTTGCCGACCATGCTAAAGCTGAAAGATGGCTACAGCGTGGTTTTCTAGTTATGGGAGGGCATGTATTGACGTCCCCCCCTGCACGCCCCCAGGGTGCACATTGGGTGCTCTTTGTGATAGGGCTGCACTGATAATCAGGGATCACCAATCATTGCAAATCGGTGTCCATCAGTGCAGCATATCGTGCCCATCAGTGCAGCATATCAGTGCCCATCAGTGCAGCATATCAGTGGCCCATCAAACTGCCTACTCTTCCCCTATCTCCTTTTTTGGGGATCACATATCAGAAGTCTCTGGGGAGCTGTGCTCTTTTTCATCTTGTAGGGGTGAATGGTGCAGGAGGTAATAAAGTGGCCAACAAATCATTTCTCTTTTTAATCCTCCAGGTGCAGAGCAGCCAAATGATTGCAAGTCCTGATAATTTACCTCCTCCTCCTCAAGGTTGCATATCAACTGCTGATGTACCCTTTCCCCCTCCTCCTGAAGGGTGCATATCAATGATTGTTTATTGGACTGCTAATGTGCCTTTTCCTCTTCTTCAAGGCTGCAAAATCAGCCCTTTCTTTTGACTCTTTGTGCAACCTTCTGCTCCTCCTCTTTCCCTAGTGTGCATATCAGCCATGCCTTTTTGGGGTGCTAGTGGTTAGGAGGAGAACTGTTAAGGTGCTGGCAGTAAGGAGGTTTCAATAGGACATTTTGGCCCTCCAGATACAAGGGTAAAAATCTGGGGAATCCACAATTCCATTATTGACCCACTCTGAGTATTTTGAGAAAATAAAAAACGTTTTAGTCCATTTCCTGAACATGGCTGGTTCCCCAGCATTATAGACAGTTGCAGGGGGGCAACTAAGGACATAGCCTGGCCACCCTTTCACATGGCTTTGGCGTAGTTGCCATTCAATTCACAAACTCCTTTTTTTATTAACCACTTCAATACCGGGCATTTTCAGCCCCTTCTTGCCCAGGCTAATTTTCAGCTTTCAGCACTGTCACGCTTTAAATGACAATTGCGCGGTCATGCATCGTGGCTCCCAAACAAAATTGACATCCTTTTTTCCCACAAATAGAGCTTTCTTTTGGTGGTATTTGATCATCTCTGCGGTTTTTATTTTTTGCACTATAAACAAAAAAACACAATATTTTTTACTTTTTGCTATAATAAATATCCCAAATTTAAGCCGATATGTATTCTTCTACATATTTTTGGTAAAAAAAAAATCGCAATAAGCATAGTGATTGGTTTGCGCAAAAGTTATAGCGCCTACAAAATAGGGAATATATTTATGACATTGTTTTTATTATTTTTTACTAGTAATGGCAGTTATCTGCAATTTTTGTCAGGACTGCGATATTGCGGCGGACAGTTCGGACACTTTTGACACTATTTTGGGACCATTCACACTTATACAGCGAACAGTGCTATAATTATGGACTGATTAATGTATAAATGTGACTGGCAGGGTAGGGGTTAACACTAGAGGGTGATCAAGGGGTTAAATGTGTTCCCTAGGGAGTGATTCTAACTGTTGGGGGAGGGGACTAATTGGGGGAGGTGACGGATCGGTGTCCCTATCTGCAAGGGACACACCATCGGTCTCCTCTGCCTGACAGGACGTGGATCTCTTCAGGCCTGAAGTGAGAGGCAGAGGTTCTACATACTGAGTTAGTAGGCTTCTTTCTTTCTTTTTAAACAGTATTTTGTATTTGCAGATTCTTTTTAATGTGGTGCTATCCTCATAGGCACCACTGTTTTTTTCTCAGATCTTTCCTTTTTTTCGCCCCGTAGCCAGACACACAGGGCCAGATCCACGAAGCAGTTACGCTGGCGTATCTATTGATACGCCGCGTAACTTCTAGGTTGCTCCGGCGTATCTTTGTTTTGTATCCACAAAACAAGATATGCCTGAAGCTGGGCTAGATCCGACTGGTGTACGTCTTAGTTGAGTATGCAAATGAGCTAGATACGCCAATGCACAAACGTAAGTCCGCCCGGCGCATTTTTTTACGTTGTTTCCATAAGGCTTTTTTCTGCGTAACGTTACCCCTGGGTCTATGTGGCGTCCGCATTGTTAAGTATGGACGTCGGGCCAGCGTCAAATTTTCCGTTGTTTACGTAATTTGCGTAAAACGTTCGCGAATAGGGCTTTGCGTAGAATTACGTTCACGCCGAAAGCATTGGCTTGTTGCGGGTTAATTTGGAGCATGCGCACTGGGATACCCCCACGG
This sequence comes from Rana temporaria, assembly GCF_905171775.1. Lineage (NCBI taxonomy): Eukaryota > Metazoa > Chordata > Amphibia > Anura > Ranidae > Rana > Rana temporaria. The sequence continues at coordinate 552,209,329 of NC_053489.1, forward strand.
ACGGCGCAATGCGCCGTTAAAAAAAAACGTCATTTACGTGAGGTCAAGACGTATTAACATAAAACACGCCCACAACTTAGTGATTTGAATTGCGCTCCCTTACGCCGACACACTTACACTACGCCGCCGTAACTTACGGCGCAAATTCTTTGTGGATATGGGAAATACGCTGTAAGTTACGGCGGCGTAGTGTATCTGAGATACGCTACGCCGGACTTAAAAAAGTGCCGCGCTACGTGGATCTGGCCCACAGTATTTTTCACAGTCAGGTGCACAACTTCCACTTGTTACGCCAATGACCAGTCTAGGGGTTGTTGCACACCATTGTCCCTTATGGGGTGCCCTGACAAAGACCAGGTGCTCCTTGACTCTGCAACTTAGACACACAACCACGTGTGCAGGTTACACAGTAAAACTAGAATTCTTGGCTATATATAACATACATACATATAAGTATATTAGTGTACTGTTTCCTACATGTTATTGACATTTATTGCTATTGCTTACTGTTATTCATTTATTATATTTGCAGGGTTTTACTGTTTATTACAACCTATTTAGGTACCAAGTGTGTTGATGAGATTGAGTTTGTCAGGGTGGGTCATCATTCAAAGTAGCAGATGGACCCATTTAACCAAAGGGTCTCTCAGTGGTAGCACTACATAAGTATAATCTTCCTCTAAGCAAACTAATTAATCACAATTTTGAGCAATATAATTATTGAATAAACATGACTGGAACAAACTAGAAGCATAATAGGGCTCCCTGGCACCCAAATCACAAACATACACAAACTTTCAAAGTAAAACTGCATCACAGAGTATTCATTTTCAGCTTTTAAAGCGTGGCCACAAATGATCTATTTGTCTTTGATCCCAAAGGTCAGTTGGTTACAGTTCTTACATTCCCCAAAATATGACTTTCCAAAGACCATAAAGGAAATATTGCAATCTTGTAAGGGATATGTAAGCAAATATTGTGGTACTATGTATTTATTTTACTAATATATATCTATTTAACATACTTTAATGTGTACAAAAAAACATTCATAGCATTATCTGGCCTTCTGGGGCTAACATCACATATTTTAACTGTCTGGGTAGGTTTGCTCTAAAAAATCAATCCATCTAAAATAAATATTTCAATTATTTATTTTTTATTTTTATTTTTATCAAACAAAAGGCTTTTATTGTAGAAGATTGACAGACAGCCATGTTCATCTTTACATTAAATAATTCAATTATAGGGGCCTAATGAGCTAAATCAGCCCCTGGTTTCTTATATGACTTAACCTCCCTGGCGGTATGATTCTGTCTGGAATTACGTACCAAAAGCGGTACAATTATTTTGCAAGGAAATTTGGTGTTTTATACTGTAGGCCTGTAATTTTTAGGAATAACTCACTTAAATCTGACCAAACAAGAGTCTTGTAGGCATCCCGGGTATGATTTTTTTTTAAAAACAAAATTATAAATTATAATATAATAAATAATTATAAATAATTATAACAAATAATAATATAATTATAATAAAAATTATTCAATAATGTAATCAACTCAAAATCACTGAAATTTGCTCAGTTGCAGAATTGTCGCTGTCATTACTTTTATTTTTTTATGACGAATTTCCCCACAAATCACTATCGCACAATTCTGCAAGTGATTATAATTTATTATCGCTGTTTTTTAGCTGCTCTAAAACCATTTTTGACATAAAGGGACACTTTTGGACAATCTACAGTGTTCAGGCAGAAAGAACAGTTTTTATTATATAAAAGAACATGTAGGGCACTGGGCAGACCACTAGGGACAAGGGGTGTGTGTATTTTTTACATACAGTACTGTAATCTATAAGATTACAGTATACTGTATGTATAGTGTTTGTTTACTTTTTTGAATTTGGCGCCGTTCTCCGCCCCGTGCGTCGTAACGTCGCAGGGAACGGAGATCGGCAGCACACAGGGACACTGTGAATCGAGCGAGGTCCCGCTCGCTCACACAGCGGGGATGCATCGCAGGATCCAGGGACAAGGTGAGTAACTTGTCTGTGGATGCTGCGAAGGTAAGCCGCGCCGCTGCACGCTCTGCACATCTACCCAGAGCGTGACTCGGGGATACCGATCCCAGCATGAAAAAAACAACCCGAGTCACGCTCGGGGATACCGCCAGGCAGGTTAAGGCCAGTACACACGATCGGATATTCCAACAATTGTTGGACGTGTTTTGTCGGATAATCCGACCGTTTGTATGCTCCATCGGACAATTGTTATCGGAATTTTCGATAACAAATGTTGGGTGTTTGTGCTCTCAAATTGTCCGACAACAAATGTGTTCCGTCAGATTATGCGATCGTCTGTACACAAATCCGTCGAACTAAAGTACAAACACACATGCTCCAAACCAATGCTAACCATAAGACAACATTAGCAGAAGTTTCCCAAAGTGTGGAGCTGGAGCAAAGTGTGGAGCTAAAGAGCAAAAAAAAAACACATTGTTTCGTCAATGTTGGCTGAAAAAGTTCTGCCTTCTGTATGCAGAACAAGTTCACGTCCAACGCCCTTCGGACAAAAATCCATGGATTTGTCTGATGGATATCCGATCGTGTGTATGAGGCTTTGGATATACCAGCAAGGAAATCATATAGGTCTGTTTCTGTCCACTTTACAATATGGGTAGCAGGGTAACACAGTCCAAGGAACTAAAAATCATGCCAATAGATTGTGCCAATAGAGTCCTCGAGAGACATAAGACACTCTGATTTAAGCTCCTTAGGACAGAGAATTGTTTGCCCACTGTCATCCAAATGTGAATAGGATTTTTATTGGCACATGATTGGAAGAATTACTCATTTACTAAACTAAGAAAAAAAATCCCTAAGCAAAGAGAAAGTTCACATAGTGAATAAGTTGAATCTATGCTAACTTCAATTATCCAATCCATGTGCAAATAAGAATCCTTCTTTTTTATAATTTGTACATGATTTAGTATTTTTTGCAAAGTCAATTTTTAATCAACTTTATCTAACTGAAAAGAGATAATATTCTAGTAAATTAACCCCAATACGCAACAGTATGGGCCGGATTCACAAAGACTTACGCCAACGTATCTACTGATACGCCGTCGTAAGTCCAAATGTGCGCCGTCGTATCTATGCGCTGATTCTCTAAATCAGATACACCTGAATTGTGGCAAGATACGACCGACGTAAGTCTCCTATGCCGTCGTATCTTGGGTGCATATTTACGCTGGCCGCAAGGGGCGTTTCCGTTGATTTACGCGTTGAATATGTAAATGACCTAGATACGCCGATTCATGAACGTACTTGCGCCCGTCGCAGTAAGCTACGCCGTTTACGTAAGGCGTACTTCCGGCGTAAAGATAAACCACCAAATAGCTGGTCTAAGTCGTGTAGGGTATGGACGTCAGATTTTACGTCGTTTACGTAAGTCGTACGTGAATGGGGCTGGGCGTAGGTTATGTTCACGTCGTTGCCATTGAGCAGTCGTATCTTAGGGCGTAAATTCGACGTGATTCTGAGAATGCGTGCGCATGCGCCGTTCGTACGGGAATTCATTTACATGGGGTCACGGCTAATTTTAATACAACACACCCACTACCTTCATAATTTGAATTAGGCGGGCTTACGCCGGCCCATTTACGCTACGCCGGCGGAACTTAGGGAGCAAGTGCTTTGTGAATACTGTACTTGCCTCTCTATGTTACATCAGCGTAGCGCATATGAGCTGCGCTACGCCCGCTTAAACATACGCCGCTCTACGTGAATCTGGCTGTATGTCTGTAACTGATGAAGACATAAAAGTGGTTAGAAGGGTCTATAAAAAAAATGTGTGGCAACTGGAAAGTATAATGTCCAGAAAATTCTAATATGGGAATCGAACCCAGGGCTCCAAATCAACAAGATAACAGCACTGTATAAACCAGTTTGCATTCTGTTATACAGTAGAAATAGTACCTTGTTGTGGTATCCACTACCTGAAAACCACCTTGAGTTGTCAAAAAATGTGTCTGTCAATTCAGTCCCACCTTTGGCTATAACAGTATGGCTGCTACAAGTGCCTGCTCTTTATATCTGCAGCAGTTTTGGTTTATTTCCAGTTTCATTAATCAATAACCAAAAATATTTTAAAATAGGGAACATTTTACTGCAAGTAAATAAAATCAGTGAAAACAGTACTAGAACACATGTCTAAATGTGGGAAAAAGATTTCAGTTCAGCTTCCATGGATCACTAGATTATTTCTTATGAGTACCATTTTTTGGGCTGCATCATTCTGAACACCAACCTTTAGATTTAACCGCTGGCCGAACGTATAACTTACATATACGGTGGCAGGGTGGCTCGGCTGTGCCAGATCACATACCTAGTACGAGATCTGGCACTTCTGAGTAGGGGGAGCGCACACGCCGCTGGTGGTCCGGCCGTGCTGTGATTAGACACAGCACATGTCGATCACCGGGTGCTGGCCAATGGATTACCACCGGCACCCAGCGATCCTCATGAATTCACACAGGTAAGGGCCCTGCCTGTGTAAACAAGGCAGAGCCTTGTCCTGTCAGTGGGGAAGTAATAGATTTTTTTTCTCCGCAAAGCAGGGAATAAGATCTCACTTCCCCTAGTAAAATCACAACATGCAGTACACAAAAACACTGGCTAGGCACATATTTAACCCTTTGTCGGTTAGTGTCCGAATGTCCATCACAATAACGCAGTCCCCCAACTATAAGTCGCTGATCACCACCATTGCTAGTATGAATTTTTTTTAAATAAATAAATACAATTACAGTATATATCCCATAGTTTTTAGATGCTATAACTTTTGCGCAAACCAATCAATATACGTTTAATGGGATTTTTTATCAAAAACATGTAGCAGAATACATCTTGGCATAAATTAATTAAGACATTTGATTTTTACAATTTTTTTGGATATGTTTTATACGGCAAAGTAAAAACTATATATATATTTTTTTCAAAATTGTCGGTCTTTTTTTGTTTAAAGCGCAAAATATAAAAAACCCAGTGTCGAAATACCACCAAAAGAAAGGTCTATTTGTGGGAAAAAAGGACATACATTTTGTTTTGGTACACTGCTGCACGACCATGCAATTGTCAGTTAAAGTAACGCAGTGTCATATCGCCAAAAATGGCCTGGTCAAAGGGGGTAAATCTTCCGGAGGTCAAGTGGTTAATAAACCTTTTCTATTCTTAGCTGTTTCAGGGATCCTGTTGTATGCTGTTGTGTTCTTAAAGCGGGGGTTCACCCAAAAATAAATTTTTAACATTACATTCAGACGAGTTGTCCTAATGACAATCGGCTGTTTTTTTATTTATTTTTTTCGTACATACCGTATTTCACCGCCGCTTCCAAGTTTGTCTTCTCCGGGACTGGGCATTCCTATCTTATTGACAGGCTTCCGACCGTCGCATACTACGCGTCACGAGTTGCCGAAAGAAGCCGAATGTCGGTGCGGCTCTATACGGCGCCTGCGCACCGACGTTCGGATTCTTTCGGCAACTCGTGACGCGTAGTATGCGGCGGTCGGAAGCCTGTCAATCAGATAGGAACGCCCAGTCCCGCAGAAGACATACCCGGAAGCGGCGGTGAAATACGGTATGTACGAAAAAAAAAAAAAAAAACAGCCGATTGTCATTAGGACAACTCGGTTGAATGTAATGTTAAAAATTTATTTTTTGGGTGAACCTCCACTTTAATTAGAATTTACCATTTAAGGCTATACAGTTCTTTGTTAAAGTGTAAGTTCACCTTTACAGAAAATCTGTAAGGTGAACTTATACTGGACCCCCTTCCCATTGCACCCGGAAACCTGGAGTTCGGTGATCCCCCAAACTGACAGATGGCATCGCCGCTGTACCGATCCAGAGGCACGTTTTGGAGATTAGGCTGGGGGGATTTCTAAGCCCCGGACCGTGAGGTGGCGACCCAATGTCTCCTAGCGGGTGATCACTGTGCTCCAGAACAGCAGGACTGGGGGGGTGAGGAGGGATCAGATTTTTCTGTAAAGGTGAACTTACCCTTTAAGCTCAATGTGTTGGTTGCTTCTGCCTGCTTCTGTGAAGGAGGCTCCAGTAATAAGAATGAGAATGACAATCACTGACTCAACAAATCCATAAGGTTTTTGTTCAGGGACATGGTTTGGGAGATGGAAAATATTTGAGTCGCCTTCACCTTCAGTGCTCGCTACATCCAAGTCCTCCTGGAAAAGATGTGTATCTAGAAGGATCTCCACTTGGGCCTTGTATCAGCCAGGTACTGTATGTCTGGGGAATTTCATCAATTGCTGGAATGGATATCTGAAAGTAGTTGCACTTGCAAAAAATCTTCTTGCTGAAGAGTGTAAAAAGGATTTATCGCCCATCAATCAAGATATCTTTAACTCCTCTAAAAGGGTCAAGAGTCAGATTTATTAGAGAGAGATCAATGTAACTTAACACTGCGACTCTTATAAGGTAATAGATCTGTTTGAGTGCTCTCCCAGGGCCAACAATTACAAGGAAGCTGCATTTAACTACTTGTCTAACAAGGTTCGCTTTTAAATAGCGAGGCAGACAAGTGGTGCATCTGCAACTTTGAGCTTGATACAGCCTTTAAGAGACAGCAAAAGGCTTTCAGATAAAAGTGATTGGGTGGCTCTATTACTTTTATAGGGCTCTCAACAGCAGTCCCTCAGCACCCACAGTGGTTTCTAGGCTCTCCCGTTCCACAGGGGAGTCCGGGACTGTGGAAAACTGTACCCTGACTAAGTGCAGGAGGAACTCAGGTAACATCTATTTTCCAATCTGTCCTTCGACAAATGACCCCAGAAACTATGGGCCAGATTCACAGAAGAAGTACGCCGGAGTATCTACTGATACTCCGGCGTACTTTCAAATTTGCCACGTCGTATCTTTAGTTTGAATCCTCAAACCAAGATACGACGGCTTTTGGCTTCGATCCGACAGGCGTACGGCTTTGTACGCCTTCGGATCGTAGGTGTAATACTTTGGCGCCCGCTGGGTGGAGTTCGCGTCATTTTCCGCGTCGGGTATGCTAATTAGCTTTTTACGGCGATTCACGAAGGTACGCGCGGCCGTCGCATTCTCTTACGTCGTCGCTAGTCAGCTTTTCCCGGCGTATAGTTAAAGCTGCTATTTCTTGGCCTATCTTTAGACTTGCCATGTTAAAGTATGGCCGTCGTTCCCGCGTCAAATTAAATTTTTTTTTTTTTTGCGTAAGTCGTCCGTGAATAGGAAAGGACGTAACTCACATCGACGTTCAAAAAATCACGTCGGTGCAACGTAATTTCGTGCAAAGCACGGTGGGAAATTTCAAAACGGAGCATGCGCAGTCGGTTCGGCGCGGGAACGCGCCTAATTTAAATGATCCACGCCCCATTTGAATTAGGCGGGCTTGCGCCGGAGGGATTTACACTACACCGCCACAACTTTACAGGCAAGTGCTTTGTGAATCAAGCACTTGCCCGTAAAACTTGCGGTGGTGTAACGTAAATGCGATACGTTACGCCGCTGCTATTGTACCAGAATCTGGCCCAATGTGTATTACATCACTTCTGTGGGGTCACAACTGTAATTTTTTGGTTAGTTTAGCCAAGGATGCAGCCATTTGTCATGATCTGTGATGGAATGGTTGCAGTGGAAGGCAGGCAAGACATTGGGGATCTATTAGAACCCCAATATCTCTATAAAAAGGGCCTGTCACTTTCCCATGAAATCACATTGTACATCAAAAAAATGTACAGAATAAATAAAAATAATAAAAAAAAATATAAAGCACCTCTGCCAACCCTGCACACACTCCATAAATAAAGCATAGCGTAGGGCAAGCACATGTACAGTGTGTAACATCAATTGCACCACACATTTGAGGTATTGTCAATAACATGTGAGTGAGAGCAATAATTCCAGGGCCATGGTTAACTGTAAACTGATGGCCCATAAAGGCTTTAAAAGCATCGTATAGGCATGCACAATTTTAATACTTGACATGTTTTGTATCTATTTACTTGACACAACCACATATTTTATATATTTTTTTAAATTGGGTATATTATTGCATTTGTTTGCCCAAAAATATTTTTTTTACAAAAAATATGCATTTGATAAATAACTATGAAAATGTCATGCAACATAACAAAATTGCAACTACCATCATTTTTTTTTCTCCAAGGTCTCTGCTTTTATAAAATGTTTTCTTTTTTGGGACGTACCGTATTTATCGGCGTATACCGCGCACTTTTTCATCTTGAAAAAAATGTGGAAAAAGCATGTGCGCGTTATACGCCGATGTGCGCGGTATACGCCGATATGCATTTACGAAAAAACATTGCACATACTCTACAACACTGTACATACTGTAATCCTCTTCGGAGACACCGTCGGAGCCTGTGTGATGTGCGGGTCTCGGGCGCTCGATCTCCGGCAGCCATCCGTGCTGTAATCAGCATCGGAGACCGCATCGGAGCCACTGTCGGAGCCTGGGTGATGTGCGGGACTCGATCCCCAGTCCCGTACATCTTTAGTGCCCACTTTAGTGCTGTGATCAGCGTTGGAGCCTGGAGCCTGGGTTCTGCGCGGGTCTCAGGCTGCAGTGGACAGAGGACGCCTCCTGCTCCAAGTCTCGCGGTAGTCAGCGTAACTTTCCCGCCGTGCAGAGGGTTACCATGGTTACGCTGACTACCGCGAGAGGAATCTGCTCCATTACAAAGGTACAAATCGCTCAGAATTAAATCATTTATTCCAATAAAAAAACTGAAATGTTTAAAAAAGAAAAAACCTGCAAGCACTGAACAAAATAATTCCAAAATTATTCCAATAAATAAAAAAAAAAAAAACGAACTGGAATGTTTAAAAAAAACATTTCAGTTCGTTTTTTTTTTTTTATTTATTGGAATTATTTTGGAATTATTTTGGGGATTTATTCAGGGCTTGGATAATGAATGTCAGACAGGTTGTATGTTTTTTCTTTTAAACGATACAACCTGTCTGACATTCATTATCCAAGCCATGAATAAATCCCCCAAATAATTCCAAAATAATTCTTTATTTAAATTTGTATTTTTTTCCCTGAAACTTCCCTCTTAAAATTAGGTGCGCGTTATACGCCGGTGCGCGTTATACGCCGATAAATACGGTACACATCAATTTCTGGCAAAAAATAAATAAATAGATTTTAACGTGTGCATAAATTGAAAAAATTGCCCTGGTGGACAAGTGGTGAAAGAGCCTAATGCTGTGTACACACGATCATTTTTCGGCATGTAAAAAACTATGTTTTAAAAAAATGTCATTTAAAATGATCCTGTGTGGGCTTCACATTATTTTTCGGGTTCTGAAAAACGACAAAAAAAAAATTCGAACATGCTGCATTTTTTAACGACGTTTTAAACAATGTAACTTTTCGGGTTGTTTAAAATGATCGTGTGTGGGTTAAAACGACGTTAAAAACCCACGCATGCTCAGAAGCAAGTTATGGGACGGGATCGCTCGTTCTGGTAAAACTACCGTTCGGAATGGAGTAAACACATTCATCAAGCTGTAACAGACAGAAAAGCGCGAATCGTCTTTTACTAACACAAAATCAGCAAAAGCAGCCCCAAGGGTGGCGTCATCCGCATAGAACTGCCCCTTTATAGTGCCATTGTACGTGTTGTACGTTACCGCTCTTTGCTAGAGCATTTTTTTTTTAACGATCGTGTGTGGGCAACGTCGTTTTAATGATGAAGTTGGAAAAACGTTGTTTTTTCTAGAGGCTGAAAAACGTCATTTTTTACATGCCGAAAAATGATCGTGTATATGCGGCATAATACTTTTAATACTACTTTTGGTTCAGTATACCTGTCCTAGTTTTTGGTCTGTTTTGTGTATCCTGCCCCCCCTCAACTCCATCTCTTAGAAATATGTTCAGAAATACAAGGTAAAAAGACTAAAGTACTAAGGGCCAGATTCACAGACTAAGTACGCTGGAGAATCTGCTGATACTCCGGCGTACTTTCAAATTTGCCGTGTCGTATCTTAATTTGTAATTCACAAACAAGATACGACGGCATTTGACTAAGATCTGACAGGCGTACGGCTTTGTACGCCTTCGGATCTTAGGATGCAATACTTCGGCCGCCGCTGGGTGGAGTTCGCGTCGTTTTCCAGCGTCGGGTATGCAAATGAGCTTTTACAACGATTCACGAAGGTACGCGCGTTCGTTACGTCGTCGCTAGTCGGTTTTTCTTGTCGCAAAGATAAGCCTGCTTTTTCATGGCTTACATTTAGACCAGCCATGTTAAAGTATGGCCGTCGTTCCCGCGTCGAATTTCAATTTTTTTTTTGCGCAAGACATCCGGGAATACGAAACGACGTAACGCACGTCGCCGTTCAAAACATTACGTTGGGGCGACGTCATTTTGCGCAAAGCACGGCGGGAAATTTTCGCACGGAGCATGCGCAGAATGTTCGGCGCGGGAGCGCGCCTAATTTAAATGGTACACGCCCCATTTCAATTAGGCGGGCTTGCGCCGGACGGCTTTACGTTACACCGCCGTAAGTTTACACGCAAGTGCTTGGTGAATCAGGCACTTGCGCTGAAAACTTGCGGCGGTTTAACGTAAAGACGATACGTTATGCCGCCGCGGATGTACATGAATCTGGCCCTAAGAGCTTTGAACCCCCTCCCCCCAGTCCTGCCCATTCTTGTTGAGCAAAGATCTGTAACTTTTTTTTCTCTTTGTGTCAAATCTTACCTGTCCCATCCCAATAATCACTGTTATCATTTTCTAGTGAAAGCAAAGTTTAATAAAAAAGGAATCTTCTGTTTTCACTAGAAATGCTAGTTGCTTGGCTGTCAAAGGCTTCATTATTTTCTTAATAACTGACTCAAATGAACAAATGTGAAGTTTAGGATTTCAGAATCTGACTTTGCTTGCTGCTCTGGGCCACTGACTCAAACAAGTACCTAGCATGTTCAGGTCAGAAACAGCAACTAATAATTTCCAGGTTTTTATTGTGCTCTGTTGCACAAGTCAATGGATTTTCATATTGTGAACATTTATACACTTTTTGCTTTATTTATGTACATTTTTTCAATCCAATTTGTGAAAAACATGCATTCAACTTTCATTTTCTCTTTGCAAGTTAGAAAAAAGTTGTCTTTGCATACTTATTGACCATGAGTATGTTGGGCATAAAAGTTCAAGCGCAGAATATGCTATTTCTCCAGGGGGTTATACATGCCTGAAGTCATTGTACTTTATAAATCCCTTTAAAATCAAAATATTCCAGCTATTCTTTGACTTCATTTATGTTTCCTCATTAAAGTTATTTAAAATGCATTATATGAAAATGGTATCCTGTGGGCAGCCTTTTATGATTAGCTTGGAGACTACGTTACTGTTTAGTACAAATGACAGGTAATATATATATTTTTTTAAATACAAATTAAAATGACAGCTTGAGTAATTTAAATCCATGTGAATCACGAGCTTTTGTTGAAGAATTCAGACTTATTTCTTGTAACCGAATCTTATGCCGCGTACACACGACCATTTTTCGGTTTGTAAAAAATGACGTTTTTAATGGTGATCACCTGTACTTGTCTTTTCACAAGGACTTGTATTTTTACTGTTTTTATCTTTATTTTATCTACGCCATTAAAGGCTTTTCTACCTCCCACTGGAATTAACTACACTATGTGGAGCCTTTTTTTTTTTCCCATGTTCCTTCATATGAGTATGCTCTCCTACTACCCTCTATGATGAGTTTCCATTGTTGTATACTTTATCTCGGACATACAAGACCCAAATACGTGGAACCACAACGATATCCCTGAAGCTTCATCGCTTTCTCTGTTGATGTCATCATCCTGAGGATTTTGTTCATGCTTGTCTGACATACCGCCGCTGGCGAGTGTGTCCAACACGTCTGGTAAGAGTATCCATTTCTTACATGTCTTAGCTATCTCTGGATTGTATGGTGGACCCACCAGTGAGCTTTCAAACTTCTGAAATGATGCGACTCATCTCACATGCTTCAGCATAGTCGCACAACGGGACTTTTCTGACCATTGGCCATATGGGATGTTATCCCATTATTGTGTGTTGAACTATCTCACATCTATCTGTGGTTCATTTGGATTTGTACCATCCTGTTCAGCCCATTGCGATACACTCATATGCACACAGTTATTTAGTAATGGTTATATTATCATTGCTTATTGCTGTTATTAGTTGTTTTAGTTTATTTATACACACAAGGTGACATTTATTATCACTTGGGACACTTCTATGTCCCCATACACTTTGTTCTTTTGATTATAGGTCATACTATATCATATCTAGCGCCGCACTTTTTTTCTTTCACCTTTGTACACAATATTGTCTTATTGTTGGTGCAGGCAGCTACACTGATCATTTTTTTTACCAGTAGCGCAACTTTTACCCCTTATTATTAAAACGGCCTTGCCTACACACAATCGTTAAAAAAAATGCTCTAGCAAAACGCAGTGACGTACAACACGTACAACGGCACTATAAAGGGGAAGTTCCATTCGGATGAAAAAAAAGAAAAGTTCCCCGATTGGGAATTTTAGGCAGCAATGTAAAAAAATTGGAAATAATGGATTGTTGTATAAATTAGTATTTAATACCGAGGATCTCGGATACCAAAAAGTGTACAAAGAGGATTACAAGGATGATAACAGTTATACAGGTTAAAAAAACATGACATTCCTCAATGCAGTAAACATGAATTGTTACATATCATGATTGCAAGTGGTATACAGTGTTGAGCCTCATGTGATATAAGGTGTTTGAGCCCCTACGCGTTTCGACCAGTTGGGTCTCTTCAGGGGGACTGGGATTTCTAAAAGATAATAGTTGCATGGGATCAACAATTGCATGAAAGGACATAGGTCAACATACATCATATTGGATTAAACATAGTGTTGTAATTACCACTGAAGCAAGAGTAGGCAGTATATGAAGCCGTGGGGTAGATCGAAGGGGCCCAGGATGCCCCCGTCCTCCAAATAGCGAAAGGCCTACCCAGGACGGCTTACAAGTAGCCACGAGGTGAGCGCCCCTCAGGATAGTGGAGGAGCAAGCCTACAAAGAAACACCCATAATAACCATGGTTAGGTTAAATAATATTAGAGGAATAAATAAATTCAAAGGGGAGCTGTCGGAATGACAGCTAACCCATGTATATGTATAGTAGTAGGCTTGTAAGATAAAAAGTGGGCCGGGGCAAGTGTCAGTTGCCAACATTTATAGAGAAGAGTGAGGGCATCCATAAGGTCCAGAAGGGTTAATTATGAGTACGGGTAATATAATGTTATGAAGTTAGATTAATAAATGTTAGTTGTCAATTAATTAATACTATAGTGTTGCAGAGGTAGGTGATTGAAAATTATATTGGGTGAAAGTGAAGAATTTAATTAATTAGGATATGTGATTGCCAATTATGGGGCAATGAAATAAGGCATAGTAAGTGAGTGGGTGAATTTGTCAGAATTGGTGGTGAAAAGGTAAAATATAAATAAAATAAGTAAGTGAATAAAGTAAAAAGCGTATGTGGGGGAATATAAAAGTGTACCCCGTGTTACGCGGATGGCGCCACCCTTGGGGCTGCTTTTGCTGATTTTGTGTTAGTAAAAGACGATTCACACTTTTCAGTCTGTTACAGCGTGATGAATGTGCTTACTCCATTACGAACGCTAGTTTTACCAGAACGAGTGCTCCTGTCTTATAACTTGCTTCTGAGCATGCACATTTTTTTTCACGTCATTAAGGCCCACACACGATCATTTTTAATGACATTAAAAAAAACTTAATTTTTTTACAACCCGAAAAAAAAAGCGGTCGTATGTACGTGGCATTAGAGAATTATTAATTCTATAGTTATAGCTCTGATCCATGCAACAATTACCAGTCGGTTAGACTACTGTAATGCTTTGTACCTTGGCCTACCTAAAAAGATCATGCATAGACTCCAACTAATTCAGAACGCTGCAGCAAGGTTACTTACGGGTGCTGGTAGGAGAGATCATATCACCCCAATTTTGAATACCTTGCATTGGTTGCCTGTCGGTGAGCGGGTTCTGTTTAAGATTGGCTGTTTTATGCATAGGATAGTGCATGGAGGTGGACCAGAGTACCTCTGGAAAAAAATCACACAATATGCTCCTAGTAGAGCACTATGTTCAGCGGGACAAACAAATGTCGTTGTCCCTAGGGTGAAGAAACAGAGACGAGGTATAGAATGATTTACCGTTGGTCCTAAAAAACACCACCAATTTGCTAAGCTTCAGAAAGAGTTTGAAGACCTTGCTCTTCCAGAAGAGTTATGGGGACCTATATAGGTCACTGCATCCTGGCCAGTAAGGGAGCTAGGTTAAGAAGATCAGAATCTCTCTGCTCATTATAGTCATATGCATCAAGGCCCATAGGTAAGACTGCGTTTATAAGCATTTTTTAATAATAATAATAATAATAATAATAATAATAATAATAATAATAATTGTACATTTTCAAAGGTTTACATTCTTTTATCTAGGTATTAAGCCCTGTACATATCTGATGGAATCTGATCCTATGGATTTTTTCATCGGATATCCGATGAAACTGACTTTCATCAGTCTTGCCTACACACCATCAGTCAAAAATCCGATCGTGCCAAAACGTGGTGACGTACAACACTACGATGAGCCCAAAAAAATTATGTTCAATGCTTCCGAGCATGCGTCGACTTGATTCTGAGCATGCATGGATTTTTGTCCGATGAAGTTCCACACAGACGATTGGATTTTTCTATAGTTTTTTTGTCCATAGGAAAAATTTCAAACATGTTCTATTTTTTTTTCACAGATGGAAAAAAAATGATGGGGCCCACACACGATTGGTTTGTCCAATGAAAACAGTCCATCGGTCTGTTTTCATTGGACAAACTGATCGTGTGTACACGGCTTAAGTGTAGTTATGTTCCTTGTGTTGTTTGCATGCCTTACCTTGTAATGATGAGATCACATGCTGTGGTGTCATGACTGATCAGCTTTCCTATGTACATGGTTTGCTAAACCTTGCCTGTCTGTATTCACCAAACAGACTAGACAACTTCCTGTGCCGGGTCACACATCATCCAAAGCATGCATTGCCATCCATTCCTTGTCAGATCACAAATGTGGGAGTTCTATTGTAATAAAAAAAGACTGTAGCTGCTGGCTTTTAACCTGCCTGGGGATATTCCCGAGTGTGGCTCGGGGTGGAATTTCAGTACCATTAGTGGTAACCCCGAGCCACACTCTGGATTCCATCGCTGGATCCTGGAAGAGGTTAATTACCCTTTTCCCTGGGATCCCGCAATGTATTCCCGCAGTATACGGCGGCTGGATCTTACGCCCGATGCACTGTGTGCCCTGGCTTTCGTTCCCTGAGAGCGTCACAACGCAGGGGGGTGGAACCGGCAGCAAATTCAAAATGTATAAAGCACAAACACACTGATACATTGTAATCCTATTGGATTACATTACTAAAAAAACAAATCTACCTTAGTGTGCCCCCCAGTGCTTTCTTCTGTGCCCTTGCCTGCAGTTTTTCTGTACTTTGTGTCTGGAAACTGCAGAACGAACAAGGCATTAAAAAAGCGTGTCTCCAACTCAAAAGCAGTATATGACAGTGGCAGCGATACAGAATCGCTTGTAGAAATGAGTGATAGCGACTCGTGAAGAAGTTCGTCATCAGACACAGAAAGCAATTGCAACGATGATCCTGCAACTGTGCCCAGTGGTGTGCGGACTTGGTGCTCGATTGACTGCGGTATGGAGCATGTAGCGCCCCCAAGATTTCTGTTTACAGGAGCACCTGGTATCAAAGTGGATGTTGAGGATAACAACCAGGGGTCAAGTCCTGGGGAAAAAAGTGTGGGAACTTCCACCCAAAATCCACTTCCACCAAAAAAAAAAAAATGATACGCTCATATGCATAATTACTAAACCGCATGTTTTGTTTGTTTTTTTTCGATCCACTGTACCTTAGTAATTCTTTATGTTACTGGCCGCTTCCTGTATATGGATTCATCGGGTAGTGTGCGGGTATTCCGTCACTTCCTCAATGCCGCAATGTCTCCTGGGAGCTTTTGTCATTGTTCCCAGGAGACATTGCGGAAGGTCTGCCGCGAGTTATCACGGGAACTTTAAGCAAGTTCTTTCTATATCCCGCGATAACTGCGGCAGACCTCCGCAATGTCTCCTGGGAACAATGACAAAAGCTCCCAGGAGACATTGCGGCATCGAGGAAGTGACCGAAAACCCGCACACTACCCGATGAATCCATATATAGGAAGCGGCCAGTAACATAAAGGATTACTAAGGTTCGCCTGCCCCTGACAGTGACTCGAGCTGGGCATCGCCGCTTACTGAAGGATTGGCTCGGGCGAGGCTGATCGAGGCTGCTCTAGTCCTGCAAAGGGAACTGCGTTCCTGCTGTGAAAAAAGTGCAGGAACTCTGTTCCCACGCGTTCCCGCAGGACTTGAGCCCTGATAACAACCCCTTGGCATACCTCTAACTCTTTTTGACCGATGAGATAATTGAGAAAATTGTTACAGAGACAAATCGGTACCAGGAGCAACAATTGGCTACCCATCAGAGGTTTTCAAGGAGCAGAAAGTGGGAACCAGTGACCAAAGAGTACATATGGAAGTTTCTGGGCCTAATAATTCTTCAGGGAGTGGTGGGGAAACCCCTGTAGAAGCGGTATTGGACAACCAACAAATTACTAGCCACTCCTTTTTTTTTTTGGCACAGTCATGTCGGAATACAAATTTTCTTTCATAATGAAATATTTGCACTTTGAAAATAATGAAGAATTTAATGAGAGTTCTCATCCAGCTCCAAAACTCAAAACGATTTGGGAGGTTTATCAAATTATTCAGAAGAATTTCCAGAAGACCTATGTACCAGACAGAGACATAAGTATCGACGAAAGTCTATTGCCCTACAAAGGAAGACTCAGCTGGATACAGTTTATCGTGCCAAAGAGAGCATGATTTGGCATAAAATCATTCATGCTGCGTGAATCCAGCACTGGTTACATATGGAATTCGGTCCAATACACCGGGAAAGGAACCAAATTCAGCGAACAATTCAGTAATTATGGAATGGCAACTGCTTTGGTTCTTACTTTGATTGAGCCATTGCTGAATCAGGGCTACTGTTTAACCACAGACAATTTTTACACGTCTCCAGAACTCTATGAGTTCCTTCTACACAACAAGATGGATGCATATGGGACCGTTAGGGCTAAACGGCGTGACATGCCACCAACCTTTGACAATAAAAAGGCAGGAGAAACAGTTGCCTGGCAGAAAGATAAAATTATGGCACTGAGATAGCGTCCGTGGGAAAACGCCGCTATTTTTACCGCCAATGCTATGGGTGGATTTGCAGCGCATTTCGGCCACAAGCAGGGCGCATTTACCCCCGAGAAAGGGTCGAGAAAGGGTTAAAACCACCCCGCAATGCGCTGCTGAAGCAGCGCATTGAGGGCAGTATAGCCGCGCTGTCCCATTGATTTCAATGGGTAGCAGCGGAGGAGGAGCGATAAACACAGGCGCTATTTTTAACACCATAGCACCTTCAAAACACTCCAGTGTGAAAGGGGTCTAAGATAACAAGGCTGAAATCCAAGGTGTTGGGCAAGAGCAATAATGAAGTGCAACAACCTTACTTGCATCTAAATGCTCATTTTCATTTAGAATTAAATTTGATTTAATTATTTTAATTTTCTTAATACCTGTCACTGAGATTATACACATTTGCTTAGCAAATGGGATAAAGGAATGATGGTCCATTGGAACCAAATCTATGTTTCCTCTAAAAGGGGCTCCTATTGGAAGACTTATGCAGCAGAAACTGGCATATGTTTCTCCCACAGCTGTAGACCAACAAGCAATAGGTGCAGGATCACAGACTTAACACACTGATTGTGTAACCCTCAACTTCTGCCAGTTGTGAGAGGCGATTTTGCCTGTGAAGAAGCCTCTGGATGGCAGCACTGTTCAGTGGGGTGATTTTACCAGATGAACCCGAGGACAGAGGGCATGCTCTGTGGTACTGTGAATGACTACCTGCAAGCTGAATAAATTGCAGTTTGTATGCAGTGCCAAGTATCTCCTATGTAATAAGATGGTATAGGGGACTTGTGGACACTTTGTTAAATGCAATTACTTTTTTAAATTGCCATTCTCATCTGTTTGCTCCTGGACACAACTGCAATTTTACTGTAATTATCAGTAATATTACATCAGTTCATTGCTCAGGTGTCGTCATCTTTTTATACTATATTACTTGGAGAATAAAGTAAGAGTTATGCTTACCTTTAACATTCTATAAAGACTAGGATTGACTATGGCATTTTCAAATGGAGAAAATGAAAAGCATCTTCCAATGTAGAATATAAAATATACTATAATCATATGAAATATTTAAAATACATTTTAGAATAATTGCCTGTTATACTACACAAATAATAACTGTTCATGTATTGAAATAGAAGCATTGTTTATATTTGAATGGTTACATGAAGACACTGAGTGCAGAACATCCTGGTGATAAGTTCCATCCTCCCACAGTCTGTATATAATAAAATGGATAAAAAAGCCAGCCCAGAAAATCATTGTTGAAATAACTTCAGGAAACAATGCACTTAGACTTGTTTAGAAATGTGCCTACACTTTGGCTTGGCAGTGCGCAGACATTCTCCAGAATTGTGTTCCACTTGCCTAGAAGGAGAGTATTTCTTACAATTAAAGGAAATCTCCTGTGCTAGATTAAGAGTATGACTCCTTATCTCTTTGAGAAAATACTATTAAGGATAAATTGCAGGGTGAAACATTGATCGAATGTAAAAAGACATCGTCTGTTCCACTGGTTGAATGGTTAAATGGTGGTAATACATGAGTACTATAGTCACTGCATACAGTATGTTTCATTTTATTTTTTTAATCAAAATATAGACAAAAACAGCAGTAATTTTGTTCTGGTGATGCAGCCCACCAAAAAAATTAAACTTACTTAACCCCTTTGCGCCCTGGCCCTTTAAGGGATTTCAGATGCAGGGAGACAGGCTTTATGATCATGTTGACTGCCATGATTGGCTGTGACGGTGGTCACATGATCGAGAGCTTTCCGTTAGCCACCGGTAACTGTGCCAGGAGTACACAGGGCACGCAATGTCAGCACAGATGTGTCTGCTAATTGGTACCCAATAATGCAGCCTCTCGTCGCCAAGGCCAACCTGCCAAGAGGTCGCATATTTGCGTGCCATCGGTGCCTAAGGGTTAAAACAAATTGGGGGGAATTTGTTGTAAAAAATGCATTTACACTTAGCACACATATGTGGTTGAAGAAAAATTTGACCGTATCTCTTTACTGGACTTTTATAAGTTTTATCTTCCCAAAAAAAAAATAAGAAAATCTCCCACTCTTCACAAATCACGCCTTATTAATGTCATCAGTTTTTGGCAGCACCTATATTTGTGAGCCATTATTTTTTTAAGGGTGAAGCACATAAAGGGCAAAATTAGAACCAAAATATTTGATGAGCACTTTGTGAATTCATTGAGAATTTCTACTACATCCATCAAACCAGATATTGATGCGTTTGTGTCAAATATTGCACTCGTTTTATGCTGTCCTCTTTTATTTTTATAATTAAAAAAAAAATAAGTAAAGTTTTATTACTTAGATATGTACATTGTCCATATCAGTGATCGATAACTTGTGATCTGCCTGACTTTTTCTGCTCATAACCTTTTTTTTTTTTTGTTAGTGCTGTTATGGGTGGCCCAGAACAATTCCTCTTCTTCCAAAGTGGCCCAGGAAGGTCAACATTTTGGACATCCCTGCCCTAAAGTCTACAAAACTGCTAAAGAAGCTCTTGTAAGCTGTTTTTGCATCCTCTCTAATGTCACAGCTCTCTAGAAACCCCACAGTCTGTCCAGATACAATGACATCATTCTTCTTTCTTGAATTGGCTATAACTTTTATGTTTTTTAGTCATGGAAGTCTGCCAATAGAAAAAAAAATCATAATTCTGACCAATAGGAAAAGGAGGAATAAAGAAAGTGAATGTAAGTAAAGTAGATATTTACACAGAGTTTCGTAGCTGCTACCTAGGGGATCCTTTAGAGATTTAATATGGAAAAGGAAGCCATAGAGAAAATATTGCTTAGGCACTTTTCAAGAGAAATTACAAAGGTCTCTTGAGAACATGAACAGCAAAATTTCTGCAAGCATTCTATAAACCATTTAAAGACCACCCCTCCTAGTGTCATTCCAGCCATTTTTGACCCGATTTTATAAAATTATAATGGGCTGTAGAAATTAAATGGAAAAATATTTTTTAATACCAATAAATTACCCAAACAAATGATAAAAGTAAGTATATGTGGCAGGAGTAATATATGGATCTACTTTTAGTTGGATAATGTTTTAAAAAAGATAAGATACAACATCATGGAGTGTATTAGTCATCCGATATCCAAGCCAAGTGATAAAGAATTAAAGCCATATTGATTTCTGTCAGGATGGTGAATTACCAAGTAAAAAGCATTTGCATGTCCTGTTCTGGGATACACACAGATAGGTTTGTTTGGGACACATCTCAGAATCTTTAATAATATTTTCAGCACTGAAAAACTGTGGCAATACAAATATGAATCAGTGTCTCTGTAGACTATTACTTTTTGGTTCAGCATATTGCTGTACATAATGTACTGGACTGTAGCATTGTGCAGTGTCAGTGGGAGAGAACAGAACACTTTTCATAATCAAGAGACCATCTTCAGGTATTCATATGTGTGTTTCCACTTTCCTGTTTCCGATTGGGTTGGTTGAACTTCAGCTTTATACAGCTTAAGTAATAAAGATACTGTGTAGTGCATAGCATCAGCTGTAACTAGGTGCACTAGGTGTCCTACAATCCATTGTGCCACATCGAATAGTAAAATAGTGCTACATTCCTTAAAATGTTATAAGCTAGAGAAAATTTTGTTTATTTATTTATTTCAGGTACTTCTATAGCACCATCAATTTACACAGCACTTTACATACATTGTGCATTCACATCAGTTCCTGTCCTCTAGGAGCTTACAATCTAAGGTTCCTAACTCACATTCATACATACACATACTGAGGCCAATTTAGACAGGATCCAATTAACCTATACGCATGTCTTTGGAGTGTGGAAGGAAACTGATGTACCTGGAGGAAACCAAAGCAGGCACAGGTTGCACATGCAAACTCCAGGCAGGTAGGGGTATGGTTGGGATTCGAACCAGCGACCCTTTTTGCTGCTAGATGGAAGTGCTAACAAATGTCTAAAATTCACTTTATAACGAAGATGGTTCAAGTTAATAAAGGTTCAGTTTATTTGTTCTGTTTTATTTTTTTTTAGATTCAATTAATAAACAATTTTGCCTATTTAATCTGCCCTGCCCAATTACAACATTTACTTTCACCATAGAATTTAAGGCACTTTAAAATTTGTAGGTTCTATTTAGTTTGACAGCAGAAACCTAGAATTGGAAATACCTTCAAACTGACAGTTTTTTTGTGCCAGTTTCAGAGCTTTATTTTGCCAGTTTGTCTAGTTTTAAGTAATCTTTTTACACTGCACTACATCAACATAAGAATTCATAAACATCAACATAAGAATTCAACCTTTCTAAAAAAAACTCCCGTTAAGGTTTTTTTCTCTGCAACCATTCTCCCCCTTCCATTTCCACAGCCTTGTTTAGCTGGTCACAACAAAATACACGTGAAGATCAAGTCCTCAAGGTGAGGAGGAGAACAGTGAGGTTTATTAGATAAAGCATAATCCAGCAATCACACGACCTTAATGCATTTTGCTCTACAGTACATAATCATAAGGCTCCTTATAAGCCTTCTGACTGAGCGCAGTAGCCCTAAACATTAATATTAGTAAACTGTGGAAAAACCAATGCAAGAATGTACTTCATTCGCTTTCATAGATAGGCTGCTCCTTAGATTCTAGAAGTGACTCTTTAAAGCTGTGCTCTAACAAGGGTGCAGATTCTCCCCTCCTCTCTGCAGCAAAAAAAAAACACTTTGTTTTGGCTGTCCAACAGCTGGATCATCTCAGACTTGGGAAGACTGCAGTAGCGTGATTATGTCACAACCCAGAGACTGGTCAACAGTCAGCAAAGACTGAACCACTGGATCATCTGCCTCCACTACCAGAAGAGGTGCTGTGTTGGCTCACTCGATGGCAGACTCAGCTAAGTAAAAGCTGCTTTAAAGGAAATAAAATATACTTGTGGTGGAAGGTATTGGACTACGAAAAGCCAGTCTTAATTTTTAATTGTTAGCCCACCTGCATCATTGCCTCAATCCCATCAAAACAGAAAGGGTCATCTCCATTTCCATTGACCGTAGAAAGTGGCCCCAACATCAACAAGGTCAAGATTGAAATAAAACCTTGAGACGCATACCGGGAGCACAGCCTACTTGTTTATGTGCATTGCTGTTCAGACCCAATTCTCCAAACTGTTTTGTTGGTAATCTGGTGATCAAAGAACTACTGCTTGTGATGCAGGAGAATGAAGCCTCGTACACACGACCGAGAAACTCGACGGGCGAAACACATCGTTTTGCTCGTCGAGTTCCTTGTTAGGCTGTCGAGGATCTCGGCGAGCCAAATTTTCCCATTCCTGTCGAGGAAAAAGAAGACATGCTCTCTTTTTGGCTCAACGAGATCCTCGACAGTTTCTTGCTGGTTTTTGCCAAGATACTCGGTCGTGTGTACGAGGCCTAACTCTTTTACACCCACTGCAGACTCTTTGCCATCTCTCATGAACAAAAAGCCTAACATAAAATGTCAGGGCATTTTCACAGGCACCAAACCGATAAAAACAGAAAACTGTTCAGCACAGACTTTAGGAAATACATTCAATTGTCGCTGTGATATGTTCTGACTTTATCACATTTGTAGTGTTTGCTGGGTAATATTTTTTAATTATTCAATTATTCTTTCAAATATTGCTGTAGCAGCCCTCATCAAAGTGATGGTATACTGACTGAGAGGCTTTTACACAACATATCATGAACAGGAGAGTTCAATACTTGTGATTAGTAGAAGAATGTTAACCCCCCTGACGGTAAACCCGAGCGCGACTCGGGGTTGGTTTTACATGTTAGGATCGGCAAACCCGAGTCGCGCTCGGGCTGGACGGGCTTACCTTTCGCTGGATCCACAGGCTTGGTTTACTCACCTTGTCCCTGGATCCAGCGATGCCACCCGCTGTGTGAGCGAGCGGGACCTCCTCGCTCGATTCACAGTCCCCGTGTGACGCCGATCTCCGTTCCCTGCGACGTTACGACGCACGGGGACGGAGAACGGCGCCAAATTCAAAAAAGTAAACAAACACATTACATACAGTATACTGTAATCTTATAGATTACAGTACTGTATGTAAAAAATACACACCCCCCTTGTCCCTAGTGGTCTGCCCAGTGCCCTGCATGTACTTTTATATAATAAAAAATGTCATTTCTGCCTAAAAACTGTAGATTGTCCAAAAGTGTCCCTTTATGTCAAAAATGGTTTTAGATCAGCTAGAAAACAGCGATAATAAATTATAATCACTTGCAGAATTGTGCGATAGCGATTTGCGGGGAAATTCGTCATAAAAAAAATAAAATAATGACAGCGACAATTCTGCAACTGCAAATTTCAGTGATTTTGAGTTGATTACATTATTGAATAATTTTTATTATAATTATATTATTATTTGTTATAATTATTTATAATTATTTATTATATTATAATTTATAATTTTGTTTTAAAAAAAAAAATCATACCCGGGATGCCTACAAGACTCTTGCTTGGTCAGATTTAAGTGAGTTATTTCTAAAAATTACAGGCCTACAGTATAAAACGCCAATTTCCTTGCAAAATAAATGTACCGCTTTTGGTACGTAATTCCAGACAGAATCATACCGCCAGGGAGGTTAAATGTATAAAAGTATTTTGTTCTCCTACAGATTGATCTCTAAACAAAACTATTTGAAGATAGGACAAAGTATTTAATGTAGCTAAAATAACCACATTACTGAAGTATGCAATATGATAACTCATGTTGTTTTCAAATCCAGTCCTCAAGGTGCCCCAACAGGTCATGTTTTCAGGATTTACCCCAGATGAAACAGTTGCGGTAATTACTATGGCAGTGAAACTGATCAAATCACCTGTGCAAAATAATGGAAAGCTTGAAAACATGACTTGTTGGGGCAAATTGAGGACAGAAGTTGAGAAACACTGTGATAACTGATAGCAAAAATGAGTAGTTATATAATTGGCTCAAAGGTTTTCGTGCCCTACTTACCATGATATGGCGGCTTTTGTTTACATGTTATCTTAAAAGTTGATCACATGTATGAATACACTTATGTCACCCCTTGCTTTGTAATAGACAATAATTGATTTCTAGTAGGAAGAGGATCTAGCATTTGCATTAATCAGTTTTTCTCAGCATCTATATACTTGCATCACCACTCGAAATGACAAATATGAAATAATTTTTCAAAGAAAAATTAAGAATGGGACAATGCTAGCTATAATAATAATAATAATAATAATAATAATAATAATAATAATAATAATAATAATAATAATAATAATAATGAGGGGACCATGGAGAGTTCCCCACCAATGTGCCTTGGAAGCACTGAAATAGCTGTTTATTGTAGTTCCACCAGTTTACAGAGCACATACAATACCACTACAATATTGTTACTGAAATATTGTTTTCTAGAACTTAAAGCTCTTTAAAAAAGACAAGCAGCAAGGGTATGTGCAGGTAAATCGTCCTCTACGAGGGAACAGAATCCTACAGCAAAAGGTTGTGTGTATGATCCAGAGCATTTTTCTCGACGAGAAAAATGATGAAAAAATTTAGAACCTGCTCAATTTTTTCTCATTGTTTTTCACGTCGTGTGTACACTTTAATGAAGGGGAAAAACACCCAAAGGGTGGTGCCATTTGAGTGGAACTTCCCCTTTATAGTGCCGTCGTACGTGTTGTACATCACCGTGCTTTGCTCAAGCATTTTTTTTTTCACAAACGTGTGTATGCAAGGCAGGCTTGAGAGGAATCTCGTCGAGAAAAACGTCATTTTTTTGCATGACATGAATAACGGTTGTGTATATAATTATCGCGGCATTAGGGTAGAGCAATTAAAATATTGTTAAAATACTCAGTCAGTCTATATATGATGTATCTATCTATCTATATATATATATATATATATATATATATATATATATATATATATATATATATATATATATATATATATATAGAAGATAGATAGATAGATAGATATAGATAGATATCTATATCTATCTATACAGTATATCAGTATATGGAAGTGTGATCAGTGATGCACAGGAGGGTATAATGTTGGTTTCCCTCTTACTAGTAATCACCAAGGTTCCACTATAATAGAGCCAGTATCAAGGAAGGATTGATAGCAAAATTGATAACTGGCACTGGTAACCAATGATGCAACCAGTTCTTGTGATGTCTATGGATATGACTAGATAAGAGATGATGGAAAATAGCTAGTGCTGGAAGCCAGACCAAACCAAATGCTCCTAGGATGAACTTACTAGTACAGTAAAAGCCCCTATAAACCTTGCAGAATAAATGGAGTTTGGCCATACGGCACCCTATGTAAAAAAACTGAAGTTTGGCAAGAAAGTGAGGAGATTGGTAAACTAAACCAAACAAGTCAAACATAAAGGGTATCCCAAACATTAATTCCATAAAGGACGCTTTGCAATCTACGTTCTCTGATGGTGATTCATGAGGTCACAAAAGGAACATTGCTATTGAATAAAAATAATATTTGTAATTATTTTCTGCAATCTGTATGATTTCACAATTGTGTCCTTCCAAGTGCTAAAATATTGTTGTAACCAATCCAATATCTATTACTTATATTTACAAGGAAAGTCACATATAGTGCAGGTTTATCAATACACTTTGTACTATTAAAATATTTTCCCTTACTGCGTTGTGCCAGAATGTAATGTTGTATTACAAGGTACTGCATTGCCAGATAAGATTCTTGCTTGGTGATATAAATGTTGGCATATCATAATATAACCATTACAGGGATATTGTATCGTTTTAAAAATGTAAAAACACTGAAGACAGTTTTATGCCTAAATAAATAAATAAATAACATTTACATGAAAATGGCTTCCCTAGAATTGCTCATAAGAAAAGCAATTTACGTGGCTCAAAATGAAGAACAGGCTGAAGATCATTGGGTTTAGCTTGTTGTATTAGTAGATCTCCAAAATCTGTTCTACACTGTATGAAAATTTTGAGAAACAAAGTTTGTAGGGTATAGCACTGTATCTAGATGGTAAGTAAGATATGCCAATAACACTACAGTATATGGCCAAAAATCATGTAGGCACCTCACCATCAAACCAATATGAACTTGTGGAACATCCCATTCCAAAACCTTGCTGTCTCCTTTTCGTAACTACTGTATAACAGCCTCCACATTTGTAGGAATCGTTTCCACAACATTTTGCAGTGCCTCTGTGGGAATTTGTGCCCCTTCTGTTAGGTACTGATGTTGGATAAGAATACTTGCCATGCAATTAGTATTTCAGTTCAAGCCAAAGGTGTTTATTAAAGTTGAGGTTAAACAACATTATATATTCATCGTCCAGGCTTTGTGCTCAGAGGCCTAGTAATCCTGGAACAGAGAAGGTCCTTTCCCAAACTGCTGCCACAAGGTTGGAAGCATATAGTTGTCTTAGGCCTCGTACACACGATAGGTTAACCAGAGGACAACGATCTGATGGACCGTTTTCATCGGTCAAAACCGATCGTGTGTGGGCCCCATAGGTTATTTAATCATAGGTTAAAAAAAGCCAACTTGCTTTAAATTTAACCTATGGATTCCTAACCAATAGGTCAAAACCGATCGTTAGTAGGCACAACCATTGGTTAAAAATCCATGCATGCTCAGAATCAAGTCGACGCATGCTTGGAAGTATTGAACTTCATTTTTTTCAGCATGTCGTTGTGTTTTACGTCATCGCATTCTGACACGATCTGTTATTTAACCAATGGTGTGTAGGCGTGACGGACCATCAGTCAGCTTCATCGGTTAACCCAGTGTTTCTCAACTCCAGTCCTCGGGGCGCACCAACAGGTCATGTTTTCAGGATTTCCCTCAGATCAAACTGCTGTGGTAATTACTAAGGCAGTGAAACTGATAAAATCACCTGTGCACAATAATGGAAAGCCTGAAAACATGACCTGTTGGTGCGCCCCGAGGACTGGAGTTGAGAAACACTGGGTTAACCTATGACAGCGGTCCTTCAGACCGTTCTCATCGGATGGACTGATCGTGTGTACGAGGCTTAACATGTCTTTGCATGTTGGAAGCACTAATAGCACCCTACTAGAAACACCCAAACTCAATAATTTGGAGGGCTGTTCACATACTTTTGGCCATAACATTTTTATTTATTGATCAGGTATCCACAAACCCTTGGCCATGCAGTGTAGAAGTACAACACAGATTGCACAATTTGGGGGGGGGGTGGCATGCTAAGAGCTTGGCTAACTAAATTTAAGAACTAACTGTCCTTTCCTCCCCTTTGATAGAGCAGCCTTCAATTACTACTTTTCTATTGTATATCTAGATTATGGGATATAACATTCTAGAGTGGTATATAGTCCAGTGGCAGTGCGTCCATACAGGGCCGTCTTTAATATGGTTTGGGCCCTGGGCAAACATTTTTTTTGGGCCCCCCTCCAGCTTATTTTGGGCCTGGCTGGTTCACATGTATGTTTTGGCGGTCCTCATTTGTGCAGGTACAGCAGTCCATTGATTTGAATGGGCCGCCATGCCTTTGTTTCCTGCAGAAAAAAGGTGCATTCAGCATTTTAAAAATATAGTTGCCTTGAAATCCATTCTGCTTTTGCACCATGCTACTTAACTGCAGTTCTTGCACACACAAACGCACTGTGTTTTTAAAAGGGAACTGCAGATAAGTCACAGCAGACAGCAGAATGGACAGACAGTGCTGTATTTCAGTGCTTGATGGGCATAGGTGTGCCGTGTACGCAGCCTATTACATGAGGCATGCGCTTTTCTTTGCAGGAAACGTAGGCATGGCGGCCCATTCAAATGAATGTGGGCCATGTTAAATACAGACAGTAATGCCATGTGCTCTGAGGCCTTACTCAGCCTGGACTGCAGGTCTGGTCTGTGATTTAAAGAGTTCCTCTATTTTACACATGGCATGGCATGGGGTCCCATGGTGCTAAAGCAGAATGGACAGACGGTACTGTGACCCCCATGCCATGCCATGTGTAAAACACTGACCAGACCTGCAGTGAATCATCAAATATTATAAAGACTTTGGGCACACTCTACAGAAAACTTCTATTTACAATATAGATTAGCAAACAGTGACATACCTTGAGGAGCAGGACATGAAGAAGTCAGCCTCAGGAAGAGCAAACTGGGGATGTTATAAAATCACATTCTAATTCACTTTTATATACAAGCAGCACCCAGTGGCAGGAAGGGAGAAGTGCACGTCTAAAGGGAAGCCAGGGGTGCTGTACATTTTAAAACACTGGGAAGGGAAGCAGTACTGTCACTGGCTGCGTGCCGCTGATGATTTTCAGCCTGATTTGTGGGCAGCACAGGGGCTTAACGGGCGGGAGGGATCAGGAATTATGGGGCCACTTACACAGCTTCAGGCATGGGCCCCCTGGAGCAGAGAACCGGGGGGGGGGTGCTGCCGCCTGAAATTGAAAAGCAGGGGGGGGGGGGTTCTGCGAATTTAGAAGCGGGGGGCCCTTTACAAAAAAGAAATAAAGAATAAAGAAAAATATATATAAAAAAAGGGGTGTAGCCATCCGGGGCCCTGGGGACCTCTGAGCCCTTTAATAAAAAGAAAAAAAGAAATAATATATATATATATATATTTTTAAAAAGGGGGTTGCCATCTGGGGCCCTGGGGACCTCTGGGCCCTTTAATAATTTTTTTTTTATAAAAATAAATTACAAAAAAAGGGGGTTGCCATCCGGGACCTCTGGGCTATTTAATAAAAAAATATATATAAAAAAGAAACATTTATAAAAAAAAGGGGGGGTTGCCATCCAGGGCCCTGGGGACCTCTGGGCCCTTTAATAAAAAAAAATATAACAAAAATAAAAAAATAAACATTTATAAAAAAATAAAAAAGGGTGTTTACCACATGGGGCCCTCTGAGCCCTTTAATAAAAAATATATATATATATATATATATATATATATATATATATATATATATATATATATATATATATATATATATATACATATATATATATATATATATATATATATAAATAAAATAATATGAAAAAAAAATCCGGGGCCCTGGGGACCTCTGGGTCCTTTAATAATAATAATAATAATAATAATAATAATAATAATAATTATATATTATATATATTATTAAAAAAAAAAAGGGGGGGTTGCCATCTGGGGCCCTGGGGGCCTCTGGGCCCCTGGGGACCCTTAAAAAAAATGGTCCCTTTAATAAAAAAAACTCTAAAAAAATAAAATTGGCCCTTTAATAAAAAATAAAATAAAAATATATTAAAAAAAATATATATTTTTTTATTTAAAAAAAAATTAAAAAAAGGGGGGTTGCCATCTGGGGCCCTAGGGGCCTCCGGACCCCTAAAAAAAAAAAAAAAAATTTTTTTTTTTTTAAAGGGCCCCCAACAGTGACAGGGCCCTGGGCAGCTTCCCCATTTGCCCTGTGGTAAAGACGGCCCTGCGTCCATAGTGAAAACAATACATAGATTCATGCATTGCATGAATCTAGGTATTGTCGCCGGTGCCGCTGCCGCCCACTATGCAGATGGCTGGCCCTCTGGCGAGCGCCGGGCCATCTAACGGTAGCTGGTTGACTGTGGAAGTGTCTATCAGAGCCAACGGCTGTAATCGGCTTCCAAATAGTTAACCAGGGGACGCACAGGGTGTGCATTCCCTGGTTAACACTGACATGCATCTCAGCCAATCAGGTTCAGGCTGAAGCGACATCGAGGGCGGGAGAAGACATTGATGGATCGTGGAGGAGGATGGCTGACCGAGAAAGGTAAGTGCCGGGCGAGGGGGGCAATCTTGCGGTAATTTGGGGCAATCTGGCGGCAATTGATGGGCACAGTGGCAACAATGGCATGGCACAGTGGCTGCATTTGGCATTGCACAGTGGCGACAATGGCATGGCACAGTGGCGACAATTAATGGGCACAGTGGCGACAATTGATGGGCACAGTGGCAGCGTTTGGCATGGCACAGTGGCGACAATTGATGGGCACAGTGGCGACAATGGCATGGCACAGTGGCGACAATTAATGGGCCAGTGGCTGCATTTGATGGCATGGCACAGTGGCTGCGTTTGATGGCATGGCACAGTGGCGACAATTTTATGGCACAGTGGCGACAATTTTATGGCACAGTGGCGACAATTTTATGGCACAGTGGCTGCGTTTGATGGGCACAGTGGCGGCAATTGATGGGCACAATGAGGCTGCAATTGATGTGGTTTTTTTCGTTTGTTTGTGCCCCCCAAAAATGTTGAGCCCCAGCCACCACTGATATAGTCTAAAGGCTGCAAATGTTTAAATATTTTTATTTAAACTAGGCTACACTGTGGGGATGATTTACTAAAACTGGAAAATGCAAAATCTGGAGCTTCTAACTTCAGCTTGTTTGGTTAAGCTTCGACTAAAAAAAACTGGAAGCTGATTGGTTTCTATGCAGAGTTGCACCAGATTTTGTACTCCAGTTTTAGTAAATCCACCGCTTACTGACACAGTAAATACCCTGTCTGCAGGGTCAGTTTATAAATGATGTGTTTCTTTGCCTTCCTGCAGTAGGGCCGGTTAACAATGCTGCAAATTCTATTGCGAATTTGAGCCGTTGCGATCGCTCAAATTCGCAAGTCATTTAACCACTTGCCGACCGCGCTATAGCAAAAATACTGCTACAGCGAGGTCGAGTTACTGTGACAGGACGTCCCTGGGACGTCCTCGTGCACTTCCGCGTTTGCGCGTCCCCTGGGGCGCGCTCGCGGAAGTGTCCGTGCTCGCCGGGTCTAGAAGACCCGGCGCATCACGGATCACGGTAAATTGCCGCGAATCGCGGCTGTTTACCACGTGATCGCTCCGTCAAATGACGGAGCGATCACTTGTAAACAAACCGGCGTCATTTGATGACGCCGGTTCCTCCCTCTCCTCTCTGTACCGTTCGGTACAGTGCGAGAGGAGAGGAGAGGGGGGGGAGCGCGGGGTGTCAGCAGTGCTGTGGCTGGATCTGTGACAACTGCAGTCACAGATCCAGCCATCCCTCCCAGCTCAGCAATACTCTGCCATACTCTGCATACTCTGCAATACCCCATACTCTGCAATACCCCATACTCTGCCATACTCTGCATACTCTGCCATACCCCATATTCTGCCATACTCTGCATACTCTGCCATACCCCATACTCTGCCATACTCTGCCATACTCTGCATACTCTGCATACTCTGCCATACCCCATATTCTGCCATACTCTGCATACTCTGCCATACCCCATACTCTGCCATACTCTGCCATACTCTGCATACTCTGCCATACCCCATACTCTGCCATACTCTGCATACTCTGCCATACCCCATACTCTGCAATACCCCATACTCTGCCATACTCTGCATACTCTGCAATACCCCGTTACTCTGCAATACCCCGTTACTCTGCAATACCCCGTTACTCTGCAATACCCCGATACTCTGCCATACCCCGATACTCTGCCATACCCCGATACTCTGCCATACCCCGATACTCTGCCATACTCTGCATACTCTGCCATACCCCATACTCTGCCATACTCTGCATACTCTGCAATACCCCATACTCTGCCATACCCCATACTCTGCCATACACCATACTCTGCCATACCCCATACTCTGCCATACCCCATACTCTGCCATACCCCATACTCTGCCATACCCCATACTCTGCCATACCCCATACTCTGCCATACCCCATACTCTGTCATACCCCGTTACTCTGCCATACCCCGTTACTCTGCCATACCCCGATACTCTGCCATACCCCGATACTCTGCCATACCCCGATACTCTGCCATACCCCCATACTCTGCAATACCCCATACTCTGCAATACCTCGATACTCTGCAATACCCCATACTCTGCAATACCCTGCGCAATACTCTGCATTACCCTGCGCAATACTCTGCAATACCCCAATACCCTGCGCGATACTCTGCAATACCCAAATACTCTGCAATACCCCCAATACTCCGCAATACCCCAATACTCTGCAATACCCCCAATACCCCAATACTCTGCAATACCCAAATACTCTGCAATACCCAAATACTCCGCAATACCCCAATACTCTGCAATACCCCCAATACCCCAATACTCTGCAATACCCAAATACTCCGCAATACCCCAATACTCTGTATATATAATGTTTTGGGGTTCTATGTAGTTTTCTAGCAAATAAATTGTGATTTTTCCATGTAGGAGAGAAATGTCAGAATTGGCCTGGGTGTTCCAGAAAGCCTGATGGCGCTCCCTGCATGTTGGGCCTCTGTATGTGGCCACGCCGTGTAAAAGTTGCACACATGGGGTATCGTCATACTCGGGAGGAATAGCAGAATGTGTTTTGGGGTGTCATTTGTGGTATGCATATCCTGTGTGTGAGAAATAACCTGCGAATATGACAGAAACAAGTTTGTTTTTTGTTTTTTTACAGAATTTTCGGTCGTTTTTCTTTTATAGCGCAAAAAATAAAAAACCCAGAGGTGATCTAATACCACCAAAAGAAAGCTCTATTTGTGTGAAAAAAAGGACAAAAATTTCAAATGGGTACAATGTTGTATGACGGAGTAATTGTCATTCAAATTGTGAGAGCACCGAAAGCTGAAAATTGGTCTGGTCAGGAAGGGGGTTTAAGTGCCCAGTGATCAAGAGGTTAAATAACATAGTTTTCCATGAGTGCCATTCACACCAATGTGTTGCGAATCTAAGCTGCATACAAAAAGGGTCCTGTGCAAGTTTTATCCGAGTGCAAATTCACCCGGCGCATCACGGATCACGGATCACGGATCACGGTAAATTGCCGCGAATCGCGGCTGTTTACCACGTGATCGCTCCGTCAAATGACGGAGCGATCACTTGTAAACAAACCGGCGTCATTTGATGACGCCGGTTCCTCCCTCTCCTCTCTGTACCGTTCGGTACAGTGCGAGAGGAGAGGAGAGGGGGGGGAGCGCGGGGTGTCAGCAGTGCTGTGGCTGGATCTGTGACAACTGCAGTCACAGATCCAGCCATCCCTCCCAGCTCAGCAATACTCTGCCATACTCTGCATACTCTGCAATACCCCATACTCTGCAATACCCCATACTCTGCCATACTCTGCATACTCTGCCATACCCCATATTCTGCCATACTCTGCATACTCTGCCATACCCCATACTCTGCCATACTCTGCCATACTCTGCATACTCTGCATACTCTGCCATACCCCATATTCTGCCATACTCTGCATACTCTGCCATACCCCATACTCTGCCATACTCTGCCATACTCTGCATACTCTGCCATACCCCATACTCTGCCATACTCTGCATACTCTGCCATACCCCATACTCTGCAATACCCCATACTCTGCCATACTCTGCATACTCTGCAATACCCCGTTACTCTGCAATACCCCGTTACTCTGCAATACCCCGTTACTCTGCAATACCCCGATACTCTGCCATACCCCGATACTCTGCCATACCCCGATACTCTGCCATACCCCGATACTCTGCCATACTCTGCATACTCTGCCATACCCCATACTCTGCCATACTCTGCATACTCTGCAATACCCCATACTCTGCCATACCCCATACTCTGCCATACACCATACTCTGCCATACCCCATACTCTGCCATACCCCATACTCTGCCATACCCCATACTCTGCCATACCCCATACTCTGCCATACCCCATACTCTGCCATACCCCATACTCTGTCATACCCCGTTACTCTGCCATACCCCGTTACTCTGCCATACCCCGATACTCTGCCATACCCCGATACTCTGCCATACCCCGATACTCTGCCATACCCCCATACTCTGCAATACCCCATACTCTGCAATACCTCGATACTCTGCAATACCCCATACTCTGCAATACCCTGCGCAATACTCTGCATTACCCTGCGCAATACTCTGCAATACCCCAATACCCTGCGCGATACTCTGCAATACCCAAATACTCTGCAATACCCCCAATACTCCGCAATACCCCAATACTCTGCAATACCCCCAATACCCCAATACTCTGCAATACCCAAATACTCTGCAATACCCAAATACTCCGCAATACCCCAATACTCTGCAATACCCCCAATACCCCAATACTCTGCAATACCCAAATACTCCGCAATACCCCAATACTCTGTATATATAATGTTTTGGGGTTCTATGTAGTTTTCTAGCAAATAAATTGTGATTTTTCCATGTAGGAGAGAAATGTCAGAATTGGCCTGGGTGTTCCAGAAAGCCTGATGGCGCTCCCTGCATGTTGGGCCTCTGTATGTGGCCACGCCGTGTAAAAGTTGCACACATGGGGTATCGTCATACTCGGGAGGAATAGCAGAATGTGTTTTGGGGTGTCATTTGTGGTATGCATATCCTGTGTGTGAGAAATAACCTGCGAATATGACAGAAACAAGTTTGTTTTTTGTTTTTTTACAGAATTTTCGGTCGTTTTTCTTTTATAGCGCAAAAAATAAAAAACCCAGAGGTGATCTAATACCACCAAAAGAAAGCTCTATTTGTGTGAAAAAAAGGACAAAAATTTCAAATGGGTACAATGTTGTATGACGGAGTAATTGTCATTCAAATTGTGAGAGCACCGAAAGCTGAAAATTGGTCTGGTCAGGAAGGGGGTTTAAGTGCCCAGTGATCAAGAGGTTAAATAACATAGTTTTCCATGAGTGCCATTCACACCAATGTGTTGCGAATCTAAGCTGCATACAAAAAGGGTCCTGTGCAAGTTTTATCCGAGTGCAAATTCAGCTCCATAGACTGCAGCATATCGGTTCAAATTTGCGCAAAATTCACACTGCAGCAGTGTGAACCGGTCCTTAGGCTTACAGAAGACATTGTGCACTCAACATCCTTGAAGTGAAAAAAATAAATAAAATGACACGTGAAAGACTGATAGAGGTTTGAAGGTTTGAAGGAGATATGAGTTGAAAAGACAGTGATGATGAAAGACCTGGAAAAGGAAAGTATAGCATAATCTCAGTGAGCACATATTTTGAGTCAATATTGCAGTGTTTGTGAGTAGTTTGTGATATGACCACCAGGACATATAATATGTATTACTTAATTTTATTACTCTGGGAAATCTAGTCAAAAGCTCCACATTTAGCATTTATGATGAATGTAATGTCAATTCAAAAAGTGAATCTATAGTGAATGTTTGATAATAAGGAGTATTATGGGTAAATGTTTTGCGATGAAATTTTTTATTTTTTTTTGTCAAAAATATTTTATTGAGTACAAAGGTGTAATACACATTACAGGGAATACATTCAATACATTGAAAATAGAGAAGCTCAAATATTCTTATTCCAATATGTATATATACAAAGTAAATATTTGTGGACAAAGTATGGTATACTATTTAGTCACTAATGACATTAAGATTATTAAGTTTAGAGTTTTAATGTAATTATTAGTATTTACTGACATATATACTGTCCTCTGTGAAGCAAAGAGTTATTAACAATACAATGGGAGCTTCAAAATCATAATAGTAAAATAGCAAATAACAGAGAAAAACAAAAAAAGAAATTAATAACGATAGCTATAAGAACATAAAATGGAGAAAAAAGAGGGTACTGGAATCATAAGGGGGGTCCGCGTGGTCGAGCCAAGAGCCACCGCTCCAATCCAAGATATGTTGAACAATGGCATATATAACACACTGATTCAGCTACCATGGCAGTAGTACTCTATTGTCCAAGGTTGGCATAATATATGCAATCCAGGGCTGCCACATCCTCTCGAACTTGGGGATCATGTCCAATTCAATAGCAGCCATCTTGGCTTGGGTCATGGTATAATTCATCTTAGCTATAGCTTCATGTAAGACCAATTTAGGTGAAGAGTTGCACCAGCAATTTGAATTGAGTATGTGAAATAGAGTCTGGTTTTAAGTTGAGTAGTGCCATTGCGGGATCAGGAAGGATTGTTTTCCCTAGTAATTTGGTTACAATTTTAAATATACCTTTCCAAAATGTTTGTGCTTTAGGACATGACCACCAAATATGAAGATATGTGCCCAAATCTGTACACCCTCGAAAACATTGTGGCGAATAGTTCTGCACATATTTGGCTACCCTGGCTGGTACCAGGTGCCACCTAGTCAGTACCTTGTAGTTGGCTTCACTAGCCATTATGTTGGGGGAAGCTGTTCATTCTGAAATCTCTAGTGTACGTTCCAAGTCCTCCTCCCACTTCCCAACATAAGATGGTTTATCTCTACAGGAATGGATCAGCATATGCGAATATATAGTGGATATTGCACCTCTGGCATGAGGGTCTTTTTGACATTTGTCTTCGAAACTGGACAGTTGTGTCAGTGAAGTTGTAGTGTTCAATAGAGGTGTAAAAAAGTTTTTAATTTGTAAATATCTAAACAACTCTGATTGCGGAAGACCATATTTTTCACATAGGGATGGGAAGGTGATTAATGACGAGGCATGCAAAAATGTGTACTTATATAAGACATCCCTGGATGCCCATTCTTTAAGGCCCCGTACACACGACCAAACATGTCTACTGAAACTGGTCTGCGGGCCAGTTTCAGCAGACATGTTCGGTCGTGTGTAGGCCCGAGTGGACAGGATTCCAGCAAACATTTGCCCGCCGGGCCTTTTCCCAGCGGACAAATATTCCTGGACTTGTTTTAAAACCATCCGCTGGAATCCTGCCAGCTCGGACATGTTCGGTCGTCTGTACAGACCTACCGTACATGTCCGAGCGCCCGCCATCCCTCGCATGCGTCGAATGACTTTGACGCATGCGTGGAAGCATTTAACTGGCAGGCCCGCCCACGTCGCCGCGTCATCGTCGCGGCGACACCTCGGACACGCCCCGCGTATTGTTTACGCGCGGATTTCTGTACGATGGTTAGGACAGCCATCGTACAGAAATCCCCGGCCAGACATGTACGGTGAAAACGGTCCGGCGGACCGCTTTCATCGTACATGTTTGGTCGTCTGTACACGGCCTAAAAGATTTAGGGGATATCCATGCAGGATAGAAAGCTGGGTTTTTTATAAAATGTCAGTAAAGGGTTGTGTAGGGATTGAAGTGAATTATTTGTCTTGAATCTATCCCAAAGGGAAATTAAATGTTTAGTTATAGGGTTTCTTAGTTTTTCACGGTCTTTTAGTGACATCCATAATAAGTAAAATTTTGGGAAAGGATCACACTCAATGGCTTCTATAGACACCCATAACGGGGTTTCTTGGTATGCCTGGTATTTAGTAAGACTAGCTACATGTGCTGCTCTATAGTAATAGGCAAAATTAGGGCATCCTAAACCGCCTCTAATTTTGGGGAGATAGAGTGTATGCGTTTGTATCCGTGGTTTGGAGGATCCCCATATAAATGACAGTGATTTTCTTTGTATTATTCGCAGATAAAAAGCTGGAATGGAAATTGGTAAGACTCTAAATAAATATAAAAGTTTTGGCAATAATGTCATTTTGACGGTGTTTAATCATCCAAACCACGATAGCGGGAGATGGGACCATGATTTCATCAGATTTGATAACTGTTTCAGAATTGGGGGATAATTAAGTTAGAATAAGTCCGATAAGGATGATGTGAGATGAATCCCTAAATATGGAATTGATTTGCTATTCCATGTGAAAGGGAGGACGATTTTTGCAGATCTCAATTCCAATTCAGAAAGGGATATGTTTAGCGCTAAACATTTTTTAGGATTTATGGATAGACCAGTAAATTCTGCGAATTTACTGAGTATGGGGACGAGATTTGGGCCAGATACGTGGGGTGATGAAAGAAATAGGAGGATATCATCAACAAATAGACAAAGTTTGTGCTGATATCCACCAAG
This sequence comes from Rana temporaria, assembly GCF_905171775.1. Taxonomy (NCBI): domain Eukaryota; kingdom Metazoa; phylum Chordata; class Amphibia; order Anura; family Ranidae; genus Rana; species Rana temporaria. Next base: position 552,247,637 of record NC_053489.1, read on the forward strand.
TTCAATACCAGTTATAGTGGGGTCAGATCTAATTTTTTGTGCCAATGGTTCAATAAGTAGTGAAAATAATAAGGGGGATAAAGGACATCCTTGACGTGTGCCTCTCTCTGTGATAAAAGGGGTCTGATTTATATCCTGCATACTTAACGTATGCTTTAGGTTTGTTGTATAAAGCCATAAAACAGCTTTTTTAATATTCAATGAGAGGAAGCAGGTTGGGATTATGCGCATCTAAGCAATATGAGCCAAGAGGACTGCTCTGCGTAGGTTGTCCCCCGCTTGGCGTGAGGGCATAAAACCGACCTGGTCCTTGCGTATGAGAGTACCGATAATCTTATTAAGACGGGCTGCTAATATTTTGGCTAATATCTTAATATCTATATTTAGCATGGAGATGGGGCGATAATTTGTGCTAAGGGTGTCATCAGATAACGGTTTTGGAATCATACAAATTGTAGCAAATAGTGATTCTTGTCTAAAAGATTTATTTTGTAGTAAGTCATTAAAAGCTTTTGCTAATAGGGGGTAGATAGTGTGAAGGTTCGATAATACAGAGCTGAGAACCCACCTGGACCAGGCCTTTTATTTATTTTTAATGTTTTGATTGCTGCTATCACATCTTCACCAGTAATGGGTTCTTCTAGTGACTTTTTTTGAGATTCAGACATCTGGGGAAGATTAATATTTGAAAAGAAGGAGTCAGCCACATTTATATTAAGTTTATTTGTCTCTGTATATAATGTTTTAAGGTGAGTACTGAATTTTGTTACAATTTTGAGGGGGTTACTCTATGCGTTGTTGGCCAATTTAAGTCTTATAGGTTTGAAAGATTTATTGATATTTTCAGCGCTCTTGCTAAGAAAGTACCTGTTTTATTGGATTTCATATAAAATGCATGTTTGGTATTGTGTAATGATTTGTTGGCGGATTCTGAAAGGAATAGGTCGTATTCAAGACAAGCTTTATCTAGGCGCACTTTTGCTTTGGGAGTGGGGTTATTTTGAAAACCTATGTATGATGTATTAAACTCAGTTTCTAAGTGTCGTGCAAGTGCTATGCGTTCTCTTTTGAGTACCCCTAGTTGTTGTTGGAGTACTCCTCTTAGAAACGGTTTGTGAGCTTCCCAAAGTGTGAGAAAAGGGATTTCAGTATTTGTATTATGTTCTAGGTATTCCGTTAAAGCCTTCTCAATTGGCAAGCGATATGAAGGATGTTTAAGTAGTACATCTGGCAGGTACCAGGTGCAGTCGTGTGCTCTAGGTAAATAGATGCTATTGAGGTAAAGACTGCGTTGTGGTCTGACCAGGGGATAGGGATAATATTGGAGGCTATCAATTCAGGCACCATACCTATCGTTACAAATATGTGATCTATACGGCTGAATGTTTGGTGTGGGTTTGTGAAATATGTATAGTTTCTTTTCGTTGGGTTGGATTCTCTCCAGGAGTCGATTAGTTTGTATCTATTGAGAAGTTGAGCGAGGGATCTACTGGCTTGATAACGTGGGGGGGAGTACAGGGTTTTGTTCAGAAACGGGAGGAGGACATGATTGGAGCCTCCCTATACAAATAGTGAACCCATTTTATGTGAATTAATAACTTGGAAGAGGTGTGAAAGAAAGGGTAGAGGTTGGTGGTTAGGGGCATAGTATGAAACCACAGTTACTGCCATAATATACCCTGTTAAAATTAGGTAGCAACCCTCTGGGTCTTTGATTTCGGAATGCAAAGTAAATTGTGTATTACGGTGGAATGCAATGAGTGTGCCACATTGTTTGGTGGGTGCCGAATCGGTGTATAATTGTGGGTATGAGGTACTATAAAATTTAGGAGTGGAGGCTGGAGTAAAGTGAGTTTCTTGTAGACACACAATATGTGCGTTTTTGGCTTGGAAAGATTGGAAAGCTTTTGTCCTTTTTTGCGACACATTGAAACCTTGGACATTAAGGAATATAATATTTAAGGGGGCCATGGCAACTTAAACAGCAAACCGCACTTACCAATTGTTCCAGGGTAGTGGCTACTCGGCTCGATCCACGCGGATTTAGTTGAAGTTGTTAGGAAAGAAAATCCAGTACAATCTGTCATAAAAAGGGAATAAAAAACAAAAGAAAAAATAAAAGTCATTAGATTGATATAGACATATGAAGATTTAGAAGTTTTCCATGCCCGGGGTAAAAATTCCCAGACAAGGGGCAGGGGGCCTTCGTCTAATCCCTGCATATTTCCGCGAGGACCAGAGGAAAGCAAGTGGAGGCATATGTAACATCCGTGCACAGGGAATCCGCTTTTTTAAGAAAAAAAAAATCCATAGCCCAGTTGTAGGAACAATTTTCAACGCTGGTAACTTTATAAAAAATACCTATTAGAAAAAGATTGATTAACAGTTTAACTGTAATAAAGGCCATATAGCCAAAAAGGGTAATGAAAAGAATCAACAAGCTTATTTTAGCTATAACATAAGTTTGCATCAATGAGAAAATGAGGCAAAATTGATAAATAAAGGTAAAAACAATAAAAACATATAAATAATGTGAAACAGAGCAATGGATCCATTAATTAGGCAAGGTCCATTAACGTTTTATAATAAATGAGGACCAGAATTGCCTCTAAAGTTAGATATCTTAATACTAGGTCAGAGAAAATTTATGTAGAGGAGATTAGTTCAGCAATTAATTGCATTGCTGATCTCCCATAAGATGTTATTTAAGCAAAAAGAAAAAGAAAACGTTTTGCTAGCTAATTTCCATTTGTTTTATCATTAGCTCATTTCAATCTTATATAAGATTGAGGCAAAATTAGTAAGATAAAAATAAATAAAAAATAAAAATAGAATTTTTGCAAGATGGAAAGTGTAACGGTCACCACCGTTTACGACCTTCCATCAACCCACGACAGCTTATCCGACACACAGACAAACCAACAGGTCCCGATCTATCCCCTTTCCCAGAATAACCGAGACACACAGCTCTGGGTTCTGGTTTCAAATGAAAGACATCTTTAATGGTACGCTCTCAGGGTTTTATACAGTTCAAGCATGAAAGGAACAATCAAACTCTCCACCCACACATCACACACTGGGGGGGCTTCAATACACCTTCAGATGGGTTAATTACTAAACATTCCAGACATTTCGGCGCCGGTCTATAATTAACATGACCTAATCACTACACCTGAGAAGTCACATTCCTTTATTAATAGAATTCAAACAAAACACCATCACACAATGATTTCCCCTCAATCCACATCTTTAGACAGACGGTCTGTCTCCGACAGAAAGGTATTCACACCTGATCATCAATAGGCTTTAAACAGTGTTATAACACAATGAAAGGCCTTTCAGGAGCCAGCCTCATTTAACAACTCAATAGCCTGGGCTAAGCATTGAAAGAGTCATTCTATTGACCGGTAGGGTCAGAATAAACCAACACTTTGCAATATCTCAAGATCCTGTAATATGAGCTATCAGTAATGTCCCCTGTCCTGTAATTTCTAATTAATATTTCTCAGTCACCAATTGTAACGGTCACCACCGTTTACGACCTTCCATCCCATCCAAGACAGCTTATCGACACTCCAACCAACAGGCAGACCCGATCCATTCCATAAGAATTCCCTCAATAACGAGACTGACAAGCTCTGTTACTGCGTCAAAATATGAACTCACTTTTAATGGTTTATTCTCAGATTTTATACAGTTTTCAAGGCACAGGAACAATCAAACTGTCCCCCCCTCATCACACCATGGGGGGCTTCAATCACATTCTTTTACATAATGATATTCAGAGTTAATTATCCCCAAGACGTTGCGTCTCCGACAAGTACATTCCACCCATAAACAGTATAAATAATGAGAGGGTCTAGGAGCCAGCCTGACTCTTAGTTTCAATCCACAGAAGCAGTCTTAGTTAGCATCTCAACAGCCTCACACAATGGAAGGCCTTTCAAGAGCCAGCCTCAATTTATATGTCACTAGGCTATACAGAGAGATGAGTCACTATTGACTGGTTGGGTCACAATTAACCAACAACTTGCAATCTCTCAAGATCCTGCAATCATGAATTATTATTAATGTCCCATCTCATGTAATACATGAATTATTATTAACCACCCTATGCCCAAAAGGGGCACAGGGTGAACTTAGACCCAAGAGTTCTTAGGGCCGCTGGCACAGGAGTATCCCCCATCGCTCAAAAGTCTCTGGGTGTCACGGGTCATCCTGTTACATCTCTCCCCTTTCGGTGGGAGACTGACACAGGAGGAGACCCCAGACGGGTTGACTCCGAAGTCAGTCAGTAGATCCAGTCCTCCAATGCTGGTATCCATACCGTACCCCAAATAAATTGCTCCAAACAGAGCATTACTCACCCTGCCAACCTCTGTCTCTCTCAGAGAACCTGCCTGCCACTGGGGAGAGGCCTGGACTGGCCCTTCTCCCTGGAGTCCTTTCAGCCGCTGGAGAGAAGACAGGGTGACTGGGCTCAGTCCATCATGTGGTTGGGGATCTGGGCCAACTGGCCCCCATCCCTGGGGTATACCAGTGGAGATTGAAGTCCCATCCACTGGTAGGTGAAAATCCCCCGATGCTTGCAAAGCCAAGCCGACATCCTCCTGTCTCGGTGACGCACCAATTTCTGGGGTTGTGTCAGTGGAGACCACAGTCCCATCCACTGCCCCAGGAACTCCCTTTCCTGCTAGGTGAGAGCAGAGGCTTGTGGCACTCTGCTCTGTTGCCAGCTCTTCTGCTGGGTCGCTTTCAGTGGAGACCACAGTCCCATCCACTCCCACAGGAACTCCCTCTCCTGCTAGGTGAGAGCAGAGGCTTGTGGCACTCTGCTCTGTTGCCAGCTCTTCTGCTCGGTCGCTTTGAGTGGAGACCACAGTCCCATCCACTCCCACAGGAACTCCCTCTCCTGCTAGTTGAGAGCAGAGGCTTGTGGCACTCTGCTCCGTTGCCAGCCCTTCTGCTGGGTCGCTTTGAGGGGAGACCACAGTCCCATCCCCCGATGTCAGCTCAAGCTGCAGTTGTGTGCAGCAGCCAGTAGCATCCTGCCCTGCCGCCAGCGATTCAGCTGGGAGTAAATGCTTTACCACCACAGCTTGTTGCTGGGGAGAGGGGCCAATTGCCCCGGCTCCCTGGAACTCCACTTTCATGGTGACTGGCATCTGTACCTCTCCCCTCTCTTCAGTTGGTGCTGCTGTGACTTCTGCTGCTGCAGCACCTCTTTGCTGTAGCCAAGTGGCATCCACAGCCACTATAACCCAGTCTATGATCTCCGGTGGAGGATTAGGTCCATACTGTGCCAGTCCACGTCTAACAGCCCGGTCAAAAAACTCTTCATCGGGTGTCCTGTCTGTTATGCTGGGCCTTTCTGTTACGCTGGGCCTTTCAGCTCTATCCATTTGGACAAGCTCTGCAATAATGTCCCTTCTCTTACGGTTGCTGGCCAGTCTGCACCGGCTCTCCAGTAAGTCCTTGAGGGAAGAGAGCTTTAGCCGTTCATACAGCGTCTCCATTGTCCTGTGTCCTTGTAGCCGTCCTTTAAGCGATGAAATTATCCCGCTGCTAGCCACCAATTGTAACGGTCACCACCGTTTACTACCTTCCATCCCATCCAAGACAGCTTATCGACACTCCAACCAACAGGCAGACCCGATCCATTCCATAAGAATTCCCTCAATAACGAGACTGACAAGCTCTGTTACTGCGTCAAAATATGAACTCACTTTTAATGGTTTATTCTCAGATTTTATACAGTTTTCAAGGCACAGGAACAATCAAACTGTCCCCCCCTAATCACACCATGGGGGGCTTCAATCACATTCTTTTACATAATGATATTCAGAGTTAATTATCCCCCAGACGTTGCGTCTCCGACAAGTACATTCCACCCATAAACAGTATACATAATGAGAGGGTCTAGGAGCCAGCCTGACTCTTAGTTTCAATCCACAGAAGCAGTCTTAGTTAGCATCTCAACAGCCTCAAACAATGGAGGGCCTTTCAAGAGCCAGCCTCAATTTATATGTCACTAGGCTATCCAGAGAGATGAGTCACTATTGACTGGTTGGGTCACAATTAACCAACAACTTGCAATCTCTCAAGATCCTGCAATCATGAAGGGGCACAGGGTGAACTTAGACCCAAGAGTTCTTAGGGCCGCTGGCACAGGAGTTTCCCTTATCCCTCAAAAGTCTCTGGGTGTCACGGGTCATCCTGTTACACACCCTATGCCCAAAAGGGACACAGGGTGACCCTAGACACAAGAGTTATACCTCTCATCCTTCCAAAGTCTCTGTTTGTCACTGGTCATTCCTTTACAGAAAGTATGTTCCATAAGTCTAGGTAATTTTCATTAAAGTTTTATAAATGTATTGGGGTTAACAATGCCCCCAAGGTTTGGGATGGTTACTGATAGGTCAGAAAGAATGTTATGGTTTAAGTGAAGAAGGTTGTTTCAGCAGTTATTGCATTGCTGTTTCACTACAGGATGCTGCTGCAGCCGTATCAGTTAGAGGGGTCTCGTTGTAGAGTTCTGTCAGTTCATGGAGTCATCTTGGCCTTGGGATGAGGGTGCGAATCGTCCACTTTTGTGTGAATGGGTGTTTCCATTTCTTGCCTCAGACTGAGATGCATTATGTAATTATGTATAGAAGATGCTGAGGCTGATCTTCTTCTCGTAATCGTTGCTGCAGCATTCCTATCTATCCATTGGTATTTGATGTAGTGGCGTTGGAGTTCCATTAACTGTGGCTTCATTGCCCTTCTTTTAGAAATAGTTAATTGTGATAGATCTGCAAAGACCTGATAAATGTGCCCTTGAAAATCTTGATTATTTTGTTCTCTGGCTGCATTTAAAAGTTGCTCTTTTGTCCAGTAGAAGGAGAATTTTGCTATTATGTCACAAGGAGGGCCATCCATTTTTTTGGGCATAAGGGCCCTGTGTACTCTGTCCATCTCCAGTCTTTCAATTGATATACCTGGTTGTAATTCTTGGAAAAGTGCTGTTATTGTTGCTTGTAGGTCTATGACAGATTCAGGTATACTTCTGAAGCACAAGTTAGACCTTCTGGCGCGATTTTCAAAGTCCTTTAATCTGTTCTGGAGTGTGATATTTTCTTCTTTCAGATTTTTAATTTCTAACAGGTAATCTTGTGTAGTATTTTCTATTTCTTCCATTTTAAGTTCCAATGCAGCAGTGCAGTGTCCCAATTCTCTGATTTCCTTTGTTAGGTTGGTAGTAATTTGCTCTGAGGTTTGTTTCAGTGCTTTGTGAAGCATTTTTTCAAATTGTTTTAAAATATTTGAGGGAACCATTATTTCTTGTGACCATGTGTGTGACAGGGAGATTTCAGCCTCTGAGTCAGAGTCTCCTGAGGAGATAGTTTGTGACATTTTAGGCTTGTTCCTTTTATCTGAGGTAAATTTGCCTGAGGAGACTGGCGCTTTCTTCTGTGAGGTACTCTGCGCCTGTGTGCCACTATTGGGGCTCTTTTTAGTTTTATTGCGGGCTCCTCCGAGTACTATTTTGTTTAAAAAATGTTCCCCCCACCTCTTGAATACTTAAGACCTCTGTTCTGACAGTTTTGTGTCAGCGAGCTATCTCTATCCAGCGGCTTTCTCCCCCTCACGGAGCAGAGCTCTAGTCAGACATGACTGTCTCACTAGCCTTCGCGCATGCACCTCTTGTGATGAAATTTTATAAATAATATAGAATAACCTTCTAGATTGTAAGTTCTAATGAACAGGGCCTTCTGATTCCTTCTGTATTGAATTGTATTGTAGCCATACTGTCTGCCCTAACATTGTAAAGTGCTGCGCAAACTGTTGGCACTATATAAATCCTATATAACAATAATAGACTATAGAAGCATCTGATTTGTCTGCCCTTAAAAATAGGGGTAATTTGTTTTATTGTTTTACCATTTGGTATTTAAATTTTCCTGGGCCACCTCACGTCAGCACACAATGGGTTAACACCTCCTCCGGAGCCCCACATGACTACCTGTTCCAAGCTGAATAAAAGACAGCCCCTCCCCCAACTAAGATGTTCTTCTTTTTTGGTATGCTGCCCTCTAGTGTCTGAGTCCCTCACGGCAGGGATGGACTGGCCATCGGGACTATCGCGAGATTCCTGGTGGGTCGATGGCTCAGTGGGCCGGTTGTAGGTCCATGGTGATCTACCCGTCAATCGCCGACAGCTGGTACTTGATGAGTAGATCGAGATTTAGCCACTTAGCCAGAATGCAGAGTAGCGCAGGCAGGAAGCGGGTGTAATGAGTTCAGTGTCTCATCATATGTCTCGCTGCGGGTGCTCCCTGAACCCCGGCAGCCCCTCCTCTCTTATTATCCATCCCCATCTGCTTGTTACATCATCTGAGATGGACAAGAAGAGAGGAGGGGCCGCCGGGGGCAGGGAGCAGCCACAGCGAGACATATGATGAGACACTGAACTTATTACACACGCTTCCTGCCTGCACTACTCTGCATGCTGGCTGGTAAACAATGTGCCCTGATGTGCGCCCTGTGCCCGTGTGCTGATGTTCCCTGATGTACTATGTGCCTTGATGTGCCCTATGTCCTGATATGCCCTGTGCCCTGATGTGCTATGTGCCCTGATGTGCTATGTGCCCCGTGTCCTGATGTGCCCTGTGCCCTGATGTGCCATGTCACCTGATGTGCTATGTGCCCTGTGCCCGTGTCCTGATGTGCTCCGTGCCCTGATCTGCTCCATGCCTTGATGTGCTCCGTGCCCTGTGCCCTGATGTGCTATGTGCCCCAGTGTTTTTGGGGGGGACCATCTGGCCCCCTGGATCTTTCAACAGTATCATTAATTCTGGTCACATGAATAGTTATTCCACCTTTGATTGGTAAATATACCATTACAATGTATTCAACATGATGTATGACAATATGTTTTTCTATACTTTGAATTTATGTAATGTGATGTATTTTTTAGAACCAACTGCCCCCTGAGGAGACCGCACAGAGGTCGAAGCGCATCAGGGCTTGCACACCACCTAGCACCTGCCATGTAATGATGTGCACAATTGTGTTCTCACTGTATTTAATTGTAGTTACATTGTATATATATTGTATCATTGGACCAGATTGATTTTATTGTATTTCAATTTATTATGGTACTGGATTATTCTTCTAATAAACAACTCTTTATATTTATTATCATTTGAATCTTTGACCCTGTTTTTATGCTGTCTAAAGCCCCACTGGGGAAACTTTCCATTTTTTTTTTTGCCCCAGTGTTGCCAACCTACCAGACTAAAATTGACTGACACAAAACTCAAAATTTACTGGCACAGCCAAGTTTTTACTGACATTTTCTAAAAGTTTCAAAATTACGTTTTTCAGTGCAAATTTCAGTACTTAAGCTACAAACAAGTACAATACCGTTAGTAATACGGTTTAAGATAGAGATTAAGGTAAAAAAAAAAAATATATATATATATATATATAAATATATATATTTTTTCTTATGTTATTTTTGATTTAGTAAGGGCGGGTTATTATAGCCCATCAGATTTTGTCACGCATGTCCAACTGGAGAGATTTCCCCTTAATTTCTGTTCCATAGTCACCCCAGAAAGTATGATGCTATGAAGTATTTGATAACAATTTCAGTTATCTGTATAGAAAGGTCACATTGACTAATTTGCGAAAGAGATAACTCGATTATCTGCACATGGTATTAGGACAGTTCACACCAGACTCAGTTCCGTTCAGTTTCCTTGATGAAATGGAATATTTTGTGTGTGGAACCAATATTTGAAGTGGCATTTATTCTCCATCCAACATGGGCTTGTTTTCCAAGAGAAATGAGCCCATGTCATGCAATTTCAAGGTAAAATATGTTTAAGGTCCAGTTCACACCAGACGTAGAAAACACTGTGCATGCATTTTTAGTGCAGAAAAAATGCGCATGGAACTGAACAGAACTGCATGTGGTGTGAACTGGCCTTTAAACATTTGTTACCGCTTTAAACGGACCTCTGAGACTATCACAGTGCAGGTGCATTTATACGGAGACTTGATTACACGGAGGTGGATTCTATTTATCATCATTAGTCATTTAGGTCAACATTGGATCATTCAGAGATCCTCACTGAACTTCTGGAGAGAGTTTGCTGCACTGAAAGTAAAGGGGCTGAATAATTTTGCACGCCCAATTTTTCAGTTTTTTATTTGTTAAACAAGTTTGAAATATCCAATAAATTCTGTTCCACTTCATGATTGTGTCCCACTTGTTGTTGATTCTTCAAAAAAAATTACAGTTTAATATCTTTATGTTTGAAGCCTGAAATGTGGCAAAAGTTCGCAAAGTTCAAGGGGGCCGAATACTTTCGCACTGTATATACATAAGGGGTCTGCAAAAAGTTTCTGCACTTTTCTATTTTCATTGGAAATTGTGGGGGCCAGTTGAGTAGTAGTAATTGATCGTGTCTGAGAGTGTCATGTTACTAGTTTGTCTGGCAAGCCAGGTGATCTTGCAGTTTAGTATCAGAGTTATCATGCTGTGGTGAAGATGGCTGCAAAATGTATAAAAAAAAAACTGTGGTTTTAAAGAACTTGTCTTCCTTATACAGCCTTCCTTTGTTTACTTATTCTGTGCTCTGCAGTTGTTCTTATACTCAGATTGCCGATTGCTTCTGCCTGCTACTGCTGTGGAGGTTCCAGTAATCTGAGTGCAAAAAAAAACAACTTATTAATATTTTCCTCCCCAGCCAGTCCTGAGAAGTTGATTCAATGATGTGAGCTAAAAGTGATATATGTTTGAAGCAACTTTCCAGGAGAACCATCTTGTGAGCTCTGCCCCAGATGAAGCAGGAAGTAAGGCTCTATATTAGAAGAATTAGGAAGCAAAGAGAGAGGGGCTGCGCCAATCTGAGTGTAGCAATGTCACCAATAGTATTTATCGAGAAGTAATGCACTCACTGGATAATGGTAAGTATAGGCACATCATTAACCCTCAGCCATGCAATGACTGTTCTTACAGGATTATAGGCATCACGTTCAAAGGAAAGAGACCGTGAGGCCCCGTACACATGACCGAGTTTCTCGGCAGAATTCAGCCAGAAACTCGATCGGAGCTGAATTCTGCCGAGAAACCCGGCCGTGTATACACTTTTGGCCGAGGAAGCCGACGAGTTCCTCGTTGAGCCAAATAGAGAACATGTTCTCTATTTCCTCGTTGTTCAATGAGGAAAGTTGGCTCGCCGAGATCCTCGGCAGCTTCACACAGAACTCGACGAGCAAAACGATGAGTTTTGCCCGTCGAGTTCCTCGGACGTGTGTACGGGGCCTTGACTGCTCTTTTAGGGTCATAGATCAGAATTTTTCCACTGGTTTTGCACTGGCTTCCAATGTATTTAACCCACTAAATGATAAGGATCCTTTCCTGAAGCCTCTTACACACGACCAGTTTTCCCGCTGGGAAAACTGCCATGACAGCTTTTGGCCGGGAAAACTGACCGTGTGTATGCTCCATGGCAGTTTTCCCGACAGGAAAACCGCCGTGAATTGCGGCAGGAAAAATGAGAACATGCTTCCTTTTTTCCCACTGGGATTCCTGGAGGTTTTTAACCCGGCAGTTTTCCTATGGGGAAAGCCTGCGGGGGAGCATACACACAGGCGGGTTTCCCGGCCAAAGCTCTCATGGCAGGAGAACCGGCCGTGTGTAGGGGGAAAAAGCTTCCGGGCCGGTTCTTGGCTTTCCCCTTGGGTTTCCTGGCGGTAAAAAGTCTGCCAGGAAACTCGATAGTGTGTACGAGTAGATGCACCCAGGAGCTACAGGATGGAGATTAACGGCTGATGGACCACTTTGAGGCTACCCACCACCCTGGAAAGAGTTATGTTACAATTAAGCAACAAAAAAGTATTTTTAAATATTTAACTTTAGTAAATCTGTAAATGATCCATAGGCATGTGCACAGGGTGTGCCGGATGTGCCTGGACACACCCTAATTACCCTGTGCGGTGCCGTTTCCTCCTGCTTTCTGGCGCCTAATGTCGCCCTCTTGCAGTGCTGCCAGCTTCCCTCCTCTCCCACCTGCTGCTGGGGATGTTTAGGATGGATGAATAAATGAACACAGAGCGTGATCTTTACAGATTGCTCTTGTGTTCAAATTTTAACTGAAGCATAATAAACCAAGTTTACTATGCTTCAGTGTGTGAATGAACATGAAGCCACTCAGCACAGAGCACTTCCCATTCATTCACTGTCTAGTGCATGTGAGGCTGCAGAGAAAGGGACTGGGGAAGTTCAGTCATTAGTCTCTTTCTCTCTGTTTAGACCCCTGATATTTCACCAAAGCCACCCTACAGGGTTCTTAAAAAGATTGTAAAAAAATAAACAATAAAAAATAATATTGTAAAAAAATATTTAAAAAAATAATAAAAATAAAAACTACAGACACCGTCCACTGCTCTACTGACACCAATCTCTGCTCTACTGACACCGTCCATTACGCTTCTGATATATACTCATGTATGTTTGTGCTTTGGGGTGCACACCCTAATGCAATAGGCTATGCACACTAATGAAATGATCTGTGAATAAGACATTTTTTGGGAAAGAAAACTCAATTCTCAGTGACTGCAGTGACTGCAGTGACCCTCCTCTAGCAGCTGCTGGGATAAGATAGTTTAGAAATGCCTAGTTTTTATCAAGTGCTCTTTGGACCTTCTCCAGTCATTCTCCATCATTACTGGACACTGCTTCAGTGCAACTTTAGCAGGCATATAAATACATTTCAATAGAAGGCAAACATAAAGTAGTAAAAGAGAAGAATAGGTAAACGCTGTAGAAAGACCATAAGAAGAATGATATCTAAAGATGGACTGCCATTACTTTTCCTTTATACTGGTGGCTGTTGCCTCCTATTACATAAAATGAGTGATTTATCCATAGGAGGTTCCATTGATTTTTATGAAAACTCAAAATAACACATAAGCAACCTAAAAACTGATAACTCTGTATGACGTGCCGCAGCTGAGTTTAGACATGCACCATTTGTTTCCATAGCTGGAAAGGTACCACTCATAAACTGACTGGCCAAAAGACGGATATCTACTCCTTATCCGATGCATTGTGCTTAAGAATGCAGTAATCAAGGCTTGACGGAGAGCCAGGAATGAGTTTATTTCCACGCCAGCACCAAATTAAATGATATAAAATTACAAAATTACGTTTCCATGAACTTATGTCACTTGCACGGATTCATTTATTAAAGTGACAGTGTAATATATACAGTATCTCCCAAAAGTGAGTACTTTTTTCACATTTTTGTAAATATTTTATTATATCTTTATTATATCTTTTCATGTGACAACACTGAAGAAATTACACTTCGCTACAATGTAAAGTAGTAAGTGTACAGCTTGTTACATAGTTACATAGTTAGTCAGGTTGAAAAAGTCCATCTAGTTCAACCATAAAGTAAATAACATAAAAATTACCATACAATCCAATATACCAATTTGTATACCCACAGTTGATCCAGAGGAAGGCGAAAAACCCCATCAGAGCATGCTTCAATTTGCAACAGCAAGGGAAAAAATGTCTTCCTGATCCCCCGAGAGTATCAGATTTTCCCTGGATCAACTTTACCTATAAATGTTAGTACCCAGTTATATTATGTACATTTAGGAAAGTATCCAGGCCTTTCTTAAAGCAATCTACTGAGCTGGCCAGAAAAACCTCTGGAGGGAGTCTATTCCACATTTTCACAGCTCTTAAGCCGTTTATACATGATCGATTTGTCTGATGAAAACAGACTGACGGACTGTTTTCATCGGACAAACCAATCCTGTGTGGGCCCCATGGGTCTTTTTTCCATCGGTAAAAACAAATAGAACATGTTTTAAATTTTTCCTATGGATAAAAAAATGATAGAAAAAAACGATTGTCTGTGTGGAACTCCATCGGAGAAAAATCCACGCATGCTCAGAATCAAGTCGACGCATGCTCGGAAGCATTGAACTTCGTCGCAGTGTTTTACATCATCGCGTTTTGACACGATCGGATTTTTGACTGATGGTGTGTAGGCAAGACTGATGAAAGTCAGCTTCATCGGATATCCGAGGAAAAAATCCATCGGATTAGATTCCATCAGATATCTGATCGTGTGTACAGGGCTTTACTGTGAAGAAACTTTTCCGCATTTGGAGATTAAGGCCCAGATTCTTGTCCACTGGGCGTATCTCTGCGGCGGCGTAACGTATCCGATTTACGTTACGCCGCCGCAAGTTTTTCAGGCAAGTGCTTTATTCACAAAGCACTTGCCTGTAAAGTTGTGGCGGCGTAGCGTAAATCACCTGGCGGAATTCAAATTCGGCGGGTAGGGGGCGTGTATCATTTAAATGAAGCGCATCCCTGCGCCGAACGAACTGCGCATGCACCGTCCGTAAAATATCCCAGTGTGCATTACTCCAAATGATGTCGCAAGGACGTCATTGGTTTCGATGTGAACGTAAATGATGTCCAGCCCCATTCACGGATGACTTACGCAAACGACGTAACTTTTTAAAATTTTGATGCGGGAACGACGGCCATACTTAACATTGGCTGCGCCTCATATAGCAGAGGCAACTTTACGCCGGGAAAAGCCTAACGTAAACGTCGTAACTTTACTGCGTCGGCCGCGCGTACGTTTGGGAATTCGCGTATCTAGCTAATTTGCATACTCGACGCGGAAATCGACGGAAGCGCCACCTAGCGGGCAAAAAAAAAGTTTAGATCCGATGGCGTAAGAGACTTACGCCTGTCGGATCTAATAGATATCTATGCGTAACTAATTCTAAGAATCAGTCGCATAGATACGACGGGCCAGATTAGGACTTACGACGACATACATGGTCCTGCGCCGTCGTACGTCCTTTGAGAATCTGGGCCTAAATCTCTTTTCCTCTAGACGTAAAGAGTGCCCCCTTGTCCTCTGTGTTGACCGTAAAGTGAATAACTCAACACCAAGTTCACTATATGGGCCCCTTATATATTTGTACATGTTGATCATAGCCCCCTTTACTGACCGTTTTAAAGGGGCTCATGGCTGCTTTCACACAGATGCGCTGCGGTTTTTCCTGCACCATGGGTGCAACACAGTGTACCTTTGGCTTTCCTGCACTTTTATTATATTCTGCAGGTTTGGTGCACTTTCAGAAAGCTCACCAAATTCGCAGGTAATAACAGAAGTCTATGGCTCAGTGCAGGTAACCTGCAGATCAATTTAAAATTAGCCCAGTAACCACTGCAGAAGAGATATGCCCATATATATGCACTGTGATTTTAGTAATAAAATTACCTTTAATAACAGTATTCTATTCAATTCCATCCCAGAGAAGGAGGTCACAGGTCACATGAGAGGGCTCCGCGGGCCACTGGTTGGGCACCCCTGCTCTAATCTTTCCTCATAGCTGAGTTCCTCCATACCATTTATCAGTTTGGTTGCCCTTCTCTGCACTTTCTCCAGTTCTCCGATATCCTTTTTGAGAACTGGTGCCCAAAACTGAACTGCAGTCCATACCTCTCTTAATACAAGAAAGGACTTTGCTCGCTTTAGAAACCGCAGCTTGGCATTGCATGCCATTATTGAGCTTATGATCAACCAAAACCCCCAGTTCTTCTCCACTACGGATCCCTCCAGTTGTACTCCCCTAGTATGTAAGATGCATGCATATTCTTAGCCCCCAAGTGCATAACTTACATTTATCAACATTAACCACTTAAGACCCGGATCTTTAGGCAGCTAAAGGACCCGGCCAGTTTTTGCGATTCGGCACTGCGTCGCTTTAATAGACAATTGCGCGGTCGTGCGACATGGCTCCCGAACAAAATTGGCGTCCTTTTTTTTTCCACAAATAGAGCTTTCTTTTGGTGGTATTTGATCACCTCTGCGGTTTTTATTTTTTGCGCTATAAACAAACATAGAGCCACAATTTTGAAAAAAATGCAATATTTTTTACTTTTTGCTATAATAAATATCCCTCAAAAATATATAAAAAAAACAATTTTTTCATCAGATTAGGCCGATACATATTCTTCTACCTATTTTTGGTCAAAAAAATCGCAAAAGGGTTTATCGGTTGCTTTGCGCAAAATTTATAGCGTTTACAAAATAGGGGATAGTTTTATTGCATTTTTATTAATTATTATTTTTTTACTACTAATAGAGGCGATCAGCATTTTTTTTCGTGACTGCGACATTATGGCGGACACTTCGGACAATTTTGACACATTTTTGGGACCATTGTCATTTTCACAGCAAAAAATGCATTTAAAATGCATTGTTTACTGTGAAAATGACAGTTGCAGTTTGGGAGTTAACCACAAGGGGACGCTGAAGAGGTTATGTATGACCTAATATGTGTTTCTAACTGTAGGGGTGTGTGGCTGTAGGTGTGATGTCATCGATTGTGTATCCCTATAAAAGGGATCACACAATCGATGACGGAGCCACAGTGAAGAACAGGGAAGCTGTGTTTACACACAGCTCTCCCCGTTCTTCAGCTCCAGGGACCGATCGCGGGACTCCAGCGGCTATCGGGTCCGCGGGTCCCGCGGTCCCGGTCACGGAGCTTCGGACCGGGTCGCAGGCGCGCGCCCGCGACCCACGGCTGGGCACTAGCAGAGGACGTACCTGTACATGCATGTGCCCAGCCGTGCCATTCTGCCGACGTAAATGTGCAGGAGGCGGTCCTTAAGTGGTTAAACCTCATCTGCCACATAGTCAGAGCATTGAGGTTGGCTTGTATATTGGAGACATCCTGTAAGGATGTTATTCCACTGCATAGCTTAGTGTCATCTGCAAAGACAGAAATTTTACTTTTGATCTCAGACCCAATATCATTTATAAAGATATTAAAAAGTAAGGGTCCCAACACTGAACCTTGGGGTACACCACTGATAACCTTAGACCATTTAGAGTAAGAATCATTAACCACGACTCTCTGAATTCTGTCTTTTACCCAGTTTTCTATCCATTTATAAACTGATATTTCCATTCCTGTAGACTTTACCTTACACATGAGACATGTGTTTGGAACTGTATTGAACGCTTTTGCAAAATCCAAGTATACCACGTCCACAGCCACTCCTCTGTCCAAGGTTTTACTTACCGCCTCATAAAAAGAAATCAGGTTCGTCTGACAACTTCTGTCTTTCATTAATCCGTCTGTTGCCTAAATTTTTTTTTTTTTAACAAGAACGCGTCTATGTGGTCTTTTATTAAACTCTCCACTATCTTACCAATTATAGAAGTTAAACTAACAGGTCTATAGTTACTTGGTAAAGACTTTGTTCCCTTTTTAAATATAGGCGCCACATTGGCCCTGCACCAATCCAGTGGTACTATTCCCGTCATTAATGAGTCCCTAAAAATGAGATACAGTGGCTTTTAAATTACAGAGCTCAATTCTTTTAGGATCCGTGGGTGGATGCCATCTGGTCCAGGTGATTTATCCACCTTTATTCTGTCTAAATATTTTTGGACCATTTCACTTTTGAGCCATTGTGTCAGTGTCAATACCACCCCCGTTATGGACATGAGCTCCCCCATGCTCCTTTGTATACACAGAGCTGAAGAAAGTATTTAATACATTAGATTTCTCTTTGTCCCCAGTCACCCACTCTAGATTATTTTGTAAAGGGCCTACATGCTCAGACCTGACCTTTTTACTATTAATATTTTTAAAGAATTATTTTGAGTTTGTCCTACCATCATTTGCAATCTGTTGTTCGTTTTTGAGTTTTTGCATCCTTGATTTCCTTTTTACATATTCTGTTATTTTTTAAAAATATGTGGCTTACAGCCAAGATTAAAAAAGCTATAAGCAATAAGAAAAGTGCCTATAACAATATAATATAACATATAATAGAATAGAATATAACAGAGTGCAGTTAGTCTGTACCGATTTTTGATGTCTTGATTTTACATTTTTCTAATAAAGGTGAATATTTGGAGTGCGGCTATCCAGCCATTTCATTTTCAATCATTCCTATTGCAGAGACAGCTGAGTGCAGGAGAGGTAATTACCTTTGAGCGGTGAACTCCCACATTTTACTGATTAGTTATGCAGGAAATTTTGTTTCAGAAAAACCTTGCTTATTTGATCAGTAAAATTGTTAAGGCCATATGCATGTAGTCTTAAAGTGGTTGTAAAGGCTGAAGCCCCCCTAATATTCACCTGAGCTCCCTCTTGATCCAGCGATGTGCACGGGACCCCACGGCTGTCCTGGGTCTCTCTCCTCATTGGATGACACACAACAGCAGGGGCCAATGGGGAAAGAGTGGAGGGCGGAGCCGAGCCACGGCTCTATGTGTCTTATGGATGCATGGAGCGGGACTCGGGAGTGAGCATGCACCAGTGCCCCCATAGAAGGTGGTGGGGAGGAGCCAGGAGCACCGGAACAGTACATAGAGCAGGTAAGTATGACATTTTTTTTAAGCTTTTATATCTATTTCATGTTATTCTGTAGTATGAAGTGAACCTAGAAAGGTCACCATAACTTACCACTGCCTTAAAAATTAACAGACTGAGACAAAATGTATCAATGCACACATTTTAAGTCCTTTGAAGGTAATAAATACTTGTGCACATTCGTTAGAATCCATGCACTTAACAAAAAATAATATATTTAATCCTAGATTATTCAGAGGTGGCAAAGTATTAAAAAAAAAACGGGAACTATGACCCCATGTATTGCCAGATACATCCAGAAATACTAGTAAACAAACCAGTTAGTGTGAGCAAATTTTATTTTTTGGTAGTCCGACCATGTCTGCTAATCATACTAACTTGTGCTGAGTTAACAACCCTATGTATTGGAACTGGACATCAGAGTTTAGTTACACTACAGTTCCATTTTTCAGTAGTAATCATTTTATATCTGAAAACTGTAACAAATTATGTAATGCGTGCAACCCAACTGAACCTGGCAGGAAACAATCCAGCAAAATGTTTGATAAAGTAATCTTTGTTGCTGCAGGCACCCTCCCAACATAATTATCAATGATGAAGAACGCAGGAAACTTCATGGAAATAATACAAGGAAGCCTTTTTTTCAACACCCATCCCTAAAACCTCATCTAAACAGTCATTGTTTTACTGTCGTGGGTTGAATCTTAATAAAACAGTTAATTGGAAGGGCTAGATAATCTGATTGAAAAAAATATATATATTGGCACATGTCTGACACAACTCATATTCTGTATGTCCTGACAATGTCATAAAAAAAAAATTCTACCAGCAACAATAAACATCTGATGGAGTGCAAATCTGAACAAAAATAAAAAATCATATTGATTTAATAAAAATGAAAACGGTCAGTATGTAATTTAATTTTTTTTTATAGATTTTGAACCATTCATATATTTTTGGCCAAAAATTGGTGTTGAACCTGTCACTGTTAATATTTGCGCCTTGTGCCTTTTATATCATACTATATCCTTTGATTTTAGGTACACTACAAACATCCACCCCTGAAGAGCGAACAAAGCCTTGCGAAACACGTTTGGTATACTTGATGCTTGTGTGTTATAATATTGACAGATACTTGCAATACATTTTACCTATTTTCTGTATTCTGTATGAATTGGCTCATGTTTCATGACAGCAATGTATGTACTGCTTTTTACTTGAATTAAATATATACCGTAATGATTTCTGCTATTTTTACTGGCTTTATAGTGCTCACCTCACTTAAAGTCCCAAGGGCGAACCCTTTTCTTTTGACGCTTATTGCAGGGATGGAGGTGTGTTACTTGTGACACCAGACCCCCCTTTTTTATCTTTCTCTATTGTATCCGGGTGGTAAACACCCACTAGCCCAAAACCGGTCTGCGGTCATCCTTGCCATTAAAAACATACATACATGTATGCATTTTACATTTCTATTATGCACTAGCCGCTTGATATTCCAACTATATCTCACAATGGGCATAAATCCCAATCCAACTGGTGTGCTGATCTCTGCTGGTGGCGGTGTTTCTGTTTTGCTTTGGGAGTTGCGATATGCGTCGTTGTGACTGGAAGCATCATACCATCGAGATGAGTGTTTGGGCCTGCTCACCGCCCCTTGACGGTGGGTGGTCTCCTGCCCTCGCTCTCAGTCATCCACACATGGCGTTGGGGGTGGAGCCTCTCAAGCTTTTCCGGGGGTATTTATTGGAGGTTCAGCACAGCATGGATTTCACTCTTTGCTTTCTTTTACTGAGGTCAGACACACCAGTGCAGGTCTTCTATTGGTACCCATCACCTCCAGACTCTCTCCACTCAGGTACACATTACATGTTTGCATATGACTCACTTGGAGCATTCACCTGCAGCCTGTTTTTTCATTACAGTCCTCACCACACATCCACACTCTAATTTACTCTCACTCTCCTTTCCTCCCTGCTTTCTCATCTGATTTTTCCATCATCACACCAGCCAGTTTCTGGCATCTTTTCTTCACATTCCCCTTCAGTCTCTATGCTTTCACTACCCTTGGCACAGGTCTATCATCCATATATAGATATACAGGTGTTTTTGTACGCTTACCTACCTTATTACTTCAATTATCTATGTACACATTATATGTTTGCATATGACTCATTTGGAGCATTTACCTGCAGTCTGTTTTTTTCATTACAGTCTTCACCACACACCCGCACTCCATTTTACTCTCACTCTCCTTTCCTCCCTGCTTTCTCATCTGATTTTTCCTTCAACACACCAGCCAGTTCCTGGCATCTTTTCACCACATTCCCCTTCAGTCTCTACGCTCTCACCACCCTTGGCTCAGGTCTTTCATCTACATGGGTTTTTGTACGCTTACCTACCTTATTACCTCAATTATCTAACATACATATTTGTTTTTAGAGCAAATATTCCTCATGGACCCATTGAGACTTTTGGGGATACACAAACTTCATCCATGCTGTGCCCTCCTTCTGTTTGGCCCCGGTTGGGACTTTGTTTGGCCCCGTCTCCTGGCAGGACATTCGCTGCCGCCATTTGGGAGCCTCACATTCGCTGGTTTTTGGCTATGTACATTGGTGAGTATGGGGTTTTCCACATCAAGGGCCCCCCCTTACCTTGTGCCTTTTATATCATACTATATACTATATCCTTTCATTTTAGGTACACTACGGGGATCCACCCCTGAAGAGCGAACAAAGCCTCGCAAAACACGTTGGGTATACTTGATGCTTGTGTGTTATAATATTGACAGCTACTTACAATATTATTTTACATATTTTCTGTATTCTGTTTGAATTGGCTCATGTTTCATGACAGCAATGTATGTACTGCTTTTTACTTGAATTAAACATATACCGTAATTATTTCTGCTATTTTTACTGGCTTTTTCTTTTGATTAATATTTGCACACAGACAGTTTAAAATTTAAATGTAGTTATTTAAAGCAAAATTAAGTTCCACACCAGTTTATGTTTATATAGTTACATAATACACCATATTATAAATTGGGACTGATTTTTGCTTGACAATGCCGTTCTCTCATAGAGTAATATTGCTTTCTGCCCTCACACTCCATTGCTCTATGCTATTTGCACCACTCAGCGAGAGTATCCCCACACAGACTTTTATTGTAAAGAAAAAGAGAGAGTGTGTTTGACCAGTTCTGTTACAGGCAGCTGATTACCAGATTTACTGGATCACTGGCTCTATAAAGCAGGGATTATGGATGTAATGAGCAAATGTGGCTGCCTCTTTGAATATATACAGTACTGTGCAAAAGTTTTAGGCACTTAAGAAGAAATGCTTTCAACAATATATATTTTTATTGTTTATTTTTATTAATTTACAAAATGCAAAGTTAGCGAACACAAGAAAAATCAAAATCAAATCAATATTTGGTGTGACTATCCTTTGGCTTCAAACCAGCATCAATTCTTACACGTGCACACTTTGTACACTTGCATAAAGTTAGGGATTTTGTAGGATTAGTCAGGTGTATAATACATTTATTATACCAAGCAGGTGTTAATGATCATCAATTTCATATAGGTTGAAACAGTCATTAACTGAAACTCAAACAGCTGTTTTGGAAGCTTAAAACTGGGTGTGGAACAGCCAAACGCTGCTACTAAGGTGAGGTTGAAAAAGACAGGTTCATGTCACAGGTCATACACCACGGCGAGACTTAGCACAGCAATGAGACACAAGGTAGTTATACTGCATCAGCAAGGTCTGTTACAGGCAAAGATTTGAAAGCAGACTGGGGCTTCAAGATGTACTGTTCAAGTTTATTTGAAGAAGCAAAAAGAAATGGGCAATGTTGAGGATCATAGACACAATGGTTGGCCAAGGAAACTTAATGCAGCAGATGGAAGACATGCTTATTTCCCTTCAAAATTGGAATACGTCCAGAAGTGCCATCAGCACAGAACTGCCAAAAAACAGTGGGATCCAGGTACACCCATCTACTGTCTGGAGTAGTCTGGCCAGATGTGGTTCTCATGGAAGAATTGCGGTCAAAAAGCCATACCTCAACCGTGGAAACAGGGCTAAGTGACTCAACTATGCATGAAAACATAGGAACTAGGGTGCAGGAAAATGGCAGCAGGTGCTCTTGACTGATGAGTTAAAGTTTAAAATATAAAGGGCTACAGAGCTTTACAATAATGAGTGTCTGCTCGCAACAGTGCGGCATGGTGGAGGTTCCCTGCAAGTTTGGGGCTGTATTTCTGCAAATGGAGTTGGAAGATTGGTCAGGATCAGTGGTGTCCTCAATGCTGAGAAATACTGGCAGATACTTATCCATCATGCCATACTTTAAAGGAGGCGTGTGATTGACACCAAATGTATTCTGCAGCAGGACAACAATGTCAAACATACAGCTAATGTCACTTAGAACTATATTCAGTGTAAAGAAGCACAAGGAGTCCTGAAAGTGATGGTTTGGCCCCCCACAGAGCCTTGATCTCAACATCATCGCGTCTGTCTGGGAATAAATGAAAGGACAGAAGGCAGCCTACATCCATAGAAGATTTGTAGTTAGTTCTCCAATATGTTTGGAACAACTTACCTGTCAAATTTCTTAAAAAAACTATGTGCAAGTGTATCTTGAAGAACTGATGTTTTGACAGCAAAGGGTGGTCACAAAAAATATTGATTTGATTTGGATTTCTCTTCTGTTCATTTACTTTCTATTTTGTTAAAAGATAAAAATAAAATATTAATACTTTTGTTTCTGAAAACGTCCTTAATTTACAGCATTTTTTTTCATACCTTTCTATTGCTCTTTGTTTAATTTCTGTTCATCCTGTCAGGGGATTTGATGATATTGTTCAAAATGAACCTTATGGTGACAGTTATTTGCTGAGCTTTTGCAGAGCCACAACAGAACACATAAAAAGGAAATAAGGAAGAGACATGACCCAATAAAGAGATGGACTTGAATTAGTTCCCTTAAAACTTTTGGAGATTTGTGCCAAAGGGTTTGTACCATGTTGTGTTCCTGATAATTCTTGGAGTTTAAGAGTAAATACTTTGTATATGGAAATAATTGTAAGAGAGTAAGAGCTGGTTCACACTGGGGCGAAACGACTTCGGGGGCGACTCGGCAAGGCTTCCTGAAGACGACTTCAGAGGCCACTTGCAAAATGACTTCTGTATAGAAGTCAATGCAAGTCGCCCCGAGTCGCCCCCAAAGTCATACAAGAACCTTTTTCTAAGTCGGAGCGACTTGAGTCGCTCCTATTAGAACGGTTCTATTGAATTGAATGGGACGCAACTTGTCAGGCGGCTGAGTTGCCTGTCGTGTCGCCCCAGTGTGAACCGGCTCTTAGAATGGGCAGGCAGTGATAGTTTTCTACTTGCTTCCTATTCTGGGTAGAGAACCTGTACACCCATACATACCCTCAATTTTCCCTATACAAGGGAATTACTTAGGATCATGATTTGCATATTATTTTATATATACTGTGATTATGTACTTGCCAAATATGCTGCAGAAATCTCCCTCCACTGATTCTGGCTGCATCCATTTTAATTGTGGGCAGCTGAAGCGGCTGCCTGTTCACTTCCTGGATTTACAGAGTCACACAGAGGCACATTTTCCAGTTCTACGGCCCTGCAGCTCTGATTGGCCCTCTTATGACTCATCCTCCCTCCCTTCCTGGCAAACTCTCACAAGAGTGAGAGAGAGAGAGCTGTGCATGATGTAATAAGCCTAGGCTTTTTACCAGACAGGAAACAGAAAGTGTGCTGTATAAGGTATTTACTGGCAGAAAAAAAAATGTTTCGTTATTTAAAGTTAAAGCGGAGTTCCACCCACTTTTACAAGGTGGTCTTAAACTAAAGACCACCCCTCCACCGCTCGTTTTTGGAGATCTAAATTTGTTTTATTATTTATTTCTTAACTTTTTTGAATTACTAAGTGTATTTATGACCTAGCTTGGCCGCGTCGCAGGATATCATGTTCTCTTCTGTGGCAAGCCCACTTCCTTCACCCTGGCTGCCTTCTGGGACCTGTGTGTGTCCCAGAAGATGAGCTGGCCATTCACAAAGCACTCGAGCGACTCGCAAATGTGCAGTAGGAAACCGGCTGTGAAGCCTGGAGGATCCACTGCCGGTTTCCCTCTGTTGGAATGTTGCCAATCCGATGGAGGGATCGGCCTCGGGGGGCTGACATCGCGGGCTTCCTGGACAGGTAATTTTTCTTATTAAAAGTTATCAGCTACAGTACTTGTAGCTTCTGACTTTTTTTAAAAAAAGTGGAATTCCACTTTAAAACAACAATGATAGAAGATTCAATAGATGGAAAGGTAAAAAAATTACTTAAGGTCCGCTTTAAGGATGTGGTGGAGTTGCAACAAAACATTGTGATTTTGGAACTGCAGCAGTGTGAACTGGTTGAGAGATCCATGATGAGAAAGCAGACACAAATCAAATTTCTTTCTCGTACATCACGGGACACAGAGCTCTGTTCTTTATATCATGGGTTATATGGTTCACCACCAGGTGATTGGACACTGGCACACCCTAATTACAAGGGAAGTTCCCATCTATATAACCTCTCCTATATGGAGAGTACCTCTGTTTTTTTCGCCAGTGTCTAAGGGGTTGATCACGGTTAACATGTACTAAGAAGAAGCTCTGCTGAGGGCTTGTGCAGGGGTTATGGAGCAACACAATCGGATCCATCCAATAAGGTCAAACACAATGCCAAACTGGTTGGTACCCGGACCTCACAGAATAGCAAGGTTTTGCCTATAATGTCTTTCTCAGGCCTTGTACACACGACCAGACATGTCCGATGAAAACGGTCCACGGACCGTTTTCATCGGACATGTCTGCTGGGAGGTTTTGGTCTGATGTGTGTACACACCATCATACCAAAATCCCCGCGGACAGAGAACGCGGTGACGTATACAACACCGACGTTCTCTAACACGGAAGTACAATGCTTCCACGCATGCGTCGAATCAATTCGACGCATGCGCTGGATTTCGGTCCGCTGGTTAGATGTACTAACCAGCGGACATGTCTGACGGACAGGTTTCCAACGGACAAGTTTCTTAGCATGCTAAGAAACTTTTGTCCGCTGAAAACCCGTCCGCTAGGCCGGAAAAATGTCCGCTAGGCCCTACACACGGTCAGACATGTCCGCGGAAAGTGGTCCGCGGACCAGTTTCAGCGGACATGTTCGGTCGTGTGTACGAGGCCTCAGGAGGACTGGACACTGGGATCCAGCACTTTGTGGCATGTATTAAAAAATGCCCAAAAGTTTTCTGGCAGAGTGCTCTATAGGCCCAGGGAAGAGGCTCCTGTAAGTAGGAACCCAGAACCCTGAAGGTTGGCACAACAAAGCCCGCTGTGATGGGTGAAGGCTGGATCTGTCTGGTCTCCAGCAGTATTCCTGCGGTGGGGATAAGGTAAGTGGAGTCAATCCTGTAAGGAAACTCTCAGGATTCACTTCTATGAGTAGCATGTCTTTTCTGTTTCTGTCACTAGAGGGAGTGTACTGACATACCTGATGATTTATTCACATGCCATTCAGGAAAGGCTCAGTGTAGCTGGTCTATATATCAGCTTACACCTTCCGCTGCAGGCTCTGCCACGATTGTTGCAAGGGGGGGTCCCGCGCTGTGTGAAGGCCCTCAGCAGTCCCCCCGACTCAGCTCCTCTCTCCCTCATCTCTCCCTGTCTGCCGCAGACCCCCATAGGCGCACACGTGCCGCGTACGCTCTTTTTCTTCCTGAAACAGTGGGGAGGAGGGAGGGGCGTGGTTTTGTGAGCGTGCACGTGTGACGCACGCCATGCTACTGCGCAGGCACGAGGCAGCAGTTTTAAAGCCATAGACGCTGAAGAGCCTGTAAACCAGCAGTGAAGATACAGAGAGCTTTGGGGCATGTAAGCACCTCTAAGTGTGGTTGGATACAGGCATACTAAGGCACCTACTCAGCATTAGGATGTGCATATAAGCAGGCATAGTTTATTTTGCCAGACTAGGCTCAGCATATAATGCACTTGTAATAGTACCTCTGCTTTGTTGTTTAAGGACTATGTCTCCCCGTAGAAGGGCTTCAGGGGCAGGGAAAAGGTCTGCTAAGGTGTCACCATCTAGACGGGCCAGCATGATACCAGACTCCCCTGAGAGACCTGAGGCAGCTGCACAGGATGAGCCATTGCCCCTGTCAGGCCTGGCAGCATCTCCCAACCTAGCAGCTCCTGTGTATGTCACTGAGACTTTTTTAGCAGCATTGGTTGGTTTGGAAAAAAGGTTAACTGATTAATTTTCAGCTCCCTTGCAGAGAAACAGAAAGTGGGGTAGATCCCCTTCCTCTGTTTTGGGGTCCCTTTCAGACAATCAGATATCAGATGAGGATGATGTTGATCTTTCTGGGGACCAGGATAAGTCGAGGATTCTAGGGATGAGGAAAGGTTTCCGTCCTCCTCCCAGGCCCCCTTTAAATTGCAGGTACAGACCTATACAGAGGTTGTGCGTGAAGCATACAACCTGCCCTCCTCTGAGTTGGCCGAATTCCCTGTCCCCTCCTTGGGGTCTCCACAGACTGCATATACCTTTTTGGTCCATCCTTTGCTGGAGAAACTGATGTATGCTGACTGGGGTCACCCAGACAAGCTGTTTGCTCCCCCAAAGAAGTACTCTCTTCTTTATCCTATGGAGGAGAAGTTCACTAAGAAATGGAGTATGTCTGCTATAGATGCAGCCATTTCTTCAGTGAATAAAAGTCTGACTTGTCCTGTAGACATTGCTCAGGTATTCAGAGACCCAACTGAGAAAAAGCTGGAGTCTCTGCTTAAAGCTTCCTTTTCTATAGCTGGTGCTGTAACTCAACCTGCAGTATCAGCTATTGGTATGTGTCAGTTCCTAAAGGATCAGATGAAGCAGGTGATTAAAATCCTCCCTGCTGAGCAAGCTAGAGATTGGTTGGACCTACCAAAGGCCTTATGTTTTGCGGTAGATGCTATTAATGATTGAATTCAGCAAGCTTCCCGCCATACACTCTTGCTGGTACACATGCGCAGGATTCTCTGGCTATAGCATTGGTCAGCTGAAGCTCCGTGCAAAAAACATTTGGCTGGGTTCCCTTTTCACAGGGAACGCCTGTTTGGGGAGAATCTGGAGAAATATATCCAGAAGATTTCTAACGGTAAGTCTACCTTGCTGCCAGTTAAAAAGAAGGGTAAGCGTCCCTCCTTTAAAAGTTCCCTTTCCCCAGCCCCGGTGGCTACAACCTTCAGGCAGTGGTGGAGGCCTTCACAGCCAAATACAATAGGGAAAGCACAGAGCCAGGCTCAAGGCAATAAAAAATCCTGGGGCCAAAATTCTCCAAGACAGAATCCCAAGACCTACTTATGAAGGAGCGCCCCGGCTTGGCCGAGTGGGGGGAAGGCTCTTGCGATTTTCAGAGGTTTGGCAGGATCAGATTCAAGACAAGTGGGTAATATCCACAGTGTCTACAGGTTACAGACTGGAATTACGAGGGCCCCCGCCATCTTGTTTCCTCAGGTCAAACATCTCCAAGAATCCGAAAAAAAGAGCACCTGGCACTAGATCATCTGTTATCCCAAGGGGTAATCATAAGAGTTGCCCCAGAGGAGCAAGGTGCAGGGTTCTATTCAAACCTTTTTACGGTTCCAAAACCAAATGGAGATATCAGACCTATTCTAGACCTGAAAGATCTGAATCAGTTCCTGAACATTCCCTCTTTTTGCATGGAGTCTATCCGCTCAGTGGTCTCCACCCTACAAGGCGGAGAATTCATGGATAGACATCAAAGACGCATACCTACATGTGCCAATTTGTCCCGCTCACCAAAGATTTTTAAGGTTTGCAGTGGAGCACTGCCACTTTCAGTTTGTGGCTCTTCCCTTTGGCCTAGCCACAGCACCGCAGGTTTTCACCAAAGTTCTAGCCCCACTCCTAGCAAATCTAAGAGCAAAGGGCATTGCTATAATGGCATATCTAGATGATCTACTTTTGGTAGAGCGATCGATGGCACGTTTGAACCACAATGTTCAAACGTACTTAGAGCACAGGGTGAGACCTCAACTTGGAAAAGTCATCCTTACAACCCCTAAAAAGGCTGGAATATTTGGGCATGGTCATAGACACAAACAAAAAAAGGGTATTCCTACCCAAGCCTTTAAGAGAGGTGATCAGGCTGGTAAAAGCAAGAAGGGAACCTTCCATTCGCCTCTGTATAAGGTTGTTGGGAAAGATGGTAGCCTTGTTCGAGGCCATTCCTTATGCCCAGTTTTACTCAAGGCCATTGCAAAACTGTGTAATGTCGCCAGAAGCATGGCAAAGCCTCGGCTGGTGGTTGCTAACCAAAAATCTGCAGAAGGGAAAGTCCTTCTCCCCAGTCTCCTGGAAGGTACTGACTACCGATGCCAGCCGTATAGGCTGGGGCGCTGTTCGGACTCAATCCGACAATGCTACAGCAGTGGCTTATATTAACCACCAAGGGGGCACCAGAAGTCTGGCTGCCTAGAGAGAAGTAAATCCCATTCTAGTGTGGGCAGAGAAGCATGTGCCTTGTCTCTCAGCAGTTTTTATCCCCGGAGTGGAAAATTGGCAGGCGGATTACTTGAGTTGCCAGCTGCTAGCCCCGGGAGAGTGGTCCCTGCACCCGACGTGTTTCTGGCAATATGCCGGAAATGGGGTACCCCAGGTGTGAACCTGCTAGCCTCCAGGTTCAACAAAAAGTTGGACAGGTTTGTCTCAAGAACAAGAGATTCACTAGCTTCCGGGACAGATGTGTTGGTTATCCCTTGGGATCAGTTTTCTCTGATCTATGCGTTTCCCCGCGACTTTTGCGCAGGATCAGGAGGGAAAGGATACCAGTAATTCTAGTGGCCCCAGCTTGGCCCAGAAGACCCAGGTATGCAGAGATTGTGAAGATGGTGGTAGGAAGACCTTGGCGCCTTCCGCTACACCCAGACCTGCTTTCGCAAGGATCCAGTATTCCACCCTTCCTTACAAAGTCTAAATTTAAAGGTTTGGCTGTTGAGACCTACATCGTAAAGGGTCGTGAACTCTCGGGTTCAGTTCTCTCTACTATGATTAATTCTAGGAATCCGCCTCCAGGCTTATCTATTATAGAATCTGGAAGGCATATGTTTCCTGGCGTGAATCCAGAGCTTGGCATCCTCAAAAATATGCCATTAGTAGAATATTGTCTTTTCTCCAATGGGGGTAGGAAAGAAACTAGCCTTGAGCACTATCAAGGGTCAGATTTCAGCCTTATCAGTGTTTTTTCAAAAGCCTCTTGCCACTCACTCTTTAGTTTGAGCTTTTATTAAGGGAGTGTTGCGCTTAAGGCCACCAGTCAAGTCCCCTGTGTGTCCCTGGGACTTGAATTTATTCTTATCCGTTCTTCAAACACAACCTTTTCAACCAACATCCTGTGTGCCCTTGCCTCTCTTGACAAGAAAATTGGTCTTTTTAGTGGCTATATCCTCTGCTAGGAGGGTACCGGAATTGGCAGCTTTTTCCTGTAAAAAGCCTTATTTTATTCTTCACAAGGACAAAGTGGTGTTGAGACCTCATCCAACTTTTTTGCCTAAGGTTATCTCAGGTTTTCATTTGAATGAAGATGTTATCCTGCCATCTTTTTTCCCAGATCCACATTCTGCAAAATAAGTTTTATTGCATTCTCTGGATGTAAGAGCAGTCAGATTCTATCTGGATGCTACTGCTCAGATACAGAAAACTGATGTTTTGTTTGTACTGCCAGAAGGCCCCAGGAAGGGCCAGGCAGCGTCAAAATCTACTATTGCTAAGTGGATTCGACAAGTTATTATTCAAGCCTATGCTTTGAAAAAGAAAGATCCTCCTTTTCGTGTGAGGGCGCACTCCACTAGAGCGGTCAGTGCTTCTTGGGCAGTGCATCACCAGGACCCCATGGCTCAGATCTGCAAAGCTGCAACCTGGTCTTCGGTTCATACATTAACAAAATTCCATCAAGTGGATGTTAGGGGGCATGAGGATGCCGCCTTTGGGCGCAGAGTACTGCAGGCAGCAGTATAGTTCCTCACGTCTGATGGTGGAATGCTTTTGGATCTGTGTCTCCCTCCATTCGAGTTGTGCATTGCTCTGGGATATCCCATGATGTAAAGAACAGAGCTCTGTGTCCCGTGATGTACAGTACGAGAAAGAAAATAGGATTTTTAAAACAGCTTACTTGTAAAATCCTTTTCTTGGAGTACATCACGGGACACAGAGCTCCCACCCCTCTAAAAGATTTGGGGTTTTTAATTATATATGTCCAAGTATGGGATACTTATTCCTTTGTTACAAAACTGAGGTACTCTCCATATGGGAGGGGTTATATAGAGGGGAACTTCCCTTGTAATTAGGGTGTGCCAGTGTCCAATCATCTGGTGGTGAACCATATAACCCATGATGTAAAGAACATAGCTCTGTGTCCCGTGATGTACTCCAAGAAAAGGATTTTACAGGTAAGCTGTTTTAAAAATCCTATTTTTCATAGATCTTGGTTTCCAGGGTGTGGTCGGACTCGGAGCACAGCACATCATCGTCAAATGAATTGCCTGGACAGGGAAGCCAAGCTACTGTACAACTGCTCTATCAAAGTCCTCACTCCTCAGTTCTTTGAGCACAAAGGAACACTGGCTTTTAACCACTTCCTTACTGGGCACATATACCCCTTCCTGACCAGGTGAAATTTCAGCTTGTGGCACTGCGTCACTTTAACTGACAATTGCGCGGTCGTGCGACGTGGATCCCAAATAAAATTGACGTCCTTTTTTCCCCACAAATAGAGCTTTTTTTTGGTGGTATTTGATCGCCTCTGCGGTTTTTATTTTTTGCGCTATAAACAAAAATAGAGCGACAATTTTGAAAAAAAAAACAATATTTTTTACTTGTTGCTATAATAAATAGCCCATTTTTTTTTTTAAAAAATTTTTTTCTCAGTCTAGGCGATATGTATTCTTCTACATATTTTTGGGGGAAAAAAATATAAAAAATCGCAAGAAGCGTCTGGTTTGCGCAAAAGTTATTGCGCTTACAAAATAGGGGACAGAATTATTATTATTTTTTTTTACTACTAATGGCGGCGATCAGCATTTTTTTCGTGACTGCGACATTATGGCGGACACATCGGACACTTTTGACACATTTTTGGCGCCATTCACATTTATACAGCGAACAGTGCTATAAATATGCACTAATTACTGTATAAATGTGACTGGCATTGAAGGGGTTAACACTAGGGGGTGAGGAAGGGGTTAAATGTGTACCCTAAATTGTGTTCTAACTGTAGGTGGAGGGGGGGTGACTGGGGGAGGTGACCGATCTATGTCCCTATGTACAAGGGACACAGATCGGTCTCCTCTCTCCCCTGACAGGACATGGATCTCTGTGTTTACACACAGAGCTCCACGTCTTGTCCCTGTAGCCGCCGATCCCGAGTCCCTGGCGGACATCACGGCCGCCAGGCACTCGCATCGACATTTCAGCAATGCGGCGAGCACGCGCACGCCGCCGTCGGACGCGTGCGCCCGTGCCGCTGGATGCGCGCGCAGGCCGTGTTTTTACGGCCTGTTAGAGATTCAGAACCACCCCGCGGCCGTATAAAGTCGTACGGCCGTCGGGTAGTGGTTAAAGCATCCTATGATAATGTTTTTATTTAGAACAAAATAATAATTACAGTAAGGCCTTTTTCACATATGCATTCTATCAGTAAATGTTTGACCCTTGATTACACAGATCAAAAACAGACTGCAATGTATTGCTTTGGGTGGTCAGATGTAAGTAAATGTGCATCTGTCTATATCCATTCATATTGGGGTCCTCTCATCATATCAGTCCGAACAGAATTTTTTTCCATATGGGTTCGCTTTAACTGTTCTGACAGTATGTGGGCATCTATAAGCAGGCACATGTCAACATATATCTGGCCACCCATAGAGATTACACGGGTCTTGTGATGGAGGACAATTGGAATGAACACAGATGTCAGATTTGTGACATCCATTTCTGTGCTGATTTGACTCAGCAGGGGATCTGTCTAGGATCTCCTACTGAGACAGATATGAGGGCACATCCTTCTAAAAATTTCACAGACAATCACACAAGTAGTAAAATCAATATACAGTATACATATTAACCAGTTGATCTCTGGAAGATTTACCTCCCTTCATGACCAAGCCATTTTTTTGCAATACGGCACTGCGTTACTTTTACTGACAATTGCGTGGCCGTGTGAAGCTGTACCCAAATAAAACTCATGTCCTTTTTTCCCCACATATAGAGATTTCTTTTGATGGTATTTTATCACCTCTACATTTTTATTTTTGCGTCATAATTTTTGAAAAAAGCAACACAATTTTTTACTTTCTGCTATAAAACATATAAAAAAAAAATCTAATTTCTTCAACAATTTAGGCCAATATGTATTCAGCTACATGTTTTTGGTAAAGAAAAATATCCATAAGCGCATATTGATTGGTTTGCGCAAAAGTTATAGCATTTACAAACTATACGATATATTTATGTAATTTTTTTTACTAGTTATGGTGGCAATCAGCAACTTGTAGCAGGACTGTGATATGCAGCGGATGCATAACTGACACTTTTGACACTTTTTACGGACCAGTGACATATATGCCGCGTACACACAATCATTTTTCTTCATGAAAAAAAAAATGTTTTTCGGCATGTAGAAAAAAGTTCGTTTTTTCCAACTTCATCAAATTACCATCTAAAATTTGCTGAAATTGTATTGAATCCATTTTTCCTTCTACTCGTGAAATGTTCCCTGTGCCACTGGCTGCAATACAACCCCAAAGCATGATTGATCCACCCCATGCTTAACAGTTGGACAGAGGTTCTTGTCATTAAATTCTGTGCCCTTTCTTCTCCAAACGTACCTTTGCTCATTCCGGCCAAAAAGTTCTATTTTAACCTCATCGGTCCACAGAACTTGTTTCCAAAATGCATCAGGCTTGTCTATATGTTCATTTGCAAAGTTCAAACGCTGATTTTTGTGTTGAGGACGTAGAAGAGGTTTTCTTCTGATGACTCTTCCATGAAGACCATATTTGTACAAGCATCTCTTTATAGTGGAATAGTGTACCATAACTCCAGTGTCTGCCAGATCTTTCTGGAGGGATCGTGCAGTCAAATGTGGGTTTTGAATTGCTTTTCTCACAATCCTGCGAGCTGTTCTGTCTGATATTTTTATTGGTCTTCCAGATCTTGCTTAAACTTCCACTGTTCCTGATGACTGCCATTTCTTAATTACATTCCGAACAGAGGATATTGACATCTGAAAACGCTTTGCTATCTTCTTATAGCCTTCTCCAGCTTTGTGAGCGTCAACTATTTTCAGTTTCAGTTTTCTAGACAACTGCTTAGAAGAACCCATGGTGCTGATTGTTGGGGCAAGGTCAGATGAGTCTGGGCATTTAAAAACCTTTGAGATTAACATCTCCTGGTCTTCCCAGACAATGACTAAGAACAATCCATGACACTGGCAGGTCTCAGCTTTGCAAAGGGGGCAGTACATGCTATAAATTCTGCAGGGTGCCCAAATTTTTGCAGACGCCATTTTTTTGTTTTCTGTAATTTTGAAAGTGTAAATGATGGAAATAAAATCTAACTTTTTTTGACATATTATAAGAATGTCTAATCTGTAATTTGATGTCTTTTGGAGATTTTTCCATCTTTCCTTGGCTTCGTTATGCACATTAATACAAATTTTTTTTGATTATAATTCTCTTTTATTTTAAAACAAATCAGTACAACACATATATATTAAAAAAAAAAAAAAAAAAAAATACATAACAGAACATTATTACAAAACAACAGTCACAGTCCATCTTATTATTATACATCCCCTTTAACCTTGTTGTCAAAATCAAACATATATCTCCTTCTTACATATCTCTCCCCTTCCCGAACATCCCTGAGAGAGAAAGAAGAAAGGGAAAAAAAAAAAAAAAAAAAAAAAACACAACAACCCACCCTACTTCCCTCTCCTCCGACCCTTCTCCATATTTCTGTGGTTTCTCATTAAATCCCACATATACCCAGTCCGAGTTCCCGGGCTCCTTCTATACCATTCAGCCTTATCCCCCTTAACCTTCCCCCCTGTGGTCCATATAGGACTTCCAGGGAGTCCAAGTTCTTAAATATTTTTCCCTTTTATATTGTGTTGTCAGGACTAACTCTTCTAATTTGCTTATTTCCCTAACTTTACATATCCACATCTCCGCTGTTGGTGGAACTGGTGACTTCCACCTCTTCTGGTATTTGGTTTAAATGCAGAAGATAGAATTCCGGATCTTCCGGAATCTCATAATCTGAGCAAAACTGTAAAGCACTTTTAATCTCTGCCCAAAAACTCCTTAGCATTGGGCACTCCCAGAATATATGTAGCATCATTCCTTTGCTTCTCTGGCACCTCCAGCATTTATCTGATACCTCTGCAAACATTTTGCTTAACTTTTCTGGTGTCCTATACCATCTTGTGAAGATCTTATAGTTTGTCTCTTGTATTCTCACACATATTGATGTTTCGTGTGTTCGCCTGTATATGCATTGTCGCTGTTCCGAACTGAAGGACTTCTCCAATTCCCTTTCCCATTCCTGAACGCACCTCAGAGGGCAACCTCCTGATCGTACTAATAACTCATAGCTTAATGAAAGACTATGTAGTAATGTTCCTTGTTCGTTACATATTTTCTCGAATTTCATGAGTGGTCTCTCAAAGCTCTCTGGATTTGGCAAAGTGTTCAGGAAGTGAACTATCTGAAGTGCATTCCAGAATTTCAAACGGAATACATTTCCTATTTCCATCAGTTCCGCTATGGTTACCCATCTTCCCATGTGGATATACCTTGCTACTTGTATACACTCTCTTTTTCTCAACTGCCGGAATGCTCCGTCTTCGTATCCCGATGGGAAGAGGGGGTAACCTATCACTGGGTATAGTGGGGAGGTCCTGGGCTCGATGCCCATCATAGGTAGTGCTGCTGCACAGATCCTCACCGTGTTACCCACTATTGGATTTTTATTCATTTCTTTAGGGAGTGAGGCAAACCACCACGGTGCTCTTTCTAGAGGTGTTTTGAATTGCGCCTGTTCGATTTGTACCCATAGCTTCGTATCTGAATGCCTATTCCAGTCTATTAGCCTGTTCAGATGTGTTGCGTAATAATATTTCCTTATATCTGGGACTCCCAGTCCTCCCTGCTGCTTAGTGCTCATTAGTTGTTTCCTATGTATCCGGGGGTTCTTATGTGCCCATATGAACTTAAAGATCACTCTCTGACACTGTTTAAAATACTTTGATGGAATATGTATTGGTAATGTTTGTAATAAATACAAGATTTTCGGGAGTATGTTCATCTTAATAATATTGCAGCGTCCTAGCCAGCTATGAAAACCCTGGTTCCACTTATCCAATAAGATCTTTACTTTCTGTAAGAGGGGTGGGAAGTTCAGCTCAAAGATCTTCTCCACCTTCCCTGCTAATTGTATACCAAGGTATGTCAGAGCATTGTCAGTCCATTTAAACTTAAATTTTTGTTTTAGATAGTTTATCGCTATATGTGGGACGTTTACCCCCATCGCTTCCGATTTATTAAAATTGATACGTAGGTTTGATAAAGATCCGTATCTCTCAAATTCCTTCATTAATTCTGGAATTGTAATCAACGGGTTTGTAAGACTGAACAACATATCGTCTGCATAGGCTGTAATTTTACAGTGGTTCTTCCCTATTTGTATGCCAGAAATATTAGAGTTTGCTCGTAGCGTACACAAAAAGGGCTCTAGTGACAGGGCAAATAGAAGTGGAGACAGAGGGCAGCCCTGTCTTGTCCCATTTGAGATTGTGAGGGGCTCGGACAGAATTCCGTTGGCCCGTACCTGGGCTGTTAAGCCTGAATACATGGAGAATATCCACTGTATTATTTTGTTCCCAAAGCCGCCATATTTTAGGACTGCCCTCATGTAACTCCACCTCACCCTGTCAAAGGCCTTCTCTGCGTCCGTATTGAGAAATACGCATTGCGTCTGTGTTGAGTTGGCTAACTGAACCAGGTTAATTGCCTTGATTGTGTTGTCTCGTGCTTCCCTGGTAGGGACAAATCCCACCTGGTCCAGGTTTATTAAGTCTGGGATATGTTGTTGTATCCTGTTTGCTAAGACCTTGGCAAAAATCTTCACGTCCGAATTTAATAACGAAATTGGTCGGTAGCTTCCACATAGGGCTGGGTCTTTCCCCTCTTTTGGTATCACCGAGATATATGCTAGCAAGGTATCTTTGGCTAAACTGGCCGATGTCCCTAAGGCATTAAATAGTTTAACCATATATCCTGATATCGAGGGAAACAGAATTTTATAATATTGACCTGTAAAACCATCGGGTCCCGGGGCTTTCCCCCTTTTCATTATGCTTACTGCTACTTTAATTTCCTCCTCGGTTATAACGTCATCTAATTTCTGTCTATCCTCTTCTGATAGTCTTGGTATTGCGGATTCTGTTAGATACAAATCAATTTGTTCTCTAGTCGGGGGCTTGCTCTGTATATTGTAAAGAGAGTTATAGTATTCCTGGAACTCCTTCGTTATATCATTTGGTTTTGTAACCCTGTGTTTCTTGGGTGAGTTAATATGTGGAATATAGTTACTCAGCTTCTGTTCTCTTAGTAGCCTCGCCAGTCTTTTCCCACACTTATTCCCTGACTCGTATTCAGCCTTTTTGCATCTCTGCATTGCCGCTTTTACTTTATAGTACAGGAGATCTGTGATTTCAGTTCTTTTACTAGCTAGTTCTTTCTCTACATTTGTTGACCATGTTTGCTTATGTTTGCCTTCCAAGATGGCTAGCTCCTTTAATAGCCTGTTTAACTTTTCAGTACGTTTCCTTTTGATCCTAGATTAATACAAATTTTTACCTGGGGTGCCCAAACGTTCGATCCCCATACGTACATACCGTATATACTCAAGTATAAGCCGAGTTTTTTTTGTGTGCTGAAAATGCCCCCCTCGACTTATACTCATGTCACCTATTTGTGCCTGATCTCCCAGACTTTAGGGACCCGGTACCACCCGACCGTAGGTCCCCTGGACCCCAAACTTAACATACATGTAGCCCCATTTCTCCTCTACAAGTGTGCAAAGTTTGTTGCCTGGGAGAGCATTGACTTTTCAAACCTGGGCACCCCTTCCATTGACTCCCATGTTAAATGTCAGTCTAGTCATGGACACAGTGAGGAATGGGCATAGTGAGGCATGGGCACAGTGAGGCATGGGCACAGTGAGGCATGGGCACAGTGAGGCATGGACACAGTGGGGCATGGACACAGTGAGGCATGGACACAGTGGGGCATGAACATGGACACAATGAGGCATGGACACAGTGAAGCATGCACATGGACACAGTGAGGCAAAGTGAGGCACAGTGAGGCATGCAGATGGACACCCTAGGCTTATACTTGAGTCAATACGTTTTCCCATTTTTTTGTGGTAAAATTAGGTGCCTCGGCTTATATTCGGGTTGGCTTATACTCGAGTATATATGGTAATTTACCTCTTGTTAACACGTAACTACTAATACCTAATGACTTTTTGCAAAATTATCAGAAATTTTATTGGAAGGTGACTGGGCAAATTCCCTGTGCTTGAAATTTTAAATGGTTAACTTATATCTGTGGACAAAACAGGTTAAATCTCTTAAAACAGTGGTTCTCAACCTGGGGGTCAAATGAGGATTTGCCAGGGGTCCCCAAAATCTGGGCTGTTCCTGAAGCCTGCGGCTGCCCACTCAGCCTCTTCACAGCCGCCCATTGAGTTCACGGCATAGCTGGGAGGCAGGGACTAGAGGTCAGCTGACTGATGAGGAATGTGAAGTGGGAGGGGCTGGAGGAGACCCTATCTGCTGATTTCAGCATAGGTGTCACTGCTACGAGAAACCACAAAGTTGGAGACATATTAAGAAACACTACCTGTGATTATAGTTGCCTTTAAAAGTCCCCACTACAGTTCTCAGATCAGCAAAAAACAACAAGGATAAGGACAGCCGCACTCCAGTAACTTGAAAAAGACGTGCCCTTTATTGGGTACAGGAAAAAATACACTACAGGTATCAGCACACAGTGGGATAAACAGCTGACGCGTTTCGCATTGAGTGTCAATGCTTAATCATAGCTATAGATGAAATAAAAAATAACAAGTATACATATACACACAGAAATCTATGCTTAATTGGACCCACCCAGCATGTGATTGACTACAGCAATTAGCCAGTATCCAACACACATGTGGGGGGGGGGGGGGTGGGGTGGGAAGAAGAGGCATAGGTGAAAAAAGCACCACCCGCAGAATGAAAGACAGGTTGCGTGACCATCTATATGACATCAATAAAAATCATGACACCAACGTGGCTAGACACTGGAACCTCATACATAATAAGGACATATCTAGTCTCACTGTGCAGGGAATTGAAAAAATCACAACACCCATTAGAGGGGGGGACAAATTCAGAATTTTGTGCAAAAGAGAGGTATTCTGGATATTCTCCCTTTACACGAGAATTCCCAAGGGCCTCAATTTTGAATGGGATATTTCCCATTTCTATGACTGACCAGCCTACCGGAACAATCCTCATCTCATTCCATTATACTGCACGACACAGCGCATCAGTTTAACACACCCATGAGCGCTTGTACATTTTGTTATTTGTTCCCCATTCCTCTCATCTGCATTTGTGTCCTCATGGATGGCTGTCCGCATGCGGTATTCACTTATCTGCATGTGGGTACTCATATGTTTTTTTTTTTCCAGGTCCCTTTCACACAGGGTCCTTTCACACCTGTTTCAGCACTAATGGGTTTAAGTGCCTTAACATCAGAGATATCATATCATTGGCAGTAAGGACTAGTATATGCCCTAGCTAAATACATATACACATGCATTCACATGCATGCACATCATATATATGTGCAGTTGGCAGTTTTTTATTTTTTTTTATAATTTATTTTATTTTATTTTTTATTTTTTTTTCAATTGGTTTTCCCTTATGTGCATATATATATCCATTACCAGCCTGATTAACTGCAGATCCCATTTCATGCACCTATTGGGTTTTGGTAACGGTTTATGACTAGTACTAAAATGGCTGTCCACATGCGGTATTTACTAATCTGCATGTGGGTACTCATGTGTGTGGCTATTTAGCCCTCCATACACATTATATACAGCTCTTGTACCCCGCTCCAACCCTTCATGCTTTGTGATTTTGCTTAGACGCGATTCCCATATGTAACTTCCTTTTACATGGCCCTTTCACACAGGGTCCTTTCACACTTGTTTTAGTATCAGTGGGGTCAAGCGCCTTAATATTGATATACTACATCATTGGCAGTAAGGACTAGTATATGCCCTAGCTGAGTATATATACACATGCATTCATATGCATGAGATTTTGCTTAGACGCGATTCCCACACATAACCTCTTTTTACAGGGCCCTTTCACACAGGGTCCTTTCACACCTGTTTCAGTACTAATGGGTTTAAGCGCCTTAACATCAGATATATTATATCATTGGCAGTAAGGACTAGTATATGCCTCAGCCAAGTACATATACACATGCATTCACATGCATGCACATCATATATATGTGCAGTTGGAGTTTTTTTTTAAATTTTCAATTGGTTTTCCCTTATGTGCATATATATATCCATTACCAGCCTGACTGACTGCAGATCCCATTTCATGCACCCATTGGGTTTTGGTAACGGTTTATGACTAGTACTAAAATGGCTGTCCACATGCGGTATTTACTAATCTGCATGTGGGTACTCATATGTGTGGCTATGTAGCCCTCCATACACATTATATACAGCTCTTGTACCCCGCTCCAACCCTTCATGCTTTGTGATTTTGCTTAGACGCGATTCCCATATGTAACTTCCTTTTACATGGCCCTTTCACACAGGGTCCTTTCACACTTGTTTTAGTATCAGTGGGGTCAAGCGCCTTAATATCAGATATACTACATCATTGGCAGTAAGGACTAGTATATGCCCTAGCTGAGTACATATACACATGCATTCATATGCATGCACATCATATACATGTGCAGTTGGAGTTTTTTATAATTTTTTTTTATTTATTTTTTCATTGGTTTTCCCTTATATGCATATATATATACACCCATTACTAGCCTGATTAACCACATATCTCATTTCATGTACCTATTGGGTTCTGGCATTGGTTCATGATTCACAGGTTATCCACCATAATTGTCTATTTGGTATGGTTTCATACACTTGTTGTGATTGCCACATCATCTATACAATATTTCAATATACCTACCGCTTACATGATTTTGGTTTTAGAGGGTTCTACTCACTCATTTTTACTTTCATTTAATATTTTACCTATAATTTCAAAAATGAAGAAAACATGGTTTTATTTATCTGGAAAATTTACTAGTTCCAAAGACACATTTCATTTGGTACCCCTTTCCCCCCCTCTCCTTATGTGTACGGCCTTCATGTGTTCTGTGCATGTGTATATATATATATATATATATATATATATATATGTATATTTATTTACATATATATTTTTTACTGCCCTGGTTGGGTTTTTCTACAGCACACGGTAATGGACCTCTATACATATACACATACACTGAGGGAGGTGATACATCCCTTTAGTGATGTACCTTTCGAAATTCTGTCTATTCTTTTACTTATCACTTTTTTCCAACACCACACACTACTGGGCACCTTTGCATTTATATAATCTTTTACCGGTTCATTATTAGTTTTATGACACCTTTATACATATATGTCTTTTACACATATATTTATGTATATATACCCATATATACCTTTCACATTTCATACACACTTATTTAACATAACATAATAATCACAATTTTTCTATTATAATATGTATTGCAATTGGTTCCTTGCTCACATCATTCTGTCCTTGCTTTAAATATAAGTGACATCATATGCTTCGATTACAGGGGCTTGTCGGTCTTTATTCAGCACATGCTTATAATACATTTTCATTAATCATCAACTCACTTTCTTTATTCACATTTATATTTACACCACATCCCTGCTACACCTTAGCTTTTAATATGTTTTTGATTACTATTTTTATTTTCACATAATTATGTGTTGCCTTTTTGGTCACATTTATTATTGTCCACCCACACTTGTATTTACAGATTTGTTTTACTTTGCAAGCCAGTTTTTTTTATGTGTGCTTTTTTCACCTATGCCTCTTCTTCCCACCCCCCCCCCCCCCCGCATGTGTGTTGGAAACTGGCTAATTGCTGTAGTCAATCACATGCTCGGTGGGTCCAATTAAGCATAGATTTCTGTGTGTATATGTATACCTGTTATTTTTTATTTCATCTATAGCTATGATTAGGCATTGACACTCAATGCGAAATGCGTCAGCTGTTTATCCCACTGTGTGCTGATACCTGTAGTGTATTTTTTCCTGTACCCAATAAAGGGCACGTCTTTTTCAAGTTACTGGAGTGCGGCTGTCCATATCCTTGTTGTTTTTTGCACATCCTGTGCATTGCCAGCACCCATCTGCTTCTGAGTGGACATCAATTACCCTAGTGAGCTCACCTGGAGCGGCAGCTTTCTTAACAGTTCTCAGATCAGCAGATGACCATGATCAAGAGCACCTAAGTTGGCTGATCCCAACTCCCCACCAGCACTGCCACTGATCTTAACTACCCACCAGCACTGCCACTGATCTTAACTCCCCACCAGCACTGCCACTGATTCCATACTCCTCCTCAACAGGGAGTAAGAGAAGGAATAAAAATAGAGAATACATGGAAGGGAGAGGAAAATAGGGGGAGGAACATAGAAAAATGGGGGAAAAAGGATAAGAGAAAGAACAAGAAAGACATTTAGAGAGGGGTGGGGATAACAAACAAGAAATTAGGATAGAGAGAGATAAAAGGGAAAGAAAGGAGAAAGAGTGGTACATCCTAAAATGTACTATAAGGGGCTTTAATATTGTACGAGTGGAAGGGACTCAGGGAGCGCTA
The DNA here is from genome assembly GCF_905171775.1 of Rana temporaria. Taxonomy (NCBI): domain Eukaryota; kingdom Metazoa; phylum Chordata; class Amphibia; order Anura; family Ranidae; genus Rana; species Rana temporaria. The sequence goes on from NC_053489.1 coordinate 552,290,198, forward strand.
AATGTCTGTGGGTTAGGGGCGCAAATTACTTATCTTACCTTGGGTGCCGACAAACCACTATAGGAAAATAATTTTTCCGTTAGGGGTCCCCACAACTTGGGAAATTGTATCAAGGGGTCACGGCACTAGACAGGTTGAGAACCACTGTCTTAAAAGCTTTCCCTGAAAACTATACAGTTAGGCCTTTTGCACACGCTTTTTTTTTTTTTTACTGAGCTAAAATTAAAATACAGCCCATTAATTGTACTGTGCCTATGCACAGAGGTGTGTAAGCGTTTATGTGCCTGTGTACATAGGCACATTACAATTAATGGGCTGTATTTTAGCTCAGTAAAAAAATAAGCTGTACTGAGCTTTTTCAAGCTGCTGTGTGCAAGAAGCTTTAGTCCAAACAAAAAAGTATCATTAGATACTCTCCAAGCCAACTTTGTGGTTAATGCAATTGAACTAATACAACTATAACTACTTTTCTGCTTTATAAACAATACTGTAGTCACAAAAGAATTTTAACTGTATAAATAGAAAAGTTGAAAGATATTTTCCCCCAAGCATTTCCTGACGACATTAAAGCACAATTCTCAGTCTTGATTATTTTTTATTTATCGGTCAAGTAAGCGCCTGATTGGGGTTATCTAGAACTGCAATAATACACCAGTTTGAAGTTAATTAAAGATGCCATAAATGTCAGGCGCTCGAACTGTACAATGTCCCTTCTAATTGCACTTTTCAAAATTTGAGATAAGCAAGGTCAACTGTTATTTGGTTTCCCAAGGGAAAAGTATAGCCACAGAAAGTAGTGTGGGATGCCCTACTCATTATAAAAATAGCTCCAGGAGGAGGCACTAGGCATTTGATGTTTTCCAGCCAGATTGTTCTGGGTGTTTTTTCTGCTTATGTGGTTTCTAAATATAACACGTATTGTATCTTTGTGAAAGACCAAACCCTCTGATACTTCATGTAAAGAAGAATGAACTCTATAAAGTCTTGACCATGACATCCTATGAGTAAATGCCCTCGAGCCTTGCTGTTTTACAGTGAAATAAAGGAAGCTTGGGGTTTCTAAGCAGCGGCACATTTCATTCATGGAATTTCACTGAACGCCATAAGATAATTATAGCAAGGAATTGGAAAGGAAGAAAATAGTCAGTGGCCAACTTTCATGTCAGTGCTGGCATTTAGTGTTTTCTTTAGCAGATGTCCTGTGGCTTTTTACGGATCACTGATATTTATGTTGTTTTTTTTGGTAAAGTGGGGAAGTTATTAGTACAGAATAAAGGTACATGCAAGGGGTGATACCCTCATTATAGGAAGTCATCAATAGGAGGGGGGCAGTGATGCACTTAAGATAGGAATTTATCAGTTTATTTACGATATGACGTGATGTGGTATAAAGTTTCTTTAAAACCTTGTGTCAAGAACAGGACATCCTCATTTGTATGTTATACCTTGTACACACAATCGGAATTTCCGATGAAAAAAGCCAGACTTAAATTTCTCATCTGATATTCCGACCGTGTGTGGGCCCCATCTGACTTTTTTCCGTTGGAGTGTAGAAATAGAACATGTTTTATTTTTTTCCGATGGAAAAAAATCCTATTAAAAATTCTGATCGTCTGTGTGGAACTCTGACGGAGAAAAAAACACTCATGCTTAGAATCAAGTCGACGCATGCTCGGAAGCATTGAACTTAATTTTTCTTGGCTTGTCGTAGTGTTTTACGTCACCGCGTTTTGGACGGTCGGAATTTGGTCTGACAGTGTGTATGCAAGAGAGCTTGAACAGAATTCCAATGGAAAATTCCATCCGATTTTATACCATCGGAAATTCTGATCGTGTGTACAGGGCATTAGGTGTAGTCAATTCCAGTCTTAACAAAATATTTCTATAGTTTTCAATGGCAGAGACTTGTTTTAATCTCTAAATATATACTTTAATGTTGTCATAGTGTTATCCCAGGGAAGGCTGGTAGTATGCAAATAATTGATCTCTTTAATCAGGCAAGAATGGTGCTTAAAGCGGAGTTCTGGCCACAATTTCACTTTTTAAATATAAATACCCCTGTAATACACAAGCTTAATGTATTCTAGTAAAGTTAGTCTGTAAACTAAGGTCCGTTTTGTTAGGTTGTTACAGCATTTAGACACTTTATAAAATAGAAATTGACTGGGGCCATCTTAAGTGTGGGCATCATGAAGCAAGACTGTATGACTTCCTGGATTTCAGCCTTGCAGATCTCGTACATGCTCAGTGCTGCACAAGCAGTGTAATAGGTTTAAGATCAGGTTTCAGCACCTGTACTGTCCAAGTCACATGATTCTTCGAGACTGGGTAGTGCACAGACTCCTGGAAAGTTACACCCACTACATTCCCAGGAGTCTGTGCGGTGTAGGTTAGGAAGCGTAAGCACCTAGATGCAGGAAGAGGGAAGATTAACTATTCTGCCTAGCAACAACACTTTGAAGGCATCTAAAAAAAAAAAAAATTCTTAAAGGACTAATGAATTTTTTTTTAAAACTACTGATGTAATGTTATATTTATGGGTGGAACTCCACTTTAACTAGAATCTTAAAAGAATAGTGAATATCACAGATCTATAGATGTGTCTTAAAAAGAGAGTTGAACATTGCCTGAGGGTATAGGTGCTCTTACACTCTACAATGTAATTATACATCATTGTAAATGTATGAAAGCTATGTAATATGAAGACAAACCTAAACAATCCAATACATTTTATTCCAGTCACTCAGGCCCTACATTATATAGTTGGTAGATCTAAGGAGATTAAGGTGATACTAAACCTAAAACATTTTTTTATCTTAATGCATTGTTTGCATTAAGGTAAAAAATGTTTTCAGTTCCATTTAATCCTGTTTTTTTAACCACTTAACCCCCGGACCATTTCGCTGGCCAAAGACTAGGCCACTTTTTGCGATTCGGCACTGCGTCGATTTAACTGCCAATTTTGTGCGGTTGTGCGACGTGGCTCCCAAACAAAATTGACGTCCTATTTTTCCCACAAATAGAGCTTTATTTTGGTGGTATTTGATCACCTCTGCGTTTTTTATTTTTTGCGCTATAAAGAAAAATAAAGAGACAATTTTGAAAAAAATTCAATATTTTTTACTTTTTACTTTTTTGCTATAATAAATATCCCCAAAAAAGATATACAAAAAATGTTTTCCTCAGTTTGGGCCGATACGTATTCTTCTACATATTTTTGGTAAAAGAAAAAAGGCAATAGGCGTTTATTGATTGGTTTGCGCAAAAGTTATAGCGTCTACAAAATAGGGGATAGTTTTATGCCATTTTTATTAATATTTTTTTTTTACTAGTAATTGCGATCAGCGATTTTTATCATGGCTGCGACATAAAGTCGCAGCCATGATAAAAAAACGCTGATCGCGATTACTAGTAAAAAAGACACATCGGACACTTTTGACACCATTTTGGGACCATTGTCATTTTTACAGCGATCAGTGCTATAAAAATGCACTGATAACTGTAAAAATTACACTGGCAGTGAAGGGATTAACCTGTAGGGGGCGCTGAAGGGGTTAAGCGTGACCTAGGGAGTGCTTCAAAAAAGGAGTGCTTTCATTAAAGGGTTATGACTAAGGCCTTATAGGCTGAAACGCGTCAACCTTTCCTATTTGCGTTCGTCTACTGGGGCTTGTCAATAAATACATCAATTGTTTAAGAGCAGCGTCTGTGGATCGAGCACCCGGGAGTTCTGCTTTCCATGTGATGTATGGGTAGTAGCATTGACGTTTTTGTTTATATTCTGGATGTATATATACATCCATTTGCCCAGCCGTGCCATTCTGTCGACGTAAAAGTGTGTGTGGCAGTCCTTAAGTGGTTAATGTTCCCAGGAGGCAAAGGTGCAGTGTTCTTCTCGTCTGCGTGCAGCCATTCTGTGGAGCGGTGAGAGGAGCGGTATTTAAAACAATGCAGAGGCGCATTGCGGGCGGTATTAACCCTTTATCGGCCGCTAGCGGGGGTTAATACCGCACTGTTATCGGCCAAATCCTGCGCCAAATCCGACGGTATAGCGCCACTATTTTTAGCGCCGCTATACCGCCACCGCGGCTCCCACCCCAGTGTGAAAGGGGCCTTACTTTCACACCACAAATATGCCCTATGTTTTTCTCCATACCTGATATACCCACCCCATGTTGTAGATTACTACACCCCCTTTTTTGTTCCATGCAATGGAAGATCGCATATAACTCTGCCAATTAATCATCAAATTATCTATAGCTAGTGGATTCGAGAGTCTGGCATTTAGTAAATCTAATAAGTTATACACTACTTATGTTCTTATGCAAAAAACGTGTAACAAAGCCAGACAGCTACAACAGGTCACTGGATTTACATGTTTTAGCCCCAGTTGGGGAAATGCTCATTACTATGCATTGGCTCTGCTATTATATGGGGCAAAATGGACAAGGTATGGTGTCATTCACTTGAGGCATCTTTTTTCTGGTGGGACATTGCAGCTCGTTCAGGCACAACAGGGAGATGGTCTTTGGTTTCAGTCGTCCACCCCCATATTTAACTACATGAGTGAGGTGACTATATATAAGAGACTCATATGGCAATGTTACTCCATGTTGTTAAACAATTTCCTAAGAGACTGCCCTATTGGTTCACTTTCCCAGTGGGAGAAGGATGTGGGCACATTTGAAGAGCAATGGGAAGAGGCCCAATTAGTAGTCCAACAAAGTTCCTTAAATGTGGCACAGCAGGCATCACAGCTCTATTTACTGTTGTGAGTACATTATATACCTGAAAGGTTGTTTCGAATGGGCGTAAGAGAAAACCTCACCTGTACTGGGGCAGCAGGGATCACTGTGATCTAATTAATCTTATTTTGAGGTGTCCGAAACTACATCTGTATTGGAGGGGTGTTATAACTACCATTAACAAAGAATTTCAAACCTCACTATGTGAAGACCCCAAACAGTGTGTACTTGGAATTGTGTCTCTGATCTCCCTTTAGAAGACACTGCTAGGCAGGCTATAAACAGAGCTCTCTTTCAGGCTCGACTATTAATTTTGAGACACTGAACTTCCGCTGATCACCCGATAGTTAGAGAATAGGTGTCTCAGATGGGTGAAACTTTAAGGCTCAAAATATATATTTTTTAATACAGGGGCTACTTTGGAAAATTTGACAAACTGTTGGCCCCATAATTGGGTACTCCGGGATTGGCTCCAGTTGATTTAGTCCTGAACCGGTGTTACTGATTGGTTAGAGAGACATTTATGTTGGTTATGTTCATGTTCTTTGGGGTTGGTGGGTAATACCTATATTTCCATTGTCTTTGGTGACTATTATCTGCTGTAGAAAATTGTTGATTACCGTGCATGTTTCTTTTAGAACTTCTATATGATTGCCACTTGTGATGTACTTCTATGGCGTTTATCCTCTGGAATTTGTATTGTTTATACCTACCTACACACTTTATGACACTATACACGTTTTCAAGAAAAAATTGTCATACTGGGATACACCTTTAAACCAAATACTATAATAGTTTCATATTCTTAATGTTTCCATTAGATTGAGTCATTTACTAACCAATACCCCTTTTCTGTTGGTCTCGCTATACAGTCCATGCGTATTTAACCTACCAATATGGCACCATATTGTGGCAGTAATTTGCTACTTTTATTATATCTGGGCGTATTATATGTCCAATTCTTTTTGTGATATTCTGAGATCTTGGCTCTAAATATAAACATGTTTCTGACCTTCCTAATTTGGAAACAAAAAAATAAAAGAGTGGCGCTTGTTCTACAAAGACCCTAAAATAAACAACTTTCCGATAAGAGTTTACATTTATCTGTGGGAAATTAAAGGCATTTTTTACAATAACCAGATGCATATCATCAGTCATATGTACATACATGTGTATCAGTAATAATGCTGAAATTCAGAATAGAACCACTACTACATAAAGTATAAAATGGGAATTCCATATCTGCTGTCTGTGGCCTAAGTTTATAGTACCTGCTGATTTGAACAAAATATGCTCATGACTAAAGATTGAGTCGTTTCATTCTCCAAGTTCTTAAGTGTCTTTAACTTGTTAATAACGTTAGAATAAATACACTCTTTACATATTCAAATTTAATATTTTAAATATTTTTTAAAGAATATTTGAACGTTTCTGTAGACCCGATTACTAAAATCAAATATGTGCTTTAACATGTTAGAGTTATTTCAAAAGTAATTTTCAATACTTATAAATCTGAAGCTTTCAGTAAAATATTACCTATACCTATTATCCTAAACCTGGTTTCATGAAGGTATTTCTTCAGGCAATTTATGTTATAAGACAAAAGAAACAAGTATTTTATTTTAATAAAATTTCAGAGGTTTAGGATATGCATTGCATTCAGTTAGTAATTATATCTATTTTTAACTTGCTCACAATAAAATGACTGTTTAGATTCTCTGTTGTGCATTTTTATTTTTAAATACATTATACAAGGTGATGGTTGCTACCATCCTCTTCTTACTTTTTAAACCTTTACATTTTTTAATATAACAAACATGTCATACCTTCCCTATGCAATGGTTTTGCACAGAGTACCCCAGATCCTCCTCTTTTGGGCTCCTGGCTCCTCCTGCCTTCCGATTCCCCCCCCCCCCTCCCCAGCAAAAATTTCCCAATGCCTGCTCGGTGCATTCGTAGACACAGACAGCAGCGCCTTGCACTGCCCCCTGCTCCCTTGTAATATAATTTTAATGACAGCAGTGGGAGCCAATGGCAATGGCAGCCAATGGCAGCGCTGGAGTGCGGCGATCGGTCCCCGGAGCTGAAGAACAGGGAGAGCCGTGTGTAAACACGGCTTCCCCGTGTTTCACTGTGGCGGCTGCATCGATCGCGTCATCCCTTTTATAGGGAGACACGATCGATGACGTCACACCTACAGCCACACCCCCCTACAGTTGTAAACACACACTAGGTGAAACGAAACTCCTTCAGCGCCCCCTGTGGTTACCTCCCAAACTGCGACTGTCATTTTCACAATAAACAATGCAATTTAAATGCATTTTTTGCTGTGAAAATGACAATGGTCCCAAAAATGTGTCAAAATTGTCCGAAGTGTCCGCCATAATGTCGCAGTTACGGAAAAAATCGCTGATCGCCGGCCATAAGTAGTAAAAAAAAAAAAAAATTATAAAAATGCAATAAAACTATCCCCTATTTTGTAAACGCTATAAATTTTGCGCAAACCAACCGATAAACGCTTATTGCGATTTTTTTATACCAAAAATAGGTAGAAGAATATGTATCGGCCTAAACTGAGGGAAAAAAAGTTTTTTTTATATATTTTTGGGGGATATTTATTATAGCAAAAAGTAAAAAATATAGAATTTTTTTCAAAATTGTCGCTATATTTTTGTTTATAGCGCAAAAAATAAAAACCGCAGAGGTGATCAAATACCACCAAAAGAAAGCTCTATTTGTGGGAAAAAAAGGATGGCAATTTTGTTTGGGAGCCATGTCGCACGACCACGCAATTGTCTGTTAAAGCGACGCAGTGCCGAATTGTAAAAACCCCTTGGGTCATTTAGCAGCATATTGGTCCAGTCCAAAAAATATTAAGAACCTCTTTAAACAGTGGACATCAGCTTGAACTGAAGCAGCATGACCTCTGGGCTTGGATCACATGCAAAACCATGATGGCTGAGCCTGTGACACCCTCACAATTAAGCTTATATTTATTGGCAGTGTTTTTATATTGGATTTATATAGTATGGTTTATTCATTTTGATGTACAGAAAAAAAATAAGCAAAATGGGATTTTGCAACCAAAATGAAAAGCTGAACTTTCGATTGAAAACACCTTGAGCAATTTATTGCAATGTTTATACTATTGCATGAAGTCACTGTAAGTTGTTGGATGCTGCAATTCACTGATTTGACTTACACAAAGATTTCTGTTCATTTGATTCGGTTACGGTACTTATTTTCTCTCACACAAATATGTGCTCAATAAAACCGTTTATTAGAGGAAACAAAATACAGATTGATGGTGTTACCAAATATTTGACACGGTCTGATTTTACTTAAGTCAGCTATTCTGTTTGTTGTTCTCTCAAAACCCAGATGATATATTGCAAAGTCCAAACAAGAGGACGGGTTGACCTATTCTGTTTTATTTCTGGCAGTTTCAGCTTATATAGACACCCAGATCTTCATATCTTTGTGTACCATCTGTACTAAAAAATTGCACTGGATCAAATGTACATGTTTTTAGGTCAATTTAAATGAAAACTCATCCTTGGATACATGACAGAACATTCTCACTCCAGTTTGCCCACCACCCATGTTGCTGAAACATATTTGGTAAAGATAAATATGTAGTGATTTATATTGGAAAAATACTAAGCAGCTTGTCAAGCATATGAAGAAGAACAACATACAATGATAGCAAAATGCCTGCTGAATAGACTAAACATACCGTTGAGCCCTGGCATTTGCTGCACTAGTCTTTGATAACCAGTGGTGTGGGCTTTGCCAATTAATAACACAATGCCAAAAAAGCACAGAGACATATAAAGCAATAATATGAACTCGGAAACGTTTATTTTGGTTATGAGCCATCTAACGATATACGAAAAGCAAGAATGGTGATACATTTTCATATAACCATTTCAGTTTATCTGCCACAGTCTGTGTTCACCATTGACAGTCTGTATCCATTTATTGCAGTTTATCGTACAACAATTGCACCTAGTTAGTGCCAGGATCTTTCCTTTAATATCAGTAAAACCCTGTACAATACGGCCCAGATTCTCGTCAGGGAAAAAAACGTTGTTTTTCCTGACGAGATTCCTGGCAAGAATCTCTTCCCGCCCGAGTGTACAGACACACCATTCAAAAGAACCGCTGTTCTTTTGAATGGCATGAACGCGGTGACGTCATCGACTACGACGAGCATGCGCTCATCACATTCGATGCGTCACCGCCAACTTGCTTCACCCTACCTATGCCTTGGAAGCTACCGCACATGCGTCAAAGTCATTTCGAGAATGCGCGGGTTTTCATTGAGAGGTAAGTATACACACGCTTGGGTTTCTCGGCAGAAAAACACTGCCGAGAATCTCACGACGAGAAAATAGAGAACAGGTTCTCTATTTTTCTCGTTTAGATTCTGGGCAGTTTTCTTGACGAGAAACCTCAAAGCCTTGTACACACGCTCGGTTTACTCGGCAAGAAAGCTCTGCGAGCAGTTTTCTTGCTGGTTCTTGCCGAGAAAACCGAGCGTGTGTACGAGGCTTTAGTGTGTGTCTGACAATGTTAGCCATTTTCTGCCACGAATTTTAGTTTGTATTTGGCTATCAATTAAAGTCAATCTTTCTCTGTCTTTGTAAGGCCGGGTATACACATTGGGGCAGATCCTCGTACAGCGGCGCATTTATGCGCCGGGCGTAGCGTATCTAAGATATACTACGCCGCCGTAAGTTACTTTTTTTTTTAAATCCTAAAAGAATCCGCGCCGTAAGTTACAGCGTAGTGTATCTTTGCCGGCGTAATGGCGCCTAATTCAAATGGATGTAATGGGGGCGTGTTTTATGTAAATACGTCGTGACCTGACGTTTTTTTTTTAACTGCGCATGCGCGGTCCGTGGGGGTATCCCAGTGCGCATGCTCGAAATTAACCCGGAACAAGCCAATGCTTCCGACGGTGATGTCATTCTACGCAAATCCCTATTCCTATAAAATTTCAAAATTCTACATGGGAACGACGGCCATACTTAACATTGAGTACGCCTCATAACAGCAAAAAAAAAAAATGCGCCGGCCGGCCGTACGTTCGTGGATTGCCGTAAATAGCTAATTTGCATACTCGACGCGGATTTCGACGGAAACACCACCTAGCGGCCGCCGAAAAATTGCATCTAAGATCCGACGGCGTACTAAGACGTACGCCTGTCGGATCGATCCCAGATGCCGTCGTATCTTGTTTTGTGGATACAAAACAAAGATATGACACGGGAAATTTAAAATTACGCCGGCGTATCAAGAGATACGCCGGCGTAATGCTTTTGTGGATCTGCCCCATTGAGTTTATTTTATTTTATTTTATTTTTTTCAACAAGTGGGCTGAATACAAAAAAAAATAAAAAAAAATAGAGATCCCTGCATCAACACACATAATGTGGATGCAGGGATCTCTCCTGCTGTTGTATTCTGGATACACTGCTGCAAGTGCTGATCGACTGTTTTCCAGCATGATCTTTTAACAGAAGCAGTGACATCACTTCCTGGCACACAGCTCTGAAGGAACAACATGGGTATGCCTTTTCCTTCAGTGAGCATGCACCAGGCATGTTTAGGAGATCTTCATTTCACTACAGGTCAGTTTTATTATAAGCTTACCTGTATGTAAAAATAGTAAACAAGAGTTTACTACTACTTGAATAAATTTACTACTATACTAATATGCTACTATTTTTCTCCAGTAGTACATTATCTAAAATATTAAAGCTTATCAAACCCAAAACAAAAATTCTATATTTTGCAGCTCCAGTTCATAGACCCCTTTCTCACTGGGGCACTTTTCAGGCGTTTGGGCTAAAAATAGTACCTGTATAGCGCCTGAAAACAGCTCCCCTGCAGTTTCAGTGTGAAAGTCAGAGTGCTTTCACACTGAGTCCTGCAAGCAGCATCTTTGGAGCGGTGAAGGACCGGTGTACACACACCGCTCCTCCACCGCTCATGCCTATTCAAATGGATTGGCACCACTGCCGAAGTGCCTGCAAAGCGCTTGCTACGCGGGTGCATTTAACCCCTTCATCGTCCGCTAGCGGGGTTAGTGGCCAAATAGCGCCACTAAAATGACAGTAAAGCACCGCTAAAACACAGCACAGTACAAGATGAGTACAGCGTGGGATGAGAGAGAACGAGGTTGACACGTTTCACACGATAAGCGTGCTTTGTCAAAACCACCGTGGCACAGTGACAAAGAACGTTTATCGTGTGAAACGTGTTAACCTTGTTCTCTCTCATCCCCTACTGTACCCATCTTGTACTTTTATGATTTTCAAAAAATAATTGGATTTTATCATGTGGGAGTGCAGCTTTCCGGATTTTTGTGTTCACATGGCTGTCACATAGACTGGACTTCAAAAGGTCTGCCTTTGTCCATCTTCATCACTAATGAGATTGATAGGTTTAGTAGTTTACCAAAAAGAGATGACATTGTTCCATTGTCTTTTCAATCACAAGCATGTTGTATTCCTGACAAGATAATCAATATTTTCTTTACTTGCTGTTAGCTTGAAGAAAGTAAACTAGTTTAACCTCAACGTCGAATGACTGGTAAGCAGCAATATGTTCCAATTTTGTTTTTGGATTTAAATACAAATATTACAAAAATTGGGGATATTCAGAAGGAATTCATGCATATATAAATGCAACACAATAGGCATAATGTATGTGTCTTGCATTGTACTGAGCTCTCAACATACTAGTACTAGTATTAAGCCATATAAAAATTTAGATGGGGGTTCTAAGTTAGGCAGTGGTATTAAAGGGGTTGTAAAGGTTTGTTTTTTATTTTCTAAATAGGTTACTTTAAGCTAGTGCGTTGTTGGTTCACTTACCCTTTCCTTCCATTTCCCTTCTAAAAAATTGTTTTCTTTGTCTGAATTTCTCACTTCCTGTTCCTCCTCAGTAAGGTGTTCAGTAAGCTGTTCTGACTTTCCACAGCTCGAATGATGGTGGAAAGCTTACTGAGGAGGAACAGGGAGTGAGAAATTCAAACAGAAAAAAACATTTAGAAGGGAAATCAAAGGAAAAGGCAAGTGAACCAACAATGCACTAGCTTTGGAACCAATTTAGAAAATAAAAGATGAACCTTTACAACCCCTTTAAGTCACACTAAAATTAATGTTTATGGAAGCAAGCAGATCCCTTTAGCTTCAATATCTGCAGGAGATAATCTTTTACCTCCACATCTGGAAAATTTATTTATATCAGCCTGTAAAGCAACACTGCAAATCGCTTGTTATCAAGAGACGATAAAATAAAACAATAGGAAATCTGGATGTATCCAATTTGATTGCATGAGGTTGATTTATTAACCAGTTTCTGCCAGGCCCACAGAAAAATGACGGCTGGGTGGGATGGCTCTGGATCATATGACATTCTCCCCGGAAATGTGCCTCACACAGGCCCCACAGGGCTGTGGCGCGATCTGTCACCAGCTGTGTCCACTGTATAAGGCTGCTGCCAGTACCATGTGAATGCTATGACCAATCACAGCAGATCACATGACAATTGTACACAATGGATGGCTTCCAATTATTCCATCCGTTATGTACTATTGTGTTCTTGGTTGTGATTGGTCACAGTGATCACACGGTACCGACAGGGCCAATCATAGCTAATGACAATACACACAATCAATTTTATATATAAAAAAAATGGTTGCTTATAACAGTTTATATCACTGTTATAAGTGATCATGATGTGTAAAAAATAAAAATCCTTTTTACCTCCCCAGAGTAGCACATTGTTACTATGGCAACACTACTGTATTGGTCTGGTCACAGTATGAAAAATAAAATCGTAAAAAAAAAAAAGTTTAACATTTTTTTTTTTTTTTTTAAACATACGGGCCCGGATTTAGATACAATTGTGTATCTATCGGCGGGCGTAACGTATCTCAGATACGTTACGCCGCCGTAACTTAGGGCGCAAGTTCCGTATATAGAAAGAACTTGCGCCCTAAGTTAAGGCGGCGTAGCGTATGTGGTCCGGCATAAGCCTGCGGAATTCAAATTCTCCATGCAGTGGGCGTGTTGTATGGTAATGTTGGCTGACCCCACGTAAATGATGTTTTTGGCTAACGGCGCATGCGCCGTCCGTGAACGTATCCCAGTGCACATGCTCCAAATTAAAAGTCAATGCTTTCGACGTGAACGTAACTTACGTACAGCCCTATTCGCGAATGACTTACGTAAACGACGTAAAATACGACGCTGTTCGTGTGTTTCCGACGTCCATACTTAACATGACTTACTCCTGCTTTATGAGGGGTAACTTTACGCCGGAAAAAGCCTTACGCAAATGAAGTAAAAAAATGCACCGGGCGGACGTACGTTTCTGAATCGGCGTATCTACCTAATTTGCATATTCCTCACGTAAATCTACGGAAGCGCCACCTAGCGGCCAGCGTAAATATGCAGCCTAAGATACGACGTGTAAGAGACTTACGCCGGTCGGATCTTAGGGAAATCTATGCGTAACTGATTCTACGAATCAGGCGCGTAGATATGACCCCGCCACTCAGAGTTACGACGGCGTATCCGGAGATAAGCCATCGTAACTCGTCTCTGAATCCGGGCCACTGTCACCAATCAGTGTCCTTGATCACTGCCACACCAGTTATATGCACTTGTGACAGCATGTAAAAAAGTTTGTTTTAGGTGGAATTGAACGTTAAAAAAATCTTAACATTGTTCCAGAACATTCCAAATGATATCAAATTTGCACATTTGTTTCACCCATAAGGTAAAAATTACAATGCTCAGTTTAAATTTTCTAAGTGATAGAGAAAATAAAGGGTGGGAATCTCAAGAGAAATTAGTTCCCCATAACCTGCTGCTTTCATAACGTTGCATGATTTATTGAAGACTACACCCAGCATAAATGGCTTTTTTGAGAAGAACCACACATATTAAAAACAAATGTAAGGTACAAATCTTGGAATGTATCATAGAGAAATAAGTATTAAAATACAAACATGTAAAAATAAATCCTTTAAAAGGATTCTTTTCATGGGAACCTGTCAGGGTAGAAATTTCTGAGCAAACACTGCAAACATGCTTTTGTAGGTGCAAATCCGGAGACTTTTATTCTCATCTTTGATTCATTGCTCAGTAAGCCAATGAAGTCAGAACTTCCAATCTGCTTGTTTGTTCCGGGCTTGTATATTACCAGGTAAAGAAGTAATGGTAAATGTGAAAAAACAATCCCTTGCGCTAAAGATACTGGGGCAGATCCACGTACCTGCGCGTAAGAATCCGCCGGGCACAGCGTATCTAAGATACACTACGCCGCTGCAACTTTTTTTTTCTTCGAATCCACAAAGAATTTGCACCGTAAGTTACGGCGGCGTAGTGTATCTTTGGCGACGTAAGGGCGCGGAATTAAAATGAATGTAATGGGGGCGTGTTTTATGTTAATACGTCGTGACCCGACGTAAACAACGTTTTTTTTTGCACTGCGCATGCGCCGTCCGTGGGGGTATCCCAGTGCGCATGCTCGAAATTAACCAGAAACAAGCCAATGCTTCCGACGGTGACATCATTCTACGCAAATCCCTATTCGCGAATGACTTACGCAAACAACGTAAACATCTCAAACATTTCTACGCGGGAAGGATGGCCATACTTAACATTGAGTATGCCACCATATAGCAGCTTTAACTATACGCCGGAAAAAGCCGAACAAAAACGACATAAAAAAATGCACCGGCCGGACGTACGTTCGTGGATCGCCGTAAATAGCTAATTTGCATACTCGATGCGGAATTCTACGGGAACGCCACCTAGCGGCCGCCGAAATATTGAACCTTAAGATCCGACGGCGTACTAAGACGTACGCCTGTCGGATCCCCCCGAGATGCCGTTGTATCTTGTTTTGTAGATACAAAACAAAGATACGACGCGGCAATTTAAAAATTACGCCGGAGTATCAATAGATACGCCGGCGTAATCCTTTTGTGGATCTGCCCCACTAATTAGTGATTAGACCTGCCGCTGCTGTACATGATATACCGTATTTGCTGGTGTATAAGGCGACCGGGCGTATAAGACGACCCCCTAATTACACAGATTTTTTGCCTGTACTCACCGTATAAGACGACCCCCCTTCCGAGGCTTCCAATGCTTCATATTTCTTCCTTCTGGAGCCATATTCTTCTCCCTTCTTGCTGGAGGCTGTAACATCATCAGCCCACGCCTCTCTGACACTCAAAGCCAATCCGAGTAGGCTACTGTATGTAGCCTGCTCGGATTGGCAGAGGTTGTTACTCAAATCCAAGCAGGCTCTGTATTCATTTGAATACATCGCTCACCGGAATTGGCTAAGCGGTATATACTGTATGTAGCCGAAGCTACATACAGTATTACCGCACATCCAGCAAGCATCCGAGAAGCTGACCCAGCGTATAAGATGACCCCTGCTTTTTGAAAAAAAAATTTAAGTGTAAAAGGTTGTCATATATGCCAGCAAATACAGTAAGTCAAAACATGGAAAAAAGTGTTTAAGTGCCACAGCGCTGACAGCCTGAATACATGCAATAAAGTGCAACTGTAGTGCATACAAAATTAAGAGCAAAATTAATGTGTCTAGGTGGTATTGCTGCCATACTGTCCTCCATAAAATTTATCCTACCATACTAGATACAAGCTGGAGATGTTTACAGGCCCCCGGCACCTTAACACACATATGGGGCATGTGTCCGTGCATTATCCCTTTTTGGGATACAATATTACAGTTATATGACAAACTTGTTGGGGATAAATTCCCAAACGAACCTTCCGTAAACCATTCTTTCCATGTTGCTGGGCTCATATAAACAAATCAAGAAAAGCTTAATTCGTAATTTTCATACAGCTGCTCGCTCTGTTATCGCTAGATCTTGGCGCCAACGGGCGACTCCCTCTTTCGCTGATTGGGCTTGTGAAATAGTCAAGATTGAACACCTAGAATGTATGATAGCCTGGGATGCTGATAAAAATAAATCCTCTGATTTAGAAATTTTCGTAGCAGATGAATTTGGAGATGCTTTCCCTGGGACCTCCCATGAGTAGGTGGCTTTCCCCTTCCCTCTCCTACATTTCTCTTCATCCTCCTCCCCCTCTCCCCCTTGTGTGTGTTTTTTTCTCCCTCTCTCCTTGTCTTATTCTTTGACTTTTTTATGCTAGTTGTTATTTTTCTCCTGGGCTTCTTTTATCTTTGATGCTCAGTGTTATATAGCTTAGGTCTTATTAATTATAGCACCACCATGTCTTCAGGCTAAACTTATCCAACATTACTGAACTAGTGGTTTCTTCAGTTAACTTTCTATATATATTTTATGTTTTCTTTACCATGCCTTACAGACATTTATGTTATCATAACCCTGTGATGCTTGACCTTTTTTTAATGTATATTTATACATCTACTGGAAATGGATATTTATTAGTATTCTTATGTTTGTGCTACGTTATATACTGTTAAAAACCTAATAAAACAGATTCCACGTAAAAAAAAGTCATTCTTCTGAACCATCCCAAAGTCACTTACCATAGCGCTCCCAACCTTAAAAGATAGATCGCCCGTGCTCGCTTCGGCAGCACATATACTAAAAAAAAAAAAAAAAAAAAAAAAAGAAGATAGTAAAGTTGAATCCATTGATGTTGGACCTAGTACACCGGTTCTGATACCCCTAGTTGGCATGTATCAGTGCTATAAAGCTCTATGTAAAACATGTAAATTTGTCAAACATGGTCAAAAATCTTTCTGTACAAAATGGAAAAAATTCAGTTTAATAATTTTTAGAATTACTCCTCTAATTTAGTTGTATATGGACTAACATGCCCTTGTGCATTGATCTATGTTGGCCGTACCATCTGCACTTTAAGGCGGCAGTTTGGCGAACAAAGAAGATTTATTGAAGAGGGTGAGGATAAACATAGAGTTCCATGACACTTTGTTGAGTTTCATCACCAATCCACTGTTGGACTTCAGGTGTGGGTCATCAAACAGATGCCCAGATCCCTCCCTGAGGCTGAACGCTATAAAAAAATTATATGCCAGAGGAACTTTCTGGATATATAATCTTGATGTTCTCTCCCCAGGAGGGAATTCTTTAGTTCTTCCATTTCATTATAGCTCTGCATGTACTAACTTTTCACTTTGTTTTTGACGGATAATGTTCTTTATTTCCCCTGGCAATTTGGTCTGATGGAGGTGGCGGCATTATCTAACCTGTTAATATTTTTAGACTAATGCCCTGTACACACGATCGGTTCGTCTGATGAAAACGGTCCGATGGACCATTTTCATCGGACGAACCGATCGTGTGCGGGCCCCAATGTTTTTTTTCCCATCGGTGAAAAAAACGTAGAACCTGTTTTAAAATTATCTGATGGTTAAAAAACCGATAGAAAAAAACATTTGTCTGTGGGCAAGTCCATCGGTTAAAAATCCATGCATGCTCAGAATCAAGTCGACGCATGCTCTGAAGCATTGAACTTCATTTGTCTCGTCGTAGTGTTTTACGTCACCGCGTTCTGACATAAACTGATTTTTAACTGATGGTGTGTAGGCAAGACTGATGAAAGTCAGCTTCATCGGATATCTGATGAAAAAATCCATCGTTCCGTTTTCATCAGATGAACCGATCGTGTGTACATGGCATCAGTACCTTTATATTCCTAGTGCATGACCTTTTTGGTTCTATATGCACACAACAATTATTCTTACTATGGGGTTGGTCCAAGATCTATGCGCTAGGAACTAATTTTTATTATTTTCATGATCATGATAACTAATGTGTACAGTACATCACCCATATGTATATTTACTATGATTTACTAACTGCTTGACCTCTCTGTGGCCTTTGATACTGTTGACCACCCACTCCTTCTCAAAAAACTCTGTTCCCTTGGCCTCCAAGATTCTGCTCTATCCTGGTTCTCCTCCTACCTATAACAGCGCTCTTTCAGTGTTACCTACAACTCTGTGTCCATCTCTTCATTGCCTATTTAAGTGGGGTTCCCCAAAGCTCTGTTCTTGGATCCCTTTTCTTCTCTATCTACACCTCCTCCCTTGGTCACTTGATAACTGCCCACGGCTTCCAATACCATCTATACACCGATGACACCCAAATCTATCTGTCTGCTTTTCACCTCACTCCTTCAGTCTCCTCTCGCATTATTAACTGACATATCAGCATGGATGTCGTACCACTTTCTTAAACCAAATGTCTCTGAAACTGAGCTGGTAATATACCCCCCTGCCTGTGCCCTCCTCCATGACTTTTCCATCAAAATCAATAATGCAACCATCAATCCCTCCCCTCATGTCAGGGTGCTAGGTGTAATCCTAGACTCTGACCTGTCCTTTCAGCCCAAAATCCAATCACTGTTGAAAGCTTGTAGACTTCACCTCTGTAACATCTCCAAAATATGCCCCTTTTTATCAAATGAAACTACCAAGCTACTCATTCACTCCCTCGTTATCTCTCGCCTTGACTATTTCAACTCCCTTCTCATTTGCCTACTTCTCCATAGGCTATCCCCTCTTCAGTCTATCATGAATGCTGCTGCCAGACTTATCCACCTTACCAACCGCTCAGTGTCTGCCACCCCTCGCCGCCAATCCCTACACTGGCTCCTGATCCCGCAGCAAATTAAATTCAAAATATTAACCACAACATACAAAGCCATTCACAACTCTGCCCCGAGCTACATCACCAAGCTTGTCTCCAAATATCACCCAAACCGACCTCTACGCTCCTCTCAAGACCTTCTACTCTCAAGCCCCGTACACACGATCGGAATTTCCAATGGAAAAAGTCAGACAGACTTTTTCCATCGAAAATTCCGACCGTGTGTATGCCCAATCGGAAATTCCAATGAATTCCATCAGAGTTTACATACAGAACATGTTCTACTTTACTCCGATGAAATTCCGTCGGAATGTGAATTTGGTCGGACAAAGGTCCGATCATGCGTCAAGCTCCCTTGTCTCCTCCTCCCATGCTCGTCCACCACAGCTGCCAATGTTGCTAAATCCAAACACATGGCGGCAGATCCTCAAAGAAATTACGCTGGCGTATCTGTTGATACGCCGCGTAATTTCAAATTTTGCGCGTCGTATCTGTGTTTTGGTATCCACCAAACAAGATACGACGGCATCTGTGTTAGATCCGACAGGCGTACGCCTTAGTACGCCGTCGGATCTAAGATGCGATTTTCCGGCGGCCGCTGGGTGGCGTTCACGTCGTAATCCGCTTTGAGTATGCAAATTAGCTTTTTCCGACGATCCACGAACGTACGAGCGGCCGTCGCATTCTTTTACGTCGTTTCCGTTCAGCTTTTTCCGGCGTATAGTTAAAGCTGCTATCTGGTGGAATACTCAATGTTAAGTATGGCCGTCGTTTCAACGTATAATTTTGAAAATTTTACGTTGTTTGCGTAAGTCGTCCGTGAATGGGGCTGGACGCCATTTACGTTCACAACGAAAACAATGACGTCCTTGCGACGTCATTTGGAGCAATGCACCCTGGGAGTTTTGACGAACGGGGCATGCGCAGTTTGTTCGGCGCGGGGACGCGCTTCATTTAAATGAAACACGCCCCCTACTCGCCGCATTTGAATTACACGCCCTTACGCCACAAGAAATACACTACGCCGCCGTAACTTACGGTGCAAATTCTTTCTGGATTCAAACCAAAGCCAGGTAAGTTACGGCGGCGTAGCGTATCTCAGATACGCTGCGCCGGTGCAGATCTTTGAGGATCTGCCCCCATGATGTTTTTTACGTTCCTGTGACAATTCAAGCTACAGGTACCTGCTCTTCTGCTTGTTGCTATAAATATTGCAATGTGTTTTCCCTACCTTTAAGATGCTGGTATAAACTATTTAGAAATCATTTTGTATATCACACAACTATAGATTGTAATGAATGGTGGCTTAGTAATGATATTTATTTTAACTACATTCAAACTACCGACCCCAAGTCTTGTTCTTCTATTTATTCTTACAGAACAAACCATGCAATCTTTGTTCTGTTCACCGAGTTACTTTTTTGTACACAATAAAAATATCTTTGGAGCAGATAACACCCACCCTACATCCTTAGTTTATTAAGTCACACCACAATCAAAAACTGTATATCATTTTCTTATTATTTTTTTTGCCATTTCTGTTGGCATAAGTGTACTGTATTAAGGCCAAAGGTATATTAAAAATGTTTGTAGATCCAAAACCTTTTTTTCCATAACCTTAATAGTACCAACCACTCCTTTCACAAAGCAGCAGGAATTCTGCTTTCAAAATTCTAATTTTCTGTGAGGGATTGGATGTTGATTGTCCATTTAAGATCTGACCTTGAAATGTGTCCAGAAAGTCGGTTCACATGTACATCTTGATGCTAAAATAACTCATTTTATTTTGGTTTAAGTATGCAGTCATCTGTTTGAAGTTACACTTTTTCAAATTCCACCAGATTGTAGTATGCACATGCTTGAGTTATTCCGTCATAATGTCATACAGATATCATTGTTTAAAAGGTGTGCTCATGCCTGTGTGTGCTTTGTTTCAGATGTGTTTGCAGACTAGAAAACATGTATACATACAGTGTATTCTAAGCTTTATTGCTGTCTGAAATGTGGTGTCCATTATCAAAACATTATTAAACCCTGAGGTATACAAAAACTTTCATTAAAATAATTCATCAATAGCCATAGATCATAGAAATCCACTTTGTTTGCACCAAACACCTTTCCAAACCCAGATATTACCATGTAAAAGCAGCAGTGAAATCATCCCTGTGCTGTACATACAGAATCCTGTGATGGGGCCAGGCAGCATACAGTGTTTAAGTCCAGATTCCGGAGCCTGGCGGCATGTAGATAAATTATTAAAATGAAATGACTGGGCATGGCTGCATTTTTTAAAATCACAATTCTCTTCCATGTATGCATTGCGTGTTAGAGCACAGTGGGCCCCCACCCTCTTTGGGACCCATTTGCAAGGCACACATAGATGATACGCTACTGATCTGGGGCGCCAAATGAAATATTCCTTCTGTTTTGTTTGTCCCTAAGCTCTGATAATAATAATAATAGTGATAATAATGATAATGACAGTCCGTAAAGAAGCAAAGGTTTTATTCAACTACAAATCTCACAGCATGTTCTTTAAACTTTCAGTGATGGACAGCTCAACAAGACTTCTTTAGGGTGAAAAATACAACCCCCATAAATTACCAAAGTAATCTTTACCAAGTGATAGGATCATCTTTTTTTTTGTTTGTTTGTTTTTATGATGCCCCACCATATCTTTTACAGGGCAATCATGTTCCAGTGATTTTTAAGATGACATCTGTTGACCAGATGATTTATTGATAATCAAACAGAGAAGCTATCCTGAAATGTCTGATATGGACGTGGAAAATGTTTCACTATTCAGCAAAGGGGAAGAGGGTCCTTTACAAGCGTTACAAGGTCTCAGGTGTGAATAGGGAGCAGGTGTGTTAAATTTGGTGTTATCACTCTAACTCTCTCACTGGAAGTTCAACATGGCATCTCATGGCAAAGAAATCTTTGAGGATCTGAAAAAAAGAATTGTTGCTCTACATAAAGATGGCCTAGGCCAGGGGTCTCCAAACTGCGGCCCGGGGGCCAGATGTGGCCCTTTGCCTGCCTTTATCTGGCCATTGGGGCACACTTCACCCCACTGACATTAGACACTATTCTGCCCTTTGACAATTTCTCCCACAGACACCAACAATGGGGCATTATTCCTCACCCTAATACCAAAGATGGGGCACGGTTTTCTCCCACTGATGCCAGCAAAGTTTTCTACTCCCGTTAGCATAGTGTGGCCCCCTAAAGTCTAAAGGACAGTAAACTGGCCCTTTGTTCACAAAGTTTGGAGACCCCTGGCCTAGGCTATTAGAAGATTGTCAAGAACCTGAAATAGAGCTGCAGCACAGTGGTTGGGAGAAAATTTAGCAAGTCTGTAGGGAGTGAGGTACCACCTGGTTATGATTTTTTGGGCAAGTTCCCAGTGATTAACACAATGGGTAATAGTGTATGAGTAATGTAAGGCTCTCAACCATTGTGTATCTGAGAAGGTGGTCTGTAAATATAGTTCTTACTATAGCATAGGGGATGCCCTTAGTGGAGGAAAGAGGGCTAGTATAGCATTGCCAGGTTTGGAGGTGCAGAAAAATTGACGGTCTAATGTTAGTTTTCAGAACATTTTAAATGCATATGTGTATAATCAGTAGATAATATGTTGTAGGCATCCATTAATTTGCATAATTTCTTAGGTTTACCATCTTTGAAGAGATTCTCCACACAATGAATACCAGACTCTTACCATGATTTGGTTTGAATGGGTGGTGTACAAAGTTCCAAAGAGGAAATTGAGATAGAAATGTCAGATTTGATTTTAGCATACATTGAGCTATGGGCTAGTACCCACCAGGCTATCAAGAAGGGTTGGACTGTAAAGGGGAATTTAGGGAGGTTCCTGGGGACAACAGAAATCTGCTAAAAGGAATAACTTGAGCTCTGCGTTCCATATTATGGTGGATTCAATGTCCTCCCAAAGGTTATCTGGGGAGGGGTGGAACAATTTTTTCAGTTGCATAAGTATTGATGTGTAATAGTAGTCCTGGATATCTACAAAGCCAACCCCTCCAGCTTTTTTGTGTTTTATGTGTGCATAAGAGCAGTGTGCTCATTTGTTTTGCCAGACACATTTTTTGAGAAGGGAAGTTAATGAGAGAAGATACCGGTAATCATGTTTTATGTGATAGGTAGAATTTGGGGCAAGAGCATCATTTTGAATGTAGCCAATCTGTCCATCCACGTGAGCTTGCATCAAGAGAATTCATGATTTTTTTTTAGTTAATATTGCCATAAGAGGTTTAAAGTTCGCTGCCACTAAGTTAGACAAAAAGGGAGTTAACTGAATACCTAGGTATGGTAGCACTGGGGACACATAAATCTAGGATTAACAAAGTTTACTTTATAACATGAGATGGAATTAAACAAATTTATCACCTAATGAGTGCAAGTTAGAGATAACTTGGGGTTGGTAAAAAATCTAAATGAGGTAAGAAAACTAAAACCTAAGATGGATGAGTGGGAAAGTATAGTTTCTGCTAGGGGTTCAGTCATAAGATTGAATATAGTTGGCGATAAAGGGCATATTTGCCTAGTTTGGAGATGAATAATGGTTTGCATAAGAGGCTTAAGGAGTAGACACATGCAGAAGGTGTGAAGTATAGGGAGAGAATGAGAGATATGAGAGAATTGGAATATAATAGGATCTTGTGCATATGTAACCAATAATGACGGTGAATAGGAGGAAAGAAGGTGTCCGACTTGACTCTGCATGACAAAGTATATTTAAAATTCATCCAGTTGCTTCCGACAACTGTCTCTTTTGGGTGAAGCCCGTTTGATTAGGTCCAACCAAAGTGGGGAGGATGTTGAGAAGGGATTTTGCTAGTAATTTGGCGTAAATCTTTACATTTGTATTCGACAAATACATGGCCTAAAGTTGGCAGGAGTGGTGGGGTCCTTGCCAGGTTTAGGCAATGTGACAATATTGGCTGACAGCATCGCACTGGGACGGAAGCTGTAGAGGCAGGCTTTATAAAAAGCGGTATACAAGGCTAAGACTTCTGTAAAGCATTTATAGTATTCATTCATGAATACATCTGGGCCTGGGGATTTGCCAGTAGGTAAGGAGTGATCAAGATAGTAATTTCTTAAGCAGTAAATGGAGCATTTAACCACTTCAGCCCAAAAGATTTTACCCCCTTAATGACCAGAGCATTTTCTCTTTAACTGACAATTACGCGGTCATGCGATGCTGTACCCAAACAAAATTGGCGTACTTTTTCCCCACAAATAGAGCTTTTTTTGGTGGTATTTGATATGGTTTTTATTTTTTGCGCTATAAACAAAAAAAGACTGTACATTTTGGAAAACAAATCAATATTTTTTACTTTTTGCTATAATAAATATCCACCAAAAATATATATAAAAAAAAGGCTGAGGATGTGTATTCTTCTACATATTTTTGGTAAAAAAAAATGCAATAAGTGTATATTGATTGGTTTGCACAAAAGTTATAGCGTCTACAAAATAGGGGATAGATTTATGGCATTTTTATTATTATAATTTTTTTTATTAGTAATGGCGGTGATCTGCGATTTTTATCGGGACTGCGATAAAACACTTTTGACACTATTTTGGGATGATTGTCATTTATACAGCAATCAGAGCTAAAAATAGCCACTGATTACTGTATAAATGTCACTGGCAGGTAAAGGATTAAACACTAGGGAGGGCGATCAAAGGGTTAAATGTGTTCCAACTGTTGGGGGGATGGGCTACCTAGGACATGACAGAGATCACTGCTCCCAATGACAGGGAGCAGTAGATCCCAGTCATGTGACAAGGCAGAACAGGGAAATGCCTTGTTTCCATAGGCATTTCCTCGTTCTGCCCTTCCTTGTCATGATCGTGGGCCACCGGCGGACATCGAGTCTGTGGGACCCACAGGCGCACGCCCACTAGCCCAGGATTTTGAAGGGATGTATGGGTACGCCCTCTTGCGCACCCGTGCCATTCTGCCAACGTACATTGGCGTTAGGGATCGGGAAGCGTTTAAAGACTCTAGTTGGAATTAAATTAATAAGTCCACATAAAGTCCATTGAAAGACCAAGGAATGTGATAATCAAATCAAAGATGTAACAATAAGGGTCATCTCATAAGCCTTCTTGCAAAGGGAGAATACTCTTACCGGAACTGGTGGATCTACTTGTTAGGCAGATCGTTAGAGCGTGTGAAATCCCAATGGCAATTCGCATTAACTGGTATGAAAACTCTGGATAAACCACACAAATCACAGATGGCAACTCGTTATAAGGAAATCTCGGCCTCGAAGGGACTCTGGGTTCACTGGATATCCCTGTGGTGCTCAGATGATGATAAAGTGACCTCCAATCTAGCAATCCTTTTCAGGACTGAAGAATGGCATGATGGAAAAAAACTCCAACAGCAACTCATACAACGACAACATAGAAGAAAGGGGAAAAATAGGAGGTGCTCCAATAGTGCAGGTAAATGTGGGTTTATTGAAGAACCAACAAGTTTTAGGCCGGAATCACACTAATGCGGTGCGAATTTCAGCTCTCTTATCTCTGCAGAGAGATAAGAGAAGTGTTCAGCAGATTAGCAACGTTTTAGATGGGAATTCGGAGACCTGGGAGAAGTTACAGGTGAGAGGAGAGTGGGGGAGAAGTGTATTGAGCTGAATGAGAGAAATTCCTGAAGAGAACTGAACACTTCTGCGAATTCAGCTGCGTACCCATAGAAGATAATGGGCTTGAATTCCCACCTGAGCCGCACCGCAATGCCTAAAAGACTCACACGGTTTGGCGGCAATGCGCAGTGCGAATGCATCGCACATATGTGAACCAGCCTCATTGAAAACAATGTATTTTAAAATGTTCTGCGAATTGGATGCGGTTTAAGCCGCACTCAATTCGCATAGGTGTGAACCTGGCCTCAAAAGTGATCAAAATACAAAATATGTTTAAAAAAGGGCAATAAGTGGAGTGGTGTATCAAACCCTCTTCGAAGACGCCTTAAATAGTTGTCATGTTGTAAGCATATAGTGAGTGGAGATCTTAATGCAAATTGAGAAGAGAGGCCGAGATGGATTCCAAAGGGAAGATCACAAATGGATTTCAATAGTTCTGTATGCTTACTATTGAACTGTTGTTTAAATTTAGAACTAATTTGTAATATGATCTCACTTATATAGGCTTTGTTGGCATTCCATAAGGGAAAAATACCCATACAGAGAGTGTTGTTAATGGTAAAATAGTCGAGAGCCTTTGTTGGTTGGCAGGTTTTTAAATAATCGTATTGTTACATCACCAAATATATGGCAGGGTACAGACATCCTTCTCCTCCCCCACCAACGAGCTTGCCACATGATCAGACCAACATGTAACAATATAAAAAAAAATCTTGAATAAGAATGATGCCTAAAAGAGAAAAAGGTATAGTCACTTTCTCCACCATATGTAATGTGAATGTCAATCTGTGCAATCTCGTGAAATAAAGTAGAGTAAAAAATAAAAATAAATAATAATAGCTGCTATCACTAACAAGTGTTCTCATTTAACTTAAAAGGTGCAACTAATCAATAAACAGTGCTAAACTATAAATAAAAAACAATTAATAATGTTACAAGTGTAACTAAAAAATGGTAATCAATAAACATATATTGCTGAAGGTTCAAATATAAAGTTAAAGTGGAGTTCTACCCTTCCCCCCCCCCCCCAAAAAAAATCGAAAAAACAAACAAAAAACAATTGAAAATGTTTTTTTTTTATACTCACCTGAAAGGGCGGTTGCTATGCGGAAGTAGCTCTTCTGCCTCTTCCTTCACTGCAGTGGATCTTCTGCCTCAACCTCCGTTGCGGTGTCTTCTGGTGAATGAGCAGCGCTGCCTTCCGGGAACTGTGTGTATCCCAGGAGGCAGCCGCCCATTCACAAAGCGCTGCGTGAGTCGCGCATTCGCAGTAGGAAATGGGCAGTGAAGGCCTCACTGCCTGTTTCCCTTAGTAAGGATGGAGGGGCCAGGACCGAGCAAACGCCGTTGGGGGACCGACATCGCGGGCGACTAGGACAGGTAAGTGTCCTTATTAAAAGTCAGCAGCTACAGTGTTAGTAGCTGCTGACTTTTAAAAAAAAAAATTGCCGATGGAATCTCGCTTTAATATATTAAATCTGTGACTGATTGAAGTGAATTAAAAAAATCAATATATCAACGGTGCAAAAATCCAAAGTGCTTGTGCTCTCCTCCACCAGTCTCACAGGCTGCTCACCTCACATCTGAGTCAAATCAGCAGTGTTGCCCTCTGGGCATAGTAGAAAAGGCTGGCGTGGTGCTGGTTATCACTTTCCTCCTCCAAATCGATTATTCCCATGGGATAAAAACCCAGATCATATCACCAAATATGATGGAAATGCAAAAGAAGGAAGGCAGAATCTAGTGCTCTCCGTTTGAAGTGTTTAATTATATATAGAAAGGGTAAGGTATACAACTAACAAAGATGGCACTGTAATGCCCCGTACACACGATCAGGCTTTTGCCCGGCCAAATCACATCGGAATTCCGACTGAATTCCATCGGAGTAAAATAGAACATGTTCTATATCTAAACTCCGATGGAATTCCTCAGAATTTCCGATGAAAAAACTCAGATGGGGCTTCACACGATCGAAATATCCGATGGAAAAAGTCAGTCAGACTTTTTCCATTAGAAATTCTGATCGTGTTTACAAGGCATAAGCCGTGCAAGCTAAAAACAGACCGAGACCTATTGTCTTTGAAATGTGTTTTCAGCTGCATAAACCTTTAACCAAACATTTTTTTAGACAATTTTTTGGGGGTTTTGAATAGCGTAGGGAAGGGTTAAAATCCCTGACAGTTTATATTTTGCTGTCTGTGTCCTTGAGGAGATTTCCCTTCACTTCCTGTCCAGGAGACACAGCAGGAAGTGAGAGAAAACGTCTGCAAAGTGGGGGAATGCTACTCTTTCACTATTGACACTGCCGCTCATATCTCTATTGAAAGAATGAACGTCACATCTTGATCTGTGACAGCAATCACTAAGAAAATAAGACAATAAGTACTTGACAGGGGTTTTAATCCTTCCCTAATTTATTCTCAAATATAAGAAAATTGATATTTATACATTTTAGAAAGGGAACAAGCCAACAATAAGTCCTTCCTCTAAGTGTAAATCGGCAGATGACTATACAGGTCAGGAAATTTGTTCAGACTTGTAATTGTTGTCTGACCTTAGTTAACTGTATCAGGCAAAGATCATTGTAGACTGACATTTATTTTATTTTAAAATCTGCTCTGTGCAAGCCATTGCAGGATTTCTCAAGTAATACTCTATATTGAATTTTAAATCTAGAGTTTCATCTTTGGTCTATTTTAGAATCAAAGAAAATAAAGCCCTGCACTGGCTCAATGTCTTTGCAGTATATTTCTTATATCATCCACTATATATAGGAACTTCATGGTCGTGGGCCAGAAGTAAAGTGAAGAATAACAAATAGCAGAAAGAAAGTCAAACACAAGTAGAAAATGTGAGATTACCATGACCTTGTTTTTTTTACAGGGATTTAAAGCAGAAATAATGACCATGTTTTGACAATGCTTTACCCTTCCTTACCCATCTGCTGATTCCAGATGATCTGGTCCTATCATTCCTAACCATTCACATACTACTTTTTAAAAATATTTACATGATTTATGTAGCAATCAGCAAATCATCCATAAAACATTCTCCCCTAATCAAGCTTGCTATTTAAATTATAATTATGACTTTTGAAGCTTGATTATGGCTGATGATGGCATAATGACCTTTAGAATAGTTTTCTGATGAGAAGATGACTCCACAGTATTTTTAAGTATTCTCCAGGTCTTGTATATTTGTTACCAGTACCACTAAGGACTAATATTCAACCCCATAATAATAATTCAAAGCATCTGTTGGGTACAGTAGTAATATAGTAGCATGGGTGATTCTGAGTAGTTTGAAAAGTATATGTTGCTTTGATCTACCTTTGATAATAATCTCAGCATCCTCTCAGCAAGTACTTAGTATCTTCTAATTTGAACACAGCATTGCATTAAAACATGAAGACACACAAAATGTATCAGATTTATATAGTTATAATAAAAGGCCTATGGGTTAATGACCACTTAAGACCTTTAGGCAGCTAAAGGCCCAGGCCAGGTTTTGCGATTCGGCACTGCGTCGCTTTAACTGACAATTGCGCGGTCATGCGACGTGGCTCCCAAACAAAATTGGCGTCCTTTTTTCCCCACAAATAGAGCTTTCTTTTTGTGGTATTTGATCACCTCTGCGTTTTTTATTTTTTGTGCTATAAACAAAAATAGAGTGACAATTTTGAAAAAAATGCAATATTTTTTACTTTTTTCTATAATAAATATCCCCCAAAAAACGAAGTTCAATGCTTCCAAGCATGCGTCGACTTGATTCTGAGCATGCGTGGATTTTTAACCGATGGATGTGCCTACAAACGATCGTTTTTTTCTATCGGTTAGGTATCCATCGGTTGATTTTAAAACAAGTTTCACATTTTTTAACCAATGGATAAATAACCGATCGGTTTGGGCTGATGAAAACGGTCCATCAGACCGTTCTCATCGGATTGACCGATCGTGTGTACGCGGCATAACAGTGCATATTTTTAGCACTGATTACTGAAGACATTTTACTGGTTCCTAAAAAAGTGTAAAATGTGTCAGTTAGGTGTCCAATCTGTCCGCCGCAATGTCGCAGTCCCGCTAAAAATTGCTGATCGCTGCCATTACTAGTAAAAAAATAAATAAGTAAATAAAAATGCCATAAATTTGTCCCCTAGTTTTTAGACACTATGGGCCAGATTCACGTAGATCGGCGCATCTTTATGCCGGCGTAGAGCATATCTGATGCGCTACGCCTATGTAACTTTAAGAGGCAAGCAGCGTATTCTCAGAGCAAATGCTCCCAGCGTTGCGCCGGCGTAACTTAAATTCGTAGGTGTAAGCCGGTGTAATTCAAAGTGGGAAAGAAGTGGGCGTGATCCATTTAAATGAAGCGTGACCCCATGCAAATGGAGGGCCGAACGAACGACGCATGCGCCGTGACGTGATCGCATGTCCCGCGATCCTCTGCGCATGCTCACAACTACGCCCGGCGTATCCCCTGAGATAAGCCGGCCCACCGTTTACGCCCAGGGCATAAATACGCCCAGACATGTGCCCGTCGAGTGTAAAAGTACACCAGCAGCTTTGGTTGGTTTGGTGTTACTTTTGCTTGCATATTTCAGAGCCATGTCTACACCAGTGCCTAGGCCTAAGGACAGGAGGAAGAAAAACTTCACACGAGAGGAGAAGGCTCTTATTGATGCCATGGTTCTGAGAGTGGCACGACCAGCAAGGTCCGTAAGGATGAGATATTGGCTGAGATTGCAACACAGGTCAATGCCCTTGGCCATGAGAAATGGTCCCCAAAGGACATAGGAAAAAAAAATAAACGACCTGCGGCATCTCGTGAAAGAGAAGGTGGCCAAGATGAGGAGGCACAGCAGTGGCACCGGAGGTGGGCCAGCCCTGAATATCACGCTGACTCCTGATGATCAGGTCATTGCCAGGTGCCTGGATAGGGAGCAGGTGGAGGGCCTGGAGGGCTTCGATTCAGTTGATCAGCTCTTGAGGACAGGTAAGTGTGTTTTATCACTTATCGGGTGTGTAGCATGTGTGGGGGTGGAAGGGAACATGTGACAAGTGTGTGGGTCCACCAACATGTGAATGTTTTGTGTCATCCACAGATATCCAGGAGGGAGCTGGGAGATCCTCGGCTGCTGGGCGACCCACGCCATCCCCTGAGGACAGTGTCCACAACTCTCCTTTAGAGGAAGTAGAGGAGGAGCATGGTCCTCTGGAGGAAGGAATATACCCTGGGGTCGAGACCACATCCCAGGACCCTCCCATACCTCCACCTCCATAGGGGATAGCCCCCCAAGGGCCTCCTCCATCAGGGGAAGCCCCTCCTCCTCCTCCATCAGGGAAGTACCCTCAAGGGCATCCCCATACAGACGGCCCCAAGCCTCTCCTGCTCCCAGGAAGGCTACGAGGAAGACGAGGGGTGATCCAGAGGCCTTAGAAGCGACTTTGTCGAGGGACCAGGCCAGGCAGACCCGCCATGTTGGTTCTGTAGCATGTGACATGTGCCGTGTGGCAGACAGCCTGGCCTCCTTGGGCCAGACCCAGGCTGCCTGCACACTGGCAGTCCAGCAGGCCCTCACCCAGCAGGCTGCTCAGACTACCGCCATCACGGAAAGCCTGCAGGAGGTCAGTGCAAACAGCACAGCGATAGTGACCTGCCTGGGGGACCTGGAGGCCACAACTTCAGGCCTTGTGGCAGAGGTCAGGAGCCTGGCAGTGGCCATACAGGCCAATACAGCTGCCATTGAGGCAGTGGGGAATCAGACGAATGCGGTCCTCACACGCATAGCCCTGGCTTTGGAGGGCAGCCAGCCAGGGAGAGGCCCGGGGGATGATCCTCCTCCCAAAGACTCACCCCCCCACCCACGGCTCCCCCCAGGCAACAGAGGATCAGGAGCCTTGGCACTAGGCGTAGCCCACGTCAGGGCAAATGAGTGCCAGTTCTATTATTTGAATATTATACTCAGGTTATGAGTATTATTATTTGCTTATTATACTCAGGTTATGAGTGTTATTATTTTATTATTATACTCAGGTTATGAGTGTTATTATTTTATTATTATACTCAGGTTACGAGTATTATTATTTTGTAGTGTATGCACACGATCAGTAGTGCTGCTACAGTGTGACTGGTGTGTGAATGTGGGGGGTGACACTCCTGACAGTAAGGGCTGTCACCCTCAGTCGTTGGGGAGAAGTTATCCCCACGACCGTGTGAATGTGGTATGAATGGTCAGCAACATAATTGGAGCCTTGTCGTGGCGTTGCTTCTCCCAATTCCTGCATTGTGGACTTAGGCTAATCCAATGTGATGTGGATGTGGGGTGTATGTGCTAGGGACCACAGTGGTGTGCATGCATGCATTCTCCTTGTGCCATGATGAATGTATGTGTTTAACGTGCAAAGATGCCTACTGTGAGGCATCTCCTGACTGCTGTTCCCTCAGCAGACCGGGTACCCTTGGTTAGGGGTGGACTGTGTGGCTCGGGGGTCATGTCATCACATATGTCAATCTCCAGGCCCTTTCTCATGGCGAAGTTGTGTAGAATGCAACATGCACTGATGATCTGGCACACAAAGTTTGGGGAATACAACAGGGTCCCCCCGGACTTATCCAGGCATCGGAAACGGGACTTCAGGAGGCCAAAGGTGCGTTCCACCACTGCACGGGTACGTGCGTGTGCTTCATTGTATCTTCTCTCTCCTCTGGTTTGGGGATTCCGGAATGGAGTCATGAGATGGGGCCCAAGTGCATATGCAGAGTCACCTGGAAGGGAAAAGACAGGAGGATGTTAGTCGTGCATGTGCCCCCTGTGATGTCTGCATCATGGGGTCGGACAGTCATGCCTGACTCCCATGTCACTCACCAACCAGCCAGCTGTTCCCGTACACGTTCTGTTCGAATTCTGTTGGGATGGTGCTTTGACGGTATATGTAGCTGTCGTGGCTGGCCCCTGGGTGTTTGGACGGAAGTGCCATATGAGGCATTGGGCATCGGCTATCACCTGTACGTTGATGGAATGCCAATGCTTCCGATTGCGGTATATGTGCTCTGTGTCACGGGGGGGGCTGGAGTGCCACATGGGTGCAATCAATGGCCCCCACAGTGCGTGGGAATCTGGCAATTCTGTAGAAATCCGCCATTGCCTTCTGCCGCAGATGCTCCTAGGTGGGTCTGATGATGTGGTGGGACTTGCGTCTGAGGATTGCGGGGACAACCTGGTGCACACATCTGCTCATGCTGGATTGTGACAAACCAGCCACAACTCCACTTGTACGCTGAAAAGATCCACTTGCAAGGAAATGCAGTGTTGCCAGTACCTTGACCAGTGACTGCACTGCATGTGAGCGGTGTGTCTTGCTGGTGATGTCATCATGCAGGGTTCTGGCTAATTCCAGGATGGCATCAGTGTTGAATCTGAAGATGCGATACACCTCCGAATCCCCCATGCCAAAGATGTTCATACGCGTGCGGTATATCCTCTCCCGTGCCCTCCTACGTGCCCGTAGCCGCAGTACGACGCGGGAACGACGGCCATACTTTAACATGGCTGATCTAAAGATAAGCCATGTTAAAGCAGGTGTAACTTTGTGACGGGTAAAAACGACTAGCAACGACGTACAGGATTGCGACGAACGCGCGGATCTTCGTGGATCCCCGTAACTAGTCATTTGCATATTCTACGCCGACCGCAATGGAATTGCCACCTAGCGGCCGGCCTAGAATTGCATCCTAAGATCCGACGGTGTAAGTCAATTACACCTGTCGGATCTTATGGCTATCTATGCGTAACTGATTCTATGAATCAGTCGCATAGTTAGGACGGGCGGATCACAGAGATACGACGGCGTATCAGGAGATACGCCGTCGTATCTCTTCTGTGAATCTGGCCCATAGTTTTTTGGTTTCTAGCAGAAAAAATAAAAATGATCAAACACCCCCAAAAGAAATCTCTATTTGTGGGAAAAAAAGGACATAAATTTTGTTTGGTTACAACGTTGCATGACCACGCAATTGTCAGCTAAAGTAACGCAGTGCCGTATCACAAAAAAATAGCCTGGTCATTAAGGGGGTAAATGCTTCTGGGGCGTAATTGGTTAAATGATTACAGGGCCACCCACAGAATGCATTTTGGCAGGTTCATCAGGAACCAGAAGAATATTTGCTCCTGGTAAGGCCAGCTTAAGAAACAGAATGCAGTTACATTTTGTTATGACCAAAGATCATTAAAGAACAAATGCCAAGACCAAATTTAGCATGGCCTGTATACATCTGTTAATAACTCTCAGACAAATGTGCTTATCAAAATCAATGTTGCATTGTTTTTAAGGTAATATAAAGTTTTGTATTTCTTACATTCTTTTAATAAATACCCAGTTATTTTTTACTTTTATATTAAAGACTGACAAGTGAACAAGTTTATGAATTTAAAAAATAACTTTAAATCATTTTTTTAAATACTTAGGGCCAGATTCAGGTAGATCCGCGTAACTTTGCCCGGGCGTAACGTATCCGATTTACGTTACGCCTCCGTAACTTAGACAGGCAAGTGCTGTATTCTCAAAGCACTTAAGTAAGTTGCGGCGGCGTAGCGTAAATCGGCCAGCGTAAGCCCGCCTAATTCAAATTTGAATCAGGGGGGCGTGTTTTATGTAAATGTACTGTGACCCGACGTGATTGACGTTTTTCCCGAATGGCGCATGCGCCGTCCGTGGAATTTCCCACTGTGCATTGCTCCAAAGTACGCCGCAACAACGTCATTGGTTTCGACGTGAACGTAAATGACTTCCAGCCCCATTCACGGACGACTTACGCAAACAACGTAACTTTTTCAAATTTCAACGCGGGAACAACGGCCATAGTTAACATTGGTACGCCGCACTTACGCCACCATATAGCAGGGGTAACTATACGCCGGCAAAAGCCTAACATAAATGGCGTAACTTTACTGCGTCGGCCGGGCGTACATTCGTGAATTCATGTATCTAGCTGATTTACATATTTTGACGCGTAAATCAGTGTACACACCCCTAGCGGCCAGCGTAAAATTGCAGTTACGATCCGACGGCGTAAGAAACTTACGCCTGTCGGATCTAATAGATATCTATGCGTAACTGATTCTAAGAATCAGGCGCATAGATACGACCGGCCGGACGCAGAGATACGACGGCGTATCTGGAGATACGCCGTCGTATCTCCTCTAAGAATCTGGCCCTTACAGTATATTAGTAAATTAATATTCTATTAAAGCTGTGCTGTCATTTGTAATTACTATTGTTTTTTCTCTACACAAAGCCACTGCACAGAAACAGAGACACATCAACAAACAGGAGCATATCAAAAGGGAAGGTAGATTAACAATCTCACAGTAAGCTGACCTGTGCCTGTGAAATGTTAATAAACAGACCGATGATGACTAGGAATTAAGGAAGATTTTAGTCATACAAAGTATTTTCAAGACTTCAGGAAGATGAAATTATTATGCATCTTCCCAAGACTAACTAGGTAGCATACTGTAGCGGGTAGGTATACGTTGTCTTTCACCACACAGGTAGTTCAGCACTTCCCAGTCTGACACAGACTGAACCTGGTTCCAGAGGAGAGGAAAATCCCTAAGCAGGTAGGAATTTTTAAAAGACCCCTAGACAACCCAACTTGCTTTAGTTGGGTTCATTGTCCAATTAGCCAGCCCAAACAACCCACACCCCCCACCTAGACAGTAAAAACCGCAAACTGTCCCATCGTGGATACAACCAAAGATCATGAATGGCCTGCTGTCACATATTCCACCTTGCCTTATCTTTTGTTGTTTCAAACCTGGGGTTTAAATACTATTTTCGAGGCAAGTATGAGTCACCTGCTATGTGCTTGAGGGGGGTAGGCCATCTTCCTCTAGGCTGGTGTGTTAGCTTAGAGTCTTTTCAGTGACACGTGTAGATAGTAATGGGATCAGAGATCAAAGAGAACCCACATTCAGTGCTTTAGATTCAGGCTAGTGCACACTATAGAGGGATGTGCTTTGTTCACTTTTCATGTCTAAAGTTTACAACCACTTTAACTTTGTTTACTTGTGGTTTTATTAGGCCCCAGATATTTTGTCTCCTCGGTTCACTTTTTTAGATTGGCCACAAACTCAACCTTTTTTAAATACTACTTGCACCTTTAGCAAATGAGAGGGCCAAGCTGTACTATAGATGATCAAGTCATCCATTTAAGTAGCTGCATACTTTTGATAGGGCCAGAGTAACTTTTCCATATTTTCCATTGCCTGCTGAAATGTAGAAGGAGCATTCTGTATTCCAAAGGGCATCCTTTGATGCTGGAATGCTCCTTTGGCTGATTTGGAGAAGGGGATTTGCTAATACCCTTTGGTCAGATCCAACATTGTTATATATTGGGCAGTTCCCAAGTAATTTGTAAATGCAAGGCATGGGATAGGTGTCAAATTTTGTAATCTTATGTACTATTGGAAAATCATTGTCTATTGACAACTCCCATCTGGTTTGGTCACTGATGCAATAGGGCTTGACAAATCACTATTAGACTCTTCTATCGATTTCTGAAATCTTTTCAAAAAAGTTTCAGTTTTCTCTTTTTCCTGAGAAGGCATCTCTATTATGAAGCACAAATTCTTTAGCTTCCTGTTGCTGAACTTTTAACAGTGTTTCTGCTATCTTGAATAAAGGAATGAAAGCATCAGACCGAGTAGGAAGTAGTGAGGTCTCAGATATTAAAGATTCCCTATCCTTACATGGTTTTAACAAATTCACATGATAGGTCTGATCTGGTTTCTGCCTTCCTAGATTGCAAAGCTTGTAATTTACTTCACCTGCTTTTTCCATCACTTCATAGAAGCTCTGTCATTTGGCTAGGAATTTACTTCCCATCATGGGAACCAGTACCAACACCCTATTGATAGGATGAAAAGTACAGTTCTGGGCTCCATTATAAATCCTGTACTAGAATAACTGGGCTTGGATCAAAAGTTCTTTCACAAAAGGCATCCCCCTGCACAATTCTATCCTCCATTTACACAACATGGTCTAACATATTTTTATGGGGGGAACTCTCGCTTTCCAAAGTTTGTTTAGCAATATCCAACAGTGCCTTCATTACAATAACTCAAGGGAGAGAACCTGAATATGTGCCCTCTGTGAAAGTGAACATTCAGTAATGTATTAGAGAGTCCCAATCCTTTAGATCTTTACACACCACTTTCCTCAGCATCTGTTTTAAAATGTTGTTAAACTTTTCGACTAACCTATCTGTTTGAAAATGGTACACATAAGTAGATAATTGCATCACCTGAAGTAGATTACAAAGCTCTTTAACTGTGCAAAACATTAATACGGTACCCTGGTCTTAACGACCTCTTTGGGAATGCCTATGGGGCTGAAACAGCAATTTGGCTATTGTTTTGTCAGAGGTTACATAGTTACATAGTTAATCAGGTTGAAAAAGACACAAGTCCATCCAGTTCAACCCACAGAAATAAAAATAAAAAACAAAAAAAACCCCACACAAATAGAAAACCTTCATATACACCACTGTATGCCCACAGTTGGTCCAGAGGAAGACACAAAAAAAACAATGAAGCATGATCCAAATTGCTTCAGTGGGGCAAAAATGTCCTTCTTGACCTCCCAAGAGGCAATTGGATATTCCCTGGATCAACTTTACCTATAAATATTAGTATACAGTTATATTTTGTGCATTTAGGAAAAAACCCAGGCTTTTTTTTTAAACAATATACCTAGCTGGCCACAACCAGCTCTTGAGGGAATATATTCCACATTTTCACAGCTCTTACAATGAAGAAGCTTTTCCATGTTTGGAGGTTAAATCTATTTTACTCCAGCTGTAAAGAGTGCCCTATTGTCCTGTGTAATGCCCCCAAAGTGAATAACTCTACACTACGTTCACTGCTTCAGAGAGGTAGCAAATTCTATTTGCATTTATATATATTAATGGCCCTAAAAGAGCTGACCAAATCCATCATGATCCTCTTAAAAGAGACCTATTTTTTCACAATTGATTCATATAGCAGGTGTGGAAATACATCCACTTGATGTCCCAGGTTACCTAGGGAGCCCTCTATATTCACCAACATTTTTACCAATTAATCCAGCAACACAACAGCATTTCTACCGCAAATTGTGCAACAATTAATCAAATTTTCCAGTATTGAAATGCATGCAACAGTCAGGAATAGCAACTGACGTTTGTCTCTTACAAACTCATAGTGAGTTGGCATTGGTTTATCTACAAGTGGGTAATTTGCCACGTTATGTCCCTCTTCCTTGGTAGCAGTTAAAAGTTAGCTTTTTAGCTGCCTTGTGTGGAGTTGGTCTCCCAGTCCACTCCTGCCAGACATTGGAATTAGTATTCAAGTTAGCTTTAGCTCCCCTTTTTTCACTCTGTCTACCCGTATTCCCTGCTACAGTCTTACCAATGACTGAGCATGGTCTAGTCTCGGGGCAGAAAGTCTGTGAGTCTCTCGGACAGGAGGTGAGGTTCTTGGCTGCTAGGTACCTTTCAATCGGGTCCAAAAGTTTATCCACTGTTTCCGGATCTCTGCGTCTCACAATTTTTGACTGGCAGTAGGGAAATTGGTCCATGACCACATGTTTCAAAACATGTGTTCCTGTCAAAGACTCTGGCTACAGCCACTTTCTTGTCAAATCGAGAACATTATTCATTTGTAATCCAGCCAGTCTTCTCACTTGGTAAGTCTAGTTGTGAACACGTTGAGCCCAGACAGCCAGGGTTATACCCAGGTGTGCAAATATTTCTGCAATAATACAGACAATGTTTCTTGTTTCTGTATGTTTCAGGTCAAAGTACGTCTTTTGGGACTCCAGATAATAACCAGTCCAGTCCACTGTTCTTTTGGCAAGCCTTACATTTTAGCAATCCTTTCAAAAATGGCCAAAATATTGTGGTTATCATCCCCAGTCATCTTTGGCAATAAGTGGCTTACTCAGAACAATTATGTATTGTTGGAACCACTCTCATCATCGACATTTTAAAATTTGAAAATAATTATGTATCTGTGATTATATTTTAATACCAAATCAATTGTTTAGAGAAAGTACACAAGAAGCCCAAAAGATGTCAACTTTCCAATAAAATAAATTCTTCTAAAAAATTATTCTAAAAAAACTAAATTATAATTTAGACAATAGTGTTTTTTAGTTTTTACAAAAAATTATTTATGAAGAAAATGTAGAAGGTCAAACAGTATCTCTCACTGTGAAAAATTTAAATATTTGGCATATGAAAGCTAGTTTAATTAACAACACGGTAACTTTAGTTAAATACAAATATTTATCAAAGTACCTAACAGAAGAGAGGATATTGTAAATCAAATAGCATAGTAAACCCAGCCCATAGCCTACAGTTCAACACATTTATAATACTTAGATACAAACTTGTTTACCACCCCAAAATTTAGCATTCTGTAATTCATTATATCCCTCAAGATGTAAGCAGGTCCCCTAGAGGTTGCTAGCACACGACAAGGAACCTTGCTATAACATCAAGAGGCACAAAGAGATTGGGGTTTGCAATTCTCATACCTGTAGGAAGGACTCTACTATCTTGTCCTCAGATGAGCACTGCAGTCCCAGGACCTTACAGCAAACTCTTGCCCTTCCTGATTCAGGCATCCCCAGTTCCCATCTCTCTTCCCAATAAATGAACGTCCAGTCAGAACTTGCCTTGTACATGCTTTACTGAACAGTCAAACCTTTATAACACAATCCAGCTTGTGGTAAACCATTGTTTCAATACGAACACACTTCCTGCATAGAGGGGTTGCATGCCAGCATTCTATGTCCTACACTAATATCCCAAAAAGATCATCTATAAACAAGGGCCCGCAGAGGGTAGACAAACATGGTACTCCTACCACCACTCAATAGGGGACTCCATGGATCCTCTTTGCATAGGCCTCACACTCCTAACTCCTCCTCTTTCCCATTTTATTACCTTCCCTTGGGGCTGAACAAACAGTTATTTGCCTAGATTTGCACCTAAAAGCTGAACTTCATGCACATATGATAGTTTATTTTGTGATCAAGTAAATATGAATAAATAAAAAGCATTACATACATATACATATGTATAGATTTACATATATCTAGTATAAGTACCTTAAAATGTAACTCAAATCCTTCTGTTTCTGTGCCATCTGCTTAAGGCTATGGTACCCAGTGCTGCTCTTTAATTGTATGCCTCACCCATTCCCACTGACTGCCTCTGACTTCATATTAAAGAGCATTACTTCCTGTTTGCAGATGGGCAGGCTCCCACACGACCCACGGACTGTCTTAGACATGCCCCGTGGGCTTCAAGGGGTGTTAATCACTGCTGCTGTGTTCTATGTAAGACACACAACTTCCAAAAAGCCAATTTCATCTGGATGAGAATAAGTTATTGCAGAACACAGACCTTATGCATATGAATTTAATTAACTTACAGCTAACAGTATACAGTACTTTAGATTGTTGTGCGTTTACTTTATCTGTAAATACAGTTTCTCTCAATATGTTCAACTGAATTTCTGCGTTTACTATTATAGACTGCAGTTAAGTCAGTTACCAAGCTATATTGCTTAACTGCAGTAGATACAAGTGAGGTCAACAACCTACCAATGCTGTCCAGGAAGGGTGCCTGGATCAAAATTCAGGCAGTCCACACCCATAAACTTCAACCATGCGTATAGCATTAACATACTTTTTCTCAAATTGAAAAACAAACTCACAGCTAGGACACATAAAAACAAAAGTATGTATTTAGAGCAAGTGGTCTTATTGTAGGATTGTACCTATTCTGTAAGTAGTGGATGCATCGAGCCACTTTTCACAGGCTCACTGTGATATCAAAAATAGTAATAGTGTAGTGCTACCCCAGAAGGAGCTGATGGAGACAGGTTCTCTGTTCCTTGCCACCTACATCTTGGGCCTCTACCCTACTGACACACTATTTTTTTTCTGTTTCTGTTAATTGGCAAAGTGGTCAACTTACAAATGCAGTCATAGTCAGTTATCATTAACCAAGTTATCACTCTGTATGATGAATAGTTACAGCAGAAACAGTGATACACACAACACACATGTTGTAATTAACGTGGTAGTCCAAATCAGCGAAAGCAGTAGCAATACCGCCTTTAATATATGGCAGGCAATGAAGTGAATTTTATAGAAAGAAGAAAGGACTATGTTGCAAGTATGATCTTATGGTGGCTGTGCTAGTCATAGACTGGTTAGAAGGTTATAAAGGGGAATTGTAAACTAAACAAGAGTCTCAAAGAAGAATCTTCACTGACTAACACTAAAGCCCTGTACACACGATCAGATATCTGATGGAATCTCAACCAATGGATTTTTTTGTCGGATATCCGATGAAGCTGACTTTCATCAGTCTTGCCTACACACCATCAGTCAAAAATCCGATTGTGTCCAAACGCGGTGATGTACAACACTATGACAAGATGAAAAAAATGAAGTTCAATGCTTCCAAGCATGCGTCAAATTGATTCTGAGCATGCGTGGATTTTGACCGATGGAGTTCCATACAGGCGATCAGATTTTTATATCGTTTTTTTATCCATAGGAAAAATTTAAAACATGTTCTATTTTTTTACACCGATGGAAATAAAACCGATGGGGCCCACACACGATCGGTTTGTCCGATGAAAACAGTCCATCGGTCGGTTTTCAGCAGACAAACCGATCGTGTGTACAGGGCTTTAGGCCCAGTAGATGATCATTGATGCACATGATGGTGATTGTATCCTTAATGCAGTATTGCTGTACTTTGGTTGTGCAATGTATCATTTGTTATAGGGTTGTCCCGATACCACTTTTTTAGGACCGAGTACAAGTACCGATACTTTTTTTCAAGTAGTCGCCGATACCGAATACCGATACTTTTTTTAAATGTGTCCTCAAATGCAGCCATGTCCCCCCCATATGCAGCCATGTCCCCCACATATGCAGCCATGTCCCTCTAGCCATGTCCCTCACATTTGCAGCAATGTCCCTCTAGCCATGTCCCTCACATATGCAGCAATGTCCCTCACATATGCAGCAATGTCCCTCTAGCCATGTCCCTCACATATGCAGCAATGTCCCTCTAGCCATGTCCCTCGATGCGGTGGCACGATGCGGCAGGAGCGGCGGGGGGGGGAAGGGGGGGAAGTATTCTATTTAGGTATCGGGGGTATTTGCACGAGTACGAGTACTCCTGCAAATACTCGGTATCGGTCCCGATACCGATACTGGTATCGGTATCTGGACAACCCTAATTTGTTAGCCAGGGTAGTCTTATTGGGATGCAATGGAACTATATCTTGAAGTGGCGATATATGGAAAGAATCTAGAGTTAGGAGCCACAGCTGCACAGCTCTGACTGTACAGGAGAAAGGGATAAATGTCCTACTCTCAGCTATGTGTCAGGTGCTAGGTGTAGGTGGGCTGATGACCCACTCAACAATACCACTGGATGCCAAGAAAGTCTGAGATTTAGGCCCCATGCACACGAGACGCTGCTAAACTCGAGTTCAGAGGCATTTGGGCATTTTTTTCAACTGGCCCTGAACACATTTAATGTTATCCTATGTGTCCATGCACACAATCACGTTTTTTGGCTTTTTAAAGCAGTTGGGTTTATGTCTGTTTTTTCAGACGCAAAATTTTGGGTTCAGAAGCGTTTTATTTTTGCGTTTTACACTTTGGCAGGGTCTACAATGTCTTTGAGATAAGCGCTGACAGCCGCAAACGTGGTAAAACGCCGCAAATCGCTGCAAAACGCCACGCAATTCGCTGCAAAAACGGGCGTTTTAAAC
Organism: Rana temporaria; assembly: GCF_905171775.1. Taxonomy (NCBI): domain Eukaryota; kingdom Metazoa; phylum Chordata; class Amphibia; order Anura; family Ranidae; genus Rana; species Rana temporaria. Next base: position 552,332,147 of record NC_053489.1, read on the forward strand.
GCAGTTTTTTGCCTTTGAAAACGTGAGTTTAGAGGTGTTTGTAATTGCTTCTCGTGTGCATGGGGCCGAAGGGGACCCCTTCCTCAAGAATGGGTTTGAAGATGGTGGCTGAGATAGTGGCGGATAGTAGCCTACTGATACTTACTTCTTCTGCCCTTCCCTCACCATTCCATTGCTCTATCAGTGTCTTTGGGAATGTCTAGTGTTTCTGAGTATGGAGGAGCATTAGACCTCCCTCCTTTTCTTTTAAGTTGTAGTGCTCAGATGTAAGTGGCCAACCACCAGAACTGAAAACTGTCACACGAGAGGAGAGACAAAGCCATCGACCCTATGTAAACTCAAACACCATTCCACACAGAATTCACACACATGCTTTTGAGGGCAGAGGAGAGATCTGTCAAAGAGTACCTGTCACTGCCTGTGTTATTCATCCCTTGTGATAGCAATTTAAGTTAATCCAAAAAAAGGATCAGTGTAAAAAATAAATGAAAATAAAATTAGTAATAAAATGTAAAAAAAAATATCTGAAGCACCCCTGTTCCCCTGTGCTCATACGCAATTTCCAGCTCATACATAGGTCCTGCATGCATATGCACAAAGTGAATTTACCACACATGGGAGGTATTACAATGAACTTCAGGGTAAGAACCTTTTTTTTTTTTTGTTCCAGACCTCCTGTTCAACTCTAAACTGGTAACCTGTAAAACCATGCTTTTAAAGCATTGCCTACGAATAATTGAATGTTTGTAACCAATCCACGGGTGTGCACCATTTTAAATATGTTAGCTATCTATTTACTTGGTGTAACAGAATCTGTTATATTTTACCAAAAAAATGTTTTTTGTGCACTAAAATTCAATAAAGTGCATTTTGTCCTAAAAAATCTTTTTTTTAAATACTGTAGTTGCACACATATTTTGTAACATAAAAAATTGCAACACCCACCATTTTATTCCACAGGGTCTCTGATTTAAAAAAATATATATTATTAAATACGTTTATAACAAAAAATCCGATTTTGACACTTATTTAAGAAATGCCAGAAATGACCAGTCATTTTGAATTAAATGTGTCTCTTAAAAGGGGGTAATTGCAAGAAATGTAAATTACAGGAATTATGGGTGAGCATCAATTTGAACTACCACTATTTGTATTAACTCTACTGTAAACCTGGCTAGTTGTACAGAAGTTGATGAGTAGATCGACTTCTGTACAGCCAGACTACCCATACATGGATTCGAAATTCGACTGATCCCTGCTGAACCATTCGAATGTTGATCCATGTTTGGATGCCTTAAAGATATGAGACAAAAAAGCAACAGACGTCAGACTGTAATTAATGGCCCGGGTGCTGAAAAGAAGTAGCTTTTGGGGGTCTGGTCACATAGTGTAGTGAAAACTTGCCAGAAAGAGGACTAAGGTAAGTATTACAGATTATTAATGGATTTATACTTGTCTTCTACCTTAGTCTAATGTCATTGTATGTACATTTCTGTACATGGAGAGGGGAGAGCAGTGTATGGTTTTTATGGCCTTTAGAAAAAGTATTACAGTTTATTCCTGTACTTGTACACTTGAGTATATCTAAAGGAAAAATGTGTTTCTTTTTTTGTTGTTTTAGACAGAGTGGAGAGAGATTAGGACACCTGTCAGTTTTTTTTAGCTATTTATGTCCCTGTTAGACCCGGTTCACACGGGGGCGGCACGACTTTGGGGGCGACTCGGCAAGGCGATCTCAAGACGACTTCAGAGGCGACTTGCAAAATGACTTCTGTATTGAAGTCAATGCAAGTCGCCCTGAGTCGCCCCCAAAGTCGTACAAGAACCTTTTTCTAAGTCGTTAGAGTTTCATTGAACAGAGCGGAGCGCGACTTGTCAGGCGGCTGAGTCGCCTGACAAGTCGCCCCTGTGTAAACTGACTCTTAGGCCGCGTACACACGACCAGTCCATCCGACGAGAACGGTCCGAAGGACCGTTTTCATCGGTTAACCGATGAAGCTGACTGATGGTCTGATGTGCCCACACATCATCAGTTTAAAAAACGATCGTGTCAGAGTGTGGACACGTAAACCACGTAGGACGGCACTATAAAGGGGAAGTTCAAATCCAATGGCGCCACCCTTGGGGCTGCTTTAGCTGATTTTGTGTTAGTAAAAGACAATTTGCACTTTTCTGTCTGTTACAGCGTGATGAATGTGCTATCTCCAAAACGAACACTAGTTTTACAAGAACGAGCGCTCCCGTCCCCTCATTTAGTCTGAGCATGAGTGGATTTTGAACCGATGGTCGTGCGCACTAACGACCGGTTTTAACCTATCGGTTAGGCGTCCATCGGTTCAATTTTAAAGCAAGTTCTCTTTTTTTGGACCGAAGGACAATTGACCGATGGGGCCCACACACGGTCGGTTTGGACCGATGAAACTGAACTTCAGTCCGTTTTCATTGGTTTTCTCCGAGTGTGTGTACGCAGCCTTAGAGATTCATTGTTTCTATATGTCCTGGTGACCATCATCACTGGGAGTGAAAGTGAAAGAAAATCTCAAATGTTAAGTGGTCTTCGGAACAGGAATAGAGAGGAAATCCTCCATTGGGGAAACTAGTTCTGATGACCCTGGTGACAGTCAAGGATTTTCCCTCACTTCCTGCTGTGGCTATGGGAAAAGAAGAAAAGGGAACTCTCCCCAATTGGATACAGATGGGAAAATAAGTAAAGGGAAATCTCACCAATCAGATACAGATAAGAAAATAAGTAAAGGGAAATCTTACCAATCGGATACAGATAGGAAAAGAAGTAAAGGGAAGTCTCACCAATCGAATACAGATGGGAAAAGAAGTAAAGGGAAATCTCACCAATCGGATACAGATGGGAAAAGAAGTAAAGGGAAACTCACCAATCGGATACAGATGGGAAAAGAAGTAAAGGGAAATCTCACCAATCGGATACAGATGGGAAAGGAAGTAAAGGGAAATCTCACCAATCGGACACAGATAGGAAAATAAGTAAAGGGAAATCTCACCAATCGGATACAGATAGGAAAATAAGTAAAGGGAAATCTCACCAATCGGATACAGATAGGAAAATACGTAAAGGGAAATCTCACCAATCGGATACAGATAAGAAAATAAGTAAAGGGAAATCTTACCAATCGGATACAGATAGGAAAAGAAGTAAAGGGAAATCTCACCAATCGGATACAGATAAGAAAATAAGTAAAGTGAAATCTCACCAATCGGATACAGATGGGAAAAGAAGTAAAGGGAAATCTCACCAATCGAATACAGATGGGAAAAGAAGTAAAGGGAAATCTCACCAATCAGATACAGATGGGAAAAGAAGTAAAGGGAAACTCACCAATCGGATACAGATGGGAAAAGAAGTAAAGGGAAATCTCACCAATCGGATACAGATGGGAAAAGAAGTAAAGGGAAATCTCACCAATCGAATACAGATGGGAAAAGAAGTAAAGGGAAATCTCACCAATCAGATACAGATGGGAAAAGAAGTAAAGGGAAACTCACCAATCGGATACAGATGGGAAAAGAAGTAAAGGGAAATCTCACCAATCGGATACAGATGGGAAAAGAAGTAAAGGGAAATCTCACCAATCGGATACAGATAGGAAAAGAAGTAAAGGGAAATCTCACCAATCGGATACAGATAGGAAAAGAAGTAAAGGGAAATCTCACCAATCGGATACAGATAGGAAAAGAAGTAAAGGGAAATCTCACCAATCGGATACAGATAGGAAAATAGGTAAAGGGAAATCTCACCAATCGGATACAGATAGGAAAATAAGTAAAAGGAAATCTCACCAATCGGATACAGATAGGAAAATAAGTAAAGGGAAAGCTTACCAATCGGATACAGATGGTAAAAAAAAACTGATAGTCCTCACTTACTCTATTTAAAATTAGGGTACTTTTATTAAAAAAACAAAAAGAAAACAAAAAACCCGGAGTCTAGCTTTAACTACTTGCCGACCAGCCGCTGTAATTTTACGGCGGCAGGTCGGCTCCCCTGTGCGAGAGCCCGTAGCTATACGTCGGCTCTCGCGCAGGCCACTAGGTAAACAAACAGCTCCCGGGCCTGTCAGGGAGAGAAATGCTGATCTTCTGTTCATACAATGTATGCACAGAAGATCGGTCATTTCCCCTAGTGAGGCCACCCCCCCTACAGTTAGAACACACCCAGGGAACAAACTTAACCCCTTCCCCGCCCCCTAGTGTTAACCCCTTCACTGCCAGTGTCATTTTTTTAGTAATCCAATACATTTTTATAATGATCCCAAAAATGTGTCAAAAGTGTCCGAAGTGTCCGCCAAATTATGTCGCAGTACCGGAAAAAAAACGCAGATCGCCGCCATTACTAGTAAAAAAAAAATATTAATAAAAATGCCATAAAAATACCCCCTATTTTGTAAACGCTATAACTTTTGCGCAAACCAATCAATAAACGCTTATTGCGATTTTTTTTTTTACGAAAAATATGTAGAAGAATACGTATCAGCCTAAACTGAGGAAAACATGTTTTTTTTATATATATTTTTGGGGGATATTTATTATAGTAAAAAATATTATTTTTTTTTGTTTATAGGTGATCAAATACCACCAAAAGAAAGCTCTATTTGTGGGGAAAAAAGGGCGCAAATTTTGTTTGGGAGCCACGTCGCACGACTGCGCAATTGTCAGTTAAAGCGTTGCAGTGCTGAATCGCAAAAAGTGCTCTGGTCTTTGACCAGCAACATGGTCCAGGGGTTATGTGTTTAAATAAACACAGATTTAGAGTGTAACTAATGATCTTTTCCCAGTCCTTATTTTTTTTAAATATGTCACTTTTTGCTAGTAAGTATTCAATATCTGCACCACACAATACATAACAGATTGTACTGGTTAATACACATTTTATTTTTTGCTAAGTATCCACTATGCACAGTCATCAATCATTTGACTTGAACAATTCAGTTATTCAGTTCATCTAATGTGTTAATCCTAACAATTTGTCAATCCTGCATGGGAAAAGTTAGATAAACTACATATGGCACTCAATTCCTAACAGTTATACCAGCCGTGGTATGCAGGGCAGGACTTAGGGTGGTGGGGGCCCCTGGGCTTGAGTGTTGAAGGGGCCCCCTGGAGCCGAGAATTGGGGGGGATCGAAGTTGTTGAGCGGGGGGGGGGCGAATTGAAGTTGTTGAGCGGGGGGGAGCGCATTAAAGTTGTTGAGCGGGGGGGGATTTTGCAGTTGTTGAGGGGGGGAGTGCCTCTCACCTGTGCCAACAGCCGGGGCCACAGACTGTCATTAGCCCGGCTCTCGGCTTTCTTCCCTTCAGCAGCCACAGTCCTCCACACACCACTCCGGTTCCTCCTGCTTCCGTGCTGCCTCCTCTTGCAGTGCGGGAAAATTAACCCTTTTGCGGGACTGCGGGAAGAAGCTGTCTGTGCGGGAAAGTCCCACAGAATCCGTGCGTGTTGGGAGGTATGCGCAGGGCCGCCATCAGGAATTTTGGGGCCCCTTGCACAGCTTAAGGCATGGGCCCCCTGAAGCAGAGAACCTAGGGGGGGGTGGGGGTGCTGCCGCCTGAAATTGAGAAGCGTGGGGGCTGCCGCAAATTGAGAAGCGGGGGGGCCTTTACAAAAAAAAGAAGAAATAAAGAAGAAAACAAATATATATAAATATATGTAGCCATCCGGGGCCCTGGGGACCTCTGGGCCTTTTAATAAAAAGAAAAAAGAAACCTCTGGGCCCTTTAATAATAAAAAAAAAAACATTTATAAAAAATACATAAAAAAAAGGGAGGTTGCCAAACCCGGGGGCCCTGGGGACCTCTGGGCCCCTGGGAACCTCTGGGCCTTTTAATAAAAAATAAAAAAATAAACAAAAATAAAAAAATAAACATTTATAAAAAAAATAAAAAAGGGGGGGTTGCCACATGGGGCCCTGGGGACCTCTGAGCCCTTTAATAAAAAAAAAAATATATATATATATATATATATATATATAAAAAAAAAATGTAATTTTTTTTATAAAAAAATAAAAAAGGTGGGTTGCCATCCGGGGGCCCTGGAGACCCCTGGGCCCTTTAATAATAATAATAAAATATATATATATATATATATATATATACATATATATATATATATTATATATATAAAAAATATATAAAAAAAAACATTTTTTTTACAAAAAAATAAATAAAAAAAAGGGGGGTTGCCATCCGGGGCCCTGGAGACCCCTGGGCCCTTTAATAATAATAAAATATATATATATATATATATATATATATATATATATACACACATATATATATATATATATATTATATATATAAAAACAAAAAATAAATAAAAAAAAGGGGGGTTGCCGTCCGGGGCCCTGGGGGCCCCCGGGGACCTCCGGACCCCTCCGGACCCCTAAAAAAAAAAAAAAAAAAAAAAAAAATTTTTTTTTTTTTTTTTTTTTTAAAGGGGGCCCCCTATTGGGTGGGGCCCCTGGGCTTGAGCCCAGTCAAGGCCAATGGTAAGTCCGGCCCTGGTGGTATGCTATATTAGCCTTATCTTGGCATGATAACTTCATTTAATTACTATATATCAAGGGGAGGGGGTTATGTTTAGTAGAGATACAAGGAAAATCAATTGGAAAACACACATACCCTGGTTAGAACAATGTTTAACCACTTCAGCCCCGGAAGGTTTTACCCCCTTCATGACCAGGCCATTTTTTTCAATATGGCACTGCTTCGATTTAACTGACAATTGCACGGTCGTGTGACACTGTACTCAAAATTGTCCCAAGCAAGGTTTTTACCCACAGTGTCCCAAAAGCTGTCCACAAGTAGATCTCCAGTGAGGGAGATCCATCTGCAGACCAGGGGGCAGATTCAGATAGAGATACAACGGCATATCTCCTGATACGCCGTCATATCTCTGAGATCCGGCAGTCGGATCTATGCGGCTGATTCATAGAATCAGGTTCCGCATAGATCTCCCTAAGATCCGACAGGTGTAAGTGACTTACACCGTCGGATCTTAGGCTGCATTCTCCCGCTGGCCGCTAGGTGGCGTTTAGTTTTTTCCACGCGACGAATATGCAAATGAGGTTTTCAGACGATTCCGAAACGAATGCCTGCCCGTCGCTTTTTTTTTACGTCGTTTGCGTTTCGGCTTTTTCCGGCGGATAGTTACCCCTGCTATATGAGGCGTATCCTATGTTAAGTATGGCCGTCGTTCCCGCGCCGAGTTTTGAATTTTTACGTCGTTTGCGTAAGTCGATTCAGAATACGGCCGGACGCAAGTTACGCTCACGCCGAAACCAATGACGTCCTAGCGACGTCATTTGGAGCAATGCACACTGGGAAATTTAGCCGGCGCCGCATGCGCAGTTAAATCGGCGCGGGGACGCGCCTGATTTAAATAGTACACTCCCCCTAGCCGCGGAATTTGAATTCCGCCGGGGGATTTACGATACGCCGCCGCAAGTTTTGAGGTAAGTGCTTTCTGAATACAGCACTAGCCTCTCAAACTTGCGCCAGAGGATCGTAAACAGATAGATTACGCGGATCTAAAGATCCGCTGATCTATCTGAATCTACCCCCAGGACTTTAGCGTGGTGTCCTCCAGAAAACATCCATTAACAATGTTCTCTAGGCAGCTGCTGAGGCCCAGACTGCAATTTCCTGTCTCAGTAAAGCTGCCTTCAGGGGAAGTAGCTCCAAGAGACCTGGAACCCTCTCTGGAGGGAAAAGAATACTAGGGCAAAACTTCCTTAATATTTATCACCCCCCCAGCTACTGTAACTACACACAGTAATGCGAGGCTTTCTCCCTGGTGTGGAGTGTCGTGCTCGCCCCCTCCCTTGGACTACAGGAGAGTCAGGACAATCTCTTTGTTGCAGATAGAGAAAGGAGCTGTGTGTTAGTGGGCGTCCTGACTCTCCTGTTGTCCAAGTGAGAGGGTGAGCACGACACTCCACACCAGGGAGAAAGCCTTGCATTACTGTGTGTAGTTACAGACAGAAGAACAGGAAGTGAGGATTTCTCAGAAGAAATAAGGACATTTAAAAGCAAAATCAAAGGATGAGGTAAGTGAAGGAGGACTGCACTAGGGTAAAGGAAGCTATTTAGGAAAATAAAAAGTGTACAGTACCTTTACAACCCCTTTAAGAAGTATAATACACCCTTCTGCTTCTACCTCTCCGCTCCTGGCTGCAATTACTGCCTGCTGAAGTGGGTAGATCTGCTTCTGTGCAAACTGACACTAGCAGATTAGTGTCTGCAGTATTAATAAGAATTGCAATGTAGAAGCTTTATTTTGCTCAATTGTGGTTACTCTGGGTTATTCATAGCAGATTGATCCCAGGTTCACACTGGGGAATGAAGCTGAACTCGCACAATTTCACTCCCGCCTGTCAGTCCCGATTTCGGCCGCCATTACAGAGACATCTGTGCAGGTTTCTGCACAGATGTCAATGTAAAGCGCGGGCCGAAATCGCAAAAAGTAGTACAGAATCTACTTTTTGAAATCGGTGCAGCGACGCAGATGCGGTGTCGCACTGATTAGGACGATGCCATTGCCGGTAATTGGGTATTTCTTAGCTAGGAATACCCTCCTGAAAACTCGGCACCCCCAGCTGCTGTCAAGTTGAGGGATGTATTTCTCTAGTCCCTAGTGCGCTAATTTTTAAATAAGAGCAATACCCTCCTGCCTGAATGCCTGAACTAAGGGCAGATAGATTCAAGGAAGTAAATGCTACATGAATTATCTACCCTTACTTAAGTGCTCCGTGGCCAGAATTACCAGGGGGGGTGTTTTTCAAAGTGATTTCCCAGAAAAATAAAACATGGAGACTAGGGGTGCAACGGATCACAGTTGATCCGTGATCCGAACGGGTCACCCCCTTCGGATCGGAACACACTGTGATCCGCGGATTGCCACGGCTCCGGAGCTAGGCCGAAGCCGCGACCTTTCCTAATGTTACGGCGGTGGCTCCGGAGCTAGGCCGAAGCCGCAGCCTTTCCTAATGTTATGGCCGCGGCTTCGGCCTACCTCCGGAGCCGCGACCATAACGCTAGAAAAGGCCGCGGCTTCGGCCTAGCTCCGGAGCCGCCGCCGTAACATTAGGAAAGGCCGCGGCTTCGGCCTAGCTCCGGAGCCGCGGCCATCTTGGTACACCCGGCGGCGGCCCTCCTCTGTTTACACAGAGGAGGAGCCCGCACTCGTGGGACACGCCGCTCATCTGTCGGTACTAGCTGGGGGGGTCACTGTACTGAGAAGGGGGTCACTGTACTGAGAAGGGGGTCACTGTACTGAGAAGGGGGTCACTGTACTCAGAAGGGGGTCACTGTACTGAGAAGGGGGTCACTGTACTGAGAAGGGGGTCACTGTACTGAGAAGGGGGTCACTGTACTCAGAAGGGGGTCACTGTACTCAGAAGGGGGTCACTGTACTGAGAAGGGGGTAACTGTACTGAGAAGGGGGGTCACTGTACTGAGAGAAGGGGGGTCACTGTACTCAGAAGGGGGGGTCACTGTACTCAGAAGGGGGGTCACTGTACTGAGAGGAGGGGGGGTCTCTGTACTGAGAGGAGGGGGGGTCTCTGTACGAAGAGGAGGGGGGGTCTCTGTACTAAGAGGAGGGGGGGTGTCTGCACCGAGGGGGTACTATAGTTGGTGGGGGGGGAGGAGATGTGGATATTACAGTGGGGGAGATTTTTTTTTGCCGATCCGAAAAATGATCCGATCCGTGACTCCTGATCCGAGGAACGATCCGAACCGTGAGTTTTTTGATCCGTTGCACCCCTAATGGAGACATGGGTGGATGGATGAGTTTGCTTTGGATATTAAAAATGAATTAAATAGGGTTTTTGGTTTGTGGTGTTAGGATGCAGCGTAGTTCCGCTTTAAAGCTGGCAAGATCACTAAAGCGGTTCTTATTTAAAACACTTCTATCCTCTGTGTCTAGCGCTAAGTACTGTGTGGTTTATGTACGCTATGTATTTTACCAAGAACTATTAACCACATCCCAGTCTGTGGACCTATAAAATATCCTGTTCTGATGGGTTTTCTTTTTCTTTTTCCTTTGTTTACTTCCTCAAGCTTGACACCAGTATGTGTACTGGGCAGCTTTATAAGACGTAAAAACTCAACAAACAGAGGAAAAAAACTGATGTATAATTCTTTAATAAAGGGGCCAGTACAAACTAGATGGTTTACTTCAAAGCAGACTGCAATAATATGTACTAAACAAAAGCTATATTTACTTGTTTCCTCGTATTCTAGATGTATTTTTGAAGCAGACCCCACAGGGTGGTACTAAAATGTATTATCGTTTGTTATTTTCTATAGTAATATCCTGCACTACCTATATTTTTATTATTATAAAACCCAGAATATAGGCCAATAGGTTTGGCAATGTGAGTGCAAGACAATGCAAAACATGCTTTACACATTTGAACCAAAATTTACTAAAGGTGCATATTTTGGCCCAGATTCACAAAGCACTTACGCCAACGTATAACAAGTTACGCCGACGTAAGTGCAAATGTGCGCCGTCGTATCTGTGCGCCAGACCCACAAACAGATATGCGCCTAAAACCAGGCTACACCCCGCCGACGTAGCTTGCTTATGCCGGCGTAGGGTGGGCGCACATTTAGGCTGGGTGCATGGTGCCGCTCCCATTGATTAGCCATTCAAACATGCAAATGAGGGAAATACGGCGATTTGCGAACGTACATGCGCCCAACGCAGGCTACGCGAGGTGCGCGTAAGTTGTACGTCCGGCGTAAAGTTATTCCCCATAAAGGAGGTGCAACCCAGCAGCAGACATGCAAAGGTCTGCACCAGGGAACACAAGCCGGCGTATTTTACGTTGGACGTGTGTCTGGCTGGGCGTAGGTTACGTTCACGCCGTACGCAGTGATCCGGCGTAGTTTAGGCAGTTGTTCTGACGTGGTTGCGAGCAGGCATAGGGGGATTCGTCCACGTCACGGCGCATGCGCAGTTCGTGATACGTGTCTGTCTGGCGCTCGGCCCATCATTTGCATGGGGTCACGCATCATTTGCATGGGTCACGCCCACTTCCACCTACGCTGGCGTACGCCTTTGAAACCCACGCCACGCTGGCGCAGCGTTGGGAGCACTGGCTTGCTGAATTCCATGCTTGCCTCTCTGCGCTGCATTGGCATAGCGTACAGTGGTTACTCTACGGCGTAATTTGCGCCGTGCTCTCTGTGAATCTGGGCCTTTGTGCTCAGGTTACTGAAACTCAAATCACTCTCGCTATCCAATCATATGCAAAGGAATATTCTTTTTTATATTTCCTCTGTACATATTCACTTTACATGCAGTAATTTAGTAAATCACCACCAGTGTAAGACATGAGCTCATTCTGTTAAAAATATAGTAAGCTGGTTTATGATAAGTGGGATCTTACCTGTAAAGCTAATGCCGCGTACACACGACCGTTATTCATGTCATGGAAAACAACAACGTTTTTCTCAATGTGATTCCTCTCAAGCCTGCCTTGCATACACACGATCGTGAAAAAAAATGCTCGAGCAAAGCGCGGTGACGTACAACACGTACAACGGCACTATAAAGGGGAAGTTCTATTTGAATGGCGCCACCCTTTGGGCTGCTTATGCTAATTTCCTTGTCTCATAACTTGCTTCTGAGCATGCACGTTTTTATCCCCCTCGTTAAAGTGTACACACAACACAAAAAACGACAACGTAAAAAACGACGAGAAAAAATAGAGCAGGTTCTAAATTTTTAAAGGCCATTTTTCTCGTTGAGAAAAATGCTCTGGAGCCTATACACGGTCGTTTTTCATGACCAATTTAAAAAATTGCATTTTTCTCGTCATGAAAAACAGTCGTGTGTACGCGGCATTAGAGCTGAGAGACATATACAGGGAGTGCAAAATTATTAGGCAAGTTGTATTTTTGAGGATTAATTTTATTATTGAACAACAACCATGTTCTCAATGAACACAAAAAACTCATTAATATCAAAGCTGAATATTTTTGGAAGTAGTTTTTAGTTTGTTTTCAGTTTTAGCTATTTTAGGGGGATATCTGTGTGTGCAGGTGACTATTACTGTGCATAATTATTAGGCAACTTAACAAAAAAATATATATATACCCATTTCAATTATTTATTTTTACCAGTGAAACCAATATAACATCTCAACAATCACAAATATACATTTCTGACATTCAAAAACAAAACAAAAACAAATCAGTGACCAATATAGCCACCTTTCTTTGCAAGGACACTCAAAAGCCTGCCATCCATGGATTCTGTCAGTGTTTTGATCTGTTCACCATCAACATTGCGTGCAGCAGCAACCACAGCCTCCCAGACACTGTTCAGAGAGGTGTACTGTTTTCCCTCCTTGTAAATCTCACATTTGATGATGGACCACAGGTTCTCAATGGGGTTCAGATCAGGTGAACAAGGAGGCCATGTCATTAGTTTTTCTTCTTTTATACCCTTTCTTGCCAGCCACGCTGTGGAGTACTTGGACGCGTGTGATGGAGCATTGTCCTGCATGAAAATCATGTTTTTCTTGAAGGATGCAGACTTCTTCCTGTACCACTGCTTGAAGAAGGTGTCTTCCAGAAACTGGCATTAGGACTGGGAGTTGAGCTTGACTCCATCCTCAACCCGAAAAGGCCCCACAAGCTCATCTTTGATGATACCAGCCCAAACCAGTACTCCACCTCCACCTTGCTGGCGTCTGAGTCGGACTGGAGCTCTCTGCCCTTTACCAATCCAGCCACGGGCCCATCCATCTGGCCCATCAAGACTCACTCTCATTTCATCAGTCCATAAAACCTTAGAAAAATCAGTCTTGAGATATTTCTTGGCCCAGTCTTGACGTTGCAGCTTGTGTGTCTTGTTCAGTGGTCGTCGTCTTTCAGCCTTTCTTACCTTGGCCATGTCTCTGAGTATTGCACACCTTGTGCTTTTGGGCACTCCAGTGATGTTGCAGCTCTGAAATATGGCCAAACTGGTGGCAAGTGGCATCTTGGCAGCTGCACGCTTGACTTTTCTCAGTTCATGGGCAGTTATTTTGCGCCTTGGTTTTTCCACACGCTTCTTGCGACCCTGTTGACTATTTTGAATGCAACGCTTGATTGTTCGATGATCACGCTTCAGAAGATTTGCAATTTTAAGAGTGCTGCATCCCTCTGCAAGATATCTCACTATTTTTGACTTTTCTGAGCCTGTCAAGTCCTTCTTTTGACCCATTTTGCCAAAGGAAAGGAAGTTGCCTAATAATTATGCACACCTGATATAGGGTGTTGATGTCATTAGACCACACCCCTTCTCATTACAGAGATGCACATCACCTAATATGCTTAATCGGTAGTAGGCTTTCAAGCCTATACAGCTTGGAGTAAGACAACATGCATAAAGAGGATGATGTGGTCAAAATACTCATTTGCCTAATAATTCTGCACTCCCTGTAGTGGCTGTTACAGACCTGTAGTTCTGAAAATTCTAGTTGCATTGCTGTCCTGCTGATCCTTTAAACTGATAGCGAACCCTTCTTTTTATAAATAATAAACATGGTAAATTTATCTGCTCTGTGCAATTGGTTTTCTACCTGTCTGCATTTATTTTCTTACCATTACTATTAGTTTAATTTGAAGATTATCATTAATTTGTCATATAGAGCAGAGCGGTGCTAAAATACATAGTGAATTTAACAATTTCATTATTTATACTTTTCTTTTGCATCTACAATGCATTAATCACACAAAGTACAGTACGCTATAGATATAACAATGTTATCTAGGGCTTCTCTATGACCTTTAAAGGGTTCATCCATGGTAAAAAGACTCTTAGTAATATATGACATGTGCTGCCCCCAACACAGCAGGTTATGTTTACCATATTGCGGTAAAGAAAACCACTATGTAGCACCAAAAGACAGAATGCAGAATTTGAGAGAGAACGTTTTTTTTATATATATAATTTATATTAAGATGATCTATTTTACATGTTTATCCTTAACCTCTTCCCCACCGCGCCATAGACAAAAGACGTCTACAGCGCGGTGGAGTTATTCTGGGAGGACGTCCCTGGGACGTCCTCCCAGAATCCTTCACTCGCGCGCCCCCTGGGGCGCGCTCCCGGAATCATCTGTGAGCGCCGGGTCTGATAGCGGCGGTTTACCACGTGATCGCTCCGTCAAATGACGGATCGATCACTTGTAAACAAACCGGCGAGAGGGGGGAGAGCGGAGGCAGCAGCAGCTGCTGTGGCTGGATCTGTGACAAATGCAGTCACAGATCCAGCCATGCTTCCCTGCGCAATACTCTTCAATAAAATCAATACTCTGCAATAACCCCCCATACTCTGCAATACCCCCATACCCCCCATACTCTGCAATAACCCCCCCATACTCTGCAATAACCCCCCCATACTCTGCAATAACCCCCCCATACACTGCAATAACCCCCCCATACTCTGCAATAACCCCCCATACTCTGCAACACCGCCCCCATACTCTGCAATACCGCCAATACTCCGCAATACCCCCAATACTCCGCAATACCCGCTAATATGACAGAAACAAGATTTTTTTTTTTTTTTTTACAGAATTGTCAGTGTTTTTTCTTTCATAGCGCAAAAAATAAAAAACCCAGAGGTGATCAAATACCACCAAAAGAAAGCTCTATTTGTGGGGAAAAAAGGACAAAAATTTCAGATGGGCACAATGTTGTATGACTGAGTAATTGTCATTCAAATTGTGAGAGCACCGAAAGCTGAAAATTGGTCTGGTTAGGAAGGGGGTTTAAGTGCCCAGTGGTCAAGAGGTTAAAGTTATTTTTCAATTTTTAAAAATAAGTTATTTTATCTGGCAATACGGTTGTGCAAGTAATTTGACTTACGTAATGTATTTCCGCCGCCGATCTGCCGAGTTTTTTTGTAAAGAGACTTTTAAAATACCTTTCCTGAAGTTCTCATTTTGCTTGTGGGCATGTGAAGCCCACAAGCACTTACTTCCTGGAGAGTGATGAGGAGCAGTGACCATCCCCGACCGCACGTCCCACCCCATTCTCGCGAATGCGCATTTTAACAGCAGTGCAACGCCATCAACCACTCTTGTTGCCATCACAACGGACGGCAGTTGTTAAGGCCAACGAAAAACAACAGAAAAGAAGAACAGTGTAACAAGCCAGAAGTCGAAGAATAATGAAGGGAGAGCAGAAGATATCATCGCCGTTTCTTAAAAAATGGATGTCAGCCTGCATGTAAATAAAAAATGTTTTAAAAATCAGCAATCGGCAATTACCTCCTATTAGAGCAGAACTGCTGGAGATTCTGGCGCGATGGATAATAATTAATGCGGACTCTAGCCGCACGTCCTTCTCTGAGTTAGGCTGCTATGTGACTGCGGCGATCAAAACAAAGGGCTTTTCCAATACTGAAAATGGCGCCGTAATATTCATAGAATGCCGTCACTTCCTGTTTGGAAGTCCCGCATTTCTAGCCCTATGGGAAGCGCACTGCATCCTGGGAAATGATGACACACATTTCCCAGGAGCAGTAGCGAGCTGAGGAGCCAAGCTAGATGACGATACAAACCAAGGTGATTCAGAAGGCAGACTTCGTGGGACCCCATAGCAACAGGTATTTCCAGGTGAGTAAAAAAAAAAATTACTCAAATGTTTTTTTTTTAAGGTAATATATAAACATTAATGCGAAAAAAATTTGATGGAAACTCCACTTTAAGAACATTTCAAATACAGTTGAAAATTGGGTAGTGTTTACAAAGGAAAATATTCAATTCATTTCCTATATGTCATGCTATTAGCGAACATATACAGGTATATCTATATGTATACATTACAAAAGTGTAGTCATAGCCAAATTCTATCTTATTAGGTTTATACCATAGGTAAATAATTTGCGATAAAGCAATGATATCTTCCCATCACTTTGTCCTTGATTAAAAAGTAGCTTATTTGTTTTTTCAGCAGTCTTTGAATGTCAAATTTAATGTGCAATTTCCACTGGGTTGGTGCTTCCTCCTCACTTCCTGATGCAAGAATTAATTGTTCTGTGAAATCTCTTAGGAGATATTTTCAAGAATCTGACGTAGAAAGCCTCTGTTATATGTTCTTGAAACAAGGAGCCAGATTCAGAAAGGACTTACGACGGCGCAGCGCCATGTACTCCGTCATAAGTCCTAATCTGGCCTGTCGTATCTATGCGACTGGTTCTTAGAATCAGTTACGCATAGATATCCTTTAGATCCGACAGGCGTAAGTCTCTTACGCCGTCGGATCTAAACTGCAATTTTTTTTCCCCCGCTAGGTGGCGCTTTCGTCGATTTCCGCGTTGAGTATGCAAATTAGCTAGATACGCGAATTCACGAACGTGAATGTGGTCGACGCAGTAGAGTTACAACGTTTACGTTAGGCTTTTCCCGGCGTATAGTTGCCCCTGCTATATGAGGCGCAGCCAATGTTAAGTATGGTCGTCGTTCCCGCGTCGAAATTTAAAAAAGTTACGTAGTTTGCGTAAGTCGTCCGTGAATGGGGCTGGACGTCATTTACGTTCACGTCGAAACCAAGGACGTCCTTGCGACGTCATTTGGAGCAATGCACACTGGGAAATTTTGGGGACGGCGCATGCGCAGTTCGTTTGGCGCGGGGACGCGCTTCATTTAAATGATACATGCCCCCTACCCGCCGAATTTTAATTTCCGCCGGTTGATTTACGCTACGCCGCCGCAACTTTACATGCAAGTGCTTTGTGAATAAAGCACTTGCCTGAAAAACTTGCGGCGGCGTAACGTAAATCGGATACGTCACGCCGCTGCACAGATACGCCAGCTGTACCTGAATCTGGCCTAAGGTCTTTAAACTGTGCATGGGTTACAAAATGCTCATATTCTGTAGGAGATGTTCAATTAAACATAGTTTTAGTCATACATGACAATCTGGCATTTAATGTGTATTTAAAACACTATTTGCTGGGTTCAGAAAGATTTACGCCGGCGTATCAGTAGATACGCCGACGTAACTCTGAATCTGCGCCGTCGTAAGTTTAAGTGTATTCTCAAACTGAGATACACTTAAACCTAGCTAAGATACGACAGCCTGTGCCGTCGTATCTTAGGGTGCAATATTTAGGCTGGCCGCTAGGTGGCGCTTCCGTTGAGTTCGGCGTACAATATGTAAATCCCTAGATACGCCGATTCATGAACGTACGTGCGCCCATCGCAGTAAAGATACGCCGCATACGTAAGGCGTTTTCCGGCGTAAAGTTATTCCATCAAATAGCTGGCCTAGTCATTGTTAAGTATGGCTGTCGTTCCCGCGTCGAAATTTGAAAATGTTACGTCGTTTGCGTAAGTCGTCCATGAATAGGGCTGTACGTAATTTACGTTCACGTTGAAACCAATACATCCTTACGGCGTACTTTGGGGCAATGCACACTGGCAAATGTACACGGACGGCGCATGTGCCGTTCGTAAAAAACGTCAATCACGTCGGGTCACGAGTAATTTACATAAAACACGCCCCCCATCCTCATTTGAATTAGGCGCGCTTACGCCGGCCACATTTACGCTACGCTGCCGTAAGTTAGGAGGCAAGTACTTTGTGAATACAGTACTTGCCTCTCTGATTTAAGGCGGCGTAGCGTAAATACGATACGCTACGCTGCCTTAAAGATGCGGCGCCCTACTTGAATCTGGCCATATGGGCCAGATTCTCAGTGGAGATACGACGGCGTATCTCCAGATACGCCGTAGTATCTCTGCGTTGCGCCGTTGTATTTATGCGCCTGATTCTTAGAATCAGTTGCGCATAGATATCTGTTAGATCCGACAGGCATAAGTCTCTTACGCCGTCGGATCGTAACTGCATATTTACACTGGCCGCTAGGTGGCGCTTCCGTCGACTTCCACGTCGAGTATGCAAATTAGCTAGATACGTGAATTCCCGAACGTACGCCCGGCTGACGCAGTAAAGTTACGCCGTTTACGTTAGGCTTTTCCCGGCGTATAGTTACCCCTGCTATATGGTGGCGTAAGTGCGACGTACCAATGTTAAGTATGGGCGTCGTTCCCGTGTCGAAATTTGAAAAAGTTACGTCGCTTGCGTAAGTCTTCCGTGAATGAGGCTGGACGGGGGCCCCTGATAGTGTATTGAATTGGAGATTTAAAGAAAATGGACTTTATAGGCATGTATAAAATGTAACCAAGTTTTAATAGTTCACATAATGACATGTAATATACACATAATACTTTTTAAAAAAAAACACAAAAAATAGAAAAAAAAGGCCAAATGGTTTTTCCACATGAAATATTTGGTGTATACAGTAGATACTTTCTGCAGGGCTGTACCAATAAACAAAACCCCTGCTGAAAAGAGAGTATCTCCTGGGTGTTTCCAAAGAGTCCTTGAAGAGTTAAAACAGCTCTACGTGTTTCGCGACTAGAGATGTCGCTTCTTCGGGAGCTTCTAGATTTTGAGAAAACATGCTTCAATTAGAGTGTGAAACATATATAGTACATACTAATACATATTGGTATCTATATACATGAATATAAGTGAACTCACCAATGAATGGTGCTATAGAGAGCATTAAACAGTCGCCCGTGCTCTAAACGTGCAGTAGCTGAAATGGACACCCCTCCAATTGAGAGGAGAATCGTCGCCCCCCGGCGCCAACCAAGGAGGCACACAAGGGTGTATGCCCGGAATATGGGCGTGCACCAGATATCTACAAGTAAAGAGTATATAGAAAAATATAATTGCTGGACTGGGGGTAATAGTGTGCATAAACATATGACAACTATACCATACTCACATCGGCAATCACAGGGTAACTATGAAGCAGCCTTTGGGCACGGATGCAGATTTTGGGAACGTTGGATGTTACTCTATGGGAGAGGAAAGGAAATATATTCGTATATAAATGCACTGGCAGCTATAGCCGGGAGCACAAGTCATATTTTTTTTTTTTTTATTCAATAGTTTTTATTTATTTTCATCAAAAGTGAAAAACAATACAACAGTGCAATAATTCGCAGATACAGTAGTAATATTAATCAGAATATGACCATGTGAGATATCAACATACATTAGTTAGTCACATTTCAAATGTCTCGATAGTAACCACCATAAGGGTGACCTATAATCAATTGTTGAACGCGACCAATAGTAGGAAGTGATAATAGTAGGGCAATAACCGAAGCATCCAGCTCACACCTGAGGGTGTTGGCTCGCTAGTTACCGGTAGATTGGATCACCACTCCCCCCCGAGGCCCCTCACGGGAACTTACTGCCCCCGGTGGGGAGTGGTTCTCCTCCATTGAAACAAGAAGAGGCTAATAGTCCCCATACAGGTTTATAACACAGGAAATTCCTTACTACTGGCAAACCAAGTCAACCATGGAGACCACAGAGCTTTAACTTTTGTGAAATGTCCTTGTGAGGACGCCAGGAGTATTTCATGAGTGCAATGCAGGTTAGTCAAGTCGATTACCTCAGTGATCGTCGGGGGAAGGGGGTTCTTCCACCTCCTTGTTATTGATAAGCGAGTTGCTAGAAGAAGGTTGACGACCACATGACGTAGGTTAGTCGGGATTAGCTCTATCCCTAGGGAAAGTATTGCAAGTGCCGGGTCTGGCGTGATCTTGGTTCCCATCATTGTAGAGACAATGTGGAACACGTGTCCCCAGTATCTTTGAAGTTTGGGGCAGCTCCAAAGTATGTGGATGAGATCCCCACTCCAGCCGCATTGCCTCCAGCAGGAGTTAGGGATTTGGGCCTTAAACCTGGATATCACCGCTGGTGTATAGTACCACCTGAGGGTTATTTTGACTGATAATTCCCGTAAATTGGTACAGTTGGTAGCCTTTTGTGTTATTTTACATGCCGTGTGCCATTGAAGGGGAGTGTAAGATTTGTGGAGATCCCTTTCCCATTGTTCATGAGAGGAGGATTTAACGAAGGCTCATGCTGGAACCATTCTCTCACCTGTGCCATGACCGAAGCCGAAAAGTAATCCCGGAAATCAATGTAACCTACCCCCCCAGCCAGTCTATGCTTGATCAACTTGGTGTGAGAACATCTGGACTTTTTCCTTTGCCAAACGAAGCTCGCCAGCATGGACTGCAGGGAGCGGAAGTAACTGGTTGGTACAGGGATCGTCACGTTGCGGAACAGGTATAGTAGCTGTGGCAGGTGAATCATCTTGAATGCGGCAAGTCTGCCCCACCAAGAAAATTCAATTTTACTAAGTTTACCTAGGTCTTGTTGTATCCTGCTTCTTAAGGGTATATAGTTACAGGAGAAGAGGTCACGTGGGGATCTGGTGAGATTAATACCTAAATAGGGTAAGCTGGATTCTACCCAGGTGAATGTAAATTGATGCAGTACATTGCTCGTCACTGGATCTACTCCTAGGTTAAGGATTTGGGATTTAGTAGCATTAGCTTTGTAGAACGAGACCTCCCCATACCAAGTCAGAACTTTTTGAATTTCCGTTAGGGAACGGGAGGGGTCAGTAATCATCAGGATCACATCATCCGCAAACATACTTATCTTATGGGTGCGGGGCCCTATATTGATGCCGGATATGGCTGGGTTGCTGCGAATATGTTCCGTGAGGGGTGCCATCACGAGGTTAAACACTAGCGGCGACAGGGGGCAACCCTGCCTTGTGCCGTTCGTGATGTGGAATTTCTTAGAGAGTAGATTTGAGGAGTACACTCGTGCTGATGGGTTGGAGTACAAGGCGAGTATGGATCTGAATATTTGTCCCCGAAACCCAAATTTCTCCAAGACTGAGGAGAGATAAGACCAGTTGACTCTGTCGAACGCCTTCTCTGAATCCAAGGATAGCAGCAGAGAAGGCGTTCCGGTCGTCGTAGTGTTGTGTATGACATTAATAAGACGTCTCGTGGCGTCGGAGGTCTGTCGCCCCTTAGTGAAGCCCGTCTGGTCCGCGTGAATCAAGGAGGGGAGAATATCAACGAGTCTGTCTGCAATAAGTTTAGCGTAAATTTTCACGTCGATGTTTAAAAGAGATATCGGCCGAAAATTTTGAGGAACCGTGGGTTCCTTTCCAGGCTTGGGGAGGGTTACGATAAGGGCAGACAGCATTTCGTCCGGAAACTGAGATGAGGTTGCTACGTGATTGAATAGGTCGCGAAGGTAGGGAGCCAGAGTGGGAGCGAAGGTTTTGAAGTATTCCCCCGTGTACCCGTCGGGCCCTGGGGATTTCGCCGAAGGGAGTTTGTCGATCACTTTTTGTATTTCTAGCGTTGTGAAGGGTTTGTTAAGATCCAACAACTGGTCAGGTGTAAGGGAGGGGAGCTGTACCCGATCCAAGAAGGCTTCTATTTCCTGTGTTGTAGGTTGATGTGTGTCACTATTGTCTTTTAGGTTGTACAGTTCACCGTAGTATGAACTGAATGCGTCGGCAATTGCTTGTGGATTGATATGTTTATCTCGGACTGTAGGATAGGTGATGTGCGCAATTTTAGATTTAAGTCTATGTCCCTTGATACGTTGGGACATAGCCTTACCCGCTTTGTTGTTTGATGCAAAGGAGGTAGCCTTAAGCTTCCTGAGCTTTTGGTCGTACCCCTCCAGTAGCAACGTTCTTAGTTCGGTTCTTAGTTTAAACAATTGGGCATGTAGGGCCGGGTCGGGTGAGTTTTGTTTTTCATGTCAGTTGAAACTATCTGGGCCGTCAATTCCTCCAATTTTTGCATCCTCCTCCTTTTCCACCTGGCCCCCAACTGTATAAAGTAACCTCTCATGTAAGATTTGTGCGTACACCACAAAACCGCCGGGTCGGACACTGAGCTTGAATTGGTGCGGAAAAATTCCTCGAGGCGTTCGGAAAGGAACGACTGATTGTCAGTGCGTTGGAGCAGGAAATTGTTCACTCTCCACACAAAGGCCTTTGGGGTAGAGTGTTGGTTCATAATTTGGATACTTATTGGAGCGTGGTCCGACCAGGTGATTTTGTGGATCTCTGAAGCACATACATTTTGCAATAGCCATTTATCAGACAAAAACAGGTCGATGCGCGAGTAGGTGTTGTGACGAGAGGAGAGGAAGGTATAGTCCCTCTCCGTCGCGTGACAACACCTCCACATGTCGTGTAAGTCATGTGAGCTTAAAAAGGCAGATAGTGGTGAAACAAATCGTTTAGGGCCAGCGGAGGAGTCCATGTCGTAATCCGGCACAATGTTAAAATCACCACAAATAAGAAGATGTCCTTGCTGAACTTTCTGGGTTTCCTTCAGAACTTTCTTCAAGAAGCCAATCTGTCTAGTGTTCGGAGCATAGACATTCACTATAGTGTATTGAACGTGTTCCACTGTACATACTAGTATTATATAGCGGCCTTCAGGGTCCAGGATGCTGTTGTGGAGTTGGAATGTAACAGAGTCTCTAATTGCTATCAGGACTCCCCTTTGTTTCTTTGTGTAGCAGGCCGAAAACACATGGGGGAAGGATTTGTGTTGGCACTTAGGGGCAGCGGTGAGGGCGAAGTGCGTTTCCTGGGCGCATACTATATCGCTATCATGGGATAGGGCTGTTTTCCATAGGGAAGCCCGTTTGACCGGGTGGCTGAGGCCTTTCGTGTTCAGGGATAGGACATGAATAGCCATCGTGGACTGTGAGTATGTGTAGGGTAGCGGGAAACTTACAGTTCAGAAGATATCAGAGGTGGCGTCCGGTTCAGGGAAGCGGTCAAGTGGCGATGTGGTAGCTCTGGGTATCACGGTCGGTCGGAAACTATTTGAAACTTTAACAGAACAGGTCTCTGTGTCCACAGCCGTGGGCACCTGGTGCACAGCGGGCGAGTAGCGGTCCAGTAATCGCAAGTTAGGAAGTTAATTGAAAATAACTCAGAGAAACCAGATAACTATAACAAAAAAGGTCAGCAATAAAAACCAGGTATACTGACTCAAATCAGGGGTAAGTCTAAACAGCTGGGTGTTAGTATGACAGAGAACAGGGGGCTTTCGTCGCCTTACATAGTGAGGCTGGGAGGCACTCACTTCCTTCCCTGAGGAGGTTGAAATTGGCGGCGTTTGCCCCTCGGGCGGTGGGCCGAGAAAGCCTGTTGTTCCTCCGGTGAGATTTCTAGGATGATGCCCCATGAATGGAGCATCTGTAGGCCATCCCTTGGGTTAGATATGACCGTAGTCGAGCCATTTCGGGTGATCACCAACGTGGCCGGGTGCCTCCATTTGTAGGTGATTTTGTGGTTGTTAAGAGCTTTGGTCACCGTTTTCATCTGCCTCCTCATGGATAGAGTAAATTGAGAAAGATCTGCATATAGGTGTACACCCGTGAACGGGGCCGGAAGCTCAGGGGTTAATCTCGCTTTTGCTAGCAGCTTCTCCTTGGTTGAGAAAAAATGGATTTTCATAAGCACATCCCTGGGGATGGAGGCCTCCAGGTGCTTGGGCTTGGGAATCCTGTGAATGCGATCTATTGTGCTCTCTATTTGTGACACCTCAGGAAGCAATTTAGCAATCATGTCCCGGGCATATTTTTGCAAGTCATCGGGCAGGATTGACTCGGGGACCCCTCTCATTTTAACATTATTTCTTCTCGAGCGGTCCTCGAGGTCCGCGAGTTTAGCTCTTATCCAGTCGGTTTCATCTGCCTGGTCCCTGCTTGTGTCAATGAGGTCATTCACGGTGGCAACACAGTCATCCATTTTATTTTCCACGTGCAGCACCCTGTCCCCAAGGTTGTTAATTTCTGAAGTGAAGTCTTTCACCATCGCAGATAGATTGAGCATGAGGGAGGATTGTAAGGACAGTAACATGTCCTTCAAAGTAGTGTCCAGGACAGGTTGTCCAGATGTAGGGAAGTGCGCTATGGAGGATGCAGTAGCAAGGCCTACCTTCTCCTGAGGCGTGGGTGAAGCCTCTGCGTCCGGGGCCTGTATTGTTGTGTCCATCCTCATCCGCGCTTTCGCCGGGCTCTGTGTCGATGGGGTATGAGGTGATCTGTCTCTGCCTCCGTGCTGCTCGTTGTCGTCCGCCCAGGAGTCCGGTATCGAATCCGGTAAGTCCGTGTAGGCCGATGAGGCAGGCTGGGAGCGCACGCCGGCGCCATCTTGGCTCCTCCGTTCCCCGGCTGGCATTGTAAAGAAATCTGTCAGTTTTTTCGGGTACCGCTCATCCTTGCGCTTGCGAGCCTGCATCGGGTAGTTGTCCCGAGGATGGACAGGCGGATTGGGGCACTTGGAAGTCGGAATTTCGCCCATTAGTCGCTGTTCCCCCGGTTCTCTGTCAGAGGTGCTGGCTCAAGCGTCCATCTTCCTTGCGCGCAAGCCACGCCCCCCGCACAAGTCATATTGAAAGCAGTAATGTAAAAATAATATATAAAGATAAAGATGGTAAAATCTACCTAAATCAAGCTTTGGATTGCAAGCAGAAATTCTGAGCTCATTCACAATCGCAGACAGATACTGCAATGGTAAGTTGGATCTCAGGGATGTAATTCTGGTAAGAAAAATATAGGCATAGGGATAGGTAACTTAATAATAATTACCGATAGTGTAGACTGAAGGCGCAGTAGTGCAGAGTGGCATGAGTGCCTGTAAGTCTTGCTAGCAGCAGAGCAGGTGAAGTCGTCAGATG
This sequence comes from Rana temporaria, assembly GCF_905171775.1. NCBI lineage: Eukaryota > Metazoa > Chordata > Amphibia > Anura > Ranidae > Rana > Rana temporaria. Next base: position 552,356,796 of record NC_053489.1, read on the forward strand.
GCTCCAACAAGCTGGTGAGCAGGTGGGCAGCTGGTGGATGGCAGACTAAAGCAGGCTGGTACTGGCGACAGTAGGCTGGTGAGGCATGCACTGGTAGCAGACTGAAGAACAGCAGGCACAGCAGGATGAGTCCGGAAGCAGAGTCAGGCACTGGCAGGACAGATCAGGTACAGAGGAGCAGGCAATAATGTGGTCTGGGTGCAAGCAGGGTCAGGAGCCAATCGGTGCAGTAGGAGACAATGGAGCAGGCAGAAGCAGAGGTCAAAGACAAGCCAGGATCAGTGCAGATGGAGTTCAGAGAGTGGTCAGACAAGCCGGGTCAATAACTGGAGTTAGAATACAGGATAACATTAACACAGGATACACAGGAGGCTGAAAGACAAATCAGCACTGAACCTGAGCACTGGCTGAGTTTAAATTGCCTGATTGGCACCAACATCCGTCACAGGTTCCATGCAGGTGCACGCCATTACGCACGAGAATGCCTGATGGCTTGTCTACGCATGTGATTTTGAGCATGTGCATACGTATTAGCCAATGCTCAATTCTTGCGAGCACGAAAAGGAATCTGTTTTAGCCTGTGCACTGAATGCCTTTTCTTACACACTGTACCCCCAATATTGTAAACTATCAAGGAATTCTTTTTCCCTAGGTCTATTAATTTACATAGAGAAAGATAGAACTGCAGGTTCTACTGCTTTGATCAATTTTCCAGCAATGCCAAATAATTTTCCATGTTACAGACATCTTCCATGTAAGGCCTCGTACACACGACCGAGTTTCTCGACAAAAACCAGCAAGAAACTTGCTGGGATTTTTTTTTTTGCTGAGGAAACCGGTCGTGTGTACATTTTTCGACGAGGAAACTGTCGAGGACCCCGTCGAGCCAAAAAGAGAGCATGTCTTCTTTTTCCTCGATGGGAATGGAGAAACTTGCCTTGTCGAGTTCCTCGACAGCCTAACAAGGAACTCGACGAGGAAAACGATGTGTAAATCAGTCATGTGTACGAGGCTTCACAGACATCAACCCTATTGCACACCTTTGTGTTATCTGCAAAAATACATACCTTACCTACCAACCCTTTAGTTATTTCACTTACATATAGATTAAGTAGAAAAGAACCCAGTACACAGCCTTGTGGTGCATCACCCGTGACCGGTCTCTGTTCCGAATGAACCCCATTTTCAACCACACTCTGGTAGCTATTCTTTAGCTAACTGCATATCCATGGAACCGCCCAAGGGTTAAGTCCTAGCTTGTACAGCCTTTTTATTAGATCATTATCTGGAATTGTTCAACTTTGTTGAAATCAATATATGTCCACAGCACCACTCTGATCCATAACATTAGCCTGACATGATCTGCCCTCAGCAAAGTCATGCTGCTTTGGTCTAGCAAGTTGTGTGTTTTTAAGTGATCAATAATCCTTCTTTTCAGGAGTGATTCCAATAACTTGACTACAACAGATGTTAAACTCACTGACCTGTAATTGCCAGCTTCTACCTTGATACCCTTCTTGTGTATAGGTTTAGCTGTCATGGGGAACTTCTCACGCTAGAAGAGATTGATTGCAAAGATCCATTTATGGTTCAAGAACGATACCTAAAAGTTCTCTTGGAACTCTGGGATGAATACCGTCAGGGCCCATTGCTTTATTAAAGTTGTTGTAAAGCTTTTTTTTTTTTAAATAACAAACATGTCATACTAACCTCCACTGTGCAGCTTGTTTTTCACAGAGTGGCCCCAAACCTCGAGTTCTGGGGTCTCCCGGCGGCTCTCGCAGCTCCTCCCCACATCATATAACCCCCTAGGAGAAGCGCTCTCTCGGGGGGTTAACTGTCGCGCTCCCGAGTCCATCATTTGGCGTTCATAGTTGCTGAATGTATGACTTGGCCCCGCCCTCAGTGCCCGCGTCATTGGATTTGATTGACAGCAACAGGAGCCAATGGCTGCGCTGCTATCAATCTATCAAATCGAGAGCCGAGTACCCCGGGCAGAGGAAGAGCGTGTCTCCGCCAGCTGAAGTTACAGGGCTCAGGTAAGTAAAACGGAGGGGTTGAGGGGCCTAGGATAGCATAGGATGCATTAAGGTGAAAAAACACAAGGCTTTACAACCCCTTTAAGCTTTAACCAAACCAGTTCCTCTGCTACCACAGTCTCTTTAAATTCTGAAAAGAAACCATCATTACTAGAACCAATATTATCCCCCAGATTGTTTTTGTTGGTGTATTTTATTTCTGAGAACACTGCATTGTTTAAATAGTTTGCTACATTGAAGTCTCCCTCTACATAAGTGTAATGCTCAGTTTTGATGTTAGGGATTTTAGTAAAAAAAAATTACCTTCAATCTCTAATGTACCTAAAAAAAGATTTTGTCTCCATTCTTAATAGCTGTAGCTATTTTCTCCTCTTTCTGTGCTTTGGCAGCACTGATAATGCGTTTGGTCTCCTTTTGTCTATTTTTATACACTTCTCTATTAGGGATGAGCTTCGAGTTCGAGTCAAACTCATGTTCGTCTCGAACATTGGCTGTTCGCCGAACAGCGAACAATTTGGGGTGTTCGCAGAAAATTTGAAATGCCGCAGAAGACCATGGAAAAGTCTATGGGAGAAAGCTAAAGTGCTAATTTTAAAGGCTTATATGCAAGTTATTGTCATAAAAAGTGTTTGGGGACCTGGGTCCTGCCCCAGGGGACATGTATCAATGCAAAAAAAGTTTTAAAAAAACCGGCAGTTTTTTTGGGAGCAGTGATTTTAATAATGCTTAAAGTGAAATCTAGGGGGTGTGTAAAGTATGCCTGTAAAGCAGTGCTTGTTTCCCGTGCTCAGAACTGTCCCTGTCATTTCTGAAGAATAAAAAGTCATTTAAAATCACTGCTCCTGAAAAAACTGCAGTTTTTAAAACTTTTTTTTGCATTGATACATGTCCCCAGGGGCAGGACCCAGGTCCCCAAACACTTTCTAGGACAATAACTTGCATATTAGCCTTTAAAATTAGCACTTTAGATTTCAAACTTTCAAGTCCCATAGACTTTAATGGGGTTCTAAAATTCACACAAACTTTTGGTCTGTTCACAGGTTCTGGTGTGAACCGAACGAGGGGGAGGGGGGGGGGGCTCATCCCTATTCTCTATCAACTACACTTTCTTAATCTTTTAGGAATTCAACAAAATGTGTCCTTTTGAAATCCTAAACTTTAGTTTTTGTATATGAATTTTCAGTTCTTATTTTAATAACAAACCAAAGACATTTGTGATCACTAGAACCCAAGTTTTCTCCCACCTCAGCATCAGACAATCAATCCCCATTTGTCAGTACTAGGTCTTGAATATAATCTCCTCAGGTTGTGCTTTTTACTAACTGTTTCAGATAAAACCCGTTTAGTGTTTCCATTACATCCCTGCTTGTACTGTAATAGCAGTTTGAGAATTTCAGTTAATGTCAGGCATGTTGAAGTCATCCATAATTAAAACCTCTCCCTTCATTGCCATTTGAGTTATCTCATCAATCAACAAGTTATCATAATCTTCAGTCTGTCCTGGGGGTTTGTATGCTACACCAATTCCTCTCTAGTTGGAAGGCAGACCCAGAGGGTTTTAAGTATTTTAGTTTTTTTGTTCAACTAATGCTAGCCTTATGCTATTTTTGACATATTTGGCAACTCCAGCTCCCCTCTTACCTACTTTGTCTTTCATATATAGTATGTACCCTGGTATAGTTAGTTTCCCAGTCATTTGAATCCAAATGCAACAAAGTCTAAGGCCGAGTACTCACGACCAAACATGTTCGCTCGAAATGTCCGACGGGCTGTTTCCGGCGTACAAGGCTGTTTTTTCATTTGGCCCGCTGGCTTGTACACACCAGCGGACGATATTTCCCTGCGGACCTGAACGCGTGCACGTAATCCACGTTTGACGTCACTATAAAGGGAAAGGCCAAAGTCAATGGCGACGCCCTCTGTTCCGCTTTTGCTAGTTACAGCTTTGCTCGTGTTAGTGAAGGTTTGGTTAGAGCTGATTCGCGCTTCTCGGTCTCCAGGCTTTAGCAGGTAGTATTTTCTCGTTCAGTGCGTGTGCTTGTGGGTACGTAGTTGGCATTCGGGTACAGGCGTGCAGTTCGTTCTGCTTAGCAGATTCGTACTGTGCGTTCGTATCTGTGTGTCGTGCGTTCTTTGCAGGTACCGCTGGATTTGATTGTGCTTTCTGTTGGAGTGTGTTCTTGACTGACCAGCCGGCCGGTTTGAAGCCATGATGGAGCAGCAGCGTCAATTTTCGCGAGTTGGTGCTGTTTATGGGATGGCTGCTGGATATGTTCATTATTCCAGTACTTTGGCCAGAAACAGGGGGCGGAGGCGTTTCTGGACCAAGAATTGGTTGCGCCAGCGTGACCAGTTCTCTCATATGCCTCTGCTTAGGGAAATCCAGGAGAATAATCCTAATGACTTTAGGAATTTTCTCCGCATGACGGACCCCGTATTCAACAGTCTGCTGGAACTTCTGTCCCCCTATATCACGAGGCAGGACACTGTGATGCGCCAAGCCATCACGGCCGAGCAGAGGCTTATTGCCACGTTGCGGTACCTGGCGACTGGGAGGAGCCTGCAGGACCTCAAGTTCTCGACAGGCATCTCTCCGCAGGCGCTTGGGGTCATCATACCGGACACGTGTGCTGCCATCATTAAAGTTATGCACGAGGAGTATATGAAGGTAAGTTTCCTCATTTTAACCTCACAATGTGTCTTTAATAATGTGGCAAACTAACTTTTTATTTTATTTCCCAGATATGCTGTGTGTTTAACTAACGTTCCCTTTTCTCACTATGCATGTTGATATCAGCTTTTACATGTTCTTTTTATTTTGGCCTACCTGCATATTTTGATCTTACCCAATATTAACCTGTCCAGCATGCTATCTTCGGGCCAACCCCCACCATGCCACTTTTTTTTTGTTTTTTGTTTTCTAAAAACAGTTTAAACACCCCCCACCCCCCCTTCAAAGTGTTTTTGTCCCCATCAGAGGGCTGTGGAGTCTCTTATTAATTAAGTGGGCCTATATCTTTGTGCCCCGAAATTCTCCCTTCATAATTTGCAAATGCTATTTTAAAAATGTACAGTTGCACAAGGATGCTTGTAGGATTCTGTTTGCAATGTTTATGTTCCAAAGTACTAAATCTCTTTTTTTGTTTGTCCCCACAGCTACCCTCCACACCACAGGAATGGCAGTCTGTGGCTTCCCAATTTGCCGAGCGGTGGGATTTTCCTAACTGCGGTGGAGCAATAGATGGGAAACACGTCCGCATTGTGCCCCCACCCCACTCGGGGTCCTACTATTATAATTACAAGGGTTATCATAGTATTGTGTTGATGGCGGTGGTGTCGGCACAGTATGAGTTTCTATATGTGGACGTGGGGAAGAACGGCCGGATGTCAGATAGGGGAGTGTTCGCACGGACTGATTTCTATGATCGTCTCCAAACTGGTGGTCTGGCATTGCCACCAGATGAAGATAATGTGGAAGGACTTCCGTTTGTGTTCCTAGCGGACGAGGCTTTCGGCCTTGGACCTCACCTAATGCGGCCTTTTCCCCAGAGGACCCTCACCTCAGAGAGGAGTGTGTTCAATTTTCGGTTGTCCAGGGCTCGGAGGGTAGTCGAGAATGCCTTTGGGATCCTCAGCAACCGGTTCCGCCTGTTCCTGACATCGATACATTTGGCGGAATATAAATTGAACACCATTATATTTGCCTGCTGCATTTTGCACAATTTTCTACGCAGGCACTCCCAGACGTACCTAGCCTCCATGGGCTCTGAGGCAGGACTACCCTCAGAGAACATTCCTGGCCTGGACACTGGTCGCGCTGGCTTGGCCCCCCAATCTGCTCGTGAGGTACGCGACAAATATGTTGAGTACTTCATGGGTCGGGGGGCCATTGCTATGCCAGATCATATTTCTTTCTAATTCGGCCCCCAAAGAAAGGAATATTCTCACAACTAATAAATAATTAGACCATTGGACTTTATACAGTTGTTTGTCATTACTGCTTTTTCTCTATTTTTCTGTCTTCCAGGTTCTCTCCAAAAATAGTGCACTTCTAGTGCCAGATTTACTTACTCAGATGTATTAACTAACCACATTTGCACATTATTCACTCATCTACTAACTGGGTATTCAGTCTAGAAATAAGAAGCCACTCATTTTTCTGCTTTTGATGTCACAATTTTTTTTTTTTATTTTAGTCATTTTTTAACAAGAAATGTGTATTTTTAGGCAGAAAACATTTCCTGCAAATTTTTGGAACAAAATATTGGCTTTGAATTATTTATTTTTTTGTCTTTATTGACAGTGATTAGCAATAATACTGATCGAAACACAATGTAAGAATAATTTCACTGAAACTATACGCAAGAATTTTTGGGCTTGTCTCCTATATATCTATCTCTAGAGATAGATATATATATATATATATATATATATATATATATATATATATATATATATATATATATACACACTTCTAAACATAATTTTTTTAGACTTTGGTTCAAAATTAAAGTTCTTATTTAGTTTGATTTTCAATAACCCAGACTAATTTATGTAGAATTTTTTTTGGTTATTTGATTTATTTTTTTATTTTTTTGGTATTTGTTTCGAAGACATTTATTTACATTTAGAAATGTTTGGGTATTGTTTTTATACAAAACATTTTTTGGCTTTGTATTTGTTTGTGTATAATTGTTTCAACAAGATTTTAACACAACAAAAATTTTTTTGTTTTTTTAAAGAAAATTCGTTAACTTATTTCTTTAGGTGAGATTTCTTGTTCGTTTTGTGATCTGAAACTGTAAACATTTACAAACCAAAAAAGATCAACACCAAACAAAAATTTAAAAAAAGAACAGCAGTCAGTCATGGATGGTGTGCTTTCACACTGGAACACGCCAAAATTTCGAAATGCACACATTCAGTGAAAACTCGCCAAATGTCATTGGTTAAACAGACAAATGGCCACATGTGCTATCTGACATCATGGGTGATCAATGTCTGTGTTTTGTGGGAGCAAACCCTTCCTCTCAACTACTTGAGGATCGAGGAGGGGTTTGTACCCACAAAGCACAGACAATAGATAGTCTGTGATGGCAGATAGCACATATTGGCACACTGTGTGTGCATTTAGAAATTTTGGCGTATTATAAAGTACAAAAATTAAAAAGGGTTTTGTGGGCGGGGGATGGGCGGGGGATGGGCTTCTGTGGTTCAGTCTTTGACACGGCCCATCATGTCAATGATATTTTTGTAATTCTGTTCGATGACTAGCATCCTTTGGCGCATGTTGTCCATTTCCGTGCTACACTCTGAAATGACATTTCGCACATTCTGCTCCATGACTAGCATCCTTTCCCGCATAATGTCCATTTCCGTGCTGCACTCCATTACCTGCTGTACAATTATAGAAGCACTTGCACGTGAAAAATGTGCTACACCATCTTCATCCCCTAAAAAGAAACAAATTGGCATTCAAAATCTGTAAATACTTTCCAGCCTATCTGCATATGTTTGGCCCTATTAATATAGGGGTGACACTGACCTGATGGCCTGATAATTTCCACATCCCCAATTTCTTCATCTTCTATCACTCCTCCTTCTTCCACCACCTCCCCATCATCTTCTATCACTCCTCCTTCTTCCACCACCTCCCCATCATCTTCGACTCCTCCTTCATCCATCAATCCACCTTCTTTCAATTCGCCAAATTGTTCTTCCGCCACTTGCCCTTCATCTGCTATAAATTCTAAGTCCAAAATTACTTCTTCCTCCTCTCTTCCTTCCTCCTTTCTTCCTTCCTCTTCTCCTTCCACATCCTCTTCTCCTTCCACATCCTCTTCTCCTTCCACATCCTCTTCTCCTTCCACATCCTCTTCTCCTTCCACATCCTCCTCTCTTCCTTCCCCAGCCTCCTCCTGCTCAACATGTGGAGGTGTTTGATTTTGTGGGTGTCTGGCCCTCTCTGCCTCCTCCAATTGCTGGCGTCTTCTTTCCCCTATAAGAAATAATAAAAAACAAAAGGTATACTCATCAGCACACAGATATTGGATATCATAAATCGCACACATTGCATAGACGATACATTTATGATGATTTTTGGTTGTTTATTCTTTCAGCAATCCTCCATTTTTGGCGTAGTTCTAGGCCAAGCTCTGATCCTGCCCCTTTTTTGCAAAGAAGTGACACACATGGATGTCCCCCCAAAACATTAATTCTCATCGACCCTCCAAATAAATATACTTTGATTATTGAGACACAGGTGCTTTGCATTTCCAGATGTTAAAACATCAGCTTTATTTGCATTTTGGAGAATGAATCTTGTTTGCCTGTCACATGCACTCAATTTAATTTCTGTGATTTTGCTATTCAACAATGTTGGAAAACCAAGTTTGGGGCCAGTCAGCCATGTCCAGGTGTGTTGTTCCTGGAGTAACGTCACATTTTTGCAAAACAATGTCATATTACGCGTGTTTACTATTTCACGAAATTTGGTAAAGGTTGTTATTTGACATAAACACAATACAGTATCTACACGTGTTCAAAAGTACAAGCAGGCCAAGGAGGCAGATGTGAAAAAATACATGTCAACAGATTATTGCAGACATTCCCCCCCCCCCTTAAATAATATGGACTTACTTTTACGCAGAATTTTGAGTATCTTCTTCATGTGATGTGGCTCCCTCAATTTTAAATCGGACCAACGCTTCCGGAGTTGCTCCTTTGACCTGGTGACACCAAACATTCTCCTCATTCTCCTTGCCACCTTGTCCATTATGTGTGACTTTCTACGGTTCGGTGTTTTGTAGGGCCCACATTCACCATCATAATCCTTCCTCCTCATGATGTAAACCAACTCCACCATTTCTTCAAACGCCATATTAGTGGCTTTATATCTTTTAGGCCTGGATCGGGACGGTCCTGCCTCTGTCCCTTCACTTGCGCCATGAGAGCTCCGTGCCCGCTCGTGTGACATCGCCATCTTTCCTTCCCACAGAGATTAGGGGCGTGGAAACGAGGAAATGTCCCGTCAGGGGCGGAGATGAGGGCGGGGATTCTTGCATATGCGGAGTGTCGCGAATGCCAACAACGTATTGACGTAGGTTACGCGGAGAATATTCGCGCGATTCCAGAACCTACACAGTTAACGCCATATTTACTTTTTAAATTGATTAGGGGCATGGCAAAGGTGACGAGGGCGGCGTTTCATACATACGCGGAGTGGATAAAAGGCGCTTGACGTGATTACGTAGGTTACGTGTTAATTCAGCGAGCGTAACAAACGAGGATTTTGAGAGAGGCAGGTAAGAAATTTAAACATGGGATCAGCAGCGGGCTCTAAAATGTAGAGCCATGGGATGGGGGTTTGGTCTGTTGGTTGCACAGTTTTATTAAGCTATTATGTCTCTTGGATACCAGAATGTGATTTTCGTACCCAAATGCTTTTGTAGACATCACAAAATAGAGAGGTCAAAAATGCTGTGACTCATTATCAATTATGTAGGGTGTATTCAGATCAGGCCAAGTATTGTTCTGTGTTGGTTGGACAGAGGTCATTAGGAAGTTTCTTTCATGTAATCAATGCTGAGGGGCAGGATATCTACACATGCAATAGTGCCTTGATGAATGCTGTCATTTGTAATAATTGTGTATGGTTGTACATTTCTATTATTTCCTGCAATGTAACCAAAGGGGCGGCATGTATAAAAAAAATGTTAGCTAAAACCAACCAATGGGGCAGAGCTGGCCAGCATTTTCTAAACAAGAGACACTGTGTTTGTATTTCTATATAGGTACTACTTTTTAAACAACATATTCTATCAATGTAAATGCTGAGGCTTTTTTTAATTGTGTTTTGGTTTCTTTTTATTTTTTCAATCTAGAATAAAAAAGACTAAATCATCATTTCCCAATGGATCTCCTGCAGACCCAAGAGATTATCCAGCACTTGCTGGATAAATTTAGGGAAATGCCCATCCTGTGGGATTCAAAGCAGCCCACCTACCACAATAAGGACGTACGAGCGGCAGCACTTGAACAGCTAGCAGCATACATGAGGACATGGGTGCCAGAATGCAGTGCCAACATGGTGAAGGATAAACTTGCCAACCTCAGGGGCACATATAGGAGAGCGTACAAAGCTCACCAAAAGCAGCTAAGATCTGGAGCAGCAGCAAGACCACCAAAGGAACCCAAGCTGTGGTATTACAACCAGATGTCATTTTTGCGGGATCAACTGGAAGGCAGGCCATCAATGTCAAGTCTGAATCCCAACCTTCCCTCCACGCTACCTCCCAGCGGGACTTCCCCAGATCACCACAGCCCTGCAGAGTCAGATGAAGAGGGCCTGGCTGACAGAGAGGCAGACCTGCGCCTCTACGATGATGAGGTATAGTAGTTTCATAACTATTTATGTAATAATATTAATTATTGTTTGATTCTTGACTTGATATTGGTTAATAAAATACAAGCTGGGAAGTAAAAATCTAAAGTCGTGGGCAAACAAATAGGTGTCAGGGATGACAACTGCAGGGGTCAGAGGGTGAGTCTGTTTTCAAGTTTAAATTCAAGGCAAAAAATAAGATTAAAGCATGAAAATGTGAGTGATTATATTCCTAAATATATTACAACATGTCCCTTTTTTTTACACAGGAAGAAGAGACCAGCCAGGAGGTGGCAGATCCTCTCCTCACTGTCAGCCAGGACGAAGGGGTCAGTGGCAGCCAGGAGGAGGCCGGGCCCAGTGGCGTTCAGCAGCTCCCCAGGACAAGCACCACCAGCCAGGCTCCTCCCCTTTATATTAGGCCACCAGGCCGTAAGAAGAAATTGGGGGCAGTGGAGGAAGCCAGCCTCAAAATGATTCAGGAGGCGAGTGCCATCATGAGGGCCCCCCTCAACCCCACTGAGGCCTACAGTGCCTCCGTGGCACATGATCTCAATAAAGGCACGGAGGAGCAGAGGCAATTGGCCAAGGGCATCATCAACCAGGCCCTTTGGTGGATGCAGAGGGAGCTGCTGACCTCAGACACTGGGCTATGTGACCCGGCCCGGCTTGCTGAACATCATACTCCTGCTGCCACATCATCCCCACCTGCAAGGGCCCAGGGAAGACCCGCTGTAAGGCAGCCTGGAAGGAAGGTTGCAAGGAAGAGGAGACGTTGATGCCCTGCCTTCCATTTGATCCCCCACAAATGGCATCTTGTTTGGACTACCACAGCTTGGGTTCCTTTGGTTATGTGCTGCTGCTTCAGATTTTATTTTGTGTGCCTCCTGAGGTTGGCTAGTTTATCCTTCACCATGTTTGAAATGCAAGTTTGCATGTATTTTGCTAGCTGTTCAAGTGCTGCCATTCTGTTTTTGTTCCTTTTTATCATTTGCTAAAATAAAAGCCTTTTTGTTGATTTGAAAAACGTGCCTATTGTTTGTAATACTGTGGGTATTATTTTAGGCATCAAACATTACAAACAAATAAAATGTTTAATCTAAAATATTCACTAACTCATGGGGGGGGGGGGCATTTGGTGTGTCAACATGGTAGACAATTTAAACAACCTTCAAAATAATCCAGTTAAATATACAAACAAAAGCAAAATCAAAACTATTTCCTATTAAAATCTTCTAAATGGTGACATAACTATAAACACCTAAATAAAGTGGGAAAGATAACCATTAAACATTAAAAGCAAAAAATTTAACATGTGGAGGACCACTAAAAATATGATACGTCGGGCCAATAAAAGTTTGCTAAAATCTTACTACATCACAGCTAACAAATGTCACTTTTCAGTATGGAACAACTCAGTTGAAATAACATGAGCTAAATAACTGATTAGTTATAGCAAGAGAAGAATGAATAAAACAACGGCATCAAGCGTTGTTTATTGTGTGGTTTGCTTCAGTGTTCTATTGCTAGAATTAATCTTTCTATTGACGAATGTGCCATATCCCAAACAAACGTGAGTTTTACCTGAACGAGCGCTCCCGTGGCCTCATTTAGTCTGAGCATGCGCGGGGTTTTTGTACGTTGGTTTTGTGTACTCACCACCAAACATGTCCGTTCGGACAGGATTTGAGCGGACGGTTTTAAAACAAGTTTGCAAATAAATGTCTGCTGAAAAACGGCCCGGCGGGCAAATGTACGGTGAAATTCTGTACGCTCGTAACTACACACGACCAAACATGTCTGCTGAAACTGGTCCGCGGGCCAGTTTCAGCAGACATGTTTGGTCGTGAGTATGGGGCCTAAGTAGTCTAACTCTAGACACAAGAGCTTTCGGCTCACAAAGTTTGTTGCCTAAACTACGAGTTTTAGTACTCATGTCGTGACAAACCTTGCTATCTAATGCTTTTTTAACACCAGAACTTTAAAGGGTTACTAAAGGATTTTTTTTTTTTTTTAGCTAAATAGCTTACTTTACCTTACTGCAGTCCTGGTTTCATGTCCTCATTGCTAGTTTTTGCTCTGATGTTGCTGTAAAACTGCTCTGTTCTGGACACTTCGTGGTTGTCTGGCTCCGTATGAAAAAAGTCATGGGAGAGTTTAGTTTAGTTTTCCTAGCCATGACTCTCTATGGCACTGTCCAGCACAGAGGCATAAAATAACATGCAAAGACTAAACTACTTTCAGTTTAATTTTTTCATCTAAGAGGCACATTAGATGATTGATTTTTATCTATTTTTAATCGTTTTTAAAAGGAATCAGTTAACTATTATGTCTCTATACCCTGTAAACAGTCATTTCAGCAGCAAAAAAAAAAATGTTTCCTTTAGTGATCCTTTAAGGCTGAATTCACATCTATGCAGTTTTAGTGCTTTTTGCATTTTGCAGATTTGCACTACAGCCCATTTAACATGGTTTCCTATGGAACATGTTCCGTAGTGCAAATCTGCAAAATGCAAAAAGCACTAAAACATAGATGTGAATCCAGCCTCAATTAATTAACTACCACAGTCAAGTCCTTAGCAACACAAAGCCTCATATTTGTTTTAACCTGCTAGGGAGAGAAATGCTCCTCAAAAATTAAATCTCTGCTCTCATTTCTCAATGTTCAAAAAACTACTGAATTCCATACTAAGAAATACAGTGCCCTTGTACATCTCAATATCAGACCACCTGCTAGCATCAGACATGTAATATAATGCCGCGTACAGACGATCGGACAATTCCGTCAACAAAACCGTGGATTTTTTTCAGGCGGAATGTTGACTCAAACTTGTCTTGCATTCACATGGTCACACAAATGTTGTAAATTCTGAACGTCAAGAACGCGGTCACGTACAACACTACAACAAGCCGAGAAAATTTAAGTTCAATGATTCCAAGCATGCGTCTAATTGATTCTGAGCATGCGAAGGATTTTTTGTGCGTCGGAATTGCATACAGACGATCGAAATTTCCGACAAGCACTTTTGTTGTCGGAAAAATTGAGAACCAGCTCTCAAACATTTGTTGTCGGAAATTCCGACAGCAAATGTCCGATGGAGCCTGTCGGAAATTCTGATTGGACAAGGCATTAGAGGATTTTTTTTAAATCAATTTTGGAATTTCACTTTAAGAAAATCGTTCCTGGCTTTAATTTCTTAATGCTAATTCTGCAAATACTAGTAGCCTAGCTTGCTGGTCCCCTTGTTTCAATACCAGAACAAGTATATGGGTAAGGACTTCATAATTTGCTTTAAAGCCTAAAGAGGAACTTCAATCCCACAACCCCTCCCTCCCCCCATTTCCTCTCTTTTCAATGGGTAGTCCACACAACACATACTCACACACCCAGGAAAGCAGGGGTGTTCTGCTGTGATCCACTGCACCATTGCTGTGTACTGGATCCCACTCTACTATCTTCATCTGTAATCTCATCATGTAGTTACTACATCTGTGTATTCAGTTTTTTGTTGAAGTTCAGCTCTAAAGTGGTTGTAATACATATATCCAGTGAAGTGAATAGCCCCAGTAATGAGAGCCCCACATTTTTCCAAGAATAGATTATGTTTTTGAGAAAGTGAAGCTCTCCTACAACTTTATTGTGAAGCTCCAGAATGAAAAGTGATCTAAGGAATTCTTGGAGGTTCTGGTCTGGTAAGTCCTATTTCTTCACAGTTCATTGGTTCATTACAGTAAGGTGTCCTTGTGCCATAGCCTAATGTGGTCTATTAATGCCTTAAAAATGGCATTGGCACAAACTTCTTGAAAACAGGCTTGCAAGCTAAGGCCCCGTACACACGGTCGGACCAAACCGATAAGACTGGCCCGTCGGACCGTTTTCATCGGTTCACCTCTGAAGTGCCCGTACGGCCTGATATGTGTACACACCATCAGTCTAAAATCCGATCGGGTCAGAACGCGGTGACGTCAAACACACGACGTGCTGAATAAAACGAAGTTCAATGCTTCCAAGCATGCGCCGACTTGATTCTGAGCATGCGCGGGTTTTGAACCGATGCTTTTCTGTACTAACCATTGGTTTGGCCCGATGGGGCAATGGTCCATCGGTTCGGTTTTGAAGAATGTTTAGAAATTTTGGACCGAAGGAAACCAGACCGATAGCCTATACACATGGTCGGTTTGGTCCGATGAAAATGAACTTCGGTTCATTCTCATAGGACCAAACCGACCGCGTGTACGGGGCATTATCCAAAATTATCGGGGAAGAATGTGTCACTGATTTTATGGGACATTAATGGACAATGCTGAAAACATTTTAAAAGATGCAGGTTGAGTGCACATGAAAGCATCATCACTGATTTGTGCTAAGTACATTTGGATCCAGATAAAAGGACAAGCTCTGACTATGAAACCAAGATTACTTTTCCTTATTATTACCTTAAATAGCCAGGACGTTTCAAAGAAGGTTAAGCTGTACTTATGATCTGACATAACAAGCTATGTAAATTGGATGAAGGAGAAGCATAAAACATTTGCTGAGGTTGATATTTGTGACAGATCATCATAACTGGATAACTAGTGTGGTTGCTGTATTTGAAAGATCATTGATTACAAAAACAGAATATGACAGAATAGCAAATGACCTCTGTATTTAGCAGGGACCCCCAATGGAGGTTTATCTTCAAGCTTTTGGCCTTTTTTACTCCCTCCCAATTTTAGCAGTTTTATGCCGCGTACACACGGTCAGAAAAAAGTCAGACGGAATTTTTTCATCGGATATTCCGACCATGTGTATGCTCCATCTGACTTTTTCCGTTGAAAATTCCGACGGACTTATGCCTTGTACAGACGATCGGGTTTCGACCGCCGGGAAACCCAACGGGAAAAACGGGAACCGGCTCGGTCAGTTTTCCCTGTGTACACACGACCCATTTTTCCGACAGGAAAACTGCCTGAGAGCTTTGGTCGGGAAAACCGGTTGTGTGTATGCTCCAGAGCAGTGTTTCCCCATAGGAAAACTGTGGGGGGAAAAAACACAGCGATTCGCAACGAGAAAAAAGAGTTCAAAAGTTCAAAAAAAATTCCCGCAGTTTTTCTGTCGGGAAAACTGCTGGGGAGCATACACGCGACCGGTTTTCTCGACCAAAAGAAAACATGACAGTTTTCCCGTCGGGAAAACCGGTCGTGTGTACAAGGCATTAGAAACAACGGAAAAAAATTTGTCTGTATGGAATTCCGACAAAGAAAAAACACGCATGCTCGAAAACAATTTGACGCATGCTCGGAAGCATTGAACTTCATTTTTCTAGGCTCATTGAAGTGTTGTACGTCAATTTAGACAGAAGCATGGGTTTCAATACCATTTCAATGATGATGACACCCAAATCTATCTCTCTATCCCTCAGTTCACTCCATCAGTCTCCTCACGCATCACTAATTTATTAACTATCAGTCTGGATTTCCCAACACTTCCTAAAGCTCAATTTGTCCAAAACTAAGCTCATCATTTTTCCTCCCTCATGTGTGCCATCCCCTGACTTCTCTTTCAAGATCAATGGCACTGCTATCATCCCATCACTGCATTTCAGGGTGCTACAGTGCCTTGAAAAAGTATTCATACACCTTGAAATTTTCCATGTTTTGTTATGTTACAGCCAAAAACGCAAATTTATTTTATTGGGATTTTATGTGATAGACCAACACAAAGTGGGACATAATTGGGAAGTTGAAGGAAAATGATAAGTGGCTTTCAATTTTTTTACAAATAAAAACGTGAAAAGTGTGGCGTGTATTTGTATTCAGCCCCCCTGAGTCAATACTTTGTAGAACCACCTTTCGCTGCAATTACACCTGCAAGTCTTTTTGGGGATGTATCTTCCAGCTTTGCACATCTAGAGACTGACATTTTAGCCCAGTCTTTTTATTGCAAAATAGCTCAAACTCTGTCAGATTGGATGGAGCGTGAACAACAGTTTACAAGTCTTGCCATTGATTTTCTCAATTGGATTAAGGTCTGCACTTTGACTGGACCATTTTAACGCATGAATATGCTTTGATCTAAATCATTCTGTTGTAGCTCTGGCTGTATGTTTATGGTTGTTGTCTTACTGGAAGGTGAACCTCCACCCCAGTCTCAAGTCTTTTGCAGACTCAAACAGGTTTTCGTCTAAGACCTCGTACACACGACCGAGGAACTCGTCGTAAATGAAACATCGTTTTCCTCGACGAGTTCCTTGTTAGGCTTGTCGAGAACCTTGACAAGCTTTCTTTGCGTACACACTGTCAAGACAAAATCTTCTCGTTCTCAAACGCGGTGACGTAAAACACGTACGACAGGACTATAAAGGGGAAGTTTGATTCCACTGGGGCCACCCTTCTGAGCATGTACAAAACGTTTCTGTCTGTAGGTCCATTTAAACTTGAAAAAAAAAAAAAAAAACTGTTTTGGTAACAGTACCGACCTGTGCCAAAAGAAAATAAGTCATTTTTATTACTGCCAGTTTAGGAACCTGTCACAATGGCTGCAACAGATTCTTTTGGTGGTAATAAAGACCAACTCTGAATTAGCATACAGAGGAATGCCAGTGCTCATAGTGGGGCATGTTTGTGCTGGGAAGCTGTAAGAATGTGAGCTTTATTACTGCCCAGTGCCCAATTCAGCTGCACGTACAGTAAAACCGTGAGGTTGCAGATACTGGTTGGCTTCATTACCCAAAATGTGGCAATGCCCAAATTTGCCCAAAGGTGATTCACCCAGGAGGTGGACCTGGTGGGGAACTTGTCTCCCCATTGAGCTCCACCTCCCCAAATTTATGACCACAGTGCCTGCTGTGCGCTATCAATCAAAAGCAAGGCATTTGCTGTTACAAGGTTCTGTCGCAAACCCCAACAATTTCGATGCAGAGCTGTGAGGGAATTCTCAAGAATGTATAATAAATTGATAGAAAGAAAGATAGGTGGATAGACAGAGAGATATTGAGTGTGTATGTATAATATATACCCAGTACTGTATGTGTACACCCCATATTGCAGCCATTTTTTTTTTCTAAGGGCGCCTTCTGTAAAGTATGATGTGTCTGTATTACAGTACATAGTATACATATTATAAGTTTCCATAGGATAATAAAAAAAAACTTTTTAAAATGCATTAATTTAATGTCAGGAATCTTCATGGATATAATAATGGTTTACTGCTACCAGCCAATCTTGGCAGTGAGCCTTCCACAGCCTACCAATTAATGTCATACTGCCTTGTTTTAGAAGATGTCACAGTGTGATAGACTGACAGCAGGTTCCTCCCTAAACACCGCCGTTGAGACTACAGATTGGTATTAATGGGAATTATGATACATAGTGATGAACTAAACAATGCATTGCTTACATTTTCGAAGCAGATGTTTAAACATGGGAGGTGGCTCCATCCTGGTTACAATAGGGTGTGTGCAGGATAAACCCTCTACATAATTCTAAGTGTAATCTTGATGTGACACATTAAAACTAACCATACAGTGACAGATGCCTCACCAAAAATGATGGTTCTTGAGATATTTATCCATCTTCAAAAATACACTGAGCACCTAACGATTTATTTTGAATTAGACAGATAGGTGTAAACACTGCACCTCCAGGAAAGAGACTTTACATCATTAGAAATAGTTTTTTTTTTTTTATAGCAATTCCTTTCAACAGCTGGAAGCTCCCACTACTACTCTTTACGATGCTGCTGATTTTCAGGAGAAGCTCACAGCAGTTCCATCAGCAGGACTGTCTATGACCACTTAATCAGGATTTTAGATATCACTATACCTTTGTTGCAATGAGTATTTTAATACAACCATTTCACTGGGATATTGCTTTAGAAATTGTAAAATGACCGAATAATTTGTTGCACTACCCCCAAAGAAGCCACTAATTGATTTGGGTCCTCTGCTCTTCCATGGCCCAAAACAGAGCCCCACCTCTACTGATACCACCAAAATACCTTGGCTGGGGGGTCTCCCGGCAGTCACACAAGAAGAATACAAACCAGCTGTAATAAAATAAAAGAGTTGCATTAGGAGAAATATAATGATAAAGCAATGCAACAATTTGAATGTTAGCTGTTAAAACACAAGGAATAAACACAGTAAAAATGCAGTATAGTCAAATACCTTTAATAGGGTGGCCACTTATGTCCTGCAGGACTTAGAGCACAGACAATAGCCCTCTGACCCAGAGATCACTCCCCAAGTGCGACGTATAAGGTTAGCAAGGAAACAACAAGCTAGCTCACTTGTAGGCCCTCGGTCTGGAGAGTCTAGGTTTAAGCCTGAAAAATCTTTTAGACCTCCCTCACACCAGTGCTTATGAGGATAGACCTGAGCGTAAAATAATCTGAAGGTTGGTTCTTCTGCTGGCTTAGTTGGGGCCCTTATGTTGGCGCACAATGCAATGTGCTTTCCCTTTAAGATGTGGAGCTAATTTTCCTTAAGATTCAGAGTTACTGCTGTAGGTTCTTTTAAGATGTTGACATTGTTTTCTTTAAAGTTGTTGGCTAAGGTCACTTCAAAATAGCGGAATTGCAGATGTGGTTCACTTTAACAGGCAAGTTCGAATTTGAACAACATAAGTACTCTCTTTAAATGGCTTGGACCGAAGTAGTACAAGAACAATTTTTTTTTTACTAAAGATATGTAGCAGAATACATATTGGCCTAAATGTATGAAGACATGTTTTTTTAATTGGATATGTTTTAAGGTAAAAAATATAGTTTTTTTTTTCATTTATAGCACAAAAGATTAAAACAAAATAGTGGTGATTAAATACCACAAAAAGAAAGCTCTATTTGTTTGAAATAAATTATATAAATTATATAAATTTCATTTGAATACAGCGTTGCATGAAATTGTCAGTTAAAGTAATGCAGTGCCAAAAAGCAAAAAATGGCCTGGTCATAAAGAAGAGTAAATCTTTCAGATGGCAAGTAGTTAACATGGAGGGGAGTTTAGAGGCAGAGAAAAAAAAAAGCTCAAAGCTCAAGTGATCATGATGCCTAAGTACTATTTTTTTATTATTATTATTCAAATATTGCTGTATAGCACCATTCTACTACTTTTTTCTATAATCTAGTAATCCTTGTTTGTAATACTGGAATACACACTCAAGGTTTCTTGCTACCTCTTACATTCACAGGAAGCCTGAAATACAGAAAATACAAGTGCTAGGTGTGTGGTCTGATCGGAGCTCAGTTTTCAGAGAGGGACCAACATTTGCAGAGGTACCTTGACATGGCAGTTTGTCTGAAATAAGATTTTTCTCTTTTCATCACATAGATTTTATTAGACCCATTAATTCCAATTCTCGGTCTCTATGCTCTTCTATTTAATCCGGACAGATCTTATCTGGTGAGAGGGGCCAGCAGGGTGCTTGCTTTCTGAAAATAGCATTGCACTCTGCCTCAGTACTCCTCAAGACCTCTTAGCTCTGACTCAAGCAGTAGGCTGGCTCTTGTAAATATCAATATACTTTGATGGGTGGACGGCGGTCTGGAGCATTGGGTGTTCTTAGACATATGTAGCTCCTACATGCTGAGCTTCCATGATTGAAAGAACTGAAATCTAATGAATGAAAAAGGCATACCAGAGACAGTAAAACACAGTTGCTCACAGTGTGCAGTAAAAACAGTGTGAACAATATTAGTACAGGAGAACTATTTTTCATACCACAAGCATGCAAACATTGTGCTAATGTTACAATGTTTCCTTGAAAATGTGCAGCATAGGCAGACTTCATAGTGTTGTTAATTACTAATATGCAATATTTTACTTTTTGTCGAAAGCCATTAGCTAAGCCTCGATCTCCTTTATCATTGTTGATGTATGCTAACTGCCTTGCAGAATGAAGTGGGGTATGGCTATCAAAGGAAACCAACGGCATGTGTGACAAACGATATGTGATTGCTCTGCAAGGAAAGTTGACAGCACCCAAAAGTATAATAGCTTGGTCTCTGGGTGCACAACCTACACAAGACTAAATATCCACTAACATGGAAGAGTGGTGTCCTCTGGGTGAACCAACTGCTTGTGACTAAATAGCCACCAATACTGAATAGTGTCCTCTGGGTACACTAACTGAGCAAGACTAAATATGCACCACCATTAATTAGTGGTGTTCACTGGGTGCACTACCTGTGCAAGGCTAAAAATGCACCACCTTTGAAGAGTGGTGTCCTCTGGGTGCACTACCTGCACAAGACTAAATATCTACCACTACTGAAGAGTGGTGTCCTATGGATACATTACCTGCACAAGACTAAATATCTACCACTACTGAAGAGTGGTGTCCTATGGATGCATTATCTGCACAAGACTAAATATCTACCACTACTGAAGAGTGGTGTCCTATGGATGCATTACCTGCACAAGACTAAATATCTACCACTACTGAAGAGTGGTGTCCTCTGGGTGCACTACCTGCACAAGACTAAATATCTACCATTACTGAAGAGTGGTGTCCTATGGATGCACTACCTGCACAAGACTAAATATCCACCACCATTGAAGAGTGGTGTCCTCTGGGTCCACTACCTGCACAAGGCTAAATATCCACCACTACTGAAGAGTGGTGTCCTCTGGGTCCAATACCTGCACAAGACTAAATATACACCACTACTGAAGAGTGCTGTCCTCTGGGTCCACTACAATAATATCTACTACTATTGAAGATTAGTGTCTTCTGGGTGCACTACCTGCACAAGACTTAGGCCAAGATTCACAGAGAGCAGGGCGTACATTACGCCGCCGTAGAGCACACACTGTACGCTACGCCAACGCAGCGCAGAGAGGCAAGCATTGCATTCAGCAAGCCAGTGCTCCCAACGCTGCGCCAGCGTGGCGTGGGTTTTCGAAGGCGCACGTCGGCGTAGGTGAAAGTGGGGGTGAACCCATGCAAATGAGGCGTGATCCCATGCAAATGATGGGCCGAGCGCCAGACAGGTACATATCACAAACTGGGCATGCGCCGTGACGTGGACGCACCCCTATGCGCCTGCTCACAACCACTCCGGCAAAACTGCCTAAGCTACGCCGGATCACTGCGTACGCCGTGAACATAACGTACGCCCAGCCAGACACACGTCCAACGCACAATACGCCGGCTTGTGTTCTCTGGTGCACACCTGAGCATGTCTGTTGCTGGGTTGCACCTCCTTTATGGGGAATAACTTTACGCCGGACGTACAACTAACACGCATCTCGCATAGCATGCGCCGGGCACACACACGTTCCCTCATTTGCATGTTTGAATGGCTAAGCAATAAAAGCAGCACCATGCTCCCAGCCTAAATGTGCGCCCACTCTATGCCGGCGTAAGCAGCATACGTCGGCGGGGTGTAGCCTGTTGTTAGGCGAATATTAGTTTGTGGGTCTGGCGCACAGATACGACGGCGCACATTTGCACTTACGTTGGCGTAACTTGTTATACGTCGGCATAAGTGCTTTGTGAATCTGGGCCTAAATATCTACCACTAAAGAGTGGCTTCCTCTGGGTGCACTACCTGCGCAAGGCCAAATATCCAACAGCATTGAAGAGTGGTGTTCTCTGGGTGCACTAACTGTGTAAAGCTAAAAATTCACCACCATTGAGTTGTGTCCTCTGGGTGCACTACCTGTGCATGGCTGATTGCCTCCATCAGTAAAGGGTAGTTTTTCTTGGGTACCATATTTATTTCTGTCAATTTGGAGACCATAAATCTGTAAATGAGTAAATACCCTGTAAAGTGTTTCTCTGTTATTGCTCGTGCAAATACATTTTTGATCACTGTTCTTCTTTCCTGTAGCAGTATGTTCATGTTTGCACATGGTAACACCATTTTCAAATCCATAAAGCACATCAAGATTCAAGTAGAAATACACATGCCTCTTGTATTTAGATAATATTTCTTCATATCGCAGTTCAATTTGAACTCGCTACTGTAGCTGGTGCTTGCTTTTAATGACTCTTAAAGTATTATAATAAATCTTTGCATCTGTTTGTGATTTTGTTTCAGTAAAGTTAAAGCATGTTTCTGTTATTTCCCCCCCCCCCCCCTCTATATATAATGTACTTAAAGCGGTAGTAAACCAAGGCAAAAAAATCCCCTGCAATAGCTTAATGTGCTAGAATGCAAATTAAATATTTACCTTAAAGCAGAGTTCCACCCGAAAATGAAACTTCTGCTTTAAGTGTTGGTGACCCCCTGACATGCAACATTTGACATGTATTTTGGGGGGGGGGGGGTGGTAGTGGAATATCCTGTTTTTACAGACACCCAGCTCCCACTTCCTCCCCTGGCGAATATATTTCACATCCTGCCGTGATTTGTGTGGAGTGGATCTGAAGTAACTGCATTGCATATTATTCAATAAGGCTGTGTGGTATCATCACACTGAAGCGGGTCTGAATCCATTTGTAGTGCTCAATAGCCATCCTAGGCTGTGTTGGTTTGATTGCACTGACATTCACTTTCTGCTGATTAAACACACACTGTTAACCCTTCAGAGCAATATCCATTCAACTATAGGGACGGTTATTGGAAACCTTATGCAGTCGATGCTATTTTGATTTTATCACATTTGTTTGCGGTGATAACAATACCGAGTTCACTCATCAGTATTAGCAATTTTTGTTTGTTTTTTATCACATTTGGCATTTGATCAATTTTAAGTATGGCCAGGCCCGGACTGGGACAAAAAATAGGCCCGGGCATTTTAGACTGAGCAGCCAACTTTTCCAGGGACCGTGGGGGGTGCGGTCGGTAGACATTCGCGGGGGTGGCTGGTGTCGGTCCTCCACACTGTAATGTGCAGGGACACTGTGATATAAAGAGAACTGCACTGTAAAGAGGCACTGCAATGGTTAGAGTGCCCCTTTACAGTGCAGTCTCCTTTATATTACAGTATCCCAGTCCTATTGTGGCCATACAATGCTAGTACTGTCTGTCTCATATTGTGCCCACACTGCCCAGTGACACTGACCTGCTCTCTTTTCGGTGGTGCGTTACAGCGTGGTTGCCTCTCTCTGGTGGTGCGGGTACAGCGTGGCTCTCTCGCTGGTGGTGCGGGTACAGCGTGACTCTCTCGCTGGTGGTGCGGGTACATCGTGACTCTCTCGCTGGTGGTGCGGGTACAGCGTGACTCTCTCGCTGGTGGTGCGGGTACAGCGTGACTCTCTCGCTGGTGGTGCGGGTACAGCGTGACTCTCTCACTGGTGGTGCGGGTACAGCGTGACTCTCTCACTGGTGGTGCGGGTACAGCGTGACTCTCTCGCTGGTGGTGTGGGTACAGCGTGGCTCTCTCGCTGGTGGTGCGGGTACAGCGTGACTCTCTCGCTGGTGGTGCGGGTACAGCGTGACTCTCTCGCTGGTGGTGCGGGTACAGCGTGACTCTCTCGCTGGTGGTGCGGGTACAGCGTGACTCTCTTGCTGGGGTGCGGGTACAGCGTGGCTCTCTCGCTGGTGGTGCGGGTACAGCGTGGCTCTCTCTCTGGTGGTGCGGGTACAGCGTGGCTCTCTCGCTGGTGGTGCGGGTACAGCGTGGCTCTCTCTCTGGTGGTGCGGGTACAGCGTGGCTCTCTCTCTGGTGGTGCGGGTACAGCGTGGCTCTCTCTCTGGTGGTGCGGTACAGCGTGGCTCTCTCTCTGGTGGTGCGGTACAGCGTGGCTCTCTGGTGGTGCGGTACAGCATGGTTCTCTAGTGGTGCGGTTCAGCGTGGTTCTCTGGTGGTGGGGTACAGCGTGGTTCTCTGCTGGTGTAGTACAGCGTGGTTCTCTGCTGGTGTAGTACAGCGTGGTTCTCTGCTGGTGTGGTACAGCGTGGTTCTCTGCTGGTGTAGTACAGCGTGGTTCTCTGGTGGTGTGGTACAGCGTGGTTCATTGCTGGTGTAGTACAGCGTGGTTCTCTGCTGGTGTAGTACAGCGTGGTTCTCTGGTGGTGTGGTACAGCGTGGTTCATTGCTGGTGTAGTACAGCGTGGTTCTCTGGTGGTGTGGTACAGCGTGGTTCTCTGCTGGTGTAGTACAGCGTGGTTCTCTGCTGGTGTAGTACAGCGTGGTTCTCTGCTGGTGTAGTACAGCGTGGTTCTCTGCTGGTGTAGTACAGCGTGGTTCTCTGCTGGTGTAGTACAGCGTGGTTCTCTGGTGGTGTGGTACAGCGTGGTTCATTGCTGGTGTAGTACAGCGTGGTTCTCTGGTGGTGTGGTACAGCGTGGTTCTCTGCTGGTGTAGTACAGCGTGGTTCTCTGCTGGTGTAGTACAGCGTGGTTCTCTGGTGGTGTGGTACAGCGTAGTTCTCTGCTGGTGTAGTACAGCGTGGTTCTCTGGTGGTACGGTACAACACAGCATGACTCTCTCTGGTGGTGTGGTTCAGCATTTCTCTATCAGGTGGTGCTGGGGCTATTAGTTCCCCCAGCACAGTCCTGTCTTTTGTTTTTCATGTCTCCTCTAATGCTGCTACAAGCACTCCTCAGCTTGTTTTCGGTCCCCCCCAGGCAGAGTGCATGCTGGGGAGTGTAGTCAGCTGAGCAGCTCCCTGTTGAGAACAAATGGGCCTATCTCTAAGACTACATTTCCCATAATGCCTATCTAGTTTCCGATTGGTCCTCTGTTGTGGCCAATGGTGAGTAAAGAATAGGCAGGAAGCTTTCCTCACAGCTTTCTCGAGTCCTTCCGAGTGCCGACAAGAGAAGGGAAGGGGAGGGGGGAAGTGGGGGAAAACGTCCTGACAGCAGCCCGCAGCTCTCCCCCTTGCCCCACCGTGCAGGACACCTTGGCTGAAGGTGGAGGAGGACTCCACCTGGGAGCAGAGAGCGGAAATATCCGCGCGGCTCTGAGAGGCTGAGCTGTGTGTGAGAGAGACACACAGCTCAGCCCATGCAGCCGAAAGTTCCGCGGAGACACACGCACGGCCGCATAGCGGTAGCGGCGGCCTGTGTTAACCATGTCCAGGCCATGGTTGCCACTTACCTCCCGCTGTGCGGCCTGAACAGCAACAGGCTACGGAGCGGGTGGCCCTGGCCCGGCCGGCCCGCCGGGCATTT
Organism: Rana temporaria; assembly: GCF_905171775.1. Lineage (NCBI taxonomy): Eukaryota > Metazoa > Chordata > Amphibia > Anura > Ranidae > Rana > Rana temporaria. The sequence goes on from NC_053489.1 coordinate 552,382,267, forward strand.
GCCCGGTCTGCCCTATGGCCAGTCCGGGCCTGAGTATGGCCGTCGTTCCCGCGTCGAAATTTGAAAATTTTACGTTGTTTGCGTAAGTCGTCCGTGAATAGGGCTGGACGTAATTTACGTTCACGTCGAAACCAATACGTCCTTGCGGCGTACTTTGGCGCAATGCACACTGGGATATGTACACGGACGGCGCATGCGCCGTTCGTAAAAAACGTCAATCACGTCGGGTCACAGTTATTATACATAAAACACGCCCCCCATATCCTCATTTGAATTAGGCGCGCTTACGCCGACCAATTTACGATACGCCGCCGTAACTTAGGAGGCAAGTGCTTTGTGAATACAGCACTTGCCTCTCTGACTTACGGTGGCGTAGTGTAAATGCCATACACTATGCCTGCCTAACGTTGCGCGCCCCTACCTGAATCTAGCTATAAGACTGGGATGTCATTAAAGTTCATGTGTGTGTAAAGTCAGGCGTCCCAATACTTTTGGTAAATACAGTGTATGTTTCATAGATTGTCTGCTTTGAGTATTTATCATTGCAGATTCACAATTTATTTAGGAATTCAGTTTCCGTCTGAGATATTTCTTAAAAGATACGCTTCATGTTAGAAGGCTAAATGTAGTGTTGCATAGTGAACATCACTTAGACCTCTTAAAACAGAGACTGCATCCAACTGAAGGCCTAGAATAAACTCTGCTTCACCTTTGCCCCTTTCCCACAAAGGACACTTTCCCTTCTGCTGTTCATCTTGATGCTAATTTTTCAGACAGAAATAAATTTTATTAAGAAAAGGGGAGACAAAATAGCAATAAAATATAAAAGGAAATATATAGCCTGGGTAATGTCTCCCTTGGTAGTTTTTGAGGAACTGTCGGCAGTTGTTACATGATATCAAGTGACCTTCATGTAATTCTACAAGCCAACTACTGTGCGATGCAGTTTTCCCTTCTGGATAGTCAGACTCATTACAAGAATCCCGGCGTGCAGAGATACTTTCCAGATTGTTCTGATAAAAAAAGGAGCCAATGGCATTGCATATTGACAAAAATAAACACTGTTATATGTCTATATTTGTCTTAGAAATGTAAGTGGATGACAAGCAATTCAATTCTATCTGTAGATAAAATAAAAAAGCTCTCTAGCCAAAAGCTTTTTTATCGTATTTAGCTTTAGACAGGGCATAGAATGGTTAGATGCTCTTTCGGGTTTGTGTCGTTACTGGGGCTATCCTCCCTCTAATTGTCCTTTTGATCTTTGTCACCCCCTACACCTATTTTGCATGCGCCAAATAAAATTTAAGCTGGCCATACACTGCTAGATATTATGTCAGTACATACATGTATAAGACATTTGAGAGCACTTTAACCACTTCAGCCCCAGAAGAATTTACCCCCTTCCTGACCAGATCACTGTTTGCCGTTTCGGCATTTTGGAGCTTTTCACTGTAGGTCTAAGCTTTCATTACTGTGTGTCTAAAACTTAACAGAACCAATCAGATTCATTTTAAAAACAAAACACTGCCCTGGATTTGTTTGTTTTTGTTCTGTGTGTCTCTCTAGTTCACAGGAACATGAAACCAGTTTAAAAGTGAAACTAACCTGCAGGCACATTATAGGATTGATGTTTATCTATTTGTAATCATTTTTAAAAGGAATCAGTTAACTTTTATGTATCTATACCCTGTAAACAGTAATTTCAGCAAAAACATTTTTTTCCTTTAGTGACCCTTTAATAAATATCCCCAAAAAGGAAATAAATTATTTTTTTCCCACTCAGTTTAGGCCGATACGTATTCTTCTACATATTTTTGGTAAAAAAAATCGCATTAAGTGTTTATTGATTGGTTTGCGCAAAATTTATAGCGTCTACCAAATAGGGGATAGTTTTATTGCATTTTTATTAATACATTTTTTTTCTAGTAATGGTGGCGATCAGCGATTTTTATCGTGACTGCGACATTATGGCGGACACATCGGACACTTTTGACACTATTTTGGGACCATTGTCATTTTCACAGTGGAAAGTGCTATAAAAATGCACTGGTTACTGTATAAATGACACTGGCAGTGAAGGGGTTAACCAGGAGGGGGCGCTGTAGGAGTTAAGTGTGACCTAAGGGAGTGTTCTTACTGTGGGGGGCGTTGCTGTGCGTGTGACATCACTGATCATCATTCCCTAACACAGGGAACAGACGATCAGTGACAGCCACACTAGGAAGCACGGGGAGAGGTTTGTTTACACTTATCTCTCCCCAGTCTTCCTCTCTGTAATCCGATCGCGGCGACGTGTCTGTGACACCGGCGGCAATCGGGTCCACTGTTCCTGCGGGGACGGTCACGGAGAAGAGGACCAGGTCGCGAGCGCGCTCGCGACCCACGGCAGGGATGTTAAAGGGGACATACATGTACGCCCTTGTGCTCATCCGTGCCATTTTGTCGACGTATCGCCGTGCGGCGGTCCTCAAGCGGTTATACAGAAGTTTGTCTGTCACAGTAGCGGCCTGTCCATTAGGGACTCCCGGGCGCTGCCCTCTCTCTCCTCGCCATCCCCTATTTGGTAATGAATAGATTCATGCATGCCCGATCCCCGTCGCCTAGATGGGGTAAGTGCCAGTGGTTCGGTTGTTTGCCGCTCCCTCCCTAAACAAAAAAACATCAGCCACCACTGGTCTGTCAGATGAAATCCACTCTGGTATATTGTGATAGTGGGAGTCTCCCTGCTGTCAGAATACAATAGCGCAGCGGTGTGGCCAACCATTCGCAGTAAATTGGGAAAATCGGTTCAGGTATGGCCAGCTTAACCTCCCTGGCGGTATGATTCTTTCCGAAAAAACATGCTGAAAGCGGTACCATTATTTGCAAGGAAATTTGGCGTTTTATATTGTAGGTCTGTAATTTTTAGAAATAACTCACTTAAATCTGACCAAACAAGCTTCTAATAGGCATCCCGGGTATGAAATTTTTTTAAAAACAAAATTATAAATTATAATATAATAAATAATTATAAATAATTATAACAAATAATAATATAATTATAATAAAAATTATTCAATAATGTAATCAAATTAAAATCACTGAAATTTGCTCAGTTGCAGAATTGTTGCTGTCATTATTTTTTTTTTTTTATGACGAATTTCCCCACAAATCGCTATCGCACAATTCTGCAAGTGATTATAATTTATTATCGCTGTTTTTTAGCTGATCTAAAACTATTTTTGACATAAAGGGACACTTTTGGTTGCTATGGACAATCTACAGTTTGCAGGGAGAAAGAAACGTTTTTATTATATAAAATGACATGCATGACACAGGACAGACCACTAGGGACAGGGGGGGTGTGTTTTTTTACATACAGTACTGTAATCTATAAGATTACAGTATACTGTATGTAATGTGTTTGTTTACGTTTTTGAATTTGGCGCCGTTCTCCGTCCCCGTGCGTCGTAACGTCGCAGGGAACGGAGATCGGCGTCACACGGAGGCACTATGTGAATCAAGCGAGGTCCCGCTCGCTCACACAGCGCGGTGGCATCGCTGGATCCAGGGACAAGGTAAGTAAAAAGTGCCTGTGGATCTAGCGAGGCAAGCCCGAGACTGACTCGGGGTTTCCGATCGTAGCAGGAAAATCTAACCCTGAGTCAGTCTCGGGAAGACCGCCAGGCAGGTTAATAGTTTGTCGCAACTCCACTTTTGCTTGAGAAAGATATAAATAAATACCTGTAAAATAAAAAAATCATTCATATGCCGAATACTATCACTACAGGTGTTAAACCTATTCAGTTACTGAAATACAATATATTTCTCTATAGTGTGCCTTTAATAAAAAATACCTTAAAATAGCCATTTTTATTTATTTATTAACTCATTACATAATAAATTGAATATAAAAAAAAAACATTACAAAATGGTTATACAACAAAGCGTGCATGAAACTGATAGTGAAGTGATAAGGGTAAGGAAAATATTTCTAACCCCTTTTTTGTGATGGGAGGGGAGAATGACACAATCAGTGAAATTTACTGGATATGTACAGTAGCTGGTCAGTGGTAGTCAGAGGCAAGCATTTAGAGTTTTTTTAATGACATATTTGTTGTATATAAAAATATAGGAAATTCTTTATATACACTCCCCCGTCACTTAGGGACACCTTGCTAGTATTGGGTTGGACCCCCTTTTGCCTTCAGAACTGCCTTTATTCTTCCTGGCATAGATTCCACAAGGTGTTGGAAACATTCCTCTGAGATTTTGGTCCATATTGATATGATAGGATCACGCAGTTGCTGCAGATTTGTTGGCTGCCCATCCATGATGCGAATCTCCCATTCCAATACATCCCAAAGGTGCTCTATTGGATTGAGATCTGATGACTGTGGAGGCCATTGGAGTACAGTAAACTCATTCTCATGTTCAAGAAATCAGTGGTAAGATAATTTGAGCTTTGTGACATGGTGCATTATCCTGCTGAAAGTAGCCATCAGAGGATGGATACACTGTAGTTATAAAGGGATGGACATGGTCAGCAACAACACTCAGGGAGGCCATGGCATTTACATGGTGCTCAATTAGTACTAAAGGGCCCAAAGTGGGCCAAGAAAATATCCCCCAAACCATTAGATCACCACCACCAGCCTGAACCATTGATACACAGCAGGATGGATCTATGCTGCCATGTAATTGGTTGATTAGCAATCTGTGTCACCAAGCAATTTTACAGGTGTTCCTAATAAAGTAGCAGTACAAGTATATATACAGTATCTCACAAAAGTGAGTACACCCCTCATATTTTTGTAAATATTTTATTATATCTTTTCATGTGACAACACTGAAGAAATGACACTTTGCTAAAATGTAAAGTAGTTAGTGCACAGCTTGTATAACAGTGTAAATGTGCTGTCCCCTCAAAATAACGCAACACACAGCCAATAATGTCTAAACCGCTGGCAACAAAAGTGAGTACACCCCTAAGTGAAAAGGTCAAAATTGGGCCCAATTAACCATTTTCCCTCCCAGGTGTCATGTGACTTGTTAGTGTTACAAGGTCTCAGGTGTGAATGAGGAGCAGGTGTGTTAAATTTGGTGTTATCGCTCTCACTATCTCATACTGGTCACTGGAAGTTCAACATGGCACCACATGGCAAAGAACTCTGAAGATCTGAAAAAAAGAATTGTTGCTCTACATAAAGATGGCCCAGGCGATAAAAAGATTGCCAAGACCCTGAAACTGAGCTGCAGCACGGTGGCCAAGACCATACAGCGGCTTAACAGGACAGGTTCCACTCAGAACAGGCCTCACCATGGTCTACCAAAGACGTTGAGTGCACATGCTCAGCTGCGAAATAGATGTATGAGTGCTGCCAGCATTTCTGCAGAGGTTGAAGGGGTGGGGGGGGGGTCAGCCTGTCAGTGCTCAGACTATACGCCTTACATTGCATCAAATTGGTCTGCATGGCTGTTGTCCCAGAAGAAAGATGATGCACAAGAAAGCCCACACACGGTTTGCTGAAGACAAGCAGACTAAGGACAGGGATTACTGGAACCATGTCCTGTGGTCTGATGAGACCAAGATAACCTTATTTGGTTCAGATGGTGTCAAGCGTGTGTGGCGACAACCAGGTAAGAAGTACAAAGCCAAATGTTACTTGCCTACAGTCAGGCATGGTGGTGGGAGTGTCTTGGTCTTGGGCTATATGAGTGCTGCTGGGACTTGGGAGCTACAGTTCATTGAGGGAACCATGAATGCCAACGTATACTGTGACAAGGAAAAAGAGATGTATAATAGGGCCTACAGTACACCTACTTAGCGCCAAATCAATCCTGCAGCTCTCTTAGCAAGGCACATAATGATAAAAACACTTTAAAATATAATTTGCTAAATATTTAAAAGCACTAAGCAGCTGTTAAAAAAAATAAAATATGAAAAATCAAAACAGTAGTATATAAATAAAACAGTCCAATCCCTGGATCATTCAGATACTAAAACAGCGCTAAAAATGTAAATAGTAAAAAGTAATAATAATAATAAACACATGGCCAGCACCACTGTTCAAAGTCTTTTGTCTTTTGCAGTCCTCCCTCATGTCCAATTTTTCATCCCTGATACATAAATTCACAGCAGACATGAGGCATCTGGGGGACAGGGTGCATTACATTGAAGACAAGATGGAGGAATGCACAGACACAGTGAATAGCCTGGTAGATGAATGCTTGTCACAGAAAGAGGACATGGCCTGGGTCAAATTAAAGATAGCGGACCTCGAGGACCGATCACGCCCCAATAACGTCAAAATTCGCGGGGTACCGGAATCGGTTTCCCCCGCAGACCTCCACAAATACGCCAGCGTCATGTTTTCCACCCTGCTACCGGAGCTGTCCCCTATAGAGCTCACCATTGACAGGATCCACAGGATCGCCACACCGCGCCATCTGGAAGAAGCGTTTCCCAGGGACGTGCTTCTCCGCGTTCATTTTTTCCAAGCAAAGGAACAAATCCTCGCCAGATCGAGCACTCATCAACCTCCCTGCGCCATACGCAGAAAAGATCCACTGATACAGGGGCTATAGGTGTTTCACTGCGGTTGGATCACCAATGACAATAGAGGAAAGAAAGGCCCTGTTTCACATGGGTTTCAAGAAGTGTCACTTCTTGAAGCTTGTTGAAAGCTTACTGAAGCTAGGTAGTAGTTGAGTGGTACTTTAATCACTTAAGACCCGGACCTTTAGGCAGCTAAAGGACCCGGACAGTTTTTGCGATTCGGCACTGCGTCGCTTTAACTGACAATTGCACGGTCGTACGACGTGGCTCCCAAACAAAATTGGCGTCCTTTTTTTCCCATAAATAGAGCTTTCTTTTGGTGATATTTGATCACCTCTGCGGTTTTTATTTTGTGCGCTATAAACAAAAATAGAGTGACTGCGACATTATGGCGGACACTTCGGACAAGTTTGACACATTTTTGGGACCATTGTCATTTTCACAGCAAAAAATGCATTTAAAATGCATTGTTTACTGTGAAAATGACAGTTGCAGTTTGGGAGCTAACCACAAGGGGGCGCTGAAGGGGTTATGTGTGACTTCATGTGTGTTTACAACTGTAGGGGGGTGTGGCTATAGGTGTGACATCATCAATTGTGATTCCCTATAAAAGGGAACACACGATCGATGACAGCGCCACAGTGAAGAACGGGGAAGCTGTGTTTACACACAGCTCTCCCTGTTCTTCAGCTCCGGGGACCGATCGCGGGACTCCAGCGGCGATCGGGTCCGCGAGTCCCGCGACCATGGTCACGGAGCTTCGGACCGGGTCTACGGCTGGGCTTAAAGAGCCACGTACATGTACGTGGATGTGCCCAGCCGTGCCATTCTGCCGACGTATATCATCGGTAGGGGGTCCTTAAGTGGTTAAAACCTTCCACAAAGCTTGCTGCAAGCTCTGCAAATGCCTTGTCAAAGCTGTGAGGGGTGTACTCACTTTTGTGAGATACTGTGTATGTATATGTATATGTATATATATATATATATATATATATATATATATATATATATATATATATATATATATATATAGTACAGACCAAAAGTTTGGACACACCTTCTCATTCAAAGAGTTTTCTTTATTTTCATGACTATGAAAATTGTAGATTCACGCTGAAGGCATCAAAACTATGAATTAACACATGTGGAATTATACATAACAAAAAAGTGTGAAACAACTGAAAATATATTTCATATTCTAGGTTCTTCAAAGTAGCCACCTTTTGCAGCAGACACATCTCTAGAACTGTTAAGAGGAGACTGTGTGAATCAGGCCTTCATGGTAGAATATCTGCTAGGAAACCACTGCTAAAGAAAGGCAACAAGCAGAAGAGACTTGTTTGGGCTAAAGAACACAAGGAATGGACATTAGACCAGTGGAAATCTGTGCTTTGGTCTGATGAGTCCAAACTTGAGATCTTTGGTTCCAACCCCTGTGTCTTTGTGCGATGCAGAAAAGGTGAACGGATGGACTCTACATGCCTGGTTCCCACCGTGAAGCATGGAGGAGGAGGTGTGATGGTGTGGGGGTGCTTTGCTGGTGACACTGTTGGGGATTTAATCAAAATTGAAGGCATACTGAACCAGCATGGCTACCACAGCATCTTGCAGCAGCATGCTATTCCATCCGGTTTGCGTTTAGTTGGACCATCATTTATTTTTCAACAGGACAATGACCCCAAACACACCTCCAGGCTGTGTAAGGGCTATTTGACCAAGAAGGAGAGTGATGGGGTGCTGCGCCAGGTGACTATCTCTTGAAGCTCATCAAGAGAATGCCAAGAGTGTGCAAAGCAGTAATCAAAGCAAAAGGTGACTACTTTGAAGAACCTAGAATATGAAATATATTTTCAGTTGTTTCACACTTTTTTGTTATGTATAATTCCACATGTGTTACTTCATAGTTTTGATGCCTTCAGCGTGAATCTACAATTTTCATATTCATGAAAATAAAGAAAACTCTTTGAATGAGAAGGTGTGTCCAAACTTTTGGTCTGTACTGTATATATATATATATATATATATATATATATATATTAGGGATGCACCGATTATCGGTGGCCGATACATATCGGCCGAAAATAGCGTTTCTGGGTCCCTGCCGAAATAAACTTAAAATGCCGATAATAAAGCTGGGTGAATGGGTGATACCATTTTTTACTAGGAGGGGGGGAGGCAATGTTCATATCAATATATGTAGACCCACATGCTGGCCGCCAGACGTGCACAGCGGGCAGCGGCAGTGGCATTGTATTAACTGTGTGCCGACTGCTGCTCGCGCTCCACCTTGTCCTCCTAGCAAGACCTATCACCTGTTGTTTGGACTCCCCCTATGGGGGAGTCTCTTGGTTTAGTCCAGCGGCGCGAGCCGCGTGACGTCACGGCCGGAGGCGAGGGAGGACTCGGAGCATCACCAGCCTGAGACTGAGTCACATCACACTGCCTGCCTAGGAGGAACCTCTACTTAAAAAGTAAGCAGTACTAACTTAAGTTGTGTACAAAACCTGTTAGGACTAGGAGCAATCTGTTAAATGGCTAGTTCGTCCCATGTTTTGGGGGAGGGGGGGACGGAGGCACAGGCACATGGTTAACTAACTGCTGTGAGTGACTATGTAAAAAAAAAAATCTGCCATTTTTTCACAGTGAGGCTGCAATTGATATTTGTTTTGGTAGTCAGATAAGGCAAGCATTGCTCAATAACACACAAACTTTTTTTAAAAAAAAAACGATTGTGTGTTATTGAGCCATGCTTGCCTTATCTGACTACCAAAAAAAACATTAATTGCAGCCTCACTGTGCCAACACATGCCGCCACTGTGCCCATCACATGCCGCCACTGTGCCAACACACGCCGCCACTGTGCCCATCAAACGCAGCCACTGTGCCATCAAACGCAGCCACTGTGCCATCAAACGCAGCCACTGTGCCATCAAACGCAGCCACTGTGCCCATCACATGCAGCCACTGTGCCATCACATGCAGCCACTGTGCCATCACATGCAGCCACTGTGCCATCACATGCAGCCACTGTGCCATCACATGCAGCCACTGTGCCAACACACGTCGCCACTGTGCCCATCAAACGCAGCCACTGTAACCATCAATTATTTTTGCCACTGCCAGTTTGCCCAATCAATTGCCGCCACTGTGCTCATTAAACGCAGCCACTGTGCCATCACATGCAGCCACTGTGCCAACACACGTCGCCACTGTGCCCATCAAACGCAGCCACTGTAACCATCAATTATTATTGCCACATCGATTGCCGCCAAAAAATTTTAATAGGGGGAAAACAAAGAAAATTCATTTTCGGTTTCGGTTTCGGACTGAATTTTTTTTTTATTTCGGTTTTGTTTCGGTTCTGAAATTTCCATTTCGGTGCATCCCTAATATATATATATATATACAGAATAGACATGTGCACACTGAAATGTTTTGTTTCCGAATTTCATTTTTCGTCCGAAAAAAAAATGTATTTAATTACTCCCGAAATTCATTTTTATTTATTTTGTTTCGTTAAAAAATGCATTTGTCCGTAAATCCGAATTAATTAAGGTAAAATCTCTCAATTGAAGGCTTATGGTGTCTGTCGAATGTTCTAAGAAGATTCAACAGAGCAGCTGAACTGTAGGACGCCGCAATCGTACATTTCGGGTCGAATGTTCCGCCTACAAGCTATAGAAGAATTCTAATGTTGTATGACACTAGTAATAATTATATTTATAAATTATTATTACTTGTCAACCAACATTCAAATTCTTCTATAGCCTATGGGCCGAGCATTTGACCGGAAATGTACGATTGCGGCGTCCTACAGTTTAGCTGCTTGTCAAATCTTCTTAGAACTTTCAACAGACACCATAAGCCTTCAATGACAGATTCAACGTTTGTATTTTTTTCTCTGCTTCGTCGAATCTTCGTCGTTCATGTCGAATGGTCTCTACCCCAACACTGTCTCTATAATGTTGAATATTTTCTCTCTATATCGAATCTTTCCTCTCTATGTAGAATAATCTTGGACTAATAGAGTTAAGGTTAGGCACATTCAACCACAGATTCGATAGACACAGATTGCTATTGTCAACGTCATGTCGAATCTCCTATCTATATCGAACTGTTGTAGCAACCAAAACAAAAATAAAGCATTTTTTTATGTCGGATTTTTCGGATTTCGGATTCTGCGCATTCGTTTTCATTTGTTAAAATGATAATGAAAATACCCGAAATTCGGACGAAAATGCATTCGGACTAAAATGAATGCACATATCTAATACAGAACGTTCTACAATATTGTACAATGAATGCAAACATGTATAATGTATTTAATGAAATTTAAATATATGTTATTTTATACACCGCCTTTATTATAGTGTTGTAAAAGTCAGAAAAAACATTCTTGTTAAAAGTTCACTTCACTTTGGTAAACTGGCCCCTATAACTGTAGATCTGTTTCAGCACCATGTCTGCATTTATCTATCACATTTATATTTTTCTTTTCGCTATTGTTTTGTAAAAGTAACCTTAAAATGTAAAAAATAAACACCCTTCACCAGAAAAAAAAAGCTTGTTATTTTGCAAATATTTTCAATTGGGGTATTATAAAAATTTGCAGTTCTCAAAAAGTAGTGAGAATATCTTCACATAAACTGTCAAAATCTATCAGTAGATTTCACCCAAGTGTCTCTGCCAGAAGACTTTTTATTTGTAATATTTTTCTGTATTATACTGTAACTAAAATAAACAGAACAATAAATTAACATATAGGACATACTACGAAGATTAGATTCATGTCTGTACCTTTGGAACCTAAAGCTCTGCACATTCTAAGGAATGCATGCAATATGCAGTCTGGTTTCACTCCAGGTCTATAGCTACAGTCTATAATGAATCCAACTAATTACTAGCAAATGGAAGATAAAATACAAACTGAACATTAGTGACACATTCTGTATTTAAAGCATGCATATTACCAAGAGACTTCTGTTTCTTGTACAGTGTTACTGAATGTCTGTCTTGAGTTCAATCCATTAATTAGAGATGTAACTAGAACCTTAAGGGCCCCATTGCAAGAAACCATGAAGACCCCTCCAGACCCCCATGTGCACTCAAGGCCGGTAGCAGTATGCCAGGTCCCAGTCGCAAATGCGACATTTGTGACACTGGTAGTTTCACCATTTGTTATTTTATTTTTTTAACTTTTTTTTACAATTTAATTTTTTATAATTTTTTTGGGAGCCCCGTTGGGGGGCTTTGGTGAAATATCAGGGGTCTAAATTGGCCTTTTGATGTTTCACCTTTGAGATCGAGAAAGGAGATTAATCTCCCCAGTCCCCATCTCTGCAACCTCAGCTGCATTAAATAAATGGACAGGAATGGCTCCGTACAGAGCTTTCTGTTCATTCACAAACTGAAGCATAGTGAACATATTTTACTCGCATTGATTAAATGAGAGATATGAGATATATTATACAATCATATGCCATGGTCACATAAAACATAAAATATGTATTTAAAATGTAATAGATAGTTCAAGTGTGCTAACATCTAAAAAATAAAATGCAAGTATCTATTGGAAGAATAATATATAGGTATATATTTTGGAAGCATAATAACACAACTTGGAAGAATAATAATACAACTTGGAAGAATAATAACACAACTTGATGCACTGGAAACAAACAGGGGTTGATGTAACAGAGTGACAACACGGGAGCACAGTTGTCACCCATTATAAGAAGAGCAAATACAAGGACCATCATGGCAGGATCACCAGATATTATTTTAATGAAAGCTGCAGATTTAAAAAAAGATTGATAACAGCTTTAGAAATTACATGAACATTTTAAAACTTACATGAGATTTTAGTCATAGGTTTTAGATCTGCTTTCAGCTAATACATGAGCCAGTAACTGTTAATTTGTTAATAATTACAAGCCAGTGTTCTTATCATATGACACTTTTCACTACCCCATTGCACAGCAAGACTCTGCAGCCTTGGCAACAAGTGAAATTCTGCATTTAAATATGAGTCTATTCAGCAGTTTTTTAAATTAAAATGTTCAATTACAAGTACTTAACCTTACTTAGCAAAGTGGGTAATATCAAAAAATAAACATCTGGTTTGCATAATCATGTCACAGGACCACATTGATGACTTGTGTGCTTTGTTTAGCGGAGCATGTGACAGCAGGGATTATCATAGTAATTAGTGAATTTTTCTCACTATATAATCACGCCGAGCTACTTTTAATGAAATTGACACTATACAATACATTAATGTGTACTGAAAGCTCTTAAAGTGGTTGTTAACACACTTATATAACTTTATATAAGCCTCTCTGTGTCCTAATAACAAGTGTTCCTGTCTGTGTGCCCGCCGGTTCTCTCCTTTGCCCCGCTGACAGATGCAGTCGGACCGACTCCAGTACACACGGGCCGAATGTCAGCCTTTTCTATTAAAACAGCTGATACCACTCGACATTCGGGCTGTGTGGACCAGGCTTAACCACTTCAGCCCCGGTGCAATTTGCTCATCTCTGTGATTTTTATTTTTTGTGCTATAAACAAAAAAAGAGTGTACATTTTGAAAAAAAAAACACAATATTTTGTACTTTTTGCTATAATAACTATCCCCAATTTTTTTGTTTAGGCTGATATGTATTCTTCTACATATTTTTGGTAATAAAAAACACAATAAGCGTATATTGATTGGTTTGCGCAAAAGTTATAGCGTCTACAAAATAGGGGATAGATTTATAGAATTTTTATTATTATTATTTTTTTTTACTAGTAATCTGCAATTTTTATCAGGACTGTGACATCATGGCAGACACATTGGACACTTTTGACACATTTTTGGGACCATTGGCACTTATACAGCAATCAGTGCTATAATAATGCACTGATTATTGTAAAAATGTCACTGGTAGGGAAGGGGTTAACACTAGGGGGCGATCAAGGGGTTAATTGTGTTCCCTAGTGTGTTTCTAACTGTAGGAGGATGGGACTGACCTAGAGGAAATGACAGATCATTGTTCCTAGCTATTAGGAACTCACGATCTGCATCTCTTCACAGAACAGGGATGTGTGTGTTCTGCCTCTCGTGCCCGCGATTGCTCGTGGCCGGCGGTCATCGCGACCACCGGTCACAAGCATCGGCACCCCCGCGATGCAGCGGCGTGCATGCGCCTGCTATTGCGCTTAAAGGGACCGACGTACAGCTACGATGGTTCGGGGAACGTGCCGACCTGCCACTGTATAACAACAGCGGCTGGTCGGCAAGTGGTTAAAGATTACATGATATATTAGTGAGAAGGTTTACTGTACATGTAGTTTATCGAATACACTTACAGCCCTTTTAACCTCCATTGCTTTATGATTATGTCAGATTTCTAAATCTCAAAGCGGTACATTGTTTTGCATGGAAATTTGGCGTTTTATACTGTAGGCCTGTAATTCTTAGAAAAAACTCACTTAAATATGTCCAAACAAGAGTCTAGTAGACATCCCGGGTATAAAAAAGTTTGAAACACGAAATCATAAATGATAATATAATAAATAATATAATAAATAACTATAAATAATTATAAAAAATAATAATATAATAATAATAATAAAATGTATTCAATAATTTAATCAAATCAAAAAACACTGAAATTTGCTCAGTTGCAGAATCGTCGCTGATATTACTTTCAGTATCTGATGACAAATTTCCCCACAAATCACTATCGCTCAATTCTGCAAATTATTCTAATTTACTATTGCGGTTTTCTAGCTGGTCTAAAACCTCTTTTCAGAGGCGGCTTTTTATTTATGCAAATTAGGCAATCGCCTAAGGCCTCGCCCTCACAGGGGGCTCGCGGCCACCTAATTTGCCTGTGATCAATCACCAGGGTGGTGTTTCGCCACCTCCGGCGCTGCCCTGTGTTTTCGGGTCATCGCTGTCACTTCTGAATACAGAAACCCAGCTTCTGCAGAAGTGATAGCACAACTCCGTGCGGCCACATTGATCCCTCCCCACCTGGGTGCAGCTGGTGTAATGTACTGGTGGGGAGGGGTCTGACATTACAAGTTTCAGGCATCCATTTAGACATTGCACTTGAGTAAGGCCTCATGGTCTTACAAAGCCTAGCGCTGCCTCTGCCTCTTTTGACGTAAAGGGACACTTTTTGTTTGCCATGGACAATCTCAAGTTTCCAGGCTGAACAATTTTTTTGTCCATTCTCTGTACAAACAAATGCAAGGTCATATGTGTGTGATGATTTACCTATTATCGATCAAGAGTGGTGAGGATGTTATTGGCTGAACAGAATTACAAATCCATTGGCGGATAAAACTAGCATTATTAGTATAACCTTACAGACTATTAAACTGCAAATATACGTAGTTGACTAAAGTGAATAACAAACAACCTGTCAAAATTTTAAATCATACTGTTTAAAAGGAGTGAGTCATTTTGGCACAGGTTGGCCAAACGTGTTTGTATAAAACCTAATTAGTTTCAACAAGCCCTGCTAACCCAAAAAACAAATGGGACAATGTAAACAAATCTGTTGTACTGTAACATATCTAGATAAAGACAACATGACTCATACAAAGGGTCAGCATATCTACTGGCTCTGTCAATTGCAATCAATAAATTAGATTAAACGACTTCTCCACAAGCTTTAAGGCAGAAGATAAAAAGTAAATGTTTTAACACCCTAATGAAAACTGAATAAATTTGAATTAGCTCCAGCCAAACAGCAAAGCACCTAGGAGAAAAACACTGTGCCGCCACAGCAGCCTGATGATCATTTCATGTTCTGATATTCTGTGTATACTGTTTTGGCTACTGATTAGTACAGTGCTTAGATAGACACCCCTAGACACTACAGCTTTGTGTACCGCCTTAAACTTCCTATGAATCTAGTCAAGTCAGCATGTCATGCAATACTGTCCACACAGACTGGGTCTCAGGGGGTATGTCTTTTGCATATACCAGTGGTCTCTAAACTGTGGCCCTTTGCTTGCTTTTATCTAGCCCGTGGGGCACAATTTCCATCCACTGACACCAATGAAGGGGCATATTTCTCCCCACTGACACCAATGAAAGGACAGAATACCTTCTAAAGACACCAACGATGGGGCACAATTCCTTCCAATGACACCAAAGATGAGGCACAATTCTCCCCAATAACACCAACCAAGGGACCGAAAAACACCAACAGATTCCTCCCATTGACAAAAACAATGGGATGCTATTCCTCCCACTGAAACCAATTCCGGGCATTGTTTATTAGATATGTGCACACTGAAATATTTAGTTTCGTAATTTCGTTTTCGTCCGAAAAATAAATTTATTTAGTTACTCGCGTATTTGCATTCGTCCGAAAATCCAAATTAAGGTCGAATCTGTCATTGAAGGCTTACGGTGTCTGTCGAATGTTCTAAGAAGAAGAAGAAAAAATAAATAAAAATTTGACAGAATCTTTAAAAAAATTAAATAAAATTTGACTCTTCATGTCTCTATGTCGAATCTTCATGTCTCTCTATGTCGAATCTTTTCTCTCTATGTCGAATCTTTTCTCTCTATGTCGAATCTTTTCTCTTTATGTAGAATAATATTGGACTAATAGAGTTAAAGTGGAGGTTCACCCTATAAAAACATTTCTAACATTATATCCAGCCCAGTTCTGCAAATAACATGACACTGACCTTTTTTTTTTCCCCTGTAGATATCGTTTAGCCATAGAATTCACTGCGGCTTCCGGGTAGGGAATCCCGCGGGAGTGGGTGTTCCTATTGACATGCCAATCAATTGGCATGCTAAACGACGGCGCACACAACACGTCACGACTTCCCGAAGGAAGCTCGAGTCGGCTCGGCTCTATTCGGCGCCGGTGCGTTGTGACGCGCTGTGTGCGCCGTCGTTTAGCATGCCAATTGATTGGCATGTCAATAGGAACGCCCACTCCCGCGGGATTCCCTACCCGGAAGCCGCGGTGAATTCTATGGCTAAACGATATCTACAGGGGAAAAAAAAAAAAGGTCAGTGTCATGTTATTTGCAGAACTGGGCTGGATATAATGTTAGAAATTTTTTATAGGGTGAACCTCCACTTTAAGGTTAGGCATAATTAAGGTCGAATCTGTCATTGAAGGCTTATGGTGTCTGTCGAATGTTCTAAGAAGAAAAAAAAAAAAAGATTCTACAGAATCTTTAAAAAAAAAAAAAAAAAAATTTGACTCTTCATGTCTCTCTATGTCGAATCTTTTCTCTCTATGTCGACTCTTCTTCATGTCTCTATAATGTCGAATCTTTTCTCTCAATGTCAAATCTTTTCTCTTTATGTAGAATGATATTGGACTAATAGAGTTAAGGTTAGGCACATTCGACCGCAACGAAAACGAAAATAAAGCATTTGTTTATGTCGGATCTTTCGGTTTTCATTTTCAGTGCTTTCGTTATCGTTTGATAAAACGATAACGAAAATACCTGAAATTCAAACGAAAATGCATTCGAACGAAAACGAATGCACATGTCTATTGTTTATTCCCACTGACAGCAGGACCTTTTCAACTTCCAATGGCCTCAGTGCAACCCCCCTTAAGTCTGAAGGACAGTAAACTGGCCTTTTATTTAGAAAGTTTGCCGACCCTTGGCATATACAAACAGTTAAATCTAGCCTGTGTCTGGACAGGGAAAGGAGAAGCAGCACAGTGATGAGCTAATTTCTCTGTCACTCTGCTTTGTCCTCCTATCACCATTATTTTTGTCAGTACATGAAATGACTGGCTCTTTATGTTACTACTTCCTTTCACACCCCCTTTCTGTTATACAGAGACTGTAGGAGGCCAATACAAAGTTGATATTGGGTACATACACTGCTTGCATTAAAAATAAATGTAATTGTGTACAGTATATTGCCTATTAATTTTAATATTTAGTATTTCCCCAGAAGCTTTAAATGTAACCCGCAGAGCAGAATATGTTGCATACAATAGAACAAAGATTCAAATTCCTACAATTGTACAAAACGTATTTGTGACATCTTTACTGGAAAACGCCGCCCTAGCAGTAAAATACGCACAAAGGGCTGTGGCACCTGGCAGGAGATATTAGAAATACTTTAACATACATCACTTCTTCAGTAAACTGATGTTCTAGTTTGGGCTTGGTAAAAAATGTATCAAAATTAAACATTATGTGGCAGAAACTGCATACACTTATGAGACATCAGAAGTTATTAGTTCATGCACTGCTTATCTTAAGCAATCTAGGTTTTAGATGGAATTGTGTTTATAAGGTAATATTTAGATTGCTATCATAATATTTAATGGTAACTCCACCCAAGCTACCACTAAAGCAATATACACCTGATTATGACTCTTAAACTTCCACTCTACATCCAAAAATATTCTCCTTCAATGGATATAAATGAACATGCTCAATGCCTATAAGGCCTCGTGCACACTGGACATTATAAAAACGCTAGTAGTGCTAGCTGTAGCTGAAGAATTAGTTTTTTAGAGTTTTTGCAGTAGCGTTCTTTTAGCGTTTTTTAGCTTTTTTTTAACCAAAACTATACTACCACAGAAGCTTATGGCTCAAAAACGCTGAAAAGACGCAAAATAGCTGTGTTTTCATTGTTTTTAATCTTTTATCAGCGTTAGAGCGTTTTTACAACTGAAAAACTCCCCTTAAAACCCACTAGTTCTGTTTTTTTCCAGCATCAAAGGCATTGGACATGTTCCTTCATATTCATTGTAATAGAATATTTTTGGACGTAGAGTGGGAGTTTAAGAGTCATAATCAGGTTTTTATTGGTTCGGGTTTTTACAATAAATGAAAAAATCCACAATTTTCCTTGTTCCTTGTATGTTGTATGTATGTCACAGGTGTGAAGATCTACCCTAGAAATAGAAAACGTATTGTTTTGTGATTAAATATCTGCTGTTCCCAACAGTTATTACACACTATAAATGATTATGTGTCAGAAGGGTTGTGATAAATAACGTATACTCAGAATGGTCTAAAGTGGTTAGTGGGGTACCTCAGGGCTTTGTCCTGGAACCAATTCTGTTTAATGTATTTATAATTAATGTAGAGGATGGGATAAATAGCTCAATCTCAGTGTTTTACAAGAAGACCTGAATACATTAATGGAGTGGGCTACTGCATGGCATATTAAGTTTAACATTGAATAATGTAAGGTAATGCACTTGGGGGGTAAAAATATAAATGCAAGCTACTTATTAGGGGGAGAACCCCTAGGGCCTTCCAGGATGAAGAAGGATCTAGGGGTCCTAGTTGAGGACAAACTGAGCAATAGCATGCAGTGTCAATCTGTGGCTACCAAAGCCATCAGAATATTAGCATGCATTAAAATTTTTTACTCCAGTCCAGAGATAAAACAATTATTCTGCTACTTTATAAAACTCTGGTTCACCTGCATCTGGTGTATTCCGTCCAGTTCTGGTCACCAATACTCAGAAGGGATGTGCTGGAGCTGGAGAGAGTCCAAAGAAGGGCAACTAAATTAATGTGGGGACTGAAGGACCTCAATTATGAGGAACGACTACAAGTGCTAGATTTATTCTCCCTGGAGAAGAGACGCTTTAGAGGGGATATTATAGCGTCATTCAAATATCTCAACGGTGATCCTAGCGTAAGTATAAAAACTGTTCAGTCCCAGGGAGTAAGACGACACGGGGCCACACAATGAGACTGGAAGAGAAGCTGTTTAAACTTAAGCTGTGTAGGGGTTTTTTCACTGTCATGACAGTAAGGATGTGAAACTGTCTTCCACAATCGGTGGTGTCGGCAGGAAGAATGAATAGTTTTAAAAGACTCTTGGATGGGCATCTTAGCGAAAACAATATCCAGGGATATGGGAAATTATTTTTCTACACAGTGTTTTTGCTTGCAGTGTTTGGGTGTGATACCCAAACTGTGTTCTGGGGTTGTAATAATCAACTGACAGAGGCATTCAGCATACTTTTCCAACTTCTTCTTTAACCACTTCCCGACCCCCGAATGTACATATACGTCCACAATATGGCACGTACAGGCACATGGGCGTACACGTACGTCCTCGCCTATTAGCGGGTGGGGGGTCCGATCGGGACCCCCCCCCGCTACATGCGGAGGTCGGGTCCGCTCGGGGAGCGATCCGGGACCACGGCGCGGCTATTTGTTTATAGCCGCTCCGTCGCGATCGCTCCCAGGAGCTGAAGAACGAGGAGAGCCGTGTGTAAACACGGCTTCCCCGTCCTTCACTATGGCGGCGCATCAATCGCGTCATTCCCTTTATAGGGAAGACACGATCGATGACGTCATTCTTACAGCCACACCCCCAAACAGTTGTAAACACATACTAGGTGCACCCTAACTCCTACAGCGCCACCTGTGGTTAACTCCCAAACTGCAACTGTCATTTTCACAATAAAGAATGCAATTTAAATGCATTTTTTGCTATGAAAATGACAATGGTCCCAAAAATGTGTCAAAATTGTCCGAAGTGTCCGCAATAATGTCGCAGTCACGAAAAAAATTGCTGATCGCCGCCATTAGTAGTAAAAAAAAAATAAAAAATAAAAATGCAATAAAACTATCCCCTATTTTGTAAACACTATAAATTTTGCGCAAACCAATCGATAAACGCTTATTGCGATTTTTTTTACTAAAAATAGGTAGAAGAATACGTATCGGCCTAAACTGAGGAAAAAAAATGTTTTTATATATGTTTTTGGGGGATATTTATTACAGCAAAAAGTAAAAAATATTGCTTTTTTTTCAAAATTGTCGCTCTATTTTTGTTTATAGCGCAAAAACTAAAAACCGCAGATGTGATCAAATACCACCAAAAGAAAGCTCTATTTGTGGGGAAAAAAGGACGCCAATTTTGTTTGGGAGCCACGTCGCACGACCGCGCAATTGTCTGTTAAAGCGACGCAGTCCCGAACTGTAAAAACACCTTGGGTCTTTAGGCTGCATATTGGTCCGGGGCTTAAGTGGTTAAAGCAGATTGACTGGACATCAAAGGAAAGTTCATGGTTTTGCAAAGACTACTCTTCCTCTGATCTATCTATCTATCTATCTATCTATCTATCTATCTATCTATCTATCTATCCATCAATAGTGAATAAGTGTTAGTACTTGGTTGCTCACTATGTCTTTTTTTCAACTAGACTAAGGCAGGCCATAGATCAGCCTTTTTCAACCAGGGTGCCTTGAGGATTCTTTAGGGGTGTCTTGGTAAAATAAATCCATACACATTTATCAAAAATTGTGGATCAAGCCTGCCTTTTAACTACACAAAGCCATGGGTTTTCATAATGCACGATTACAACTTTCTAGACACTGGTATCCTACCAACCAATGACATCATCAGTTAATAAGAAGGATGTCTGTTGCCTCCACAGCATCCTTGTTTGAACCATCTGTGCCCCTCTCTCACTTGTGTGATATTAGTTGACTGATGGAGAGAAATTAAGGGAGAAGAGAAACATACTAATACTAGTCAGTACCAGTGTTCAAAAGTGTATTTGCTTTGCAAGAAAAAAATCACCTCTAGCATTGGGTGTCCTATGTGTGGATGTTGCTGCATTATGTAAAACTATTAGAATAGGTTTTCAAACTTTAGAATGGGGTTCCCTGAGAATTTCCATAATTTTAAAGGGTGTCTTGAGATTTTTCATAATTTTAAAGATTGCCTCGATTGAAAAAAAGTTGAGAAACACTGCCATAGATGATGTGATTTCCATTCCTGCAACTCATAGGGAAATCTCAGATTCCCCCATCAACACAGTTAGTGTTGATTGGGGAATCTTTCCTGATTCAAATCAACTCTGGCTGGTTTAATTGCGTAAGTATAACAAGAAAGTTGGCAGGGCTTTGACTTTCTTGTTCTGCTTAATTTAGTGGAGGTCAAGTTACTTGAAACAGGTGCTTCAAGTGCGGCCCCTAACATCACCATAGGGCCACACATAATTTTCAGTAAATGTAATACTAAAGAAAACTGTAAGAGACTAATAAAATGCTACGGAAGATGGTCAAAGACTGTGAAGATGCTAGAAGAGACAAAGGACATGCTTTAGGAGGATCAATCCAAAATATCACCAAACAGAACACTTTAATGTCACTAACAGACAGAATGTTTGGAGGATACTAGGGTTCTCTTCCTCAGGGAGCAGTGATAGTCAGTGATCAGATTTATGCTTTGGTGGCGCCATCCATGATTTCACAACAGCACCCTCTTATGACTGGGTCTCATTGCTGAATGGAGTGTGCTGGACTTTGCATTTATAGTCACAGCCTGGAGACTGTCAAAAATGGATTTGTGTAATCCTCCTGTTCCATGGCAGCTGCTGGTCTCATCCCAGCATCCTGATTTTGGCTGAGCTGCACTCTCCCTGTATGACTATTCACCTGCAGGGTGATTGATGTAGACACTGGGTGGAGACCAAACCTGTTTTAAGCCTGCCAAGCCCTTAGTGTTGTGGCTTAGCTTTAAGCTCCCTGTTTGCCTACCTTGTTTCCATGTTTTGACATTTGCCTTCGTCTGGTGCCCAGCCTGCCTGCTAGTTTGTATTTCCTTATTATCGACCTCAGATTGGACTTTTCTACCTGAACTCTGCCTGCCTTTTGACCACAGATTTGACTCTTACTACACTCTGAATGTTGCCTGCTTTGAACCCGAACTGCCATTGGACTACTCTGTCTGTCTGCCAACCCCAAGTACCTATTTTCTGTGCTTAGAGTGCACCTGCCCCGACAAGGTAACCAGGCATTATAGTATTGTGTATAAGACTTGGGGGCAACTGAGTATAGCTAAGTCTGCTTACCTAATGGGAAAGAGGCCAACTTAGATGCCTGACCACCAATGCTAGGGATAAGCGTGACAGACACATTACACGAGACTGCTAGAGATCACAACTATTACTGCCTCTTTATAAATCAATGCTTCTACATTTGTGCTCCCTACAATTCTCATACAAAATACTTGTGCCATGTTTGATATTTCTTTTAACAAGATCAAATAAAAAAAGTAAAAAGAGAAAATGGATAGACAGCACAGGGAAAAGGTAAGATGTGTGACAGAAATAAATCATTAACTGAAAAACAGAAACTTCACTCTTCCGCTCCTCTTCTACATTTCTACCTGGTTTTAACTCATACTTTTGCTGGGCTAGCCTAGGTGATTACACCTGAAGTTCGCTCCCTCCCTCCTTGCCCCCAACCTTCTGGGACACATGACAGGTCCCAAGAGGCTGCGGGACCATTCACATGGATAAGCATGGCTTGTGCATACACAGTGGGGAGCAGGCTGTGAAGCAACATAGCCAGGGACATAAATTTGGCTGTAAGCTCCTTGATGTGAATGAATAATATATGTACTGTAAAGTGCTGCATAAATTGAATGAATGAATGAATGAAAAACGTATAAAGCGCGGCGCATGCGAACTGAATCGCTTCTGGGCGCTAAAATTGTATGTGCTTTATAAATACTTGTAATAAATAACAGGTATGTCTCCACATCTATACACAGATATAAACAAAAATAAAAAGACTATGGTTTAACATACAGTAAAGAGTATCAAAGTTATGTTTCTGAGATTTTTCTTAAAATATTTATTGTAATACCTGAAGCATATCAGTAATATTTGCACTTCGAAGAATAATCATCATAGAAAATCTTACAAGAGACATTTTAAAAAATCTCTGTGGAAATAAAGTCATTAATAAAAATACATTAATTTCCTTAATTACTTCTAAAATGTAAGGTAGGTTCCAGATGGACTACCAGGGGAGATGCGGCTAGCCAGCAATACATGCTTTTAGATTCTAGCTATCGTAACTATAGCTATAGTTATTTTAATGCTTTTTAGCCTTTTACATCAAAAGTGCAATTATGTTTTGTGCATTTCATTGTCGTTATCCACATACTGTATGTTAAGGCATTTCTTTAATTAAATGTTCCTAAAATTTCCCGAAAAAAAAATAAAGCTGCAACTATCTTGCATTGTTGTTTATTTTCCAAAATTAAAGATTTAAATTTGTCTGAGAATATAATCTTACTTTTGTAAGTTATAACGTAGACCAAGGTGTAACAATAGAGAGCGGGGCTTTTGAGACAGCAAGGTTGAATGTCTTAGAATCCACATATGCATTTCTGATGCTAGATGGATCCATAAAGTGAATCTCTGGCCAAGCTATAGATATTTAAGTGTTTACATATTTTTAACAAGACTAAATCCTTAAAACAAGGCTTCACTGATCTATGTAGCAGCAGGCACTGTGGAGAAATTCATCCTGAATGTTTACAGCAGAAGTTTTAATGTAAATACAGGTGCTCTGGGGAAGGAGGTGGTAGGTGAGCTGTGCTGCTGAGAGAAAAACCTGACAATTTTAGTCCTTCTGCTGCTTACTTTACAGCTCCACAGTGTCTGACGCTACAGTGACCAACCAGGATTATACGATTATATGTAAATACATACTTGATCATAGATCTACATTACATTTCTTATGTGGTTGGCAAAATAATATTTGTGTTCCAGAACTGTTAAAAGTTCAAATTTGATTGATTTCTATTTAAATGTATTTTTAGATTGTCTACAATCCCATCTGTCATTTTTTTGTAGTGAATGAAAATCAAAGTATAGAGATCGTTGCTACAGAAAGAATTTTCTTTTGTCATGTATTTATATATAAGTCCAAACATTCATAAATTGGTGCACAAAAGTATTAACTCACAAAGCTGTTTTGGTTGACTTTTCCATAATAAAAATGACAAGGCTAGGAACAATGCATTACATCATTACTAAAGCAAAGAAATTACAAATAAATACTAAGCCACAAACCTATAATACATACATGTTTATCTTAAAAAACAAAACAAAAAAACTAAAAAAAAACACAGCACTGGCTCTTATTATTACTAAATTATTTCAATATATTTGAATACTTATGGCAGTTATCTCAAGAGGCAGGTAAGGGACCTCCAGTATATAAAAAGATTTGATTGATTTTTCACAGCTTTGCCTGTGAATTTATTAACTAATTTCTGCTATCATTTGACATAAGCTAAAATAATTTGGGGATTATGAAACTGTAAAAATAATCATTAACTTAGAAAAAAATGAATAACATTTTTCGGCCATATTTCAATAATCCCCCCCCCCCCATATTTTTTTACATTGTGTGTATTCCATTGAAGAGATTTCACTTTATTCTCTGGGGAGACATGGGAAAGTCAGAGGAAATCTCTCTATAGTAGTGTGGCCTATAGTAACCCCTTTCCTTCCATGACCTTATCTAAGGCCAATTTTCATCTTGTCTTACTACTGATCTTTTTTATCTACCAATTTCTTGAGAAGTCCCCTCTTAGACAGCTGTCACTTGAGCCGTTGCAATCATTGAAAACATTATCTTCACTGATTGTTTTTAGATTTCCTATCACTTTCTCTTCCACTGAAAACAGTGATAAAGAAACCTTCAGGAGTTCAAACCTATCCCCTGCTCAGTCAAAAAAACAACAACATTTAACGTGTATGTATACCCACATTTCACCTTATTCACTAAACAGACTATTTACCTTTAGTAAATCAAACCATTGACTTTAAAACAATAGGTCTAAAAGGTAGGGGGTATAATATTCCTGAGGTGTATTTTCTGGTTTAATGGTTACAAACGGTCTCCAGGCAAAGTACCAGATTCCAGCAAAATGTATAGACGTAATGGAGTCCTCCCCATTATTTACCAGCCACATACTTACAAGATAATCTTTAAGTAACACATCAGCACTGAACTCTTCTTCACATCCCTGTTTCTGTTAGTTAATCCAATAAAGACTTAAAAAGGCAAATTTTTATTACATTATTTTAAATTTAAAGCTTAAATGTCTAAACGTGACAGTCAAAGGTATTTATTCGTTCATGATAAATTATGGCCAACTTTAGATTATGAACCAGGTCCTGTGGCTGTTATTTATAAATCTGGATTTGTCTGTAAATACATATGGCTGAATGAATGATATAGTTGGTACTTTTGGTACTTTAGGCGCTTGTCTGCATGAAGACTTTATATATGAATGAATAACTGTGTTTATAACTACTTAAAGGGCCACCTTAATGAAAATTAGTATTTGTCAACCCTTTTTCATCTGAAAAATGGTAAATATTATACCTAAAGTGAAGATTCGACAAGGCAAGTTTCTCCATTCCCGTCGAGGAAATAGAGAACTTGCTCTCTTTTTGGCTCGTCGAGTTTCTCGACAGTTTCCTCAGCAAAAAAATATCTCCCAGCAAGTTTCTTGCTGGTTTTTGCCGACAAACTCGGTCGTGTGTACGAGGCCTGAGTTTAAGACATTTGACCAGTTTAGGTCAACTACATATGAACTACTTCAAACTCATGGTAAAATAAGCTAATACTGAATTTCATGTTTTGAGTTAGTATTGGAAACTGATAAATATTTGCAGCTAAGCATTTAGCTGTAAGATTGATAGTTATTCTTGCATTCTCCTTAACTTATATAGCTATTTAGATTACTTCTAAATTGTTAAAGCTAAGCTCCAGAAAAAGTAAAAGTGGAGCTGCCTCCGCAATGCAAGGAATGATTGCTTGTTTATGTCTAGATGACTCAGCAAAGCAGTTTTACTTACCTGGTCTTCTGCTACCACAGGCACCTTTGCACTGCAAGAACAGTCTCTTCAGCCTCTTCTTCCCTGCACTCTGGCAGTGAGATGCCCCTGTCGTCATTTAGACCAATACAGGCCCTGCTTGAACACGAGGATGCAGAGAGGCAGTCCACTGCCAGAGTGTAAAGAAGCACCATTTGCTGGGGGAGTGGAAGATTGGATAAGTAAAATTCTTTTACCACCCCCTAGACTTAACAAGCCTTTAACCTCTGCAGTGTGGGTGCACCCACACTGCAAAGGAGGACTTTCATTTTTCTCTGAGTTGGGCTTTAAGATACATGCATGAATTCCAACAATCTACAGAAAAAAAATCCAAACAGCTGTACTCTATAAGTTGTGTCTAAGAGCAAATACCACAAGAGTCCTTTTTTTTTTAAATCAAGAGCCCTGTTAATTTATTTTTTTAATTAGTCAGATAAGCCTTTTCTCTGCCCATCTCTGATATTTTTTTTTATTTGATAATGGGATCTGATTTCCTCGGACTGTGTGGTTACATTTGATCAACTGGTATTTTACATGATGAAATTTAGAGAGAAACATGATAGGGATATGCTTAGTCCTTCCTGCATGGCTGCTCCAGTGAGCTATGTGCTTTTTAGACACTTTTACTATATTTCGTTTGGTTCTGAAGCTCTCGCCACTCTGCTCTTCCAGTTAAATATACTGCTAAGTTTTCTATTTCGTCTAATTACTATGAATCCACACTTTTTACAAGGATGGTGGTATTGCGGACTTCTTTGCTGAGAGATACCATTCTTTGATTGCTCCATCTATGTATATATACAGTAGCTGAATTATTACTGTACATCTCAGGATATAAAAAAAACATACAAAGCAAAGCATAATTATGTATTATCGACCATACGATTGTTAAATTATCTGATTTCTGGACCGTAGCCAATTTTCTACTACTGTTTGGTTATTTGCAGCTGCTTGTGCTTTCGGTTTAAAACCTACCTAGTAGTAGCTCTACAAATTAAGCTCCTACGGCAGTGCCTGCTTTCTGGACAGGAGTCTCTTCTCATTTCACATTACACTGCTTGGTTGTTTGTTTCTTCAAGGCTTTTTATGATTCTGCTGTACAATCAATTACACAACCTGCAATTCTACCAGGGGTTGCATTTATTATTATTTTTAGCTAGACTCTACAGTGCTATTGATACTACAGCTACCTGCTATTGGTTAGGAGCCTTTTCTGGTTTTCTTCTGAATATAAATATCACAACAGTGTCACTGCAAATGACCGTTTCATTCCTGGTAGATTAGAATGTATTTACTGGAGCAGTTTCTCTGGATAAAAGAACTATATGGGCTCATGGATCATTCATATCAGCATCATATAATAACTACATATATTAACTCATGTGAAAGAATTCAACTATCTGCTTTACTAGAATTTCTCTTGGTAAGATAGCATAATACAATGATATTTCTGGTTGGCTAGCCATGCTTTATTAAAGAAATATAGGGGGGAATCAATAAAGCTGCTGCACCAATTTTCTGCCGTTAATCTTCCTTGGTAATGTATTGCACCAAATTCATAAAAAATATATGCGTCACTTTTGGTTCTGACAGCAACTCAAGCACCAAATTCAGGTAGTTCTAAAAAATGCCACTTTTACACTGTGGTGCAACGCAAGCACCAAATTCAACATGAAATACTGATAGTTGTTTCCTATGAAAGTGGATCTAATTAAGACCAAATCTCTACTATACAGAGAGAGACTCTGACACAGACAGATTTTGCAAAAGTATCTCTCGTGCATTCTAAAAGCGATGCAGAATACACCAAATTTACCTTCAAGTTCTAGACAGGAACAGGAATTTGGTTCACACTTTGCCAATTTTAGAGTGCACGCTAGACACTTTTGCAAAATCTATTTGTGCCTGTCTTTATGAATTCCAGGGATAGTGTTATAAACATTGATATATATATATATATATATATATATATATATATATATATATATATATATATATATATACACATTTGTGTGCATATTTAAAGATGAAGTAAACTTCCCTCTAATGTTTGTACCTTCAGGTAAGCCTATAATAAGGCTTACCTATAGGTACTGTAAATATCTCCTAAACTTGCACCGTTTAGGAGATATTTATTCTATACTGTGCAGTTGACGTCATCGGCACATGCGCTCTGAAGGAATGGCTGCCAGTGCTGTTTCTTCAGAGCCCTGTGCCGTAACCAGTCACAGAGCCAGATCCGGAAGAAAGACGGGTGAAGATGAATGCGGCCTTCAGCGAGGACGACGGGGGCTTCCTTTGCAGGTAAGTGTCACAAAATGTACTAGCACATTATGGGCCAGATCCACAAACGAATTACGCCGGCGTATCTATTGATACGCCGCATAATTTCAAAGTTCCTGCGTCGTATCTTTGTTTTGTATCCACAAAACAAGATACGACGGAATGAGGGATCGATCCGACAGGCGTACGTCTTAGTACGCCGTCGGATCGTAGGTGCATTTTTCCGCCGGCCGCTAGGTGGCGTTTCCGTTGAATTCCGCGTCGAGTATGCAAATTAGCTAGATACAGCGATCCACGAACGTACGTCCGGCGCATTTTTTTTACGTCGTTTGCGTTCGGCTTTTTCCGGCGTATAGTTACCCCTACTATATGAGGCGTATCCTATGTTAAGTATGGCCGTCGTTCCCGCGTCGAATTTTGAATTTTTTACGTCGTTTGCGTAAGTCGTTCGTGAATAGGGATTTGCGTAGAATGACGTCACCGTCGTAAACATCGGCTTGTTCCGGTTTAATTTTGAGCATGCGCACTGGGATACCCCCACGGATGGCACATGCGCAGGTGAAAAAAACGTCATTTACGTCGGGTCACGATGTATTTACATAAAACACGCCCCCATCACATCCATTTGAATTGCGCGCCCTTACGCCGCCAAAGATACACTACGCCGCCGTAACTTACGGCGCGCATTCTTTGAGGATACCAAAGAAAAAAAGTAAGTTACGGCGGCATAGTGTATCTTAGATACGCTACGCCCGACGCAAATATGCGCCGATGTACGTGGATCTGCCCCTGTGCCTTTACCTTGCAGGTAAGAAAAAAGCAAAAAATAAATAAATCTGAGTTTACTTTCTTTAAGGATTATAAAATACAAATTTGTAATTTTAGTATCTGTTATTTGTGTTATAGTGGAGAAACCTTTATATCTAGATTTATAGATCCTTATCTCATGAAGGGGTCACTCCAATGGGCAATCTTATATTTTCTTATTTTATTATAGTTGTATTTATGCGTTTATAAACACTTATATGCATTTATATATATTTATATTGACTGTTTTTCCACAATTTTAGGAGTGTTCTATTTCTACAAAAATGTATTTTCTATTTTCTCTATCCATCTTTGATTTAGTTTTACTAACAGAATTTAACTTCTCCTGACTTTGTGGCTATGCTTTACCAGATTTCATCCCACTGATGATAACTAATGGCAATCTCAATGGACAGGGCTCAGTCAAGGAAAGTCAGGCCTACGTATCAAATACAAATCTAATACAAAATGTAATTATTGTATTAGATGGGACCAGAAGAGGCTTTTCTGACTAAAGGTAATAGTGTGTGGGATCTGTTTTTAGGCCTAAATTTAATTTTAAAGTCTACATTGCTGACAAATTCGATTTTGCACAGCAGGTCCAGATATCATCATAATCAAACTAGTGCATATAGTATGTATTACCGTATATACTCGAGTATGAGCCGAGTTTTTCAGCAAATTTCTTTGTACTGAAAATGCCCTCCTCGGCTTATACTCAAGTCACCTTTTTGCGCCTGATTTCACGGAATTTGGGGACCCGGGAACCAGCCGGCCGTGGGTCCCCTGGATCCTAAACTTGGCACACATGTAGCCCCAGTTCTCCTCTACAAGTGTGCAAAGTTTGCTGTCTAGGGGACCTACAGCCGGGAAGCACAGATTTTTCAAAGCCGGGCACCCCTTCAATATACCCCCATGTTAAACGTAAGTCTAGCCATGGACACAGTGAGGCATGGGCACAGTGAGGCATGGACACAGTGAGGCATGGGCACAGTGAGGCAAGGGCACAGTGATGCATGGACACAGTGAGGCATGGACACAGTGAGGCATGGACACAGTGAGGCATGCACATGGACACAGTGAGGCATGCACATGGACACAGTGAGGCATGCACATGGACACAGTGAGGCATGCAGATGGACACCCTAGGCTTATACTCGAGTCAATACATTTTCCCAGTTTTTTGTGGTAAAATTAGGTTTATATTCGGGTCGGCTTATACTCGAGTATATATGGTACTTATTTTGTCCCATATATTTTAGTAGGCTCTTGTAGGTACCAATAACCTAAATAGGATTCATTTGGAAACATGTCATAGACACCCTTGCAACCTGTAGACACATAAGGCGCAATTACTGAATTTTACAATGTATTTTTTGATATGGCAATCATTAATTTTAGCCATTGGGCTGATATGTTCTTTTCTCATTGACTGTAATGAAAATAAGTCTTTAGGGCAAACAATGAACATTATACCTTAGTGAAATGAGTCTATACACAGTAAGAGAGACAGACAAATAACAAGTACGAAATACAAAAATACTATTTACATAATTGATTATTCCATGTCTCTGTCTTACACTCTTAAACAAGCTAGAATGGGAGAGTTGCATTGTAAGGCCTGCAAAAATGACGCTGGTGCAATTCTGATGGTAATCTTCCATAGGGTTACAGTCTCTTAATTATAATATCCAAAACACATAGCTTAGAGTAAAAAAATAAAATGCTTTACATACATGTACTCTCGAGGTGCAGAAAGGAGTCCAACTGGGCATATTTGGTGGTTTATAGTACAAGTTTCTGTTCTTTTTTTATTAAACATATTTTACATGATATAAAAATATTAATCACAGTGCGCTTTTACATTGATATTGCTATAAACAAAGAGGCTGCACAATATTTTTAGTGGAAATAAATTATATAGTCATTATCTTGATGAAAAAAAAAATCACAGGGAAAATATGGACTTGTGTGTCATTGCAGAAAAATGTCTTTTCAAGCCCTTAAAATTGTAAAATAAAAAATCTTGGTCGATCTTTTAATGTGGATCCTGCACTTATGTGATGCAAATTGCACCGTCTTTACTCTGAACAAGGTTCTTAATGGAAATGTTGATCCAATACTCAGAACAGGACAAAGTCTTCTTTACGCTCAGAAGCAGATGAAATATATCCTCTGACTGTAGAATCTGTTTGTTTATGGTCTTTTCCAATATACAGGAACACAGCGACACACTTCTTCACTATAGAATAGACCAGAGTCACAGCGTTTCGGTCGAGATTTACATGGTGGTCTGTAACAACTGAAAAGAGGAAAAGGAAGTAATGAATTCCAAACTAAATCTATCACATTCTATATTGGCATACACATAATTGATACAATATATATATATATATATATATATATATATATATATATATATATATATATATATATATATATATATATATATATATATATAAAAGCACACATGGGTTTGTTTACTAAAACAGGAAAATGCAACATTTGGTGCAGCCCTGCATAGAAAGCAATCAGCTTCCATTTTTTTTGGTCAAAGCTTAATTGAACAAGTTGAAGTTAGGAGCTGATTGGCTACCATGCACAGCTGCACCAGATTTTGCACGCTCCAGTTTTAGTAAATCAACCCCAAAGTCAAGGCTTTTTTTTTAGCTGGAACACATGGGAAAAAACAGTTCTGGCACATGCAGCACTGAATGGGTTGCTGGGGTGTGATGAATGATCTACTGATGTTAGTTGCTGGGGCACCAATTGTCTTGGCACCAGAAGTCTTTTGTTGCTGGGGGGGGGGGGGGGGTTTATGTGATTAGGGGATCGATTGTTGCTGGTAGTGATCTACTGTTGAGGGAGGGTTCTATTGCTGGCTACTGGGAGATCTACTATACTGTTACTTGTGGGGATCTGTTGTAATGCTTTTCTTGTTATCAACAAACTCCATACAAATTGCCACAAGGTTATACTTGTTTCTGGTGCTCAGAGTTGGGTAGGGGGCAGAGACAAGGGCTGACTCAGAAGGGAAGAGTACCTCCAAATGCATCTATAATTTGAGAAAACACAGCTCTTTATACAGTGTATATTTATATAATTTGAGAGCATTTTGGTATATATAGGCATCTGGGATGGACTGACATTTTTAGTAGCCATTGCATGTATTTCATCTGTTTTGCTGTCAATTGGAAAGCAGTGCAAACGCCTAGATACATTTTAAATAAATATGCCAATTTCAATTTAACATTGTTACAAAGCTACATGATTAAGGATTTTTATTTTAATATGTTCTTTAATGTTTAAGTTTTTGGGTTTTGCATGTGTTTCCTCTACTGTGTTCATGAATACAAATGTACTCGGGGGAAAAAAAATTAATACAAATGAAAATAAATAAATTATATATATATATATATATATATATATATATATATATATATATATATATATATATATATATAAATATATATACACACACATGCACAATTTGAAATTACCCTATAGAGTCAAAATTAATACAAATGAAAATAAATACAATATATATATATATATATATATATATATATATATATATATATATATATATATATATAAATATAAATACATGCACAATTTGAAATTATCATATAGAGTCATCAGGCAGAGCTTTAGGTTCAATACAAGTTTTGTATTTTTCTTTGCCCCTCTGTTGTAAAAAGCCTGTTTGCAGTAATTAGTCAGCAAATTTCTGCCTCGAGACAGGTTGCTTCTGTAGTACTGTCACTTTAGCTAGGCCAGGGTTGCTCAACCTTTTGAAGAGCAAGGGGCACTGGTCGTGGGCCACAATAAAATAAAATTGTTAAGAATTTAAAAAACATTTATTTTGAATAGTATAGTGAAAAATGTTGCAGCCACTGAATGGGCGGTAGGAGGGAGAGGAGGAGAAGTCAGATTTCGGTACTTTATATGCCACCCCCGCCGCCTGTCCACTGTCCAAGTGTAAAACAGAATGTGACAGGGAGGCCGCATGGGCCCGCCGGAGCATAGGCAGTGGTCACCACTGTGATCACTGATGTTACACAAGTAAAAATACGCCTCAACTATGGGGTTTACCTTCTCCTAAACCACAAATGTAACCGAGCCATTAGTCCTAAACCCCCTATAAGGCTGCTTTCACGCTGATGCACTGCAGTGCACCTGTGGTATTCTTGCAGGTTGGCTGTGCTTTGCCACAGACTTCTATTTTATCTTGCGGGTGTGGTGCATTTTCTGAAAGCACACAGCCAGGTGAGCAACCAGGTGCTCAGAATGGAACTCTGTTGAATGTCTGCTAAATGTTTGTAGCCATGCTGCAGCCAATTCCTCCATCTTTTCCCCTGCCTTCTCTTTAACTCTATGCGTTTTGGTGGACCTCAACACAGGGAGGGCATTCTTAGGCCCCGTACACACGGTCGGACAAAACCGATGAGAATGGACCGAGGTTCAGTTTCATCGGTCCAAACCGACCGTGTGTATAGCCCGTCGGTCTGTTTTCCTTTGGTCCAAAATTTTAAGACATGCTTCAAAACCGAACCGATGGACCGCTGCCCGATCGGTCCAAACCGATGGTTTGTACAGAAAAGCATCGGTTCAAAACCCGCGCATGCTCAGAATCAAGTCGACGCATGCTTGGAAGCATTGAACTTCGTTTTATTCAGCACGTCGTGTGTTTGACGTCACCGCGTTCTGACCCGATCGGTTTTTGGAATGATGGTGTGTACGCACATCAGACCATCAGGCCACTTCGGTGGTGAACCGATCAAAACGGTCTGTCGGACCATTCTCATTGGTTTGGAACGACCGTGTGTACGGGGCCCTAGTCAGGTCATGTGGGTCCCGCTCATTACCTTCACCCTCCTTGCACCGAGTCATTGTCCCTCTAGTACATGTGGATGTGGATTAGACTGTGTTAAAAATGCACTGGGCTGATTAAGAGCAACTGCAGGCAACTAAATTGTTTGTAAGCAACCTGGTATAAACAAGAGGCAGAAGGAACAGGAGGGCAGCAAAGACAACAAAGGCAGGCAGACAGAGAAAGAAAACTGCAGTGATCCACACTGAGAAGCCAAACAGGCTAAGCTGGCTATTTC
This sequence comes from Rana temporaria, assembly GCF_905171775.1. Taxonomy (NCBI): domain Eukaryota; kingdom Metazoa; phylum Chordata; class Amphibia; order Anura; family Ranidae; genus Rana; species Rana temporaria. The sequence goes on from NC_053489.1 coordinate 552,416,667, forward strand.
GAGTATAGGAGGGGAGAGGTGGGGAGGCAAGAGGCAGAATACCGCTGTCTGCAAGTGAGAAGTGAGTGAGAAGTGGGAGCCGGAGCAGCAGCAGTAAAGGTAGAAAGACCAGGAGAACACCAGGAGGATGCCAGCAGATCACGTTGCAGGTCCCGAAGGATAGCCGAGCAGGATACAGGTCAGAATCAGGCGCACACACCCTGCTCACATGGAGCTACCAGTCAAACTCCTGCATGCACTCTAATGCTCTAGGACGGTGGATCGGCAACCCACGATGTGGGTTTGCTGACCCGCTATCCCAGAGAATGAGGTCATGGGCCACACCAGAGAGCTCTGCGTGCCACGGGTTTGGCACCCCTAAGCTAGGCCAAAGTGATGTGGGAACCATCTGTCTTTTTTTATTTGCAAAAACTTTAATAAAACTTTTTATTTGCATAAACAACTGAAACTGTATTGACCCAAACACATTTACGCTTACAACCTTAACATACACTGTACATCAAGGCAAAAACGTTTTTCTTGTTTGGGGAAGAGTGGGGAATAGTTTGGAAAGCCTGTCTGGTTTTTACTTGATGAGACTCAGAGAAATTTACCCTTAGCTACTGTCCTACTGACACTTTTTTAACCAAATGGGAATTAAGGAAATATCTGCAACAGAGACACAGACGGGTTCTAGCCTTCCCCTACTCTACAAAAAAAAAAAAAAAAAGCATGTTAGAGAGTTATACATTATTGTTAAAAGTTTAATACTTTTTTATCCAAATGTCCCAAATCCTTTGTTATATTGATTTTTAAAAACACTTTATTCTTTACTGCAATTTTATTGCAAATACTGCACCACTCTTCATGTCTGCTTACCTGCATGTTTGATGACTGAATCTTTTTCCTTTAAGGAAACATGTGTTTGGTGTTTCTACACATTCACAGGCACATTTTATAGGGTTCAGTGGCTGGTGTTTTGGACAAGTCTTTTTACAGACACACTGACATCTCTCTTCATCATATTGCTTGTTTATCCCACAGGAAGTAGACAGAAGCTTATTTTTGCAAACACACTGGCAAGATGTTCGGTCCAGTTCTTTATGAGGGCCGCAGCTGGAGGGTAGCAATCCCCCTTTACAAACGCATTGGCAGGTTTCTTCATCTAATTCTTTGTTTGGTCCACAAATATCATTAAATTCTTCATCAGAATCTAAGATCAAGCAAAAACAAGATAAATGAAAACTAAAACATGAAATAAACTTTGCCTACTGTATTAGTCAAACAAGTCAGAGGGGTATAAAGACAGTAAGCGGCAGTAGTCAATAAGCTTAAGTCCCGAAGAAACAGAGCTCCTCACCTCTAACTATCACTACTTCTACATTGAATGCCTATATTAACTGGTATTTGTAACTGTTCATAATTCATCATTTCCTCTACCTTGAATAAGGCCCTCGTTTCAGCTGAAGAAAAACAGCCCCAAAGCATGATGCTGCCACCACCATGCTTCACTGTGTGAACGGTGTTCTTTTGGTGATGTGCATTGTTGTTTTTTTGCCAAACATATCTTTTGGATTTATGGCCAAAAAGTTCAACCTTGGTTTCCTCAGACCATAACACATTTTCCCACATGCTTTTAGGAGACTTCAGATGTGTTTTTGAAAAATTTAGCCGGGCTTGGATGTTGTTCTTTGTGAGAAAAGGCTTCCGTCTTGCCACTCTACCCCAAAGCCCAGACATATGAAGAATATGGGAGATTGTTGTCTGTAGGCCTCTTGACAGCCTCCCTGACCACTTTTCTTCTCATCTTTTCATAATTTTTGGAGGGATGTCCCGTTCTTGGTTATGTCACTGTTGTGCCATATTTACTCCACTCTATCTTCACTGTGTTCTATGGTATATCTAATGCCTTGGAAATTCTTATGTACCCTTATCCTGACCGATACCTTTTAACAATGAGATCCCTCTGATGTTTTGGAAGCTCTCTGTGGAACATGGCTTTTGCTGTGGAATGCGACTAAGAAAATGTCAGGAAAGACCTACTAGAACAGCTGAACTTAATTTGGGTTTAATCAGACACTTTAAATTATGGCAGGTGTGTACTGACTCCTATTTAACATGAGTTTGAATGTGATTGCTTAATTCTGAACACAGCTACATTCCCGAGTTATAAGAGGTTGTGCACACTTATGCAAGCACATTATTTTATTTTTTATTTTTACTTCATTTTGTTTTTCAATTAAATTATACAGTTTATACGTCCCATTAAAGGTGGAAAAAGTTCTGAAATTATTTATCTTTGTCTCTTTTTTTTACATCACAGAAACCTGACATTTTAGAAGGGGTGTGTAGACTTTTTATATCCATTGTAGATGGGCTTATGTTTATTTTTCAACCTGACTAATTTTGTAACTGTGTAACAACTGTATATTCCAAGCAATTAGCATTTATATATAGTGCCCACTCACTCACCCACCCACTCACCCACTACCTTTGCGACTATGAGGTTGATTAACTGAAATTGTAGAGTGCAAAATCTGGTGCAGCTCTGCATAGAAACCATCAGCTTCCAGGTTGTTTGGTCAAAGCTTAATTGAACAAGCTGAAGTGAGTAGCTGATTGGTTTCTATGCAGAGCTTCACCATATTTTGCACGCTCCAGTTTTAGGAAATCAACTCCTTTATCGTTGTTTGATCTTCTGGAAAGGATTGCAAAGTGTGTCTGTGGAAATGTATGTTCATTCATTTGTGAAGTCAGGTACTGATTCTGGACAACAAGCCTTGACCTGCAAATTCCTCTGAACCAAACTCAACAAACCATGCTTTTATGGTCCTGGGACACAATCATGCCGAAAACAAAAAGGGCCTTCCTCAAATTGTAGCCATACATTCAAATTGGAACCATATGTTTGTTTAAAATCTCTTTGTATGCTGTAGTTTTAAGAGTACCCCTTACTGGAAACACCTGAACTCATATTGGAGGACCAAATATATTTGGCTACATAGTGTATCATGCTGATGTACTCTTCTTTAGACATCTCTGTTGTATTTAAACTAGTAACATTTTTATTGTGTAAGACAATGCAAAATGTATGAATGATGAGCATAATGCAGCCAGCTTTACCTCCCTAGCTGATTTGGGGCAGGGGCCAGCAAACTGGGTTTTACTATAATTTTTAACAATTGTCCAGTGACATAACATGTCATCATGGTGCTGCTCATTAAAGGAATCTTTAGTGCAACCTAACTGCAATAGTGCTTGTTATCTGAGCTAATAAAACGTCTGCAGAAATATTACAAGCCTTTTTCTTTAAAATAAATGGATGACAGATGATCATGCATGGGAAACATACACAGTATGTATAGAATAGAATGTGGATCATATTTCTTTGCTGTAATTTTCTTATTTTCTTATCTTGATGATACAAAAAAATTGTCATATTGCACACATTATTCATAATAATGACAACAGAGCCGTAATCCGATATTACATCACCATCTTCTAATTTGCCTAATTATCCTATACTCTACATGATGTATGTACATTATTTTTTATAAACATGACAATTGGAAAGAAGGTAAATAAATGAAGATCATCAGTACAGCAAATAATTAATTACATTCTCTCCTAATGTATTCAACATGGTGCAAATCTCTTACCTGATTCCTCATGATGTAATGAAAACCCAGAGTCATGTTGTTCTATACATCTGCACAAATGATTATTCCATGCGTAATTTCTAGGACATGTTTTATTTGCCACTTGACAGCTGAAAAATAATTATGACGTTACATATAGTAATCTGAAAAAGCAAATACTTACAGAAGTAATTTGAATATTACAGGTTTTCAGTATTTTGTACTCTGTACTTCTGTTCCCTTTCCCGCCAACAAACTTTACTGCTCTCTGCTAAGAAAGCTGTGATTCAAAAAATGGTTCTCAATCTCATTTTTTTAAACTAAATTCCTTTACATTATTGGATGTCTTTAACCGCTTAAGGACCGCCTAACGACGATATGCGTCGGCAGAGCGGCACGGCTGGGCAAAAGGACATACAGGTACTTCCCCTTTAAGAGCCCAGCCGTGGGTCGTGCGCGAGCGCCGCCACCGGCACGCTCACAACCTGGTTGTGAGCTCCGTGACCGCACCCACGGACCCGATCGCCGCTGGTGTCCGGCGATCGGGCAACAGAGCTGAAGAACAGGGAGAGGTAAGTGTAAACAAACCTTTCCCGTTCTGTCATAGGGAACAACGATCGGTGATGTCACACGCCAAGCCACGCCCCCACACAGTAAGAATTACTCACTAGGGCACACTTAACCAGTTTAAGCGCCCCCTACAGGTTAACCCCTTCACTGCCAGTGTCATTTTCACAGCAATCAGTGCATTTTTATAGCACTGGTCGTTGTAAAAATGACAATGGTCCCAAAATGGTGTCAAAAGTGTCCGATGTGTCCGCCATAATATCACAGTCATGATAAAAATCGCTGATCGCTGCTTTTTACTAGTAAAAAAAAAACTATTAATACAAATTTCATAAAACTATCCCCTATTTTGTAGACGCTATAACTTTTTCGCAAACTGATCAATAAACGCTTATTGCGTTTTTTTTTATACCAAAAATATGTACAGGTATACCCCACTTTTAAGTACACAATGGGGTTTATTTACTATCGCTGGAAAGTGCAAAGTCAGGTTCACTTCTTCGTAGAAAACAATTAGCTTTTACCTCCAGCTTGCTCAATTAAGCCTGGTAATAAAATCAGGGAGCTCATTGGTTTCTATGCAGAAGTGAGGCTTCACTTTACAAAGAATACCCAATCACGTGCAAGGAAAATAAAAAAAAAAACAGCATTTTTGCTTGTACATGATTTGATGATGGAAGTCAGCAGAACTTCTGCTCATTTACTAAACTCTGGAGCAACTGCACTTGCAGATGTATTTGCACTTTGCAAAGAGCACACTTTTTTTGCCTTTAGTAAATCGAGCCCTAAGGCCTCGTACACACGATCAGTCCATCCGATAAGAACGGTCCGAAGGACCATTGTCATCGGTTAACCGATGAAGCTGACTGATGGTCTGATGTGCCTACACACCATAGGTTAAATAACCGATCGTGTCAGAACGACGTACTGAAAAAAACAAAGTTCAATGCTTCCAAGCATGCGTCGACTTGATTCTGAGCATGCGCAGGTTTTTAACTGATGCTTTTGCATACTAACGATCAGTTTTGACCTATCGGTTAGGTGTCCATCGGTTCAATTTTAAAGCAAGTTCTAATTTTTTGGACCGCAGAAAAACACAAATCGCGGCAAAGACGCTGTAAGGTTGCTGGTTCAATTAGACCCGGGTATTAAGGACAATCTGGGTGTATGGAGGCTCCCCAATGCATTGGTAGTGAAAACATCCACACGCACACATGGTATGTCCACACTAGCTTTATTTTCTAATGCGCACTTGTTCATAATCAAATCATACAAGAAGGGAACGCCCTTGTCCCAGCCAATCATATCTAAGTTATTATGTTATAGAAGTAATATTCGTCACAATTATACATCGTGTGTAAAATATAACAGTCTGTATTCCGGGCGCCTGACTGATCTTGGTTCCTACTGCAGCTTATCTAATGTTTATGTTCTTTGACATAATAACATTGACATAATAAAATTCCTTTACATTATTGGATGTCTTTAACCGCTTAAGGACCGCCTAACGACAATATGCGTCGGCAGAGCGGCACGGCTGGGCAAAAGGACGTACAGGTACTTCCCCTTTAAGAGCCCAGCCGTGGGTCGTGCGTGTGTGCCGCCGCCAGGCACACTCACGACCCGGTTGTGAGCTCCGTGACCGCACCCGTGGACCCGATCGCCGCTGGTGTCCGGCGATCAGGCAACAGAGCTGAAGAACAGGGAGAGGTAAGTGTAAACAAACCTTTCCCTTTTTCTTTTGACTGATCTTGGTTCCTACTGCAGCTTATCTAATGTTTATATTCTTTGACATAATAACATTGCCAAGGTTCCTGGCTTCTCCTAGAAGCTCAAGGATACATTTTCATACAAGCATTAATCACTAAGGGGGAACTCTAACAAGCCTTATAATGCATTATTAATATAAGGGAACTATAGCCTATCAATCATTGATATCAATGGGGGAACTCGAACCACCTTTCAGACGCGGTTAGCATTTTTGCTGCATTTTTCAGTGGCTGTAGTCAGGGTAGGCAAATGTACATGTAGCCTTATATTTATTCTAGAGGATTTACAGCATGTAATTTACTACTAAATCGGATAAATTGGAATCTGTTTTTATATGATTCAACACTAAAAGCTTTCTACTAAAGTGCACCCTGAAATATTTAGAAGTTCCCCTGGAGGTACATTTACCATTGGTTTAAAAGATATAATCTGGAGTGTTTGATAGAAGAACTGTCTTTGTTTTCCATTATAGGGTTCACTAGACATAAGAAAATGCTCTGGATCCCAGGTACATGTATGCAACCCCACCTCTGCCCTTAGGTGTGGTACAATGACTTCCAGTATGCTTTTCGATAACTGGTGGTAATTAACGCTTACAAAGCTCCCCCAATGAAGATCTCGTCAGATGAGTAGTCACTGCAAATGGAAAGCAGAACCTATCTCCCCCTGACCATAACTTGACCTTATGGTACCTGCTAGCAACCTGTAATGAGACTTTATTCTCTTTTGTTTTTTCAGTACAAAACCTCTTTAAAATCACAACTCCCATAATTGCCCTTTCTGGGATAAAAAAAAAATACAGTTTCTGGAGGGATTAACAGAAAGCTACATGCTGTTTTGTATTTTCAGGATATAGCATAGAGAAAAATACTACTCCCAAAACACATTACAGAAACAATCAGTATTGTGTCATGAAGATTTAGTTTCTGTATCATATGTTATTACAAAGACATAGAATATTATAAATAATTTTAATACAACATAAACTGCGTACAGCTACGATGGCTCGTGGAATAGTGCTGGACTGCCACAGTATAATGACGGCGGCTGGTCGGCAACGGGGTTAAACAGTCCATTCTGTACAGTTTGTGGGGCCCATGGCTTGTATTTTTTAAAATGATGAAAGCCAATATAGAAGTGCACTGCACGTGGAGTTGCTCTAGATCTGAAGGGAAGCTCTGCTGATTTCTATCATCCAATCAAAAATGCATTTTTTTTTCCCTTGCATGTTTCCCTCAGATGTAGAGAAACTTGCAGTGCACAGATTACTAACCACTGTCACCGTTTTTGACGGTCGGAATTTGGTGTGTTCTTGTGTATGCAAGACATCTTGAGCGGAATTCCATCGGAGTTTATTCCGACTGAAAAAACGGTCGCGGCATAAGACTACTGGTGGCCTGGCTGCCTTTGAATTTAGTATTTACTGAGTCACTGCCCTGCCACAATCATGCAAATCAGAGACACAGTGAAGCCCTGATCTTTGTATATGTTCCAGGTAATTGTCTCCAAAAAGTACTGAATCTATTAAATCAACATGCAATTCAAGCAACTGGCATTTACAGAGAAGAGGTCTGCAATGGCAGCCCCCATATATTCTTTGAATAGGCTTCCTTTAAAGTGGATCCAAACCCAAGAACAACATTGATTACCAGTCCTTAGATGTGGTCGCTGCATTTGTTTTTTTTTTTGTTTTTTTCAGTCTTTTTTTTACATTCAACTTGCTGATCCTGCCAACATCACACTTCCTGTCTTATGCTGACAACTATCACTCACTATACTGTATTTATGCAGGAGCACCCTATAATGGAAGAACTTGGAAGGCTGATGTTTGAGATTTAAGTTCAGTGCACAAGAAATTACAAGGGTGCTGGATTTCTGGCATATTCAATGCATCGTTTTCTGAATGTGCGGAAAATGCACTTAAAGTGGAATTAAGTGCTACTTTTTTTATTTATTTTGTTAAATGGGTCCCTAGGTGATCTATGCCTTAATGTGCATTAATGGACCACATTCTAGTGCATTCAAAAGGAATCCTCCAGTGCTGAGCTGTCACCACTCCCACTGATCACAGGTTCGCTCTCTCTGGCCGCTTGAATGGCCAGGCCATGATGACATCACTCTGGCGCATGCGCATGGAAGCCACATCATCAGAGCAGTGCCGTAAATGCACACTGAGCTGCACATGCGCAGATAAGTGTACATTAGAGCTGACAGGCATTGGGAAGCATTTACGACAGGGGAGACCGATTTTTTTCATTTTTGTTTGTCATCAATTTATTTATTTTTAAATAAGCGTTTAATACTACTTTAACCTGAACAAAGAAAACAAATGCAGCCACCACATCTTATGCTGCGTACACACGATCATTTTTCGGCATGAAGAAAACGTTGTTTGTCAAAAACGTCATTTAAAATGATTGTGTGTGGGCTACACATAATTTTTCAGGTTCTGAAAAACAACACATTTTTTTTTTGAACATGCTGCATTTTTAAACGTCGTTTTAAACTATGTTGTTTTTCGGGTTGTAAAAAATGATCGTGTGTGGGATAAAACGATGTAAAATACCCACGCATGCTCAGAAGCAAGTTATGAGACGGGATCGCTCGTTTGGGTAAAACTACCGTTCATAATGGAGTAAGCACATTCATCACGCTGTAACAGACAAAAAAGCGTGAATCGTCTTTTACTAACACGGAATCAGCTAAAGCAGCCCAAAGACGAAGGGAACTTCCCCTTTATAGTGCCGTTGTACGTGTTGTACGTCACCGCGCTTTGCTAGATCATTATTTTAAAACGATGGTGTGTAGGCAACGTCGTTTTAATGATGAAGTTGGGAAAATGTCGTTTTTTGGACATGCTGAAAAATGATGTTTTTTTTTCATGCTGAAAAATGATCGTGTGTACGCGGCATAAGGTTTAAATTTTTGTTATTTTGTTCAGATACCCATTTAGCAACCTTTTCTTGATTTAGCATTCAACAAGATGTACAGTACCTTGAATGACTGCATATTTACCTAACTTTTTAAAGGAAATCATTACAAATCAGTTAACACTCTAAAACATTTTTTACTCGTAAATATATAGATATTTGAGAAAATCCCAAGGGCCCTATTTATTACGTGTTCCTGAAGCTGTGTGAGACTTTAACCGCCCAATCAATATCCCACATCTCATTGCTCTGAATGAGTATCATTTATCTTAAACTCAGCACAGATGTTTCTGACAAAAGATTTTGATTGGCTGCAGCAGATCCCAAGACAGTAATTCTGCTTTTAATATGTACCTTGTGACACAGAGGAGCTTAACGTGAAGCCTGATATGTTATTGTACAAAGCCTTCCCATAATGTATGGCTTTTACTGAATAATTATTTTACAAGTTATCGCTATATAATCTATAACAAACCATTAACACTAGAGCGCAGATTTAATGTTGCAGGTTTTTTATTCAGGACTTTTACCTAGCAAACAAGCAAGAGCTTGCCACTGAACATTTGAACTACCCTACTGAGATTTCAACACATGAAACTGGGGCTGCCCTGGAACATAAACTGAAGCACATTGTCAGGAGTTCCCAGCAGCCAATGAAAATGTTTCTACAGAACCATCTGCGTTACACCAAACATAAATAAAACCAAGTCAGGACAATGGAATGTGGAATGCTGCGAGTACATGACAGACCGATTGCCAGTGTTTTAGCAATGTGAAACAGACAATCCATTAGCCTTCAAAAGTGATGCCTGTTAAGAAATATATATAGTAAAAAAAGTATTTGGGAAATGATAATGCAACGTATGTTTCCATTGGAGTTTGAAAAATACTAGAACCTTTCTGCTAAATAGATGCAACATGTATTGTCTGTATTTTCAACAGCAAAATATTCACAAATACCTCTTCCCCAAGCAACTCTAAAGCCTCGTACACACGACCGAGTTTCTCGGCAAAAACCAGCAAGAAACTTGCTGTTTTTTTTTTTTTTGCCAATGAAACCGGTCATGTGTACATTTTTCGACGAGGAAACTGTTGAGGAACTCGTCGAGCCAAAAATAGAGCATGTTCTCGTTTTCCTCGACGGGAATGGAGAAAATTGGCTCGCTGAGTTCCTCGACAGCCTAACAAGGAACTCGACGAGCAAAACGATGTGTTTCGCCCGTCGAGTTCCTCGGCCGTGTGTACGAGGCTTTATGCTGGCTTTAGGCTAGTAACATTTTGTTATAAAAATTTAAATTTTAAGAACGTTGGTTTGATTTTTTAATTGTAATTGGGGTCAAACCCTCGTTCATTTGCAACTGCAGTGATGGGAAAATTAGAAGTTGAAAAATGTTTCACAAATTTCTAACAGTAAATGTGTTTTTTGTTCATGAAAGTCTATTCAATCCAAAATGTAAAAAAATAAATGTTTTTTGAAGTACAAACAATATTTGTCAAGTCTTTGAATGTTCTAAGAATTTCCGTACAACTCTACCAGTGTATGGACAACTTTAGGCTGCTCATAGACATAAGCTCATACACACTATAAGAAAATCAGGTGAACATTTTCATCCCAGGAACGATCGTATGATTTTCTGATAGTGTGTACACAACTTTCAACAGATGATTTCAACCTTCCAAATAAAAATATTTGTAAAGGACGAACTTATGGTTTGGGAGAAACCAAACCAAACAAACCATTTTGTTTAATGTGTACCATTTTTGGATGATTTTTGTACGTGAAAAATCAGAACTGAAAGACTGCACATGATCAGAAACATTAAACAACAAAAAAAAGCCTTTGTCGCATTTGTCAAACTTTCATACATTATTTTCTTCCTCGGTAAAGACTTGCTGTGAAACAACAAGGAAAATTGGCCAAATTGTTTAGCCGATTTTCCTATAGTGTGTACCCCACTATAGTCTGGCTGTATCTGGATATGGCTAATTTCATCAGACCCACAATCTAATATCAGGGTATCAGCAGACATCCTGTACTAAGCAATATTCAGGGAAAAAGACTGGACAGGTTAGATATGCCTGCAAAATCATTGTAGGATTCGACTTTGCTCCACTCCCTCTGCTGCTACATTTATATTAATAGGTACAGTTGGGGTGATCCAAGACATGTGTTTATGTAATAGCCGAATACCGTTTAAGAGGTCAGGTTGTACCTGCATGATATATTTAAAAGAGGACATCCCCCTTCCTTAATAGATCTGACTACAATAAAACACTCTCCTTTATAAATCTAAATCTAAGTTATTAGTCCCAGAGCTCTGTTCCCCCCATGGGTCAGAAACCTGCAACTTAAAAGAAAAATGTCATCAACAGCCAGCTCCTTCTTTCTTTATTCTCTGCCAGCCCACCTGTGACATCTGCAACTGATCTCACACATACGTCATACAACATTACACAATTTGTTGATAGAGAAAAAGCCCTCCAGCACCCCCATCCCCAATATGTCACAGTGAAACAAGGTCTCAAACACTGGTGACATAGCCTTTTCAATGGCCAATGTAAGACACTGGCTATGTCACCAGTGCCTGGATATACCAGGAAAGGACATGATAAAAAATGCAAATACCTGTATGTTACATAGGAAGTAGATGTAGATGCAGAGCTGCAGCAGATATTTTAGCTTTAACTGTAGAAGAGCTCAAAAAGTGATCATACAATTCACAAATAAACTCCATATATGGGAGTCTCTACAGCCCAATTCCAGGTTTTAAGAGATGTGACCCCACTTCCCATCAACTCTATTTTCCTAAATCCCTTTATATATACCTTACATCCTGTAAACTGGGCAGCCATGTGATATCATAGATCCATTCGTGAGCAATGTGTGATCCTTATTCCTGGACAGTGCACCATTCTGAGCAGTAGTATTGTGCCTAGGCTAGTGATGATGAACCCATAGGGTGCCATTTAATCCTATCCTTGAATGGCAGAGATTTTTTTTTTAATTGTTAATATCCTAAGCTCCTTGTTTTTTTAACGATTATACAATAGTGGATTTTTTTAATTGTTAATTGGGGGGGGGGGGGTTACTGATGAATGGAATTACATTGTATGTAATTGCAGGTTTTTGCACATAGTGTTGCCTGAACCAGTCTTTATTCTTTATTACCATGCTAACAATTTCCCCCATATAATGCACACAGAAACAATGGTTATTGGCTATTCACTTTGCCTATTATTTCCATTTTTTCTATAAGGTACCTATACATATTTGACATCTGCCTGATTTCAGCCAGTCCAGTAATGACTGCCACACCTATAGGCACATTCAAATTCAACAGATGCTAGCAGAAGACAGATATAAGGGAAAATGTGGATCAGCTGTATGTTAAAATGTTGGCTTTCTCAAGCTGTCATGACCACTGTATATGGCACTATAGGTGTCTGCCATGTCCATAAACTCTTAACCCGAGTGAAAAAAGACTAATGGACTGTTTTCATCGGACAAACCGGTGTCTTTTTAACAATGGTATAAAAAAATAGAACATGTTTTACATTTTTCCTATGAGTAAAAAAACGATAGGAATTTCCGATCGTCTGTGTGGAACTCCACCGGAGAAAAATCCATGTATGCTCAGAATCAAGTCGACGCATGCTCAGAAGCATTGAACTTAATTTTTTTCGGCTCGTCGTAGTGTTTTACGTCATTGCGTTTTGACACGGTCGGAATTTAGTCTGATAGTGTGTATGCAAGACTGATGAAAGTCAGCTTCATCAGACATCCGACAAAAAAATCCATCGGATTTGATTTCATCAGAAATCCGATCGTGTGTACACGGCTTTACGTATCAGGTCAGCACGCTTATGTGCACATCTGTTATAAATAAAATAAACAGGACTACTGCTTAGATAGTTTTCAAATGCCCAAGAATTGTTTATTGTCTAAGGTAAGCTGTGTTTGCACATAAAAAATTTGAAGAAACCAAATTTTAAAACTAGCTGTAAATGTTTTACATATTTGAGTTCCATATAATGTGCTTGTAGTAAAAGGTCCTCCTCAAGTATTACTTTAAATTCTGGCTAAGCTTTAAAAAAAAAATCATATATGTGTTCACTAATAAAAGCAGCAGTAACTGAAAGTGACTTTCCAGAATTCTATGCAGTAAGAAAATGACGCAGTTTCTGTAGATAAAAACTGTCCCTGATTTTCCATGTGTTTTTGCTTTTTTTTTTGAGGGGAAAACAGACCTGATTTTCAGTACTGATGAAAATAACCATAAAATCACTGCAAAGTGGTCAGTGACATCATTTAGAGCAAAAGAATATAAGTATGTTGGACTCTAGAACCAATATAAAAGGGCAGCTAAAACAAAAAAGGTTCCATCTGAGCTCCTTCAAAGGTGCGTGACGTCTGATCTGCAGTTCTTCCTATGCGGAATCAAGCTGCTTGCATGTGGACAGTCCCTTAGAGACCTGTTTGCCTCCTTTTCTGTAGGTCCCCACCTCACCTATACCTGTAAACCTGTCATTATCAGATTTGTAACTCTCTTTTACCAGAATCCAAAGCAAACTTAAAGAAAATGGATTGGTGACCCTATGCAAAACCATCCATTGGAATACATCGTCCTTGGAGGAAGAAATAATCTGACTATAACCCTAAGAATACCATCCCACAGTCAAGCACGGAGGCGGAAACATGATACATAAAATATTTGGGTCTGTTTCTCAGCTAAAGGTACAGGCCGACTTTGCCGCATTGAGAGGCCAAAGAATAGGGCCACGTATTGAAAAATCTTGGATGAGAACCTGTATCCTTTGATTAAGTGGCATGTCCAGCCAAGTAACGCGTAAGGGAGGAGAGCCGTTGGTGACATCCTCTCCGCTCGTGGCCGAGAGCGGAGAGGTTCATTGTTTACACGCTGTCATTTTCACCTATCATATGTAAGTGCATCTGTTTTTAATTAATAAATTATTCCGACGGTTTTACGCTATGGAGTTTCTATTTGTGTTTGATTGTTTGAGAGCCATTCATCCTTTGAACCACTGCTGATACCTGGGAGCCACTGGTTGTTGTGGGATTGAAGAGATGGGTGTTAATAGCTGGCCAGGAACCGTTCATCCCTAGCAGAAGCTGCAGTGCCAGTCAGCCATTGATACTGGAGATTCTTACAGGCTTTATTTAAAGCCTTTTGAGGTGAGAGGCTTGGGGAAATAAAGCATATGGAGCACTTTGCACTTGGGAGCCATTGTGGATTCAAGCACTTAAGTTCTGAACATATTGGACACCAGATTGATTGTTTTGCACATTTACTTATTGTGTGTGGAGTGTGCACAGAGACTCACTTTTCATCATTATATTTTTTATGCATGCATGGTTTTGTTTGCATTATCATTATTGCACATATGTTTATTTATTCATTGTGGTCAGTGTTTATTGATCACTGATATTAATATTTATTCTAATTATTACATATTCTATGTTAATTATGCTATTTTCTCACATGACGTTTAGCACATTTTTATTTTTATTTTTAGTTATAGTTTGGATTTTATCATTTCATTTGTGAATTTTATTTTATGATCACTGGTGTTGGTACCTCCTGTACTAACATTTATTATATGCACCATATTTTTGCACTTTATATTTATTAATAATTAGGTGCCCCTGGGCCCCTTTATCGTCTTTCAATCTCTGGTGGGTTTACACATTCTGGTTGAAGCACCTGCTTTCCTCCAGGGCTTGTTAATCTCAGTCCCTGAATTGCAATTGGTGCATCTGTTCCCACCTCATGTGGTAATAGAATTATTTTTGTTTTTTATTTAGCAGTTGTTTGATTAGTAAGCGCCATTACACCCCTTTTATTATATGTATAATTAGTTAGCAGCTAGAACACAGAGGTGAATATACAACCTTCAATAGACAATAAAAGAAAACGTGGCGTGCAGCCTTTTGCTGTAATAAATGTAAAGTCTTATCAAGTAGTAAACAATATAGTCCTGAAATATATATAAATCTGTGATATAATTGAAAGAAATCTTCTGTGCATTCAAAGTAATTCCAGTGCTGAGTGTGCTGTGTTTAAACCACTCACCAGAAATCAAGTAATAACAAGCATCAAATAAACGCACTTCACCCAACGTGCATAGAGACTGCCACAGCCGTGCACCTCCACCAATCTTGACACTCACCAAATAGCAGATAACAATAAGCCATGTACTGTTGCTATGATGCAAAGTGGCCTCTTGATCAGGTGCAGCAATCAGACTGTAAACCCCAAAGGGATCATGCATTGTGCAAAAAAAGCTCTCCAACAGGAGCCCAAATCATGCTTATATAGTGTAGTATTTTAATAGTATTAAAAACAAACACAATAGCTGTAGACTAAAAATAACAAAACTGGCGAGAAAACATACAAAGGTAGCCAGTTTTGCCATAACCACCGTTGTAAGTTGGGGGTTTGGATTCCTGGAGGACTGGGCCGACTTCTCAGTCGGTCATCAGTACTATAGAAGGGACAGACTGCACCTAATCGAGGAGGGTGCAGATCTGCTGGGAGTAAAGATGGCCAAAAAGTTAGAGGGGTTTTTAAACTAGGCAATGGGGAGAGGGTCCAGAGTTAGGCCCCATACACACGAGAGAATTTATCCGCGGATACGGTCCAGCGGACCGTTTCCATGGATAAATCCTCTCAAAGATTTCCGCAGATTTCGATGCGATGGAGTGTACACACCATCGCATTGAAATCCGCGTGGAAATCCTCTGGCGATGACGTGTCGCGTTGTCGCCACGATTATGACGCGGCGACGGGCGCGACGCTGTCATATAAGGAATTCCACGCATGCGTCAAATCATTACGACGCGTGCGGGGAATCCCTTTGGACGAATGGATCCGGTAAGTCTGTACAGACGAGCGGATCCATCCGTTGGAATGGATTCCAGCAGATGGATTTGTTGTGCATCACAGCAAATATCCGATCTGCTGGAATCCATCCCAGAGGAGATTTCTCCGCGGAAACAGATCCGCTGGCGTGTACACACCATAGGATCTATCCGCAGAAACCCATTTGCTGGGATTTATCTGCGGATGGATTCTATCGTGTGTACGGAACCTTAGAGGTAGTCAGCACAGAACTACCAGAGGGTAGTATTGGGGGCATTAATGGTAGGTTGACTAAAGCACATAAACCCAAGGTAAGTATAGTAACAAGTCCTAGTTGCAATCTCGGAACACCCAATAAGAGGATAGTATGCGACCAGTCTAAACTATGTGGCATTTTCACCAATGCCAGGAGCCTGGCAGACAAGATGGGTGAACTAGAGATACTGTTGTACGAGGAGGATTTGGATTTTGTGGGAATTTCAGAGACCTGGTTCAACAGCTCTCATGATTGGCTGGCAACCATTCAAGGGTATTCCCTTTATTGCACGGTCAGAGAGGATAAAAATGGGGGACGGGTATGTCTATATATTAAGAATAATGTACAAGTGAATGCGGGAGATGACATCACTAATGGAGCTAGGGAGGAGGTGGAATCCTTATGGGTAGAGCTCTGAAAGGATGAAGCTAAGGGGAAAATAATACTGGAAGTATGCTATAGGCCCCCTAACCTGAGAGAGGAGGCGGAGGTAGACTTTAATTATCCAGACATAGACTGGGCGGAGGGAACCACACATTCGTCTAAGGCTCGCCAGTTCCTAAATATCTTGCAGGACAATTTCATGGGTCAAATGGTAGATGCACCAACTAGAAACAGAGCGTTACTAGATCTACAGATTAACAACAATACAGACCTGATCATGAATGTGGAAATATGGGGCAATTTAGGGAACAGCAATCACAGGTCAATTGGCTTCAGTATAAATCACACAAATAGGAAACATACGGGAAATACAAAGACACTGAATTTCAAAAGGGTCAACTTCCCTAAACTAGGAACCTTGCTAGAAGGCATCAATTGGGATAAAATCTTAGGAAAAAAGAACACGGAGGAGAGATGCGTTCGCATATTAAATAAGAGCATTAGCCAGTGCATTCCATTGGGTAATACATTTAAAAGAGCAAACAAAAGTCCTGGATTGCTTAACTCCAATGTAAAAATACATATAAAAGCAAAGGAGAAGGCCTTCAAAAAATACAAGGTTGAGGGATCATTATCAGCATTTAGACTTTATAAAGAATGCAACATGAAATATAAGGGTGCAATTAGGGCGGCTAAGATAGAACACGAAGGACACATAGCAGAGGAGAGCAAAATAAGTCCCAAGAAATTCTTTAAGTACCGTATTTATCGCGGTATAACGCGCTCCCGCGTATACCGCGCACCCCCAAAGTGGCCCGAATTCCTGTGGAAAAAAAGTTTTTTTGTACTTACAGTTTTGGTGTCTTGCGCGGCGTTCATCGGCGGCCTCGTCGGGTCCGGCGTCCATCTGCGGCTTCGGGTGTCCTCTTCGGCGGGTCGGGCGTCCGTGGTCGGGTGTCCTCTTCGGCGGGTCGGGTGTCCTCTTCGGCGGGTCCGGCGTCCTCTTCGGCGGGTCCGGCGTCCTCTCCGGCGGGTCCGGCGTCCTCGCGTCCTCCCTGCTCGTTTCCCGCCACGAGTTTTGAATACTGCGCCGCCATATACCGAGCGCAGTACACTCGTGTAACGTCAAGCAGGCTCGGCAACTGTCGTGCTGACGTCCTGAACCCGAAGTTACACGAGTGTACTGCGCTCGGTATATGCCGGCGCAGTATTCAAAACTCGTGGCGGGAAAGCGGGTATCGGCGTATATCGCGCACCCACGATTTTGCCCTGATTTTCAGGGCAAAATAGTGCGCGGTATACGCCGATAAATACGGTATGTAAAAAGCAAAAAAGGGAGGACAGACCATATTGGCCCCATAAAGATTGAGGAAGGACATCTGGTTACAAAGGATGGGGAGATGGTGAAGGGATTGAATTTATTCCTCTCCTCAGTCTTCACAAGGAAATCGGGGGGCTTTAGTAACCAAAACTGTAGTGCTTATCCTCGTGACACGTCACAGGAAGCACCCTCATGGTTAACAGAAGACAAAATTAAAATTAGACTTGGGAAACGTAACATTAATAAATCACCAGGACCGGATGGCTTGCAACAGAGGGTACTTAGGGAACTCAGTCAAGTAATTGCCAGATCATTGTTCCTAAATTTTACTGACAGTCAACTGTCTGACTGGAATGGTACCAGCGGATTGGAGAAAAGCCAATGTAGCACCAATATTTGAAAAGGGCCCAAAATACATCCCTGGTAATTACAGACCAGTTGGTCTAACATCAATAGTATGCAAGCTCTTTGAAGGGATGATACAGGACTATATACAAGATTTTAGTAATGAAAACAGTATCATTAGCAGTAATCAGCATGGATTCATGAAGAATCATTCTTGCCAAACCAATCTATTAATCTTCTATGAGGAAGTGAGTTGCCATCTAGATAAAGGAAGGCCAGTAGACGTGGTGTATTTGGACACAGTTCCCCATACACGTTTACTGTACAAAAAAGGGTCCGTTGGCATGGACCATAGGGTGAGTACATGGATTGAAGCCTGGCTACAAGGGCAAGTTCAGAGGGTGGTGATAAATGTGGAATACTGGGAATGGTCAGGGGTGGGTAGTGGGGTCCCACAGGGTTCTGTGCTGGGACCAATCCTATTTAGTTTATTCATAAACGACCTAGAGGATGGGGTAAACAGTTCAATCCCTGTATTTGCGGATGTGGAAACCTTGCAAGAAGATCTGAACAAATTAATGGAGTGGGGAACTATATGGCAAATGAGGTTTAATGTAGAAAAATGTAAAATAATGCACTTGGGTGGCAAAAATATGAATGCATTCTATACACTAGGGGGAGAACCTCTGGGGGAATCTAGCATGTTAAAGGACCTGGGGGTCCTAGTAGATGATAGGCTCAGCAATGGCATGCAAGCTGCTGCTAACAAAGAAAAATGAATATTGGCATGCATTAAAAAAGGGATTATCTCCAGGGGCAAAGCGATAATTCTCCCACTCTACAAGACCCTGGTCCGGCCACACCTAGAGTATGCTGTACAGTTCTGAGCACCAGTCCTCAGGAAGCATCTACTGGAAATAGAGCGAGTACAAAGAAGGGCAACAAAGCTAATAAAGGGTCTGAAGGATATCAGTTATGAAGAAAGTTTGCAAGCACTGACCTTATTCTCTCTGGAGAAGAGGCGCCTGAAAGGGGATATGATTTAAATTTACAAATATGGTACTGGTGACCCCACACTAGGGATAACACTTTTTTGCAGAAGGGAGTTTAACAAGACACATGGCCACTCATTTAAATTAGAAGAAAATAGGTTTAGCCATAAACTAGGGTTCTTTACTGAAAGAACGGCCAGAATGTGGAATTCCCTTCCACAGGCGGTGGCCTCAGTGGGGCATCAATATTTTCAAAAAACTATTAGATAAGCACTTGAACGACCAAAACATACAGGGATATACAAGGTACTGACTTATAATCACACACATATAATCACACACATAGATTGGACTTGATGGATTTTTTCAACCTCACCCACTATGTAACTATGAATTACTTTGAATACATGGAAGATTTCTTTCAATCATATCATAGATTTATACATATTTCAGGACTATATTTGTTCACTACTTAAGACACCACTACATATAAATGTAGACAAAACTCAGGGCAATGATATAAAATGTACAACCCCCCCCCCCCCCCAACCGATGAAGAATACATTTCTGTTTTTTTAAGGGGAGATCAACACAAAAATTCTTACCCTAATCTCCCCACCAGTTCTCGTTGCGACAAGCAGTCCATTGGTACAATGCAGGATCAGCCACCAGATACTATCCTGATGATGTGGCTGCTGATCATGCGTTGCAAGTCATGATGTAATACTGCCTAATGAGGAATGGACCATCACATTTTGTGGTTCCATAGATTAAAGGGAGATTCCCTTTTGATACCTTCTTCACTTTTTGGATACCTGATCTGAGGCAGAATAACAACTACATGGGACACTGTGTTGACAGATATGGTGTTCAACACAATAGTGAATTTAGTGAACTAGACATGTCTTGTACAGATGTCCTTCAACACTTTGTTTAGTAGTATGGACTGTACAGAACAGCTGTAAATATGTACTAGATTTTCCAAACAAATGTAACATGATTCTCGCTCAAAATATATTATGGCACATACAGTATATACTATAAGAATAGACAATATATTTCTTATATATTTTTGTGTAAATTGTCCTTGATATTTTCCAGATGTGAATTGGTACAAGGCCAATATTTACCTTTATTTTAACTCAGAATCAGAAAATCAAGGCAAATACATCAGCTAATAGTGAAAAATTAGGTAACAATAGCAACAAACATTTAATGTTATGAAGCTTCTTGAGAAAAGGGTTTGTCCTGATGTGGAAATTTGAATTTTAGCAATACTTAGCCATAAAACACTATCATGCTTTTACATACAGTTAAACTTTTTGACCAAGCCCCCTTTAAGAACACCCCTGGTCCACAGCTCACCCTTGCACCCCTCCTCCACAGCTCACAGCTCCCCCTGCACTTCTCTTTCACAGCTCACCTTTATATCCTTGGTTTACAGCTTACCGCTATATCTTTTGTTTACAACTCACCTCTATATTCTTGGTTTACAGCTAACCTTTATATCCTTGGTTCACAGCCCCCTCTGCACTTCTACTTCACAGCTTACCTCTATATCCTTGGTTTACAGCTCACCTCCCCCACCTTGGTTTACAGCTCACCTTTAGATCCTTGGTTTACAGCTCACCTTTAGATCCTTGGTTTACAGCTCACCTCTATACCCTTGGTTTACAGCTCACCTTTAGATCCTTGGTTTACAGCTCACCTTTAGATCCTTGGTTTACCGCTCACCTCTATATCCTTGGTTTACCGCTCACCTCTATACCCTTGGTTTACAGCTCACCTTTATATCCTTGGTTTACAGCTCACCTCTATATCCTTGATTTACAGCTCACCTCTATATCCTTGATTTATAGCTTACCTCTATATCCTTGATTTAAAGCTCACCTCTATACCCTTGGTTTACATCTCACCTCTATATCCTTGGTTCACAGTCCCCTCTGCACTTCTACTTCACAGCTTACCTCTATATCCTTGGTTTACAGCTCACATCTATATCCTTGGTTTACAGCTCACCTCTATATCCTTGGTTTACAGCTCACCTCTATATCCTTGGTTTACAGCTCACCTCTATACCCTTGGTTTACAGCTCACCCCTATTTACTTGGTTTACAGCTCATCTCTACACCCTTGGTTTACAGCTCACCTTTATATCCTTGGTTTACAGCTCACCTCTATATCTTAGGTTTACAGCTCACCTCTATATCCTTGATTTACAGCTCACCTCTATATCCTTGATTTACAGCTCACCTCTATACCCTTGGTTTACAGCTCACCTCTATATCCTTAGTTTACATCTCACCTCTATATCCTTGGTTTACAGCTCACCTCTATATTCTTGGTTTACAGCTCACCTCTATATCCTTGGTTTACAGCTCACCTCTATATTCTTGGTTTACAGCTCACCTCTATATCCTTGGTTTACAGCTCACCTCTATATCCTTGGTTTACAGCTCACCTCTATATCCTTGGTTTACAGCTCACCTCTACATGCTTGGTTTACAGCTCACCTCTATATCTTTGGTTTACAGCTCACCTCTATATACTTGGTTTGCATCTCTCCTCTATATCCTTGGTTTACTGTTCACCGCTATATTCTTGGTTTTACAACTCACCTCTATATCCTTGGTTCACAGCCCCCTCTGCACTTCTACTTCACAGCTTACCTCTATATCCTTGGTTTACAGCTCACCTCTATACCCTTGGTTTACAGCTCACCTTTATATCCTTGGTTTACAGCTCACCTCTATATCATTGGTTTACAACTCACCTCTATATCCTTGGTTTACAGCTCACCTCTATATCCTTGATTTACAGCTCACCTCTATATCCTTGATTTACAGCTCACCTCTATATCCTTGATTTAAAGCTCACCTCTATACCCTTGGTTTACATCTCACCTCTATATCCTTGGTTCACAGTCCCCTCTGCACTTCTACTTCACAGCTTACCTCTATATCCTTGGTTTACAGCTCACCTCTATATCCTTGGTTTACAGCTCACCTCTATATCCTTGGTTTACAGCTCACCTCTATACCCTTGGTTTACAGCTCACCCCTATTTACTTGGATTACAGCTCATCTCTATACACTTGGTTTACAGCTCACCTTTATATCCTTGGTTTACAGCTCACCTCTATATTCTTGGTTTACAGCTCACCTCTATATCCTTGGTTTACAGCTCACCTCTATATCCTTGGTTTACAGCTCACCTCTATATCCTTGGTTTACAGCTCACCTCTACATGCTTGGTTTACAGCTCACCTCTATATCTTTGGTTTACAGCTCACCTCTATATCTTTGGTTTACAGCTCACCTCTATATACTTGGTTTGCATCTCTCCTCTATATCCTTGGTTTACTGCTCACCGCTATATTCTTGGTTTTACAGCTCACCTCTATATCCTTGGTTCACAGCCCCCTCTGCACTTCTACTTCACAGCTTACCTCTATATCCTTGGTTTACAGCTCACCTCTATACCCTTGGTTTACAGCTCACCTTTATATCCTTGGTTTACAGCTCACCTCTATACCCTAGGTTTACAGCTCACCTTTATATCATTGGTTTACAGACAGCTCACCTCTATATCCTTGATTTACAACTCACCTCTATATCCTTGGTTTACAGCTCACCTTTATATCCTTGGTTTACATCTCACCTCTATACCCTTAGTTTACAGCTCACCTCTATATCCTTGGTTAACAGCTCACCTCTGTATCCTTGGTTTTCAGCTCACCTCTATATCCTTGGTTTACAGCTCACCTCTATATCCTTGGTTTACAGCTCACCTCTATACCCTTGGTTTACAGCTCACCTCTATACCCTTGGTTTACAGCTCACCTCTATATCCTTGGTTTACAGCTCACCTCTATATCCTTGGTTTACAGCTCACCTCTATATTCTTGGTTCACAGCTCACCTCTATATCCTTGATTTAAAGCTCACCTCTATACCCTTGGTTTACATCTCACCTCTATATCCTTGGTTCACAGCCCCCTCTGCACTTCTACTTCACAGCTTACCTCTATATCCTTGGTTTACAGCTCACCTCTATACCCTTGGTTTACAGCTCACCTTTATATCCTTGGTTTACAGACAGCTCACCTCTATATCTTTGGTTTACAACTCACCTCTATATCTTTGGTTTACAACTCACCTCTATATCCTTGGTTTACAGCTCAACTCTATATCCTTGGTTTACATCTCACCTCTATACCCTTAGTTTACAGCTCACCTCTATATCCTTGGTTAACAGCTCACCTCTGTATCCTTGGTTTACAGCTCACCTCTATATCCTTGGTTTACAGCTCACCTCTATATCCTTGGTTTACAGCTCACCTCTATACCCTTGGTTTACAGCTCACCTCTATACCCTTGGTTTACAGCTCACCTCTATATCCTTGGTTTACAGCTCACCTCTATATCATTGGTTTACAGCTCACCTCTATATTGGTGGTTTACAGCTTACCTCTATATCCTTGGTTTACAGCTCACCTCTGCACTTCTTTTTCACAGCTTACCACTATACCCTTGGTTTACAGGTCACCTCTGCACTTGGTGCACTCCTCTGTGGCACATCTCCATACCCATGATTCACAGCTCAACTCTGCTCACCTCTGCCACACTCCTTTACAGCTTTTGTACCCCTTGTCCACAGCTCAACTCAGCACCCCCTGCACCTCTTTTCCACAAATCATCTCTGTACTCCCTGTATCACTGCGCTTATCTCTCATCTCAGGTGCCTCCTGCTACTACAAGCTGCATTGTGACCTTCTCCTTGGGTGATGCTGCCTGTACAGTGCACCCTTGCTGCTACACAGAGCATGTAAGTGTGACATGTTTGTTATTTTTAAATAATAAAACCCAAACCTTTAATGTAAATAATGCAATGTTTGCACTGGTCTGGGCTTGTACTAACAGCTCTAAATACACAGGGAAATAAAAGACATAGGTACAAGCCTATATATGCGTAGTTACATGGCATTTATGCATATATTCTATCTGGGAGGTTAATGCCAACTTGTACGTTGGGACCACAAATTGTCAATGGATTAAGCCTTGGACAATCTTGGTGCAAATTGGATAATGATGTTAAACCTATTCTACACATCATCGTTACATACTGTAGTTAGTCTGGTTGAAAAAAGACACAAGTCCATCTAGTTCAACCATCATAATATTTTCTTAATGCAATTTTTAAGAATAGCATCTATATCTTAACAGCACGCACACAATTAAATGAAAAACCTCTTGATACTTACTGTATTTGTGTTGCTGGCAATGATCGTCTGATAATTGAATGGACTTGTCTGTAAACATCCAACTTAGACATGCACCGACAGGATGTATGGTTTGCAAAACTAATTGTTACTGGTTTTACTGGTCCTTGAGACAGCGGGACTGTGATTTCAAATAACTAAAATAAAAAAAAATTAGGAACATTTTCAGTTATAATTTATTACTATCAAACATTTATCAATCAAAAACAAGTTATCAGTAGTTGACAAGCTAAAGGTGGAAAAACACCCCACCTAGAGTAACAGATAATATTGTAAAACATTTAGGAACTACAATCTGAAGACTCAAGACAAACTGCCAGGTATATGCAGTAAATTAAGTATACTATTACAGGTGTATGTATCCAAGAGCAAAACCTTTTAATTATATTGCTTAGCAATTTTGTTTTTTTGTGATGGCTGCATAAGTTTCCTTTGTTAAGCATTCGTTCTTCTATTTTCATCTGGTGATCCAGCTAGTAAGTCTGTTATTCATAAGAAAAGTTATCTTGCAGTTACAAGGATGAGACAGGCCACTGGCAGGGGTGCTTACAATGATTATTTGTAATTTATTTATGTAAAACTTTTTTTCTGTAACTACTTATAAAGTAGTTATACTGTAAGTACTACTTATAAGTACTTATAAGTATCTGATAGCTGAGTCAGCCAGGAACCACCATGTTTGTTATCTTGGACACTGTGTGGCATTTGGGGGGTGGTTATTGCAGCCAATTTGGGGACTATTTAACCACTTAAGCCCCCCGGAAGGATTTACCTCCTTAATGACCAGGCCATTTTTTTGTGAAACAGCACTGAGTCGTTAACAAAATGTATATCCGTTTTTCCCACATCTTTTGGTGGTATTTGATCACCTCTGCAATTTTTATTTTTTGCGCTATAAACAAAAAAAGACTGACAATTTTGAAAAATAAACAATATTTTCATCTTTTTGCTATAATAAATATCACCCCCCCCCCCCAATTTTTTTTTTAAATAAAAACTAATTTCTTCATCAGTTTAGGTCAAAATATATTCTTCTACATATTTTTGGTAAAAAATAGCAATAAGCGTATATTGATTGGTTTAGCGTCTACAAATTATTATTATTCTTTTTTTACAGGTTATGGCGGTGATCAGCGATTTTTAGCAGGACTGTGACATTGCCACGGACAGAACGGACACTTTTGACACTTTTTTGGGACCAGTGACATTTATACAGCGATCAAAAATGCACTGATTGCTGTATAAATGAAACTGTCAGGGAAAGGGTTAACACTAGGGGGTGATCAATGGGTTAAGTGTTCCCTAGGGAGGTGTCCTAATCACTAGGACTAGTATCACTAGTAAAAGGAATTGTCAAAAACTGTCTGTCTTTTATTACTTTTTGACACTTTTTTGGTTAATGGGTAGGGGTACTATGTACCCTATACTCATTCACATGGGGGGGGCGGGATCTGGGGGACCCCTTGTTAAAGGGGGCTTCCAGATTCTGAAAAGCCCCCTGCACACAGACCCCCACAACCACCGGCCGTGGTTGTGGGGAAGAGGCCCTTGTTCCCATCAACATGGAGACAAGGTGCTTGGGGATGGGTGGGCAGAGCTCCCCCTGCCCCAATGCACCCACCCTTCCTTGTGGCCTGGTATGGTTCAGGAGGAGGGAGGGGTGCTCTTCACCCCCCCTTTACTAACCTGCTGGGCTGCATGTTTGGATAAGCGTCTGGTATGGATTTTTTTTAGGGGAGGGGGGCACGCCGGTTTTTGTTTTAAATTTGCCATGGGGTTCCCCTTAAAATCCATACCAGGCCCTTCTGGTCTGGCATGCATTGGGGGGAGGACCCCATACTGTTGTTTTTCATCATTTTTAATTGTCAGCATTGCATAAACGGGGCGACCAGCTATTTGCCAAAAAACAGGGTTGACCCCACACGCTGTATTTTGGCAAATACCGCAAATACTGCATGTGATAACGCCAGCAAAACCCTGGTGGTAAATATTGCATGTTTTTTTACTCTCTGGTCTGTTTTTGAATTGGACTTAAGAGCTTTTTAAATTATATTTACCAGCACATTTTATTTAATTTTTTTCTTTTATGAATTGGAGTTAATTTACCGTATGCGTTAATCTATGGAAATGAGTCACATGACCATGTTACCGCATTCCCTAAAATGTTAGTGACCCCACAAAGTCTTATGCTGCGTACACACGACCGTTATTCATGTCATGGAAAAAAACAAAGTTCCATTCGAATGGCGCCACCCTTTGGGCTGATTATGCTAATTTCCCTTCTCATAACTTGCTTCTGGGCATGCATGTTTTTTTCCCTGTCGTTAAAGCCTACACACGACCATTTTTTCACGATGAGAAAAATGAGAAAACGAGAGCAGGTTCTAAATTTTTAATGGCCATTTTTCTTGTCGAGAAAAATGCTCTGGAGCCTACACACAACCGTTTTTCACGACCAATTTCAAAAATGGCATTCTTCTCGTCATGAAAAACAGTCGTGTGTACGCCGCATTACTCTCCCCTTTCACATTAAAAAAATCCTCAATGCTTCTACGGCTCTAAAATATAACCACTTAAGGACCGACTCCTGCACATTTACGTCGGCAGAATGGCACGGCTGGGCACATGCACGTACAGGTACGTCCTGTGCTAGTATCCAGCCGTGGGTCGTGCGCCCGCGACCCAGTCCGAAGCTCCGTGACTGGGACCGCGGGACCCGCGGACCCAATCGTCGCTGGAGTCCCGCGATCGGTCCCCGGAGCTGAAGAAAGGGGAGAGCTGTGTGTAAACACAGCTTCCCCGTTCTTCACTGTGGCGGCGGCATTGATCGTGTGATCCCTTTTATAGGGATACACAATCGATGACGTCACACCTACAGCCACACCCCCCTACAGTTGTAAACACACATGAGGTCAAACATAACCCCATCAGCGCCCCCTGTGTTTAACTCCCAAACTGCAACTGGTCCCAAAAATGTGTAAAAATTGTCTGAAGTGTCCGTCGCTGATCGACGCCATTAGTAGTAAAAAAAAAAAATAATAAAAATGCAATAAAACTATTCCCTATTTTGTAAATGCTATAAACTTTGCGTAAACCAACCGATTTTTTTTACCAAAAATAGGTAGAAGAATACGTATCGGCCTAAACTGAGGAAAAAAAATGTTTTTTTATATATTTTTGGGGGATATTTATTATAGCAAAAAGTAAAAAATATTGATTTTTTTTCAAAATTGTCGCTCTATTTTTGTTTATAGCGCAAAAAATAAAAACCGCAGAGGTGGTCAAATACCACCAAAAGAAAGCTCTATTTGTGGGGAAAAAAAGGACGCCAATTTTGTTTGGGAGCCACGTCGCACGACCGCGCAATTGTCTGTTAAAACGACGCAGTGCCAAATCGCAAAACCTGGCCGTGTCCGTTAGCTGCATTTTGGTCCGGGTCTTAAGTGGATAATAAAGGTTTTGCAGGGAGAATTTGGTCACCTTGAAATGAGCATGGTAGGTGGGTGACGCTGAAGACTCCATTGCAGTACTAAAGTTCCAAGATAACTCAAGAGCTAGTTTTGACACAAAATGTGACTACCAGTTGTTGGTGAAATAACCCGTTAGCTGCTGACAGAACAGAAGCATGGCTTGCAGAACAAGGGAAAGTCATTATAGTGTCTGCTAATACTCTCATCAGAAATAAATTTGCATTGAATTATTTTAAGCACATTATGCTTCATATGATGCTGAGGAAATATCTATGTAATTCAAACAGCTTAGGGTTCCTCTGGTTGCTGGCATGCAAACCTTTCTGCAAAGCATCTGTGTCCGATGTGGGAAGCTTGATACAAGCTTTTATATTAGACACGGCTCATAAGAAAGAGAGATAAAAACCACATACAGCAAGATTTTTTTCACACTGTATAAAGGAAAAGAAGGCAAAATACTGACAACCTTATGGAAACAGAGAGGATCTTTTTACATTGCTTTTTCCTGTATTTACTTCAAAACATGTCAGTTATAGATGAAATTCTTTGGAAAACAAGTTTCTTCAGCAGTCATAATGCATGTATGTTCCCATTTGGAAGAACTTGAAGTCTTGGCGTTATACTTCTCAGGGAGACAGCACTATGAATTCTCCATTTCCCAATACACCAAATGCAAGTCATCCAGAAGGTTCACAGTGCTATAAATATACAGTAAGTTACTAATGCTGTATCTTGTAATACTAAGTCTTTGTCACTTTTAGCAATGGAATCAGTGTTACATAAAGCAAAAACTGAGTTTATAAAATTGATTTAACTCAACCGCCAGAGGAAAGACAACATATACATATATGGCAACTCACTGGACTATATTAAATTGTTATTTTTTTGATTATTAATAATAAATAGAATATATAAATCCATATATTAATATTGGTACCACACACCAAACACACCTAAAATCACACGTACATACCTCTCTCTCAGAACACAAAACATTTCCCTTGTATAATGCAAAATAGCTATAATCTCAAATATATATATATATGGTAGGGGTAGTGATCCTAATGATAGATGGGATTAAATTGTGGTCACAAATAAGTTCTTATGCATGTAAATAATAGTTCATATCACCCAGCCAAAGATAGCATATCTGCCAAGCAACACAATTTAAGTTCCGGGATCGATCCAAGATATATGGTGAAGTGATGAGCAAATCCCCAATCCTCAATGTCTTAAATGTCCATGTGTGTCATTGAGACCAGGTTGACACACATGAACATTTAAGACATTGAGGATTCATTTCCAAGTTGGTGATGGAATATACTCACTTTGTGCAACCTGGAACGCAATGGTGTACCAGGGAGGTGATATCCATGTTCACACATATCTTTTAACTGATTTATTATTGCTGTGGCTATATGCCTATATCAGTGTTGCCAACCATCCGTATTTTTACAGACAGTTTGTAAAAACGGGCACTTTTTACCCCTGTTCGTAAATGTCTGTGGTTGCGGGAATGTGCCAGTAAAAATAGCCGAGATCGGTTCGGCTTGGAACTGCACATGGAGATTGGAGGCAGAGGGTGATTGGAGGCAGGGGGTGATGGTGGCTGCGGTGGCACCGCAGAGGGGGATGGAGGCAGGGGGTGTTAGTGGCAGGGGGTGATTGGAGGCAGGGGGTGTTGGTGCCACAACAGAGGGTGGGGGATGGAGACAATGGACTGTTTTCATCTGACAAACCGATCGTGTGTGGGCCCCATTGTTTTTTTTTTCCATCGGTGAAAAAAAAGAACATGTTTTAAAATGTTCCTATGGATAAAAAAACGATGGAAAAAAACGATCGTCTGTGTGGAAGTCAATCGGTCAAAAATCCTTGCATGCTCAGAGTCAAGTCGACGCATGCTCGGAAGCAATGAACTTCATTTTTCTCAGCATGTCGTAGTGTTTTACGTCACCATGTTGTACACAATCGGATTTTTGACCGATGGTGTGTAGGCAAGACTGATGAAAGTCAGCTTCATCGGATATCCGATAAAAAAATCCATTGGATTAGATTCCATCAGATATCTGATCGTGTGTATGAGGCATAACGTTTTTTTTTTCTAAGATTGCCCTGTATTTGGCTCCATCCATCTTCCCATCAACTCTGACCAGCTTCCCTGTCCCTGCTGAAGAAAAGCATCCCCACAACATGATGCTGCCACCACCATGTTTCACGGTGGGGATAGTGTGTTTGGGGTGATGTGCAGTGTTAGTTTTCCGCCAGACATAGCGTTTTGATTTTAGGCCAAAAAAGTTAAATTTTGATCTCATCTGATCAGAGCACCTTCTTCCATGTTAGCTGTGTCCGCCACATGGCATCTCGCAGTCTGCAAATGGGACTTTTTATGTCTTTCTTTCCACTATTGCTTTCTTCTTGCCATTCTTCCATAAAGCCTCCTCCAGAGTTACCTCTTAGCTGCTTCTCTGAATAATGTTCCCCTTGCCGGCCTGTCAGTTTAAGTGGACGGCCATGTCTTAGTAGGTTTGCAGTTGTGCCATACTCTTTTCATTTTCGGATGATGGATTGAACAGTACTCTGTGAGATGTTCAAAGTTTGGGATACTTTTTTAGAACCTAACACTGCTTTAAACTACTCCACAACTGTATCCCTGATATGTATGGTGTGTTCCTTGGCCTTCATGATTCTGTTTGTTTAAGGCTCTCACAACCCTCACAGAGGGCTTCACAGAACATCTGTATTTATACTGGGATTAAATTACACACATGTGGACACTATTTACCAATTAGGTGACTTCTGAATGCAATTGGTTCCACTAGATTTTAGTTAGGGGTATGATAGAAAAGGGGGTTGTTTTCAAATGCACGCCGCACTTTTCAGATATTTATTTGTAAAAAAAAATAAAAAACAATTATCATTTTCCTTCCACTTCCCAATGATGTGCCACTTTGTATTGGTTTATCACATAAAATCTCAATAAAATGCATTTCTGGGTTCCCCTACCCATTCACATGGGGGGGGGGATCTGGGGGCCCCCTTGCTAAAAGGGGCTTTCAGATTGTGATAAGCCCCCCGCCCACAGACAAAGGTTGTGGGAATGATGCCCTTGTCCCCATTAAAATGGGGACAAGTTGCTTTGGGGGGACCCCAAGGCACCCTCCCAATGTTGAGGGCATGTGGTCTGGTATGGTTCAGGAGGGGTTGACCACTCTTCTGTTCCCCCCTTTCATGCAGGACTGCCAGTTTGCCTGCTCGAATAAGGACCTAGTATGGATTTTGGGGGGACCCCCACGCCATTTAATTTTTTAATTTTGGCTTTTTATTTGAATATCAAATATAAGAAAAAAGCCCGAAGGCTAACGCTGCACTAGAACCAACTAACCAAAAAAAAAATATATAAATATAAAAGGATCTGCCCTTTTCCATCTAGGCTGATCATATTGGATCAGAGGGCCCATAGAGTAGAGTGGGCTATGTCCGTGGACACGGACCTATCATCCACCCGCCCTCGCTCTTCAAAAGGTTGGGCACCCCTAGTATAGATGATAAACTGCAGAGGAGGAAACTGTGAAAGATCCTTCATGCAATGTGCATCCAGCTCCACACCCAAGTGAGTAAGTAGCCTGTTTACCAGTGCTCCGTGACCACTAAAGTAGTAGTCACCAAACTCAGGGAAATCGGTCTCCCCAGGACCACTAATGTTGTCTAGAACTGCAGCTATGCTGGTAACACTATTTCCCGGTGGTGGAGAGGTGTGTATGAAGGAAGAGTCGGATGTCATTACAGGGGGGATCTTTCACGGTTTCCTTGTCAGCAGTTTATCATCTATACCAGTAGTCTCCAAACTGCGGCCCTAGGGCCGACTGTGGCCCTTTGCTTGCCTTTATCCAGCCCTTGGGGCACTATCCCTCCCACTGATACAAGACACTATTCTGCCATCTGACACTGACAATGGAGCACCATTTCTCCCACTGACACAACTAATGGAGCACTATTCCTCCCTATGATACCAGCAATGAGGCACTATTCCTGATGCCAGGAAAATTTCCACTCCCGCTGGCCAAAGTCCGGCCCTCCAAGAGTCTGGAGGGCAATAAACCGGCCCTTTGTTTAGAATGTTTGGAGACCCCTGATCTATACCTTACAGTACATTGATGGATGTCCTTCATTTATGGACAGGAATACTATTGCTTTAGTTTTTCTTTCTTCACTTGAAAATTTGATTTTTTTTTGTAACTTTGCTATGTCATTAGTTCTGCATCTACTTTGTGTACATACACACATATATATATATATATATATATATAATACACTGCCACTAATTAACCACCTGCTTAATCTAGTTCAATCTATCTCTGTCCACACACTATACATGGCCGCTATGAAAGCAGCCTTATATAGTGTGGGCCGTGGATTTTGTCCCCCTTAGCCAAGATTGGCACATTTTTTATGCCATTTTACTGCCAGATTTTACATAGCCTCTCACGGTCACTTCTCATTTTGGGGCTTGAGGTGTGCCGTAAATAAACCAGCAAAGTACAGTGTACTGCAAAGTCAGGATTTTCATAACTAGGCCGAATGATCTTTTTTTTTTATATCAGAGTATGTGAGTCTCAAGTTTCAATGTCTGGTATTCATTTGGGAACATATCTTGTAAGATTTCTAAATTCAGCATGATCTGCTCTTTAGTTATACTAACGTAACACAATAGGGAAAAGCCTCATTTATACCATACTCCTTCACTACTCCCTTATTTCAAAGCACCTACTATGTATAAAAGTTAATTATACTGTGTAATTCTGAGACCACTACTATTATTAGACAATTGACCTTTCCCCTGGAATGCAGAGTGAGCACTGTTTTCCTAAAGGGATCTCTTGTTAGACTCAGTTATAATGAAACTGTCTTAAAAATTAAGTATTTTATTAAAGAACATACTGTGCATCACAGTGACTACATTTACTTTCATTTCCATGATGTGCATCAAGGTTACTGTGTCTTTTTTTTATAGTGTAACAATAACATTTAATTTTATTTCCAATAGAAAAGGGAATACGTAAGGCCAAAAAAATGAATACAAATCCTAAATTCTTTGGTACTTTCCAAATATATTGCCCCTAAAGAAGTGACAGCTTTGTAAAACAATAATATTATTTGTCACGCCAAGGCACTCCCAAATATAGGCAGTGATATAACTAAGGGTAAGTCAATCCTTGGGCCGTATAAATTAGGGATTCTATGTACAAAGAAAAATGATAGGGAGATGGTGTATTCCTGGTTTAGACATCAAGCATATATTAAAATCATTCAAACCATGGCAAAGGGTTCAAATTTAAAATTTAAATTAGTCCAGATAAAAGAGTCCATGTGTCCTGGGTAAAAACCTCAGGAATTATGACAATCTGGAAATCCACACTAGAAAGGCAGCTAGCTGTAGAGCAGAAGTTACTCTGGCAGTGGGAACAAAAAAGACAAACAGAGCAGTGCCAATCTAAGTGTAATAATAAAAGCAACAAACGTTAATCGCAAATTATTGCACTCACTAGAAAGTGGTGGTAAGTGGGCACATCATGAGTTAGCAGAATTCCAATGTCACAGGAGTGCAGGGTATCTCCGTGCAGCGCGAACCTGTCGAGCTCGGTGGCGCCGGTGGGTTCCGGTGTCCCAGGCTTGATGTGGAGGGCGAAGGGGAGATGCGTCAGCTGGACGTCACTGTGTCAGGAGGTTACTGCTGATGGGCGTTTGGAGATGATGCACGTGTTCGGAGCATGCGTGCTCCTTCATCCAGACGTATTAATGATTCAAGCTGTATTTGAACAACTCTTCTCTAAATGTGTATTTCCAGTGAAAATGTTAAAAGGAATTTTTTCTTAGATATTAGAAAGTTCAGTCACTGTAGATCTGATGGGGACATGCAAGGAAAATAAAAAAACAGCATTTTAGCTTGCACGTGTTTGGATGATAAAATCAGCAGAGCTTCCCCTCATTTCAGAGCTTCTCCTCAGATCTACAGTGACTGCACTTTCAAGTGCACTTGCAGTGCACTTGTAGTGCAAAGTGGACTTTCCTTTAGTAAATCAACCCCATAGTCTCATTACCATCCATGTTCGGTTGATCCTAGGATGCATCAATTTGTACATAGAGGTGAAGAGAAGGAGATCAGTCATGTGCTTTGTGCCAGCCTAAACAATGGCCAAAAACTTCCAATCCTATCTTCAATTTCTCCTAAAGCCTATTCTTCATAGGTGTTTGTGGAATCCACAGATACAAGGATTCCTGCCATGTTGGTCAATGATCATATCATGTCTATGGAACATAGAAAGTTACCACGCAAACAAGTAGCCCACTGTACTCCATTTGTGTTTTTACAGTTTTACATAATATACATGTAAGGCATTTACATTTTTCAAAGGAATTTAAAAGATTTATAACACCAGAAAAGGCTGCCATATTTTATTCCATATTACTTTTCTTTTTAAGATGTTCGTATTGACAACAAGGCTGGTAAAAATCAAAGCAGAATTATAATCAGGACTAAGGACAAAAAACTTTAAGCACTGGAAAAAATTTTTTACATCATCCAAATAACTTCCTTTGAGTTTCCTTTTAAACTCTCTGAAGCCAGACACCATTCCCATCTTTGAATGGTTGCTTCTTATTTCTTCAGGATCCTTAGACCTGTCCTCATGAATTCCTGTGCACGCACACCCACTCAGCTCTCTCGAGTGACTCAGGTAATATGGAATGGTGGCAGCCAGCTAACATGGTAATGACTGCAAAGTAAGTGCCGGTTCACACTACAGCGACTTGGGATCCGACTTGTCAGACCTCAAGTCGCCCCAAGTCGCTTGACATCAGTAATTCCATGTTAGTCAATGAGAGCCGTCTTAATGTACACTACTAAAGTCGCTCCGACTTCAGAAAAGGTTCCTGTACTACTTCAAGGCGACTTCTAAGCAACTTGTACCCATAGAATTCAATGGAAGTCGCCTCCAAAGTCGGATCTCCATCTTAACTGAAGCAACTTCAAAGGAAAAGAAAAAAGTTTACTCAGGCAAACCCCCCCCCTCCCACGGAGCTGATTATTCTGTGATTGGCCACAGCCAAAGTCACCTGTCCTGGAGGCAACTTTAATTCACGTTGTAAGTTGCTCCAAGTCGCGCTGAAATCGCCTTGCAAAGTTGCGCTGTAAGTCAGGTTGCCCCTGTGTGAACCGACACTAAAGCTCTCCGTAGCTGATTTTATCTAAACACAGTGCTTGCCATTTTTTAAGTTGTGTATCCATTAAAAGACCTCCTCTGTAAAATGCAGAACCACAAGTTTCACAAGATCGATGATGCTGCTTTTGGTGTATCTAACATCAGAACAAAACTGTAAATTCTTCTCTTTGGCAGATTACTAGTGCAGAGAATGACGAGCACATGGGCATTGCAATCCTATCTGTTGGCTACTTCAAGGGTGGAAATAAAGCCATGCCAGAAAGTAGTATACTGAGCTGGTCTATTTAATGGAAGCACCATCTGATGAGTAAAGGTCTGCCTCGAGTTGTCTAAGTGTCGCAAGGATATGAAAACCTAAAAAGAAACCTTGGAGTTTTATTATGAGTTCTGAAAATCATTTGTGATTATTAGGGGCCATTTTGAAATTCAGTCTTAATCAAAATATGCCCTGCCAAAATAGCATAGCCCCACCTATGACTATCCTAGCCCCACCTAATTTCAGGCGAAGGCTCACCTCCACAACATATTCATGGAAAACTGAATAGTTTTGCAAATATATGCAGTTATTAACTCTTTTAGTCATATTCAATAATGCATAAGAATTCCAGAAATCTACAAAAATGTACTTTATAGGCACCACTTACAGTTAAAAACATAAGTTTATTGAGAATAATTTTAAACAATTTTAAAAAGACATAGGAAATTTATAAAAATTTCACCCTATATCACCACATACAAGACCCTGTAGTGTAAAGTATTTCTGTACACCAGATTTGTGTAGGTAGTAGTCTTGACAGGGTATCTTGATATGTTGGGGTTTGAGAATAAACACACTCTACATGTTTCATGAAAAATTATTCTCAATACACTTACCGTATTTATCGGCGTATCCTGCGCACTTTTTTGCTCTGAAAATCCCTGAAAATCTCCTCTCGCGCTCACGTCCTGGACGTACAGGACGTGAGCGCGAGAGTAGCCGAGCCTGCCCGACTATACACGAGTGTACTGCGCTCGGTATATGCCTGCGCAGTATTCAAACTCAGCGCGGGAAAGCGGGGATCGAGCGGGGAGGACGCCGCAGAAGGACGCCGGACCCGACGAAGAGGACACCGAAGCTGCAGATGGACGCCGGACGCCGGCCGCCGCGCAAGACACCAAAACTGTAAGTACTAAAATGTTTTTTTTTACAGGAATGTCGGGTCCACTTTAGGGGTGCGTGCTATACGCCGGAGCGCGCAATACCCCGATAAATACGGTATATGATTTTAACTGTAAGTGGTGCCTATAAAGTACATTTTTGTAGATTTCTCGAATTCTTAAGCATTAGAAGGATGTCATAATACTTAAAGGAGTTGTAAAGGAAAACATTTTTTTTGCTCAAATGACTGTTTACAGGGTATAGAGACATAATAGTTAACTGATTCCTTTTAAAAACGATTAAAAATAGATAAAAAGCAATCATATAATGTACCTTTAGTTTCAGTTTCGTTTTTGCATGTTATTCTGCCTCTGTGCTGTATAGAGCCATAGAGAAGTGAGGCTTTGAAAACAAAACTAGAAGCTCCCAGTACTGTGGTCCAAAGGAAACAGACAACCAGGACGTGTCCAGAACAGAGCAGAATTACAGCAACATCAGAGAAAAAACAAACAATGAGGACATGAAACCAGGACTGCAGTAAGGTAAAGGAAGCTATTTAGCACAGAGAATTTAAATCTGACTGGCTTCTACAGATTATTTAATTTTTTGCACATCATTACTTCTTTTTTTACTGTTTTGTTAAATAAGCCATTTAGTGCCAGTTCACATAGGGGCAACCCGACTTACAACGCGACTTTGCAAGGCAACTTCAGGGCGACTTGGAGCAACTTACAACGCAACTTAAAGTTGCCTCCAGGACAGGCGACTTTGGCTGTGGCCAATCACAAAATTTCTCATGTCGCGCGACTTGGGGCGACAAAAGTCGGATCCCAAGTCGCGGTAGTGTGAACCGGCACTTATATGCAATGCTGTTAAACTGTTCCTAAACTGTTCTTTAACTAGTTTCAGACAACCATGCCTGACTTTTTTTTATTGATTTAAAAAGCAAACAAAGGCTGCCTTATATTTTGAAACCAAAGGAAAAAACAATACATCCCCAAATTCTTTGTAGCTATGCATATCTTCCCTTTAACAGCATCCCAAAGCAAACACATGGTGAAAATCACATGTGTAAAAATAAAATTAAATTGGATTCATGGACTGAACTATAATTGGCTATGACAAGTGAAAGCCCAAGATTCCTAAAACATGAATATATTATACCACAATATTACACTAGATAGAGGTGAATGAGCCCAGATGTGTTATTCTGTTTGCATTATCACTTCATAATAGAAATATGCAATGCTAGATATGTGGTGACATGAACACTGGTAAAATACATTATTTAAGTACATTGTCAGTGATTGTTTCAGTATGTTGAAAAAGACAGTTTGGAATTTATTTGTCTGAAAATAGTTTTATTGTCTGGAAAACAATTGTTTCAAAAATTAACCCTAACCAGGAGCTAGTATTAGCTGACACACTGAACATTGTAGTTTACAATGATCAAAAAGTTGCAGTAATTACATATGGTAAAAGATACAGGTGACTATTGTACTATTACAGGTGCATCCCATACATCATGATTATCTTAGGAAGCAGGGCATTGCAATGGACTCGAAAGACAGACAACACCTTTGTTATCTGTTATCTGATTCAAAATGTCATCACTCTACTGAGTAATTAATTTGTTACATATATAAAAAAACGATTTTCTAGAGCTGCTATGGACTCCAAAACACAGTATTGCCCAATGAAGTTCATAGTAACTCCAAAATATTGTTTATAGGTACAAATATGTACCCCTGGCAGACCAATGTTGGGGGTGAAAGTTGACCAGAAGGCTTTAGATCGCTACTGTTTCTTGAATGATTAATCTAATACATAAATATCACTCTAAAGCCCTGTACACACGATCGGATATCTGATGTAATCTAATCCGATGGATTTTTTTCATCGGTCCGTTTTCATCAGATGAACCGATCGTGTGTAGAGGGCTTAAAAGTATTGCACATGAATCTCAATGTGTAACTGATAAAGTCCACTCAGTAAAAATATCTTTTCAATGTCAGGTAAAAGTCTATAAATATCCACAAATATTCAAATGGCTGTCCATTCCTTCAATCACACTCATTAACGCTCACCAGGGGTTCCCACAATTTGAAAATCACTAACATTTTCTATGTCCTTTCTATTACAGAAAGCATAGCACCTAAAAAGTTTCATGCAGAGCTCCAATCATGGTAGGAAATTCCAAATTTCATAAAGGCAAAAAAAGACCTCTCAACAAAACATCACTATGTCAACTCAAAATCAAAAAAGACACATCATGGCTTAACTTCGTTACATCGATCATGGTAGGAAATTCTGAACCTCATTAAATGAAACAATCCTCTCAAAAAAAAAATCACTGTATTAACTTAAAAACAAACATGACAAATCATTGTGAAAAATGTTTATTTACAATAAAAAAAAAAAAACATAAATCATTCACCTTGCAATGAGTAAGAAAGAGCCGGTTCACACTGGGGCGACCTGGGATCCGACTTCAAGTCGCCCCAAGTTGCCCCAAGTCGCGCAGTCAAGAAAATGAATGGAAGTGAATGGAGCCTTCTTAATGTACACTACTGAAGTCGATCCGACTTCAGAAAAGGTTCCTGTACTACTTCAATCCGACTTCTAGGCAACTTGTAGGCAACTTCTACCCATTGATTTCAATGGAAGTCGCCTCAGAAGTCTGATCACTGTCTTAACTGAAGCAACAATACAGGAAGATAACATACATTTCTCAGGCAAACCCCTCCCTCCCACAGAGCTGATTGTTGTTTGATTGGCCACTGGAAAGCCTCCTGTCCAGGAGGCGACTTGAAGTTGCCTTGTAAGTTGCCTGATGATTCATACTCAAGTCGTGTCCAAGTTGCCTCCTAAAGTCGTGCTAGAAGTCGTGTTCCCCTGTGTGAATGGGCTCTAAGTGCTTCATATCACTAGCTCAGCGCATGGCAATGCTAAACTTTTTCTCTCTCTGCTGTAACCAGCCTATCTTTACACACTTGATACTTTATATGTCATACATGGCTTACATATAGGACTTTTGTTTGCTTTAAATTGGTTTTGCAAACCCATAGAAGTCAATGGAAGCTTGAAGCAGGTCAAATGCAGGTCAGAAGGTGGATTAATTGAAGGTCAAATGCATCTGTCAATGAATTCTCAATGATCTCTGAAGCATCTCAAACTATTGTCATCACTGATGTCATTAACACAAGCCCAAAACTCATTGCCATAGTCTCTTAGAAACATTCCTTTATGGGAAACAATTATTTTTTGCCAAACCTTTTTTACTTGGGTTTAAATATTGTGATAATATGTAAATAACCCTATATGAGATGTTTATTTGTTCTGATAATGGAGATATAAAGGTGTAGCCAATAACTTTACTTGGAAAATGTACCTATTTGCCTTTGCCAGATTTAGGCATGTGCCTACTGAGCCTAATTGAAAATTGAACCTTGTCTCTCAATATCAAATGTCACATTGGACAAAGATTGGATGTCTATCACTACATTTAGATCAGGGCATGCATGTATTTGATGAAAACTCTGTTTTTTACAGCCATTCCCAATTTATACACTATATAAAAGGAAAACCATCATAAGACTGACCATGCACATTTGACCTTCACCTTATATCTATGGTCAGCTTTAGATAGGCCTGTGGTGTCTGTAAACTTAGAGGAAGCCTGAAAAAGCGGGCACTGCAGTCACTCTGTTCCACCTGCCTCTCTTTTCCTCTTGCTGTATATTAGGACCATCTATACTCTTCTCATAGGCAATTTGTTTATTTTATTATTAGGTTTTAAGGTTTTTGATTATGTATCTGATTATGATTGTGTTTTTGATTATGTTTTTATGCTTGCCTATGTATGGTGTCCTACCTCTCTAAGCAATTTTAATTACTTATTATTTGGCTAATTAACAGCACATGCTGCTAAGAGGGGTTTATATACTATATATTGTGTCATTTTTGTACATGCCATTTGTTGTGAACAAAACCCACAAGGCTAAAACATGTTAACATCTGCTGTCTGGATATTGTTTCTTCTATGGAGAATTAATACATTTTGAATATTTTTAAGAGCAAGCAAGGATTTGCTGATCATCTCTCTTTATGACTGTAGACAACGTAGCTTCATACCTTGTAAAGAAGCTGGATTGGGCAATGGTTCCCACCAAGCTGGATCAGGTCCTGCCCTGTTTCTTTTTTGGATATGGCACCTACATACATATCTTTTGGGAGAGACTGTGCTATTTTGTGACATTGTTACTCTTGGCCAGAGGCCCATCTTTTGAATAAAGAATATCCACACACAATGCGTTTTAATGGCTCAGTGTCGAATGTTTGGATGAAATTACATTCCATAATCTGACTTCCTGAACAGTGTCTTTACAGTGCATAACACAATTTCTCAATTTTTACACTGTTCATTATTAAAAATGCTGACCCATGGCAGGCACAATGCAAGGTAGTTTTCCTTAGGCCAGCAAACTCACAGCATTTCTTCAAATACTTGTATTTGAAAAAAAAAATAAGGCTGACCAATACAATCATAAGTGTCAATAGCAAAATGCTTTAGTGTTAGCTATAGAGCAAATAGAAAAAAACATTGGTTACCTTGACCACGGCATATTGCTTTGAGTGCATTGTGGGAAAGTAAATGGTCTAGATTAGAACACTGGCTGGGCAGTTTTACAAATATTTTGGCAGGTAAGGCAGTTCACACATGGATATTTCAACTCTTTAGTTAGTTGTTTGCATACCCTTACTTTTCAGGCCATAAGCATTACAGACTGAGACGATTAATCTGCAAATTTTCAACACAGCTCAGATCTTTTTTTGGAACTGCCCTAACATAGATTAAAAAGTCTGGAAAGCTAGCAGCCAGAAGTTCGGAGCAGCAAAATACCTATTTGTAAAGACCTATTTTTAATGTAATATTATGAACTAACAATACATAAAGATTTTTTTCTAACATGCACAAACACATGTGGAACCCACCACCACTCTAGGTGTTTCAGCTTTGGTGGTCCTATGATAAGCTATCAGTATGTAAACAGTGTGACAAATATTTTTGGGTTAACTTATTACTTAGAGATGTTTTAAGGGGAGCTACTATGTTCTAATTTTGAAGCAAATATAAACCATCAGCCTCCAGTGAATATAGTGAAAACATAGTGTTCCCTGAGGTAGTCACGTGACCAGTGATGCAGCGCGTCGGGTGGAGCCTTGTGACGTCAGTCTGGAGGTGTTTTACGGAAGTATGGTGAGGAGGCGAGTGTGTCACTACTCCCATT
Organism: Rana temporaria; assembly: GCF_905171775.1. Lineage (NCBI taxonomy): Eukaryota > Metazoa > Chordata > Amphibia > Anura > Ranidae > Rana > Rana temporaria. Next base: position 552,458,129 of record NC_053489.1, read on the forward strand.
GCTTTTTACTGCAGTTTTTACCCTTACTTGATGTAAGCAATTTATTTTACTAAATAAATTTACGCTTCATTTGACAATATTGCACTATGGCTGTTCTTTGTTTCCCTTAAGCGCCATTTATACAAAACGTGCCATTCCTTGGAGCGAGCTGTTTCCTCTATATATGGAATTACCCAATATGTTTTGATGCCAAGTTTTGTACGTAGTTCTTCGTCTTAGCCTGGGACCTGGATCCCTATACAGATCCATCAGCAGGATTCCTTATCTGACTATCTGATGAGCCTTGTTTGACCCTTGGGTCATTGTTCTAGGTGAGCGGCCAATTCATAAATTTAAGGCCTCGTACAGACGAGGGGACAGTCCGCTGAAAACGGTCCGCCGGACCGTTTTGAGTGGACATGTCCCCTCGGAGATTTCTGTCTGATGGTTGTACACACCATCAGACAGAAATCCCCGCGTACACGATACGCGGGGACGTGGCCGCGCCGTCGCCGCGACGATGACGCGGCGACGTGCGTGGCCCTGGAAGTTCAAAGCTTCCACGCATGCGTCGAATCACTTTGACGCATGCGAGGGATGGCGGCCGATTGGACATGTACGGTGAGTCTGTACAGACGACCGAACATGTCTGACGGACAGGCTTCCAGCGGACATGTTTCTTAGCATGCTAAGAAACATTTGTCCGCTGCAAAACGGTCAGCTGGACAAATGTCTGCTGGAAACCTGTCCGGTCGGCCGTACACACGACCGAACATGTCTGCTGAAACTGGTCCGCGAACCAGTTTCAGCAGACATGTTCGGTCGTGTGTACAAGGCCTAACAGTCTATGTTTGGATTGATGTTTTGTCAGTTTTTTCTTCTATGAAGTTATCCCTTTGAAATTGTTACCTTTATATGAACTGAGTCTTACCATTTGGTTTTAGTTGGACTTTTATTCACATTTATTTATTTGTATATTTGGATACTCATCATATTCATTCTTTGAGTATATTACTTTATTGCACATTATTGAATAAGTGCACCATTCTCATCTTTTTCTTATTACTTAGAGATCCAATCACCATGTTGCAATGGATATGTGCAAATGCCTTAATTGCATTGTTCTGTGTGTTAAAGTGCGTTGCATTAAGGCAGTCAATTTATTTTAGATGGGCTGTCAACATGCATAAAATGCAACTGCACCATAGTACTAAGCATTACCCTTTTGCACATATGTGAATGTGTCCTTAAGCTACATGTATGTACAACACAAGTTCTAGGGCTTGCCGCTATGGGGTAGATGAGAAGAGGACTGCTAATGATGACAACCGGCAGAATTTTGTTTTGACTTAATTAAAACTATTTTAATGTTTTAAATATTTTATGTCTCAAAAAGACATTGAGTCATATGTAATAAACTGACAAGACAAAGTTTGGCATCTTGCCCCTGCACTGGGTGGCCTTGTCCCAGCACTGTGGGAGATTTTCTTTCACTTCCTGTCCTGTAGACACAATAGAAAGAAATATCTCATAAGTTGGAGGAATAGCCTCTTAGACGTCAGTCACTAGAACAAGTTTCCTGATTCAAAGACTAGGATAGGAACAGTGGTCACAGGATGAATACAGAGACTAATTCTCCACAGAGACAGCCATAAAACCTGACAGAGGTTCTAACCACTCTATCCAAAACTAAAATAAAATAAAATAAAATAGATACATTTTTAACTTGGACATACACCTAACAGATCATGACATCAGTTCCACCACCTCTGGCTCGGACCCTTTGGTGCCTGCTCACCACAATCACTTGTAAACACAGAAGTCCGGTTTCTGTGTTTACAAGTGACAGCTCTGCACTCTGTGTGTAGCCACCTGAACTCTGCACACTGTATGTAATGCAATCCTGGTATTTAATGCCCCTTTAAGACCCTTCTACTGTTTGTGAAATCTGAATGGGGTCGTGGTTGAGTTCCTGCACCTATTTTCTGAGAAAAAAAGCTCTGGACAACTATGGTAATCTGTCACAGTCCTGGAAGCTTAGATACAAATTCAAACTTCCTTATTGAGCAGGAGCCAAAAAAAGCAGTTGCACAATGACCCCATTAATGAGTAGATGTTGGCCATTATATGATTAGATTTTCCATTCTGGCCTTTTGATATCCAAGAGGATATAATTTTTATTTAGTAACATAGATACTTCACCTTATAAATATGCCAACTATCAGCAGCATTAGTTCTAAAACTATCTAAAATTATCAAATTTGTCTGGAAAAGTGCCCATCTACTTTCACTTTGAACAGTTATATCAATACATTATACAGCAAGTAAAAGTACACGATTGAGCAATAGATGCTTGCAAATTACTAACCGGTTTACCTTGCTCACAGTCCATCAAAATAGAACTGAAGGCAAAACCTTTTTGTCATTTTGTCAGGTTTTTTTTTTGCCATCTGTATCCCATTAGAGAGATTTCAGGTGAATCTCCCCAAAGTGGGCACAGACGGCAAAAATAACTGACACGTGCCTAATCCCTTTTCACCCTCTAAAACTCAGAACTTAGAGAAAACCCTTCACGTATACTTTAAAGTGGCTGTAAATGCTCAGGCAATCTGAGCCAGAAGCTGTATTTCAGTGTATATATATGGAGGTGATATTGCAGTATTTGAATTAAAATACAAGAGCTGATTATGTGGCAGCGCACTGGGTCTTCTTGTGGGATCCTGCAAGCCAAGGATTGCAAACTCAACGAGAAAGTGTTTTTGCACAGTGGTAGGGCCTCTTCTAGTGGGATTTGGGATCCATAGCTTTCCCAAGATAACTCTCTACGGACCATTGATGACTTCAGCGATAGGAAGCAGGACCTGGGGAATACGGTGAATATTTTTTTATTTTCCTCTCTATTTTTTTTTTTTGCTTTTTTGACTGCTTTAATCTAGCGTTTGTACACAGGAGGTGGGGGAATGAGAGTATTGACTAAATGGAACCATGTAATTTAGCATATAAGCCACTTTAAAGTGAAACTCTGGCCAAGTAGGTAAATTCAAATACTCATGGTTTACTGCTTACTAATTGAAGGATGTCTAATTTTGTGATTGACACAGCTCTGCAAACTACACAGTAACACACGTGGCACACTTACTTACTGATACAGTAATTTAGCTTCCTGGTTTAGCTATGTGTATTCCTCTATCACTTCTCCTTACCCAGATTGACCCCTGGACAATTAATTAGCATCAGCGATTGTCCTGTCTAGCATGTGACAAGAAAAATGATAAATCTTTTGGCATGTAAAACACTAAAATATACATATATACAGTATGCTAGCTGTCTATTTAGCTATTTGCTTGGAAATCCACAAATTTTTGATTTGACATTTTCACAAGTGTTCTCTCCCATGTTTTTATAATATATAAAATAAAGCAATTTGTACACCGGCAGTAGAGTTAACTTTCAAGCACTCTGTGCAATTAGTCTTGAGAGATGAGGTATCAGCCAAACAGAGACTATCAAGTTTACAATAAGTCTGGTATGCATTGAGAGAAGTGGCAGTGGTAAACACTGCAAGCAGGTAGCATAACCTGGATATGTAATAAGTAAATATTGCTGCCACCATATACATTTTAAAAACATTTAAAAACTGCAAGAGATATAAAATAAATGAAACAATATAATACTATAATACAAATTTAAGAATGTAAACAACAATGTGTCAAAATCTGTATCCCATATTAGCCAATCAATATTCAATATCCATCTGATATCTAACTACAGTAGATTCGAATGATGTACAATTCTTTGCACATCATAATTACTAATAATTAATTTAAATATGAAATAAAGCAAATGTTAGTGGTGAATATTTCTATTCAGACCCTCTGCTTATACCAGGTGAAGCTGGATGGCTCCATGCTCAAGGCTTAATGATTCATAGTCTGAATGGTCTAAGGTTATTAGTGGTGTACCCCAAGGTTCAGTGTTGGGACCCTTACTTTTTATTATCTTTATAAATGATATAGAGTCTTGGATTAAAAGTACCATTTCAGTGTTTGCAGATGACACCAAGCTATGCAGTGGAATAACGTACTTACAGGATATCTCCAATTTACAAGCCGATCCCTAATGCACTGTTTAATTGGGCAACTATATGGCAAATGAGGTTTAATGTTGATAAATGTAAAGTTATGCACTTGGGGGCTAATTGTATGTATGCATCATACATACTAGAGGGAGTACAACTGGGGAATCAATGGTGGAGAAGGATCTGGGTGTTCTGGTAGATCATAAGCTTAATAATGGCATACAATGCAAAGTGGTGGTTTCCAAAGCAAGCAAACTTGTTTCTTGTATTGTTTTGTTTTGTATTGTTTCTTGTATTAAAAGAGGTATTCAATTAATATTTGCTTTTCTAACACTGAACCACCTCTCTGCCAATCAGGAGGCACGGTCTATTACTCATCACCTGATTGGCTGAAGGCACAGGTGATCCCATTGTCCGCCTAGCAGAAGGCATGAAGAGACGCATGCAGGACACATAAGCCATCGCCTGACCTGCACCACCCATCCCACAGCTCCCCGTCGTCACCCGCTGCCTGACCCGCCACCACAATGGGGTAAGTGGCAATCAAACAGCAGGCGGGCGGGGGTGTCACACTGGCTGCATTTTCTGGGCACAGTTGGCTGCATATGATGGGCACAGTTGGCTGCATTTGCTTGGCACAGTTGGCTGCATATGATGGGCATAGTTGTCTGCATCTGCTGGGCACATTTGGCTGCATATGATAGGCACATTAGGCAGCATTTGCTGGGCACATTTGGCAGCATTTGCTGGGCACATTTGGAAGCATTTGCTGGGCACATTTGGCTGCATATGATGGGCACAGTTGGCAGCAGCATATGATGGGCACAGTTAGCTGCATTTGTTAGGCACAGTTAGCTGCATATGATGGGCACAGTTAGCTGCATATGATGGGCACAGTTAGCTGCATATGATGGGCACAATTGGCTTCATATGAGGGGACAGTTGGCTGCATTTTCTGGGCACAGTTGACTGCAATTGATGGGCACAGTGGCGGCATTTGATATATTTGTTTTTGTATTTTTCAGAATATTTCAGTTTGTTTGCGCTCCCCCAAATTTTTGAGCACCAGCCGCTATTGATCTGGGAACTGGAGAAAGTGCAGAGAAGGGCAACCAAACAAATAAGAGGCATGGAGGAACTCAGCTGTGAGGAAAGATTAGAGGAACTTGAGAAGAGGAGAATAGGGGGGATATGATTAACATGTAAAAATACATAGATGGTCAATAGTGAACTTGGTGTTGAGTTATTCACTTTAAGGACAAGGGTGCACACTTTATGTCTGGAGAAAAAAAATGTAATCTCCAAATACGGAAACGTTTCTTCACAGTAAGAGCTGTGAAGATGCGGAATAGACTCCCTCAAGAGCTGATTCTGTCCAGCTCAGTATATTGCTTTAAAAAAGGCCTGGACTCTTTCCTAAATGTACATAATATAACTGGGTACTAACATTTATAGGTAAAGTTGATCCAGGGAACATCCGATTGCCTCTTGGGGGATCAGGAAGGAATTTTTTTCCCCTGCTGGAGCAAATTGCATCATGCTTAGCTGTTTGTTTTTTTTTTGCCTCTGGATCAACTGTGGGTATGGGAATGTATATATAGGATTGTAAACAATTTTTTTTTTTTTTTTATTGGTTAAACTACGTAGATAGACTTGTGTCTTTTTTCAAACAGACTAACTATGTAACTATTAAAATCCCCTTGTTGCACGAGCTAAGAAACAGAGGGAGGGAGCTGAGAGACAGAGGGGGAGCTGAGAGACACAGGAGGGGGCTGAGAGACAGAGGAGGGGGCTGAGAGACAGAGGAGGGGTCTGAGAGACAGAGGAGGGGTCTGAGAGATAGAGGATGTCTGAGAGATAGAGGGGAGCTGAGAGACAGAGGGGGGGGCTAAAAGAGGGTGGGGCTGAGAGACACTGGAACTGAGAGACAGAGGGGGGCTGAGAGACAGAGGAAGGGAGCTGAGAGATAGAGGAGGAGAGCTGAGAGATAGAGGAGGGGGCTGAGAAACAGTGGGGGTCTGAGAGACAGAGGAGGGGTCTGAGAGACAGAGGGGGGGCTAAGAGACAGGGGGTTGCTAGGAGACAGAGGGGGTCTGAGAGACAGAGGGTGGGGTCTGAGAGATAGAGGGGGGCTGAGAGACAGAGGAGGGGCTAAAAGAGGGGGGACTAAGAGACACCGAGACTGAGAGACAGAGTGGGGTCTGAGAGACAAATGTTTTTTTTTTTAAATGTCCCACTGAGCCATTGGCCCGCCGGAAAACTCCCTGTAGTCCCGATGGCCAGTCCATCCCTGACTGCATTGGGATGCGTTGCTGAATGCAGACCCAACTCAATGAAAAGCTGAAATCCATTGTTCCCATTAGGCACAGTTACACCAACACCTTGCGCTAATGTGTGCCGGCAACACACTTGTCAGTATTTTGGTCAATGTAATGTTTAATGTGTGTCAACATGTCCTAAATACAATGCATGTGGTGTGATTCCAGCCTAGGTCCAGCCAGAAAAGGCCATATCTTGTATGTGAGGCAGATGCTGAGAATCGGATATTGTCTTTATTTTGACAAGCCATTCAGCATGTGAAGGATTTCTGAGAATGCTGGAAGTGAATGACCTCATAGTTCACGCACTCCATACTCAATGATTTCTGCCAATGATTGCGTTTGAGGCATTGCCACAGAAAAAATATTAAATTGCATGGCTAGTCTTAAATTTTAAAGTATATAAATTGGCACATTTAAACAATACATAGGGTAACAGTTTTAAGAGAAGCGTGCTACTGTACTTCTTACATACTGTATACAATTCAAGTGTTTTCAATACACTGGAATGTTAAGGAGGCACTGGCTATGAGAAAGGAGTTTGTATACACAGATTGCAAGAGCTTGGATCTGGATTAACATACCAAATTGATTTTGTCACCATGTACTGTTCCCCTTGCCAGTTATACTTCTAGTGCATAGATCTTATGACAGAGAAAAGGAGCACATGTTTAGTACTTATAGACTATACAAGCTATGCCTTGTACAGGGAATATGATGCGCACAGAAAGAACCTTTATTGTCTTTGTTACATTTAACATATGCATAAATACAATTCATACACACACAACTAAATCGAAGAAACAAGAAAGAAGAGATGAAAAATGACTGCAACATAGTAATAATCACTGGCCTATCATCCCTATTGCTTGATATCAGATTCCATACAAGCTGTAGTTCAGAGCTTTTTTGTTAGCCTTAATATTCTTATCAAACAGTTCTTCTTTAGTGGTCTGACACTTAAAGCGGAACCTCACTCAAAAGGGGATGCTCCGCTCATTTGCATTCTCTCCCCTCCTCTTCAATAACTGCCACTTTTTTGGGTCAGGGGGGAGCGGGTACCTGTATGACAGATAACCTCTTCCACTCTGGTCAGAACTTTGCGGTGATCTGAGCGGAAGTTAACTCCCCCCTCTCCACGCACCCTCCTCTCCGCCACAGCCTTCTAGGACACATCACAGCAAGACCATTCACCAAGTGCAGCGCAGCTCGTGCATGTGCAGTAAGAAACAAGTTGTAAAGCTGCAATACAATGCCAGTTTCCCTAAGGCTGCATTCACACCTGAGCGTTTTGTAGCCTGAAGCTATAAAACGCTAGAGGGGAAAAAATACATTATTCTCAATGGAGATGGTTCACATCTACACTCCAAAATGCCTGAAGCCGAACGCCTGAAGCTCAAACAAGTTCTGGACCCTTTTTTGTCGCGCGAATCGGGCTGATTTGGGCATTTTTGAAAGTTTTTATTCCCATATAATCTAATAGAAACGCTTGATTCAAGTGTCTAGCACGACAACAAGCGTTTCTACTGGCGTTTTGATGCTTTAATCTGTTCTGTGAAATAGAACATTCACCCAGGAAGAAGATAAAAAAAATCTACAAACATAGCAACAAGTGATGAAAGAGATGATCATTTTTCCTATTGGCTAAATAAAAAAACGACAAAGTTCAAAAACGTCGGACAATGCTGTATGCAAACGCGCGAATACGTGACAAAACGTGCGACAAAATGACCTGAAAACGCTACGCTCAGGTGTGAATGCGGACTTAGTTAAAGTGGTAGTAAACTCTTTTTCTTATTTTTACCTGTAGATAAGATGAATTGGTGCACCTTTAGGAGATATTCCAGTGAGCAGCAGACGATGACGTCACTGGCGCATGCACTCTGATGGAACGGCATACCCATGCTATTTCTTCAGAGCTCTGTGCCGTAAGGGCCCACTAACAGGCCAGGTTTGCAAGATAACTGAAATACATCACAGGTGATATCATTTGCTCCTCAGTGATTGTGGTATTCTAGTCTGCATCTCCCCAAGGTAATACATAAAACCTGGCCTGTTAGTGGGCCCTGAGGACAGGGTTGATGACCACTGCCGTAAACCATGACTCGACCATTCAAGATGAAACAGGCTCGGGTGAGGACAGCGCTAGATCCCTGGACAGGTACGTTTCTGTATATTAAAAGTCAGCAGCTACAGTATTGGAGGAGACTGGGGCTCTTCTTTAAGCTGGCCAGGGACTGATTGAAATTTGAATGGTTCAGCGGGGAAGAGGCACATTTTTATAAGCGTGTGGCCATCCCTGCTCAACAGAAGTCAATTGTTGTTTGATTTCTGTCAAATAGACAAGTTGGAAATCTTTTCTTGATCAGTGGCTGTGGGCAATGGGTTGCAGCCCCTGATTAGTGTAATTTTACAGCTCAGTGTATGGCCTTTAGTATTAGGAGCTGATTCTGATTCTTATTAGCGGCTGAGATCTGAGGGTCATTAAAAATGAGAAGAGTAATCATGGTATCTGCACATCAGCCAGGGGAAATCAGGTCATGGCTAAGATGAAAAGCATTCCAAAACTGATTACAAATTCTAAACCCTAACTGGGTGGCATTTAGTCTGCTAAAGTACTGTGTATCTCATTGGTTACTCCTGGCAGTAGTCAATTGACGCCTCTGATACCAGAAAGTTGGGTTCAACCATCATAACCCCTATTAGTTTTATAATCGTCTTTGTTCCTCTCCTACTTTTAATATTCTTTTTATACACGTGCAATTTACTTGTATCCGCGCCTTAACATGATCACATCCATCCGTAGTAGTCAGTGGGGTAGATTCAGAAAGTAATTACGCCTGCGTATCCATAGATACGCAGCGTAATTGCTAAGTAGCGCCGGCGTATCTACTTTCTGTATTCAAAAAGCTAGATACGCCGAATGTAGCCTAAGATACGACTGGCATAAGTCTCTTATGCCGTTGTATCTTAGGGTGCAATCTGCCGCTGGCCGCTAGGTGGCGCACCCGTAGTTGTCAGCGTAGAGTATGCAAATTGCATACTTACGCCGATTCACAAACGTACGTGCGGCCGGCGCTCGTTTTTTACGTCGTTTGCGTACGTCGTTTTCACCGTAAGGCTACTCCTGCTAATAGGTAAGTATGGACGTCGTTCCCGCGTCGCGATTTTCAAATTTTACGTCGTTTGCGTAAGTCGTTCATGAATGGCGCTGGACGCCATTTACGTTCACGTCGAAGCCAATGACGTCCTTGCGACGTCATTTACCGCAATGCACGTCGGGAAATTCCCGATGGAGCATGCGCAGTACTTCGGCGCGGGAACGCGCCTAATTTAAATGATCCACGCCCCCCTACGGGATCATTTGAATTACACGCGCTTACGCCGGACCCTTTTACGCTACGCCGCCGCAACTTTACAGGCAAGTGCTTTGTGAATCAAGCACTTGCCTGTAAAACTTGCGGCCGCGTAACGTAAATGTCATACGTTACGCCGCCGCAGTTCTGCGCGCCCCTACCTGAATCTACCCCAATGTAAGCATTTTTTAAATATTCACTTTTTAATTTCAGTGCTGTGGATCTCCTGCAGCTTTTTCATGGTCTATGTGGACTTACTCAGGGCTGGCTCTGTTCTGCTAAGGGGACATCCCTTCACTTCTTGCAACAAAATGAGGGTCAATCCCATCTTAAAACAGTTATTGTCAGATCATTTGTTGAAACTGGATGTTTCACCCTCACCTCTTGCCTTGGTGACAACCTTAAAAATGAGGATTTTGCCTTTCATCTATTTTGCTGACGATGGTCAGTACAAGGATGAATCCCCCCAGCTGGAACAAAGACAGTAACCAAGCTGGAAAGAGAGTTTAACCCTTTCCTAATTGATTAAAAATAAAAGTTTTTCCTTTGCCTCTATTTTAACCCCTTACCTGACAGTGGTGTGGGTGGCCAAGGTGCTATATCATCCTTGTGCACGGAGGTAAGAATTGTGGACTCCTGGTTTGTTGGGTCTTTTTTAATAGTTAGCATTTTATGTTAGTAATTTCTCATTATAGCCTAAATAAAAAGGAACAGCTTGTCATTTCAGTGCCAGAAGGTTAACACATTCACTCCAGCAGCCGGTTAGATTACTGCTACTCCTAGTTAGTACGCTCTTATTTTTTTTTTTTTTCCAATGACAGTCTGATAATGCTTTTCATGAAAAGAAATCATACGAGTCCCACAAACTGCTGAGAGAACCTTAATATCAAAAACAGAACCTTTTCCAAATCTTGGAACTGCTTTTCCCCATAAGTAACTCTAGCGTGTTTATTATAACAAATTGGGTGAAAGTGGTCAGCATGACACAGTGTAAGCTTGAAATGTACTGCGTTTAGCCTCTGCCGCGCTTGTAAGTGAAGTGAACATACAGAATACATCTTCTTTTGCTTTGATCTCCACGAGTCCACAAATCACTGCCAAAGTTAAGGTTCGCTCAAACACATTTGATTTTAAATCCAAAACCACTGAGGTTTTCAGGCTCCAGCATTAACATTTAACTTCAAAGCTGTATAGGTTATGTGATGGATGTAATCTTAATTTCTTAATTAAATAGAAATGCATTAGAAGCACATTAAAAAGCTTCAGATGGCATGGTCCTTGGAATATGAACATCTATCAAAAAAGTATTGTATAGCTACTCACTTTATTCTACTGCAAAAATCTGGCTGTGATTAAAACTCACCGTTTTGCTGATATATGAGGAGCTAGTGTTCATACAGTGCAATCCTTCGCTGTTGCAGCATCCTCCACATCTGTACAGTGACACGCATGGAGGTTTAAAGAACGTGTTTGTCGGTGCACCAAATTCCTTTCCCACATCTACACACACTTCACGTGGCATGCATTGGGTCTTTCTCCATTCACTTTCAATACCTAAATAGGTACAAAATAATTGTTAGATAATGTTATAATGATCTAAATATATACAGCATATACTATATATATATATATATGTGTGTGTGTATATATATATATATATATATATATATATATATATATATATATATATATATATATATATATATAAAATGTTATAATGATCTAAATATATACAGCATATACTGTATATATGTATATATATATATCTAATATATATATATATATATATATAAAAAAAATATATATATATATATAATATATATATATATATATATATATATATATATATATATGTGTGTGTGTGTGTATATATATATATATATATATATATATAATTCTGTATATGCCAAATATGCTGCAGAAATCTCCCTCCACTAAGTCTGTCTGCAGTCATTTCAACTGTGGGCAGCTGAAGCTGCTGCCTGTTCACTTCCTGGATTTACACATACACACACAGAGGCACACCTCCAGCTCTGCAGCTCTCATTGGCCCCCCTCCCTTCCTGGCAAACTCTCACAAGAGCTACCTGTTCAGTCTCTGGAAAAGGAAGTTATATAAAATACCTCTACAAAACACAGACAGCAAAATAAATAAATAAATACATTTCCTAATTTATAAATAAATAAATACATTTCCCACTCTAACAAAAAAAGGTTGGGTTTTAGATATACTAAAAATATCATTAACTACATCCTAGCTAGTAGCAGTAGTCAAATACTGTAATAGTAACAAAATGCTGTAAATGAGGACAGTACAGTAGGTGAGGAAAACGCTGTATTTTGTTCTGACAATTAGGGTTCAAATTGAGTATATTCCAGAGATGTCATGCTTATGACCTACTGAGCTTTTTCTTATCATGGCAGCTTGGCAAAGTTAGTATATAAAATGGTCAGGTATGAGAGTCTCAGATGGAAGTAAAACATTGCTATGTATAGTACTAGTAGTGCTGGACAAGATTGGATTTATTGATGATTATAGTACGATCATTTTGGGATTTTTTATTTCTTTTTTGACTTAAAGCGGAGTTCCGACCAAAAATTGAACTTCCGTTTTTTGGACCCACCCCCCCTCCGGTGTCACGTTTGGCACCTTTCAGGGGGGAGGAGGGAGCAGATACCTGTGTAATCCAGGTATTTGCTCCCACTTCCAGGCATAGATCACCGCAGTGACCTATGCCACATCGGCGCCTACTCCGTCCCCCCCCCCCCGCTGTATTCTGGGAGACACACAGGTCCCAGAAGACAGCAGAGACCAGTGGGATCGCGCAGCATGATGTGTGCATGTGCAGTAGGGAACCAGGAAGTGAAGCCGCAAGGCTTCACTTCCTGATTCCCTTACCAAAGATGGCGACGGCAGCACCCGAGAGCCAACAGACAGATCGGCTTTGTGACCCGACATCGCGGGCACCCAGGACAGTTAAGTGTCCATATATTAAAAGTCTGCAGCTGCAGTATTTGTATTTGTATTTTTTTTCGGCAGAACTTCGCTTTAACAAAGCAAGACCAAGTACATTTATCTGGTAAATTCTTTATAAACTTTGCATATTAACACTTTCAAAAGACTGGTCTTTTAAATGTATATCCTACAATGGCTTCAAATACTCAGTATCACTTTTACCAGCCCCATTCACTAAATACAACGTTCTGTAAAATGACAGCAAGGTAAGAAGTGAAAATACTGTGTGATTGAAGTAGAACAGAGGCATAAATCACACACAACGATTAAGGGAGGTTTGGGTGGATTAAGGTCGTCATGCAGTGCTTGTGTCTAGTTTGATCTCTTGTTAATCCCCCCGGTTGCCAGGCGTACAGGAATTTGCAGTGTAGTATGTTGTAAATAAATGATTGGATAAAAATGTTAAGTTTATATCTCCTGAAACTTAGTTCTCAGAAAAAGTATACAAAGCTGCCAAAGTTGTTAGCAGCATCTAAATTCAACAAAGAAAAAGAGATCTGAACGGAAATATTCTTGGAACCAAGCTCATTGCTATGTAAGCCTTGGTGTACTATCTTCTCTTGAGAGCAACCCTTCTTTGTAAAGATGATCACAGCCCATTATAAAGATCTATGGGCTTCCTGAATGAGTGTTTTATTCTCCATTAGTCAATTTTTATTCCAGATTCATTTTTCTCGGGTAGATTTGAGTATAAAAAGCAGTACTAGGTTTTTGCTGTCAAAAATAACCAGTTTAGTTTAGCACACGTATTATACACAGTTTTTCTTCCCAAGACCTGCATGGTTGTGCCATGGAAAATAAACTTCTTGTGAAACTAACACAATGGAAAGTATAATATAATTTATGAGTCTGGTTCAAAAGTAAGGCAGGCCATAGATTATTCGATTTTTTTTCTTCCATCACGGGTGGAAGGAAAAAAAAGCACCCAATTCCCCCATCAACACAGTGCTAGTGTTGATGTGGGAATCCCTCCTGCAGCACTATTGTGTTCTGCTGGACTTGGGGAGGGAATGGTAGGGGGGGGGGGAATTGGTGGGTAAGGGGAGCCTTTCCGGTTGGCAGAACCCAATGATTACTGCTAGCAGCTAAATCCACTGGCAGTAATCACATGTAAAAAGTCTGACAGGCTGGTTGTACCCAAGTCGATCAATAGATGAACTAGAGTACAACCAGCTTGCCCACAGATCGATCAAATCTCGGTTGGTCCCTGCTGAACCAGCCGAGATCTGATTAATTTATTGCTGGCTTAACCGCTTGTCGACCAGCGCACAATGGTATGACTGCGCAAATGGGTGTACAGGTATGTCCCCTTTAAATCGTGGCTTAGTGGGCACGTGCACGCCCGCCGTGTGCTCCGTGACCGTGCCCGTGGCACCCGTGTCCGCCAGTGTACCACAATCGTGACACGGAGCTGCAGAACGGGGAGATGTTTATGTAAAAAAGGCATTGCCCTGTTCTGCCTAGTGACATGACAGGGATCTACTGCTCCCTGTCATCAGGAGCAGTGATCGTTGTCATGTCAGTGGTAGCGCATCCCTCTCACAGTTAGAATCACTCCCTAAGACAAACGTAACCCTTTGATCGCCCCTAGCATTTAACCCCATCCCTGCCAGTGTCATTTACACAGTAATCAGTTTTTTTTAATAACAGTCAGTCACGATAAAAATTGCCAAAATTACTAATAACATTTTGTTTATAAAAAAATGATATAAATCTATCACCTATTTTGTAGACGGTATAAGTTTTGCACAAACCAATCAATATACGCTTATTGCATGTTTTTTTTTAAACAAACATTTGTAGAAGAATACGTATTGGCTTAAACTGAGGAAGAAATTCATTTTTTTTATATATTTTTGGGGGATATTTATTATAGCAAAAAGTAAAAAATATTGCTTTTTCTTTCAAATTTTTTTTTTTATAGTGCAAAAAAAAAACCGCAGAGGTGATCAAATACCACCAAAAGAAAGCTCTATTTGTGGGGAAAATAACATAAATTTTGTTTGGGTGCAAAGTCGCACGGCCGCGCAATTGTCAGTTAAAGAGACGCAGTGCCGTATCGCAAAAAGTGCTCTGGTCAGGAAGGGGGTAAATTCTTCCAGGGCTGAAGTGGTTAAAGCAACATTAAAATATAAGTTCACCTTTGGGAACATGTTATATGTTTCCAGTGCTGCAGCTGTCTCCCACTGCCCCCCCTCCTTCCCTGTGGCAGTAGTACAGGGAGAAGTTCCCTGTACTATCTGTCACTGCTATGCCCACACGGCCACATTAATCAAACACACTGCTCTGTGTGTAAAAAAAATAATAAATGCATTTTTTTAACTGCAGAAAGATATGTATTTATTATTTTTTTGTAGAAAGGTGAACTTGTCCTTTAAAGCTTTGTTTAAAAAATAAATAAAAATAAAAAACATGTCATACCTAAGAGCTGGTTCACACTTCCGCGGCACGACTTTGGGGGCAACTCTGCAAGTCGTCCTGAAGACGACTTCAGAGGCGACGCACAAAATGACTTCTGTATAGAAGTCAATGCAGGTCGCCCTGAGCGTCGCTCCTATTAGAACGGCTCCATTGCATTGAATGGGACTCGCTCAGCCGCCTGACGAGTCGCCCCAGTGTGAACCGACTCTTACTGCAGAAGCCCTGATCCTCTTCTACTGGGTTCCCCTGCTAGAGTTCCAGGCCTCTCCACTTCGGTGAGTGCCATCATGGAAAGATGCTTTCCATGCATGCTCGCTCCTTAGCTGCCTTGTCTGTGTTTATAGACCAAGAAACTCTAACCCGTCCCTCGCTCCCTTGGGGGCGAGTACCGATTTTTATTGGCCTAGGCAAGGATGATGTCCCTTGCTCTATCCCCTCTCACATCCTCCTGGGAGATGTCACATGTCCCAGAAGGTTGCAGGACCATTCACAAAGTGCTACAGGAGCTCATGCATACGCAGTGCAGAGCTGGCTGTGGTTCCTCAGGAAACCACAGCTGGTTCCAGTATCCAAGATGCCAATGTCTGCGACACACAGTGGTAGGAAGAACAAGCTACACTAAAGCCTCGTACACACGATCAGTTCATCCGATGAGAACGGTCTGAAGGACAGTTGTCATAGGTTAACTGATGAAGCTGACTCATGGCCCGTCTCGCCCACACACCATAGGTTAAATAACCGATCGTGTCAGAACGCGGTGACGTAAAACACAACGACGTGCTGAAAAAAACAAAGTTCAATGCTTCCAAGCATGCGTTGACTTGATTCTGAGCATGCATGAGTTTTTTATAACTGATGGTTGTGCCTACTAACGATCAGTTTTGACCTATGCTTAGCAATCCATCGGTTAAATTTTAAAGCACGTTCCTATTTTTTTAACCTAAGGTTAAATAACCTATGGGGCCCACACACGATCGGTTTGGACCGATGAAAACGGTCCATCAGACCGTTATCCTCTGGCTATCCTATCGTGTGTACGAGGCCTAAGACAGCACTTGACCCCAGGTACTGATTTTTAAAAGGCACTAGCTACAGTATTAGTAGCTGCTAATTATTTATTTTTTTTCTATCAAACAGAAGTTCCCCTATAAGTTTTAATTCACTTTAACTTCATTACTAGCTGTTCTATTAGGCCTTCTTTACTGCATACATTGTAATCAGCAGACTATCAGGCTTATTCAGTAATGCAATGAACAGAGCAAAGCTGACGTGAAACATGCAGTAACTCAGAGAAACCGGTTTCTGGAAAGATCACTGAAAATCAATTCTGATTGGCTGCTGTGCCTTATGGAAGCCCATGTGTGCAACATACTCTATCTGCTTTATTGTAGAATTATATTTATATGACAAGGTAGGCTTATTTATATTGGGTAGCAAGTTAGCAGTTGTCATTGTCATGAGACATTGTTGAGAAGGAGGGATCCAGTGTTAATGGGTCCTAGACCTGTCAGTACAGATGTAGGTGTGATTGACAGCTTGGTCGTGGTAGAGGAAATGCACACTCGTTTATATAGGTTCCCTTCCACAGGGCTCTGTGCATGCAGCAAAGCACAGCATGCAGTTCACGTATGATCACGTGCAACAAGGAAAATATTCCATACAGCGTATACTCATTTCTGTTGTGCTATATTTATAAGGCAGGACCGATACCACTTTAACTATCCTCTGTCACACTTACTTTTCCAGATATCAGCATTGTAATTGTAATGTGCAGCTGCAAATTTAACACTATCATCTCTTCTAGAATCATAGCCGGACTGTCCTCCTTGCCTTAATTGACACTTGAACATCTTCCACGATTCGGGATAAAGCAGTGTCATAAGTTCATCCACGCTGGACACGGCCCGAAGTTGCTCCTCCAATTCTTTGCCAGGATGATCCTTTAGGAAAGAACAAAAAAAATATAGATTTTATTCTAGATTACAATGTTATCAATCTTTTCCAAAATTTTGGTGAGCATAATTAAATTCACAAAAATAATACTAGTTAACATTTAATTGGAGCTTGAAAAGGCAATTATACACAAAATATGAAACATTATTTACTGACACTTCATGATTTCTACCTCTTTACTGCCAGCATGGACATTGTGTGTCACATTAAATATAATTTGTACAACTGAATGCCTAGAAATAAAATACATCAGTTTGCCAACTAGAAAAAGTAGAACACTTTCCCCTGTCATTATCCAGATCAGTGTTGCCAACCTACCGGATTGAAATTCACTGACACATCATTGAAAATTTACTGGCAAAAAACTTTCCAAAAGTTACAAAATTACAGTTTTAAGTGCAAATTTCAGTATTTATGCTACAAACAAGTACAATATGCAATTATAAATGTGATTTAAGGTAGATATTATGGCAAAAACATATTTCTTATTTTATTTTTAATATAGTAAGTAGCTCAGGGACAGGACTCAGGAGGGCAAGAAATTAGAATGGGTAAGCACACACATGAAATTGACTCTCACAGTAACACTGACAGCAGTGTGCAGCAGCACCGATGGTGATGACATTGTACCGACACGTCTCGCTGTCACAGTGACAGTCTCTCTCTATACCAGGTGGTCCC
The DNA here is from genome assembly GCF_905171775.1 of Rana temporaria. Taxonomy (NCBI): domain Eukaryota; kingdom Metazoa; phylum Chordata; class Amphibia; order Anura; family Ranidae; genus Rana; species Rana temporaria. Next base: position 552,475,930 of record NC_053489.1, read on the forward strand.
TTCTGTCCACTCCAGTCCAAACAGCACTGACAGTCCCACTCCCAGCTTGCCTTGCTCCCATCCTGCAGACACATAAGCCTACGGCTGCTCTGATCTGCTCCCTTGCACCATGACATCACATGATACACTCAAGCACCACCTCTGCCAGACCCCTCGTCCCCGTCCCCCCGTCGGTGCTGCCCAAACACACTGTAGCAGGCAGTTGGTTGGTTTCGGCTGGCTCCGGACTAGAACTGCACATGTATCACAGCCTTATTATAAACTGGCAACCTTTTCCTGTCATGCCTCATACAAACGAAGGGAAAGCCGAGAACCTGCTTGCCAGATTTTTTCCCAGATTTTTCCCCCTACACACGGCTGGTTTGTATGTAGACCGTGTGTATGCTCCACCGCAGTGTTTCCCATAGGGAAACTGATGGGAAAAAGACCATCGGAATCACGGCAGAAAAAGAGAGAACATGTTCTAATTTTTCCCGCCAGGATTCCCGGCAGTTCTCCTGTCGGGAAAACTGGCATGGAGCATACACACGGCCAATATTTCCCGGCCAAAAGCTGTCATGACAGTTTTCCCAACAAGAAAACTAGTCGCGTGTATGAGGCATCACTGGCATTTACTGGCAGCAGAAATTTGCCCATTTTTTTTAATAGAAAATTAATTGTGTATGTAATCAAGTTGAAGAACTATTTGCAGTTTATAGGCACAGTGCCAAAATCCATGTGTAGATACTTAAGGGATACAATCAGTTTGGTAATTTCAAGTTTATTATGCCCTTTCTTCCTGGCCTTCTTCCTTCCTCATCAAAGTAAACATTAAATATCAGACCTGAGATTTAGACAGCAGATTTTTATTGTCCGACCAGGCCAGGAGTCTGATAGTTTAAAATGGCCAGAACTGCCGCAGTCTGATAGGGTAAAATGGCCAGAACTGCAGCAGTCTGATATGGTAAGATGGGCAGAACCTCAGCAGTCTGATAGGGTAAGATGGGCGGAACCTCAGCAGTCTGATAGGGTAAGAAGGCCAGAACTGCAGCAGTCTGATAGGGTAAAATGGCCAGAACTGCAGCAGTCTCATAGGGTAGGATGGCCAGAACCGCAGCAGTCTGATAGGGTGCGATGATTGAAATCACAGGAATCTGATCGGGTAAGATGGCTAGAACTTCAGCAGTCTAGCGGGGAAGAAGAAAAAAATATCTTAAGCGCTAGCCAATAGTGAAAATAAATGAGATGAAATAAAATATATGTGCAATCAAACAAACTGCTGCTCAAATCTATATGTGCTAACGACAAAAAAGTGAATTGAATGGGTGAAAGGTGATGAGCGCAATCAATGCACTAAACAGTGAACGACAGTGAAACACTGATTAAATGTATGCAAACAAAATAAATAGAACCATGTGAAAATCAAATAGGAAATGTGAATGAATTCCAAAACATTGAATAAGATTGACACCAATTAAGATAATGTGTAAAAAAAAAAAAAAAAAACACTATATGTGACAAATCACACAAATGTGTAAAACTAAAAAATGTATCCAAAAAATATATATCCAATATATAGCCCCATCCAAAAAAACAGCTGTCAGATGAAGATGGTTAAATGGCAATATAGATGAGTCTTCACAAATGATGGGCTCACAGAGCGCTTACCTCCCTCTTGTGGGAAAATCGCCTGAGAAACCCTCAAACCAAATGAATGGAGACTGCAACGTCCTGTCAGCTGTATTATGGATCCTGGTCCTCAGAAATATGGAGACTCGCCAAGGAATGCAGATGTTATCAAAAGGAAAACAAAAACATGGAGACTTCCATCGTTAATGTATATCAAACAGAGAGGGGGGTTTATTACGAGCTAAAAACTGCTTACAAGCATAAAAATCAAAAAACGCCGAATACAAACACTGCCGGCCGGACGGGGTTCCGCGTCACTTCTGGTCACGTCTAGCTAATGTTCCTTACGCGTTACGTCACAACACGTGACTTCATCAGAGACATTTAATCAGTGTTTAACTGTCGTTCACTGTTTAGTGCATTGATTGCGCTCATCATCTTTCACCTATTCAAGTCTAGCGGGGAAGATGGCCAAAACAGCAGTAGTCCGATAGGAAAAGATGGCCAGAACCACAGCCATCTGATAGAGTAAGATAGTCAGAACTGCAGCAGTCTGACAGGGGAAGATGCCCAGAACCGCAGAGGTCTGAGGCCCTGTACACACGATCAGACATGTCCGATGAAAACGGTCCGCGGACCGTTTTCATCGGACATGTCTGCTGGGAGCTTTTGGTCTGATGTGTGTACACACCATCAGACCAAATTCCCCGCAGACAGAAAACACGGTGACGTGCGCGAACCAGGAAGTTCAATGCTTCCACGCATTTCGGTCCGATGGTTAGGTGTACTAACCATCGGACATGTCCGACGGACAGGTTTCCACCGGACAAGTTTCTTAGCATGCTAAGAAACTTTTGTCCGCTGGAACCCTGTCCGCTAGGCAGTACATACGGTCGGACATGTCCGCGGAAAATGGTCCGCGGACCAGTTTCAGCGGACATGTCCGGCCGTGTATACGCGGCCTGATAGGTGAAGATGGCCGGAACCACAGCAGTATGACAAGGGAAAGTGGCCGGGAATGTAGCTGCCTAATGGGGAAGATGACTGAGGGTGGGAAATGACTGGGATTGCAGCAGTCTGACATGGGCAGATGGCCAGGATTGAAGCAGCACAGGGAAGAGGTGGTCATGGATGGGCAGCTCCTGCATAAATATAAGCAATGCAACACAGTAAAGTGTTGGCAGGTTGCATGATGTGGCTTTTGGGTTGCATGTTGGGCGCCAGGCCTTAAGCCCAACATTTTCCAACCAAACAATGTATTTGCTAATTGATGCTCTAAATTAAGTAAAATCCCCAAGACAGACCACTGAGCTGAGTAGAGAAGGCATGTGAGCAAGCACATCTGTCTGTATAGGGAACCAGTAAGCAAGCAAATAATAGGAAGGCTTACGTTGACTTCAGTGAATCAGACCCTGTGAGTTGCTTTGCATTGAAGATTGACAGACAAAAAAGATTAGCCATAAGATCCCTGACAGAATGTAGAATGATAATGACAGCAGCAGCCGAGATATCTCACAAGAAAAAATGACTTGTGTTAATGACTCATGTCATCATGTGGTAAACTCATCTTAAGAACCGTAAGTCAATGAAGAAACTAAGCCAAGCAGGGATAGAACTTTTGGTCAAAAAGTCAAATTTTTCTCCATATAAATCTTTAACACTACAAACAACCACATAGTTGGATGCAAAGTATCACCAGATATGCCCAGAATTAACACTCATCCTAGATCTTCGTGTGCATGGCAAGATTTCAAACTATACCCCAAAACATGTTCAACACATATGACTTGCCAAGAATTATACAATTTGTGCTATTTTTAAAGCACCGTAAAATAATCAAGGCAGCTTGTAGATTCCAGATGTTATTTCTCAACAAATAAAGCTGTGTGCTTCAAGCTATTGTTTTGAGACATGAATCTGCTCGTGAACAAATAAAAAAAGACATGCAATCTACATACACGTTGATAGCTTTGGTTGAAATTGTATTTGTTTCACTTATCTTCCACTATCTGCCTCCCTCTCGAAAAGTACTGTAGGGTCAAAATTCTTATTTCTTTGGCAAATTTCCATTGCGAGGTTGATGCTAATAATTTGTGTTATGTTTTGTTATGCCATCGCTGGAAAAATGGAACCGTTCAATGACCGCTGCTTGAAATATTACAAAATCATGTATAATATTTCTATCAGTGTTTACAAAGGCTAATGCAATGTGTCATGGGGATAGACATAATAAACATGTCCGTTATGTCATCGGCCTGTGGATTTCAAGCTGTTGCCTTCTTTTAAAAGATAAATATTTTCATGATAAATGAAAAGTATTTTAATTACCACAGGCAATTCATGCAAATTACAACATCTAATACAGGGGGAAGATGAATGCCATAGGACATGCCATGGGCCATGTCTCCAGGGTTGGTAAAACAGTGCTGACCACAAATATATTCACAAGGGAGTTTGAGATCTTTTCAGCTGGGGCTCAAACACAGATATATTAATAGTAGTCACTTTTTTATTACTGTTGTGACAGGTTCTCTTAAGCCCTGTACACACGATCGGATATCTGATGGAATCTAATCCGATGGATTTTTTCGTCGGATATCCAATGAAGCTGACTTTCATCAGTCTTGCATACACATTATCAGACTAAATTCCGACCGTGCCAAAACTAGGTGACGTACAACACTACGACGAGCCGAAAAAAATGAAGTTCAATGCTTCCGAGCATGCGTCGACTTGATTCTGAGCATGCGTGGATTTTTCTCAGACAGACGATCGTATTTTTCTATTGTTTTTTTATCCATAGCAACAATGTAAAACATGTTCTATTTTTTAACACCGATGGAAAAAAGACAGATGGGGCCCACACACGATCGGTTTGTCCGATGAAAACAGTCTATCGGTCTGGATTTGCTTCCATGGGGAATCTAAGCCATTGATACTGTCCATGTCAAAAATGTTGATTGCTCTAGTTTCACATGCCAGAATCTTATACATCTAAGAAGATTCTAGTGGTTTGGGGTCCATGCATATTCTTAGTTTTCCTGATGGTTTCTTTACTGTTACCAAACTGCTTAACCTCCCTGGCGGTATGATTATTTCAGATTTTAGGTACAATTATTTGCAAGGAAATTTGGCGTTTTATATTGTAGGCCTGTAATTCTTAGGAATAACTCACTTAAATCTGACCAAACAAGAGTCTAGTAGGCATCCCGGGTATGACATTTTTTTAAAAACAAAATTATAAATTATAATATAATAAATAATTACAAATAATTATAACAAATAATAATATAATTATAATAACAATTATTCAATAATGTAATCAACTCAAAATCACTGAAATTTGCTCAGTTGCAGAATTGTCGCTGTCATTACTTTTATTTTTTTATGACGAATTTCCCCACAAATTGCTATCGCTCAATTCTGCAAGTGATTATAATTTATTATCGCTGTTTTCTAGCTGCTCTAAAACCATTTTTGACATAAAGGGACCCTTTTGGTTGCTATGGACAATCTCCAGTTTGCAGGCAGAAAGAACAGTTTTTATTATACAAAAGAACATGTAGGACACTGGGCAGACCACTAGGGACAATCTATAAGATTACAGTATATTGTATGTAATGTGTTTGCTTACTTTTTTTAATTTGGCGCCGTTCTCTGCCCCTGTGCGTCGTAACGTTGCAGGGATCGGAGATCGGCGGCACACGGGCACTGTTAATCGAGCAAGGAAGACACCGCTTGCTCACACAGCGCGGTGGCATCGCAGGTAAGTAAACACTGCCTGTGGATGCTGCGAGGCGAGCCTGAGTCTGGCTCGGGGTTACCGATCGCAGCACAAAAATTTAACCCCGAGCCAGACTCGGGAATACCACCAGGGGGGTTAACCAGCCTGTGCTTTTGAATACTGGTGCCATAATACATTTGGCCTACCTATGGAACCTTTAGTTCAGAGGTCTCCAAACTTTCTAAACAAAGAGCCAGTTTACTGTCCTCAGACTTTAATAAGGCTGAACCATTGGGAGAAAAAAATGGGGTTTATTTAATAACTATGGGGTTTATTTAATAACGGCAAATCCACTTTGCACTACAAGTGCACTGCACGTGCACTTGAAAATATACTTGGAAGTGCAGTCGCCCTAAATCTGAAGGGAAGATATGAAATGAGGGGAAGCTCTGCTGATTTTATCATCCCATTATGTACAAACAAAAATGCTGTTTTTAATTTTCCTTGCATGTCCCCCCCTGTTATTGTACATCATAAGTTTCAGGGTGCTTTTGCTGTACATCATATATACGTGATTGTAAGGCTGAGAAATTACATTGTATATTAATTACAGAGTAAGAAATAACATTGCATCCTGCTCCACAATCCAGACAAAATCGAATGGGTCTGTCCATTGAGCTGCAAAATTATCCTCCTTGCCACAGACTCTGAGTATCTGACCATATTCTGGACATTGCTCATTGTCTCCTGTTTTCCACTATAATAACATTGAACTTTTGTATAATGCTATGTGTGTCCTTTTTTTATATTCAATCTGTTTTATTAAAAAAAAAAAGTAAAGATACAGTGTACTTATTTATTAAAATCATCATCACAAATGGCCTTGGTGTACAAGAAAAAAAAGCAGAAATGCAACAAAATTTCAACATTATACAATCCAGAAAAAACATCAGATAGCAAAGTACATACATTTAGTCTGCATCAAAGAAATTGATTTTAAACCAAAATTCCATTGTAAAGCTAGTATCCATCACAGTGATTCTTACCAAAGAATAAACTGAAAAACAACCAAGAAGGGTCTAAGAGACAAGACAGAAATTCAAAGAAGAGAAAAGTAAGGGCTCTTTCACACGGGCGGCCCGTTCAGGTCCGCCTGCCAGTTTTTTAGACGGACCTGAACAGGCGCTTCGTGCTCCTCTATGGAGCCGCGAATGTCAGCGGTGACATGCCTGCTGACATCCGACCCGCTCCGATCCGCCAAAGTGTGACGGAGGAAAAACCTACTTTTCCATCCGTCTGGCGGATCGGATAAGGTGAACACGGACAGACGGTCCGTGTTCATCCGATCCCCCCATTTTCTGGGATTTAGCCATGGCCATCTTGTCTGCTAATAATATAAAAAGATCAGTCTTTCCAAATTATGGGGTACATTGTCAACAGGTTCATTAGGAAGGGCATTTGAGGTAACTGTGAAATAGGCAGCCCTGTGACTCTTCGCAACAAAGCAAATATACCATTCCAGAATCCCCTAAATTTAGGACACTCCCACCAAATATGATCCATAATGCCTAAGAGATCACATTTTGAAAATACAGGTGGAGACTAGATACCATCTTGTTAGTACTTTTGCCTTGTAAACACGACCGTTTTTCTCGGCAGGAAAAAAAACTTAGTTTTTCCCGAAGGGATTCCTCCCAAGCTTGCCTTGCATACACACGTTAGGGCCAAATACCACCGTCCAAAGCGCGGTGACGTACAACACGTATGATGGGACTATTAGGGGGAAGTTCCATTCAAACGGCACCACCCTTTGGGCTGCTTTCGATGATCCTCGTGTTAGTAAAAGTTTGGTGAGAGACGATTTGCACTTTTCATGCGCTGCATTAAACGATGCAATAATTTGCAGCATGACGAATGTGATATCTCCATTACGAACGCTAGTTTTACCAGAAAGAGCGCTCCTGTCTCCTACTTGATTCTGAGCATGCAGGTTTTTTTTCCGCTCGGAAAAGCATACACACCACCGGTTTTCACGACAGGAAAAGAGAAAGCTGGTTCTCTTTTTTTTCCCGTCGGGGAAACAGCATTGGAGCATACACAGGTCCGTTTTTCCCGGCCAAAAGCTCTCATGGCAGAATTCTGGGAAAACCGTTTGTATGAGGCATAAGAGTTTGGTTTTGATCAAGGTGACAATTAAGTTTCCTTTAAAAGAAAGTTGATAACAACTATGTCAGTATGATAGATCCTTGTCAATAGAAAGATCTTTGTTACAATCTGTCATATATGAAAATCTGTTCAGGGCACTAATTAACAGCCCCTCGGACTCAAAACTTATGAACGCCATTTTTCATATGATGTAAGCTTCAGAGCAGCAAAGAGATCAGACCATAAAGAGTGTAATGAGAAATTTGAAAAAATCAGAAGGTTTCAGATGGGGGGATTCCCAAGTTGTCTTTACAATGCTGCAGTGTGAAATGTCCTCTAGGGGTAAAAAAAATCCAGATTCTTTAAACCCTATGTCCAGCCACCACTGAAACCCTTTGGTATCTAGAAAAGCAAGATTATTAAAAATTTAAACCAATGGGCAAAATGAAGACGTAAGGTTCTTGTTTTGTTGCAGCTTGCCCTATATAGATAAGAAATGGAAGGAAGTTGGTGAAGGTATGGGTGACCTCTGCTGTGGAAAATGCTATTTTAATTAAGGTGTAATGGGGAGCCGCCTGTCTTTCCATTGTTACCCATTCAGGTTTCCCCCTCCGAGAATATACTACTGATAATTGTGCCTATTGGGAAGGTTGATAATATAGTAAAAGTTTTGGCAAACCAAGCCCACCGTGGGATCTAGAGGCAAAACGTTTATTTTTTTTGATAATCTGTAGACTTTACTACCCCAAACAAAATGTACCAGTTTGAACTGACATTTGAGCAAATCAGATCATGGAACTGCAACAGGTGCGCAAGGTCATTTTGATCATATTAATTCTACCTATCCAGTACAGATCAAATAAAACTCTGATCTGGCCACATCTGGAGTATTCCGTCCAGCGCTGGTCCGGCCATATCTGGAGTATGCGATCCAGTTCTGGTCACCGGTCCTCAGAAGGGATGTGCTAGAGCTGGAGAGAGTCCAAAGAAGGGCAACTAAATTAATAAGGGGTTGGAGGACCTCAAATACGAGGAGAAACTACAAACAATAAATGTATTCTCGATGGAAAAAAGATGCTTGAGAGGGCAAAAGATAGTGATATACAAAAACCTCAATGGTGACCCCAGCATAGGAAGAAAGCTATTCAATCTCAGGGGGAGTAAGAGGACACAGGGCCACACAATGAGATTGGAGAAGAAGTGGTTTAATCTTAAGCAGTGCAGGGGGTTGTTCACTGTCAGGGCGATAAGAATGTGGAACTCCCTTCCACAAGTGGTGGTGTTAGCCGTAAGTATTGATATTTTTAAAAGACTCTTGGATGTGGATCTTAACCACTTGCTGACCAGCCGCCGTCGTTTTACGGCGGCAGGTCGGCTCCCCTGCGCGAGAGCATGTAATATAACGTTGGCTCTCGCATAGGCCACTAGGGATGCGTGCGCGCGATCGCCACCGGGCACCCGCGATTGCTCGTTACAGAGCGGGGAGCTGTGTGTGTAAACACATAGCTCCCAGTCCTGTCAGGGAGAGAAAAGCTGATCTTCTGTACTAGTAAAAAAAAAAAAAAAATGCCATACAAATACCCCCTATTTTGTAAACGCTATAACTTTTGCGCAAACCAATCAATAAATGCTTATTGCGATTTTTTTTTATGAAAAATATTTAGAAGAATATGTATCGGCCTAAACTGAAGAAAAAAAATGAAGAAAAAAATGTTTTTTTATATATTTTTGGGGGATATTTATTATAGCAAAAAGTAAAAAATATAATTTTTTTTTTAAATTGTCGCTCTATTTTTGTTTATAGCGCAAAAACTAAAAACCACAGAGGTGATCAAATACCACCAAAATAAAGCTCTATTTGTGGAGAAAAAAGGACGCCAATTTTGTTTGGGAGCCACATCGCACGACCGCGCAATTGTCAGTTAAAACAACGCAGTGCCGAATGGCAAAAAGTGCTCTGGTCTTTGACCAGCAATATGGTCCGGGGGTTAAGTGGTTAAAGAACACAACCTACAGGGATATGGGAAATTATTATCAACGCGGACACACACACACCTACACAGGTTGAACTGGGTGGACTTTTTTCTTTATTCAACCTTACCTACTATGTACCTATGTAAATATGGACCAATGCTGAAAATCAAATTTACATTCAAAAAGCACTTTCTGATCCTCTAAGGCCTCTTACACACGACCGAGTTTCTCGGCAAAAACCAGCAAGAAACTTGCTGGGAGATATTTTTTTGCCGAGGAAACCGGTCGTGTGTAAATTTTCGTTGAGGAAACTGTCGAGAAACTCGACGAGCCAAAAAGAGAGCATGTTCTCTATTTCCTTGACGGGAATGGAGAAAATTGTCTTGTCGAGTTCCTCGACAGCCTAACAAGGAACTCGACGAGGAAAACGATGTGTTTCGCCCGTCGAGTTCCTCGGTCGTGTGTACGAGGCTTCAGATCAGTTCCCGCTGACACCAATGAAATTTTAAGCTCTCTGTAAAACGGGGATTTTTCCTACTGACAAAAAATATCAAGAGCATTCTTCCCACTGACCATCATACCAATGTGCTATGAGCTGTAGATATATAGCCGGATTCAGGTAGAGTGGCGTATATTTGAGCGGGCGTAGCGCAGCTCATATGCGCTACGCTAACGTAACATAGAAAGGCCAGTATTCACAAAGCACTTGCTCCGTAAGTTACGGCAGCATAGCGTAAATGGGCCAGCGTAACCTACACCCAGCCCCATTAACGTACGACTTACGCAAACGACGTAAAATCCGACGGGAGTTCCGACGTCCATACCCTACACGACTTAGACCAGCTATTTGGTGTTTTATCTTTACGCCGGACGTACGCCTTACGTAAACGGCGTATCTAGGTCATTTACATATTCGGCGCGTAAATCAATGGAAGCGCCCCTAGCGGCCAGCGTAAATATGCACCCAAGATACGACGGCGTAGGAGACTTACGTTGGTCGTAGGAAGCCAAAATTCAGGCGTAACTTGTACTGTGATTACGGCGCATAGATACGACGGCGCATCCGTGGACTTACACAGCGCATATAAAGATACGTCGCGTAAGTCTTTATGAATCCGGGCCATAGTAATTATTAACAGAGACATTGAAAATTATTTCAAAGCTTATTAAAAGATGTAGAAAGGCTGATCTACATTTACACTGTGACTTTCTACACATTGTATAGCAGCAGCGTGGTTCACATTATAAAATATTTCTATCTGTACGGAAATCTGTTCAATGTGCAGCTGTGTACAAGTGACAGATACTTTTAAGGGAGATTTTCATCCATTCACTTGACTAAGTAAGAGTGTATGTGAAAAATTTGAATTCAGAGTTTTTAATGCGGTGTGGAATCTAAACCATGTGTGTTGCAGAATTGCTGACTTTTGTGGTTAGTGTGAGTAAATAATGAAAGTAACAGTTATTCTTGTGCAAAATCTCAAAGATGTTTATGAAATCAAACAAACCGATATGAGCAGCAGCTTACAAGCAAAGTTCTCTTAAAAATAGTCTACAAAAATAAACACGGAATTTCCAGCTGCTATAGCTGGGATATATATGTAAGCTCATGGCGGGTAGCTCTACCTTGATTTCTTAAAAATAAGAGATTTTTTAGTCAGCCTGAGCCTATGGTATCCAATTACAACTCAACCTACAGTAGTATAAAGACTAACAAAACCTGATCTAAAGGAATTATGGTTGCTCAGGCGTTACTATAGGCTACAGCACAACACAGCTCTTAGCTCCAACAATATACAGGCCTGACAGTCACAAAGGATAGTTAAATATCAGAAAATAGCTTTTTTGGACTGACAGTTCCACCGGGGAATAACTGCATTTACCACAGGATATCATGCAGTCATCTAGGGTGGAATCTATTAACCACTTGCCGCCCGCCAATGACATATTGACGTTGGCAAAGTGGTTGTAGAATCCTGACCGGACATCATATGACGTCCTCAGGATTCTGAGCCGCTGCGCGCCCCCGGGGGCGCGCATCGCGGCGATCGTTGTTGCGGGGTGTCAGTCTGACACCCCGCAACACCGATCTCGGTAAAGAGTCTCTCACAGAGACTCTTTACCATGTGATCAGCCGTGTCCAACCACGGCTGATCACGATGTAAACAGGAAGAGCCGTTGACGGCTCTTCCTCACTCGCGTCTGACAGACGCGAGTAGAGGAGAGCCGAACGGCTGCTCTCCTGACAGGGGGGGTTCGCGCTGATTGTTTATCAGCGCAGCCCCCCCTCGGTTTGCCACACTGGACCACCAGGGAAGCCCACCCTGGACCACCAGGGAAGGGCAAACTGAAAAAAATGCCCCCCCCCCAAAAAAAAAAAAGTCCCAAAAAATAAATAAAAAAAAGGCTGAAAAAAATAAAAATAAATAAAAGATGCCAATCAGTGCCCACAAATGGGCACTGACTGGCAACATAGGTGCCGCCCCACAGTGTCCATCAGTGCCACCCCACAGTGTCCATCAGTGCCACCCCACAGTGTCCATCAGTGCCACCCCACAGTGCCCATCCATGCCCAGTGCCCACCTATCAGTGCCCATCGGTGCCACCCATAAGTATCCATCAGTGCCACCCATAAGTGCCACCCATGAGTGCCCATTTGTGCCGCCTATGAGTGCCCAGTGCCACCTATGAGTGCCCAGTGCCGCCCATGAGTGCCCAGTGCCGCCCATGAGTGCCCATCAGTGCCGCCCATGTGTGCCCATCAGTTCCGCCTATGTGTGCCCATCAGTGCCGCATACCAGCGCCGCCAATCAGTGCCACCTTATCTGTGCCCGTCAGTACTACCTCATCGATGTCCATCAGTGCCATCTCATCAGTGCCGCCATATCAGTGCCCGTAATTGAAAGAGAAAACTTACTTATTTACAAAAAAATTAACAGGAAAAAATAAAAACGTAATTTTTTTTCAAAATTTTTAGTCTTTTTTTAGTTGTTGCGCAAACAAAAAAAAATCGCAGAGGTGTTCAAATACCACCAAAAGAAAGCTCTATTTGTGTGGAAAAAAGGGCGCCAATTTTGTTTGGGTACAATGTAGCATGACCGCACAATTGCCATTCAAAGTGCGACAGTGCTGAAAGCTGAAAATTGGCTTGGGCGGGAAGGTGCGTATGTGCCCTGTATGGAAGTGCTTAAAAGTGATAGTGACCCTCAGTTTTTAAGCACTTTCAGCAGATGATTAAAGAGGTGTTCCAGCCTGTACAAACAAAACATTAAAGTCAGCAGCTACAAATACTGTAGCTGCTGACTTTTAAGATAAGGGCATTTACCTGTCCAGGGACCCAACAATGTTAGCTCCCCAAGCTGACCCCTCCATTGGATTCGAGTGCAGGCGCCGGCATCTTCACTAAGGGAAACAGGAAGTGAAGCCTTGTGGCCTCACAGCCTGTTTATTACTGCGCATGTGCCAGTCCCGCTGTGCTTTCTGAATGGCCCTGCTGTCTTTTGAGACCTGTGTGTGTGTGTCCCAGAAGGCAGAAGGGGGAAGGAGAAGGGGCCGGAAATTTCGTAGATCGCTGCACGATTGTAGCGATCTTACACAGAAGTTGACGTGGGCACCTGGTTTTGACAGGTCTCTACTCTCCCCCCGAAAGGTGCCAAATGTGGCAGCGGAGGGGGGAAGGAAGCAAACAAGCAGAGCTTCCCCTTTTGGGTGGAGCTTCGCATTAAGCACTTAAGGAGTATGCAGCTTCTTTATCTTTTATTCTTTGCTTACTTTCAAGTTTAAGCTGGTTCCATGACCACTGCCCTAGCATCCTATGGGGCCACTCTTGCATTAAGGGACTAGAGTTGTGTCTTCCTACACTGTGTGCATCAATAGAAACATACAGACACTAGGCTAGAACCGCTACTCCCTCTTTCTCCCGCTCTCTTCGCCATGCTAATAGACAGACTCCAAAATGCATTGTGCACTGTTAACTTTTTCCTTTGATGTTCAGGGAATCAGTACTGAAAATGTAGACGTCAGTAAAATTGAAAGATCTAAACTGCAAGTGCTAGAGTAAAACTTTTACCAAATAATTTACTGGGGGGTGGTAACTTAATTGTTCTCAATGTCATCTAAAAACACTGAGGGCCAGATTCTCAGAGGAGATACGACGGCCTGACTCAGAGAAACGACGGCCTGATATAGAGATTCATAGAATCAGTTACGCATAGATTTCCCTTAGATCCGACAGGCGTAAGTCTCTTACGCCGTCGGATCTTAACTGCATATTTACGCTGGCCGCTAAGGGAGTGTACGCTGATTTACGTGTCAAAATATGTAAATCAGATAGATACGCAAATTTGCGAACGTACGCCCGGCCGACGCAGTACAGTTACGCCGTTTACGTTAGGCTTTTCCCGGAGTAAAGTTACCCCTGCTATATGGTGGCGTAAGTGTGGCGTACCAATGTTAAGTATGGCCGTCGTTCCCACGACGAAATTTGAAAATTTTACGTCGTTTGCGTAACTCGTCCGTGAATGGGGCTGGACGTAATTTACGTTCACGTCAAAACCAATACGTCCTTGTGGCGTATTAGGAGCAATGCACACTGGGAGATTTCCACGGACGGCGCATGCGCCGTTCATGAAAAACGTCAATCACGTCGGGTCATATAACATTAACATAAAACACGCCCCCCTGTCCCACATTTGAATTAGGCGGGCTTACGCCGGCCGATTTATGCTACGCCGCCGCAACTTACGGAGCAAGTGCTTTGAGAATACAGCACTTGCCCATCTAAGTTGCGGAGGCGTAACGTAAATCGGATACGTTACGCCCACACAAAGATACGCGGATGTACGAGAATCTGGCCCTGAGGGTTTAAAGTGGTTATAAACCTAGTTACACAACTTGTACCTACAGGTAAGCCTATGATAAGGATTACCTGTAGGTACTGTAAAAATCTCCTAAACCTGCACAGTTTAGAAGATATTTACCATATATGCTTGCTCCGATGTCAGTTTTGCTCTCACCTTAAATACATGACCCTTATATAATAAAAGCCTTTAAATGGGGTCCTTTTTCCTCTAGGGCCTCTCTTTCTCCCTTGCTCAGATCCACCAATATGGTCCCTTTGTTTGGTGCGCTCTGACAACAACATCTTCTGTTTACCACTCCTCCTAGTCCATAGTGTCACCACAAAAAGAACAAACACTCCATAGTGCTTTACCATAAAATAATACCTTTATTTCTGACCCACGGATACAGCACAGAACCAAGAAGGTTCCGGCTAGTAACTGCATATTCTGTATGGGAGTAAAGCATGCTGACGTCATGCAAGGCCCTGGCCTTATGCACTTTGGCACAAGGACACGTGTCTTCCTTAAGGGGAATCTCAGAAAGATAGCAAAGTATGTTCCTATCCTACCTACAGTGAGACCATGAAGAATGAACATACCCAACCTTTCTTACCCACTCCCGAGATCGGCTATGGACTACGAGATTTGTAGTGTGTATGGAGCAGTGGGTGGCTATGTTCCTACATACAGTGAGACAATAGAGAACAAATGTAGCCACTCTCTAACAGGAAATTAGATCTCAGCAGCAAAAGAAAAAAACAATTTAGAGATTTTGATGAGATTTTGAGTTAAAGGAACACTAAAGGTTTGTTTTTTATTAGATCAATTGATTGCTGTAAGCTAGAGCATTTAAATATCACTTACCTCGTTTTTCCTTTTGACCTCCAAAATACAGTAATCCAGGATTGAAAATGCCATTTCCTGTTTCTCCTCTTCTTGCTTTCCACCAGCATCTGAGCCGTTTTGCATGGTGGAAAGCAGAATGTGCTCACCCCCTCCCTATGACTACAGCCCTGCGTGAAGATGCTCTCTTATCCCTCACAGGCATGGAGGCTAAGCCTAATGGGAACTGTAGTTCCCATTAGGCCGTGATGTAGCAAGAATGAATGTGCACCGCAAACCAGGAAGTAAGTGAGAATAATGATTCAGGAGTGACGGAGGTGAATAAAACAGCTCGATTTCAACAGGTATCAAACTTGTCATAATGCAAAACATTATTTTTTACTTTATCAGCTACTGTCAGACTTTAATTTAAGAGGAAAATATTTTTGTCTTTACAACCCCTTTAAGCATATGGGCTTAAAAATAACTTTTTTTTTCTTTCGGGAGCTTAGTGTCACTTTAAGTAAAGCTGTTGCTTGGCAAAACACAGGTTCTCAGTCTACAGTATATACTTTAATAAGAAATTTGAATGGTTACATATTTACATTACCAATTCGTCTCACCAATTCTTCACAAATGATACATTACATTGATTATTTTCTTACTTAAATGTGTGAAAGTTTTCAATGTTAAAAATATGTTTACAATGTTTATCTAAGACCAACTGAAATACAAACCTTTTTTATAAAGTTATTTCTGGAGCTTAACCTATTACATGGTTGCCCTCGGGTTACAGAGATATTTAATTAACATTTAACACAAGCTAGGCTTAAGTTATATTTTGCTTTGCGGAAAACTGATAACTCTTGTACCCTTTCCTTTTTGTCTTGTATAAGTTTCAATGTAGGGCAATATGATACAACAAAATCTATGCAAAAAATATGTATTGAATGCGCCACCATTTTTCTAGGTAAATATATTTCTAAAGGTTCTATTGACATGGAATTTGTAACACATGTCAGTAACAACCCATGCAATCCCTTCTGGTCTGGTATGGATTTTAAGGGGAACCCCATGCTAAAATAAAATAAAAACGGCGTGGGGTTCCCCTTCAAGATCCATACCAGACCCTTATCTGAGCATGCAGCCTGGCAGGTCAGGAAAGGAGGGGGGGGTGAGCGGGCGGAACCATACCAGGCCACATGCCCTCAACATGCTGTTGATGGGGACAAGGGTCTCTTCCCCACAACCCTGGGCTGTGGTTGTGGGGGTCTGTGGGCAGGGGACTTTAGGAAGCAGGCCCCCAGATCCCATTTCTCCCCTATGTACCCCTACCCATTCACCGAAAAAGTGTCAAAAAGGAAAAAAAAATGTCCCCCAATGTAAATCCCTTGTCAATCACGATGCCGGAACCCAAACAAGAAAAAAATGTATCCGCACTCATTGACGACTGGCCGCCGAATGCCTCCTCCGCCGTTCTACAGTTCTTATATAGATAAAGATAGGGGAACCTGGTGATGTCGCCAGGTGGCCCCACCCTTACCTATATAAGAACTGTCAAACTGCAAGTCAGGCATTAGGCGGTTTGTCTTCACGGCGGGCAGAGCGTTTTTTTCTTACCTTTTCGGGTCAGGCGGTGTGGCAGTGTCATGGTTGAAGATGGATCTACATCACAGTGTTAAGACGCCTCTTATGTCACTTCCGGCTCATTCCGTATATACGGCCAGATGAAGTCACGTGTCGTAACGTAACACGTAGGCAGTGGCCGGATAGACCGAACAAACCGGAAGTGATGTAAAAGGCGACTAAACACTGTTTACCATGCACTGCTTGCACTTATATGCTTTTAATACCCTTTTTATTTAAGAGCCCATTTGGCCTTTAATAAATCTTGTCTATCTATAGGTTTTTACGCTATGGGAGGATTTTTCTTTATCCTTACATAATATTGGAAACCTTGAAATCACTATGTGATTGTGAGTTTGAAAGTCACCATCACCATTGGAAACCCCCAATTGGATTCAGCACTATCAGGAACTTCCTTGAGGGATTAGGAGTTAGAGAATTGTCCTGACCCTAGGAGATCGTCGATGAGGTAAGAGCTCTGGGAGCATTAAGTTTACAAAAATTATGAAGATTGAACACAGAAGAATCGTTTAACACACTGTTTTAACACATTGTGTTTACACGGCACAATAATCAGTTGTTCACACTATTTTGACATTGTGCACTGTGTTTATTCGCTATTATCAGTTGTAGTTATTTCGTTTTCATATTCAGAAAGTTGCGCTGATCACTATTCACTTATATTCATTTTTTGTGCCCTGTGTACACTGTGTTCACAGCGTCTCCTTGCAGGGATGTAGTCCCAAGGTAGGGAGCGAGCACGCTGACTAACCCCCAGCCAGAATGGCTCAGATGATGGGGGCAAGCTTACCGAGGAGGAACAGGAACTGAGAAATTCAGACAAAGAAAAAAAAATGTAGAAG
Source organism: Rana temporaria (assembly GCF_905171775.1). Taxonomy (NCBI): domain Eukaryota; kingdom Metazoa; phylum Chordata; class Amphibia; order Anura; family Ranidae; genus Rana; species Rana temporaria. The sequence continues at coordinate 552,493,533 of NC_053489.1, forward strand.
GGAAATTGAAGGAAAAGGTAAGTGAACCAACAATGCACTAGCTTAAAGGAACCTATTTAGAAAATAAAAAACAAACCTTTACAACCCCTTTAACGTCTAGCAGCATGTATTTATATTACTTAATTGAGTTTAGTTGTTTACTTGGTAGCGCAAGGGATTTCACTTTAGTTAAATTTGTAATTTTTTATTTAATTAAATTTTTTATTTGAACTCATAGTTGGCCCGAACCGTTCGTCCACCACTAATAATATCCTAGTGTTGTGGTGTGTATGTGATAATTCAGAATTAAAAAGCAATTTACTGCCTCGAAGGCTAATTGAATTAAAGGGTAGTTAGTATAGAGCTAGGAATGGGGGTTAGAGCAGGTGTAAGCTTAGTTTTGACCAGACTTCCACTTTATGCATTGTTTTCAATCTGAGATGCATCTTTTAGTAACAATTGTTTTTTCACACCTGTCTAAAAGCCTGGCAGAAAAATTTGAATAATGGAAATTTTCACTTGCGTCGACAGGTCCTACTGTACAGGTTAGAGAATCTAATTCTTTAGGACATCTTGAATCTGATGGCTTACAACTTTGGCTCATGTGTCATTAATGTTTCAGGTTCAAGTACTACATTTGTACTTCCAAGAACATTGTTCAGAGTTTCAACATGGAACTACATTGTCTCTAAGGAAATTCCAAAACCACAGAGCTTTTTTTTTTAAATAGGAAAAGAGATTTTTATTTTTCCATTCAAGTTTTGGACTGCCTTAGTCACACAAGATAAAATGACATTTATTATATGAATAGAAAAATGGTGTGTTTCTATGTAACGTAATTCTTCCTAACAAGCCTCTGTTAACGTAAATGGGGAAGCAGGACTAGAAATAAGTAAACCCGTCAAACCTTCATAGTACTTGGGGCATTGCATTAATGTGCATTATGTTGTGCATTAACATGTGATGCCCTAAGGCAGTCCATTCAAATGAATGGACAACCAACCCACAAGAGTGGACAAACATGGCCACAGCCTAATCTCTACAATACAGCAAAGATCAGAGACTCAGGCAGCAGAACAGGTGACAACTGAATGTATTTTTCATGCAGCTTTTTAAAATTGAATTTAGACGATGACAGAGTATTTTTAAGCCCCAGAACATATCTATGCCCTAATACATGAATCATATTTGTCACGTAAAATTGAGTAAGAGCCTATTGTAACACAGGAGACACAGGGGTTTATTTAATAAAGGCAAATAGGCTGATCGCTTGCAAGGAAAGTTGCACCGTGCAAGGGAATTTTCTCCAAAGCTTAGTAAATGTAATGCAATTTAATTTTGAAAAAAGAAAACCCAATCAGGTGCAAGGAAAATAACAAAAAAATGCATTTTTGCTTGCATGGAATTGAATGATGGTAGTCAGCTTTGAGGAAATATCCCTTGCACAGAGCAACTTCCATTGTAAATAGTATAATTTCCTTCAGTAAATTAACCTCATAACATACCTACAGACATAAGACATAGGGGGCTATTTACGAAAGGCAAATCCACTTTGTACTACAAGTGCAAACTACAAGTGCACTTGAAATTGCACTAAAAGTGCACTTGGAAGTGCAGTCACTGTAAATCTGAAGCCTCGTACACACGACCGAGAAACTCGACGGGCGAACCACATTGTTTTCCTCGTCGAGTTCCTTGTTAGGCTGTCGAGAAACTCGACAAGCCAATTTTCTCCATTCCCGTCAAGGAAATAGAGAACATGCTCTATTTTTGGCTCGTCGAGTTTCTCGACAGTTTCCTCGATGAAAATGTACACACGACCGGTTTCCTCGGCAAAAACATATCTCCCAGTAGGTTTCTTGTCTTGTCGTGTGTACGAGGCCTGAGGGGTAGATCTGAAATGAGGGGAAGCTCTGCTGAATATATCATCCAATCATTTGCAAGCTAAAATGCTGATTTTTATTTTCCTTGCATGTCCCCCTCAAATCTACAGCGACTGCCCTTCCAAGTGCACTTTCAGTGCAATTTCAAGTGCACTTTGCACTTGTAGTGCAAAATGGATTTGCCTTTAGTAAATAACCCCCATAGGCTTGTCTGGACTTTGAGGTGACTACAAGTTCTACTTCCCCACTCAATCTGTGAGTACAGCGCTATGTTTATATTGTTTAATGCATTAGCGCTGTGAGCCTTTTTTTGTGTTTTTCTACTTTTGGGGAATTACCCCTACCCCACTAGGAGCAGCAAAACCCAATGCTTGACTTTTATTTCAGAACTGCTTTTTAAAGGGGTTGTAAACGTTTTTTATTTTCTAAATAGGTTCCTTTAAGCTAGTGCATTGTTGGTTCACTTACCTTTTCCCTCAATTTCCCTTACAAATGTTTTTTTTCTTTGTCTGAATTTCTCACTTCCTGTTTCTCCTCAGTAAACTTTCCACCATCATCCGAGCGGTGGATAGTGAGCCAGAACACCTTACTGAGGAGGAACAGAAAGTGAGAAATTCAGACAAAGAAAACAAAGGGAAAAAAAACATTTAGAAAGGGAAATCGAAGGAAAAGGTAAGTGAACCAACAATGCACTAGCTTAAAGGAACCTATTTAGAAAATAAAAAACTAACCTTTACAACCCCTTTAATTTAGAAAGAATGTGCCTCCCGTTAACCCTTATACATTTCTTTAGTAGAGTGAGCGCTGCACCACATCATCTTTTCTGTTTAAATACTGTATAATGGACATAAGCCGGCCATGAATGCACAATCTAGCAGCTTTATGATTGTTCTTACAAACATTCCTTGTGCAAGCATGCATCAAGCAAACTTTTATGTTATTTATTTAATACAAGTATTTACTGTATATAGCGCCAACAATTTATGTAGTACTTTTTATATATCAGCCTCTGCCCTCCAAAAGATTACAATATAAGTTACTTACCGTATTTATTGGGGTATTGCGCGCACCCGCGTATAGCGCGCACCCCCAACCTGGAAGGGAAATTTCAGAAAAAAAAAAATACTTACAGTTTGAATGCCCCTCGTCGGTGTCTTGCCCGGCGTCCATCGGCGGCCTTGTCCGGTCCAGCGTCCATCTGCGGCCTCGATGGTGTCCTCCCGCGCTGTCTCTGAGTCGAATCCCCACTTCCCGCGTTGTGTTTGAACGCCGCCGACATATACCGAGCGCAGTACACTCGGGCACGCTCGGCTTCTTACGCATAAAGGCTAGGAGGCGTCACAGAGCGTGACCACGAGCGAAGCCGAGCCGAATGTACCCGAGTGTACTGCGCTCGGTATATGTCAGCGGCGCAGTTCAAACTCATCGCGGGAAGCGGGTATCGGCGTATATCGCGCACCCAAGATTTTCCCCTTATTTTAAGGGAAAAAAAGTGAGCGGTATATGCCGATAAATACGGTATATACATACAAACACATACTAAAGCTGATAAACCAACAAGCATGTCTTAGGAGTTTGGGAGGAAGACCCCACACAAGTAAAGGATAACATGCAAACTGCATGCAGCTAGTGTCGCAGTTGGGATACAAACCAATTACCCGGGCGCTACCAGGTAGAAGTGCTAACCATGCTTGTGGAGACAGACTGCTCATCAATTTTTCCATTGAGCAGTCTAGTGCCCCGTACACACAATCGGAATTTCCAATGGAAAAAGTCAGATGGACTTTTTCCATCAGATTTTCTGATCGTGTGTAACCCCATCGGAGTTTTTTCATCGGAAATTACGATGAATTCCATCGGAGTTTAGATATAGAACATGTTCTATTTTTTTTCGATAAAAATTCCGTTTTGATTTGGCCGGGCAAAAGCCTGATCGTGTGTATGCGGCATTAGTCATCAGAGAAACATTGAAGACATACAGACATTCCTCAATCTGACCCTTTATCTGCCAGGATTGAAAAAATGTTCTGTAATGTTTATAGGCATCTATATGGGTAATACTGCAAGTATATCTTGTTGTTAGTGACCTCAAGAGGAATAAGAGCCTTGCAAGTGATTTAGTCCACCACCCTACACTTAAAACTGAAATATCATACTTATCCAATAAACAGACACAGAGGTAGGTCACAAGGATAAGAAACATTCCTGATGTTAGACCTTGACACCTAAAAAATCTCAAGTCCAAGCTAGAGGTTACATGTGTTCTGACAAAACCTTTCAGTAGCATGTATGACATGTGAAACAAGCTGTCTCCACTATAGTGTTGAGGACCTTTGTAATTTATGTGATAAATAGAACAATATCACTGGTGTCTAACCTCAGCCGCAGTGTGGACCCCATTTTACGTTAATACATAGAGATCATTTTGAAAGTTGGTTGATTAATGTTTTTTTACTTAGGACACCACGTATATGAAGACCAGTTATTTCTTTTGAACTGTGAAAAAATGCACATAGTTGAAGCATCTGATTTTTATTACTACCCAGGAAGGCCACCTACACTGTCATGGTATAGACCACTCTACATAATATACTATGACCTATAGTCAGACAGACATAAAATGAACAAAGGAACAGATGATATATGCTTAGGGCTGTTTTTTACAACGATTTGTAGTTGCACTTATAAATAGCACTTTCGAGGAAAAAAAGGAAGCACCACAGGTGGGTAGAGAAAGTTGCAGAAAGCGAATTATTTGTCTAATATATCACTGGAGTTAGACTTGTATAAAACAAGAGTGACTATAATTGTACAGGTTTAGCAGATGACCCTATAAACACTTTGGAAAAAAAAATATAAATCAGATAATTATGATGGAAATATAATTCCAGGCAGAAATAAAAGGACGCATATTAATACAGCTCTGTGTTCATTAATACATTTATTTTTATAACGTACTGTAAGCAGTACAAGTATCTGGATTTAACTTGGAATCAACACCTCTTCCAGTCCCCAATACAGCAAATATCAGAATGGGAGAGGGAGAAGTAGCCAGTCAGCTGCGCTCCAGTGTTTATGTGGCAACAAGAAAAATGCCAATAGGAGGCGATAGCAGAGTGGCAGAGCGATGAGCTCTTTAGTCTGCTGCTTCTTCTTCCTAATTGTCGAGTCACAGGTTGTGGAAGGACAAAAAACTGCACTATGAATTTTATTGGTGTATTTAGCTCTTAGCCTAGAGTTCAGTTTTAATGTACTAATCTATCATAACCTCGCGTGACACAGAGGCAGCGCAGTGGCGTAGTGGTTAGCACTGTTGCCTTGGGGCAGTGCCAGGACAAGGCCATCCAGCACCTGTTCATGATGTGCAAGTTCTTCAGCAGTCACTGAGGCCTCGTACACACGGCCGAGAAACTCGACGGGCAAAACACATCGTTTTGCTCGTCGAGTTCCTTGTGAAGCCGCCGAGGATCTCGGCGAGCCAAATTTTCCCATTGCCGTCAAGGAAATAGAGAACATGTTCTCTTTTTGGCCCGACGAGATCCTCGGCGGTTTCCTCGTTGAAAAGTGTACACACGACCGGTTTCCTCGGCAAAAAAAAAACCCAGCAAGCTCCTTGCTGGTTTTTGCCAAGAAACTCGCCCATGTGTACGAGGCCTCACTTGTCAAAATCCCCGCCGTAGTCAATACTTGTAACAGAAGGAAGGCATCCCCACAGAAACACTGCACTTAGGGCAGTTTTCCCTCTCGCATACCCCCTGTCCCGGGCCTAAGTGCAGCATTTCACCATGGCTGTTCAAATGCCTGAGGCAGGGTTGGTTCTTGTCCCAAATGTTGTGATGATACATTAAATTAAAGTATTTTGATATTTGTGATCAGATTGATTCTTCTGTAACAGAGATCCTCTCAAATAGCATAACAACATTTCTAAAGGTTCCATAGAACCCTAGCAAATTTATACCAACATGACACTGAAATATATATATATTTTCAAGGAAATCACACAGATACTAGAACAGAAAAATAGAAGAGAAAGATGTGGGTTCATATAGGAGCGATGCTGGAAACTGCATGTGATTTGGACAGGAACCGCATTCCTGTTTAAATTACATGCGATTCGTTGCAGTGCAATTTGAGCCCAGTGAACCACATGGTATCAGTAATTGGTATCGGCGAGTACTTGACCGCAAGTATCGGTGCTCATACTTGCTCTTATAAAAAAAAACAGGTATCAGTGCATCCCTACAGTCACACATATGCCTTATGAGGTTATGGGCCTGGGAACAACATGATACTCTTTACCCTCATAACAATTGTCCTAGAATGGACATCTTTTTAGCCATTGACCTAGAATAAACATGCAGCAAATAAAGTCAGACTAAAGATAAAACTCCTTGTCCCAAAACTAAAAAATTGAAAACATTTATCAGCATAATGAAAAGGGGGCATTAATTAGTGCCCACAACATGGGGAGAGTGGCTGGCAAAATAAATAAAAAATAAATAAATAAATTAAATTTACAGTAAACGTTATTTTATATGTCTGTTTAAAAAAAAAAAAAAAAAATGGAGTCCTGTCAGCTTCACTATGGCTGTCAGGTATAATTTGGGCGGGCAGAAGCCTGGTTTTGGGCGGCAAAAACGTGATTTTGAGCGGGAAGGCTGAAGTCACGTTTTTCCCGGTCTTTTTCAAGTCACGTTTTTCCCGGTCTTTTTCAAGTCACGTTTTTCCCGGTCTTTTTGGGGCTATATAAGCCCAGCACCCCGAGGCATTAACCAGCTGTAACCTGGATCAGCGTGGTGTGCTCCCCCCCCCTCGTACCTTGGAGTCATGGAGTCATTGGTCCGGAAGATCCTGGAGCGTGCGGCAGCTGAAGGCGGCGAGGAATGGCTGAGGAGATGCGTGTCTGAACCCGAGGCGGAGTTCCCTCTCGTTCCCGAGGAAGAAGACGACACAGCGGGTCTTTCGGAGGTAACTCAGGACCCTCTCCCTCTGCAGCCATCTTTTCTCCCCCACAGGTCTCCTAGGAGCCAGCCGCCTGAGCGCCCGGCGAAAGCATCGGTGTCCCGGACGGAAGAGGAAGCCAGCATGAGCTCAGCCAGTGTCACACCTCGCAGCAGTCTCCGGATCCAGAAGAAGAAGCAGAAGAGGTCGGCCTCTCCCTCTCCTGTGCGCGTCACTGCAGGGCGGGGTAGAGCCCGTCAATCACAAGCAGAAGAGAGGCCTTTTTTATTTCCTTTGCAGGTTCCATCTTCATTGGAGGACTCCTCAGCGTCACTAGTCTCCAGGCAGAATAGGCTGGAGGAGGTGATGGCTCAGCGTCATTCAGAAGCATCTGTACAAGCCTCAAGCTCTCAGAACAGCGCGTGCAGTACTACAATTTCACCACAGGTGGCAGCAGCGTCCTCTGTAGATGGTGAGTCTGCTGGCCATTCAATGCTAAGTCAATTATTAAATTCTATTAACAAATTGCAAGATGTTATTAGTAGCCAATTAAATTCACAAGTGTCCCCAGCTAATGTGTGGTCTAATCAGGTTAACCCTTCGCTGATCCCTAGCATTTCTAACATTAATTCTTTGCAGGATCCCGTTTGTTCTTTGCCAGTCCCTGCGCAAGTCCCTGAAATTTGTTTTAAAGAGCCCTTGCCATGCGATATTTCTCCGTTAGGTTTTCATCTGTCAACTAATATTAAAGAGAAAATTTGGAAGGGTGATTTTATTGATTTATTAACTTTACTTCCTGGCAAAGAATTTTCTGGGAAGTTTGATAAAAAATTAGATGAGGTTACTGATGATAGGCGTCGCACGGTCCCAAAAAATTTTTATAATTGGCTTCAAGCTTTTTGTATTTTTTCTGCTATTATGGGAGAAAAATTCCCTGATAAATGTAGCGGTTTATTTCAACATTTGGAAAATATTTTGGAAGCCTATCGGAATTTTGGCGGATATGGTTGGTTCAATTATGATGAATCTTTCCGCCAAAAAATGTCGGTTTACCCCAACTTAAAGTGGGGTATGAAAGACGTAGGCTTATGGCTAAATTTAATTCTTCCTCAAAAACCGGCTTTTGCAAGACAATCGCCGGTAAGTCAAAATAGTTCAATTAAGAAAGGTCTTTGTTACGCTTTCAATGAGTCCCAGTGCAAGTGGTCGACCTCGTGCCGTTACAAGCATGAGTGCTCCTTTTGTTTTGGGACCCATCCAGTCACAAAGTGTTTCAAAAGAAATTATCCACATTCACAACACAGGGATAATTCCAAAAGCTTGCACGCCGGTGAAGCTGGAAAGAATGCACCCTTGGCTAATGCTGTTCCCAGACAGGGAGAAGGCGGAGGCCTTAATTGAAGGTTTTTCCTTAGGTTTTAAACTACCAGTGTTTTCAGGTGTCGGTTGTACCATGGTAAGCAATTTAAAATCCGTTTTGATGCATAGCCAGGTAGTGAGGGAGAAATTGATAAAGGAGATAGTTGCCGGTAGGGTTGCTGGTCCTTTTGTTTCTCCTCCCTTTGAAAATTTTCGCATTTCTCCTTTGGGTGTTGTGCCCAAAAAGGAGCCTGGCTCATATCGCTTGATACATCACCTTTCGTATCCCAAAGGTGATTCATTAAACGATGAGATTGATGGCTCCTTGGCCTCCGTTTCGTATGCAAGTTTTGATGACGCAATAAGACTCATTAAAAAATTCGGTAAGGGGGCCTTGTTAGCAAAGTCTGATATCAAATCTGCGTTCAGATTATTGCCTATTTCCCCTGAATCCTTTAGCTCATTGGGTTTTTGTTTTGAAGAAAAGTTTTTCTTTGATATGTGCCTACCCATGGGTTGCTCACTATCGTGTAGTTATTTTGAAATGTTTGCCACGTTTTTGCAATGGGTCATCACCCACGAGTCGGGTTGCGACGGCGTCATCCATTACCTAGATGATTATCTTTTTATTGGACCGCCAAATTCTCCCGTTTGTTTTTTATTATTGAAATTATTTTTAAATATCTCGCAATATTTCGGCGTTCCTATTGCCACTGAAAAAACGGTCTTGCCAGTTACAGTTATAGAGTTTTTGGGTATCTCCATTGATACCATGTTATGTCAGTATCAACTTCCTTTAGCTAAAATAAATAAAATTCAAAGTTTGATTTTTCTTTTTCTAAGAAGAAGGAAGGTCCTGTTAAAAGAACTTCAGTCCTTTTTGGGATTATTGGCTTTTGCAACCAGGGTCATGCCGGTTGGCAGGATTTTTTCCAGACGGTTGTCTTTGGCAATGTCTGGATTAAAATCTCCTTTTTCTCATATTCGCATCACTTCCGAGCTGAAAGATGATCTTTTGGTTTGGTCTCAGTTTTTGGAAGATTACAATGGTCGTACCTTTTTTCAAGAAGATTTTATTTTTTCAGCGGATATGGACCTTTACACTGACGCAGCGGGTGCACATGGCTTTGCTGCAATTTGGAGCACCCACTGGTGCTGTGGTAGTTGGCCTCCTTTTTGGGTGGCCAATAAGGCAACCAAGAATATAGTCCTACTTGAATTATTCCCTATAGTGGTAGCCTTTGAGCTGTGGGGGAATATTTTTGCAAATAAAAGAATTTTGGTCCATTCAGACAATAAAGGTGTTATTTTTGCACTAAATTGTCTTTCTTCAAAATCCATTTTGGTGATAAAGTTACTGAGATATTTTGTTTTATTATGTCTAAAACTTAATATCTGGGTTAAAGCGAAGCATGTAGCTGGGAAAAGTAATCTGATAGCGGATGCACTGTCTCGTTTCCAGATGGCTCGTTTCAGACAACTCTTTCCGGAAGCGGACCCAGTGGGCTACACTTGCCCGAGTCATTTATGGGATTTGATATAACTCCTGTTATATCAGCCATTAGAAGCTCTATTGCCCCCAAGACATGGATCGATTATTCGGTTGCATGGAGGAAGTGGCTGTTGTTTCATGAGGAAGTAGGTTTATTTGGTTTTTCCCCTACGGAACAGACAGTCCTGGCATTTCTTTGTTCTCTTATGCAACAAAGTTTATCCTATCACTACATCAACAAGAGTTTGGCTGGGATTTCTTTTTTCCTGAAGTTGCATAATTTGCCTGCCTGTAACAGCTTCTTTTCAGTACGTCAGGTCCTGAAGGGTTATAGAAGGCAGACATTTACACCAGATACGCGTAGGCCCATTTCCATAGAGCTTTTAAGGAATATTTGTTTAGCTACAAGTAAAGTTTGTTGTTCAGAATTTGAATCCTTACTATTCCAGACAGCTTTCGTGTTAATTTTCTTTGCAGCTCTCCGCATATCGGAGCTAGTTCCAAACAATAAAAAAGGTAATTCTGGTTTGCAAGTAGGGGAAGTTTGCATCTCGCAAGGGAAAGTACAAGTTTTTGTCAACAAGTCAAAAACTGATATTTTTGGCAGAGGGCATTGGCTTACCCTGCATGCCTGCGGTGATCCTATTATTTGCCCTTATATAGTTTTATCCAAGTATTTTTCAGTTAGGCCTTCATGTGCAGGTAATTTTTTGGTTCATCTTGATTTTTCTCCATTGACAAAGTTTCAATTTTCTACCATATTTCGGCGCTGTTTGGTTTCTTTAAATCTTGGTCATTTAAAATTTTCCCCTCATTCTTTCCGTATTGGAGCTGCCACGGAAGCTGCTAGAATGGGTCTTAATGATTCTGTTATTAAAAGTCTGGGTAGATGGGAATCTAAGAGATTTAGTATATATATTCGCCCTAATCTATCTGTTTGATTCTAGGTTCAATATCTTCCGTCTGGATAATTGGACATTCATTTGTTCACTGGGCTCACAAAAGGGCAGGTCAACGTTGCTACTCTACTAATCTTTCTTTACCCTCTGATTCTTTTAAAATCTTCTGGAAAGGTATTCGTGGCCTCCGGTGGAACAATCTTTTTCAGCATATTTCTTTGCTTTCTAATGTTTTGCCTTACCCGGATATTTTAATAATTCACCTAGGAGGGAACGATGTAGGTAAATGTTCAACGTTGGACCTAATTTTAATGATAAAAAATGACTTGCAACGTATTCATTTATTTTTCCCAGGTACCAGAATAATTTTTTCAGAGATGATTCCTCGTTTGATCTGGTTATCTTTGTCAGAGAAAAAATCTTTGGAGAAGATACGTAAACGAGTTAATCATTCAATTGAAAAATTCATGCCTGTGTTGGGCAGTTTTTCCTATAGGCATACTGAATTGGAGGGTGGCTTATCTGGCCTTTACAGGCCAGATGGTGTTCACCTATCTGATATAGGTTTAGATATTTTTAATATGGATTTTCAAAACATGATAGAAATGGCCACGGTGGTGGGGTAGGCCGCTTTTGTTAGCGGACAAAAGCGGCTGGTGGGGGACTTGTATTTATTTATTATTTATGGTATTCGCTCGAGTTTTATGACTGAGCGAGATCTTGAGAGAGAATTTTAAGTTTGGAAAGTTATTTTAAGAAGTTGAATATTGAAAGTTTTATTTATTAAGAAGTTAAATTATTAATTGGATTATTTATTTATTTATATATATTTATATATTTACCAATAAAGGTGCCGCGGCCATTTCTATTACCAAAAAAGAAAATGAATAAAAAAATAATTATTATCAATAAAATTATTTAAATACACTTTGGTATGTTGAGTTTTTATTTATAGGTATTAGTTATATTTATTTGGTACAGCCTACATTCCCATGAAAAGGGGGCATTAATTAGTGCCCACAACATGGGGAGAGTGGCTGGCAAAATAAATAAAAAATAAATAAATAAATTAAATTTACAGTAAACGTTATTTTATATGTCTGTTTAAAAAAAAAAAAAAAAAATGGAGTCCTGTCAGCTTCACTATGGCTGTCAGGTATAATTTGGGCGGGCAGAAGCCTGGTTTTGGGCGGCAAAAACGTGATTTTGAGCGGGAAGGCTGAAGTCACGTTTTTCCCGGTCTTTTTCAAGTCACGTTTTTCCCGGTCTTTTTCAAGTCACGTTTTTCCCGGTCTTTTTGGGGCTATATAAGCCCAGCACCCCGAGGCATTAACCAGCTGTAACCTGGATCAGCGTGGTGTGCTCCCCCTTCCCTCCCACCCTGTCGCAGCACCTGTTATGTATCATGTCACCCTTGAAGTCAAGGGGGGACTTGTATTTATTTATTATTTATGGTATTCGCTCGAGTTTTATGACTGAGCGAGATCTTGAGAGAGAATTTTAAGTTTGGAAAGTTATTTTAAGAAGTTGAATATTGAAAGTTTTATTTATTAAGAAGTTAAATTATTAATTGGATTATTTATTTATTTATATATATTTATATATTTACCAATAAAGGTGCCGCGGCCATTTCTATTACCAAAAAAGAAAATGAATAAAAAAATAATTATTATCAATAAAATTATTTAAATACACTTTGGTATGTTGAGTTTTTATTTATAGGTATTAGTTATATTTATTTGGTACAGCCTACATTCCCATGACCAATCAACTAGTATTTTCAGAAGACAAAGGGTTTCTCTCATCATTTCATGGTAACATTTCATGTATATTTTGGTGGGCCCTTCTACTTTTCAAGTACGTCTTCAAGTTTGTGTGGTCCTTCCGAGCTAAGCAGCAATGATTAGATGCTGTAATAATTTCAGTACAACAGAATTAACGTCTTTTCAATTAGCCGTAAAAAAAACTGCCTACTGGTAATATTTTTTCTGTTAATGTGCAGCTATTCTTTAGCTCCATCACTGGAAGCCTCGCTAGTTAACTGTGTCACCTTAAACTGTAAGTAATTACACCGCAATTATGTTTGCATCATAAAAAAAATCTCCTGACACATGCCTCCCAAAATCCCGAAACATGAAACTGTTAGTGAAACACATGGGCTCCAGTAATTTTCTTGACTTATTCCTGCTCTTTAAGTGTTTATAACCCTAAGAACCCAGTCCATATGTTTTGTGATAGTGTTAGTTTCCTTATTTTCTGCAAGTACAGAAATATAACTGTTCATCCAGCAAAAATCCTTGTAACATCCCTGCGCATTAAAATTAAAGGCTTGATATTATTATTATTATTATGATAATAAGTAGGGGGCAGTTCTGTTTGTGGGGGTCATGTAAAAGGGGGGGCAGTGGGGGAAATATGTGAATGGGGGCAATACTGTGTGTGAGGGGATATGTGAAGGGGGCAGTGCTGTGAGGGGATATGTGAAGGGGGCAGTGCTGTGAGGGGATATGTGAAGGGGCAGCGATGTGAGGGGATATGTGAAGGGGCAGTGCTGTGAGGGGATATGTGAAGGGGCAGTGCTGTGAGGAAATATCTGAAGGGGCAGTGCTGTGAGGGGATATGTGAAGGGGCAGTGTTGTGAGGAAATATCTGATGGGGCAGTGCTGTGAGGGGATATGTGAAGGGGCAGCGATGTGAGGGGATATGTGAAGGGGCAGTGCTGTGAGGGGATATGTGAAGGGGCAGTGCTGTGAGGAAATATCTGAAGGGGCAGTGCTGTGAGGGGATATGTGAAGGGGCAGTGTTGTGAGGAAATATCTGAAGGGGCAGTGCTGTGAGGGGATATGTGAAGGGGCAGTGCTGTGAGGAAATATCTGAAGGGGCAGTGCTGTGAGGGGATATGTGAAGGGGCAGTGTTGTGAGGAAATATCTGAAGGGGCAGTGCTGTGAGGGGATATGTGAAGGGGCAGTGCTGTGAGGAAATATCTGAAGGGGCAGTGCTGTGAGGGGATATGTGAAGGGGCAGTGCTGTGAGGAAATATCTGAAGGGGCAGTGCTGTGAGGGGATATGTGAAGGGGCAGTGTTGTGAGGGGATATGTGAAGGGGGCAGTGCTGTGAGGGGATATGTGAAGGGGCAGTGCTGTGAGGGGATATGTGAAGGGGGCAGTGCTGTGAGGGCATATGTGAAGGGGGCAGTGTTGTGCACACCTGGGCTGTGATGTAAAGAATCAGTACACAAAACTGCGATTCGGACCTCGGCTGGAAGAAAATTTTACTAATCGGACCTCCATGAATTTTAATTCAATACCCCTGGTATAGATGGTTACCCCATCCACACAAGCAAGATAAATGGAGGAATCACCCCTGACAGCAGAGCTCTGCAGGACTCTGATTGGGTGCAGCTGCTGATTAATAAACATTTTCCAGGGTATACTAATGAGCAACATATGTCACGCACAGACCAAAATTCAGCTGGTTTTGATCTGTCTGTAGCCCAAAACAATATTATCAGCCTTACCAGTTATCTTCTGTGGACTAGAGACCCCCCGCCCCCCCATGTTATGAAAAGAGGATAAGTGGTTTCTAGTCGAATTTATGAGTACAACATGGGCAGTGATGGCGAACCTTGGCACCCCAGACGTTTTGGAACTACATTTCCCATGATGCTCTTGCACTCTGCAGTGTAGTTGAGCATCATGGGAAATGTAGTTCCAAAGCATCTGGAGTGCCAAGGTTCGCCATCACTGACCTAGGGTAACAACACTGCTTCTCCATGGAAACAGTACAGTAAGTTTGTGTTATCACTCTAGAACAGGGAATGTGTTACTGGCAGAGATGAAGATAAAGTAAATAAATCTGAACAAGTAAAACAAATGCAGCCACCACGGCAGGTAAGCAGAAATATATTGCATTTTTGTTTTTTGGTTTAGAGACACTTTGATTATTACTTCAATAGTTGGAGCAAGCATGTCAATGTCAGCAATATTACAATTTTACTCAATGTACGCAGGTTTATGGACATGTATAAAGTGAAGGATTTTAGGTGATCTCACAAAGAACATAAATGTAACATTATCGAGAAGACCAGTTTAAATGGTAAACAGATGTTTTTATATGGGTCTGTTGTGCTTGTTTTTTGCTTTCTTACTAAATTCATAGGAAAAAAAAAAGCCTTGTCTGGTATATGCGATCATAGCTCTACGCTATTTACTTGATGTGTCTATGACATGCTGAGATGGATGAATGTGGCTCTTGAATAATGTACAACTAATAGGCTGCACATGTAAAACTCATGTTTAGAAAGCAGAGGGAATAAGCGGATAGTACTCCATTTATATCAATTACAACATGACAAACTACAAATGTTCTTTCACGTATCAATAAGCACTCTATCATCATTGACATAGCGGTGATACTGCTGCATGTGACATGCTGATATTAATTGCCATTTCTGAGTTTCAGGCCAGTGGAGGTACATTATAAGCACATACAATGCGACAGCAATACTAGGCAGACCTTGTTAGTTATCAGTCTGGAAATACAATTTTCAGTGAGTAATGTGAAGAAAGGTTCTCAATTAAAACAATTTGTAAAGCTAATTCTCTCGCCACCCAATGAAAGCCAGGCTATCACTGGAAGGAAAACATCTGCAAATTTTCTTTGTGACAACATAATTAAAAGTGAATGTGGGCGATTTGGACATATCACGAATAAACATGACATTCTGAAGAGGAATCTGTATTAAAAAAAAGAGGGGGAAAAGCTAAACACAAAATAAAACAAAGTTACAATAAACTAAAATGCTTACACACTGTATATGCAATGCTAAAAATAGCACCAATGCCGGAATTCTTTAATTCACAGCAGAAGTCTAGTGACATAAAAGATTTCACATATTCCTAGAGCTAAACCAAAGAGCTACAAATAACAGTGCATCCTCTCTATTAAGAGCCCATTCACACAAATGCAACTTGGGATCCGACTTGAAGTCACCCCAAGTCGCCCCAAGTCGCGCTGTTGAGAAAAGCAATTGAAGTGAATGGAGCCGTCTTAATGTACACTACTTTTTTTTTCACTTAATCGTTGAAGTACTTTATTAGCCAGGACATAAAAATAGGGTTTGAGCTACAAGAAATTGCCCCACATTGGACACAATTTCTATAAAAGACCATAGACATATTGAAGCGTCTAAATGGAGTAAGTTCTTCTCAAATACAAAAGAAATAGATGATTTTGTGTCTAAAGGCTATACCAGAATGATTCAGGACCGGTAAGAACATAATAAGCACTGTTTGAATATAGTGAACAGGGTATACATTTGCAAGGAAAAGTTTGTGAACCCTTTTGGAATGACATGGATTTCTGCACAAATTGGTCATAAAATGTGATCCGATGTTCATCCAAGTCACAACAATAGACAATCACAGCCTGCTCAAACCAATGTACGCTACTGAAGTTGCTCAGACTTCAGAAAAGGTTCCTGTACTACTTCAATCCGACGTCTAGGCGACTTGTATCCATTGATTTCAATAGAAGTCGCCTCAGAAGTCGGATCACTGTCTTTTCTGCAGCGACTTTTCAGGAAGTGAAAATAGCTTTTAGAGCAAACCCCTCCCTCCCACAGAGCTGATTCAAGTTTGATTGGCCACTGAAAAGCCTCCTGTCCTGGAGGTGACTTGAAATCGCCCCTATGTCGCGCTTTGGTGCGAGCTAAGGTCGCTTCCAGGTCGCCTCCAAAGAGTCGTGTTGCCCCTGTGTGAATGGGCTCTTAAAGAGAGGTATGCTAAAGCTTTTTTTGCCATACTTCTCTTGTGGGTCAGAGGAGTGCACTTACTTTTGCTCTCTTGTGACCCAGATTCAGCTGACGGTAGGGCTCTAGTCCACTGTCAGTTGATAAGATAGATCTGCTCCAAGCTCTGGAAAGATTCTGACAATTTTGTGGAGATGCACCCAGCTGCCTGTTTGACAGCTGGCTCCACCTCTCAGCACTCGGCTGAGCGCCAAAACCAGCTGCACCCAGCTCCTCTCATGTCAAGAACTCTACTGAAGGAGTAGATTGGAGAGTAATGACATTTTTAAAGAAAAAAAAAAAGAATAAAATTACATTTAAATTTCCGGCAATACAATATCGTTTCCGGCAATAATTTGTATTACATTTTTTAATAAAAACGACTGTCAGAGCCTTATCCAAGCATGCAGCCTGTCAGGCCAAAGAAAGGGGAAAATCAAGAACCCCCCCTTCCCTCTCAGCCATACCAGGCTACATGCCCTCAACATGGGGGGGGGGGTGCTTTGGGGCAGGGGGGGGCTCTGCCATTTTTTTTTTTTCATTTTTTATTTCTGGCAACTGCTGCCAGAAGCCCATTGACAGCTGATGACTCATCGGTTGTTAAGGATGCCACGGCCGGCTTCCTGGCCAGCTCCTTAACAACCAGCTATTCACTGCACCCTGATTGGGCAAAGCTTTGCCCAATCAGGGCTTAGAATGTACAGTGCTGGGTGCAGTGCATTGCAGGGCATTCAGTGGAGCAAACACTAGCCCTGCAAATTCTGGTCTTCGCTGAATGGGCGAACAGGCAATGTTCGGGCCAAACGTTTGCAATGTTTACAGCGGGTTCACCAATTGGGGACACACACTCATCAGCCTATCATATACTGTTTGTACTAGCTCTGGAGGCAAATGCTCCAAGCCCAGTCCTTCCCTGCCTACTAGGTACCAGGATGCCTGCAAATGTTTCATTTCAAAATCTTCTTATTTAGTTATTCCTATCTATGTTCTAATGTTTAGTAGTTTTGTATAGATTTATTCCATCTTTGGTATTAGTATATCAAACTATTCATTTTATTTTGGCCTTTTAAAGATGTACAGAAAAGAAAATGTTGCAATGAATATCTTTTCAATTGATAAGTTTCAGTAGATATAAGTTTTATGAGATCTTGAACTTAGAGATCTGCAGTATGCTTTTCTTCAGCGCATTTGAAAAATAATTGCTTTGGCCATACACAGTGCAAAAAATGAGCAGGCCCACAGCAGCAAAAGAACCGAAGAATGTGAAAAAACAATAATAACATCATTAAACAGTAATCAGAAACTCTGGCTAAATGCCTAAAGTATAATTTCTCAATTTACTAAATTATCAGTTTACATGTTCTGTCTAGGTCCTGTTTAAAATACTTTCGAAGTCATAAGCAGCCATTGTTTACAGTTATTGGTGCTAAATTGCTATACATATATTAGGCAGGATCAGACTATGGACATCACTTATCCAATAAACTGTCTGGTACACTTCCATAAACCATCCCAATATAAATAGATTTTCCTGTTTATCATAGAGTAATGCTACAATCTTCCTACTTGGATATGCACATTAAAGTCAAGTCGTAGATAAATAAATGCGGTGATAATTGATGTCTGATGCTGCAGATACAACGCAAATATGACCAGCTGAGCTTAGTAATTAAAACAATCTCCATCAAGACGCGTGGAAAGCTGCAAACGAAGTGAAGCGAAGGTTGAGTTCTTGATCAGAATTCAATTAGAGACAGTCATTATGCAATAACTGGAGCATCATAAAAACAATGCTTCCATTTTATAATACTGAAACATGAGAGGGATAAAGAAGAACCAGTAAGACTGTAGATGTTTGTTCAATTGCCCTGAAATCATTTAAATAATTATATTATCCAGCTGGGGTTTATGGACCTTCTAACCATAAATCTATTCCATTGAGCAGTATCCTGGAAAGAACTCTGATAAATTGTTCAAGCCAAACTTCAGGAAAACAGCTAAATAATATTTGAATAATATATACATAAGGGAGCTGTATTACATGGCAAAATATTTATTGGTAGTTCTGTTTATCCAGTCTTGAGATTTTACTGCCCTGCCACAAAGCACAACCAGGTGAATGACACAACTTCTTTGTTACTGTAAAAGGGATACAGTGGTGTTTTCTCTTCACCCCCTAGCCGGCTAAGTGGATAGGAAAATATTTTTACCACTGCTCTTTCATCTATAATCATCTCCCTTGTTAGTACATTTTCATGCATCCTACCTGGTTGGCTCCCAGTCTTGACCCTTCCTATCCTGATCTAAGTGCTGCTTTATAGGGGTTTGAAAGAATCTGGTAGCAGGTGAAATTCAGATACTTGCATGTGAAATTCAGATACTTGCATTAGGAAATACTTTTAATAATTAATTAAAGAACACATAGTGTGAGGCACTGGCTGGCAGGATTGATGACAATGTATATGTGTTTCTCTCCTACCTATTCTAAAGCCCTGTACACATGGCAAGTAATCCCATCTGTTCGAAAACCGTCAGTTTTCCAGATGGGATTCCTGCCAAGCTTGCCTTGAAAAGCCATGTATACACACGGCCACACAAAAGACCTGCCGTTCTTTTGAATGGCAAGAACGCAGTGACGTCAAAGACTACGACGAGCCGGAAAAATTACGTTCTATGCTACCGCGCATGCGTCGGATTGTTATCGAGCATGCACGGTTTATTTTCCCTTCAGGTAAGCATACAAACGCCGGTTTTCTTGGCAGGAAACTGCTAGGGAGCATACACACGGCCGGGATTCCCAGCCAAGAGCTCTCCTCTCCTGTGTACGAGGCTTTAAGGGGCTCCAGAATTTTTTACTTTTATAGAGAAAACAACCTTTTTTCTTTCTCAGATATTAACGTAGAACTATAGGCAAATTGCATTTTTATTTTGGATAAAGGAGGGTTATAATCCCTGTAAGGTTTATTGCTGCCCTCTTTGTTCCAATGGGGAGATTTACCTTCACTTCCTGTCCCATAGCCGAAACAGGAAGTCAGAGGAAATCCCTGCAAAATAAGGGAATCTCTTGGGAACCCCTAAGTCACCAGAATTAGTGTCCCAATTGGAAGATTCCCCCTCTATTACTTTTCTGGGGATTCTTTGGGATTCTCTTTTACTTTCACTTTCAATGATAATGGTAAACAGGACTGTGACAGACCGCATGGCACCCAGTCTGGGTGCCTACGCCAAGATACAGCTTCCTTCACTCTGGAACCAGGAACAAGGTATTATAGCTGAGTACTGCACCCAACAACTAGATGACACTAAGCTTAGGTGAAAACTGGAACTGACTTTATTGTAACATCACACAGAATATATACCACACATTATCAGGTTATAGCTTGATCACGTTATCCTAAACAATGCAAACCCTAATGAACAGCTAACATAAACATAAACAGTAAGCTAATTAACAACTAGTCAACTAGACAAGCCTAGGTGACTCAGGTCAGTGCCCACCCAGACAGTTTGCCAGTAAGAAGACCCAGGGCTGTCCAAATCTCATTAACCAACTTTCACGTGTAAAATCTTTCCACTACACAAGTCATCATAAGACAAAGCTTATACAATGTTTCAGCAGTCTGAAAAAAAGTGGAATTTATTTATCTTCATAACATTTTTAAGGGAGATTGTTGATAAATATTTCTGTTCCAAGAAGAGGAGCTTCTCCACCTCAGTATGCAGGAGGGCCGCCATATTTCCTCTGAACATAACCCTGTGCAAGATTAATATTACACCTTTCCATCGACTCCAGAAGGGAAGCTTTATTGTCTTTATTGAGAGAATGAATCCAAGCCTCGCTCTTAGCATTCATCATATTGTTGTCCATCATTAAAGAATGATCTGCTCACTCCATGGGGTCAGGGGCTGAACTGAGCTCTTTTTCACTCTCTGACTGGGAGAAGCAGACAAAATCCCTGGTCTCATCAATGGGCCTTAATCATTGGGTAGAAGGCAAGCCCCCAGTCCCCTCCAAAAGTTCTTGTCTCGGTTTGGTGTGTCACAGGACAAATAGAGAAGGTGAATCTTCCTAACCGTGACACAGACAGTAATAAAAACCGACAGGTGGTCAAATCTCTCTATACTCTATTTAAAAAAAGAAAAAAATAGATTTGCCTTTAGTTATATTTTAATTTTAGGTCTGTGTCCTGGAACCTGGAGGCCTTGTAGTACTTTGGGTGGGATAAAGCCTCCATTCTTAGGTCCACATATTACCTGGTAGTTAGACCTTATTAATTAGCCTCAGCTTTCCATAGGCCTTTTTATATATGAGTTGACTGATGCTCAGGGGAAAGGCTGAATGCTGACAGAAAACTAAACAGGTACAAGAGTTGCCTGTTTGTTTTGGGAGACCCATTATGGCACCCTTTAAATCAGGCACTGACATAGGTTTAGATACTGGCCCGGACAAGCAAATTTTTTTTATGCTTTGAACTTTCTATACAAAAAACTGTGTTTGTTTACAACCTTGTTGATTAAAAGTATAGAAGAAAGCTGCTTGGAATGGTCCTTTGTGCCCCTGTCTCATGAATGTTTTTTCTGCTGCCAATGCCAGTTTAGCCTGTTCCTCTTACAATAGCTGCATTAATTTATGTTCTTCATAGTGTTCATATAATTTATCCTGCATCTGTCTACCTAAACCTTGGTTTAAGCCCTGTGAGACTCAACCTTTAAATTTCCATCAAAACCAACATTTCTTTTAGGCGGCCTGACACTTTAGGCTACTTTCACACTGAGGCTCTTTACAGGCGTTTTAGTGCTAAAAATAGTGCCTGCAAAGCGCCCCTCCTGTCACTCCAGTCTGAAAGCCTAAGTGCTTTCACACTGGAGCGGTGTGCTTTCGGGACGTTAAAAAAAGTCCTGCAAGCAACATCTTTGGGGCGCTTTAGGAGCGGAGCATACACACGCTCCTAATGCGCCCCTGCCCATTGAAATCAAAGCAAAAGCACTTCGACAGCGGCGCTTCTGCAGGCGCTATTAACTCACTAAAAGTGCCCCGCTAGCGGATGAAAAGTGCCGCTAAAACGAGGGTAAAGCTTTACCGCCGACGCCCCCCCACCCCAATGTGAAAGTGCCCTCAGATCACAGCTCAGGGCAAGACAATACAATTCTGTGAGTTCAAGAAATTTAAGAGACAACTTGCTGATGTTTGGGGGAAGATAACTGACATTTTAGTATGTCTTTGGAATGTGGAAACCACAGCATGAAACCCATGCAAACCTTGCAAACCCTGGAAGAACATTTAAATGAGTCCTAACTGTGTGTTTTAAACCTAGAGCTGATGAGCAACAAAGCAAGCCTGTTTCTATGACTATGTATGCACACTAGAATCAAAATTGGACCATTTAGGTCTGTAAAGTGATATTCTTAAACAGATCCAAACTCATCCTCTGGTCTTCTATATACATGTGTACACTCAACGTTTAGAGGTGTTTCCATGCTCATCATTTAGATGCATTTATCGTTTTGTGTTGGTTTTTGGGAAAGTGAACATAACAAAAGGGGTGTAAATGTGACTAAACCTGCTTTAAAGCAGCAACATCTAAACATAGGAAAAATAAATCTGGGAAGCATAAAATAGTTTACACTTCCCAGATATAGTCTTCTGCATTCGTAAAAGCTAAACGCAGGCGTAGCAGAGTGCATAAGGCCTATCTTGTGTAGCGCCCCTTTACTTGCAGAAAGGACGCTATGTTAAATTTAGTGGGAGAATGAGAGAGTTATGTTGCCCTCATTCTTGATTTTGTCAAAATTTGGCTGTCGCCAAATCTGTATTGTTCTGTGGGTCAGTCTGCGTTCCAGAGATACGGTCTCATCTCTGGATGGCAGATGGCGCCAGAGGGATCCAGGCAGAGCCACTTCTTCCCAGCAGCCAATGAGAGGAGTTGGACCTCGCTGTGCATGCTGGGGAGGGGTATTTCTGTGGTGGAGACCGTTGTTCTGGGTTCTTTGAGGGTTCCGGGTGCGGCACCCACCTTTAGGGTGTGCGCACATCACGGGCCCCACCACTATGGCCTACTTGGCCTGGGGTCACGTGCTACGCGGAGTTCCTGATTCTGGGCCCTCCTGGGCTGGAGCAACTGATGCTACCAAGGAGCCCCAGTGACTTACTGGGTCCCCACTTCTACTGAGGAGATCCCAGGCTGCATGCCGTTCGGTGGGTGATCGGCTTGAGGAGAACCCGGAGGCAAGTGATCCAAAAGGGCTTGAGCGAACCATCGGGGATCTGGTGACCGGACATTGACAGGTACACTTACGCTGTCAACCGGTGACCATAACGTGATTTACTGGGAGGATTTGCTCTATCATTCAACTGAATCTTGTACTAGGACTGTGGCAGAGGTCTCAACATCCAATCAAAGCCAAGTCTGTGGCAGAGACTTGTTCCTCCCAGCAACCTAAAGTGACGCTCTGGCTGCCAGGCCTGTGGCAGAGGTCTGTCCAGGGGCACTTCACCCACTCTGGCTAGAGTGGCGACGTACTGATACAATTACAGAAGGCAGGACTGCTTCCCTTATACAAAGCCTGATACTGCAAAGTTATTCTGATTTCATCAACCTATTCTGTCTACCTCGAGTTGATGTGTTGGTCGGGTTGGACCAGGAAATAAAGCATTCAGAAAACTTCATCTACAGATTGGACATTCGATTACTGCTCTACTCACTACCTTCACCCTAGACATCACATAGAGGTAACTTAATACGCCGATCCCAAACTCAATCAGCGGCTCCTTCGGGGGTAGCGATACACGTGTAACAATAATTGTGATTCATTGCATTTAATTTTCCCAATAATCCAAGAAAAAAAAACACAACAGCCATTCAGGAACAACATAAGTGTAGCAAGCATAACAAGAATTTTTGTTAATAATACATTTAAAAGGAATCCAGCCAAACAATGTATAGTGGAGCTTGCACTTGGGAAGAATACATATTTGTCCGATGAAAGACTGGAATTTAATATAAGTGCATGTTAATCAAGTCAAGGTTTCATGTAGCTTTCTATTTAGAAACCACATTGACACGGTGCTCATTTACTATAGTACAGATATGTCATCACATTGTTTAACAATTATAGAAATCTGTGATTCACATGAAAATGTTGTAACCATCAATCTGCGTGGTCCATCTGCCTTGCAAACATGCAAAACAATGTAACTATGTACTTCAATTATCATCAGAACTTGAGCAGGCAAGTTTCTGTAAGAAATGTCACTTTATCTTCTGGGCAAAGAGATAATAGTTTTTATAAATAATGATACAGTCAGCCATTGTACGGTATGTACCAGTGTAGAGTATGTGCCATCTGAAGCCTAAACACCACTGTCCTGTATGGCAGTTCAAAAATTGTAGTAGGATCTAGTGTTTCTATCCCCAGATTTGCACCGATAATCATGAAACAGAAAGTGGTGCAGTGTAAACAGGCTGCCACAATTATTTCTAAACCTTGGTAAAAGGACTTAATGCAGATTTAAAACCATGATCAGATGTGCTATTTCATGGAGCTTAATAGATCTAAATTGTACAGTTCACTATCCTGGTGTCAAGTGTTACAGTAATGACTTTGATTTCGTTTTAGTTATAGGGCCAGATTCACAAAGAAATTACGCCGGCGTATCTATTGATACACGCGTAATTTCAAAATTCCTGTGTCGTATCTTTGTTTTGAATCCTCAAAACAAGATACGACGGCTTCTGGGTTAGATCCGACAGGTGTACGTCTTCGTACGCCTTCGGATCTAAGATGCAATACTTTGGCGTCCGCTGGGTGGCGTTTTCCGTGTCGGGTATGCAAATTAGCGATTTACGACGATCCACGAACGTACGCGCAGCCGTCGCATTTTCTAACGTCGTCTGTAGTCGGCTTTTTCCGGCGTATAGTTAAAGCTGGTATTTTGCGGCGTATAGATAGAATTGCCATGTTAAGTATGGCCGTTGCTCCCGCGTCGAAATTTAAGTCGTCACTGAATAGGGATGGACGTAACTCACGTCTAAGTTCAAAAAATTACGTTGTTGCGACGTCATTTCACGCAAAGCACGGCGGGAAACAAAAATCACAATAAACGTATAGTGATTGATTTGCGCAAAAGTTATAGCGCCTACAAAATAGGGGATAGAATTATGATTTTTTTTTTAAAAAAAATATTTTTTTACTAGTAATGGCGGTCATCTGCGATTTTTGTCAGGACTGCGATATTGTGGCGGACACATCGGACACTTTTGACACATTTTTAGGACCATTCACATTTATACAGCGAACAGTGCTATAAAACTGCACTGATTACTGTATAAATGTGACTGATAGGGAAGGGGCTAACATTAGGGGGCGATCAAGGGGTTAAATGTGTTCCCTGGGAGTGATTCTTACTGTAGGGGGAGGAGACTGACTGGGGGAGGAGACCGATCGGTGTCCCTATGTACAAGGGACACACCATCAGTCTCCTCTCCCTGACAGGATGTGGATCTCTGTGTTTACACACAGAGATCCACATCCCTGGCTCTGTAAATGCCGATCGCAACGGCATCTGAGTGACACGGCAGGCGCGCGCGCCCCCAGCAGCTGGGAGCCCCGAGGATGTCATATGACGTCCTCCCGTCATTCTACAATAGCCAAAATGGGAAGTGGTTAAAGATGATGCATTGCAAACATTTTATATTACATTTGTAAATAAAAGACAAAAAAAGGCTCCTTTCTAAATTATTGAACCTGCTGTCCATTAATTTTTGCACTGTAGGTCTAATTGTTATCATTTAAAACAATAATAAACCTGGATTTAGACATTGCGATAATAGCATTAGAAAACCACGAAGCATAAGTGCACATGTAGCCAAGTGGATATAAAGTGATTCCCTGGGAGAGTCACAGAAGGAAGCTTGGGCCTTCACAAGGGCGTAGCGGGCCTCCCGCGATCCTGAGCCTCCGTGCGCCCCCACCTCCCCCGCCGCGTGATCGCGGCGGGCCCGCGACTGCCGGTAATTGAGGCCACGGCTTTGCGGCCTTGTAGGCCGCAAAAACGCGGCCTCAATTACCGGCGGGCGTGGGAGCCAGGTCACAATTTCTTGTCGCAATTGCGACCGGGCGCCCGGATTTTGTCGAGCCCTGATCTAAGGTGTACAATGCAAATGAAAGAAAGAAAGTTACCGCTCCAGGTGGATTGTGTTAGGATGATCAGTATGGTCTCAGAAGATCAAGGGTGCTGGCAATGCACAAGGCAACAAATGGAAAAAGAAAATATGGACAGCCGCACTCCAAAAAACCTTGATGGTTGTCTTTATTTAAAAAAGGAAAAATGCACTACAAGTCACAGCACACAACACGGGAGTAAAACAGCTGACTCGTTTCGCACTACAAATTAGTGCCTAATCATAGCATACGATGATTAAGCACTAATTGTGCTGTGACTTGTAGGGCATTTTTCCCTTTTTAAATGAAGACAACCATCAAGGTTTTTTGGAGTGCGGCTGTCCATATATTTTTTTTCCATTTGTTACAATGCAAATGACTTGCAGGTGAAATATTGATCCTCTACCAACACCACAGCAAATCAGGCCTCTTACCCTCAGTAGACCACTAGATTATAGGTGGTCTGTAGCACTCAAAACACCCATCAGCTTTTGATCCTATTCACCACCGACAGCATAAGCATGAATCAAATTCTGTTGTCCCCTCTAAAAGCATCTCTCCTCAGGTTTAAATATGCCAGAACAAGAACAGAGACCGCTTCATAGTGTAATATGTCAAAAGCACTTAGTGTTTATTAAAAGCGAATCAGTTATACTCACACATTTGCTGTACAAAGAGTATGTCATATAAAATCTTTTGTTTCCAACCAGCAAGATGACGGCAGTCAATGTGTGCAGCGACATGTAAAGCTCGGATATGTGACGTTGCTGCACACGTGGGCGGTGGCCATCTTGCATGTTGGAAACCATTGAAGAATTGTATAAGGCCCCGTACACACGACCAGTTTCCTCGGCAGAATTCAGCTTCCGACCGAGTTTCTGGCTGAATTCTGCCGAGAAACCCGGCCGTGTGTACACTTTCGGCCGAGGAAGCCGACGAGGACCTCGGCGAGGAAATAGAGAACATGTTCTCTGTTTCCTCGTTGTTCTATGGGAGAACTCGGCCCGCCGAGGTCCTCGGCGGCTCCAGGACTGAACTGGCCGAGGAACTCGATGTGTTTGGCACGTCGAGTTCCTCGGCCGTGTGTACGGGGCCTATGACATGCTAGTATACACTGTAAATGTGTAAGTATAATGGATTTGCTTTTAATAAACACAAAGTGCTTTTGACATATTACACTATGAAGTGGTCTGTGTTCTCGTTTTGGCACATTTAAACCTGAAGAAAGATGCTCTCTTAGGGGACAATGGGATTGGATTTGTGCTTAAACAGTCCGTGGTGAATAAGATCAAAAGCTGATGGGTGTTTTGAGTGCTACAGACCACCTATAATCTAGTGGTCCACTCCTGAGTGTAAAGCGATGAAGCTGACTGGTGGTCAGTCGTGCCTACACACCATCGGTTAAAAAAACAATCGTGTCAGAACGCGGTGACGTAAAACACAACGACGTGCTGAAAAAAACGAAGTTCAATGCTTCCAAGCATGCGTCGACTTGATTCTGAGCATGCATGGATTTTTAACCGATGGTCGTGCCTACTAACGATCGTTTTTTTTTTCTATCGGTCAGGAATCCATCAGTTAAATTTAAAACAAGTTGGCTTTTTTTTAACCGATGGATAAAAAAACGATGGCACCCACACACGATCGGTTTTGACCAATGAAAACAGTCCATCAGACCGTTCTCATCGGTTTAACCGATCGTGTGTACACGGCCTAAGAGGCCTGGTTTGTTGTGGTGTTGGTGGAGAATCAATATTTCACCTGCAAGTCATTTGCATTGTACACCTTAGGTGCTCGCCAGGAGTTGTGGACTTTTTTGTTAATGGACTTTATATGCACAAGGTAAATAAAAGATTCATAAAACAGGTAAAACCTTTGCTTCATCCACAAAATACATGTCAGGTATATATGAGTGGACAACAAAGTCTCATGCCACGTACACACGATCATTTTTCGGCATGAAAAAAAAACGTTGTTTTTCAGCATGTCCAAAAAACAACGTTTTTCCAACTTCATCATTAAAAACGATGTTGCCCACACACCATCGTTTTTAAAAAATGATGAAAAAAGCATGGTGACGTACAACACGTACAACGGCACTCTAAAAGGGGAAGTTCTATTCGCCTTTCGGCTGCTTTAACTGATTCTGTGTTAGTAAAAGACGATTCACGCTTTTCTGTCTGTTACAGCATGATGAATGTGCTTACTCCATTATGAACGGTAGTTTTACCTGAACAAGCGCTCCCGTCTCATAACTTGCTTCTGAGCATGCGCGGGTTTAAAACGTAGTTTTAGCCCACACACGATAATTTTTTACAACCCGAAAAACACGTTTTTCAGAAGCCGAAAAACTATGTGAAGCCCACACACGATCATTTTAAATGACGTTTCGAAAAACGTCGTTTTTTTTTAATGCCGAAAAATCGTGTGTATGCGGCATCAGTCTTTTTACTGCATTTAATATAGTTTATAAATAACTGGGAGAGTGTCAGTTTGTAATCATTAGGCAAAACCAAAAGCTGTGATGTAACCCCAGAACTCTCAAAGGATACAACAAATCAAAGAGATATTTGACTTGTTGGCATTGACCTAAAACTCTACATTTTGAGTGGACTGTGTATTTAACTTTGTGAGATATGGACCAAACTCCGAAACAACTAGACATGCACTTTATCACCTAGGCTTTCAAAGGTCATTTAGGCATTCAGGCAAGTGTATGGATCATAAAGAAGCAATAATAAACCATTAAAATATATATATATATATCTGAAGTCAGATTGCAGAAATCCAATCTACTTAGCGCACAGCTGTTTGAAAACCTGACACATGGAAGTGCCAGATCTTGAGATTTATCAGGGTAGAGTTAGCAAAGCTAAAAATAAGCTGTATATAAAATGGAATACTCTTATCAGATTATTAAGAATAATTCATTTTTTTTTAATTAACTAATACATTTTTAGCATTTATAGCTGCTCCTGTCTGATATTTCAGAGCTCAGCAGCTGAAAAAGTGTTTGACAGGGTTCATTGGGGGTAGCTCTGTGCAGTTCTTCAAAAATTTGGTCCCCAAGGCTTTATATTCTTGGCAGTCTTTGCATTATACACTATTCCCTCAGCCAATGTCTACACGTCTAATATGTTGTCTGCTAAATTCTATATCACAAATTGCACCCGCCAAGGTTTGCTGACTTTCACCCCTTATATTTTCACTGATGATGGAACCCTTGGTGGAGGCTATTAGGTGTGATGACTCTATATCAGGGATTGACATAGCAGGCTACAACCACAAGATAGGCTTATTTACTGATGAAATGGTCATTACACTTACCAACCCAGCATCTTCACTGGCTGGAGTACAAGAATCACTGGAGCTATTTGTATCAGTATCTTACTATAAACTAAATGTTACTAAATCTTGTATTTTACCTATGGGAGTCCCAAAGAAACTAGTAGCACAACTCAAACTACAATTCCCATTTCAATGGGCTATTAAAACTCTCTCCTATCTAGGGGTTACTTCCACCACTTTTAAATCAAACTTTCCCAAGACTTAAACATATTTCCACTCATGAGCTGTATTGGATGGGGAGAGTGGCGGCCTTGAAAGTGCTTCTTTTGCCTAAACATATTTTATATTTTAGAATAATCTCGATATGTTTACCGGAGGCCTTCTTTACCTTAATGAAAAATAGTTTAGACACTATTTGTGAAAAGGCAGAATCGCTAAACTATTTTTCCCAATGCTACTCAAACGTAGGATTAAAGGAGGTGTGAGCTTTCCTGTTATAGGAAATTATTATTATTATTATGCGACTATTCTGGACCAAATGAAGGCCTGGTTTGATCCAAAGTCTGAGAACCACTGGGTCCATATTGAGAAAGCTGTGTTAGGTCATAGAGATCTGCCCTCAATATTGTTAGCTAAACTGACACATTTACAGATAATGTACCCCTCATTTCCATCCATTGAAACTACTCTGCCTGCATGGGGGATAAACTGCATCATATGATACCCCCAGAGTCCACTGTGACCTGTGCTAGTACTCCCAGATATGCAATATTCTGACGTACAAAGAATTGTTGTCCAACAACCAGAGCCTCTTTCCTATGCACATTTTCAAATGCACCACTTCCATACTAATTACCCAGAAATAAATTATAAAGTCCATAAGGAGACGTGGGACTACTTACTAAATAACTTCAACAAACCCAAAGGCCTGTCTTTGTTTTTTTGCCTCATTCAATACAAAAGAAAATTCACCATGAACTCTAGTATGGCTAACTGGGAAAGAGAACTTTGTTTTAACTTTACCCCTATTGTGTGGAAACATCCTATTCAATCATACCACTGCTATTCTCATTGTGTTTCCCACTAGGAACTCATGCTAAAAATCTTATACAGAAGTTTTCTTACACCAGTAAGACTTTCCAAACTCTTTCCATCAGCGCCAACCATGTGTTGGAGACAATGCGGTGGGAGAGATGGTATATTGCATAGTGGGGGAATGTAAAAGCTTGCGTAGTTTCTAGAACACAGTATTCACCCTTATCACATCAGTTACTGGCCTTATCTTCCATCCAACTCCCTACCTGACATTTGTTAATCTCAATACTGTATATACACAATATACCTAAACAATTTGGAGCTCTTATAACTCACATACTGATTGCAGCATGCCTGACCATTACATCAAAGTGGAAAACAATTATGGCTCCTTATGTTACTGAGGTCATTTATAGGGTCAAGACACAACAATTATATGAAAAATATTTTGCTGCTACCTCCAACACCCTTGGTACTTTTACATCATGTTGGGCCCCTTGGGTTTTACGTTTACGTTTTGATGACTAATAGAAACTGATTAGAAATCTAATTACAGGTGGTTTTTAAGGAATCTCTCTGTAAATACTTGGTTTTTGTTATTGTTATTTTTGCTTTACTTTTTCCTATTGTTCAGTATACATAAAGAGTCTACTGTGCAGTTTTTGACTATGCAAAATGGGCGCCATTAAACTCATCTTGTGTATTAACTCCATGTTTTACTTTAGACTATTCATTTTGAGCTACATTTTAATCTTTATGTAATTATCTTGGTTAACCTGTTGTACAATATATGATTTTTTTCATATGTTTAAGCTTCAATAAAAATCTATTAAAATAAATAAATGCATTCAAAACACAGCAAAAACGGCATTAAAAAACACATCTGTGTTACTTTTTGATGCAGTTTTTGAGTCATATTCACATAACCTATGAAAAACACACCATAGACACAGTAAAATCACGTAAACTTGTGGTGAAATCGTGGCAAAATTTTGTCAAATTTGCAGTAAAATCACAGCAACATTGCATGTGTTTTCGACACCATTATTGGCACCTTTTTCTTTATTGGCAATATGCCTAAAACACCATTTTCGGTCGATATGTTTCAGCTGCCAAAATTTTGGCGCATCTCTACATAGTTATTTTTGGCCAAGGGGCGAAAATGGCCTACAGGTACCGTTTAGGAGATATTTACTTTAGCAGCACCGGAGATGTCACTGGCGCATGTGCACTGCGCTCTCCATGGATGGCGTGCCATTATCGTGGCTCAGCCAATCAATCAGCCGCTGCCCACGAATCCAGAAGGAAGACCATGTGAAAATGGAAGCTCATTCATTTCATTGGCCAGAATATTCATTTTGTCTGTTCATTGAAATCGATGAACACTCAAGCTTAAGCACTAAACGTGTCTAGCGTTAAGACGCGTTTACATGTGTTTACACACGTTTAGGCACATTGGGCATTTTTTTGGGCCAAATGCTCCTTTCCTGAATGGATTTTGGTGCCTTCAGATATCTGCCCCTAAACACTGCCCCTGTCTTCTAAAGCCTATAAATGCCTATGTGTGCTCGGACACATAAGCTAACGTAGAGGGGTGTATAGAGGCAGAAAAAGTCAAATGCCTTAAAACAGATGTTTGACAGCTCCAGTGTGCAACTATGCATGAGGCCTAACATTACAGAACAAGTCCAGCTGAAAGTAAACAACTACTACTAGCTAAACTATGACCTGTAAAAATTAGAGCCTTCACAGACATATATTTCTGGATATATACTTGCTTAGATTCATTCAAACAATACTAGTGGCCATAGGAAGACTGTCCTGTTACTTGCCAGTGCAAGTGTGCTTAAAAAAACTGTCCATTGAAAAGTAACTCATCTTATGTCGATCAGTGTAGAAGAGTGAATTAGATATATAGTATATGCACACATGGTTTATATTAAGATCCTTTGGAAAGCTTTCATAATTTCATTAATTGACTGGGGCTCTACTAGTGTTTTGGGGGTTGGTTTCCTTCAGGTATTCCAGTTTCCTTCTATCTTGAAGTGTTTCTTACCCCAGGATTTCATATTCCTGATATGTGCCTGCTGGGCCATGTACTTGTATTGAAAAGTATCCTATTTTCCTTGTATTGCTTCATTTGTGTGAAATCCCTGGTGATCCTGCCAGTCCCGCTGCTTTCCTATTAAAAAATGACAACACTAAGCAGAAGAGTACACCATGGTCAGATCTCTAGTTGTGCTGTGACCTCAGCCTGCTCTACTTCAATGATCAGATTTTTCCTGCCATGCCCTCCCTGCACAGTCTTTCACTGGGAAGCTCATTGTACTGCTGCTTCTCATCCCTCCAGCTCCTATGCAGCTGAGAACAGAGGGAATGTGATCACTTATAAAAAGAGAGGAAAAAAAAGGTATTTAAAATGTATTTTTATATCTATACACAAATGTTTTGCCTTTTGTTTCAGTTTTAATCTGAATGTTTTACAGGGTGATCATTTGCAATCACTTTAACATCTACTAACTAGCTTCTCCTATTAGAACAACACTGACTGTAAACGCCTTTAAAGGCAACATCTGATAGAAAATAGATATCTTTGCTCTGTAACTGCAAAATACACCTGCGCTATATAAATCAATAAATTCTATAGAATACAATATCCCAGACTAACACTGTTGTGGCTGGAAAATGAAAAAACAAAAAACAAAAACTATAGCATATAGCAAAAAAATATATAATTTTTTAATTTCCTGGAGAGAAGCCTTATGCCACGTACACACGATCGGTTCATCCGATGAAAACGGTCTGATGGATTTTTTCATCAGATATCCGATGAAGCTGACTTTTATCAGGCTTGTCTACACACCATCAGTTAAAAATCCGTTCGTGTCAGAACGCGGTGACGTAAAACACTACGACGTGCTGAGAAAAATGAAGTTCAATGCTTCCGAGCATGCGTCGAGTTGATTCTGAGCATGCGTGGATTTTTAACCGATGGACTTGCCCACAGACGATCGTTTTTTTCTATCGGTTTTTTAACCATCAGATAATTTTAAAACAGGTTCTAAGTTTTTCCACCGATGGGAAAAAAACGATGGGGACTGTTTTCATCAGACGAACCGATCGTGTGTACGCGGCATTAGAGAACTCTATAAAGTTAATTATTATCATTACATAGTCCACTGTGTTTATATTCTTCCATAAGATGTATATGTTCAACTGGAGGTGACATGACACATTTTAATCATGCTTCCATAAGTGTGAAGTACGTTGTACATTGGCTCAGCTTGGCATTGGCGTTACATTCTATTTCTTAACTACATTAATCCAAACTCATCTAAAAGAGATCCTTTTTGGTACCCTGATGCATTTCAGACCATTTATCTTGATTATGGTTTAAGTGCTATATATCTTTCCCATTCCTCATCCTGTCATTATGTAACTCTTTTTTATATCTTCCTCTAAATTCCACCTATTGTATTACTTGGCATTGTCTGCCGAGCCAGACATTGCTCTCAATCTGCTTCTCAACACAATTTATGTATATACTCAAGAACGATGAGCTTAATTCTCCTTCCAGTTGAGTTCCTCAAGGGATACTAAATTGTGATGAATACGTATCATTAACTACTACTTATTTTGTGCCTCAGCTATAAACAAAGATGAGTTCTTCCACAATATTCTCCCTAACAAATTGCTAAATTAATTTCAAGAGATTTTCTTTTCTATTTCTTTTAAGAACAAAATGTATAAATGAAATGGCCTGGCTTAGCCTCATGTATTACCCAATTCTCCTTAGTGGTTACTTAGCCTAGACTTTTTTTCCCTATATGGAGTTTTCATTTTCATTTAGGATATGCTTCAAATTATTTACCATTAATCAAAATTGAAAAGTACATAAAAAATATATATATATATTTATAAACTCATGAAGGAAATTGCATATGTCAATTGGTGCAGGATACAAGGTTACAAGAACATAAGTCATATACAATGATGTCCGTGTAACTAATAATATGTGTCATAACCGCATGCTTTAATGCATATTTGTGGAAATGAATTTATCAAAAATAATTTTGGGCTCTGTATTTTACAAGAATACTCACAAGTACTCGCAAGAGAGAACAATTTAGATCTAGCTGGTAATATGACCAACACTAGCAACAAGCAGGTCATAATATGATGGCCAAAGCAACATGCCATGTGACAATTGGATGGCTTGGAAAAAAGTTATTTTTGATTTTTTTAAACCAGATCCCAAATTCTTTTTCGAGGGAACGCATCCCAAGTTAGTAAACATTTCCTTGCTGTAGGTGAGTATTGTATTTAATTTACTACACAGTAAGCACACCTACATACACCATAACTACTATATTACTGATTTATGGAGTGCAAGAATTTGTCATGGCAGTGTACAAGGTACACAGATGGGTAATACAGGTGGTAATAGAAATATAAATGAAGTGTAAATGGATATATATTGTTTGTGATACGTTTTTGCAGCAATAACAAAGCAAAAAAGGAGACAAAGCCCAGCCGGTACAAATGTACAATGTAAAACAATAAGAAACATTTTCATCTAATATAACTCACACTTTATTTTTACAGAACAATGATTCTTGCAAACACACATCTTTTGGCTTACACGTGCAAGTTTTTACTGAATTCCTGAGAAAAACAGCACGTCTACATCACACTCTATATATGTCATCATGTGTGACAAAAATGCTATAAAAAACTCAAATTTTCACAATGGTCAGCATAATGAAGACTTTAACTATATATTTAATTAAAAAAAAAATGTAAGCAGTTATACCTTTAACTATCTTTTTTTTTTTTTTTTTTTTTGCCTTCTTAGAACTTTTTCTAATTCAAGGACATTTTTTTCTAAGGACTCTATATACAACTCTTTGCTATCTGTAAGAAAAAAAAACATACTGTATACTGTAAAGTACCAACCAATACGTGCTAAAATAGCCCCTAAAAATATCTTTATATCTATAGGTTATAAGCACTGCCATCATATGTATTAATTCAAATAATCATAAATAAATATATTTTAATATATATCATATATATATCACATAACTAAAACTTTAAATTCTCATCATCACGAATCTTTCAATGTGTCCATACAAAAGTCTTTTATTTCTTCCACCACCCTTCTATGTGACTCTTCAAATAGAAAAATGTGTCCATCATCTGTGCTGGTTCCAAACTCACGACACCCTACTTTGGGTCACATGTAGTTTGTGGGAATGTCTCCCCCTTAACGGGTGCACAGACCTTGCATTTATTTTATATTTCACTCAGCCAGCTTCATAGTCCTGAAGCAATTGGAGCACAGAGAAAAATATTAATCACTTTTCTACCGGGGCAATGTTTTTATTTTTCACACACGTTAAAATTTGCATTTTCTGATGGAAAGTACCTTAAACCCGCCAACAATTACAGTATATATCTTCTGAACGCAAAGGCCCTAAAGTTAACTGGTAGCATTTTTTATGTTGCATATACTGTAGTTGCATAACTCAAATGCTGCTGCTGCTGCTTTTTTAAAGAGCCCCTAATGCCGCGTACACACGATAGGTTAGTCTGATGAAAACGGTCTGATGGACCGTTTTCATCAGAACAAACCGATCGTGTGTGGGCCCCATAGGTTATTTATCCAAAGGTTAAAAAAAATGGAATTTGTTTTAAAATTATCTGATGGATACCTAACCGATAGTAAAAAAAACGATTGTCTGTAGGCACGTCCATCAGTTAAAAATCCACGCATGCTCAGAAACAAGTCGACGCATGCTTGGAAGCATTGAACTTCATTTTTTTCAGCACGTCGTTGTGTTTTACCTCACCGCGTTCTGACACGATCGTTTTTTTAACTGATGGTGTGTAGGCGTGACTGATCATCAGTCAGCTTCATCGGTTAACTGATGGAAAAATACATCAGACCATTTTCATCAGACTAACCTTTCGTGTGTACAGGGCAT
The DNA here is from genome assembly GCF_905171775.1 of Rana temporaria. Classification (NCBI taxonomy): domain Eukaryota; kingdom Metazoa; phylum Chordata; class Amphibia; order Anura; family Ranidae; genus Rana; species Rana temporaria. The sequence continues at coordinate 552,529,347 of NC_053489.1, forward strand.
TAGTGTTTATATGATTACATACACTATTAGCTTAAATTCCCAAAGATTTAGCTCAAGGATAAAGATCTTATTTTCACCCATTATTAAATCTCATTGGACTGGGTGGAAACAAAAAAAAAAATTTTTGACAATAAGGATTGTTATCTTGTACTTCTCTGTAAATTGAGCCTATGAAAAAAATATTTTCCTTTCTGTAGTTAAATAAAAAAATGATCGTGTGTGGGGGAAAACGTCGTTTTATGTCTTCTGAAAAACGACAAAAAAAAATTCGAACATGCTCGAATTTTTTGTGTCGTTTTTCAAAACGTCGTTTTTTTGTTTCACAGAAATTGACCGTGTGTACCAAAAAACGACGTTTAAAACGACGTTTTTAAACCCGCGCATGCCCAGAAGCTAGTTTCAATGGAAAAAAGTGGTGAAACGTAACCTCGCTTTGCTAGAGCATTGTGAAAAAAACGATGGTGTACACACCATCGCAATGTCGTTTTTGAAAATGATGTTTCAAAAACGTCGTTTTATTTCATGATTTAAAACGTCGTTTTTTTTTTCATCACAAAAAACAACCGTCTGTACGCGGCATAATACCATAGTCTTTTTAATGTATAACACAGAAACCATGGACCAAAATATGAAGATAATAAATTTCATGTGCCTTGTCTATCAATGTATTATATAAGAAATAATATAGAAATACAATATAAGAAAAAGTATTATTTTTGTATTTATGATGCAATATATATACAGTATATATATATTTACAAGCAGTTTTTTATTCAAAGCTCAGTATTCAATGACTATTGTCACACTATTGTTTTCACCTAAAAACTCCAATTCAAAACTAACCTCTGCTCTTTAAGGGAATCTAAATTAAGGAGTGTAAAGCTGACTACAGAAATTAAATGACTGGGAGATCTGGGTTGGATTGGATAATGATCTCATGTTTATGGGCACAGGCAGATACTTTTGACCCATCTTGGCAAGACATAGCAACTGGCCTTATGCATGATGAGAGGAAAGTCTCCAAAATGCCAATTTGATTGTACAATCTCTGTACAATTTCCTTTGGGTTTACCAAAACTATGGGGAGGGAGGCACTAGCACAGGAAAATGTTGACTGCACTCACAGGTGTGAAGAAACTTTGTTGAAGAAAAAAATCCATCAAACAATAGTTATGACATCCAAACACATCAACAGCAAGTTGGCAGAGATTAACTCGTTTCAAGAATTCAAATTCGCTTATTCATAATCTAGCAAACATCACTAAGTATAACCCTTAAATAGTATAACTACAGCTGAAACTGGTCGGTGTTTGATAGTGCCAATTAACTCTTAATTGGGAGTTTCCTTCAATAGACAAACAGAAACCATGAAAACTACAGCATACATGTTAAAAACTATATACATATAACTATAATAAAATCGTAAAAAAATAATAATACCATTACTGCAGGGGAAGACTGATAACTCATGGGGCCCCCGGGCAATAGGACATTATGGGACCCCTGGGCAATAGGACATTATGGGGCCCCCAGGCAATAGATTATGGGGCCACACAGTATACACATACAGTATACAGGTACATACACAGTATACATACACACAGAATACACATGCACACACTGAAAAGGTACTGGAGAGGTGGGGCAGCTATAATCTTGGGATTTTTTTTTAAAAAACACTGATTTGTACATACTGTCCCTGGTTTTACTGAGGCTGGCAACCCTAATGGGACCCCCTATTGGCATGGGGCCCCCAGGCAGTACCCAAGTTCCCGAATGGTCAGTCCGCCCCTGAATTACTGTTAGCGGGAAAAACTATCCCCACACAGAATGGAAAACATTTGATTGTAAGCCATACTGACACCAGGAAAAAGCAGCTGTAAATACGTGCTTTTAGAAGTGTTTTACATTGGCATTAATGCACGTTAGCATTTAGCAGCCTTTCTCTGCCCTCCTCTATTTTCCACTCTAAATCAAATTACTACAGCTTAAAAACACTTAACGCGGCTTAAAGCCATATAAAGCATTTAGGCGTGTCAGGCATTTTTAAAGCTTAAAGGGGTTGTAAAGGAACATTTTTTTTTTTCATAATAAGCATCCTTTACCTGCAGACATTCCTATTTTCACTTCCTCATTGTTAGTTTTTGCTCAAAAGTTGCTCTATTTCTTCTCTGTTCTGTTCACTTCCTGCTTGTCTGATTTTACTGACCACTGTGAGGAGGGTTTACTGCGGTGGTCAGTACCGTGCTCCCCCCCTCCTGGGAACTACATCTGTGCGGCAGGACGCTCTCTACGTGTTAAGAGACCTCAAGGAGGTGTGAATTACTGGGCGTGCCGCAATTCATACTGGGAAATGTAGTTCTTACATGAACGAACGATGCAAACCAGGAAGTGAATGAGAGAACAGAAACTAGAATGCCAGAGGTGATATACCGTATTTATCGCGGTATAACGCGCTCTGGCGATTACCGCGCACCCCCAAAGTGGCCCCCAATCCTGTGGGAAAAAAAGATTTTTTGTTTTTTTGTACTTACAGTTTTGGTGTCTTGCGCGGCGTCCATCTGCGGCCTCGTCGGGTCCGGCGTCCTTCTGCGGCTTCGGGTGTCCTCTTCGGCGGGTCCGGCGTCCGTCTTCGGCGGGTCGGGCGTCCATCTTCGGCGGGTCCGGTGTCCATCTTCGGCGGGTCCGGTGTCCTTCTGCGGCGTCCTCCCGCTCGTTTCCCGCCACGACTTTGAATACTGCGCCCGCATATAGCGAGCGCAGTACACTCGTGAATCTTCGGGCAGGCTCGGGCGCCTCTCGCACTGACGTCCTGTACGCTCAGGACGTCAGGACGTCAGTACGAGAGGCGCCGAGACTGCCCGAAGATTCACGAGTGTACTGCGCTCGCTATATGCGGGCGCAGTATTCAAACTCGTGGCGGGAAAGCGGGTATCGGCGTATATCGCGCACCCACGATTTTGCCCTGATTTTCAGGGCAAAATAGTGCGCGGTATACGCCGATAAATACGGTAGATGAAAACATTTAATAGGTATTTACTCGTTTTTTAACAGAATCATTACACTATTCTGTCTGTCTACCTTGCAGACATTAATTTTAGGCAAAAAAATGTTTTCCTTTACAACTCCTTTAACACTGCTATTCCAGAACACAATGGCCATGTTTTTTTTTTGTTTTTACAGCTTGACATGCCTATGCTACTTACAGCTCCTAAAAGCCTGTGTGTGCATGAGGCCATAGAATAACATGGAGAGGCGTTTTTAAGCTGTAAAAAAAAGTCTGACGCTGCTAAAAGCGCCTGTAACAACACCCTGTGTGTATTAGGCCCCGTACACACGTCCGAGGAACTCGACGTGCCAAACACATCGAGTTCCTCATCGAGTTCTGTGTTGAAGCCGCCGAGGATCTCGGCGGGCCAACTTTCCTCTTTGAACAACGAGGAAATAGAGAACATGCTCTCTATTTGGCCCGACGAGGAACTCGTCGGCTTCCTCTGTGAAAAGTGTACACTTTCTGGCTGAATTCTGCCGAGAAACTCGGTCGTGTGTACGGGGCCTTAGGCCTCATGGATGTGAAAACATGGTAAACCTTGCAGAAATCTAAATTATAAATATTAGTTTGGATAACACTTCAAAAGAAGACATAATACACACATTACACATTATGTGTCAAATAAGTATAGGCTTTATAAATATGCAACTTGCTTTCTCTTAAGATTTATAGATTTTCATTTAAATCATTTGAACAATATTTTTTGTTAAGTTAATTTCTAAACTTTATTAATGAAACATAATGCATGCATTTTCAGACACAAACAAGTAAAGTAGGAGGAGTTTGATGTGAAATAAACGTATATCTAAATCCTTAAACTGGCAATAGATCAATAAGTGTGCGTTCATTGCCGCGTTTACACACAGAAAAATGATTAAATAAAGAGCAGATTTATAGACGCTCTGAGATCAAAATGAATCCTAGCATACTTGTAAAATATCCATCAAATTTTAATTCAAACTTACAAGCGCCTTGACCTCAAGAACCTTCTTTTCTTAGCAACTGCTGTAATCTAAAATAAATTATTTTCTTTAGTAACTAAGTTACTGCACGTGGAATTGTTTCACTGAGTTGACTATTTAAAGTGTAACTAAAAGCAAAACTTTTTTGTAAACTTTATTGGATACAGTAGAACGGGATTGACACCTGTCAGTTTTTACTGCTGTCTGTGTCCCCAGGAGGGAGACTCACCCTTCCTGTTTACCCTTATCATTGAAAGTAAAAAACAATCCCAAATTTTGGGTTGACACCAGAACAGTAATAGAGGGGAAACCTTCAAATGGGGACACTGGAGGATTTTCAGGGTTTCCTTACATTGTGAGGATTTCTTCTCAGTACCTGTTTTGGCTACAGGATAGAAAGTGAAGGAAAATCTCCACGAGGGAGCCCAGATGGCAATAAGAAACAAAAATGTGATTATAACCCTCCCTTACTCTATCCAAAATGAGAAAAAAGTTTCTACTTTAGTTACACTTTAACCACTTAACCCCCGGACCATATTGCTGGTCAAAGACCAGAGCACTTTTTGCGATTTAGCACTGCGTCGTTTTAAATGACAATTGCGCGGTCGTGCGACGTGGCTCCCAAACAAAATTGGTGTCCTTTTTTTTCCACAAATAGAGCTTTATTTTGGTGGTATTTGATCACCTCTGCGGTTTTTAGTTTTTGCGCTATAAACAAAAATAGAGCGACAATTTAGAAAAAAATATATATTTTTTACTTTTTGTTATAATAAATATCCCCCAAAAATATATAAAAAAATGTTTTTCCTCAGTTTAGGCCGATACGTATTGTTCTACATATTTTTCATAAAAAAAATCGCAATAAACGTTTATTGATTGGTTTGCGCAAAAGTTATAGCGTTTACAAAATAAGGGGTAGTTTTATGGCATTTTTATTAATATTTTCTTTTTACTAGTTATGGCGGCGATCAGCGATTTCTTTTCGGTACTGCGACATTATGGCGGACACTTCGGACACTTTTGACACATTTTTGGGACCATTGGGATTTTTATAGCGATCAGTGCTATAAAAATGCATTGGATTACTATAAAAATGCCACTAGCAGGGAAGGGGTTAACACCAGGGGGCGGGGAAGGGGTTAAGTATGTTCCCTGGGTGTGTTCTAACTGTAGGGGGGTGGCCTCACTAGGGGAAATGACTGATCGCTGTTCATACATTTCTCCCCTGACAGGATCGGGAGCTGTGTGTTTATACACACAGCTCCCGGTCCTCCCTCTGTAACAAACAATCGCGGGTGCCCGGCGGCGGCGATCGCGCCCGGCACGCGCACAGGAGTCAGGGACGAGCGCACCTAGTGGCCGCTTAGAGAGCCAACGTTATACTAAGGGCTGGGGAGGCGAGCCGACCTGCCGCCGAAGAACTGTGATCTGTGTTGCTCATTAACTACTTGCCGACCAGCCGCCGCAGTTGATTTCCCTGCCTGTAATTGGCTATTCTTTGCAAAGTGAAGCTTTACCTCATTTACTGAGATCTGGAGGAACTGCACTTTGCAAAGTGCACAGTCTATATGCCTTTAGTAAATCAACCCCTTCATATATCCATACAGCCACACTGTATATCAATCAGTGTGAAAGCAGCCATGGGCCCCTTTTACACGGTCAGTCCGACCCAATTGGACCCTCCATTCACCTCTAAGGAGTGGCATCCGCCCGCTCTGCTAATTGTGGCCCGCGACCAGTTACCAAGTTGCTTAAGTGGCCCTCGCGCTTCAAAAGGTTGGGCACCCCTGGTCTAGAGGAATCCCCCGCTGGGACATTTAATTCTGAAAGTGGGACTCTCCGCTGTCAGAATACACTGAGCAGTAGCTGCAGCTGCTGTTTGGCAAAACATTTCTAGTGCCGCGTACACGTGATCGGTCAAACCGATGAGAACGGTCTGATGGACCAAACCGATCGTGTGCGGGCCCCATCGGTTATTTATCCATAGGTTAAAAAAAAGCAATCTTGTTTTAAATTTAACCGAGCAGACCGTTTTCAGACAAACCGATCGTGTGTACGCGGCATTAGAGTTGAATTTACCTGTCACCATATTACTGGATTAAATGAATCTGGAATGATTTTGCTACTACAATAAATTTAAAATCTTGTTTTAAATCCATTATTTCTTTTGTTTGCACTGTTTTTCTAAAGAAGCCAAACCGTATGTAACAAAGATACTGTCCAAATTTTACTGGCCCTGTGATTTTAGGAATGATTATCATGAGTGCTGAGGAATCTGAACTTTCAGCACCTTCCTAACAAGTCCAATCTTTCAAAACCACAAAACGGTGGTGACTAACATCAACCCAACTTAAGTGTTTGATTACAGCTTTAATAGTATAGACATTGGGAATGATTTATAAACAGGCTGGATGACTCAACTTCATTTCATTTAATGGGTATGCTTCACTTATTTTAATCCTTTTAAGGCTTTACTTTGCAACTGTGTAGACAGCATTCTAGTTCTTAGATATTAGTGGTAATGATTCTCCTGATTAAGACCCCATTCACACCTAGGCGTTTTTACGCCTGTAGCGCTACGCCTCTGCCGCCAGAGGGCTGGAAATACATGTCCCTCTATGGAGATGGTTCACATCTCCACGCCGAACGCCGGACGCCTGTCGCCTGCGGCGTGAAAAAAGGTCCCGGACCTTTTTTTCAGGCGTCTTCGAGCGTTCGGCTAGGAGATGGCAATCATCTCCATAGAGGGGGTCATCTTGGGACACATCTAGGCGGACAATACCCGCGTTTTGTCGCCGCAAATCGCGGTACAAAACGCCGCTATTTTTACCGCGATTTGCGGCGACAAAACGCCGCGATTTCGTCCGTCTAGATGTGAATGCAGCCTAAAGGGATTTTCTGTATTAGTTATTAGTTAATACGAATCTAACAGGACTTTGTTTGAAAGGCAAATAAAAAAATATTCATAGCAGTGGAAATGTGCTTGCATTGCAAGAGTTAGAGCCGGTTCACACTGGGGCGACTTGGGATCCGACTTGAAGTCGCCTCAAGTCGTTCCAAGTCGCGCTGTCGAGAAAAACAATGCAAGTGAATGGGAGCGGTGTTAATACACACGACTCGAGTCGCTCCGACTTCAAAAGAAGTTCCTGTACTACTTCAATCCGACTTGTAGGCGATTTGTACCCATTGATTTCAATGGAAGTCCCCTCCAAGTCTGATCACTGTAGTAACTGAAGCGACTTTCCAGGAAGATAACATATATTTCTCAGGCAAACCTCTCCCTCCCCATCCCTCCCCTAGAGCTGATTGTTGTTTGATTGGCCACTGGAAAGTCTCCTGTCCTGGAGACGACTTCAAGTCGTGTTGTAAATCGCCCCAGATCGCCCTGTGGTTCATGCTCAAGTCGTGTCGGAGTCGCCTCTGAAAGTCGCGCTGGAAGTCGTGTCGCCCTAGTGTGAACCGACTCTTAATTGTTTGCTTATGTCTAGGGGAACAATAAAAGGAGATATATTTACTCAAACCTCCAATCTTTCCTGCAGGTAGGCCGGTCCCTGTAGCTTCTGCACTCCAATGCTCTAGCAGTCTAGGATCCTGACGTCATCAAGACAAGAGCATGGACAATCCACCATGGGGGAATGTTGTCTTTAAGGGGAGCGGATGTTCATGTAAGTAAAACTGTTTCTTCTCTACCCTGGTCAAATTGAGCTATTAACCCTTGCAGTGTGGGCACAGCCTCACTGCATGGGATAGTTTTTTAGAACTTTAAAGCAAGTTTGCATTATTGTCCCCGTTCCCAGCAGCAACATACTTCCATTCCCTTTGCTCCACTGCCACTCTATTCAGTGCTGGTAACTAAAGTAATATCCTCCAGGGTATGATGAAGCATGTGACTTACCCCATTAGACAGTGCTAAGCCAATCAATGCTGTCACATAGGGAGTCCATAGCCTTGTGTAAGGTATGACTCCAACAACTCATACCTTACATAGAGCTTTGCAACCAGAAACTGAACGCAGCTGTTTGGGAGGCATGCATTAACTGGCAGTCCACCAGTATTATTCACCACTGCTCGGGCAATGCGACTTTCACAAGCGGACAAATTTTCCTGGTCTTCAGACATCTTAATTTGCATGTGCAGGATGACATTACTACATAGCGTGTGAACAGGAGTAAATTCACCTTGGCACCCAGCAAATGCCGAAATTGTATACAGCTACCGTGTTTCCCCCAAAGTAAGACCTACCCCAAAAATAAGACCTATGGTTAATTTCCAGGAGGACTCCAATATAAGCCCTGCCCTGAAAATAAGCCCTAGTTTAAAATACTTGTAAAATCCTAGCGCTATAACGAATTGTACATTTTATAATACTGTAATAGAGTGGATTATAGGATTTTACAAGCATTTTAACACAGTTCACACTGGGGATTCCTGACAGGCAGGGAGAGAGAGGGGGAGAGAAGACGGCACATTACATGGTAAGACCTACCCCGAAAATAAGCCCTACTGTGTCTTTTTTTTTTTTAATTATTAGAGGACCTGGGCTTATTTTCAGGGAAACACGGTATGTGCATGCAGCAATATCAAATAAATTGCTGAAGTGTGATCTTGCTACAGATTCATATGCTTAAAATGTATCTTTAGTCTAAACTTTTTTTTCTGGTTTGATATAGAATGAGGAAAGTGAATTTACCTGCTCAGGAGTATTACCCTCTTTCTGTGTTCAGATCACCATTATTACCAAGGATTGTCAATCCAAAATGTTATAATGGTCAGCAATAAATAGGTACAGTAGGGAGAACTTCCTAATTGAGATGGTCTCTTTCTTCTTGTGTCTCTGTAACAGGACTTGAATGGGATTGTAACATTTCCCCACCCTTTGCATAACAAAAAAGCATTGGTCTGAGATATACATAAACCGCTTATATTTAGACAAGTATCACCCACCTCCTTCAGTTCACTGAAGCAATGGGCTGTCATAGTCAATTGATATTAGTCACTAGTCTAATAATTATTCATTAACTTCTCTGTGGCATTGTCTGTAGCTCAGGTGACATTCTAGCACCCAACCCAGAGCTATTTTCGTGGCACCTGGCAGCTGCAGGAAGGCACAGCTGGCACAGTATACTTGTAAATTGTGCTCACCATCTCTGAATGGCATTCAGCTTACCTACGAACCCAGGAACAGCATACCCTAGTGGCCTAGCAGTGCTTCCTGTGAACGGGGCCCTGTCATATTGTTTAATAGAAAATCTCAAGATGAAAGGCTAAAAAAATAATACTGGCTAATATTGGATTGGCCTTGAAATACAAGTCCCCAGAGTGGGTGCTTTGTTACCTAGTTTTATCTTGTCCCAGGGAACCAGTCATGTTCTTCATATATAAGCGGAAAAGAAGGCCATTGGCAAACTGTGGCCATGGCTGCTATCTAAAAGGTAAGTGTGGTGGTTCTTGTGAGAAAGGTTCTTTGTATGAACATATATATAAAAATGGTCTCCGAACTGTGGCCCCGGGGCTGCATGCAGCCCTTTGCTTGCCTTTGACCCTAGAGGCATAATTCCTGCCACAGACGCTAACAATGGGGCACTATTCCTTCTACTGACACCAACGATGGGGTATAATTCTTAACACCGACAACAAAAATGGGGCACTATTTCTCCCAAGGACACCAACTATTTCTCCGCCTAATACCAAAAATTGGGAATGTTTTACTCCCACTAGGCATAGTCTGGCCCTTCTTAGGTCTGAAGCACAATAAACTGGCCCTTTCTTTAGAAAGTTTAGAGACCCCTGTGTATATTAAAGCGGTAGTTCCCCCTCAAAAAAAAAATTAAGATTAGATTCATGCTCATTTTGTCTAGGGGAATCGGCTAGTTTTTTTTAAAAACGAAGCAGTACTTACCGTTTTAGAGATACATCTTCTCCGCTGCTTCCGGGTATGATGGTCGGGACTGGGCGTTCCTACTTGATTGACAGGCATCCGACCGACGCATACAGCGCTTCACGAGATGCCGAACGTCGGCGCGGCTCTATACGGCGCCTGCGCACCGACGTTCGGCTACTTTCGGAAAATCGTGACGCGATAGATGCGACCGTCGGAAGCCTGTCAATCAAGAAGGAACGCCCAGTGCCGAAGACCATACCCGGAAGCGGCGGAGAAGATGTATCTCTAAAACGGTAAGTACAGCTTCGTTTTTAAAAAAACTAGCCGATTACCCTAGACAAAATGAGCATCAATCTAATCTTAAAAATGTTTTTGAGGGGGAACTACCGCTTTAAGTGAGCAGTTATAATAAGTGAATCTTCCACAAACTAAACAGGGAATTTGCCTCATTGACTGTAAATGGAAGTGGGTGGAGCTTGGCTATGAAGTCAAGGAAAGTCAGACCCCAGTCCCAAAGTCAATGCAAATCAAAAGAGTCTTTTCTTGCTAATAAAGGCGTATTGTGGTTTTTGCACTTTTACTTTTAAAGCTTTAAAATAGAGTACAAGTTTTTTTTAAAGAGATAATTTAATAAAGGACAAACATTTTAGGTTAGCATAATAAATGTGTTTGTTTTAAAATGACCAATCGGTATTTTTTATACATTAACCAACTAATAACCACTCTGGTCTTAGCAGAAGAGAGGTCATGCTCCTTTCCCCTTGATACCTAAAAACTGAAAAATCAATAACAAAAATCAAAGTAGTAAGAATGAAAACATTTGCAGTCTATACAGAGCTCTATTGTATATTGAAAACCCAGACAAGCTGGCCAATATTTGCTAAGAATTTTAATGGCAGTTGAACTTCTGGAGATAGAGACAAGTAGTGGGCGGAAAGAGGAAGCAATCACTTGGTATCAATCATATCCTGTATCAGCTTGATCTGTTCTGCCTGGTGGAGAGGTCTGAGGCCGGTGACACTGTGCAGTGTCTTGTGTATCAGCTGCTTGAAATGAGACAGCTGCCGCTTTCTCACTGTGTGTCTAATACCAAAACACAAATAATACATACAAGATACAATACAATACAAAAAGTCTTCTTTGTTTCCTGATTCTGTGTTTTTGATTTTAAACAATACACTCATTTAGCTTTATAAAGCCTAAAGCACAACTGTATGGTGTTTTGAAGAGAAATCCTGCAATAATGAAAAAAGTCAAGTATTTTTTCAAAAACTGCAACTGCTAAAACAGTAATATAGTGATATAGAATAAATTTGTATAGTTATTCGCCCAGTGAAGTGCATATACATGCGTTCTGTGTAAATGGGGCAAAAAAACAAATGTTAGTAAACTATATCCTATGTTGTTCAAAAAAAAAAAACATTAATATTAAAACGAAAAATGCCTCATTTGGTCACTAAGTAGAGCTAGGAATAATAGGAATTTCCTATAATACTTAGCTCCATCTATTGGCCAGATGCAGTAGTTTCTGTTTAAAATTGAATAGCACAGGATACAGCCTACTTATAATGTTTTTTTTTTCTTTTTGCCCTATTTTCACTGGGCAATCCAAATTCTTTTTTCACTTTGGATAGAGTACAGAGCAACGCCGTATCCTGGCCTAGGTCAACAAGGCCCAGGCCTAGGGCAGCACTTTGCAGGGGGCAGCACGGAAAGAGTCCGGCTTGTGCTACACTGTTAGTGTAACGCAAGCTGCTTCTAAATTTGACTGTCCTATCATCCTGGACCACAAACCTCACTGTGCTATATATTTTCTGCTGCACCATTGGCATTATATCTTCTTAGTCCTCTCCATAAAATTATCAGAAATGTGTGCTTAACCACTTAAGACCCGGACCTTTAGGCAGCTAAAGGACCCGGCCAGGTTTTGCGATTCGGCACTGCGTCGCTTTAACAGACAATTGCGCTGTCGTGTGACGTGGCTCCCAAACAAAATTGGCGTCCTTTTTTTCCCACAAATAGAGCTTTCTTTTGGTGGGATTTGATCACCTCTGCGTTTTTTTTTTTTGCGCTATAAACAAAAATAGAGTGACAATTTTGAAAAAAAATCAATATTTTTTACTTTTTGCTATAATAAATATCCCCCAAAAAAATATATATAAAAAAATGTTTTTTCCTCAGTTTAGGCCGATACGTATTCTTCTACCTATTTTTGGTAAAAAAAATCACAATAAGCGTTTATCGGTTGGTTTGCGCAAAATTTATAGCGTTTACAAAATAGGGGATAGTTTTATTGCATTTTTCTAAAAAAATAAATGTTTTACTACTAATGGCGGCGATCAGCGATTTTGTTCGTGACTGCGACATTATGGCGGACACTTCGGACAATTTTGACACATTTTTGGGACCATTGTCATTTTCACAGCAAAAAATGCATTTAAAATGCATTGTTTACTGTGAAAATGACAATTGCAGTTTGGGAGTTAACCTCAAGGGGGCGCTGATGGGGTTATGTGTGACCTCATGTGTGTTTACAACTGTAGGGGGGTGTGGCTGTAGGTGTGACGTCATCGATTGTGTATCCCTATAAAAGGGAACACACGATCGATGACGCCGCCACAGTGAAGAACGGGGAAACTGTGTTTACACACAGCTCTCCCCATTCTTCAGCTCCGGGGACCGATCGCGGGACTCCAGCGGCGAACGGGTCCGCAGGTCCCTCAGTCCCGGAGCTTCGGACCGGGTCGCGTCCATTGTTAAAAAGTCGCGCCTCCTCCTCGTTCTGTTCCGTGATAGGCATGACACTCAGTTTCCCAGCAGACACTGTGTTCAGTGTTCCTTTCATCCTTGGACAAGAGGACATTCGTGATAGGCGGAACACTGAACACAGTATCTGCTGGAAAACTGATCACGGAACAGAACGAGGAGGAGGCGCGACTTTTCAACAATGGACGTCCGCTATCTGACTCTGCACTATAATCAGGTACACAGTCAGGAGTATAGAATCGAGTATAAGACGAGGGGGGCATTTTCAGCCTAAAAAAAAGGGCTGAAAAACTCAGCTTATACCATAGTTTTTTGTTTTTTTAAACAAGGCTGATGGAGGAATTCCCTAGCTGGCACATTGTATTCTCCTAGCGGCACTAGATGTTCTCAGAATACACTGATCGGTGGCTTCAACGGCTAAATAGCCAACATTTTCCAACATGTCCTTCCACAGTAGTTGGTCAAACGATCGACTTACTTTGTAAAGAGCTCCTCTGACTTCTTATTGTGTATTGAGAGCAAGTGAACACATATTTCTCCAATAGGACATAGAAAATAGATAGCAAAAAAAATTGATTGACAGGGGTGTCAACCATTCTATACTCTATCGTTTATCGCGCTCTTCTTACCCTGGATCCATATTACTTCATCTCTTCTCGCCTTCTCCTCCAGGGAGAGAGGATTGGGAGTCGCCGCCTGCTGTGCCTCAGAAATGACAATCCATCAGGATGAATAAAACTATACTCTGACCACTCCTAATTGGATCCAGAAGAAAGGAAGAGACATACAGAGACATCCAAAGGCATATTAGACTCTGTAGTGGGGTCTGATGAATGAGGTGTGCGGGCACTTCGTATAGAGATGGTGGATCACTGAACACAATTGGGAAGATTGTCTTATTTGACACAAGTTTTATGCACAGTGGTGTAAAACAGAAAAACGCTGTCATGCATATATAGTTAAGAGACAAAAAGAGACTTCTACACAAATTAGGTGTTGGTTATTACTTTTCACAGGTTAAGATTTACTATGTTATGTGAATGAATTGCGCTGCGCTGTTATATTTATAATTCATACTCTATCTAAAAAATGTTTTGGCTTTAAAAATACTTTAGCACGCAGTTAGTCTGATTGAAAAAAGACCATCTAGTTCAACCAATAAAGGGAAATATCGAAATTAACGGTGGTAAAACTCTGCCACATCCCTCTTACATTATAGAACATAGAAAACCCCTATTGGTGGGACTTTTAAGGCACTGAAGTCACATAGTATATCAGGCATAAATTACTAAAAGCAAGTTTTTATTGTTACATCACTCAATAAACGGAACACTGTGCAGTGTATAACAAGGTATGCATAATTAAAATTACACTAAAACATGAGGATAAAGGCACCAGAAGATTTCCTTTACGGACACATTTCAGAGAATGATTCACTCCTTTATTCACGCATTTCTCTACCCAAAGAATGAAATGCCTTGGGTGGGGAAAATCTTCTTTCTCCTTTTCGGTGTAATTTTAGTTATGCATACCATGTTATACACAGTGTTCCTTTTATTGAGTGATGTAGCAATAAAGGGCAAAAAAAAAAAAAGCACTGTAATTTTCTTCCGATTAAGGGCTCCTTGACATGGGCGGACCGTATGTCCGCTTTTTCACCCATCTGTGTACGGATGAAAAAGGAACATACATTGGTCCCTATGAGATTGCGGGTGTCAGCGGATGAACATCACCCGATCTCACCCGGTTCCACAATTCTCCGATTCTGCAGACGGAGGAAAACCCTATTTTTCCATCCGTCTGCGGATCGGATCGGGTGAACACAGACAGACGGTCCGTGTTCATCCGATGCCCCCATAGTGGAGAGCGGAGAAAAGACAGGGCGGTCACTGCACAGTGTGCGGAGTCCGCCCTGTCATCCGCCGGCTCAGCGGGGATCAGCGGAGCGATTCCACGCTGAGCAAACGGAGGTTCACAGGGTGGATCATCACTGATCGGCCCCGTGTGAAAGAGCCCTAAAAGTGATACTAAACACACACTGTAAAATGTACAGAATCCCTTCTCTTTCTGTATGTGGATTATTTTGTAATTATTTTAATAAAAGTTTTTTTAAAAATAATCGAAGTACATTTTTCCTAATCGATATACAGCTGTCACATGTCCCAGATTATTCCCAGCCTGTCTGCAGGGAAATATAAGCAGGAGAAGCTTCTAGTCATCTGCTGCTGGTCACATGTTCAAAATAAAAAAAACAGCCTTTGGGATACAGAGTAAAATAAATAATTAATATCAATAAACTATTTTAAATCATCGTACAAATACTGTATATATTTATATTTATTATTATTTTTCAACAATAACATGGTGTGAGACGATTTCTGCCAGTCACAGCTTGTGTCACATTCCTCCAGCCCTCCATCAATCAAGATGTAATATCCCACCCCTGTTGTGTTTAGCTTGTTAGTAGGCAGAGAAGGAGGAGAAAGGGAGTTGGTTGTCATTTACCATTATGTATATTTCCACATGTGTGACACATGCTGATCAATATTCCAATCGCACACGTTCCTGGTAAAATGGCTCTTACAAAATGGCAGGTGCTGCAGCGATTACCAGCTTGGTCCTGGAGACATCCATCAATTGAACATATTCGCCAGCACGCCAATAATCGTCCAAAAAAGTTTTATTACAAAAAAATCACATAACAAAGGTGCAACGTTTCGGGGGCACATGCCTGACAAAGGGGTCCTACGTGACCCCGAAATGTTGCACATTTGTTATGAGATTTTTTTGTAATAAAACTTTTTTGGACGTAATTGGTGTGCTGGGGAATATGTTCGATTACTATAGTCACATGGGCTGCGCACATGTGATAGGAAAGAAATGCTCGGCATAGAAACTTGCTGAAAACTGAGCACGTGCAGAGCTGCCACCACTGCTCTGCAAAATCCCAAATTTGCATTGTGGACATGATAAAAAGGGGATATGAAGAACAGCTAGATCAACCTGGATATTTGCAGACTACAGAAAACAAATCTCATAGTGAGTATAAGCAGCATGTAATACACCATTTATTTATAGTTTTTTTCTGATGTGGGTTTAGTGACACTTTAATTGGACATCAGCTGCTATGTAGTCCAGAACCCGAGATCATCTCACCACCTTTATGTCTGTGACCACGTCATCCACGACATCAGATCCACTGACAGCGCAACCTCCATGAAACAAATTAGGGGAACTGTTGTTGCATAGTGAACAAACACGAGCACATCTAAATATTATGATCAATCCTAACACATAAATACTACATTTCTAAAAATATTTATACATTTGGCGGTTTTGTTGTACATGTTTCTAAGTAGTCTTCTATACACTTCTATTTTTGCTACAGAAGCCAATGTAACCCTTGCTAATGACAAAAAGGGAAGGAAGGAAGTCTTTATTGCCAAGAAGGTAACTGAAAGCTTTTTCACATTAAACACTTTATTCCACTGTTACTTGATATATGCTTGGCATTAGTGTTACTGTTAATACATTAGACTGGTGTTTTTCCATGAACTAATGTAAGCTGTACAATAAGTAAGAGCCTAGTAAAGAGGTAAAAAGTTCTTGATCTCTATCAGCTGTTGACAACAAAAGGTCAAAATACAACAGTAACAAGCTGCACTTCCCATGATGTAGGCACAGATTTGATTTTGTTCTTAGTCTCAACATTGAAGCGTTATTCCACCCAAAACTCAAATTTTTGGAAATTAGGCTGGCCATAAATGAAATGTTTTTTTTTAACAGATTCCTGCATAAACAGTGAATAGAGGATTCCTCCCCATTGTGCAAATGCCTTCTGACAGTGGAACCCCTCTGCTGTCCTAATACACAAATCAGTGGCTGCAACCACTCATTGACAACATTTTTCCAACAATCCTGCTCGACTAAAGTTGATCATTAGATTGACTTCGGTCGAGCGTGAAAGTCCATAAATAGATGAAAATTCAGCCAGTTCCTGTTGAATTTTCTCCTGTCCTGTCTGAAGCCTCGTACACACGACCGAGGAACTCGAAGGGCGAAACACATCGTTTTCCTCATCGAGTTCCTTGTCAGGCTGTCGAGGAACTCGACAAGGCAAGTTTCTTCATTCCCGTCGAGGAAATAGAGAACTTGCTCTCTTTTTGGCTCGTCGAGTTTCTCGACAGTTTCCTCGACGAAAATGTACACACGACCGGTTTCCTCGGCAAAAAAATATCTCCCAGCAAGTTTCTTGCTGGTTTTTGCCGAGAAACTCGGTCGTGTGTACGAGGCCTCAGAAATCCAAATGAGATCGCTGAGCTTGAGCTTCTAGAGGAGCACATCGGCTATGGCCATTAAAAAGGTCCCAGGATAACTGTTGGATTTTTATTTTACTTTAAATTGCAGCATACTTTAGAAGTCTAAACACTCGAAGAAAGGTTGAGACAATCAACAATGCCAAGAAGCCGGAATAGAGTTGGAAATTATGAAGAGGAAATCCCGTGGTTGGGGCATCTTAGACATTAGCCAACTACTACTAAAATATCACTTATGGGTGGACCTTTTAAAGTCATTATGAAAGGAAAAATAATTCTTAAAAATAATAATAAGAAACATGTTATACTTACCTGCTCTGTGCAGTGGTTTTGCACAGAGCAGTGCTGACCCCCCTTGCTGAGTGCCCCAATAGCAAGCCTCTTGCTGTGGGGGCACTCCTGCTTGCTCCCTCCTGAGCCAGCTTCTGCATCCATAAGACACAGAAAGTGTGGCTCTGCCCCCCCCCACACTCCTGCCTCAATGGCTGTGATAGACAATGATGGTAGCCAATCAGAAGGGGGAGACCTGGGAGAGCCTTGGGCCTCATGCACATCGCTGGATCGGGATCAGGCTCAAGTATTAGGGGGGCTGAGGAGGGAGCTTCACACTGATTTGTTTTTACCTTCATGCATAGAAGTTAAAAAAAACTTCAGCGTTTACAACCACTTTAAGTTCACAAAACACCACTGGAATAGATACTCAGACTTTAAAGGTACCACACAAAAAAAAACATATATAATTAAAAGCAAGTAAATCACCCTCATATATTGTTCAAAACGAAACATGTTAAAAGACAATGCAACATATTTCCTGTTTGCCAAAACATTGTTCCTAATGAAAAAAAAAAAAAAAATAAATGCTCTACACACTTGCTCTTACATCTGCTTATAAATATCTTTGATCGTAAAAGACATATATAAGATTGTGTAAATAATATGATTCCAACAAATGTTGGAGTGCATCCCATTTCAGTTTGTTTTACAGACAACTTGGTCTGCTTATTGAGGACAGATTGGTGGCATAAACTGAAACTTAATTGTATTGCATATGTATGTCTCAAGTCAAAACTGTTAAAAAAACAGTCCCATGGACAGACATAGGGGTGAGCAGAGGGAACCCTGGTCAAGGATCCCACCAAGATGGAAAATACATCCTGTGACAGGGGTCACGTTGGGTGGGGGATTTGTGCTACTCAGCTTGCCTTGAAGAGCTTCCCCGACTCTGCTTATGTGTACATCACCCTGTGTCTCTATTAGGGCACATGGTGAATGAGAACCCCACTATGATCTGTGCTAATCAGAGTCAATGCTGTATATATGTATACATTGTGTGTTGTGTCATGCTGTTGTGTACTATTTGCTGTGAAAGTTTGGGGTGTGACTGTATTCTATTGTTCTATTGTGGCTGTCTGCCTCAACTATTAGGGGATTTGAAGTGGCTTGCTGTGAGGAAAGAGGGAGGGGGACTCCTCCAGCAGCCCCCTGCTGATGGGAGGTTTGAACACACCTGACCTGTGTGGCTATGGTCATTGGACAGTTTAACTGCCCTGTTTTCCAAGGGTGAGGGGAAGTGTTTTGAAGTGGGATCTGTATAACATGTGCTTGAATAGAGTACTCTGCTGGTTTTTACCCTACACTGAAGTACGGCTGGTGACTGGGGGGGCTAAAGAGTCTTGGATAGTGCTGGTTGTGGACAGAGGAAGCATTGACGGCGGACATAGTCCTGTTGGAGGACGAGGGTTCGTGACACATCCTAACAGTATAATTTGGTGCAACCCCCTAAAAGAATGCTGAGCCACATCCTTATGCATACCTTTATCTCATGATTTAGCCAGCTTCCGCTTCCCAAGTTTTAATACAAGTCCACTACTTCATATAGGGATTAGAAACATAGAAATGTGACGGCAGAAAAAAACTGAGTAATCCATCGAGTCTGCCAATTTTTTTAATTATTTTTATTTGTTAACATTTTTGTCTGAATATAGATCTATGTTTGTCCCAAGCATGTTTGAAGCTATTTACTGTTGGCTGTCTCACTACCTCTTCTAGTAGTTTATTCCAATCATCAACCACCCTTTCAGTAAAATAATACTTTTTAAGATTAGTTTTGAACTTTCTTCCAGTTAGTTTGAGGTCAAGTCCCCGTGTTCTTGATTTTAGCTTCATATTGAAAAAACTGCCCCCTTTAATCCTTATTCACCCCCTTGATGTACCGTATTTATCGGCGTATACCGCGCACTATTTTGCCCTGAAAATCAGGGCAAAATCGTGGGTGCGCGGTATACGCCGATACCCGCTTTCCCGCCACGAGTTTGAATACTGCGCCGGCATATACCGAGCGCAGTACACTCGTGTATCTTCGGGCAGTCTCGGCGCCTCTCGCGCTGAAGTCCTGAGCGTACAGGACGTCAGCGCGAGAGTTGCCGAGACTGCCCGACGATACACGAGTGTACTGCGCTCGGTATATGTCGGCGCAGTATTCAAACTCGGCGCGGGAAACGAGCGGGGAGGACACGAGGACGCCGCAGAAGGACGCCGTACCCGACGAAGAGGACACCCGAAGCCGCAGACGGACACCGGACCCGACGAAGAGGACACCCGAAGCCGCAGAAGGACGCCGGACCCGACGAAGAGGACACCCGAAGCCGCAGACGGACGCCGGACCCGACGAGGCCGCAGCGCAAGACACCAAAACTGTAAGTACAAAAAAAAACTTTTTTCCACAGGATTCGGGGCAACTTTATGGGTGCGCGGTATATCCACACTGTACATATTAAGTTCCTGAAGTCGTTCTTAATATGTTTTATCACCCCCAAACCTTTAACCATGTTTGTTACCCATCTCTGGACTCGTTCTATCTTATCAATATCTTTCTGTAAGTGAGGTCTCCAGAATTGGACACAGTATTCTAAATGAAGTCTCACTAAAGATCTATATAGGGGAATCAGAACCTCCTTCCACCTGCTGGTGATACCTCTAGAGATGCATTCTAGAATACCATTTGCTTTTCCCACTGCCTGGTTACAATGTTTTTGCTCATTTTACAATCATACTGAAAAATAAGTACCCCCAAATCGTTTTTCTCTGTAGTGCTGGCCAACACTGTATCCCCAATGTTGTACTCCCTCTAGTCCTCACACAGGATACCAAGCCACCTCCAGGCCTAAGGTGGAGATTGCACCCATCCATAGCCATCAGGTTGAGATGGAGAGGGCACTCAAACCATAGAACAAGCAATACAGATAAGAATAAATAAAATATCAAAGCTGAACTCCAAACACACTCAGTATACACCACTGTGTAACTATATACATAAAAACTAAACACCTCTACCAACAGTATGGCCAACTTAACTTTACTCCAAAACAGTTAAAGCTGAACTCCAGGAATTTTTTTGCATAGTTCCACTGGTCCAACTTGGGACACGTCTCCTCTAGAGCTGTTCTCCTCTCCTTGCCCAGCCAAGTTCAACTGCCGGACCTTAGGATGAGGTGCTGCTAGGCCTGCCCCCCTTCTCCTGGGATAGGCATAATTAGGGTTGCCACCTCATCCCTTTAAAACAGAAAACATATTAATTACACATGTTCTGTGGCTGATTAATGTGGTAATTAAACTCACTTGTTGCCTTATCTGCATTCAATTAGCCCCAGAACCTGTGTAATTAATATGTGTTCTGTTTTAAAGGGATGAGGTG
The DNA here is from genome assembly GCF_905171775.1 of Rana temporaria. Lineage (NCBI taxonomy): Eukaryota > Metazoa > Chordata > Amphibia > Anura > Ranidae > Rana > Rana temporaria. The sequence goes on from NC_053489.1 coordinate 552,550,018, forward strand.
GCAACCCTAGGCATAATGCATGTCATTCGCTTAGGCGAGTGATGTGCATTGGGGGCAGGGCAAAACGTTTACATTAAACGAAAAAAGGTAAACAAAACAAATCATGTAGTCTTTGTGTAAAGGAGGGGAGGAGGGTTGGAGAGAAAGGAACTTAAAGCGGAGCTCCACCCTAAAGTGGAACTTACGCTGATCGGAACCCTCCCCCTCTCCGGTGTCACATTTGACACCTTTCAGGGAAGAGGGGGGTGCAGATACCTGTCTAAAGACAGGTATTTGCACCCACTTCCGGTCACAACAGTCTCGGGCAGACTGCGGGCATGACGTCACCTCCCGTCCCCCCCGTTGTGTGCTGGGAACACTCGGCTCCCAGTACACAGCGGGAGCCAATCGGCAGGCGCAGCATCACTCGCGCATGCGCCGTAGGGAACCTAGTCAGTGAAGCCCGGAGCACTTCACTTCCTGGTTCCCTCACCGTGGATGGCGGGGGGAGCAGCAGAGTGACGAGCGATCGCTCGTCCTCTGCTGCGGACGGCGCTGGACTCCAGGACAGGTAAGTGTCCTAATATTAAAAGTCAGCAGCTGCAGTATTTGTAGCTGATGGCTTTTAATATTTTTTTTTCAGCACACATCCGCTTTAAATCTAAGGGTGAAAGCTACTTTAACTGCTTGCCGAAAATATAACATAGATATACGGCAGCAAGATGGCTCTTCTGCCACAGATCACATGCTATGTACATGATCTGGCACTTCCGGGTAGGGGGCAAGCACACTGCCCTCTACGTGCTTTGATTAAACAAAGCAGATGTCGATCAGCGGATGACAAAATGTGTCAAAAGTGTCAGTAAGTGTCTGAATGGCCGCCGCAATTTCGCAGTCCCACTATAAGTCGCTGATCACTGCCATTACATGTAAAACATAAATAAATAAAAATTCCAGTATATATCCCATGGTTTGTATATGCTATAACTTATGTGCAAATACGCTCAATGGGATTTTTTTTACCAAAAACATGTAGCAGAATACATATTGGTCTAAATTTATCAATAAATAGGAATAGGATTTTTTTCTTTTTTTTTTATTGGGTATGTTTTATAGCAGAAAGTTAAATATATATATATATTTCAAAATTGACGGCCCTTTTTTTGTTTATACAGTGTAGCACAAAAAAAAAATGTAGTGATAATTAAATACCACCAAAAGAAAGCTCTAGTTGTGGGAAAAAAGGGATATAACTTTTGTTTGTGTTCAGTGTCGCATGACCTCAAAATTGTCCTGGTCATGAAGGGGGGTAAATCTTCCGGATGTCAAGTGGTTATGGAAAACTGTTGTTCTTACCCTATCGGCACCGAACAGATTTCCGTGTCATTCTGCAATACTGAAGATTGAACAAAAATTGGATCTATTCCTGTGGGCAACCAGATCGTTTTTGCTTTAGAATGTTTGTTTACTAAGGTCTACTGCAATGGAATGAGTGCAATACTACAGGGTAAAAGAATGTATGAATTGAACATAAGCGTCTTATTACATGCTCGTGACCCAAACTTTCTTCAGGTTATTAACACTTCACAGAATATTTCTGCTCTATTTTTATTTATTTTTTGTCTTAAAGGAGAATTAAACTAAAAAAAAAAAATGCTGACAGGTAGGGTTTTTATGACACAACACCTTATTGGTCTCTTCTGTCATAAATGTTTTTCCCTATCTGTCAGCATTTATGTACACTGAGCTGCACATGCGCCGCTCATGTACATTTATGGCACCCCTGTGTGCCGTAATGATGTAACTACCATGTGCCCATGAGAGACAACCTCACATCTGGAGGAACCAAGCGAACCTGGAAGGAAGACCGGGAGAACATAAAAGCACCCAGGACCAGTGGGAACACTGACAGAGCAAAGCTGAAGGGCATCATTTGATAGATAAGTCTGTCATAATGTACTAATATGTGCTGCATACTAGCAGATTATGGCTAACTGCTCCTGGGGACCCATTAAATAATAAAAATAAAAATAATTTAAAAAGAGCTTTTATTTAGATTCTGCTTAAAAAAAAGAGAGAAACATTATATAAAATATGTTCACACGTGTGCTACTGCATAATCATGTGTCTTTCAGTGCATTTGTGTTGGATGTTTTTTTTTTTTTATTTTTTTTTTTTTATAACAAGGGCAGGGCCCACACGGCACGACACATTAAATGACATATCTGAATACATATCTGAATACACACTCCAATCAACGGTACAAAACTTGGTACATAGTAGTATATCAAACACATCAACATATCCATCAAACCTACACCACATAGGAGGGGGTACACAACTCAACATGTCTGTAGGATGACCCAAGCACCCCAGGAGATAACACCGGCGTCTCAACTGCATTAAAGTCGCAACAATGACACATAACCTCTCCTGGATGTGGGAATTGGATCAGAGGTGTTGGATGTTTTTTATGTGTTCAAGCTTCATGTGTTTTTGAAAACTCTTGTTTTTTATTTTATTTTTAAATAACAAACATATCATACTTACCTCCACTGTGCAGTTAGTTTTGCACAGAGGGTCCCCGAACTTCATCTTCTGGGGTCCCCGGGCAGCGCTCACAGCTCCTCCTGGCATCTGGAAACCCCTTTCCCAGGGGGTTACCTTGCGGGTGCTCTCCCGAGTCCAGCATTTGTGTCCATAGACACAGAATGCTTGACTCGGCCCCACCCCCGCGGCATTGGATTTGATTGACAGCAGCGGGAGACAATGGCTGTGCTGATATCAATCTATCCAATCAAGAGCCGAGAAACCCGGCCAAAGAGGTAGATCGCGTCTCCGGCAGGGGAAAGAACAGGCTCAAGTGAATAAAACGGGGGGGGGGGGGGGGGCTCTGCTGAGTGACAGAAGTTTTTTCACCTTAATGCATAGGATGCATTAAGATGAAAAAAACAGGAGGGTTTACAACCCCTTTAATTACATCATTTTGCTAGGAGGAAAAGAGAAAAATAAAATAAAAATGTACATGTATTTTTTCACGTGCTCCCAATAAAGTATGTGGGCCAAAAATGCACCATGTAGCACAAAAAATAAGCACATGTACCCTTATAAAACCCACACTGCACCAAGTTTAAATAAAGTGAACGAGCACCATAGAGAATAATGTAATTTCCATTGTCAGGCATTGCAGAACGACAACAGACACACCACAATTCCCACTAGTGTGAATAGAGGCTTACTCCAAAATGGAACCAATAATAAAGATGTAAAACCGCCAGGCAACAATAAAGATAAAAGTTGTTAAACACCACATAAAAAAAATATTACATTTAAAAGCAGGACCATAAAAACACAAGTATTTCCAACAATGACAAAATGGTTTTCAACCATTACTTAAAGTAAATACATATTTTAATATGCATGGCCTGAAATTACCCCGTGTGTATCCAAAATATCGCAATTAAAATGTCCCACTTCATCTCACAAATGTCACACATATTATTAATGTGGTCTCATATTTTAGAAAAATTCATTTTATTAGGCACACTGCTGATTTTTCTGAAAGATACAGAATCTCGGCCAAATAGTTTGTGGTTTCCCAAAAAAATAAAAAAAAAATATCTTGGTGTTCCCTAAAAAGAACAAAGGGTCGCTTAAAACAACAAGAGGTTGACATAAAGCACATAGCTATTCAGTCTTTTGTTTGTGTAAGAGCATTTGTTAGTCTTTTCTGAAAAAGTGTCATATACCGAGCAATGGGAAAGGAACGCTGAGGGATTTGTAAGCTCCGCTAGCGTGATTGTATGAGTATGGGAGCTGGAAAGATGCATAGGACTTTGCCAGTTAGGAATGCAATAGGCAATGATTCATAATATATGAAACCAGAAGAAATACTATGAAGGCATTTGTTTGTGTAAGAGTGCATGTAAATCGTAAATCTTCACCGAGGTGCTTGAAGCGTCGTATCCCCGAGCAATGGGAAATATACGTCATGGAATTATGTAAGTATTGCTGGCGTGACTGTGCAAGTATGGGAGCTGGAGAGATAGATTGGACTTTGCCAGTCAAGAATGTGATAGCCAATGACACATTATATATGAAACCAGAAAACGTACTCACAAGGCAATGTGCTGTGCAAGAAAAAACTGATAAGAAAGAGCACGCACATGTTATTAAATTATTCGCATTCAAAGGGGATAATATACAATGTGGGAAAAGACAACAACAATTAGACAATGGGAGAGATTTTGTAAAACTGGAGCGTGCAAAATCAGCTCTGCACAAAACCAATCAGCTTACAGGTTTTATTGTCAAAGCTTAATTGAACAAGATGAAGTTAGAAGCTGATTGGTTACCATGTATAACCGAACCAGATTCTGAGTGCTCCAGTTTTAGTAAATCTTCCTCAATGTTTTCAGAATTTTAGGCTTTATTCATATGGGCCGCCACCAGCGAGACTCCTTATGTTGGACTTGATGGTGGATAAACTAGCACCAAACACATGAAGTGTACAAACAGCAGTGGCATGGACGGATTTATAATCTGTAAAAATCAATAGGCTGGCGCACATGCTGTTTGTAAGCAACCACTTTTACCAGCAGTTACCATCAGTTACATGCAAACAGGGCTTCGGATTGGCCCTGGACACAATGGCTGGAGGCTCTGGCCACACACACATTAGACAATGCTAAACATCCAGGGCCAGATTCAGGTACATCTGCGGCGGCGTAACGTATCGCATTTAAGTTACCCCGCCTCAAGTTTTACGGGCAAGTGCTTGATTCACAAAGCACTTGCCTGTAAAGTTGCGGCGGCGTAGCATAAATCCCTTCGGCGCAAGCCCGCCTAATTTAAATGATCCGGGTAGGGGGCGTGGATCATTTAAATTTGGTGCGTTCCCACGCCGAACGTACTGCGCATGCTACGCAAAAAAATAAAATAATTTGTCGCGGGAACGACATGGCAAGTCTAACTATAGGCCACAAAATAGCAGCTTTAACTATGCGCTGGGAAAAGCCGACTAGCGACGACGTAAGAGAATGCGACGGCCACGCATACCTTCGTGGATCGCCGGAAAAAGCTAATTAGCATACCTGACACGGAAAACGACGCAAACTCCACCCAGCGGACGCCGAAGTATTACACCTACGATACGAAGGCGTACAAAGCCGTACGCCTGTCGGATCGAAGCCAAAAGCCGTTGTATCTTGGTTTCAGGATTCAAACTAAAGATACGATGCAGCAAATTTGAAAGTACGCCGGTGTATCAGTAGATACGCCGGCGTACTTGTACTGTGAATCTGGCCCCCAGTTTGTATTTGGACATATTCTATTACTCATCAGGACATTGCTATAGAGCACCAACTATCCCACTATGGTTCCTCTGTATTCTGGTGATCTGGCGCTCCTGGTGCTAGGCCATCCCTGGAATATGGTAATACATTGATGTGTCCTGTTCGGCTCATGGGACTGAACAAGAGAACTCAAAGTGTAGTTGCAGGCTATAAGTTTGAGTTTCAAGTATGACAGGAAGGCTTTAAGCTCTATCCATTCCCAAATCATGCCCTGTAATGTTTTTTCCCAATCATGGGCTTAATCATAGAGCTCATGACAGGTGAAATGTATTAGAGGGCATGGTTCGGGAGCGGATGGCGCAAAAGCCTTCCTGTCATACTTGAAACTGAGTGGCTTTTGGTGTGCGCTTGTATGTCTCCCTTGTAAGTTTCTGCCAATGGGGAAAGACAAGTCCTATGGGAGCTGCACTCTACAGGGATTGAATCATCGGATGACTAAATCAGTGGCAACATGTTTTATTGGGGTTTATATACTGAAATGTATTTTAATGTACATGAAAGGCAGCAACAGGAGTGTTCCCAGATCACCAAAATAGAGAGGGACCATAGTGGGGTAGTTGGTGCACTATAACAATGTCTTGATGAATAGAACCCGCAGGCTATTTTGCTATAACAGCTACCTACACCAGCGGCTACCCTAAAAGAAGTTTGGCTTTACTCACCTAGGTGAATGCAGCATTGATTTGACCATGGATACTTGGGAATGAGGTGTGTGTACTGGGGTGAAGATCTCACTGGTGGAATGGATACTGGGGATTGAGTTTGTACTGGGATGAAGACCTCACTTGTGGCATCGGCATTGGGGAGTGGTGTGTTTTGCGGTGCAGACGTCTTGAGAAAGGTGGACTGAGCTCTATCGAAACATCGACAATAAAACGCTGTTGTTTTCATTCATCTCCACTGCAAGACCCATAAGTTCCTCAGTACCTGTTTTGGATTTATTTAGAGAAACTATATATTGGATAATCTAAAAAAGAAAGTAATTAAAGTAAGCTTTTCGTATGCTCTGTGCTTAAGGCTGCATTCCCACCTGAATGCGTCGTATTGTACCGCGATTTGCCGCGACAAATTGCAGCGTTTTGTCCCGCGATTTGCCACGACAAAACGCGGCGTTTTTTAGCCTACAATACGCCGGAGGGGTGATTTAACATTGTCGGCTATGCCGAACGCTGAAAGTCGCCTGGGACTTGTTTTGAGCTTCAGGCGTACGGTGTTTCGGCGTGGAGATGTGAACCATCTCCATAGCCGACAATGTTAAATCACCCCTCCAGCGTATTGCAGGCTGCAATAGCGTGGGGCGTCTGGCATAAAAACGCCTAGGTGTGAATGCAGCCTTAGGGGGAAAAATTTGCACAAACTGTTATGAATGTCCATGAGGGCTGTGATGTGACATACTGAAAATGATTACACAAAAAGATAAATTATACATTATTGCATGTAAACCAAGCCACTATGCGCACCCGATAAGAAATTATACCCACTGAGAAAAATAGTAATGAAATGAAATATGTAAGTTGACTGTATTCAATGAACGAAACAGGATTTCCTCAATATGATGAATGGCGTGCTGTATTTTCACCAAGGAAAACACAGGTTCCTCTACATTGATCGATGTGGCCTGCTAAGTTAATGATTTTTCCAACATTTTTACATACTTATGAGGGATGTAGGGTTTCATTGCTGCTCTCGGATAGTAAACATTACTTGGACCTCACTTTTTTCTTGGAAACTGAAGTAGATCTTTTAAAAATATTACTGCATACAAGCAGTAAACCTGTGCTGAGAGAAATATCATGGCTTTAAGTTCTCTGGCCATCCCTCGCTTCAATACTGTAGGCAAGCATGTGGATAGTAAAATTACAATTAGAGCTAAACTCCAGTAATTATCTTTATTGCATAATAACTTTGGTCTAAGTATGCATACTGTATCTCATACCAGATGAGCCACTGGGAAAGTAAGAAGTCCTTTTAACAATTGGTGCTACTACTGTGATAGCTGCAATCTTCCATGTCCTGTTTGGGTTCTTTATAAGCGGCTTCCCCTCTGCACACTGACCACAGATGGTCGCTTTCTCGCACCACTGCCTTGCATAGAACGCCTTGTATTATTTCAAATGTATACAAGGAGTTCTCGGTTGGATGAGATGGAGATCATGGCATTGCGGTCCTTCTCCAACTCATCCATTCACTTGAGGGGAAGTGTCAGGTCACCTGTGGCCAGGTGACAAATTCACCCCGTTGGAGACAGGGGTGCACCGCAAGGTAGTGAACCCAATAGCTGACTGCTGCAGATGGACAGGAAACGTGAGCCCAAGATTCCCTAGGGTGTGGAGTCTAAGGTCCAGCAGGTGTTCACCAGAGCCTCTAGTGGTGAGGATGGCCTTCGCTGCAACTGAACCCAGGTCGCGGCCCCTGGAGTTCCCCAGGTCACGCTTCATAGGGAGAAAGGGGAAGCAGCCACTGAGGACACAAGGGATAGTGATGGGTAAGCCTAGGTCGGGGCAACAGGCAGACGAGGGTAACCAAGGGACAGGTCAAAGGTCAGGGTCACAGGCAAACAGGAGTAGTCAGAGACAAGCCAAAATCGGTACACAGAATGGTAAACGTAGCACACGGCAGACAGGAACACAAACAAAGTTGAACAACAAAGCAGACCTGCAGTGCACTAGTTGATTTGGACTTCCTGGGATGGCCTGGGGTGGAGCCATACAGGGAGGAGAGATGATAAAAGGCAGCCAGAAAGAGAGTCAGGCCTCTAATGGACATATGGAGGAGAAGGTAAGCTGCCAGACATTATTGCATGTCCATGACAGGAAGACTCTCATAAAGAGCCCAAGCAGGACCAAGAAGACCACATATATCACTGTAGTAGTACCAGCTATCAGTGGTCTGTCAGATATGAGTATTGCATACTTACATTGTGCCCAGCTGGACTAACATAAGTACAGTATGCAATGCATTTACTGTAAATTGTAGAGTTCAGCTTCAAGTCAGAACTTATGATCTGCATACTTGTTCTGAGTCAGTGACTAAAACAATTCTGAAGCCAATGCATCAGTGGGACATGCAGGCAGTACATTGAGAAGGGAATGCCAGGATGAAACCAGCACCATTCTGCAAGCTGGTTGTGTTGCCCAAGAGGTAAACTATAATTCAGTTTCAATGCAAAGTTGCCATATATAATTGCAGTAAATGCATGTGCAAAATATACATGTTATCATTATTGCTACTATTAGTATCATTTTTTTTTTAAATAGTGTCATTTTAGTTTCCTTTTCCTCCTATTGAAGTATATTTTGCGTCTGATCATTAAGATAGGAATTTTTCTGCCTGGGGACTTTTATGCTCATATTTACTGAGTTAGTTATTTACTGAGTTTTTTTTGTTGTGGTATTCATTTATTCTGCTGTGTGCAGCTAAGTGAACAGGATAACATGCTACTTGGGTAGAGACTGCAGTGCAAGTAAAATTAGCCCATGACTGAGTGCTGAATCTCTAGTGATCAATTGCCAAATTTGAATAAAAGGAACCTAAAAGGCCAAGCTATGTGACAAACTGAAACAACAGTTAACAGAGCCCAGCCAGGCTGGGCTCTGAGGAAGGAAGTTGTCCTTTGAAACGCGTCAAGCGGCAGTGGCCCTCGTCATTACCTCTGTGACCATTTGGAGTGTATTTGGGTCCGACTCATTGCTGCTACGGAAACTATTTACATTGTGAGCCATTCACCTATGTTTGTAAATAGTTTTCTTTTTTATCTATTTTTAGTAAAAATCCATCCAAAGGATAATGCACTAGGCTGGTGCGCTCTTTCTTTCTTTTTTATCTAATACTGTATAAGGTTACTCTGATATAATGGGGGTCTCTAACGGGGGGTGCTGATTGCTGATCTAATGGTTGGTCAGCATTAGATCAGCTGTCAGCATCCCCCATTAGCTCACAGTGCCCTTTAATCAGTGCCCCCCTTCTGTAGAGACTTCCATTAGAGGGAGACCACCTCCTAATAACACCCCCTGCCCTCTTCTATAAGATTGTTCAATGCCAATGATGATGTCATCAGTCTGCTGCAGCCAGGAGAAAGCATTCCATCAGTCGCCTCTTTCCCAGTGATTAGACTCAACATTGCAACTTTGCTTTGTTCCAGGTCACATCATGAGAAGTTGCAATGGGGGGTGGTTCTGAGTCATACATTTATTAACTCTTCCAAGAACTGCACAGGAATCAGGATTTGCATGACCATGTCATCCCTGGGCCATCACCTCAGTTTAGGAAGAAGAAGCTTAACCTGGATGACTGCCAAACAAAGACAGCGCTGCGCTGTTCTTCTTTAGAAAAACAAAACAGATGAAGGCCTCATCAGAAAGAGTACTGTAATCTCTAAAAGGACACAAAAGGGCTTGTTTGCACCAGTGGTCGTGATATACCACAACACAGTAAAGAGATCACTGCCTATGTATCATAAATGACATGTTGCAACGCTTACTATTTTATTAAAATGTCACAAAGAGGAAGATTTACTAAAACATAAGAGCAACAGGTAGACTTTCCCTGTATCAGATGATATTAATAAATGTACTCTCGATTTATGGAAATTGAGCAACTTTATCCTTTTTTTTTAACTAACAAACATGTTATATTTACCTGCTCTGTGCAGTAGGTTTTGCACAGAGAAGCCCAGATCCTCCTCTTCTCAGGTCACTCTTTGCTGCTCCTGGCCCCTCCCTACTTTTGAGTGCCCCCATAGTCAGCAGCTTCCTATAGGGGCACTGGAGCTGAGTCACAACTTTGTGTGTCCATTCAGACATGGAGTCCCGACCCTACCCCACCCCTTCTCTCTCCTGCAACACCCCTTCTCTTCCCTGATTGGCTGACTTACTTTGATTGCCAGCTGCGGAAGCCAATTGCGCTGCTGTTGTGCCTCAGCCAATCAGGAGGAGTGTCCCAGACGGCTTAGACATTCGTGGACATCTCTGGAGAGAGATGGGGCTCAGGTAAGTAATTAGGGGAGGGGTGCTGGGGTGGCTCCTACACAAAGGTTTTTTTTATCTTAAAGCGGTGTTCCAGGGAAAAAAAAAAAAAAAAAAACCAGCAGCTACACATACTGCTGGCTTTTAATAAATGGACACTTACCTGTCCTGGAGTCCAGTGAGTTGGCACCCGCAGCTGATGTTTCCCTCAGCTGTCAGGTGCTGCAGCCGCCATTGCGGGTAAGGGTACCCGGCAGTGTAGCCTTTCGGCTTCGTGCCGGGAACCCTACTGCACATGCGCGAGGCCTGCCCCTCTTTCCTACTAGCCCGGTGGCCGGGGGAGGAGGAGGGAACCACCATGCTGACATCAGGGGTAGCAGCCCGGACTCACAGAAGTGGGAAAAGATACCTGTCTTTGATAGGTATCCTGTCCCCCCTCCCCCCCCGAAAGGTGCCAATTGTGGCACCGGAGGGGAGGAGGAATCCGATGTGAGGCAGAACATCATTGCGATGGGTCAATAGATATTTGTTGAACTGTAGGGGAGCTCCAAGACTTCCTGAAAGTCTCAGAGCTTTTCCTGTTTATAATGTTGTGGCATTTGAGCAAATTTGAATTCAACCATTGTGGGGTTGAGGAGGGCTCCAGGTTTCCTCATCAGGCCCCACGGTACCTGATTTTAACTTTGTATGCTGTGGCCTTACCAGTTTATATACATGACAGGTTGACTTAAATTTGAATTTACAATAGGTACGAAATGAACCAGACATTCACATTCATTAATCTAACTTACGCAAGACTGACTAATGCTTTGCCATATGTGTACATCCAAAATGAAAGAACAAAACAGCAAAGCGAAAGATGCCAAAATATTTCTTGTGTAACACTGACAGTTCACCTCATTATTCTTATATGACATGTGCTACACGGGGCAACACTTATTTTAATATTTATAATAGATTTCCAGATGCTGAGAGAAAAGCATGAATTTGTTTAGGCAACCAATGCTCTGAGTAATATTTCCAAAATATCAGTTTCATTCCTAACTGGATAAACGATATACAGTATCTCACAAAAGTGAGTACACCCCTCACATTTTTGTAGACATTTTATTATATTTTTTCATGTGACAACACTGAAGAAATGACACTTTGCTACAATGTAAAATAGTGAGTGTACAGTTTGTATAACAGTGCAGTCCCCTCAAAATAACTCACAGCCATTAACCTCCCTGGCGGTATGATTCTTTCAGAAAAAACATGCTGAAAGCGGTACAATTATTTGCAAGGAAACTTGGCGTTTTATACTGTAGGCCTGTAATTTTTAGAAATAACTTACTTAAATCTGACCAAACAAGATTCTAATAGGCATCCCGGGTATGACATTTTTTTAAAAACAAAATTATAAATTATAATATAATAAATAATTATAAATAATTATAACAATTAATAATATAATTATAATAAAAATTATTCATTAATTTAATCAAATCAAAATCACTGAAATTTGCTCAGTTGCAGAATTGTCGCTGTCATTATTTTTTTTTTTTTTATGACGAATTTCCCCACAAATCGCTATCGCACAATTCTGCAAGTGATTATAATTTATTATCGCTGTTTTTTAGCTGATCTAAAACTATTTTTGACATAAAGGGACACTTTTGGTTGCTATGGACAATCTACAGTTTGCAGGGAGAAAGAAACGTTTTTATTATATAAAAGAACATGCATAACACTGGGCAGACCACTAGGGACAAGGGGGTGTGTATTTTTTACATACAGTACTGTAATCTATAAGATTACAGTATACTGTATGTAAAGTGTTTGTTTACTTTTTTGAATTTGGCGCCGTTCTCTGCTCCCGTGCGTCGTAACATCGCAGGGAACGGAGATCGGCGGCACAGGAGGACGCTGTGTGAATCGAGCGAGGTCCCGCTCGCTCACACAGCGCGGTGGCATCCCTGGATTCAGGGACAAGGTAAGTAAACAGTGCCTGTGGATCTAGCGAGGCAAGCCCGAGTCTGACTCGGGGTTACCGCTCGCAGCAGGAAAATCTAACCCCGAGTCAGACTCGGGAATACCGCCAAGCAGGTTAATGTATAAATCACCAGCAACAAAAATGAGTACATCCCCAAGTGAAAATGTCCAAATTGGGCCCAATTTGCCATTTTCCCTCCTCAGTGTCATGTGACTCGTTAGTGTTACAAGGTCTCAGGTGTAAATGGGGAGCAGATGTGTTAAATTTAGTGTTATCGCTCTCACTCTGTCTTACTGGTCACTGGAAGTTCAACATGGCACCTCAACAGGATCTGTTCAGGATCTGAAAAAAAAGAATTGTTGCTTTACAAAAAGATGGCCTAGGCTAAATGAAGATTGCTAAGACCCTGAAATTGAGCTGCAGCACAGTGGTCAAGACCATACAGCGGTTTAACAGGACAGGTTCCACTCATAACAGGCCTCGCCATGGTCTACCAAAGAAGTTAAGTGCACGTGCTCAGCGTCATATCCAGAGGTTGTCTTTGGGAAATAGACATATGAGTGCTGCCAGCATTGCTACAGAGGTTAAAGGGGTGAGGGGTAAGCCTGTCAGTCCTCAGACCATACGCCCCACACTGCATCCAAATGGTCTGCATGGCTATCGTCCCAGAAGGAAGCCTCTTCTAAAGATGATGCCCAAGAAAGCCTGCAAACAGTTTGCTAAAGACAAGCAGACTAAGGACTTGAAAAAAGTCAACAACCAAAGCCTGACAGCTCAGGGCAGAGCCGCTGTACTAAAAATCTGGTGTTAGTACATCAATCTCCCCGCTATGCTATTGTATTCTGACAGGGGGACAGCCCCCCACCGCCAGAACACTCTGGTCAGTGCTCTCAGCCATTGGCCATTGGCTGAGAGTGCTGATAGGGAGCCGGGCAGACCTTTTTCAGTTATAGCCCTTCGACAGAAGCCAGATGCCGTACACATGATCCAGTTTCTATTCAACGGCGATGCTGCCGGACATCTGGCCTGTGTGTACTAGGCTTTCGTGAACAGGTGTTGGGTCCATAATTATCTGTTAAAGTTTTACAACAAAAAAAACTACCTTGATTGTAAATAAAATTGATCTTTATCCAATCCACCATCTTAGTATTGAGCAAATGTCACTCTGCACCCACCTATTGCCCCTCATTGGAGGGGCTTTCATGGAGTTTATAGAATCAGAGTAATATAGTACATAGAGCCATTTGCAGTCCCTGTGCAGGGGCTCCCAGTGTATTTCTCTACCACACTCATACACACACTGGGGCTAGTTTTAGAAGGAAGATAATTATCATGCTAGCATGTTTTGTCATAAGAGCAAACTGAACCAACCGCCTGGAAGAATCCACACAATCAGGGGGAACATTCAAACGCCATGCAGATTGTGCCCCAGATGCAGTGGCGGTGCGTCCATAAGGGGCTCATGGGCGCCACCACCTCTCTCCTGGCACCGCTCTATCACCATATATAGATTCATGTATGATAGATTCATGATAGATTCATGGTCGCCACTGACACCCCCTATTCAGGTGTCCGGCCCCTTTTTGGGCGCCAGGCACCTGAATTACAGTGGCAGTGGTGTTTTGTGGAAGCACCTCATTAGAGCCATAGGTAAGTGGCAGATGCCGTAGGTAAGTGCCATGCACACTGGCAGCATTTGATGGGGCACAATAGCGGCAATTGATGGGCACACTGGCAGCATTTGATGGGGCACAGTAGCAGCAATTGATGGGCACACTGGCAGCATTTGATGGGGCACAATAGCGGCAATTGATGGGCACACTGGCAGCATTTGATGGGGCACAGTAGCGGCAATTGATGGGCACACTGGCAGCAATTGATGGGCACACTGGCAGCAATTGATGGGCACAGTGTCAGCAATTGATGGGCATAGTAGCGGCAATAGATAGGCACACTGGTAGCAATTGATGCCGTAGCTGCATTTGATGGCACAGTGGCTGCGCTTGATGGGCACAGTGGGTGTGGTTGATGGCACAGTGGCTGCATTTGATGGGCACAGTGGCTGCATTTGATGGGCACAGTGGCTGCATTTGATGGGCACAGTGGCTGCGTTTGATAGGCACAGTGGCTTTGTTTAATAGGCACAGTAGCTGCGCTTGATGGGCACAGTAGCTGCGTTTGATGGCACAGTGGCTGCATTTGATGGGCACAGTGGCTGCGTTTGATGGGCATAGTAGCTGCGTTTGATGGGCACAGTAGCTGCGTTTGATGGGCACAGTGACTGTGTTTGATGGCACAGTGGTGGCTATTAACGGGCACAGTAGCTAAGTTTGATAGGCACAGTGGCTGCAATTGATGTGTTTTTTTTTTTTTTTCAGTTTGTTTGCGCCCCCCCCCCATAAATTTTGAGCACCAGTCGCCACTGCTCAGAAGGGACTCAAACTTAGGACCTAGGGCTGTAAGGCAAGATTTCTAACCACAAGAACTCCATGAAGAACTAGTGCTCCTTACTTACACTTTACACATCCCTCAAACACCAGGCGCGAATCTTCAAGAAGCTATATGCAGGTTAGGACCCTGGAAAATGTTCTCAATTACCTCTGGCATTTTACATCAGTATTAGGATTAGGGAATTCAGCATGCCTTCTCTGTGATGATAGAAACTAAACACCTCATTTCTAACCTTCACCTAAACTACCAAACTATCAATGGCAGTTTATGAATTACTGCCACAGTTTACATGACATGCCTCTCATTGTCTGGTGTGTGCAATACAAAGGCAAATTCTTTAGCCTAAAAAAATAAAAGCATTGTGGAATATTCCTGACATTGTAAGTATGTGGTATCCACTATAGAATTACTTTTTAATTTAAAGCATTGGGGCTCTTGTGGAAATTCCTACTAGCAATTCATAGATCAAGTATATGACCAAATCGTCACAGTGTGTATTGATAACGCGTTGCTAAATCTGGAGACCAAATGCATATCATGCTCAAAATATCATTAATAACTACTTACTCATAGGATAGTTTTTAGTGTAAGCTCTTTCAAGGCCTACGCCGTTGTAACTTAGTGAGGCAGGTTCTGTATTCACCAAGAACCTGCGCCCTAAGTTACGGCGGCATAGCATAAATCTGCCGGCGTAAGCGCGCCTAATTCAAATTGTAAAGAGGTAGGCGTGTTTTATGCAAATAAAACATGACCCCACGTAAATGATGTTTTTGACTAACGGCGCATGCGCCGTCCGTGAAAGTAACCCAGTGCGCATGCTCCAAATTAACCCGCAAAAAGCCAATGCTTTCGACGTGAACGTAAATGACGTCCAGCCCCATTTACGGACGACTTACACAAACGACGTAAAATTTTCAAAATTCGACGCGGGAACGACGTCCATACTTAACATAGAATACGCCTCATATAGCAGGGGTAACTTTAGGCCGGAAAAAGCCTAATGTAAACGACGTAAAAAAATGCGCCGGGCGGATGTATGTTTCTGAATCGGCGTATCTACCTAATTTGCATTATCCTTGCTTAAATATATGGAAGTGCCACCTAGCGGCCAGCGTAAAATTGCAACTAAGATACGACGGCAATGAGATAGTGTGTCCGCGCTAGGACTAGGGATTGCTGCTGCCTCCCTGTGTGTGCCCTCTATCGAGGGTTGGTGTGAAAAAGTATTATTGTTAAGGGAATTGGCGCTGCTATCCTGGTATTCAACTATGGCACAATGTGTTTATAGACAGATAAGTGATTCAATAAATAGTGTTGGGTTCCCTCCTACGGTTGGCTCATGTAAAAGGAGTCACCGATCAATTGTGGGGTTCCCTTTTTAATAAGGTGCAGTATGTATCGCGTTATCATGTATGTTCACTCCGTGTGTTTTCCAAAAGGGAGACTCTATAAGAAAAAAGTGTGCTAAAAAAATATATAAAAAAAAAAGTGTGCTAAAAAAATATATATATTTTTTTAGCACACTTTTTTCTTATAGAGTCTCCCTTTTGGAAAACACACGGAGTGAACATACATGATAACGCGATACATACTGCACCTTATTAAAAAGGGAACCCCACAATTGATCGGTGACTCCTTTTACATGAGCCAACCGTAGGAGGGAACCCAACACTATTTATTGAATCACTTATCTGTCTATAAACACATTGTGCCATAGTTGAATACCAGGATAGCAGCGCCAATTCCCTTAACAATAATACTTTTTAAGATACGACGGCGTAAGAGACTTACGCCGGTCAGATTTTAGTAAAATCTATGCGTAACTGATTCTAAGAGTCAGGCGCATAGATACGACGCCGCACACTCAGAGATACGACAGCGTATCTGGAGATACGCCGTCGTATCTCATACCTGAATCTGGCCCATTATATTTTTTACATATATATATATATATATATACATACACACACACAGTATATATATATATATATAAAATATATACAGTATATATATATATATATATATATATATATATACACACACAGTATACAATATATATATATATAAATATATATATTGTAAACCGTATACTGTATATATATATATATATATATATATATATATATATATATATATATATATATTATTAAGGATACTATAACTGGGATGTGGTACTTTTTTTATATTCAGTCTATTCAGTCTACTTTCAGCTTTCCGGGCATCAGCCAAGTATGGCAATATCCATAGTTACATTGGGCCAAGCTAGGCCAATGTAACTATGTAGAAATATACCATGCCTGGAATTCTTCTTTAATGACTACAGAGCTGCAACAATTGTATATGTTTATGTATTTTTATATAATAATTGTATATTTGCCTCGAGTTCTTTCATTTGTACTGCTTGTATACTTCATAAAAGTAGTTCATGATTAAGCCCCGTGGGCGGGATGAAACACGTTGGGTTGGGGTTTGGACGAAGTCGGCTGAGACTGCTTTCACCTGTGTTCTAATGGCTTTGCTAGGTGTGCAGTGTTTGCGACTTTTCTCTATGCATATCCACAGCTTTAAGGTTTCATTTGTAATTCTGCTTAGAGTGTGACTTTAAGTGAATAGTCACAAAAGAAGAGCAGGCATTCATCCTTTACCATTGATCCCCACATACATATTACATACCATTTGAATAGCCACAGCAACCTGCTCTATTTACTGCCAATGCAAAGTCTTGTCATTGAGATCTGTTTTGCAACACATGCACATTTATGGGAACAAACTGCATGTTGTACTTTTTTAATAAAAGTCATGCCAAGGTGATATATAATTACTTTTGATATCATCTGTGAATTTATATCAGTCATACGGCTTTAAAGGGTAGTCTACAAGAGATAAGGAAGGGATTGTATGTTAATAGTTGTAGTTATAAAACTAATGCAGATAATGATTGTTCATGTTCTGCATTGCAAACTAACCAAATACTGCTTATTCTCAAAAAGAATAGTAACCGATATAGAAACCATTAAATGCTCTGATTTCATGGCCTGTATTCTAGGAAAGACGCATCTGTATTGGCAGGATGGGAAAGAAGATGCAAGGACACATTTAAAGAGACCCCCTTTACCAGACCATGCATCTTCCCAGAAGGTTATATGCAGGGCCGTCTTTAATGTTGATTGGACCCTAGGCAAAACATTTCTTGCCCCCCCCCCATGCAATTTTGCTCTCCACCTGCTCTGAGACATACAAGACATGAATGACTGAGACTACTGCTGGGTACCATCATCTTAAATGTCATGTCAGCAGCCCCAGCAGACTCAGAGCTTTCACTTTAGTGACAACGCATAATATTCCTCTTCTCTCATCCGCTGCTGTTACGTAACAGGTTATGTAGGGAGGTGAAGGGCAGAATAGCTTGGCCATCACAGATAGTAATTAAATGCTTCTTGTAGAGAAGAGGGCTAAGGTTATCGGACTAATGCTGGCCATTGACAGTTTTTTCTTCAGTCAGCTAACAAATTCCTCCATCCACACGAATGTTGGAATCTTCCCACTCTGCGTCTGCTTGTGGTCATTCCGACATCTCTACAAGAGCCAAGAGGAATGGTCATCAACAGCTAGTAGAACAACCACAAAGCAGCGCTTCTAACTTTGCACTCAGGAACAACCACAACAGCAGCTCATCGTGATTGGTTTAAACTTTTGGCCCACACTGTGCATCCCCGGGAAGCGACCACTTACCTGATTCGATCTCTGGATTTCCTCTCTGATTGATGTGCTAACTGTCTCCGTGAGAATTGCAGCTGACGATCTAGGTTCGATAATGGTTTATATTCTGCTTTACTGACCCTCTGGATATATGTCCATTAGGGTACAGTATCTCTGGTAACCTTCCCCTTCATTGATCGGTGGTGGTTTTCTTCATTGCACTTCACCTCAAGGCATTGGGACTTTTATCACTCAACTTTTTTTGGACTTTTTTATATTTCACTGATGATTTCATGTGTACTTAGTGTTTAGTATTCCTTGGTTGATACCATTGTCATTTCAATTTTTTCACTATATATTTGATACACTGTTTATTCATCCATTTATGTGGGTGATCTTCTAATTTATGCACTACACTTTTTATGTTTGTTTTTGTTTCCACCATTGTCTATTGGTAGTGTGAGCTGCTTACTACTGATAGCGCAGAATTTTTTGTTTTTAATACCCCAAGTTCAGCTGATATACAGGTAGTGATGAACAACATCTTTCTGCTCCTGTGAGTCTTGTCCTCAATCCCTTATGGGCTCGGACCAGATGCGGTTACTGATCCTCCCAGATCCCTCTTTGTGACCCCCCTCTACTCCTGGGGGTTCTCCACTAGGGACTTCCTCATGGCAGACTACTGACCCAATTTGTATGTCACAGGAGTGGCCCGGACCCAAACAAAAACCTGCCAAAAAAAAACAAATATACAGGAAAGTCATTAACTCTCCTGGCTGGGACGGCACTTAACTAATCGCTTCAACCTGCCCACATGCAAGATTAGAATTATGCTGCGAGGCATCCAAGCACAAATAGAGGCTTAATAAATATCACAACTATAGGAAACCTTAATGTTACCTAAGGGTGCCAACAGCTATGTCTTGTGTCAACAGCAAGGGCAAATTTGGATGATCTAAAGTCCAAAATATGATCAAGCAACAAAAAACATCTAAACCCGAAAGCCAGAGTAGTGTATGCATGTCTTCTTCTTTGACCCCTACTAATGCCTATACATGATGGTTAAGGGGATATGGACCTCATGTAAATGTCCTTATTCACATAAAAGTTTGTTATGCTCTCTTTTATTATTTTAGATGTAGGTGAAGACTGGTGAACTGATTGTTGGATACTACAACAACAAGATCTTCTTGCCATAATACCAACTCCACATAGGTGTTTAGGGTTTTACAAGATCACCCTTATATGCTCCAGCATCTCCCATTTCACTTTTCAGAGCATGAAATAGTGAACATGAAAAGGTTTCAATAGGATATGTGGGAATCCCTCACAAAGGCCAAAGCCAAGGTGCAGAGTGACTTAGAAACTCAAGCAGATGGAGCTCACCAACAAAGTTCCAAAGAGATTTTAGAAGGTGTCAGTTGATTTTGTTTTCTGCAGCATCTACCAAAAGCTGAAATATTAATAGGTAGCCTGCCCCTTTAATTCCAACTGACATTTCTCTCATTTTAGAAATTATGTAACTCAGGCTCTCTTAGGATGGTTTAGCAATAATCTCTCAATACCGAATTTTGGCTTTCTACCATATGCGCTGTCATACAATGGGTTTAGCTGTCCCTCTTTCAGACTGTAACACATTTCTCACCATACATGACCACTTCCTCTTCAACTTCATAAATCTCAGCACCGTCACTGAAACTTGGCTCTCTTACTTAGAGTCTGCTATAGTGATCTTCCACTCTAACTCCTCTCTGGCTACATAGCGGTACAGTAGCTGTTTGTCTCTGTTTACCAAAGCCTGGTTTTCACCACTGCAAATTAAATGTACTTCAAGAGGGTCAGCGAAGATAAAACTAATGCAGGAACATATACAAAAAGGCATGCAATGTTGGCAAAAAAATGTATGCTAACATTGGCAAATACCTGTACAAATATAGGTAACATAGTGCTTATTTATTAGGATGCAGTAGTGCTTAGTAACTTATGTAACACAGAAAAATTAGGCTGCGGGCAGAAAAATAACCTCAGGGCCACTACAAATAATATATGTTGGTCTGTTGTCACTCCTCCTGTCTGACCTCAGTTCATAAGAGCTCCTGGGCATTATATAGTTACTATGGGCCAGATTCAAGTAGAATCGCGGCGGCGTAACGTATCGTAGATACGTTACACCGCCGCAAGTTTTCATCGCAAGTGCCTGATTCACAAAGCACTTGCGATGAAAACTACGCCGGCGGCCTCCGGCGCAAGGCGGGCCAATTCAAATGGGCGTGTGCCATTTAAATTAGGCGCGCTCCCGCGCCGGACCTACTGCGCATGCTCTGTTTCCTAACTCCCGCCGTGCTTTGCGCGCCGTGACGTAATTTTTTAGAACGGCGACGCGCGTAGCGTACTTCCGTATTCTCGGATGTGTTACGCAAACGACGTTAAATTTTAAATTTCGACGCGGGAACGACGGCCATACTTTAGACAGCAATACGATTGCTGACTAAAGTAAGGGCACCAAAAAAAACGACTAACTTTGCGACAGGAAACTAGACTAGCGGCGACGTAGACAACGCGAAAATCCGTCGGGAATCGCCGTAACTCCTAATTTGCACTCCCGACGCTGGTTTACGACGCAAACTCCCGCCAGCGGCGGCTGCGGTACTGCATCCTAAGATCCGACAGTGTAAAACAATTACACCTGTCGGATCTTAGGGATATCTATGCGTAACTGATTCTATGAATCAGTCGCATAGATAGAAACAGGGATACGATGGTGTATCAGGAGAAACGCCGTCGTATCTCTTTGGTGAATCTGGCCCTATAGTCCTATGTACAAGCAGTCTCCGGGGTACAAACAAGATAGGCTCTGTAGGTTTTTTCTTAAGTTAAATTTGTATGTAAGTTGGAACAGGTCGTTTTTTTAAGTGTAACTCCAGCCCAAAAAATAATTCCACCCCTGTAACGTTTGTTTTGCTGTCTGTGCCCCTGTTCAGAAAATGTCACCTCACTTTCTAATACTGTGAGAATTGGATTTTGAAAATGTTGGGTTGTTGTGGCAACAAGGATTGTGCAAAAGCTTTTTCCCATGATAACTCTTAGGCCCCGTACACACGACCGAGGAACTCGACGTGCCAAACACATCGAGTTCCTCGGCCAGTTCAGCACTGAAGCCGCCGAGGAGCTCGGCGGGGCGAGAGCTCCCATAGAACAACGAGGAAATAGAGAACATGTTCTCTATTTCCTCGCCGAGCTCCTCGTCGGCATCCTCGGCCGAAAGTGTACACACGGCCGGGTTTCTCGGCAGAATTCAGCCAGAAACTCGGTCGGAAGCTGAATTCTGCCGAGGAAACTGGTCGTGTGTACGGGGCCTAACAGGAGTGAATTTCCCTTCCTAGGGGTAGATTTCCTCTAACTTCCTGTTTTCTCCCTCCATTTGTAAGTATACATTAAGTCATATGTAATAAGTTGAATGTTTGTAACTCTGGGGCTGCTTGTACAGACCTGTAATCACAGTGCCTCGCAGTGGAAAGTCTTTCAAGAGGAAGTAACCCTGATGGGTGTTACCGTATTTATTGGGGTATTGCGCGCTCTGGCGTATAGCGCGCACCCCTAATGTGGACCCGCATTCCTGTAAAAAAAAAACATTTTAGTACTTACAGTTTTGGTGTCTTGCGCGGCATCCATCGCCGGCCTCCACGGGTCCAGCGTCTGTCTGCGACTTCGGTGGTGTCCTCCTCGTCGGGTCCGGCGTCCGTCTGCGGCTTCGGTGGTGTCCTCCTCGTCGGGTCCGGCGTCCGTCTGCGGCTTCGGTGGTGTCCTCCTCGTCGGGTCCGGCGTCCGTCTGCAGCTTTGGTGGTGTCGTCCTCGTCGGGTCTGGCGTCCGTCTGCGGCTTTGGTGGTGCCCTCCCGCGATGTTGCCCGTCGAATCGCCGCTTCCCGCGCTCAGTTTGAATGCCTGCGCCGACATATACCGTCGTGCAGTACACTTGGCTACATTCGGCCAGGCTCGGCTTTGCTCGTGCTCACGCTCTGTGACGTTTATGCATGAGCACGAGCGAAGCCGAGCCTGGCCGAATGTAGCCAAGTGTACTGCGCTCGGTATATGTCGGCGCAGGCATTCAAACTGAGCGCGGGAAGCGGGTATCAGCGTATATCGCGCACCAACGATTTTACCTTTACTTTAAGGGGGGAAAAGTGCACGGTATACGCCGATAAATACAGTACTTCCTCTTTGTTTCCCTGTAAAGGTAAAGCATAATGGACTACTATGCATCGCGTGCCCTTTCTAACTTCAGTGCATGTGCAGAACAAATCGCCCTATGTCGATTTGCAAATATCTTCTAGAGACCGTGCAGGCCTGGGAGATATTTCAAGTACCTACAGGTAAGCCTTAATCTAAGCTTACCTGTAGGTTAAAGTGGTTGTAAAGGGTTGACAACCACTTTCAGCATCACTCTCTTTTGCAGATGTCATGTAATTGAATGAAAGGAGCTGCGAAGGAAGACAATGCTGGCAGAATATGAAACTGTGAAATGTGTTGTGCTCATTTGTAAAGGAAGATAAATAATAAGGATTTTTTTTGTGACAAAGGCATGGGATTTTATTTGGGTTTAGTACTTTTTTTAAAGAAGTTCTAAAGACTGAAGGTTTTTTTACCTTCATGCATTCTATGCATGAAGGTAAACCTTATTTGTGCAGCAGCCCTGCAGGGCCACCTAATACTTACCTGAGCTCCCTCTCGATCCAGCGATGTGCATGAGTGTATCGGCTCCCTGGGACTCTCCCTCCTCATTGGCTGAGACAACCATTGGCTACCGCTGCTGTCAATCTCCTCCAGTGAGCCAATGAGGAAAGAGAGGGTGTGGGGCTGAGTCGTGGCACTGTGTCCAACTGGACATACAGAGCAGTGGCTCAGGAGAGTGCCTGCTTGGGTGCTGCCATTGTAAGCTGCTTGTTCTGGGGGCACTTGACAGACAGAAGAGGCCAGGAGCGCTGGCGGGAGACCCAAGAAGAGGAGGTTTGGGGCTGCTCTGTGCAAAACCACTGCACAGAGCAAGTTAAGTGTGGCATGTTTGTTAGTTTTTTTTCAATTTTGCCTTGTTTAGTGTTGAGTAGGCATTTGGCTAACCAAAGATGTTAAATGACAGTGGGGGTTTATTTACTAAAACTGAAGCATTCAAAATCTGATGCAACTCACCAACCAGCTTTCATATTTTATTGCCAAAGCTTAATTGAACAAGCTGAAGTTAGAAGCTGATTGGCTACCATGCAGAGCTGCACCAGATTCTGAGACATAAAAGAAGAATGTTGAATTGCATTGATAGAAAGAAGAGGGACTGGCAGTAACACAATGGATTTCACACAAAGGAAGTCATAAGAAGGGAACAGGATACTTTTTTCATACAAGTACATGGTACAGCAGCAGCATATCAGGAATATTAAATGTTGGGTTTACATATCCTTTAACTCTTTTTGTAACTTTTTTTGTATATAAATGTCACATTATATGACTGTTTTCTCTAAGCATCCAAAATTCAAAGATTAGTCCACTCAAATATCATATTCCAAATGCAGGCCAGATTTATTGACTGGCTTATCTTTTGGCACCTCCAGTGAAAAGATCTTCCCACTATAGTTCCTGGCTTTGTTAATGCTAGAGTTTGAATTGCATCCCTCCTGCCATAGCCATGATGCTCCACTGCTCCAGAAGGACTCTCTTCATTATTTAAAAAAAAAAAAAAAAAAATCAAGCAAAGTACAGCGACATCACCAATAGTTTCCACTCTCCATCAAAAATGTACGTATCCTTTTTGCGTGGGATGACCGTTTGTATAATGGAGGATACTCCCTTCACCCTTAACCACTTGACCACCGGGCCTATTCTGGCACTTCTCTCCTTCATGTGAAAATCACAATTTTTTTGCTAGAAAATTAATCAGAACTCCCAAACATTATATATTTTTTTTAGCAGACATCCTAGGGAATAAAATGGCGGTCATTGCAATACTTTTTGTCACACCGTATTTGCGCAGCGGTCTTACAAGCGCACTTTTTTGGGGAAAAAATCACTTTTTTGAATTAAAAAATAAGACAACAATAATTTTTGCCCAATTTTTTTATATATTGTGAAAGATAATGTTACGCCAAGTAAAATGATACCCAACATGACACGCTTAAAAATTGCGCCCGCTCGTGGCATGGCGTCAAACTTTTACCCTTAAAAATCTCGATAGGCGACGTTTAAAAAATTCTACAGGTTGCATTTTTTGAGCTACAGAGTAGGTCTAGGGCTAGAATTATTGCTCTCGCTCTAACGATCGCGGCGATAATCCTCCCCCCCCCCCCCTGTATAAGAAACAACTGGCTAAAAATCCAACTTAACCAAATAATGTTGTGATATAGATTGCTGCCCAACCCTTCCAAAATTGAGACTAGCTACTGTATTCTCATTTTTGAATGGATGCATTGGGGTTGATTTATTAAAGGCAAATAGACTGTGCACTTTGCAAAGTGGAGTTGCTCCAGAGCTTAATAAATGAGGCAAGGCTTTGTGCAAAGAGTACCCAATCACGTCCAAGGAAAATAAAAAAAACAGCATTTTTGCTTGTACATGATTGGATGACGGAAGTCAGCAGAGTTTCTGCTCACTTACTAAACTCTGGAGCAACTGCACTTGCAGAGTTTGCACGTTGCAAAGTGCACAGTCTTTTTATTTTCTAAATAGGTTCCTTTAAGCTAGTGCATTGTTGGTTCACTTACCTTTTCCTTCGATTTCCCTTCTAAATGTTTTTTTTCTTTGATTTCTTTGTCTGAATTTCTCACTTCCCGTTCCTCCTCAGTAAGCTGTTCTGGCTGACTAACCACAGCCAGAACAGGGGGCAAGCTTACTGAGGAAAAACAGGATGTGAGAAATTCAGACAAAGAAAAAAATACATTTAGAAGGAAAAGGTAAGTGAACCAACAATGCACTAGCTTAAAGGAACCTATTTAAAAAAAAAAAACTATTTAAAAAACGAACCTTTACAACCCCTTTGATCAATTTTAGTATGCCACTAAATCCAAAAGTACAAGTTATCCCTAAGAAACTGGCAATGAAATACAATGAGTTAAAGAGTTTTTTTTCTTCACTGCAAAGTAAAGGCATAATGTGCTAGTATGCATCTCACACTAGTACATTATGTGGCACCAGGGGCGGACTGATCATGTAAAAATCTGTGTTTTTTTACATCTGTCCCTGAAATGTAACTTACCGACATTCTTTTGTTCTAAAAATCCCAAGATTATAGCTGCCCCGCCTCTCCAGTACCTTTTCAGTGTGTGTTTGTATACTGTGTGTGTGTTCACTGTGTGTCTGTGTGTGTATACTGTGTATGAATACTGTATGTGTGTGTATGTGTGTGTATACTGTTTGGCCCCATAATCTATTGCCTGGGGGCCCCATAATCTCCTATTGCCTGGGGGCCCCATAATCTCCTATTGCCCGGGGGACCCATGAGTTGCAAACTAAGCCTGCGTCGTCCCCGCTGCAGGCCGCATCCAGATCATGATTCTCTACATCTTTCACATTATACGAAAAAATTGCGCTAACTTTGCTGTTTCGTTTTTTTTATTCATCGAAGTATATTTTCCCCCCCCAAAAAAATGTCTTTAAAAGATCGCTGCCCAAATACAGTGTGACATAAAATATTGCAACGACCACCATTTTATTCTCTTGGATCGCTGCTAAAAAAATGTATATAAAGTTTGGGGGTTCAAAGTAACTTTCTAGCAAAAAATACTGATTTTAACTTGTAAGCAACAAGTGTCAGAAAAAGACTTAGGGCCAGATTCAGAGACATGAGCGGATCTTTGTGCTGGCGTAGCGTATCTTATTTACGCTACGCCGCCGCAACTTAGAGAGGCAAGTGCAGTATTCACAAAGCACTTGCGTCCTAAGTTACGGCGGCGTATCGTAAATTGGCTGGCGTAAGCCCGCCTAATTTAAATGTGGAAGAGGTGGGCGTGTTTTATGGTAATTCCTCGTGACCCCACGTAAATGACGCTTCGTACGAAAGGCGCATGTGCCGTCCGTGGACGTATCCCAGTGCGCATGCTCAAAATTACGCTGCAAATAGTCAATGCTTTAGACGTGAACGTAACTTCTGCACAGCCCTATTCGCGTACGACTTACGCAAACGACGCAAAATTCTACGCTGGCCCGACGTCCATACTTAACATTGGCTACGCCTCATATAGCAAAGTTAACTTTACGCTGGAAAAAGCCTTACATAAACGACGTAAATCAATGCGCCGGGCGGACGTACGTTTCTGAATCGGCGTATCTAGCTCATTAGCATATTCTACGCGTAAATCTACGGAAGCGCCCCTAGCGGCCAGCGTAAAATTGCACACAATTATACGCCGGCGTATGCAAGTTACGTCGGCAGAGGAAGCCTATTTTTCCAACGTATCTGGCTTTGAGAATCGGCCTAAAGATACGACGGCGCAGATTTGAAATTACGGTGGCGTATCTGGAGATACGCCGCCGTAAGTTGTTTATGAATCTGGGCCTTAGTCTTTAAAGAGGAGCTGCAGTCTGCTCACATAATTTGTAATTAAAACATCTTTGGCATTCTGAAGCTTCCCTCCAACCACTTTGCATATTATTTTATATATACTGTGATTCTGTACTTGCCAAATATGCTGCAGAAATCTCCCTCAACTAAGTCTGGCTGCATCCATTGTAACTGTGGGCAGCTGAAGCTGCTGCCTGCTCCCTTTCTGGATTTACACAGACACACAGAGGCACCTCCAGCTCTGCAGCCTTGCAGCTTTCATTATCCCTCTTATGACCCCCTCCCTTTCTGTCAAACTCTTATGAGAGTGAGAGAAAGAGAGCTGTGCATGATGTCATAAGCCTAGGCTTTTTACTAGATAAGAAACAGGAAGTGGGCTGTATAAGGTATTTACTGGCAGAAACAAAGGCCCAGATTCTCAAAGGGCTTACGACGGCGCAACGCCACGTACGCCGTCGTAAGTTCTAATCTGGGCCGTCGTATCTATGCGACTGATTCTTAGAATCAGTTACGCATAGATATCCATTAGATCCGACAGGTGTAAGGCTCTTACGCCGTCTGATCTTAAATGCAATTTTTTTTTTTGTCCGCTAGGTGTCGCCTCCGTCGTTTTCCCCGTCGAGTATGCAAATTAGCTAGATACGCAAATTCCCGAACGTACGCGTGGCCGACGCAGTAAAGTTACAACGTTTATGTTAGGCTTTTCCCGGCGTAAAGTTGCCCCTGCTATATGAGGCGCAGCCAATGTTAAGTATGGCCGTCGTTCCCGCGTCAAAATTTATAAATTTACGTTATTTGCGTAAGTCGTCCGTGAATGGGGCTGGACGCCATTTACGTTCACGTCGAAACCAATGACGTCCTTGCGACGTCATTTGGAGCAATGCACCCTGGGATATTTTACGGACGGCGCATGCGCAGTACGTTCGGCGCGGGAACGCGCTTAATTTACATGCTACACGCCCCCTACCCGCCTAATTTGAATTAGGCGGGCTTGCGCCGGGTGATTTACGCTACGCCGCAACTTTACAGGCAAGTTCTTTGTGAATAAAGCACTTGCCTGAAAAACTTGCGGCGGCGTAACGTAAATGAGATACGTTACGCCCGCCCTAAGTTACGCCATTCTACGAGAATCTGCCCCAAAATGTTTTACTATCCAAAGATAAAACAACAAGGGCAGGAGATTTAATAGATGGAAATTTAAAAAAATGACTGAAGGTCCACTTTAGGTGGTTAAACTGACCTCGTTTGCAGACAGAAGTTCATCCCTTTGATCTAAAAGAACCAAAGGTTACATTGTTTATAGTTATGTCTCTCAGCGCTGATAAAGTTGATACATATTTGCCGGATGCTCTTTTTTTTTTCTGACAGCTGTGAGTGAGAACAGAAAGGCTCTGCACTGTTTACATAGAATCGTGGCAATGCCGGATTAAGATCACGAGGGGGGTTGAATCAAGATTGTGATTTTTTAATGATTAATCGTGCAGCTCTACTTTCTATACATAAATACACGCATTCTGATAATATTTCACTCAAAAAATCAATCAAGCTAAAATTTCAAGCTGCTCAGGCGAAGAAGAGGATTAAAGTAGAGGAAGTCCTCCTTTTGTAAAAAGTTGGAAATCCCAATTCATTTTAAGTACTTCACTACTTTCTAATGGGGCATAAAAGTAGATGATGTGGATTTATGTGCCGCGTTTAAATTATAACCGCAAACCGCAGGTTGAATAAATTGGCATGCAGGTATCTCTTTCTCTTTGTCCAAGACATCTGCTATTTGTCAGCCGAATAGATAAAGTCTGTTGGAGACTGTTTCTGTAACCTCTATTTTATCGAAGATCATTGTGATGGTAACCAGATATTATTAACCCTTTTTTTCCAGGTCTTATAGCTTGCTAGTCCGTAGTAAAAAAAAACGATATTATGCAGTGAATATGTCATGCTGGTTTGTTTTGTGATACCCTATGCTTTTCCTATGGAGCCAATCTTTGTGATGCTTTAACACAGTAGGTGCTACACATGTGTATAGATAGTCACAACTACAAAAAGCTACAGAACCGCTTCTGTAAAACGCCATTTAATCCATTTTTAATATTTAAAGCAAACGCAACCATCCATTTCTGTTTCCATGCTTTATTTTGCTGGTAAATCACTTTGAAAAACTGTGGCCATCTTGAGTAAGAACAGGTGGCTCATGTAGCATTTACTTCCCAGAATCTATCTGCCCTTAGCTCAAACATGAAGACTCCTGGAATGTATGAAAACCAGGAAGTAAAAAAGCAGCCAAAGGATCTAACAGCAGCCTTTAACCACTTCATTACTGGGCACTTAAACCCCCTTCCAGCCCAGACCAATTTTCAGCTTTCAGCGCTGACGCATTTTGAATGACAATTGCGCGGTCACACAATACTGTACCCAAATATCAGTTTTATCTTTTTTTTCCCACAAATAGAGCTTTCTTTTGGTGGTATTTGATCATCTCTGCGATTTTTATTTTTTGCGCTATAAACAAAAAAAGACAGAACATTTTTTTTTTTTTAAGTGTATTTTGTGCGTGTACTCGAGAGAGGAGCCGGACTGCAGGAGTTGGGAGTAGGCAGGCCTCCCCCAGAGGCAATCTGCCACCTTTCTCCATGCCCCGGGTGGCACTGGCGGTTGTGTGAGGGGGTCCTCCCACACAGCCCGCCCTATCTGCTCCGCTTTGAAGCCCAACGGGGCAGAGGGACTCCCTATAAGGGAGTGAGAGGATTTGCCCGCTCAACCAGCCCCGTTAGTCCTTCGCCTCTCTTTTTTAGAGAACACGTGGTCAAAGTGCGTGCATGTTAACCCAATTTCAAGTGCGTGTAAGTGTGGTGGTTTTTGTGGGAGGGGGGTGGGCGTACTAAGCGCAGGCTTACCTTGCATAGCACACCCACGGGGAGCCGGGCTGAGACCACCAAACTCAATTCACATGTAGCCGAGACCGGGATCCAAACCCCTAGCTGCAGAGGTGAATGGCTTAACAGCGCAGTGCCAATCGCGTTGAGCCACTGCAGCTCCCTTAAGAGACAGAACATTTTGAAAAAAAACACAATTAGCTAGATTCAGGATGGCGAGAGCATACTTGCGGCGGCGTAGCTTATGGCATTTAGGCTACGCCGCCGTAAGTTAGCAAGGCAAGTACATGATTCACAATGTACTTGCCTGCTAAGTTACGGCGGCGTAGCCTAAAGCGGGCGGGCGTAAGGGCGCCTAATTCAAATTAGGCTGAGGGGGCGTGTTTTATGATAATTAGGCTTGACCCGACGTGATTGACTTTTTTTGGAACTGAGCATGCGCCGTGCGCCTACATTTCCCAGTGTGCATTGCGGCTAAGTCCGCCGCACGGGCCTATTGATTTCGACGTGGACGTAAACAACGTAAATCCCTATTCACGGACGACTTACGCAAACGACGTAAAATTTTCGAATTTCGACGCGGGAACGGCGGCTATACTTAAGATTACTATTCCATCTATTTGATGGAAAAACTTTAGGCCGCTAATGCGTTACGTAAACGGCGTATCTGTACTGCGTCGGCCGCGCGTACGTTCGTGAATAGGCGTATCTACTGATTTACATATTCTAGGCGGACCGCAATGGAAGCGCCACCTAGCGGTCAGCCTAAAAATTACACTTTAGGATACAAGGGTGTAAGACACTTACGCCGCTCGTATCTGAGCCTAATTTAAGCATATCTGGTTACCAGAATACGCCTAAATTAGCGCGGGCGCACATTCAGACTTAGGCTGGCGCCAGCCTAAGTCTCTCTGAATCTGGCTAATTATTTTTACTTTTTGTTATAATAATATCCCATTTTTTTTTTTTCAAAAATATTTTTTCCCTCGGTTTAGGCCGATACGTATTCTTCTACATATTTATGTTAAAAAAAATCTCAAAAAGCGTATATTGATTGGTTTGCGCAAAAGTTATAGCGCCTACAATATAGGGGATAGATTTATGATTTTTTTATTATTTTATTTTTTATACTAGTAATGGCGATTTTTTTTGTCAGGCCTACGATATTGCAGCGGACATATCGGACACTTTGGGCACAATTTTCAGACCATTCACATTTATACAGCGATCAGTGCTATACAAATGCACTAATTACTGTATAAAAGTGACTGGCAGGGAAGAGGTTAACACTAGGGGGTGAGGAAGGGGTTAAATGTATTCCCTGGGTGTGTTCTAACTGTGTGTGGAGGGGGACTGACTGGGGAGGTGACCGGTGCTGTGTCCCTATGTACAAGGGACACAGCATCGGTCTCCTCTCTCCCTGACAGGACGTGGCGCTCTGTGTTTACACAGAGAGCTCCACGTCCCTGCTGTCACCGCCGATCGCGGGTACCTGGTGGACATCGCGGTCGATTTCCCTTCTAAAAATTATTTTTTCTTTGTCTAAATTTCTCACTTCCTGTTTCTCCTCAGTAAACTTGCCCCCATCATCCAAGCTGTTCTAGCTGGAGGTTAGTCAGCCAGAACAGCTTACTGAGGAGGAACAGGACGTGAGAAATTCAGACAAAGAAAAAAAACATTTAGAAGGGAAATTGAAGGAAAAGGCACAATGCACTAGCTTAAAGGAACCTATTTAGAAAATAAAAACAAACCTTTACAACCCCTTTAAAGTGGAACTTCACTGCATCTGAGCACCACAAACCAAAAATGCTGTTTAATTTATTTTTAATATTTAAAGGTAACTCTCCTATCCATTCATGTCTCCATACTTAATTTTCACATTGAAAAACACCCCCTAGCATTTCTGTCCCTGGCCATCTAAGGGCAGATGATTCATGTAGCACTTACTTCCTGGAATCCACATGCTCTCAAAGCGGGGGTCTGCCAAATGTTTTTTTTTTTAAGTTAGCAGCTACAAATACTGTAGCTGTTGGCTTTTAAAATAAGGACACTTACCTGTCCAGGGCGCCCGCGATTTCGGCATCCGAGGCCGACCCGTCCCTCGGTCCTCGGATGCTGCCGCCACCATCTTCTGTAAGGGAATCAGGAAGTGAAGTTTTGCGGCTTCACTTCCTGGTTCCTTACTGCGCATGTGCGACTCGCGCCACGCAATGCCACTGGTCCCTGCTGTCTTCTGGGACCCGTGTATCTCCCAGAAGACAGCGGGGGGCGCCGGACGTGGCGTAGACTCCCACAGATTATGCGGGGGTCATTGCCCGGAAGTGGGTGCAAATATCTGTCTTAGACAGGTATCTGCTCCCCCCTCCGCCCTGAAAGGTGCCAAATGTGACACTGGAGGTGGGGGGAGGAATCCGGACAGCGGAGGTTAAATTTTTATGTGGAACTCCGCTTTAAGGTGTTTGTAAACCTATTTTTATAAGTCTATGCCAGCCCCTCTATTAGAGGCTGGCATAGAACGTTATATAGGTTGTTTTAAAAACAGCAGCCCTGATTTTTCGTGGTCAGCACAGAGAGGGGATACAGGAAGTGACAGGTTCAGGTAGTTTTTTTTACAGTTGGACAGGGGCAGATTACACAGCACAAGTGCTATGCTGTTTAATCTGCTTTAAGGGGCCAGGATCACTCATCAATACCCAGCTGGAGAGATCAGAATACGCAGCGAGCGAGTACATAGAGCGATGCCCAATGTAAGTTGGTCTTTACCCCACAGATCATACATCTAAGGGGACTCTTCTCCACTGATCACTGAAATAACAGAGAACTGACTAACATTGTAAGGGGACATTGCACTGGCCACCAGTGTAAGGGGGAATTGCACTTGCCATCAGTGTAAATTGGCACTTTACTGACCATCATTACCAAATATTTGTTTTATTTATTTAATTGAAAATAATGTTATCATGTAGAGCAGTGGTCATCAACCCTGTCGTCAGGGCCCACTAACAGGCCAGCTTTGCAAGATAACTGAAATACATCACAGGTGATATCATTTGCTGCTCAGTGATTGCAGTATTCTAGTCGGCATCTCCCCAAGGTAATACATAACACCTGGCCTGTTAGTGGACAGGGTTGATGACCACTGATGTAGAGTATCCCTTGGTGCCAAATATACCCCATTACTATTACAATATAAAAAGCATCCTCTTACAAACATGAAAGTACATAGCCCTTATGAACCAGCCCAGGCAGATACCCGATAATCCCACTCCCCTCCATGGCCACTGGCAGGTTGGTGATGCAGCGCCTGGGACTTAGAACCTTGAGGAGCGCTCATGATTTTCTCCTTGATTTATATTTGGAGCAGTAGGACCTCATATTTATACCTCACCTGTATAAACTTGATTTTTTGTTATATCACTGATACTCTTGGACTATTTGTTTCAGGTGCTAAAATGCCCCTTTCCCTAAGTGTCGGTTCACACCACCGCGACTTGGGATCCGACTTGTCTCGCCCCAAGTCGCGCGACATGAGAAAATCCATTGAAGTGAAAAAGAGCTGTCACTACTGAAGTCTTTTCGACTTCAGAAAAGGTTCCTGTACTACTTCAAGGCGACTTCTATCTGACTTGTACCCATAGATTTCAATGGAAGTTGCCTCCAAAGTCGGATCACTCTCTTAAAGTGGAGGTTCACCCAAAAAATCTATTTTTAACATTAGATTGAGGCTAATTACGGGAAGCAGAATCGGGTGTTTTTTTTTTTTAAATCAATGCAGTACTTACCCTTATAGAGATAGATGTTCTCCGTGGCTTCCGGGTATGGGCTGCGGGACTGGGCATTCCTATTTGATTGACAGCCTTCCGACCGTCGCATACAGCGCGTCACGAGTTTCCGAAAGTAGCCGAACGTCGGTGCGCAAGTGCCGTATACAGCCGCACCGATGTTCGGCAACTCGTGACACACTGTATGCGACCGTTGGAAGGCTGTCAATCAAATAGGAACGCCCAGTCCATACCTGGAAGCGGCGGAGAACATCTATCTCTAAAACGGTAAGTACTGCATTGATTTAAAAAAAAACACCCAATTCTGCTTCCCGTAATTAGCCTCAATCTAATGTTAAAAAAAAAAAATTCGGATGGACCCCCGCTTTAACTGAAGCAACTTTACAGGAAAAGAAAATAGTTTACTCAGGCAAACCCCTCCCTCCCACGGAGCTGATTATTCTGTGATTGGCCACAGCCAAAGTCGCCTGTCCTGGAGGCAACTCCAAGTCGCGTTGTAAGTTGCTACAAGTCGTGCTGAAGTCGCCTTGCAAAATTTGCGCTGTAAGTCGGGTTGCCCATACGTGCACCGGCACTTACTACTGTCTTTTTACAACAAACTGTTAATATTATGCGCCAAGGTGTCCAGGTTGTTTTCCTGTTTTGATAACTATTTCTATTTATTGTATTAGTGTGTAAATACCGTAGTTATGAGAGGTCTATTCATTTTCTACTACATTAAACGCTGTACAGTAACAGTTCAGTTTTAATTTGATAACACTTATCCAAGATCTACATTCTACAAATGAGATGTGATATCTCTGAGCTACTGAAAAAACAACTGATGTATTTACAGTATGAACAGGCTGGGATACAGATGAGCTGTGCGAAGATGAACATTGCACAACATACGACTATCAGAGTGATGGAACGCGTCCAAGGAGGTGGAATATCCAGCAGGTGGCACTGCTGCTTCGAGAGCCGCATTTATCTTGTCTTGTCTATTTCAACTAGAAGAATAGTACTCGCAGCACATCCAGATGATGAACTATGAAATAAACGTATCTTACATCATCAAAAGCGTAAAAAAGCAACAGCATCAGAAAATTGAATAAAAAACAAAAACAAAAAAAAACATTGGGGTTGATTTACTAAAACTGAAGAGTACACAATGTGGTGCAGATCTGCATAGAAACCAATCAGATTCCAGGTGTAAGCCCTAGTTCACATTTCTGCTACTTTGAAATCGCGCTACAACACTTGAAGTAGCGCAATTTCAAAGTAGCAAGGTCAGCGCAATTTCAGCTGCTACTTGATAGACATCTGTGTGGCTTCATGCACAGATGTCTATTGAAACCCACCTGAAATCGGCAAAAATAGCACAGGAGCTACTTTTGCAAATCGGTGCGGCGCCACAAAATCGGTATCGCACCAATTGGAACAGTGCCATGGCCTCCAATAGGCTGCGACTTGTCATGCGATTTGATCTCTCAAATCGCATGACAAATCTCTCCAATGTGAACCTAGGCTTATTGTCAAAGTTTAATTGAACAAGCTGAAGTTAGAAGCTGATTGGTTACCATGCACAGCTGGACCAGACTTTGCACTCCCCTGTTTTAGTAACTAAACCCCATCGTCTGTCACCAAAAAAAGAGACATGGACATGTAACAGTTGATAAACCACTTGCTTACTGGGCACATATACCCCCCTCCTGCCCAGGTGAAATTTCAGCTTCTGGCACTGCGTCGCTTTAACTGACAATTACGCGGTCATGCGACGTGGCTCCCAAACAAAATTTACGTCCTTTTTTCCCCACAAGTAGAGCTTTCTTTTGGTGGTATTTGATCGCCTGTGCTGTTTTTATTTTTTGCGCTATAAACAAAAAAGTGCGACAATTTTGAAAAAAAAACAATATTTTTTACTTGTTGCAATAATAAATATGCCAATTAAAAAAAAAAACACATTTTGTTTTCTCAGTTTAGGCCGATACGTATTCTTCTACATATTTTTGGTAAAAAAAAAAAAAAATCGCAATAAGCGCAAAAGTTATAGCGCCTACAAAATAGGGGACAGAATTATTATTTTTTATTATTTTTTTTTTACTAGAAATGGCGGCGATCTGCGATTTTTATTGGGACTGCGACGTTATGGCGGACACATCAGACACTTTTGACACATTTTTGGCGCCATTCACATTTATACCGCGATCAGTGCTATAAACATGCACTAATTACTGTATAAATGTGACTGGCATTGAAGGGGTTAACACTAGGGGGTGAGGAAGGGGTTAAATGTATTCCCTGCATAGTGTTTTAACTCTGGGGGAGGGGGGGTGACTGGGGGGGTGACCGATCTGTGTCTCTATGTACAAGGGACACAGATCGGTCTCCTCTCCAGAGACAGGACGCTGTCTCTGTGTGAGCCGGCAATGAGAGATGATCTCATATGTTTACATATGAGATCATCTCTCATTGGCCGCACAGATCGCATCGCAAACGGCCACTCTGATTGGCCGTTTGCGGCGATCTGTAATTGGTTGTGTACAAGGAACACGGCCAACACAGCGTTTCCCCGCTGCACGCTCTGGAGCGCGCGCGGGGAACGCCCAAAGGGGCGGACGTCAATTGACGTCCAGTTGGATATTCAGGTCCGCGCTGTAGCCGTCATTCGGCTATAGCGCGGGTCTCAGGAGGTTAAAGTGTTTTTAAACCCAAAAACAAAAATGTAATATAGTGCAATCTAATCCTTATATGTATTAGTATTTGTTTTCTTCTTTGGGCCAGATCACCATGGTCGAATTTCAAAAGAATTTTCTTTTGAAAATCAAAAATTTTGTGCGTTTCCTGATCCATTGATTTTGAAATTCGACCAACCAAGCCTTCAATTTCACCCCCTGCTACAGAAACAAATTTTCGTGGCTGGGAATCTTCTTTTCTTTCTGGGAATTTTCTTGCACATGCGCATTTCTTTTTCGATTACATTTCTTGCACGATTCTCCCATCATTGATTAAAAAATCATTTGCTTTTCAAAAAATGTCCAACATGTCCAATTACTCCAATTCGATGACTGCACAAAAATCGGCTGCAGCCCACTAAAGGTGCGAAATTTGAACGATAGTTCTTAGATAAAATTTTCGAAAGAAAGTTCTTTTGAAATTCGACCCATGTTTGGCCTACCTAAAGCCTCGTACACCGGCACCGGTTTTCTCGTAAACCGTGCGTGTGTACGAGGCTTTGAGGTTTCTCGTCAAGAAAACTGTTCAGAATCTAGACGAGAAAAATTGAGAACCTGCTCTCCATTTTCTCGTTGTGATTCTCGGCAGTGTTTTCCTGCCGAGAAACCCGAGCGTCTGTAAACTTACCTGTTGCCGTGGAAACCCATGCATGCTCGAAATGACTTAGACGCAGGCGAGATAGCTTCCAAGGCATAGGTAGGGTGTAGCAAGATGGCGGCGACGGCATCGAATGTGACGAGCGTATGCTCGTCGTAGTCAATGACGTCACCGCGTTCGTGCCATTCAAAAGAACGGCGGTTCTTTTGAATGGTGTGTGTTTACACTCGGCCGGCAAGAGAATCTTCCCAGGAATCTCGTCAGGAAAAACAACGTTTTTTTCCTGACGAGATTCTGGGCCGTGTGTACAGGGCTTTAGTCTAGGCTCACATCTATGCGGGTGAAGGACTAAGGCCTCGTACACACGACCGAGTTTCTCTGCAAAAATCAGCAAGAAACTTTTTTTGCCGGGGAAACCGGTCGTGTGTACATTTTCATTGAGGAAACTGTCGAGAAACTCGACGACCAAAAAAGAAAGCAAGTTCTCTATTTCATTGACGGGATTGGAGAAAATTGGCTTGTTGAGTTTCTCGACGGCTTCACAAGGAACTCGACGAGCAAAACGATGTGTTTCGCCCGTCGAGTTTCTCGGTCGTGTGTACGAGGCTTAAGTGTAAAACGCACACAAATTCCTGCACCACCCCAGCAAAAATGCGCTGCTGTCTAGCGGACATGTGGGGGTGCCATTAATTATTAACGGTGCCCTCACACATTGGAAACTGTGGCACATTTTCTGTAGTTGTCTCGCCCCAAGGACCTTTTCCCTGCATTTTTCTAAGATACAGCAGCCCATTCAATAGTGTGAACCTAGCCCTAAGCCAGCCATACATGGATCTAAATTAGGCTGATTCAGCAGATCTAGTCAAAAGTTGACTTGTGTACAATCACCCTGTTGGGTTTTCCCCACTCGAATAGCACTGCAGGCTATAGCCTGCAACGCTGATCAGAGTATTCTGGTAGTGGGGAAGTCTCCCCACTGTCAGAATACAATAGCTCACTCGAGAAAATTCCCTCATCCACATCAACTGTGGGGAATCAAGTCAGTTTTTTAATTCAACCCGCTGTTTGAATGAAAACAAAAAACTAATCCATAGGCTGCTTAAAGTGTAATGCCGCGTACACACCATCACTTTATGTGATGAAAAAAAACGACACTTTCTGTGAAGTAAAAAATTACGTTTTTGAAACTTCAATTTTCAAAGACGAAGTTGCCTACACACCATCGTTTTTCTCACAATGTTCTTGCAAAGTGAGGTTACGTTCCACCACGTTTTACCATTGAAGCTCGCTTCATAAGTAGCTTCTGGGCATGCGTGGATGAAAAAACGTCTTAGAAAACGACGTTTTTTGCTACACACGGTCAATTTCTGTGAAGTAAAAAGTGCACTTTTGAAAAACGACACATAAAATTGAAGCATGCTTCAATTTTTTTTGGTCGTTTTTTACAAGACATAAAACGACGTTTTCCCCCACACACAGTCAATTAAAGTGACGTTTTTAAAAACGTCATTTTTTTTCATCACATAAAGTGATGGTGTGTACGGGGCATTACTAAACCCACAACAGTAAAATCAGTATGTATATGCAGGAAAGCATGCTTTTTATACTCACTGTGGAACAGAGGGCTTAATCCTCTGCATTGTGTGAAAAGGCTGTTTGATCCTGTCTTCTTTGATTCTCCCCTTCTTCTACAGTCCCCAAACCATCTCCTGATAGAACATGTTCAGTTTGGTGTGTTCTGCTAGATATATTTTTTTTCCAGGGAGAGTGCATGTGATCAGCACAAGGCCAATCGGCACTGTCCAGACAGAGGATCAGGGGTCCTGCAGCCTCATAGGACAATCAGGGGAGAACCCCATCTACAAGCTTTAACCAGGCACTGTTAGAAGTTACAAGACCGCTCTAACTGCTGATGAGAAAGAGTATTTAGCAGTTTATTTTTACTAAAATAATTGCATTTTACTGTGTACTGTGGGAGACCAGATATAGTGATATAGAGCTCTGGGTTTAGTAACTTTAAGTCTGTTGTTCTTCAACCTTTAACAGACCAAGCTGTCCAGCTAAAATGGCAGTTAGACATTTGGGATAAACTATTTACCACTGACAGGGGTGCATGCCATGTTCAGCTTTTATTTATTTATGTAAAACCTTTACAATTTTTGTTATAACTTCTTAAAAAGTTTTAGCTTTCATTTGTTGATCAAGGTGAGCTTTAATTTGTCAAAGTCCATCTAAATCTGATACGACTAACACTACCATCAAACAGGACTGATAATGTTGCCCTCCAAGGGTGTCTCCGTTGGGCCTCAATCCAGAGTGGAGACACCCTAAGACAGGAAGCGTGTCACAGGTGAAAATAAACATATAAAAAGAAAACTAATGCAACCATCACACCTTAGGCCTGGTACACACGAGAGGATTTATCCGCGGATACGGTCCACCGGACCGTTTCCGCGGATAAATCCTCTTGAGGATTTGCGAGGATTTTGATCCGATGGAGTGTACTCACCATCGGATCGAAATCCGCGCCGAAATCCCATCGCGATGACGTGTCGCGCCGTCGCGCAGTCAAATTTTAAGACATGCTTTAAAATCTATCCGCTTGAATCCATCCCAACGGATTGATCCGCTGGTCTGTACAGACTCACCGGATCAATCCGCCTGAATCAATCCCCCGCATGCGTCGTAATGATTCGACGCATGCGTGGAATTCCTTATATGACAGCGTCGCGCACGTCGCGACGCTGTCATATAAGGAATTCCACGCATGCGTCGAATCATTACGACGCATGCGGGGGATTGATTCAGGCGGATTGATCCGGTGAGTCTGTACAGACCAGCGGATCAATCCGTTGGGATGGATTCAAGCGGATAGATTTTAAAGCATGTCTTAAAATTTTTATCCGCTGGAAATCCATCCCAGGGGATAAAAATCTGCGGAAACAGATCCGCTGGATTCTATTCAATTCCAGCGGATGGATCCTCTCGTGTGTACGGGGCCTAAGAATTGCTACACTGCAATATATGACATTTTGATTTTTGGGTTTAAAGTGACGCTAAAGGTTCGTGTTTTTTTTTAATAACAAACATCATACTTACCGTATTTATCGCGGTATAACGCGCTCCCGCGTATACCGCGCACCCCTAAAGTTGCCCCGAATCCTGTGGAAAAAAAGTATTTTTTGTACTTACAGTTTTGGTGTCTTGCCGGGTCCGGCGTCCTTCTGCGGTTTCGGGTGTCCTCTTCGTCGGGTCCGGCGTCCTTCTGCGGCTTCGGGTGTCCTCTTCGTCGAGTCCGGCGTCCTTTTGCGGCGTCCTCGCGTCCTCCCTGCTCGTTTCCCGCG
The DNA here is from genome assembly GCF_905171775.1 of Rana temporaria. NCBI lineage: Eukaryota > Metazoa > Chordata > Amphibia > Anura > Ranidae > Rana > Rana temporaria. The sequence continues at coordinate 552,590,294 of NC_053489.1, forward strand.
CCGAGTTTGAATACTGCGCCGACATATACAGAGCGCAGTACACTCGTGTATTGTCGGCAATGCTTGGCAACTCTCGCGCTGACGTCCTGTACGTCCAGGACGTGAACGCGGAAGGAGCCGAGACTGCCCGACTATACCCGAGTGTACTGTGCTCAGTATATGTCGGCGCAGTATTCAAAACTCGGCGCGGGAAAGCGGGTATCGGCGTATACCGCGCACCCACGATTTTGCCCTGATTTTCAGGGCAAAAAAGTGCGTGGTATACGCCGATAAATACGGTACCTCCACTGTGCAGTTTGTTTCGCACAGAGTGGCCCCGATCCCCCTGTTCTGGGGTCCCACGGCGGCTCTCGCAGCTCCTCCCCATGTTAGATAACCCCCTCTGGGAAGCTCTTTCCCGAGGGGGTTTTATTTGCGGGTGCGCCCCTGAGTTATACACTGTATGACACGGCCCCGTTCCCGATGCCCGCGTCATTGAATTTGATTGACAGCAACAGGAGCCAATGGCTGCGCTGCTATCAATCTATCCAATCAAAGCCGGGACTCCATGGAGAGAGGGGTGGCGGGGACGCACCTACAGAAATTTGGAGTTTAGGTAAGTAAAACAGGGGGACTGGGGGGCCCTGGAAACTGCAAGGTGTTTTTTCACCTTAATGCATAGGCTGTAATAAAAGTAAACCAGTCATGGGAAAAAAAATAAAGTAACAACCCTTTCTGTTTTTCCCAATGTCCCTGCATACGTTTAATAACAAACCACAGTATAAATTCCTTTTTTAGGGTTTTTTAATGTGTGGTCATGGGGCCGTAAACCTCCAATTTTTTATCCCTTCTGGTGTTGCCCCTTCCACAATGGCAAGACCAGTGGATGTCGGCAGGTGATGTCTCTGTTCTACATTAGTTATCCCTGTTGTTGCCCCTCCATGAACGAGCTTTCCAGTCACATGACCGCATAGAAACAAAAAGATTAAAAAGGTATGTAAACTATGAATTGTTTGGGGAGAAAAGGGAAAGGAACATGTAAATGTGGATATTCTATTGAGCTTTTCCTTCTACTTTAAGGGGTGTATTTATAAAAAAAAATATGCATTGCTGTTTGTCCATCAAAACTGCATTTAAATTGGTCAAAGTCAATTATTCCCAGGCTATATCCTCTGTAATTCGCATGTGAATGTGCGAAACACAGCATTATGACCACTAGATGGCGGTGACTATGATAGGAAGGAGCATGCTCCTCAGTGCCATCTATGTGCCACAATGCTGTATTTTCCTTATTTACACACACACAAATTGCAGAGAATATAGCCTGAAAACAATTGACTTTGCCCATTCACACGTCATGTATTTACTTTTTACATTTCAATGGACAAACAGAAATGCTCCCTTATGACCTGTACACACGAGCGGAAAAAGTTGGATGGTTTTTCCGACGGAATTCCACTCAAGCTTGGCTTGCATACACACGGTCGCACAAAAGTTCTCTGAACTTTCGAATGTTAAGAATGCAGTGACATACAACACTACGACGAGGCGAGAAAAAGAGGTTTAATCCTTCCGAACATGCGTCGAATTGTTTCCGAGCATGCATGTTTTTTTTTCCCGTCGGAATTCCATACAGACGAATGGATTTTCCGATAGGAATTTTTTTCGGTCAGAAAAATTGAGAACCTGCTCTCAAACTTTTCCTGGCGGAAATTGCGACAGCAAAAGTCTGATGGAGCATACACACCATCGGAATTTCCAATGAAAAGCTCACATCAGACTTTTGCTGGCAGAAATTCCGCTTGTGTGTATGAGGCATAAATGTCAGTGTCCAGGTAAAAATACATTTGAGAAATACAGTTATTGCATCCTTCTGAATTCCTTCTGGGACCAATCCTATTTAATTCATTCATAAATGACCTGGAGATAAACAGTACAATCTCTGTATTTGCAGACGATACTAAGCTAAACAGGGCAGTAACTTCTTCCCAGGATGTGGAAACCTTGCAAGAAGATCTGAACAAATTAATGGGGTGGGCAACTACATGGCAAATGAGGTTCAATGTAGAAAATTTTAAAATGATGCATTTTGGTGGCAAAAATATGAATGCAATCTATACACTGGGGGGAGAACCTCTGGGGGAATCTAGAATGGAAAAGGACCTGGGGGTCCTAGTAGATGATAGGCTCAGCAATAGCATGAAAGCTGCTGCTAACAAAGCAAACAGAATATTGGCATGCATTAAAAAGGGGATCAACTCCAGAGATAAAATAATAATTCTCCTGCTCTACAAAACTCTGGTCCAGCCACACCTAGAGTATGCTGTCCAGTTCTAGGCACCAGTCCTCAGGAAGGATGTGCTGGAATTGGAGTGAGTTCAGAAAAGGGCAACAAAGCTAATAAAGGGTCTGGAGGATATTAGTTATGAGGAAAGGTTACGAGCACTGAACTTATTTTCTCTGGAGAAGAGACACTTGAGAGGGGATATGATTTCAATTTACAATAACCATACTGGTGACCCCAAAATAGGGATACAACTTTTCCAGAATTTTAAAGCGGAGGTTCACCCAAAAGTGAACTTCCGCATTTCGGAACCCTCCCACCCTCCGGTGTCACATTTGGCACCTTTCAGGGGGGGGGTGTGCAGATACCTGTATAATACAGGTATTTGCACCACTTCTTTGTATAGACTCCTGTGGGAGACCCGCCCCTTCGTGTCACCCCCCCCCCCATTGTGTTCTGGGAAACACACGGCTCCCAGAACACAGCAGGGACCAGTGAGGACGGCGCAGCACGACTTGCGCATGTGCAGTAGCCTCAGCGCTTCACTTCCCGATTCCCTCACCGAGGATGGTGGCGGGGAAGCCAAGAGCCAAGCGGTTGCTCGCCCTCAGCTGTCGACGTCGCGGGCGACCTGCACAGGTAAGTGTCCATTTTTTAAAAGTCAGCAGCTGCAGTATTTGTAGCTGCTGGCTTTTAAAAAAAGAAATTCAGGTGAACCCCCTCTTTAATAAGACACGTGGCCATTCACTAAAATTAGAAGAGAAGCGGTTTAACCTCCCTGGCGGTATGATTATGTCAGATTTTTAATGCTGAAAGCGGTACAATGTTTCGTTTTATATTGTAGGCCTGTAATTCTTAGAAATAACACACTTAACTCTGACCCAACAAGAGTCTAGTAGACATCCCGGTTATGATAAAGTTTAAAACACAAAAGCATAAATTATAATATAATAATTAGGGGTGCAACGGATCGTCACCGATCCGTGATCCGAACGAGTCGCCCCGTTCGGATCGGCACACCCCGCGATCCGCGGAGCGCTCCGGAGCCTAGGCCTAGGAAAGTCCCCGGCTTCAGCCTAGCTCTGGAGCGGCGGCCATCTTGCTCCACCCAGTCGGCTTGCCAGAGCCCAGCGTGACACGCCTCCCCGCCTCCCCGGGGAGGCGTTTCACGCTGTGCACTGGGCTCTGGCAAGCACACTTGGAGAGGGAATGTTAGTGAAGCACTGGTTGAGAGGAGGGGGGGGTGTTTGGACAGGACTTGTTAAAAGTACAATCTTGCTGTTTTTACAGCAAGATTATTTACTACTCCATGTTATTTCCCCCCAGTTCTGACAATGACTATAAAGTGTGTGTGTATATATATAATTTTTTATTTTTTTATTTTTTTGGACCAATGAAAATTGACTTTTTTTTTTTTTTTGCTGAACCGAAAATGATCCGATCCGTGACTCCTGATCCGAGGATCGATCCGATCCGTGAGTTTTTTGATCCGTTGCACCCCTAATAATAATATAATATAATAAATATATATATATATATATATAATTATAACAAATAATAATATAATAATAATAACCGCTGTTGGTAATGAAATTTCCCCCCGAGCCACACTCGGGATTACGGCCAGGGAGGTTAACGTTAAACTGCGTAGAGGGTTCTTTACTGTAAGAGCGGTTAGGATGTGGAATTCCCTTTAACAGGTGGTGGTTTCAGCGGGAAGCATCAATCGTTTTCCTCGTCGAGTTCCTTGCTAGGCTGTCGAGGAACTCGACAAGGCAAGTTTCTCCATTCCCGTCGAGGAAATAGAGAACTTGCTCTCTTTTTGGCTCGTCGAGTTTCTCGACAGTTTCCTCGACGAAAATGTACACACGACCGGTTTCCTCGGCGAAAAAAAAATATCTCCCAGCAAGTTTCTTGCTGGTTTTTGCCGAGAAACTCGGTCGTGTGTACGAGGCCTTAGATAGGCACCTGAACGACCACAACATACAGGGATATACAATGTAATATTGATATAAAATGACACACATAGGTTGGACTTGTGTCTTTTTTCAACCTTGCCTACTATGTAACTACGGTATGTAACTATACAGTGTATACGGATATAATAAATACAAAAAACGCTAATTCTTCACTGCTGATTACGCCTCTGTCAGAATGAATTGAATACGTGAAATCGGTTCATAATCTCAGTCCATATCATAATGTATAATCAGATGTTGCATTTAATAATAAGACTAACATTGTATTTTTATACTTAATTTTCTGTTGTAAAAGAATTACTCTTTATTACCCAATCTGCTTACAAATGCTACCAATCTCATAATACAAGAGAGTACAAAGTGTGTGTACCTGGTAGGACTTTCTCTGACAATGTAGCTGATTAAGAAATATTGGAATATAAAAATATGATTATCATACTCCTTCCTAGCAGCACCTTGCGTCATGATTGGGAAGATGATCTGCTGAATAATTACGGCCAAGTCTTCCCAGAAATCGCTGAAAACTGACAGTAGAAATTTAGAACACTTGACACAAGCTTGGCACATAATGTAGACAGTTCCAATTGTTTCTAATTATTATTCAAGAGTTTGGTGGTTGATTGCATGGTAGCAGGTGTTTTGAAATTCAAGAACTGAATACGTCTGAGAAATTTCTGCTTCACCATTACAGATTCTGAAACACCTACAGGACTGTGTTCAGGGAAATTAAGAGATCACTTGAAAAAAACGAGGCTGGATATACTGAAATTTGTGGTCACTGCTAATTCATTCCTTCTTTTGTTTTCTGGGCTACAAAAATGACCTAAAGTTTATGGGGCTTAGCTGCTATTCCCTCGCTAATTGTCTGTTTTTGTAGATACTACTTCCACATCTTAGACCTCTTCCACATCTTATGCCGCGTACACACGATCAGATTTTCAGATGAAAAAAGTCGGATGGACTTTTTTCCATTGGAGTAAAAAAATAGAACACGTTTTAAATTCTTCCGATAGAAAAAAATCCGATGGGAAATTCTGATCGTCTGTGTGGAATTCCGTCGTAGAAAACTCCATGTATGCTCAGAATTAAGTCAATTTCATTTTTCTCAGCTCGTCGTGGTATTTTACGTCATCGCGTTTTGGACGGTCGGAATTTAGTCTGACAGTGTATATGCAAGACAGCTTGAATGGAATTCCGATGAAAAAATCCATCGGATTTTAGACCATTGGATACTCCAATCGTGTGTAAGCGGCATTAGGCCTCTTGCACATCTTAGCCCTGTTGTACATCTTAGACCTCTTCCACATCTTAGGCCTGTTGTACATCGTAGACCTCTTCCACATCTTAGGCCTGTTGTACAACTTAGACCTCTTCCACATCTAAGGCCTCTTCCACATCTTAGGCCTCTTCCACATCTTAGGCCTCTTCCACATCTTAGGCCTCTTGCACATCTTAGGCCTCTTGCACATCTTAGGCCTCTTGCACATGAGGACATCTAGCTGTTGTCCTGGGTTTTTGGGAGGAACAGGTGCAGAATCCAGCTCCATTACCTGCTGCCTGTCAAAGTCTATGGAAGTCTGCAGCTCGTTGGGGCTGATCGCTGTAATTAGTGGTCTTTTGTGTCGTGGGCATTTGTTCTTGAATGCATAGGCCCTAAACTCGGGTACCATCCCATCAAACCCTTTGACAGGCTGCAGGCTGTGGAGGTTGACACTTCACCCCATCCCTTCTGGGCACATTATGTGGATGGAGTATCTTTCTCTAATGTACTAATTAAAGGGGAAATATCCCAAGCCTTATGGTTAGGCCTCGTACACAGGGGCAAGAATCTCGTCAGGAAAAAAACATAGTTTTTCCCGACGAGATTCTTGGCAAGAATCTCTTGCCACCCGAGTGTACAGACATACCTTTCAAAAGAACCGCAGTTCTCTTGAAAGGCAAGAACGCGGTGACGTCATCGCGTACGACGAGCATGTGCTTGTCACATGCGATGCCGTCGCCGCCATCTTGATTCACCCTACCTATGCCGTAGAAGCTACCAAACATGCTTCAAAGTCATTTCGAGCATGCACGGGTTTCCACGATGACAGCTAAGTATACACACTCTCGGGTTTCTCGTCGGGAAACAGGCAGACAAGAATCCAGACGAGAAAATAGAGCGCAGGTTCTCTATTTTTCTCGTCGAGATTCTGGCCAGATTTCCTGACGAGAAACCTGAAAGCCTCGTACACACGCTTGGTTTACTCAGCAAGAAAGCTCTGCCAGCAGTTTTCTTGCTGGTTCTTGCTGAGAAAACCGGTTGTGTGTACAAGGCCTTAGGGTTATTCTCTGTTGCTTTCTTTACAGAGTACTTAAAGGGGTTGTAAAGCTTTGTGTTTTTCCACCTTAATGCATCCTATTGCTGTTGCAGGGAAGAGACGAGACAGCCGCCGAGGGACCCCAGAAAACGAGGATCGGGGTCACTCTGTGTAAAACGAACTGCACAGTGGAGGTAAGTATGGTATCTTTGTTATTTAAAAAAAAATAAAAAAATACCTTTACAACCCCTTTAATGCAGAATAGAAGGCATAACTTTGTTTTGGGATAGAGTAAGGAAGGGTTATGACACCTGTTGGTTTTTTCCATCTGTGTCCCTTTCACTTCCTGCCCCCAGGCCCGTCGCTACAGGACAGGCAAAACAAACAATTGCTTGGGGCCCCAAGCTGGTCTGGGGCCCCCAACTTCCCCTTCCCAGGCTGTAGCGTGGCCAAGCTCCTCTTCCTTCCTCCTGGAGTCCTGTCAGTCCGGCCGGGTACCGCTCCTCTTCCTTCCTCCTGGAGTCCTGTTCCCGGCCGGACTGACAGGAAGTGCACACTGAGTGCTAACTTCCTTTCAGTTCAGCCAGGAACACAGGAAACTGAATCTCCTGTAACGCACGGTACTCGGCCCAGCCCGGGCACTATCTGATTGGGAACTGGGGACCCATAATGATAGAACACCTGACTGACAGGAGGAAGAGGAGCTCGGCCACGCTACAGCGACAGCCTACAGGGAAGAAGGGGAGGTGAGAATAGAAAAACATAGGGACTAGGGAGGGGGGGGGAGAACATGGGTGTAAAAATGTGTGTAGCGCTAACGTAGGCTTTGCGTGCGGGGGGGTGATTGGGGCCCCCCCATTTTGCTTGGGGCCCCCAAATTCCTTCAAACGGCCCTGCCTGCCCCATAGCCACAACAGTAAGTGATAAATCCCGCAAAAATTAGGTAAACCCCTGGTTGTCACCAGGGCAACTTGAACTAGCGTCCACATGAGAAGATTTATTTTCTATTACTGTTCTGGTGATCACCCAAAATATGATTTATTATTTTACCCTCAGTGATAATGGTCACTAGGACAAATAGAGAGGGTGACTCTCCCTAACAGGGACACAGACAGAAATAAAATCCCAACAGGGGTTCTAATCCCTCTCCACGCTATCCAAAACTTAAAAAAAAGTTTTGTCTTTAGTTATACTTTAAAGTGTGTGTTAACCCCAACAGTGCACTTTTCTTATTTGGTTCCTTTTGACCTGAATGATTTGAGTACTATTGAACATCTTTGTTACATCTGCTACATGCAAAAAAAAATGTTGATCTTGCTAGAAATCCATTATGATCTCTCTGCGTCTAATGCACTTAAATCTCAAGCAGTATTATCAGCTCTGTCAAATACTCACTGTGAACTATAGAACACCTTCCCTATATGTTGTGCAGATGGTGGTGTTTTGTGGTCCTAAAACACTATCCTAGGCCACCTTATCTAAAGCCGTTCATGGATGCTTCAAATCTCGACCAGTTCAGTAGGGACTGACCCAGATTCGAACCAAGTATGGGCAGGCTGATTATACCCAAGTCGATCCATTGATCAATTTCGAAACAAGCAGCATGCCAGATTTTAAGGCTGCGAATATTGCCAGCAGCTATAGCCTGCCTACGTATTCCCCCCCCCCCCCCCACCAGGAGAACACAATAGATCTGTGGGAGGAATTCCCCCATCAACACTGATTGCAGGAGAGAAGATCACAGCATCTATGGCCTGCCTAAGAACTGGTAAGCTGCAATACAGTACATTTTTTTTCTTGGATTTAGATATACCGTATATATTCGAGTATGAGCTGAGTTTTTCAGCCCTTTTTTTGGGCTGAAAGTGACCCACTCAGCTTATACTCGAGTCAGTGTACAGTGACATGCAGACGGCGGCCGGGCAGTGTTAAAAAGTCGCGCTCCTCCATGTCCTGTTCCGTGATAGGCGGAACACTCAGTTTCCCAGCAGACACTGTGTACAGTGTTCCGTCTATCACGGACACAGTGATAGATGAGAGGACGAGGGGGCGTCCGTGATAAGCGGAACACTGAACACAGTGTCTGCTGGGAAACTGAGTGTTCCGCCTATCACTGAACACAAGGAGGAGTGTGACCTTTTAACACTGCCGGCCGCCGTCTGATTCTGCATGTCACGGACTCAGGTACATGGCAAAGTGATTCTGCAATGGGCACAGTGAGGTCTGGCTACAATGGACACAGTGGGGTCTGACTGCAATGGGCACAGTGAGGTCTGGCTGCAATGGGCACAGTAAGGTCTGGCTGCAATGGGCACAGTAAGGTCTGGCTGCAATGGGCACAGTAAGGTCTGGCTGCAATGCGCACGGTGAGGTCTGGCTGCAATGCGCACGGTGAGGTCTGGCTGCAATGGGCACGGTGAGGTCTGGCTGCAATGGCCACTGTGAGGTCTGGCTGCAATGGGCACATTGAGGTCTGGCTGCAATGGGTATGGTGAGGTCTGGCTGCAATGGGTATGGTGAGGTCTGGCTGCAATGGCCACGGTGAGGTCTGGCTGCAATGGGCACGGTGAGGTCTGGCTGCAATGGGCACGGTGAGGTCTGGCTGCAATGGGCACGGTGAGGTCTGGCTGCAATGGCCACTGTGAGGTCTGGCTGCAATGGGCACAGTGAGGTCTGGCTGCAATGGGTATGGTGAGGTCTGGCTGCAATGGGTATGGTGAGGTCTGGCTGCAATGGCCACGGTGAGGTCTGGCTGCAATGGCCACGGTGAGGTCTGGCTGCAATGGCCACGGTGAGGTCTGGCTGCAATGTCATTTTTTTTGTGTATTCCAAGCATTTAAAAAAATCTTTAGCTTAGTGAATGAAATTAGGTTGTGTTCACTTCAAAATCCAATCATGTGCAATCCAATGATTTTATTTTTAATTCACCTTGCACATGATATTGTATTCATTGTAAAAAATAGCTCCACCTAATGTATAATCTTTCACTTTGCAAAGTGAATATTCACTTTTCCTTTATTGCATACACCCAATTATATTTCGGGACTATAATGTCCCTGCTCTACCTCTTGGTCTCTCCAGAAGACACAGTGGGGTTGATTTACTAAAGGCAAATAGAATGTGCACTTTGCAAGTGCAGTTGCTCCAGAGCTTAGTAAATGAGGTAAAGCTTCACTTTGCAAAGGATACCCAATCACATACAAGGAAAAATAAAAATAAAAAACAGCATTTTTGCTTGCACACGATTGAATAATGGAAGTCAGCAGAGCTCCCCCTCATTAACAAAGCTCTGGAGCAACTGCACTTACACTAAATCAACCCCAGTTAGTATTAATTATGGCTGAAGACTACCACCAGCTCCCCCCATTTTGGGATTTTACTGAGCTGCTTCCCATTCTCACCCCTAAATCCATCAGGGCAATGAAGTCTGGTTTGCTGTGGGAATTCTATAGAGAATTCACTGCGCCAATGTTTCTAGCATTTGCACAGCCATCACAAAAAATCCTTTACTTTATCTAATATGTTTGATATGATTGTCATCTCCATCTACTGGCCATAAAGCATCTTTTCCTGATTTAGGTATTTCAGAAAAATGTTGAATTATGGCCACTATGCAGAGCTGGAGATCATAGGAAAAACAGGGATTTGGGAAATTATGGAGATTATTTGTGACAGCTCTGCAAATGCTTGAAAAATATGCAATTTTTTTTTTTAAACCAAAACAGTACCTTTATTCTCCTCAGGATACGAGGCACTTCCGGGTATCCCTCCCGCGGGAGTGGGTGTGTTATTAAGTTAGCAAGAGCCCCAGTGTTTTCTGGGACTCGATCGCAAAGTCTCCTGGGAGCACAGCGTTATTAGGCAGATTCTTTGGATATTGTGCATGTCGTCACAACGGGGCGTGACCTTTTCAGTACGCCGGCCGTTGTGATGGCAACCGTGTAGTGTTGGCGGTGCCGCTTGCCGTCAACACTGCACATGCGCAGGATAGAGCGGTGAATGCTGGGACATCAACATTCACCGTATCCCGGAAGTATTTGCTTGTGAGCTTCAGAATGCCCACAAGAAAGATGGAATCGGACAGCAAAGATTTTTAAAAATTATTGTTTACGGCAGAATGTCCATGCAGAGGGCTAGGAATAAGAGACACGTGAGTACAGTAATACGTATATCAGGAGCGGCACATGCACATAAATAAAAAAAGAATTCCCGCGGAACCCCCGCTTTAAGTGGAAGTTTCATTTGAAATCAGAAATAGAATGGTACAGTGGATAAATCGGATATCTACAGGAAGTTGAGAAAACAAAGTACTATCTATCTATCGATATACATAAACAAATAAATAAATATATACAGTGCATTCATAAAGTATTAAGACCCCCTTCACTGTTTTTAATTTTGTTGAGGCCAGATAAAGTTGTTTAAATTATTTTTTCTTATTAATCTAGACTCTGTACCCCATAATGACAATATGAAAAAAAAAAAGAATTGTAGAAATGTGTGCAAATGTTATTTTTGGACGATTTTCTAATCGGGTGTAAGGGCCCTAAGAGAGGTGACTAAGAACCATATGGTCACACTGACTGAGCTCCAGGGATCCTATGTGGTAAGGTGACCAGATTTTTTAAAATGAAATCCGGGGACATATTTTTTCTTTACTAGTAATGGCAACAATCAGCGACTCTCTGCCCAGTCGCCCCCCACCTCACAGCCTCTCAAGTCTTACTCTTTGGGCCCCGGCTACTACTGGATGGGGAGCGAAGGAAGATCACTCTGCCAGAGAAGGCAAGGAGATAAGCAGGTGGCTGGCCAGGATTTGAGCCAAGGCAGAAGAACATGCGAGCGAAGCTAAATGGGCATGCGCCCGAAACTGAAAAAATATTCCCTCCGCTCCGATCAGCACATTATCATCAGAAAGGGGCACAGATAATGGGAAAAATACAACCCCCCTATGCTAGTACGCATGGTGGAGCGGGGAGTGTAATTCAATTTTTTTTATTTTAATTCTGCACTGATTGTCTTTGAAACTGCCCCTGTCCCCTATTAAATCCAATCTGGGGACAAAACCAGGGACAGACTTGGTCCGGGGACAGTGTCCTCAATCAGGGGACTAACCCCTGAAACTGGGGATGTCTGGTCACCCTACTATGTGGAGATGAGACAAAGTTCCAGAAGGAACCACTGCAGCCCTCCACGGATCTGGGTTTATGGCAGAGTGGCCAGAGAGAAGCAAAACACATGAAAGCCTGCTTGGAGTTTGGGAAAAAGGACTCTGAGGCCTCGTACACACGACCGAGGAACTCGTCGTAAATTAAACATCGTTTTCCTCGACGAGCTTCTTGTTAGGCTTGTCGAGAATCTTGACAAGCTTTCTTTGCGTACACACTGTCAAGACAAAATCTCGTTGTTCTTAAACGCAGTGACGTACATCACGTACGACGGCACTATAAAGGGAAAGTTTGATTCCACTGGCGCCACCCTTGGGGCTGCTTTTGCTAATCTCATGTTACTGTGTGTTAAGTAAAAGTTTGGTGAGAGACGATTCGCGCTTTTCAGTCTGTTACAGCGTGACTAATGTGCTATCTCCATTACAAACCTTTTACCGAAGGCACGCTCCCATCTCATACTTTATTCTGAGCATGTGCGGGTTTCTAAGCACACACACAAACGTGTTTCTCGTCGTAAACCAGCCCGACAAGAAACACGACGAGGAAATTGAAACTCCCGACGAGGAAAAAGAGAACTTGTTCTCTTTTTTCTTGTCGAGTTCCACGACAGTTTTCTCGATGAAAAACATACACACGACCGTTTTCCTTGGCAAAAAAGCTCTGCCACCAAGTTTCTTGATGGATTCTGTCGAGGAAAACGGTCGTGTGTACGAGGCCTCAGACTGTGAGAAACAAGATTCTCTAGTCTGATGAAACCAAGAATAAACTGTTTGGCCTCAATTCTAAACGTTATGTTTGGAGGAAAGTAGGCACCGCTCATCACCTGCTTAGTACTATCCTAACAGTGAAGCATGGTAGTGGAACCATCATGCTTTGGGGTGTTTTTCAGCAGCAAGGACTAAGAGACGGGTCAGGGTTGAGGGAAAGCTGAATGGAGCAAAGTACAGAGATATCTTCAATGAAAACCTGTTCCACAGCGCTCAGAACCTCAGACTGGTCCAAAGGTTCACCTTCGAACATGACAACAATTCAAAGCACACAGCCAAATCAACACAGGGGGGACAATTCTGTGAATGTCCTGGAGTGGCTGAGCCAGAGCCCTGACTTGAACCCTATTGAACATCTCTGGAGAGGCCTGAAAATGGCTGTCCACTGACATCCAACCTGACTGAGCTTGAGAGGATTTGCAAAAAAACAATGGCATTCCAGGTGTGCAAAACTTGTCACATCATATCCAAAAAGACTCAAGGCTGTAATTGCTGACAAAGGTGCTTCATCAATGTAAAGGGTCTGAATACTTAGGTAGATGTGATATTTCAGTTTTTGTTTTTAATAAATTCACAGACTAAAATTCAGTTTTCACTTTGTCAATATTGGGTACTGAGTGTAGATTAATGAGGGGAAAAATAATTGATAAAACTGTAGTATCTGGCTGCAACATAACAAAATTGAAAAAAGTGAAAGGGGTCAGAATACTTTCTGAATGCACTATATCGAATATATATTAGGGGTGCAACGTAATCGTCACCGATCCGTGATCCGAACGGGTCACCCTGTTCGGATCGGCACACCCCGCGATATATATAATTATATTTGGACCGATGAAAACTGACTTTTTTTTTTGTTGTTGTTGATCCGAAAATGATCAGATCCATGACTCCTGATCCGAGGATCGATCCAATCCGTGAGTTTTTTGATCCGTTGCACCCCTAATATCTACATATAGATAAACTGTGTATATATATATATATATATATATATATATATATATATATATATATATATATATATAATACACACACACTGTGTTTGTGTGTGTGATTGTGTGTGGTGTGTGGTGTGTGTAATGCCGGGTACTGACGAGCAAACATGTACGATGAAACCGGTCCGTCGGACCGTTTTCACCATACATGTCTGCCCGGGGATTTCTGTATGGTGGCTGTACTCACCGTCATACAGAAATCCGCGCGTAAACAATACGCGGGGCGTGTCCGCACCGTCGCCGCGACGATGACTCGGCGACGTGGGCGGGCCTGCCAGTTAAATGCTTCCACGCATGCGTCGAAGTCATTCGACGCATGCGAGGGATGGCGGGCGCTCGGACATGTACGGTAGGTCTGTACAGACGACCGAACATGTCCGAGGGGACAGGATTCCAGCAGACTGTTTTAAAACAAGCCCGGAAATATTTGCCCGCTGGGAAAAGGCCCGGCGGGCAAATGTTTGCTGGAATCCTGCCCGCTCGGGCCTACACACGACCGAACATGTCTGCTGAAACTGGTCCGCGGACCAGTTTCAGCAGACATGTTCGGTCGTCTGTACGGGGCCTAAGAATATCATTACTAAATGCTTTCTGAGGTAAATTTTTTACTACAATTTAGGGCCTGTTCATACCATATTCTGTGAATGGAATTTTCTTTACCACATCAACTTCAATCAGCCCAAGAGCACATAGAAAACAACTGCTGTGACCTGCAGTGCCATCTGATGTGCTGCAGTAAAGCACAAGATATCTGCATTTTTCTGTAACATACTGCTGTGCAGCGACCATGAATGAGGTGTGAATTTGTCACACAATAAAATCAAATTTATAAAATAGAAAAAAGTAAACAGCACACTGCACCGAAACTCACTGCCTGTTACAATGTACATTAAGTGGCACACTAAAACTAAGTATTTTAGGGTGCAGGTAGTGTGAGCAGGCCCTTAATGAGAATTAGTAATGTAGAAAGAGAAGTAATCCATATCAAACCTTTCACATAGTTTAGAGTTCTCACTTCCCTTAAAGATGAGTTTGATTGTTTCTTGTGAATTGTTTCCCTTGACCTTAACACATCAGCATATTTAATTCATTGTAAATAATAACCAGGATCTGGAGAGACATTTCTACACTACATTTGTTCAATGAGTATAACCATGAATGGAAAGTAAGGTCATGGCAATTATAAGGCAGGGTACAATGTTAAAGAACAATTCCAGGTAAGGCAATTTTTACATAGTTCCATTGGTCCAAATTGGACCAATGCCTGTGGGATTCCCCTGGATGCTGGAAATCATGTAGTAGACTCCAGTGATCGCTGCTAGCTTCCGGGCCCCATGCCAAGCGGCTGCCCTGCTGTAGGAGGTTTTTTTGCTCAGCAAGGGCGCCCTTCAGAAAACGTTTTATTTTCTCAATGAATAGTGATTGGTGAATGTTGAATAATGGTTGGATGAAGTGGAGAGTCATGGCGGTGATGTCACAATCTTCACCTCTAATCAGAGAATGCTTTAAGAAAATTCAAAGAATTCAAAGAATCCCCCAAGTGACTTGCTGTGTTTACAATACAGCAGGGCAATGACTTGGCTTGGGAGTCGGGACAGAAAAGCTAGTGGAGACCACTATAATAGCAGTGCCCACTATAGTGAGTCCCAGCTTTTAGGGCAGCCTTTCTCAAGCTTTTTTGCCCCAAAGGGTCTTGGGGAACCACTGCTAAAACCAAGTTATTGGCCATCAGTGCGAGAAAAGCTCTTTGCATTGATGACCGGTGGCAAGAATGCCTCACCTACAGTGGTCATTAAAATGCCACCGTTACAGATAGCAAAAAAGGTCATTGCTGTCATGAAGCTGACTCTGCTAAATGGTCCTGGACCCAGAACTAGGCAGGCATCATTGAATAAGAGGTTATTCAGCCACAGCTCAAGGAATCCCCAGCAAACTCTGAAGGAACCCTGATGCCGCGTACACACCATCGTTTTCTGCGATGGAAAAATGCGACGCTTTATGTGCTTTAAAAAAACGTCATTTTTCAAACTTCAATTTGAACAACGACGTAGCATACACACCATCGCTTTTTCACAACGCTCTAGCACAGCGCAGTTCCGTCAATCACGCACGACGTCACTATAAAGGGTCGTTTCCATGCGGAAGACGGCCTCTTTTGCTGATATCGTGTTGCTGCGTGTTAGTAAAAGTTTGGTGAGATACGATTCGTGATTTTCAGTGACTGTGCTTTAAATATCGTTTTCTTGTCTATAAGCTGAAAAACACCTTAACGAATGTGCTGATTCCATTCTGAACAGTCGTTTTACATGAATGAGCGCTGCCGTCTCCTAACTTGCTTCTGAGCATGCGCGGGCTTAAATCGACGTTTTTACGTACACACGGTCAATGTTTAGAACACAGAAAACGACGTCGGCCAAAAACGACACATAAAATTGAAGCATGCTTCAATTTTTTTCTGTCGTTTTTTAGAAGACATAAAACGACGTTTTTGCCCACACACGGTCAATTAAATTGACGTTTTTGAAAATGACGTTTTTTTCCATCGCAGAAAACGATGGTGTGTACGCGGCATAAGGCCCTGTACACACGATCAGTCCAAACTGGTGAAAACAGACTGAAGTTCAGTTTCATCGGTCCAAACCGACCGTGTGTGGGCCCCATCAGTCCGTTATCCTTCGGTCCAGAAATTTAGAACTTTCTTTAAAATTGAACTGATGGACTGGTAACCGATAGGTCAAAATCGATGGTTAGTACACAAAAGCATCAGTTCCAAACCCGGGCATGCACAGAATCAAGTCGACGCATGCTTGGAAGCATTGAACTTTGTTTTTTTCAGCACGTCGTTGTGTTTTACGTCACCGCGTTGGACTCGATCGTTTTTTAAACTGATGGTGTGTAGGCACATCAGACCATCAGTCAGCTTCATCGGTTAACCAATGAAACTGAACTTCAGTCCGTTTTCATCAGTTTGGACTGATCGTGTGTACAAGACCTAAGGTTCCACAGAACCCTGGTTGAGAATGGCTGTTCTAGAGGGATCCCACAGGTATGGCACATACAAGCTAACATTAGTCCATGCTAAACCAATGTGACTATGTAAAAATTGACAAACCTGGAATTCAGTTTTAATTCTGACAATAGATTATCAATCTGTTTTCTATACATATTATTAGGTTTGTGTAGTGGAGTGGTAAAGTGGTAATCAATACCAGCCAAAGAGATATTACTTTCCATTAGATGGGCAGAGCTAGAACAATAAATGGTGGTTGCAGAATGGCTGCGCTGGGTCTTCATCCTTAATACATCACTCCCTGACTTAAATAAATCTGCCTTTTGCCATTTGTTAAAACGGACTTTTAGCCACAACTCCAGGCTTCCCTACACATTGTACTCAGTCTCAGATCTGACTTTTGTCTCCTAATTATTCCTTACATTGTTCATGTCATTTCTTTCCTGCCAACTATTTTACAGCTCCTGGACAATTTCCTTAATGGCTTGATTTCCTTTATTCTCCCTGGAAAATAAAAGGAGACAACCTCGTACTGGACACCAGTTGGCACTCCCAGTTGTGCTGATGTCATTCTGGAATTGACGAGACCTGATAGAGGAAAGAAATACATTTCACTTCTGGGTTATAAAGTGAAATGTCAGCACAAGTGTAAAATGAAAAGGGATTTCGCATTTGCTTAAAATCTTAAGAGCCGTTTTGTTTTTGCATGTAAAATGATTAATTTGAGATGATAATCATAGGAAAGCTTGAAAACACCAAATGACACATAAGCCCATAGCGTTGGAGATTAGGGATGCTTGGATCTGCCAAGAATATAAAGAAAAGTTGCAAAATGTCAAATTGCTTTTTTTGGAAGAGGATTGTAAGCATTACCAAAAATGCGAACAGGGGTCAGAAGACTTGGATTAATCCTCTAGTTTGGTCGTACTGTATCATAAGCACTGTAATCTCAGCTTATTCAAATTTCCATTGCTGAAACGACTGCGTTCCTGAAGCCTAGCACAGTGAGAAAAAAAAAAAAAAAGCATTATTTAAGCAACCGGTTCAATCTGACAGCTCCACAGGCCGGCCTTCGAACTGTCACTTTACTATTTTGCTCCAGGCTAATTACATATGTAATTCTTGGAATGGAAGAATGTAGTAATCTGTTTGTAAACAGAAAGTGGAAGAGTTTTCTGTTACATCCAATCAATTTAGCTAATGCATTCTATTGTTTGGAGGTCCACACAGTTTAGTTGTTTATAGCTGGCAATACACAGCTCAATTTCCCACAGTGCTGAACAGTCAATCGAATGTCCACCTGCCGGCTTTTGTAGTCAGACAACCGCACAGCCTGCAGTGTATACCCGGCTTAAAAGAAAATCAGAGGACCCAGAAGAAAACTAAACAACCAAGGGGAGAAGATACAAAGTGCACATAGTAAAGAAAGATTGTTTCTGGATTGGGGCTTTTGAAAGCCACTCCAGCTTTAAGGCACATAATAAGAAACCCTAAGGCCTCGTACACACCAGAGGATATCCGCTGGAAACGGTCCGCCGGAGAGTTCAGGGGCTGCTGAAAAAAACACCCAAATGCTTCTAAATGTCCAGCTGTTGTGTACATGAAGCATTATACGGTCCGAACAATTCCTGGATTGGATGCATCAACTGCAACTGTTGGGCCATGTGTGGGTGAATGAAAGCTGTCCCCAAATGGAAAGACCTCATTAGCAACTAGTAGACACATACATCCGTGACATTGTCATGTGATCCTTTCCTGATCCATCCACCATCTCATACATATAAATAGATTTAGAATCATTGGCATAATATTATTTTTAATAGACAGGATTTTTATACCGCCAACAGTATGGGCAGCGCTTAACAAAATTACGAGAGGCAATACAGTTCCAATGCAATTCAAGCCAAGTGGAGAAGGAGGGCCCTGGTTGTGACAGTTTACAATCTAGAGATGTCTTAGGTCGCGTACACACGATCGGTTAACCAGAGCATAACGGTCTGATGGACAGTTTTCATCGGTCCAAACCGATCGTGTGTGGGCCCCATAGGTTATTTAACCATAGGTTTAAAAAAAAGCCAACTTGCTTTAAATTTAACCGATGGACTCCTAACCGATGGGAAAAAAACGATCGTTAGTGGGCACAACCATCAGTTAAAAATCCACGCATGCTCAGAATCAAGTCGACGCATGCTTGGAAGCATTGAACTTCGTTTTTTTCAGCACGTCGTTGTGTTTTACGTCACCGCGTTCTGACACAAACGTTTTTTAACTGATGGTGTGTAGGCGTGACTGACCACCAGTCAGCTTCATTGGTTAACCTATGACAACGGTCCTTCAGACCGTTGTCCTCTGGTTAACCTATCGTGTGTACAAGGCCTAAGTCATCATAAACCCATAGAGACAAGTGGGGGCCCAATTCTGGTAAAAAAATAACATAATCTAAAGCATCGGTCTCAAACTGGTGGCCCTCCAGCTGTTGCAGAACTACAATTCCCACGACGCATTGCAAGGCTGACAATTACAAGCATGACTCCCATAGGCAGAGGCATAATGGGACTTGTAGTTTTCGCAACAGCTGGAGGGCCGCCAGTTTGAGACCCCTGATTTAAAGCATCGGTCTAAAACCCGTGACCCTCCAGCTGTTGCAGAACTACAATTCCCATGAGGCATTGCAAGGCTGACAGTTACAATCATGACTCCCATAGGCAGAGGCATAATGGGACATGTAGTATCGCAACAGCTGGAGGGCCGCCAGTTTGAGACCCCTGATCTAAAGCATCGGTCTCCAACTGGTGGCCCTCCAGCTGTTGCAGAACTACAATTCCCATGAGGCATTGCAAGGCTGACAGTTACAAGCATGATTCCCATAGGCAGAGGCACTTGTAGTTCCGCAACATCCAGAGGGCCACCAGTTTGAGACTCCTGATCTAAAGTCTACTATTATTTAGGTCAGAACAGTGGCGGTTCGTCCATAGAGGGCGCTGGAGCGCCGCCCCCTTTGTCTCTCACCGCCACTGAGTCTAATAACATAGATTCATGCATTGCACAAATCTATGTTATTATCGCCGCTGCCGCTGTTCTATTCAGATGGTCGGCGCTCATGTCCGGCCATCTGAATAACGGCAGCTGGTTGGCTGTACGGAAGTGCCTATCAGAGCCAACGGCTCTGATAGGCTTTTCCGAGTACAGCCCTCGGGTCCCGGAAGCTTATACAAGGAACGCACTAGGGATGCGCTCCTTGTATAAGACTGACAGGCGTCTCAGCCAATCAGGTTGGCCTTTTCTGGCTACCGGTAACCTGATTGGCTGAGACGCCTGTCAGTCATCGAGGGCGGTAGAAGACATCGATGGACGGGGGGGGGGTGCGGGGGTACAATTTACAGGGCACAGAAGGGACATCAATGGGCACAGTGGCGACAATAGGCACAGTGGGGACAATTAAAGGGCACAGCGGTGACAATTAAAGGGCACAGCGGCGACAATTAAAGTGCACATCGGTGACAATTAAAGGGCATAGTGGTGACAATTGATGGCACAGTGGCTGTGTTTGATGGCATGGCACAGTGGCTGCGTTTGATGGCATGGCACAGTGGTGACAATTGATGGCACAGTGGCTGCGTTTGATGGCATGGCACAGTGGCTGCGTTTAATGGCATGGCACAGTGGCTGCGTTTAATGGCATGGCACAGTGGCTGCGTTTAATGGCATGGCACAGTGGTGCAAATTGATGGCACAGTGGCTGCGTTTGATGGCATGGCACAGTGGTGACAATTGATGGCACAGTGGCTGCGTTTGATGGCATGACACAGTGGTGACAATTGATGGCACAGTGACTGCATTTGATGGGCACAGTGAGGCTGCAATTTTTTTTTTTTTCGTTTGCGCCCCCCCAAAAAATTTGGAGCACCAGCCGCCACTGGGTCAGAACATAAGCCCTGGCTATGAAGAGTACATGAGACACAATACGCATTCTTTAAAGTTTGCCAGTCATCATAAAACCGCTGACACAAATGAGGAAGTCACATAAAACTGCAAATGTGCATATTTCAGCATGCTATGAGTTAGTAACCTTTTCGGAACACTTATTCCTTTAGACATAACACAGAAAAGACATTGCATCACACAAAAGTGGCAACCCTTTCTATACACCGACTGTGTCACAAAGACGAAATCTGGGAGACGTGCCTATATAAACACGACTGTTTCGGTGACAATGTGTAATGTGACTGATTAGGAGACTTTCCAAAATCCCCTATCCTTGAATACAAATTCCACACATCATATGCAATGTCCCATGCAATAATAAAAACGACCGCAGATCTTATCCAATCCAGCCGTGACATCACAACACGACAGTAAAGCAATATAACCAAACTAACAAACTTCTGGAATTTACTCAGAATCACAAGGGGCCAGATTCTCAGAAGAGTTACGACGGTGTATCTCAGGAAACACAGTCGTATCTCTGTTTCTGAGCCCGGGTATCTATGCGAGTGATTCCTAGAATCATTTTCGCATAGATACGGCCAAGATCCGACAGGTGTAAGTCACTTACACCGTCTGATCTTATATGTAATGCAACACCGGCCGCTAGGTGGCGTTTACGTTCAGGTCTCATTTGACTATGCAAATGAGCCTGATACGCCGATTCCCGAACGAATTTGCGTCGCGTACTCGTCGCTTACGTCGTTTCTGTAAGCGTAAGGTTACCCCTGCTATATGAGGGGTAACCTTACGCCAGTCCGCCGTATGCCATGTTAAGTATGACGTCGGGTCCGGGTCGTCTTTTCCCGTCGGTTACGTTGTTTTCCTAAGTCGTTCTTGAATACGACTTTACGTCAATGACGCTCACGTCGGCGTCATTGACGTTTTCCGTCGTGAGCTGGAGCATGCGCACTGGGCTATTTTTCAGCCCGGCGCATGCGCAGTTCAATCGGCGCGGGGGCGCGCTTAATTTGAATGCAAGCCGCCCCCTTCAAATTACGTGGCCATACGCTGGGCCATTTACACTACGCCGCCGCAAATTACGGAGCAAGTGTTTGGGGAATACGGCACTTGCTCCTGTAAGTTGCGGTGGCGTAGTGTAAATGGCTTACACTACGCCAACGCAGATTCTTAGAGAATCTGGCCCTATGTATTTAATAGACATCGTACAAAAACTGGCAGATCTTTTTTTTTTTTTTTTTTTTACAAATATTTTTATTTCTATATAACGTACTTAAACTAAACATCCTTATACAGCTAAATATTTTGGTAAGCGCCATAAGAGTTTTGTACAATAACATCAAAGCAAGGTTAAATAAACTGACCTTATTAAAAAGTCAATAGCAAATTGGGCAGAAAGATAAAAAGAGGTAAACATTAAGAGTACAATGTGTAATCCAGATTTCTAGCTACTGGTCGGTAGAGTAAATAGCTGTTATCCCCTAATGTCTCTGTTTATCTAAGAGTAATTAAGAATAATCATTTCACCCAGTTCTAAATGGGGGATCTGCTCCGGGTTTTTGGACCCCCTCCCTTGCCAAATACTTTCTCCATTGGAATCCCACACTACCTATCCAAGGACTTATCTACCATACTTTTATGGGTTTGCAATATAGTAGCTGCCTCTTTTGCTGACTAATCAAACTCAAAGTCACAAAGCAGTTCCCTAAAACATAAAAGTTTTGTAGGTTATAGAAACAAATTGTCTCTGAAAGCCTGGAGTGAGTGAAAACACGTGCTGGTCCACTGGAAGGAATTCCTAGGATGTCATAAAATGTGCGTTAACCTGTTAGCTGCTGCACAGACACCGTAGTAACTAGCATGTAAGAATATATTTCATAACTCATTATGGTGCCGGGTCAGGTCATCTGCAAAGGTAGTCTATTTATTCTACATCTACACCGGACTGGGGCTCCCCTAATTACTAGTGACACACGCAGTAGGGTCAAGAGTCATTGTGGCATTACACTGACAGCGGGGCTCCCTGTGTCATAAATCTGAATACAATTTCACAGTTAGTAA
Organism: Rana temporaria; assembly: GCF_905171775.1. Classification (NCBI taxonomy): domain Eukaryota; kingdom Metazoa; phylum Chordata; class Amphibia; order Anura; family Ranidae; genus Rana; species Rana temporaria. Next base: position 552,612,779 of record NC_053489.1, read on the forward strand.
AGCCTAACTATGAACTTCTCTTGTTTGCTGACTTTTGGTTGGCTAAATAAACCATTGACAGCATTTTGTTATAGCTGTTCGATAAATGCAGAAACATATTTGTTGATCCTGCGAGAAACCTTGTGAGCTGGTAAATTCCTGTAGTTAAGTAAATATGTTGCACTGAATTCCCAAAGAGCACAGGTCACTTCTGTGGACTACAGAATACCTCCTCCATGTTTTAGGGCTCATTCACGTGACCTGCCCTGTCCGCACTGGATAAACACAGGTCACCGCTGCACACCAAACAGGTCACACTGTTCACACCATAACACTGGGTAATTGTGACGTAGTGCGGAAAATGCAGATGTGCTACATTGTCCTACAGGACGCTGGATGGCACCACAGGTCACTGCTGCACACCAAACAGGTCACACTGTTCACACCATAACACTGGGTAATTGTGACGTAGTGCGGAAAATGCAGATGTGCTACATTGTCCTACAGGACGCTGGATGGCACCATAGGTCACCGCTGCACACCAAACAGGTCACACTGTTCACACCATAACACTGGGTAATTGTGACGTAGTGCGGAAAATGCAGATGTGCTACATTGTCCTACAGGACGCTGGATGGCACCACAGGTCACTGCTGCACACCAAACAGGTCACACTGTTCACACCATAACACTGGGTAATTGTGACGTAGTGCGGAAACTGCAAATGTGCTACATTGTCCAACAGGACACTGGATGGCACCACAGGTCACAGCTGCACACCAAACAGGTCACACTGTTCACACCATAACACTGGGTAATTGTGACGTAGTGCGGAAAATGCAGATGTGCTACATTGTCCTACAGGATGCTGAATGGCACCACAGGTCACCGCACCACACTCTATTCTACCAATAAAATTGAAAAATGCAAAGCATTGCTCATCACTGCTGCTACACAGTGGACACCAGCCCCACACTAAAATGCACCATTTTAGAGAGGGGCCAGTGTGAACTTGAGTGGGGAGTTAAGTGGCATCTTGATATAGCGTGGTCATTTACCCCATATGATCCCGATGTGCACCCTTATCCATTTGCAGAGGTTGAAGTGTCTAAATCAGGAGTGAGTAGCAATGAGTGACAATCGTATGTAATCACTTGTATGCGTGTAAGTAGCATGGGGGGTCCTACACCCACATGCCAGATGCGTGGGGGTGCAATTAATTCTGCATTTGGAAATATTATTATTATTTAGGTACTTATATAGCGATGTCAATTTACGCAGCGCTTTACATATACAATGTACATTCACATCAGTCCCTACCCTCCAGGAGCTTACAATCTAAGGTCCATAACTCACATTCATATACTAGGGCCAATTTGGACAGAAGACAATTAACCTACCAGCATGTCTTTGGAGTGTGAGAGGAAACCGGAGTACCGGGGGAATCCCACGCAGGCACAGGGAGAACATGCAAACTCCAGGCAGGTAGTGTCGTGGTCAGGATTGGAACCAGCAACCCTTTTTACTGCTAGGCGAGAGTGCTATTCACTACACCACTGTGCTGCCTAAATACAGCCCATTTCATGTTCCCTGCAGCTGCAGTTTTGAAAAGGTGCAGGGGCGTTATCTCTCTGATTTCATAGGGTCAGCAGCCCTTTAAAACCAATGGGCTGCTGTGCCCCCACAAATGCAGCACACAGGGAACCAACCAATAGATGTGAACCTTGCCAGAAAATACAACCTGTCCCACTTTGATCCAGCACATGCCCAAGCACCACGTTAGTGTAAACTGAAACAATAGGACATAAGGCAATTTGCTATTTCTATTCATTGGGACTGCACTGGGCCTGATGAAGCTGGCCTGAATAAGCCCTGAGTCTTCCTGATGCTACAATTACATACCTGCTTTTGGTAATAGCTAACTCTGGGGCTTTTTTACCTTACAAAGTCCCTGCAAATCATGAAGTTTCTACAACCCTAGAGGTCAAGAAAGTTTCTGCAACCCAAGAACTCTAGAAGATAACGGCAACCCAAGAACTTAAGGAAGTTTTTGCAACCCAAGAACTCAAGAAATTTCATGCAAAACAAGAACTCAAGAAAGTCCTAGCACACCAAGAACTTAGAAAGGTTCTGTAACTCAACAACCCAAAAAAGTTCTACAACTCAAGAAAGTTCTGCAACCTTGCTTGTACTAGCTGACCCTGGAGCTTTTATATCTTACAAAGTCCCTGTAACTCATGAAGGTTATTACAGCCCTAGAACTCAAGAAAGATTCTGAAACCTAAGAACGCTAGAATATAACTGCAACCCAAGAACTTAAAGTGGAGGTTCACCCGGAAATACAATTTTTTACCCTTAGATTCCTGCTCATTTTGTCTAGGGGAATCGGCTAATTGTTTTAAAATCGAAACTGTACAACTTACCGTTGTAGAGAGCGATCTTCTCCGCCGCTTCCGGGTATGGGCTGCGGGACTGGGCGTTCCTATTTTGATTGGCAGGCTTCCGACGGTCGCATCCATCGCGTCACGATTTTCCGAAAGTAGCCGAACGTCGGTGCGCAGGCGCCGTATAGAGCCCCACCGACTTTCGGCTACTCGTGACGCGATGGATGCGACCGTCGGAAGCCTGTCGGAAGACTGTCAATCAAGAAGGAACGCCCACTCCCGAAGACCCATACCCGGAAGCGGCGGAGAAGATCGCTCTCTACAACGGTAAGTACTAGCCGATTCCCCTAGACAAAATGAGCATCCATCTACGGGTAAAAAAAAAATTATGGGTGAACTCCCGCTTTAAGAAATTTCCTGAAACCCAAGAACTCAAGAAATGTCATGCAATCAAAGAACTCAAGAAAGTCCTTGAAACACAAGAACTTAAGGAGGTTCTGCAACTCAATAACTCAAGAAAGTTCTGCAACTCAAGAACTCAAGAAAGTTCTGGAACTCAAGAAAGTTCTGCAACTCAAGAAAGTTCTGCAACCCTGCTTGCTTGCACTAGCTGACTTTGGAGCTTACCTTACAAAGTCCCTGCAACTCATGAAGGTTATTACAGCCCTAGAACTCAAGACCAGTTCTGCATATATAACATTCTAGAATATAACTGCAACCCAAGAGCTTAAGAAAGTTCATGCAACCCAAGAACTCAAAAAAAGTCCTTGCAACCCAAGAACTTAAGAAAGTTCTGCAACTCAAGAAAGTTCTGCAACTCAAGAAAGTTCTGCAACCCTGCTTGCTTGCACTAGCTGACTTTGGAGCTTACCTTACAAAGTCCCTGCAACTCATGAAGGTTATTACAGCCCTAAAACTCAAGAACAGTTCTGCATATATAACATTCTAGAATATAACTGCAACCCAAGAGCTTAAGAAAGTTCATGCAACCCAAGAACTCAAAAAAAGTCCTTGCAATCCAAGAACTTAAGAAGGTTCTGCAACTCAAGAAAGTTCTGCAAGCCAAGATCTCGAGAAAGTTCTACAACTTAATGACTCAAGAAAGTCCTTGCAACTCAAGAACTTCAGAAACTTCTGGAACTCAAGAAAGTTCTGCAACTTAAGGAATCAAGAAAGTCCTTGCAACTTCAGAAACTTCTGGAACTCAAGAAAGTTCTGCAACTTAAGGAATCAAGAAAGTCCTTGCAACTCAAGAACTTCAGAAACTTCTGGAACTCAAGAAAGTTCTGCAACTTAAAGAATCAAGAAAGTTCTGCAACTTGAGGACTCAAGAAAGATCCTGCAACTCAAGAACGCAAGGAAGTTCTGCAACTCAAGAAACTTCTGCAACCCAAGAACTCAAGAAAGTTCCTGCTGCAACCCAAGAACTCAAGCACAGTAAGTCCCTACAACCCAAGATCTTAAGAAAGTTCTGCAGCTCAAGAAGGTTCTGCAACCCAAGAAAATAGGAAAGTTCTGCTTGAAGTGACACTGCTTAGGGATGTGCGATCCTCGATCTGATAGTTATAGTGTGTAAAGCTTATGACTTTAATCATGCCCTTACCTTAAAGTCCCCAAAATCCGGATCGTCGTAGTAACCTTGTCCTGACTCATAAGCAGTGTCTCCCTGGATCAATACGGTGTAAAGAAAAAGTAGCGCTACTTCCAGCAAGTGCATTTTCCAGTCCGGGCTCTGGCTCTAGTGCTGGCGGCAGTCAGGCTCCGATGCGTTCCCAGTCTCGCCTCCCTTAGTCCAGCAAGACCCGCAGCATCAGCCACTTCCAAGCAAAGCGATCCAAAGTCACACAAGAAAGTTGTCTCAGGAAACTGGACATCCGACTGGGTTGCTGCGAGCTAGCCTGCGTCCAGCCAGTAATGCCAGCATGGGGGAGAGGGGGTGGCAATGGCTAGAAATGAATTGTCGGGGCAGAGCAGGGCACAGGACGCCCAGGCTGATGTGTAGTGCTGCCAGGCATAGGGAGATGTCAGTGGGGAATAGAGAGAGCTAATCCAGTAATAGAAGGCATGCAGGTCTAATGCAGTGTGAGAGAAGAGAGAGCACACACACAATAATTCCTCCCTCCTCTCATCCTCTGATTGTAGTGTGCAGTCTCTCCTCCTCCTCCCTCTGCTCACTCATCACTCCTCCTTCTTGTCACTGGCAGGAGGCAGTTCTCCACAAGAAACATCCACTCTACAGCTCTTCTCATTCAGGAAGCAGGGACCTTCCTAGAGACCTTCTGTCCCTGATTCCACCACAACCTTTCAGGATTGGATCTGAAGAATGGCAGCATCAACCCCCTTGCTTCTGCTCTGCCAACTGAATCCTTACATAGTAAGTATAAAAGTCAAAACTAAACATAAACCCTTTACAATAATAATAAAAGTCAGATCTTTGAGGGCCCATTCACATGTGGTGGTAACGAATGCTAAAATGCTTGCACTTAACCCCCGGACCATTATGCAGCTACAGGACCTGGCCCCTTTTGGCGATTCGGCACTGCGTCGCTTTAACTGACAATTGCGCGGTCGTGCGACGTGGCTCCCAAACAAAATTGGCGTCCTTTTTTCCCCACAAATAGAGCTTTCTTTTGGTGGCATTTGATCACCTCTGCGTTCGCAAAAAAAAGAGCGACAATTAAAAAAAAAAAAATCTATGGGCCAGATCCAGAAAGAGAGTACGCCGGCGTATCTACTGATACGCCGGCGTACTTTCAAATTTGCTGCGTCGTATCTTTAGTTTAAATCCTCAAACCAAGATACGACGGCTTTTGGCTTCGATCCGACAGGCGTACGGCTTCGTACACCTTTGGATCGTAGGTGCAATACTTTGGCGTCCGCTGGGTGGAGTTTGTGTCGTTTTTCACGTCGGGTATGCTAATTAGCTTTTTCCGTCGATCCACGAAGGTACGCGCGGCCGTCGCATTCTCTTACGTCGTCACTAGTCGGCTTTTTCCGGCGTATAGTTAAAGCTGATATTATCCGGCGTATAGATAGACGTGCCATGTTAAGTATGGCCGTCGTTCCCGCGTCGAAATTTGAATTTTTTTTTTTGCGTAAGTTGTCCGTGAATAGGAAAGGACGTAACTCACGTCTAAGTTCAAAAAATGACGTTGTTGCGACGTCATTTCGCGCAAAGCACGGCGGGAAATTTCGAAACGGAGCATGCGCAGTTCATTCGGCACGGGGACGCGCTTCATTTAAATGAATCACGCCCCCTACCCGTCGATTTGAATTCCGCCGCCAGAAATACACTACGCCGCCGTAACTTTCGGCGTGCAAGCTTTCAGGATTCGAACCAAAGCCGGAAAAGTTCTGGCAGTGTAGCGTATCTCTGATACGCAGCACAGGTGTAAAGGTATGTGGATCTGGCCCTATATTTTTAACTTTTTGCTATAATAAATATGCCCCAAAAATATATACATTTTTTCCTCAGTTTACGCCGATACGTAATCTTCTACATATTTTTTGGGGGAAAAAAATCGCAATAAGCGTTAATTGATTGGTTTGCGCAAAAGTTATAGCGTCTACAAAATCGGGGATCGTTTTATGGCATTTTTATAAATATTTTTTATTTTACTAGTTATGGCGGCGATCATCGATTTTTATCGTGACTGCGACATTATGGTGGACACATTGGACACTTTTGACACTATTTTGAGGCCATTGTCATTTTTCCAGTGAAAAGTGCTATAAAAATGCACTGATTACTGTGAAAATTACACTGGCAGTGAAGGGGTTAACCTGTAGGGGGTGCTGAAGGGGTTAAGTGTTTCCTAGGGAGTGATTACTACTGTGTGGGGGCGTGGCTTGGCGTGTGACGTCACTGATCGTCGTTCACTATGACAAGGAACAGACGATCAGTGGCAGTCACACTAGGAAGAATGGGGAAAGGTTTGTTTACACTTACCTCTCCCCGTTCTTCAGCTCTGTGACCCGATCGCGGGACACCAGCGGCGATTGGGTCTGCGGGGTCCCGCGGGCACGGTCACAGAGCACAGGACCAGCTGGCGGCGCACTCGCGACCCACGGTTGGGCTCTTAAAGGTGACGTACAGGTACCTACTTGTGCTCAGCTGTGCCCTTCTGCCGACGTATAGAGCAATCTGTTGTAGGCAGTGCATTGCTGTGCCATTCATTGTGAATGGTACCCAGGAGCATGCCAGGGACAGATGCTGCCTCTTGGGTACACACTATAAAGCCTCGTACATACAATCGGATTTCCATCGGACAAATCCGTAGAATTTTGTCCGAAGGGCGCTGGCCGTGAACTTGTTCTGCATACAGACTGCAAAACTTTGTCGGCTAACAAACATAAACTACGTGGTTTTTCTGCTCTTTAGCGCCACCCTTTGGTGTTCATCTTTTCGTATCGGTCAGTCTTTTGTATCAGATTTTTCTCATAGGAGAACAGTATGAAAACAGTACAGAAAAAATGAAAATTGTTCGTTCTGTTTACAATCTCCAATCTCAAGATTGACGCTTTGGAAATGTTCTTTTGGAAAGTCTATATATAGCTCTAATGAGCAGGGCCCTCTGATCCCTCTTGTATTGATTTGTATTGTAACTGTACTGTCTGCCCTCAAGTTGTAAAGCGCTGCGCAAACTGTTGGCGCTATATAAATCCTGTATTATAATAATAATAATATCGAAGAATTGTACAGAATTTTTCTTCCGATTTTCTGATAGCTTTACTGACCCCAACTACTCCAGGCATTAATGGTCACTTTGTGTGATGGTACCGCTGTCTGTGTGCGCACACACACTGGGACAATTCAATGATAGCCATTGCAACACTTTTCTGATAGTTCAGTGGAACCTTGGATTACGAGCATAATCCATTCCAGGAGAATGCTCGTAATCCAAAACACTCGCATATCAAAGCGAGTTTCCCCATAGAAGTCAATTGAAATCGAAAATAATTTGTTCCGCATTGACTTCTATGGCATGCAATACCGCATGTGACCAAAGGTGGGGGCACCGGAGATCCTCGGAAATACTCAGGGACAGCTCAGCTGAACTCAGAAAGGCTCAGGAACTGAGTATTTCCGAGTATTTACGATCGGCACACCGCAGAGGCTTGAATCCTGCTCGTTTTGCGAGACAACACTCACAAACCGAGTCAGGATTTGTGAGGGGGAGCTCCGGGGGAGCCTTGGTGACAGATGGAGTGTGCCTGGAGGAGACATCGAGGCAGGCAGAATTTGAAAATTGTTTGTTTCTGGCAGAGCCCCAGACCGTCCCCTGGTGAGTAAAACGAAACACTTTCACTGAGATAGCATTATGGCATGCAAATGTATATAGATATAATGGGCTAGATTCAGCATTGATTTACGCCGGCGTATCTATAGATACGCCGCGTAAATTCAAAGCTGCGCCGGCGTATCTTCGTCAATCACGTCGGGTCACCATCCATTTACATAAAACACGCCCCCTCATACTCATTTGAATTAGGCGCGCTTACGCCAGACCCATTTACACTACGCCGCCGCAACTTACGGAGCAAGTGCTTTGTGAATACTGCACTTGCCCGTGTAAGTTGCGGCGGCGTAGCGTAAATAACATACGCTACGCCTGCACAAACTTACGGCGGGCTACTTGAATCTAACCCAATGTGTGTATAAAGACTGATCTGCCAATCACACTGATGTGTGTGTGTACCAAGGGGTCCCCCTCTCCCTGGTGAGGCTGGGTTTATGGGTAATGGTAAGGCAGCATTTATGGGCGCTGCTAAGGCTGCGTTTATGGGCGCTGGTGAGGCTGCGTTTCTCACCCTAGGCTTATACTCGAGTCAATACGTTTTCCCAGTTTTTTTGTGGTAAAATTAGGTGCCTCGGCTTATATTCGGGTCGGCTTATACTCAAGAAAATACGGTATGTTTCCCGCCAAGTGACTGCACCAAAGTCTGAGGAACCCCTTAGCACAGCCTTTCCCAATAATGGTTCCATGGAACCCTAGGCTTCCTCCAGAGTTTATTAGGGGTTCCTTTCTTCAGCTATCAGCACTTTTTAAATCTTATGTAAGTAATCATGGACCCCAGTGATCTTTTAAGCTATTTGTAAGGGGGAATTCCTCCGACTGACCAACAAAGTAAAGAAAATGTTCTCCCAGTCCCTCAATCTAGGAGGGCCCTCCTCCACTGACCACCAATGTGTTGGGCATTTCTCCACTGACCATTACTGTGAAGGAACACTTGAATTTTTACTGTCTAATTTTCTTCTCTGGACGTTATTATTCATATTAGTTTAATGGTAAATTTTATTCCTAATATAATCAATTATAAAAAAACTGAAAATAATGGTTTTATATAGAGCAGCCCTAGGTGTCAAACACGCTAGGTACCCCATGTACCCCATGTTCCTACTGCTTATTCTGTATCCTGTCTCAAGTCACTGTTCGTCCTAATGCTATCTGCAGATAATGTAATTACTGTATTAGCAGGAGTTCCCTTAGACCTAAAAGTTTTTTTTTTTTAAGGTTCTTCCACGTTAAAAGGTTGAGAAAGTCTGCCATAGCAAAATAACGTCTTCAGTAGACTGCAAACCAGAGGAAGCAGATTTACACGGAGCCAATAAAATAAATACCACTGCTCAAGCATCAGGGTTTAAATGACTGTCTACTATGGACCAGTAGCTTAGTCCAGGAATTAAAATCAAGGCATGATCTCTTTGACGGGTAATACATACCAGCAAGTGTTACTTGCACTTAACATGATTTTATTTTATTTTTTGTACCTGTTCTATGTGCTGACAAGTTTTATTTTATCTGATCCCACAACACCTGACAACTGATCCTACAAGAAGCTGCTGTGGGTTCCAATGGGGCCAATCCTTTGACTAACTAGCCAGGGCCGGCCCTATGATGGGACCGGGTGGTACCATGGGTACCAGGCAGCACTTTTAGGGGGGCAGCATACTGATGCCGGCCAGCCCGTTCTGCCACCCAAATAAAATTGATGTCCTTTTTTTCCCACAAATAGAGCTTTCTTTTGGTGATATTTGATCACACCTCTGCAGTTTTTATTTTTTGTGCTATAAATATATATATATTTTTTAACTTTTTGCTATAATAAATATCCCCAAAATTTAGAAAAATAAACTATTTTCTTCAGTTTAGGCCAATATGTATTCTTCTACATATTTTTGGTACCAAAGAAAAAATAAAACACAATTAGCGTACATTGATTAGTTTGCGCAAAAGACATTGTGGCCGCCGGCAATTCACAGGTCCCTTTATACGCCTAGATACATGTATAGAGCCATGGCAGTTCCTTTTATACGCCTATATGCATGTATAGAGCCATGACAGGCCCTCGGTATACTCCTTTATACATGTATAGAGCCATGACAGGTCCTCTTTATACTCCTATATACATTTATAGAGCCATGGCAGGTCCTCTTTATATTCCTTTACATGTCAAGAGTCTCAACAGGTCCTCTATATACATGTATAGAGCCATGACAGGTCCTCTTTATACTCCTATATACATTTATAGAGCCATGGCAGGTCCTCTTTATATTCCTTTACATGTCAAGAGTCTCGACAGGTCCTCTATATACATGTATAGAGCCATGACAGGTTCTCTTTATACATCTATAGAGCCATGACAGGCCCTCGTTATACTCCTTTATACATGTATAGAGCCATATCAAGTACTCTTTATAGTCCTATATACATTTATAGAGCCATGGCAGGTCCTCTTGATATTCCTTTACATGTAAAGAGTAATGACAGGTCCTCTGTATACATGTATAGAGCCATGACAGGTCCTCTTTATACTCCTATACATGTATAGAGCAATGACAGGTCCTCTTTATACTCCTATACATGTATAGAGCAATGACAGGTCCTCTTTATACTCCTTTTACATGTATAGAGCAATGACAGGTCCTCTTTATACTCCTTTATACATTATAGAGCCATGACGGGTCCCCTTTAGTTATCATGATATAAAATAATGAATGTGGGGGCCTTTTGGTTGGCGTGATTTTTTTTCTAGGGGGGGCAGCATTTCATGCTTGGTCCCAGGCAGCACAATGTCTTGGGCCGGCACTGTAACTAGCTATATGCCATATGAATCGAATCTAAGGGGATCAATGATAAAGGGATAAACTAATTGGTGTTCAGAAAGCTGCTATTTAGCTTATGCTTGCATGTTACAAAGCCCTATAATTACTGTACAAGGAAATGCTGAGATCTTTCTATTTTGTATTGTAAAACTTTAATAAAAATTATTGAAACACAAAGCCCTATTATTTAGATCAGGGGTCTCCAAACATTTTAAACAAAGGGCCGGTTTATTGTCCTTCAGACTTTAAGAGGGCCGGATTGTGGCCAGCAGGCGTAGAAATTGTCCTAGCATCAGTGGGAGTAAACATCACCACATTTGGTATTGGGGGGAAGAAATAGTACCCCATTGTTGGTATCCTAGGGAAGAATAGAGCCTTCATTATTTGTGTTGGTGGGAGAAATGGTGCTCCATTTTTGGTGTCGAATGGCAGAATAGTGTCTTGTATCAGTGGGAGGAATAGTGCCCCAAGGGCCGAGTAAAGGCAAGCAAAGGGCCACATCCGGCCCTCGAGCTGCAGTTTGGAGACCACCGATTTAGATCACTGGTTTCGATTGTTGCCCTTTGCTTGCCTTAATCTGGCCCTTGGGGCACTTTTCTTCTTACTGATGTAAGATGCTCTTCCTCCCACTGACACCAACAATGGGGCATTATTCCTGTTACCGACATCAACAACTGAGCACTATTACCTCCCATTGACACCAATGCCTAATCTGGCCCTTGGGGCACTTTTCTTCTTACTGATGTAAGATACTATTCCTTCCACTGACTGACACCAACAATAGGGCATTATTCCTGTTACCGACATCAACAACTGAGCACTATTACCTCCCATTGACACCAATGCCTACAATGATGGGGCACTATTTATCCCACTGATGCCAACAATAGGGCCCTATTACTCCCACTGGCAACAATGACGGGGCACTATGCCTTCCACCGAAGCCAACAATAGGACACTATTACACTCACTGACAACAATGATGGGGCACTTTGCCTCCCACTGACGCCAACGATAGGGCACTATTACTCCCACTGACAACAATGATGGGGCGCTATTCTTCCTACTGACAACAATGATGGGGCACTATTCCTTCCACTAATACCAATGATGGGTCATTATTCCTCCCACTAATGCCAAAGATCCATTGTTTATGCCCACTGACGCCAAGACAATTTCTACTCCCGGTGGCCGCAGTCTAGCCCCCTCTAGGGGCAGATCCAGAAAGAAATACATTGGCGCAGCATATCAGAGATACACTACGCCGCCGTACCTTACCTGGCGCATTTTCGAATCCTCAGCGAGTTTGCGCCGTAAGTTGCGGCGGCGTAGTGTATTTCTGGCGCCGTATTTCAAATTGGGCGGGTTGGGGGCGGGTTTTATTTAAATGAAGCGCGTCCCCGTGCCGAATGAAATGCGCATGCGTTGTTTCTAAATTTCCCGCCGTGCATTGCACTAAATGACGTCGCAACAACGTAATTTTTTTAACTTAGACGTGACTTACGTCCATCCCTATTCACGGACGACTTACGGAAAAAAAAAAATTCAAATTTCGACGCGGGAACGACGACCACTTTAACATGGCAAGTCTATCTATATGCCGCAAAATAGCAGCTTTAACTATACGCCGGAAAAAGCCGACTAGAGACGACGTAAGAGAATGCGACGACTGCGCGTACGTTCGTGGATCGTCGGAAAAAGCTCATTTGCATACCCGAAGCGGAAAACGACGCAAACTCCACCCAGCGGACGCCGAAGTATCTTGGTTTGAGGATTCAAACTAAAGATACGACGCAGGAAATTTGAAAGTACGCCGGCGTATCAGTAGATACGCCGGCGTACTTGCTCTGTGGATCTGCCCCCTAAAGTCTGAAGGACTGTAAACTGGCCCTTTGTTTCCAGGGACTCTCAAACTACGGCCCTCCAGTTGTTGCGGAACTACACCTCCCATGAGGCATTGTAAAACTCTGACATTTACAGACATGACTAGGCATGATGGGAATTGTAGTTCCCCAACAGCTGGAGGGCCGTAGTTTAAGGATCCCTGGTTTATACAGTTTGGAGACCCCTGATTTAGATCATGGGACCAGTGCCTGTGAATATGGTGATATGTTGCCATATGAGCTCAGGGTAGTGTTTTCTACAGGACAGGTACGTATATTAGGGCATATTTTAATTATTTACTGTAGGGGTGGGGGGAGATTAGTAGCATAGGTTGGATTTAAACTTGCACATATGATGATCTTTTTTTATTAGAGAAGTATAACAGTAGAAGCAGGTATGTTGGGCTTAGCAGATTCTACGAGAGTTTTTTATTAGTGTCCAGTGAATCTGTGTTCACCAAACATCTGCAAACGAGAAGATTAAGCTTCTCTATGAAGATTTGCTGAGCCAAGATTAAAATGACCATTTTAATAATACATCCCTAATCCTAACAGGACTGCTTTATATACTTGGAAACTATTTTAGTTATATGTGGTATCTTAGCTTGTATTGCCCATTGTGACCATTGACAACGAGTTCCCCTTTCTATCAATAACTGAGAGCTGCCATTGTTTTCAAGTAAACTCTTTCATAAAACCAAAGCACATAGCTCCAGGGGGTTCCTATATAGACAATCCATTTGTTCATAGTGTGAACAAAACCTGCAAAGAGGGCCAGAATTCAATTTAGATAAGGTACAATTATAATTATGTCGCCTCTACACACACAAATCTTTATTACTGCATATGCATGATATAGTAAATAGCTATGTTTTATATGGAATTAAAGCTAATATAGGGGATTTTTTTTTGGGGGGGGGGGGGGGATACGACACCAAACACATGTGTAACATTTTCTGCAGACTCTTTATAAAAATCTTCCCTACATTGCCCCTTTTATAGCTTCTGGATACTGCCCTTAGCAACTACCTTCTGGTGCTGTGAGAGTTAACAGTGGCCCAGATTCTCGTATCTCGGCGTAAATCTCCGCGCGCGTAACGTATCTCGTTTACGTTACGCCGCCGCAAGATTTACGGGCAAGTGCTTTATTCACAAAGAACTTGCCTGTAAAGTTGCAGCGGCGTAGCGTAAATCCTCCGGCGCAAGCCCGCTAAATTCAAATGATCCGGGTAGGGGGCGTGGATCATTTAAATTAGGCGCGTTTCCGCGCCGATCGTACTGCGCATGCGCCGTCCCTAAAATTTCCTGACGTGCATTGCGCTAAATGACGTCGCAAGGACGTCATTGGTTTCGACGTGAACGTAAATGGCGTCCAGCGCCATTCACGGACGACTAACGCAAGCGACGTAAATTTTTAAATTTCAATGCGGGAACGACGGCCATACTTAACATTGGTTGCCCCTCATATAGCAGGGGCAACTTTACGCGTTGCAAATCTAACGTAAACGTTGTATCTTCACTGCGTCGACCGCGCGTACGTTCGGGAATTCGCGTATTTTGCTAATTTGCATACTCGATCGGGAAAACTACGGAGGCGACACCTAGCGGCGAAAAAAAATTGCATTTAAGATCCGACAGCGTAAGAGCCTTACGCCTGTCGGATCTAATGGTTATCTATGCGTAACTGATTCTAAGAATCAGTCGCATAGATACGACGGCCCAGATTAGGACTTACAACGGCGCACATGGCGTTGCGCCGTCGTAAGCCCTTTCAGAATCTGGGCCAGTGTCCTCTGTTAGTGTAAAGAATTGTGCTGCTTGCCTGCACCCTTGTGCCCTTTCTGCCAATCAGACTGCCCGTATTATTTTCATTACATAATGCATAATGTTCTGTGAATGGGTGGTGGAGATCCTGTCATTCATCTGCACCTCCTCCATTCACAAAATGCTAAGCATTGTGGGAAAATAGTAATACAAACAATATGAATGGCAGAGAGGGCAGAAGGAGCACAACTCTTTACACTAACAGTGGCTGCCAGCTCTCTTGCCCTGTACACACGACAGGAGGGCTTTTGGCCGGGAATCTCGGCCATGTGTATGCTCCCTCGCAGTTTTTCCGACGGGAACCAGCTCTCTTTTTTCCCCGTTGGGATTCCCGACTGACTTTTTCCCCTCAGAAATCCTGAGTGTGTGTACGGAGCATCACAGTGCTGGAAGACAGCGGCAATATCTGGAGGTTGTGAAGAAGGAACTGAATGGAGCAATGAACAATATGCAGTTGCCTGCTGATAATGGGACACACACAATTACATTGTTATTAATGTGTTGGGTGTTGTATCCCCCCCCAAATATTTTTTTTAATAAATCTCAGCTTTAAAGGCTTCTTTTTTTTTTAAGCGTACATATTAACCAAAATCTCATATAAACAACATATAAAATTTATTGTATTAAACACAAAACCAAAAATGTAACATATTTCAGCTTACCAATCATTTGATGTGGTGCAGTGGCAGTTCGTCCATAGAGGGCGTTGGAGCGCCGCCCCCTCTGGCTCTCACCGCCACTGAGTCTAATAACAAAGATTCATGCATTGCACGAATCTATGTTATTGTCGCCGCTGCGCTGTTCTATTCAGATGGCGGGACATCTGAATAACGGCAGCTGGTTGGCTGTACGGAAGTGCCTATCAGAGCCAGCGGCCGGTTCTGGCTACCGGTAACCTGATTGGCTGAAGCGTCATTGAGGGCGGGAGAAGACGTCGAGGACGTGGATGGCTGACTCCAGTAAAGGTAAGTGCCGGGCAGGGGGCGGGGGGGGGGGAGGGCACAGCGGCGACGAATGGCACAGTGACATCAATGGGCACAGTTGCGACAATAGGCACAGTGGGGACAATTGGCACAGCGGCATGAATGGGCACAGTGGCGACAATTAAAGGGCACAGTGACGACAATAGGCACAGTGGGGACAATTAAAGGGCACAGTGGCGACAATTGATGGCACAGTGGCTGTGTTTGATGGCATGGCACAGTGGCTGCGTTTAATGGCATGGCACAGTGGTGTGAATTGATGGCACAGTGGCTGCGTTTGATGGCATGGCATAGTGACTGCATTTTTTTTTTAAGTGTATTTTGTGCGTGTACTCGAGAGAGGAGCCGGACTGCAGGAGTTGGGAGTAGGCAGGCCTCCCCCAGAGGCAATCTGCTACCTTTCTCCATGCCCCGGGTGGCAATGGTGGGTGTGTGAGGGGGTCCTCCCACAAAGCCCGCCCCAACCTGCTCCGCTTCGAAGCCCAACGGGGCAGAGGGACTCCCTATAAAGGAGTGAGAGGATCTAGCCCGCTCAACCAGCCCCGTTAGTCCTTCGCCTCTCTTTTTAGAGACCGCGTGGTCAAAGTGCGTGCATGTTAACCCAATTTCGAGTGCATGTAAGTGTGGTGGTTTTTGTGGGAGGGGGGCAAGCTTTGTGGGAGGGGGGCAAGCTTACAGTAGGTGTTTGTGATATTGTGCTTTTAGCACGACAGCGTCGCGCTGATACTCGGCGACAGGGTGCCGAGATCTCGCCGACATCTCACACTCACTGGAATAGTGACAGCACATCCCAGCAAGCGCGTCATAGAAGCGACGGGAGATCCGACTTGGATTCCCGCCAATTCTACACGTGTGCGGCGTTTGTTATGAATCCTGAGGGGGAAGTCCCCACCGGATTTTAAATAAAAATCCGGCATGGGTCCCCCCCTCAGGAGCATACCGGGCCCTTAGGTCTGTTATGGGTTGTAAGGAGAGCCCCCCTACGCCGAAAAAAACGGCGTAGGGGGTCCCCCTACAATCCATACCAGACCCGTATCCAAAGCACGCTACCCGGCCAGCCAGGAAGGGAGTGGGGACGAGCGAGCGCCCCCCCCCCTCCTGAGCCGTACCAGGCTGCATGCCCTCAACATGGGGGGGTTGGGTGCTCTGGGGCAGGGGGGCGCACTGCGGCCCCCCCACCTCAGAGCACCCTGTCCCCATGTTGATGAGGACAGGGCCCCTTCCCGACAACCCTGGCCGTTGGTTGTCGGGGTATGCGGGCGGGAGGCTTATCGGAATCTGGGAGCCCCCTTTAATAAGGGGGCCCCCAGATACCGGCCCCCCACCCTAAGTGAATGAGTATGGGGTACATCGTACCCCTACCCATT
This sequence comes from Rana temporaria, assembly GCF_905171775.1. Lineage (NCBI taxonomy): Eukaryota > Metazoa > Chordata > Amphibia > Anura > Ranidae > Rana > Rana temporaria. The sequence continues at coordinate 552,629,306 of NC_053489.1, forward strand.
CACCTGCAAGAAAAGTGGTAAAAACACAAATAAACCACACAGTGTATTAAAATATTTTATTTTTCTGCTCCGGAGGCCGCCCCCTGTCTTCTTTATTAGCTCTTTTACCAGGGGGGGCTTCTTCTTTGACGTCTTCGGGTGGGTGGGGGCCGCCGTCTGGTTCTCTTCCACCGCCGGGGGGGGTGGCTTTTAAAAAAGCCCCCACCCCCCCGGCGGGTTTCCTCCGGCGTCTTCGGCGGGGCTCTTCTTCTTCCGCTATCCCGACGGGTCTTCTCAACTCTCCGGGGTTCTCCTTCTGTCTTCGCCGCTCTCCGTTGTTGACTCGGCGCACCCCGGTTCTTCGTCTCGCTGTCCGGTGTCTTCTTCCGTGCTGTACGTCTTCTCCTTCCGTGCTGTGATGAGTTCTTCTTCCATGCTGTGACGTCATGTTCTTCACTTCTCTCCTTCTCCCGATGTTGACACGCCGGTCCTCCTCGCTGAAATGACGGATGCGCGCCTTGCATCGGACCTATATAGGCCTCACAGTCCCATCATGCTCTGTACCTACCCATGTGATACCTACCACGTGGTAGGTATCACATGGGTAGGTACAGAGCATGATGGGACTGTGAGGCCTATATAGGTCCGATGCAAGGCGCGCATCCGTCATTTCAGCGAGGAGGACCGGCGTGTCAACATCGGGAGAAGGAGAGAAGTGAAGAACATGACGTCACAGCATTGAAGAAGAACTCATCACAGCACGGAAGGAGAAGACGTACAGCACGGAAGAAGACACCGGACAGCGAGACGAAGAACCGGGGTGCGCCGAGTCAACAACGGAGAGCGGCGAAGACAGAAGGAGAACCCCGGAGAGTTGAGAAGACCCGTCGGGATAGCGGAAGAAGAAGAGCCCCGCCGAAGACGCCGGAGGAAACCCGCCGGGGGGGTGGGGGCTTTTTTAAAAGCCACCCCCCCCGGCGGTGGAAGAGAACCAGACGGCGGCCCCCACCCACCCGAAGACGTCAAAGAAGAAGCCCCCCCTGGTAAAAGAGCTAATAAAGAAGACAGGGGGCGGCCTCCGGAGCAGAAAAATAAAATATTTTAATACACTGTGTGGTTTATTTGTGTTTTTACCACTTTTCTTGCAGGTGAATGGGTAGGGGTACGATGTACCCCATACTCATTCACTTAGGGTGGGGGGCCGGTATCTGGGGGCCCCCTTATTAAAGGGGGCTCCCAGATTCCGATAAGCCTCCCGCCCGCATACCCCGACAACCAACGGCCAGGGTTGTCGGGAAGGGGCCCTGTCCTCATCAACATGGGGACAGGGTGCTCTGAGGTGGGGGGGCCGCAGTGCGCCCCCCTGCCCCAGAGCACCCAACCCCCCCATGTTGAGGGCATGCAGCCTGGTACGGCTCAGGAGGGGGGGGGGCGCTCGCTCGTCCCCACTCCCTTCCTGGCTGGCCGGGTAGCGTGCTTTGGATACGGGTCTGGTATGGATTGTAGGGGGACCCCCTACGCCGTTTTTTTCGGCGTAGGGGGGCTCTCCTTACAACCCATAACAGACCTAAGGGCCCGGTATGCTCCTGAGGGGGGGACCCATGCCGGATTTTTATTTAAAATCCGGCGGGGACTTCCCCCTCAGGATTCATAACAAACGCCGCACACGTGTAGAATTGGCGGGAATCCAAGTCGGATCTCCCGTCGCTTCTATGACGGCTCTGTCTCCATCGCGGCAAGCCAGCTCGGCGCTGGCTCCCGCGATGGGGCTCGTAGGTGCTCAATCTCGCTGAGAAAGAGAGCGAGATTGACACAAAATCGGGTTCACCTACTGTACCTCGCACAGCACACCCACCGGGAGCCGGGCTGAGACCACCAAACTCAATTCACATGTAGCTGAGACCGGGATCCGAACCTCTAGCTGCAGAGGTGAATGGCTTGTCAGCGCAGTGCCAATCGCGTCGAGCCACCGCAGCTCCCTAGTGACTGCATTTGATGACATGGAACAGTGGTGCGAATTGATGGCACAGTGGCTGCGTTTGATGGCATGGCATAGTGCAGTGGCGGCTGGTGCTCAAAATTTTTGGGGGGGCGCAAACGGAAAAAAAAATTGCAGCCTCACTGTGCCCATCAAATACAGCCACTGTGCCATCAATTGTCACCACTGTTCCATGCCATCAAATGCAGTCACTATGCCATGCCATCAAACAAAGCCACTGTGCCATCAATTCACACCACTGTGCCATGCCATTAAACGCAGCCACTGTGCCATGCCATCAAACGCAGCCACTGTGCCATCAATTGTCACCACTGTGCCATGCCATTAAACGCAGCCACTGTGCCATGCCATCAAACGCAGCCACTGTGCCATCAATTGTCACCACTGTGCCATGCCATCAAACGCAGTCACTATGCCATGCCATCAAACGCAGCCACTGTGCCATCAATTGTCACCACTGTTTCATGCCATCAAAAGCAGTCACTAGGAAAGTGCTTTTTATTTCAATTTTATGTGGAAAGTTATTTTTTACACTTGTTTTAATAAATCTGTTGTACGGAGAGCACTAGATGATATCTTGTTTATTGAGTATGGTGGGCTTTTTTTCATAAAAGTGATCAGATCAGATCACTTTTACAAGGAGAGGAAGGGGCCCCCACCCTCCTGCCACCTTTCGCCCCTGTCCTTGAGCTCTGCCATCCCACCGGGGAGCTCAGAGCCACTGTGGGCAGTCGGGCTGGCTTACCATAGAGAAGAAACGGGAACATGCTTTCTCTGTACTTCCTAACAGTGTATGAATCTGAAAGCAACAAGGATCTCATCACTCCTGGTTTTGGTTCTTTGTTTACTGACCGCTACCAGCCGATCGGCTGTATTGGAGGGGAGGGGGGGGAGAGATCAGAGCTCTAATAGGCCCCCAGATCTCTCAATAAAGAAGACTTGTCACTGCCTAGGCTATTACAAGGGATGTTTTTCATCCCCTGTGATAGCAATAAAGTTTAATAAAAAAAAAAAGGTGTAAAAAATGTATTTCCACGCAAAATGCAAACATGCACAGGTCCTGCATGCACATATAAACGTTATTTACCAATTGCACCACACAGCTATCTCCATGATTGTCAGAGTGAGAGTAATACTTCTAGTGTCGGAAACCCTGCTTAACTTTCTATACATCTGCTGAAGTGCAGTGCATCTAAGACCTCTTTCACACTGAGGTGCTATAGCGTTAAACACCGCCTGCAATCCGCCTTCAAACAGTTGCTCCATTGTCTCCAGTGTGAAAGCCTGAGGGCTTTTACACTGGAGCGTTGCACTAGCAGGACGGTAAAAAAAGTCCTGCTAGCCGCATCTTTGGAGCGATGAAGGAGCGGTGTGTTTATCACTCGTCCACCGCTCCTGCACATTGAAATCAACAGGAAATTGCGGGCAGTTTTAACCCTATCTCGGCCCTAGCAGGGGTTAAAAGCTCCCCGCCAGTGGCCAAAATGCGCCACAAATCCGCCCATAGCGTCGGCGGTAAAAATAGCAGCGTTTTACCACTGACGCTATGGGCGGCTCAGTGTAAAAGGGGTCTTAATGTGAAGCTAACCTTAGTGTCAGGAGCCGCCTGTGTCCTAGCAACCAAGGACAATAGGTGGCAAGAGCTGCATGTGTTCTAGCAACAATGGATGCTAGGCAGCTGGAACTGCCTATATCCTAGCAACCAAGGACACTAGGTGGCAACAGCCACCTACAGCCTAGCAACCAAGGCTGTTGAGTTCCAGGAGCTGCCTCAGTCCTAGCAACCAGTGAGTCTATCATTAGTGTGTAATCAGCAGTGCAAGTGCCACTAACTACACATCATTGATATTACAGAGGCCAAAAGGGCTGATACCACTGCCAGCAAGGTCCTACATTTTAAGTTACGTTGGTCTGAATGGGACTTTATCATTTAAAGGCCATATATGTAATCTAGGGTAAAGTTTTTGCATGCCTTAAAAAAAAAATTCTAAATACTGTATATAGATTTTGTGTCACTATAGTCTGTTTTTTAGGGCAAGATTTTTAATTTCAAAATGACCGTTGTAGACTTAATGCAGAATACTGTACCGTAATGTAAACCCAAAATACAAATATAAATGTAGGTGATTCTCATGTAGAAAATGCAATAATACATCACTTTCCTCATGGTGTAAAGTGCTGATTCATTTCTTTATGTATTTATGTTTTTTCCACCACAAAATGTGTTTTCAAGAAGATAACTTATCAACACACATACATGCCTTGTTTTACACGGGGAAAACACAAAACACAAAATAGAGAAAAAAATGATGTCACTGCGTGACTAAAGGACATGACTCAAAAAGTATTACAGCACAACAAAAACACCATCAGGTTTAAACTCAAGATATGATGTAGACCTGTTTCACAAATAGTCCCTGTCTGGGACTATGTATCCCAGCATGGGACTACATACCAGAGCATTGGACTACATATCCCAGCATTGGACTACATATCCCAGCATGGGATTACATATCCCAGCATGGGACTACATATCCCAGCATTGGACTACATATCCCAGCATGGGATTACATATCCCAGCATGGGACTACATATCCCAGCATTGGACTACATATCCCAACATGGGACTATATATCTCAGCATCGGACCACATATCCCAGCATGGGACTACATATCCCAGTATGGGATTACATATCCCAGCATGGAAATACATATCCCAGCATGGGATTACATATCCCAGCATGGGACTACATATCCCAGCATTGGACTACATATACCAACATGGGATTACATATCCCAGCATGGGACTACATAACCCAGCATTGGACTACATATCCCAACATGGGACTATATGTCTCAGCATCGGACCACATATCCCAGCATGGGACTACATATCCCAGCATGGGACCACATATCCCAGCATTAGACTACATATACCAACATGGGATTACATATCCCAGCATGGGACTACATAACCCAGCATTGGACTACATATCCCAACATGGGATTATATATCTCAGCATCGGAACACATATCCCAGCATGGGACTACATACCCCAACATGGGACTATATATCTCAGCATGGGACCACATATCCCAGCATGGGACTACATACCCCAACATGGGACTATATATCTCAGCATGGGACCACATATCCCAGCATTGGACTACATATCCCAACATGGGATTATATATCTCAGCATCGGAACACATATCCCAGCATGGGACTACATATCCCAGCATGGGACTTCATATCCCAGCATGGGACTCTATATCTCAGCATGGGACCACATATCCCAGCATGGGACTACATATCCCAGCATGGGATAACATATCCCAGCATGGGACTACATATCCCAGCATTGAACTACATATCCCAACATGGGACTATATGTCTCAGCATCGGACCACATATACCAGCATGGGACTACATATCCCAGCATGACTACACATATGGTTTGAACGCAAGATATTATGCATATGCATATATTATTAATGTTTGTCTTGTTTTATACAGTACACTTTTTGTAATTTTTTTATTGTGTAGATAATGTGTATAAACATACATCCATTACTAGAAAGTATTTTCCATGTTTGTATTGCCAAGTGCTACACCTCACCTTCTGTTTTGGATGTCTCTTAATTGCTGTTTCAATTAGATAATTAATTGGAAGGTGTGGTTTTGCAAACTATATATAGTATATGTTCTTTTTTTTAACCACTTCACCCCCTTCCTGACCAGAGCACGCGATATGGCACTGTGTCGCTTTAACTGACAATTGCGCGGTCCTGCTACGTTGCACCCAAACAAAATCAACGTCCTTATTTTCCCAAAAATAGAGCTTTCTTTTGGTGGTATTTGATCCCCTCTGCGGATTTAATTTTTTGTGCTACAAACAAAAAAGCGTACATTTTGAAAAAAAATGCAATATTTTTTTTTTTTGCTATAATAAATATCCCCAAAAAATATATAAAAAAATGTATTTCTTTCTAAGTTTAGGCCGTTATGTATTCTTCTACATATTTTTGGTATAAAAAAAATCACCATAAGCGTAAATTGATTGGTTTACGCAAAAGTTACGCTACAAAATAGGGGATAGATTTATGTATTTTTTATTATTATTTGGCGAGCGATCTGCGATTTTTATCATGACTGTGACATTATGGCGGGCACATCGGACACTTTTGACACTATTTTGGGACCATTGTCATTTATATAGCGATCAGTGCAATAAAAATGCACTGATTACTGTGTAAATGACATGGGCAGGGAAAGGGGTTAAACACTAGGGGGCGATCAAGGGGTTAAGAGTGTCCTAGGGAGTGATTCTAACTGTGGGGAGATAGTCTCAAGATGATCTCGCTACAACATGACAGAGATCACTGCTCCCAATGACAGGAGCAGTAGATCCCTATCATGTTGCTAGGCTCGCCAGGGAAATGCCTTGTTTACATACCAGGGTCTGGTTTGTATTTTGGGGGTCTCTTTGCAATTTATTTTCATGCTTGATGTAGGATGTGCTAACAGCAAAAATTACATTTACATAGAAAAAAAATAAAAGGTCCCCCGAAATGCATAGCAGACCCTTGCAGGGGCCTGTGTGCTATCAATGAACGTCATTTGCCAGCAATTTTAAAACTTTTTTTTCTTTGTATATGTCAGCACTTTCTGTACATCACAGGGGTGTGTGTGTGCCCCTTCACGGGAGGAATTAGGACACCCCACAGGCATGTTGTTTAAATGACTTGGACAGTTTTAATGTTTCTTTAACCGCTTACTCACCGCCCTATAGACTATATATGTCTACAAGGCGGTCGCTTAACTCTGGGAGGACGTCCATGGATGTCCTCCCAGAATCGTGCTCCCGCGCGCCCCGTCGGGTCACGGTAAATCTCCACTGATAGCGGCGGTTTACCACGTGATCGCTCCGTCCAATGACGGAGCGATCACTTGTAAACAAACTGGGGTCATGTGATGACGCCGGTTCCTCCCTCTCCTCTCTGTACCGAACGGTACAGTGTGAGAGGAGAGGGGAGAGAGCGGATGCAGCACGAGTGCTGTGGGCTGGATCTGTGACAAATGCAGTCACAGATCCAGCCATCCATCCCTGCTCAGCCATCCCTGCCCCATACTAAGACTACTCTACTGTGCAATACTCTGCAATACCCCATAATACTCTGCAATACCCCACACTACTCTGCAATACCCCACAATACTCTGCAATACCCCACAATACCCTGCAATGTCGCCTATGGGAATTTTTAAGTAGCGAAGTTTGGTGCCATTCCACGAGCGTGTGCAATTTTGAAGGGTGACATGTTGGGTATCTATTTACTCAGTAACTCAGTAACTTCATCTTTCACATTATGCAAAATAATGAAGAACAAATACTAAATTTGCTAAATTTTATAACAGAAACAAAGAAAAATTATTTTTTTTCCTGAATTGTCAGTCTTTTTTCTCTTATAGCGCAAAAAATAAAAAACCCAACGGTGATTAAATACCACCAAAAGAAAGCTCTATTTGTGTGAAAAAAAGGACGAAAATTTAATTTGGGTACAATGTTGTATGACTAGTGATTGTCTAGTGATGACAAGTAATTGTCATTCAAATTGTGAGAGCACCGAAAGCTGAAAATTGGTCAAGTGGTTAAGCACCGAAAAAATAAATGCTCGTGGCCAAATAGATTTAAAAAAAAAATTATTGCATTGGTACATGGTCCCCAGGGCAGTGCTCCCCATGCTATTTTACATCACCCCTTTGCCTATTAGCCCAGAAAATATGCATTTTGTTTTAACATATTCAGCTACCAATCATTTTAATGGGGTTAAGGTTTTAAGTTTGCTAAACCTTGCTCGTACTAAACCCAGGGCAGTTCGGCTCATTGCTAGTTAATATATGGAATAATGAAGATTCGCATAATCAAGGTACATTACAGCCACAACTTTTTTTAGTACAGGAAGGAGGATTCTTAGTGTTATCTGTAATACTGCAGAGATGTCAGAGATAATGAGAATACATTTCCCAAGTGAGGGAAAGTCCAGTTTTTGTCAGTTTTCACTAGAATTGTTGTCCCCTTTTGAGATATTCTACCTTTTCTGGTAAAAGTTGTAAAATTCTGAGTATATCGCACTTTCTGTTATCTTTGTCACTGAGACAGCAAGTGAGGGGACATCTCTCTCTCCAATGTGCACATTACAGCCATAAGTATGGATTTAGAGGCATCTACAGAGCTAAATGACAGTTTGAGCTTTAGACCCGGTTCACACTGGGGCGACTCGTCAGGCGACACAGCCGCCTGACAAGTCGCGTCCCATTCTAGTGAATAGAACCGTTCTAATAGGAGCAACGCAAGTCGCTCCGACTTAGAAAAAGGTTCTTGTACTACTTCGGGGGCTACTCGGGGCGACCTGCATTGACTTCTATACAGAAGTCATTTTGCAAGTCGCCTTAGATGTCGTCTTCATGTCGCCTGGCCGAGTCGCCCCCGAAGTCGTGCCGCCCCTGTGTGAACCGGCTCTCAGTTCTAGAATGTTTATATATAATCATTGTTAAAATGTTCATAACTGGGGGGAGCCAGACTCTCCTGAGATTCGGAGGGGGGGCTGGTTCTTCCAGGCGGGTTTAATGAACACTAGGGCATTGGACTGGGGGGAGGCCTCTGGTTCAAGGTACAGCGTTACTGAGAACGGTTTAGATTTCTTCATAGCCCATGTCGGGTTTGGAGAATGACCCATGTATGTTATACAAAGAAGGATTCCTCAAGCCTTTAGAGGTACTTAATGTTTGACTCCTTTCCTATGTTGTATAATGCGCAATGTAAAACCGAGAACGTCTTACAGTACCCTGTATTGTAAAACTTTAATAAAAAATATTGAAACATAAAATGTTCATAACAATAATGCCACATACACACGATCATTTTTCGGGTTGTAAAAAACAACGTTTTTAAAAAATAAAATTTAAAACGATCGTGTGTGGGCTTCAGAGCATTTTTTGGGTTCTGAAAAACGGCAATTTTTTTTTCGAACCATGCCCAAATTATTTACGATGTTTTAAACGTTGTTGTTTTTCGTGTTGTAAAAAATGGTCGTGTGTGGGCTTTAACGACGTGAAAAATCCGCGCATGCTCAGAAGCAAGTTATGAGACGGGATCGCTCGTTCTGGTAAAACTAGCGTTCGTAATGGAGTAAGCACATTCATCACGCTGTAACAGACAAAAAAACGCAAATTGTCTTTTACTAACACAAAATCAGCTAAAGCAGCCCAAAGGGTGGCGTCATCCGAATGGGACTTCCCCTTTAGAGTACCGTCGTACTTTGCCAGAGATTTTTTTTTTCACGATCGTGTGTAGGCAAGGCCGTTTTAATGATGAAGTGGAAAAAAACGTTGTTTTTTCTAGAGCCTGAAAAACGTCGTTTTTTACAACCCGGAAAATGATCGTGTGTAGGCAGAATGAGAGTCAATAAAAGAATAATCACAAAGAGCAACATTTTTTATTTGCTATTATTATTATTATTATAAAAAAATATAGTAAGGTTCTGTAGGTAAATAGCTTACTTGTAAATTATACATTTCAAACTTTGAATATTTCCAAATAAGAAAATGTATGGGCCAACCATTATGATCAGTTGGATATTGACATTAATGATATTTGTAAATTATATATATTGACCACCAGCTGTGGCCTTGTAAGGCCACTTTCACACTGGGGCCGAAGCCGCGTTAGCGATAAAGCTGCTCGCTTTAGCACTGTTTAAGAGGTGCTTTTCGGCAAACAGGGGGTTAAAAACTCCTGTGTTACGGCACTTCAGAAGCGCTTCTTAGGTGCTTTAGAAGCGCTGCCCGTTCATTCCAATGGGCAGGGGCATTTTGGGAGTGCTGTATACAGCGCTCCCAAACCGTCCCAAAGATGCTGCTTGCAGGACTTTTTCTAACGTCCCACAAGAGCATCGCCTGGGTGTGAAAGCACTCATTGCAGAGAATGGGAGGCAGTTTTCAGGCGCTTTACAGGCGCTATTTCTAGCACTAAAACGCCTGAAAACTCAGTGTGAAAGGGGTCTAAGAGATTTAGAATGCCCTTACAGTATGCCTCAACTTGAGTTTTGTGTGTATTTGGGTCAAATGGATGTATTTTGGCCCTGGTATGGGCATGTATCTCACAGTGACATTCGCCCTATTTGCGGAGTAATGTTACTTATTACATTCCGTAAACGCTTTGCATTGTTGTGTGACGATGTAATGGGGCTACATGACAGGATTATGTTATAACGCTACACGCTGTCTGGTGGGAACACATCCTCCTTCCCCAGCACACACTAAAAAACCTGGGAATAGGGTAAGCATTATTGGGCTTCTGAGCAGCCATTTACACTGGCAAAACTGGTCATGTAGCCACCACTACCTGCTTCCCCCATGTACTTGTGTCTTGATGTCACTGAGCCTGATAAGTATATCTTATACCTTTGGGACTGTTTGGAACATCTATTGAACAACAGATATTTTCTGGGATTTACCATGTACTAACCAGGAGGATTGCACCAAGAGGGTTAATCGAATTCCTATCATACATGCTTTGGTGATGGTGAAATATTGACTTCTGCATTGGCTATATATGGGACAACCCTGGTTTATTGATATTGCCAAGAATGTGGAAATGCCTTACTGTTGTGGCTCCTTATGTGATAATGATGATGGTGATCTTTGTGTTGATTTTGCTTCAATGTTCTGGGATGGACAGGAATCCACAAAAATTGCCATCTGGATTCTCACATTAAACCACATGGGGAAATAGTCTACAAACAGGCTTTTACATGATAACCCCTCTCAGCACACTTGCTCTTAGCACGAATCCCTCCTACCCCTTCCTAGCACAAATCCTCCCGCAACAATCCTAATGCCGCGTACAGACGGTGTTTTTTTGTGATGAAAAAAAAAACATGTTTTAAATCATGAAATAAAACTACGTTTTTGAAACATTTTCAAAAACGACGTTGCCTACACACCATCGTTTTTTCACAATGCTCTAGCAAAGCGAGGTTACGTTTCACCACTTTTTTCCATTGAAGCTCGCTTCATAACTAGCTTCTGGGCATGCGCGGGTTTAAAAACGTTGTTTTAAACGTCGTTTTTTGCTACACACGGTCAATTTCTGTGAAACAAAAAACAACGTTTTGAAAAACGACACAAAAAATTCGAGCATGTTCGAATTTTTTTTTGTCGTTTTTCAGAAGACATAAAACAACGTTTTCCCCCACACACGATCATTTTAAATTACGTTTTCAAAAACGTCGCTTTTTTTCATCACAAAAAACGACCGTCTGTACGCGGCATAACACAAAACTTTTCATCCCAAGCACAAATGTTTATTATCCTGCCTCCCATTGCATCCCCAGTATAATTCCTCCCTCCCTCCCTGAAACACATGAGTAGTGACAGCAGCAGAATGGAGGAGAGAGCTGGGAGGAGGTGCAGGCTGTGCTATCCCTACAATCTGCACACAGAAAATGACACAGGAACAGTCTCAGATCGGGACTGTACAGGATTTAATTACCCGTTCCTTAACACATTTTCTGCTGCTGGGAGAAGCACAGTCTAGGGAGGATATAGGAATAGGGTAATCAAACCCGTAGGCGTGCGCACAGGGTATGCCAGGTGTGCCCAGGCACACCCTAATCACCCTGTGCAGCAAAAATTCCCCCTACTGCCCTGGCTCCTCCCCTTCTCCCTACAGCGCTTCTGGCTTCCCTCCTCTCCCGCCAGCTGTTGATGTGGGGATGTTTTAGAATAAGTGGGGGAAGGGGCCTGTAAATATGTAATTTACTGGCCCCTTCCCTTTATGAATGAAGATCGTGAGTGATGGGTAGTGTGTGTTTGAGCTTTAGGGTGCACACCCTAATACAATGGGGTGCACACATCTATGATCATACCCTGTACTATTCCTGATCTGAGAACATTTCTGTATCATGTCCTCTATGAAGGGGTGCTGTTCTGACAGAATGGAGTTGCTGGAAGAGGGAGAGCTCAGCTTGCACCTCTTTCCTCCTCTCTGTCGCTGTCACTACTTGTCAGGAGTTTGCTGTTAAAACTCCTGTAGCAGCAGGAATTCACGATGTGACACCCTCCTCCTTCACATTAGTTCAGTTTGTCAGGGGCAACCACTCCTCCAGCATCCCCCCCGCGCCTTGTCTTGGCCCTGAACATGTATATGCAGTAGCAAGAAAAGTGGGCTTTATTTCCCAGCCACATCCACAGCCATCCACAGTGGTCTGAACTTGTTTGCTCCCAGTGGGTTCCCAGTTCACTGACTGAACTGTCACCAACAGCTTTCAGTCACAACTTCTGATCAGGAGCTAATGGGACAGATTACTGATCATGTGACCACTGCGAAATCCAATCACAGCAGTCACATGACATAGAAGCCATGCTGCCCCTTGAGCATTTTTTTTTGATGTCACAATGTAGAGAATAAGATTTCCTATCATCTGTGCCCAGTCTTGCCACACCGAGTTAATCCAGCTCTGAGCAATCCTCTTTTAATGTTCAGTGAACATTAACAGACTTCCAGATAAAACCATGTCTAAATAAAAAGTCCTTTCCTCTCTCCTTGCTTTGAGTGACAGGTTATTTACATATCTAGCTTGGACATAACACATCCTGGTAATATACAATGAACTGTAAATCACCTCATATTATGATAAACATAACATAACATACGATAAACATGTCTAAGCTAGATATGTTAAATAACCTGTCACTCAAAACAGGGTTTTATCTGGAATTCTGTTAATTTTCACTGAACAATAAAAGAGGATTGCTCAGAGCTGGATTAACTATGTGTGGCAAGACTGGGCACAGATGATAGGAAATCTTATACTCTACTTTGTGACATAATTTTTTTTTGGGGGGGTTTACATCCACTTTAACCTCTTCCCCACCAAGCCATAGTAAAATGACGTCGTGGGGACCTCTCGTCCTTCAGACTGGACGTCATGTGATGTCCTGGCTTTTCCGGCAGCATTCCTCGGGACCCGGTGTGCGCGCACGGAGGCCGCGATGTCCGCCAGGCACCCGCGATTACCCGCAATCACGGCAGGACCATGGATCTGTGTGTGTAAACACACAAAACAATGTCCTGTCAGCGGTGAGGAGACTGATGTGTGTTCCCAGTACAGAGGAACACGCATCGATCTCCTCCCCTTGTGAGTCCCCCTTCCCCTAACAGTTAGAACACACTTTAGGGAACATATTTAACCCCTTCAGCGCCCCCTAGTGTTAACCCCTTCTCTGCCAGCCACATTTACACAGTAATCAGTGCATTTTATAGCACTAATCGCTGTGTAAATGTGAATGGCCCCAAAAATGTGTCAAAAGTGTCCGATATGTCCGCCGCAATGTCACGGTCACAATAAAAAAAAAAAAAAAAATGCAGATCGCCGCCATTACTAGTAAACAATAAAGAAAAAGAAAAATGCCATAATTCTATTTCCTATTTTGTAGACGCTAGAACTTTTGTGCAAACCGATCAAATACGCTTATTGCGTTTTTTTTTTACCAAAAATATGTAGAATACGGATCGGTCTAAACTGAGGAAATTTTTTTTTTTTTTTTCAAAATTGACGCTCTTCTTTTGTTTATAGCGCAAAAAATAAAAACCGCAGAGGTAATCAAATACCACCAAAAGAAAGCTCTATTTGTGTGAAAAAAAGGGTGTCAATTTTGTTTGGGAGCCACGTCACATGATCGCGCAATTGTCATTCAATGTGCGACAGCGCTGAAAACTAAAATGTTGGTCTGGGCAGGAAGGGGGTGAAAATGCCCTGTATGGAAGTGGTTAAAGACCACTTAACGGGCCAGCAGGAGGTGGCATTAAGAGGTTAAAAAAACTCTACTTTCTTGCATTTTTTTTTTGTATTGTTTTTAAAATGAAAACTTTCTTGAATATGCCCGCAGGCGTTGCATTTACTTGCTGGTGGGGAACTTGCTGGGTGGTGCACAGTTGCTACTGTAACATCTGTGATCCTGTTCCTAAAAAAACTTGTAACTGATCAACATGTGATTTTCGTAGTTTGGAATTTCTGTACTTTGGCCATTTTAGTCACGTTCAGAAATGTGTTTAATATAAAACAAAGGGCTAGTATTAAACGTAATGTAAATAAAATGTTTTTTGATGTTGATATGGGCATTCAATAATGATTCATGTTTTTTTCTCTTCTGAAAAATGTATTGGAAAAAGGGGTCTAGACACACATTCCTGTATGATTCAATTGTACACTGAATCATCCATAAGTAGAACCCATATTAGCCATGGGTAATGGTAAATATCATGGGCAATTTCTTGAATCAAGGGAAACTTTATCCTGATGAAAAGGGCTTTGAAACATGCCTGTGTGTGATGAGGTCAGCTGAAGGGTGGATCCAAGACATACAATTGATGTAGATTATTTTTATGCATAGAGCATGTTATTCAGTATAAGCAAATGGAATGGAAAGGGGTAAATTCTGCGCTAATAGTAAAAAAAAAAATGATGAGTAGAAAAGCTGTATAAGCAAATGAAAGAAATGAAGGGAGGCATGTAACGTCTATTATAACACTGATATTTATTTTATATGTGTAAAGATCATGATTTGGAACAAAAAGAATATGTTCGTGTTTTTTTACCCCGAGGCATTAATTCATTAACATAAAATGTTGCTGATCAAAGTTTTCCTGAAAAAAAAATAAAAATAACCTTCTATAATTGCAATCATCTTGTACAAAATAGTCTGAAAACGGCTCCAGTATAATCTATATTTTTCCCACTTTGTCTTACAAACTCCAAATGCTTAACTAGCTCAATGTTTTTAAATGGCATGGGTGAGTCAAATATTTTTTTATGCGCAATTTAAACTTTTATTTTAATTATATTTAATTCTCTTAAGCCCTGTACACACGATCGGTTTGTCTGATGAAAACAGACCGATGGACCGTTTTCATCGGACGAACCGATCCTGTGTGGGCCCCATCGGTTTGTTTTCCATCGGTGAAAAAAAATAGAATATGTTTTTAAATTTTTCCTATGGATAAAAAACCGATAGAAAAAACCGATCGTCTATGTGGAAGTCCATTGGTCAAAAATCCACGCATGCCCAGAATCAAGTCGGAAGCATTGAACTTAATTTTTCTCAGCACGTCGTAGTGTTTTACGTCGCCGCGTTTGGACACGGTCGGATTTTTGACCGATGGTGTGTAGGCAAGACTGATGAAAGTCAGCTTCATCCGATATCCGACAAAAAAATCCATCGGATTAGATTCCATCTGATATCCGATCATGTGTACAAGGCTTAAGATATATGTGACATTAAACCCAATGGGCCAGATTCTTGTAGAATCTGCGGCGGCGTAGCGTAAGCCATTTACACTGCGCCGCCGCAAATTACTGGAGCAAGTGCCGTATTCTCCAAGCACTTGCTCCGTAATTAGCGTCGGCGTAGTGTAATTGGCCCGGCGTAAGGCCGCGTAATTCAAAGGGGGCGGCTTGTATTTAAATTAAGCACGCCCCCGCGCCAATCGAACTGCGCATGGGCGGGGCGGAAAAAAGCCCAGTGCGCATGCTCCAGCTCACGACGGAAAACGTCAATGAAGCCGACGTGAGCGTCATTGACGTAAAGTCGTATTCGCGAACGACTTACGAAAACAACGGAAAAAGCCGACGCTGACCTGACGCCATACTTAACATGGCATACGACGGACCTACGTAAACTTGCCCCTCATTATAGCAGGGGCAAGTTTACGCTTACGGAAACGTCGTAAAATCACTGCGTCGTCCGCGCGTACGTTCGGGATTCTCGCGTAACTAGCTAATTTGCATAGACGACGGGGAAAACGACGATGCGACACCTAGCGGCAGGAAAAAAATTGCATTTAAGATCTGACAGCGTAAGAGCCTTACGCCTGTCAGATCTAATGGGTATCTATGCGTAACTGATTCTAAGAATCAGTCGCATAGATACCCTGGGCCAGATTAGGACTTACGACAGCGCAAATGGTGTTGCGCCGTTGTAACGCCTTTGAGAATCTGGCCCAATGTTTGTTACATCCATGTGAATCACAGGAGTGCAGTTTGTTCTGCTGTGACCCGTTTTCAGCTGTCAGCGGGCTGAAGCCTGCTATTGATTCCTGCCACAGGGCCAGTCCAAGTGATCGGGATCCACCCAGGAGCCTGGACTGGCACCTAGATCAGCCTCTCGGCGAGCCACTGAGGGCAGACAGTGGTGACTGACAGTCACCAGCTCTCTGTTCACAGAGCACTAAGAACTCAGCGGTCAGCGGTGTTTGATCGCTTGGTTCTCAGTCTTATAGCTGGGAGACAGATGCAGCATTAGACCCACGCTGCATCCACCTAGGCAGTGCTTTAAGTGGGCCGGAACGCGGCGGTACTCAGTACCGCCACTTCCAAAAATGGCCCTGGAGAGTACCAGCACCTCTCCGTGCGCCCAGTACGTGGGTTTCCGGTAGCTAGCTACAGCATTGTAGTCAGGGGCGTCTCCAGGGTGGGGCCTGAGCGGGCCATGTCCCCCCCAATTTTACTGTGTGCCCCCCCATGTGCCCCCCCAAGTAATGTTGTCTGTTTGTATTGCAGACAGACCGCGAAACAATAGCCGCCGCGGCTGTCCGCGATCCGTCTGTGGCGCTGAATGACGGAATCATGACTGTTATTGTCATGTGACGTCGCCACAGTGCCGCTAATTATCATGGGAGTTGTAGTCTCCGCGGCCGTGCGGGCGGCGTCGGCTACGTGCTTGAGTCAAGCTCAGCCTGCTCCCGGGGGGTGGAGACGAGTCAGTCAGTTACTGTGAGAGCAGCGGAGCCAGGCCGCGTGCTAGACCAGACCTCCCATTTGCCCGCCGACTTCAGTGCCTGCCTCGGTAGGTCAGGAAAAAACGTAATTTGATGGCAATTGGAAATACCATTTTATTGGTGGCGATGGACAATTTTCATTTCTGTTAGCTCCCTCCCTCCATGTTACCTCCATGAGAGCTCATTATATATATATATATATATATATATATATATATATATATATATATATATATATATATATATATATATATACTCTCATGGAGGTAACAGAAAAAAAAATGATTAATATTAGAAAACATGATAAAAAGATGACGTATTATTGAATACATAGTAAAAAGATTGTATATTCATATATAGTATATAGGAGGCTTTGTTTTTTCTTTTTGCAAAATCCAAACCAATGTGTGTTCTATAGGTTAAAATATATATCATTGACCCCCAATATCTGTATATATATACACAGATATTGGGGGTCAATGATATATATTTTAACCTATAGAACACACATTGGTTTGGATTTTGCAAAAAGAAAAAACAAAGCCTCCTATATACTATATATGAATATACAATCTTTTTACTTTGTACAACATTTTGTTCAATACCCTTTTGCACATTTTATTTATGTTCAGTAGCTCTTTCTACAGTAGCTCTTTTTCAGGGTACTTTCTAAGGGTATTTTCATGTTCAGTATTGGGGGGTGGGGGGAGCACCGGCGCCTAATAGAGTACCGGCACCTCTTTTGGCCCACTTAAAGCACTGCACCTAGGTAAGTATAATTTCTAAAAAACAAAACAAAACAAAATTCTCTTTTAAAGAATAGGTTCAGGTATTCCCCTCTTCGCTGAATAACCCCTTGTCTCCACCCCCTACTTACCTCTGAGCACCATCTTTTCTCACCTCCTAGTGCCCCCC
The DNA here is from genome assembly GCF_905171775.1 of Rana temporaria. Classification (NCBI taxonomy): domain Eukaryota; kingdom Metazoa; phylum Chordata; class Amphibia; order Anura; family Ranidae; genus Rana; species Rana temporaria. The sequence goes on from NC_053489.1 coordinate 552,647,039, forward strand.
ACCTTTTATAAAATACAGAACCAAGTATCATTTTGTGGTGCTAAGTAATTTGTTTATGATAACAATAAAATAGATCTCCTACAGTCAGCAAAAAATAAACCCCCAGCAACAATAAACCCCTCAGCAACAAAAGATCCTTCCCAGTAACAACTAATCCTCAACAGCAACAATAGACCCTCTGCCAACAATAGACCCCTCAGCAAAATTAGATCTCCAATCAGCAACAGTAGATCTACCAGAGCAACAATAGACCCCCCCAGCAACAATAAACACCTCAGAAAAAAAAGATCCTCCTCAGTAACAACTGATCCTCAACAGCAACAATAGATCCCCTGCCAACAATAGACCCCTCAGCAACATTAGATCTCCAATCAGCAACAGTCGATCTACCAGAGCAGCAATAGATCCCTCCAGAAACAATAGATCCCACAGAAGCTATCAACAATAGAACCACCTATCAGTAGTTCCCCAGCAACAGTAGATGCCCCCAGCAGCAAAAGATCCCCTATCACAACAAAAGACACCACCCAGCAACAATGGGCCAAATCCACAGCCCCGCAGCGCAACGTAACTTAAGTGATTTAAGTTACACTGCCGCAAATTTCCTAAGTTAGGTATCGATCCACAACACACTTACCTGGAAATTTGCGGCGGTGTAACTCAAATCCGTCCGGCGCAAGGCGTGCCGAATCTAATGGGGCGAGTCCCATTTAAATTAGGCGCGCTCCCGCGCCGGACGTACTGCGCATGCTCCGTCAGGTAACTTACCCGACGTGCATTGCGCTAACTGACGTCGCTCCGACGTCATTTGCTTAGACGGTAACGTAAATGGCGTCCAGCGCCATTCACGGACGTCTTACGCAAACGATGTAGAGTTTGAATTTTCGACGCGGGAACGACGGCCATACTTAATAGGGCTTAGTCAAATAGGAATATATAAAAAACAAGGTGCAATCAGCGCAAATATATAGATCAAAAAATTATGATATTAAAAGTGTATTTATGTGATACAGACCCCCAGGGTTCAGATCACTGGTAATGCCAGCTGAATACTAAGGGAAATTCGCAAAAATCCTAAGCAAGTAAAAAATAAAATAGAAAAAGTGCAGCGCAAAACTCAAATATATAAATGATACTGGTATACTCAAACACCAATACCATAAGTGTGAATATGAATATGCAGAAAAGAAAAAAAAAAAAAAAAGAAAAAAAAATATATATATATATATATATATATATATATACAGTATATATATATATATATATATATATATATATATATATATATATATATATATATATATATATATATATATATATATATATTAAAAATTAAATACAATTCAAACAGTCCAAAAGTCCATAAGTGTCAGAAGATGAGTGAATTAAACGAAAATAAATCTCCACCACGTGACAATCCACCAAAATTTTGAAGTGATCCCTCCACCGTTGTAGATGGCTACTCTCACCTTCATATATGGACCACTGAGTTAACAGATGGTCAGTAAAGCAAATCAAATAGGCAGGTCATGAACAGGAACCAGGCTGATGTATTAGATCCTCATAAGACAACCAAACCGCAAAGGACAGGTGCATGTAAAGAGATAATCACAGACTAAGTGCTCACTGTTGCAATGTGTGGATTTATTCTTTAAAAGAAGCAAAAGTCAGGCTACTCACATTTGGCCAGACAAAAAACGGCATGAAGTAACAATCTTTAGGAATGAACAGCAGATGAGCGACGAAGTCAAATAGGACTCAGCCCTATTTTTACACGGCGTAACTCGACGTAAACGACGTAGCATTAGAGCGACGGGCCCGTCGGAGCGTTCGTGGATCGCCGTAAGTGTTCATTTGCATATTCTAGGCCGGCCGCAATGGCCTCGCCACCTAGCGGCCGGCCTAGAATTGCATCCTTAAGATCCGACAGTGTAATTCAATTACACATGTCAGATCTTCTGTCTATCTCTTGGAAACTGATTCTGTGGATCAGTTCCAAAGATAGAAACAGGGATACGACGGCATATCAGTAGATACGCCGTCGTATCTCTTTTGTGGATTACCCCCAATATTCCCCCAGCAGTTAGCAACAATAGACAAACTCCTTCACAGCTGTTGATCCCCCCAGCAACATGAGACCCCCCCCCCCAGCAACATGAGACCCCCTTACAACACTACACCTTCTAATTCCCCCCTCCCCACCCAGCAACAATAGATCCTCCAATAGCCAGTATATCCATTCAGTGCTGGATGTACCTACCATTGTGTTCTCACTAAAAAAGAGGCCTGGCCCCTATCTTAGTAATCTCTCAGATGATACACTGTAGTTTAACTGTGACACACAAGATGACGAGCGGCAGCAGGGGGCTGATCTGTGTGAGAAAAACTTGTACTGTGCTTAAAATATATAAAGGGCAGGGTTGCCATCTTATCTCTGTAAACCAAACAAATATCAATAAAACATTTGTAATTGTATTGTTTACTTTATTTACGGTATTTAAATAGCACGAACAATTCATACAGTACTTTTACATATGATCAGAGATTTTTTCTCAGGAAAAGGTGCAGGAAAACTTCACCTTGGTCACATTTGTCTCTATGCCTAGAGCCACCCCTCTAGTACCACCCCCTTTAGAGATGAGGGAACCAAGCATAATTTGGGGGGCTAGCATGAGCCCTTAGAGCTTCTTATTAAAGTAAAAGCAATAATAGATCCACCACATCAAGAATAGATTCCTCCAGCACCAATAGACAGCCCTCAAATATCCAACAAAGAGACAGCCCTCCCCATATACCTAGCAAAGAGACAGCCACATAAATTTAGCAAAGAGATTACCTAATCCAGCAAAGAGACATCCCCATATATCCAGCAAAGAGACAACCCAATCCAGCAAGGAGACACTCTCATATATTCAAAGAGACAGCCCAATCCAGCAAAGAGATATCCCCAATTCAGCAAAGAGATATCCCCAATTCAGCAAAGAGATATCCCCATATATTCAGCAAAGTGATGGTCCAATCCAGCAAAGAGATATCCTCAATCCAGCAAAAAGATATCCCCATATATTCAGCAACGTGATGGTCCAATCCAGCAAAGAGATATCCCCAATCCAGCAAAGAGATATCCCCAATCCAGCAAAGAGATATCCCCAATCCAGCAAAGAGATATCCCCAATCCAGCAAAGAGATATCCCCATATATTCAGCAAAGAGATATCCCCATATATTCAGCAAAGAGATATCCCCATATATTCAGCAACGTGATGGTCCAATCCAGCAAAGAGATATCCCCAATCCAGCAAAGAGACATCCCCATATATTCAGCAAAGAGGTATCCCCCAATCCAGCAAAGAGACAGCCCAATTCAACAAAGAGACAGATAAATCCAGCAAAGAGACATCCCCATATATTAACAAAAGAAACAGTTCAATCCAGCAAAGAGACATCCCAAAATATTCAGCAAAGAGACATCCCCAATCATGCAAAGGGATATTCCTCATCCAGCAAAGAGACATCTCCAATCCAGCAAAGAGATCCCCCAAGAGATCCACAATCCAGCAAAGAGATCACCCCCAATCCAGCAAAGAGACAAACCACATACATACAGGGTTCACCCTACCTCCTGTCATCCTCATCTTCATCACACCTGGCACCACACTGCCACCTACCCAACACCTAACCCCCTGTCATCCTCATCACACCTAGTACCCCACTGTCGTGTTGCTAACACCCTACCCCCTGTCATCCTTATCTTCATCTTCATCACACCTGGCACCCTACTGCCACCTTGCTAACACCCTAGCTCCTGTCATCCTCATCACCCCTGGCACCCCACTGCCAGCTTTCAAACATCTGCATTGACAAAGCACTTATTCCAATGTTGAGAGGACAAGGGTCTCTTCACCACAAATGTGTTGCGGCAGGTAACTTAGTTTGTGGACGGGGGCTTATTGATTCACCCAGGTGAATGATTAAATGTTACTAAACCCACAACAGTAAAATCAGCCTGTAAATGCAGTAAAGCATGCTTGTCAAACCCCTTAGTGTGGAACCTAAGGGGTTAATCCTCCGCATTGTGTAAAAAGGCTGTTCGATCCTGTCTTCTCTGATCATCTTCTTCTTCCACAGACTCCGAAAAATATCCTGATATTTACAGAGTCTATGGAGTCAGGCTGCACATGCTCAGTTTGGTGTGTATTGCTAGAGAGTTTTTTTGGGAGGGTGCATGTGATCAGCACAGGGGCAATCAGCACTGTCCGGGTCAGTGGTCCTGCAACCTCATAGGACAGTCAGGGGGAAATGAAAACTCCTCCAACAAGCTTTACTAGGAACTGATAGAAGTCACATGACTGCTATATACAGCTGATGAAAAAATGTATATAGCAGTTTATATTTACTAAAATTATTGCATTCCCATGTTCTGTGTACTGTGGGAGACCAGCTATAGTAAATGCAGGGTCCTGGGTTTAGTAACACTTTAAGACGTCAGCAAACTAAAACATTTTGGACAATGTCATGCTCCCAACTTTGTGGGAACATTTTGGGGATGGCCCCTTCCTGTTCCAACATGACTGTGCACCAGTGCACAAAGCAAGATCCATAAAGACATGGATGATTGAGTTTGGGTGGAGGAACTTGACTGGCCTGCACAGTCCTGACCTCAACTCAATAGAAGAGCTTTGAGATGAATTAGAGCGGAGACTGCAAGCCAGGCCCTCTCAGCCAACAAATGAGCTTCTGGAAGAATGGTCAAACATTCCCATAGACACACTCCTAAACCTTGTGAGCAGCCTTCCCAGAAGAGTTAAAGCTGTTGTAGCTGCAAAGGGAGGGCCAACTCAATATTGAACCCTACAGACTAAGCTTGGGATGCCATTAAAGTTCATGTGCATGTAAAGACAGGTGTCCCAATACTTTTGGTAATATAGTGTAGGTCTGGGTAGAATATTAAGGGGGATCTTCATACAATTTTTTTCCTTTTTTTATTATATATGCGCTTTCATAAAAAAAAAAAAAAAAAATCAGTAGAATAGTATCAGAGTGAGATGTACTATTAGGCACAATGGGCCAGATTCACATAGAATTCCGTTGCTCCTGAGCAGCGTAACATATGTGATTTACGTTACACCGCCGCAGGTTTACAGCGTAAGTGCCTGATTCTCAGAACTCTTACCTGTAAACTTGCGGCGGTGTATCGTAAATGCGATCGGTGCAAGCCCGCCCAATTCAAATGGGGCGGGCACCATTTAATCTAGGCGCGTTCCCGCGCCGAACGTACTGCGCATGCTCCGTCGGGTAAATTACCCGACGTGCATTGCGCTAAATGACGTCGCACGGACGTCATTTGTTTTGACGTTAACGTAAATGGCGTCCAGCGCCATTCACGGACGACTTACGCAAACTACGTTGTTTTTTAAATTTCGACGCGGGAACGACGGCCATACTTAAAGCAGTAGTTCACCCTCAGTGTCAACATTGTACCATAAAATCAGGCATTGTAGCGCGAGCTACAGTATGCCTGTCTCGAATTTTTTATCCCCATACTCACAGTGTACTGGTACATTATAGATTCCGACTCCCGCGGGGAATGGGCGTGCCTATGGAGAGGGAGGATGATTGACGGCCGGCTCTGGCACGTCACGCTCCCCGAAGACAGCCGGAGTAGGTCTCGGCTCTTCACGGCGCCTGCGCACAGGCTATGCGCAGGCGCCGTGAAGAGCCAAGCCTATTTCGGCTATTTCCGGAGAAGCGTGACGCGCCAGAGCCGGCCGTCAATCACCTTCCGTCTGGATTGGAACGCCCATTCCCCGTGGGCAGTCGGAATCGTCTATGTACGATTACACAGTGAGTACGGGGATAAAAAATTTGAGACAGGCATACTGTAGCTCGCGCTACAATGCCTGATTTTATGCTAGAAGAAAAAATATTTTTTTTTCTTGTTTATAGGGTGAACCCCCGCTTTAACATGGCTTAGGACAACTAGGGCTCAGCCCTAATTTTAACTCGGCGTAACTCGACGGAAACAACGTAAAGTTAGATCGACGGGCAGCGCGGACGTTCGGGGATCGCCGTAACTAGTCATTTGCATATTCTACACCGACCGCAATGGCCTCGCCACCTAGCGGCCGGCCTAGAATTGCATCCTTAAGATCCGACAGTGTAATTCAATTACACCTGTCGGATCTTAGGGCTAGTTATGCGTAACTGATTCTATGAATCAGTCGCATAGTTAGGACGGCCCTAACACAGAGATACGACGGCATATCAGGAGATACGCCGTTGTATCTCTTTTGTGAATCTGGCCCAATATGTATGAACCTATAGGTGCCAGAAGCAAAAAGACAGCTTTTTCCTCTATATTTATAGGCCATACATTATTATCATTCTCAGTCGGATTAGTTAATTCATATAAGGTTGGTCATTTTTCATCTTTCTATTCTAAGCTTAGTTAGAGCCAGGAAAACAAGAAAATGCCTGGTAATAAATAAAGAATAAAAAAGAATAAAAACAAAAAAGGTCCCCGTCCTAAAGGAAGGGCTTTGCTTAGAGTGCCAGGTTTCTTTAGGTGCAAACTCTTGAGATGGAAATCTGGTCCTGGCTAGTGGCCATGGCTGTAGAGTAAAGTCATTTAGTGGGACAGATTCTTTTTTAATGTTGGGCTAGTCATCATAGCATAAGAATTTACATATTACTAGAAGAATCCGAGGGGAATTTGGCCCACTGCATTTTACATATTGCTTAGATTATACCCAGACCAGATGATAATGGTTCCCTGGAGTTTTCACAACTTGATCCAATCCGAGGGTGAACAAGGATGTGTGAAAGCCTGAGGTAAGAAATATTTCATGGAACTAATCATTATGTTACTAAGTGATGAGAATACTTTCCTGTAATGCTTTCCATTCTACATTTTTCTCCAAGATCTATGTATCTTCCCAAACAACGTATCTACATGTGTTTGAGCTTTTTTTTTTTCATTATTGTGCTCATTAGACCTAAAAAAGAAAAAAAGAAAAAAAAAATGTTTTACTCATCTGGAAATGCCTGTTGCTATGCGGTCCCACGAAATCTGCCTTTGGAATCACCTAGGATTCTGACATCATCTCCCTCTAATGCTACTGGGAAATGTGTGTCATCATTTCCCAGGATGCAGTGCGCTACGCAATTATCACTCCCCATCCAAGACTTCCAGGAAGTAAGTGCTTGTGGGCTTCAAGCAAAATGACAACGGTGTGGACATAGTTTTATAAACTATGGCCCAGATTCAGGTAGGGGCGCGCACTGGTACGGTGGCGCAGCGTACCGTTTTTTACGCTACGCCCCTGTAAATTACTGGAGCTACGCTTCATTCACAAAGCATTTGCTCCGTAATTTGCGGCGGCGTTTCGTAAAAGGGTCCGGCGTAAGCGCGCGTAATTTAAATGATCCCGTAGGGGGGCGTGGATCATTTAAATTAGGCGCTTTCCCGCACCGAACGTACTGCGCATGCTCCGTCGGGAAAATTTCACGACGTGCATTGCGGTAAATGACGTCGCAAGGACGTGAACGTAAATGGCGTCCAGCGACATTCACGAACGAGTTACGCAAATTTTGAAAATCGCGGCGTGGGAACGACGTCCTTACTTACCATTGGCTGCGCCTCCTAATAGCAGGAGCAGCCTTACGGCGAAAACGACGTTAGTATGCAATTTGCATACTCTACGCTGACAACTACGGGTGCGCCACCTAGCGGCCAGCGTCAGAATGCACCCTAAGATACGACGGCATAAGAGACTTATGCCAGTGGTATCTTAGGCTACAGTCGGCGTATCGAGCTTTCTGAATACAGAAAGTTGATACGCCGGCGCTACTTAGCAATTACGCTGCGTATCTATGGATACGCAGGCGTAATTGCTTGCTGAATCTACCCCAATCTTTTTTGAATAACTATGCGGCGCGGCGGCGGATCGTAAAATAGTAAGTGACCGGATTTATATCATAAAAACTCATGATGAAAGGACATACATTTAAAAAATTCTAATTGTGGTTGGAACTCCGCTTTAACTGACATTTTGTTTTCCTGGTGCCTCCATGGCAGCATACCAATGGTCATGGCTCCGCCCCCAACTGACCCACAGGACCTCTTAACTCTCTAATAAAAGGAGAAGCCCCCCCCCCCCCGGTAGGCATTCTTTTTTCTGTCCTCATCCCCGCAGGATCACGCATCAGTCCTACCTCACCGTCTTATGGTGCAACCGTTGCAGGTTCATGCTCTCCTGCAGGACGGAGTCCTAGTGCTTGGGTTGCTAAAGGCACCAGATAAGTATAGGAGCCCATTTTTCTGTGGATCTTTTTTTGGCATACATACACATGGTATCCCCAGGAGCTTTCCTCTCCTCGTTTGGTACTCAGGCTGACTGTCCTTGGCATATTGGGTCTCCCCTGTACAGGGTCTATAGCAGGGGTCTTGAATTAAAATTCAAGGAGGTCCGGTCACTAAAAAAATTTTTGGGCCGAGGTCCGAATCTCAAGTCCCCATTTGTCCCCATCACAGTGGATCTTTATATCAGGTGTCGCTATCACAGCGCCCCTTTACAACAGGTGTCCCTATCACAGTGCCCTTTTACATCAGGGGTCCCCATCACAGCGCCCCTTTACATCAGGGGTCCCCATTACATCAGGTGTCCCCATTACAGCGCCCCTTTACATCAGGTGTCTCCATCACAGCACCCCTTTACATCAGATGTCCCCATCACAGCGCCCCTTTAAATCAGGTGTCCCCATGACAGCACTCCTTTACATCAGGTGTCCCCATCAGAGTCCCCCTTAACATAAAATGTGCCCATCAGCATGCCCCTTAACATAAAATAAGGGTTACGCTGATGGGCACATTTTATGTTAAGGGACACTCTGATGGGAACATTTTATGTTAAGGGGCACCCTTATGGGCACATTTTATATTAAGGGGCACCCTTATGGGCGCATTTTATATTAAGGGGCACTCTGCTGGGCACAACAGAATGTGTCCCTTAACATAAAATGTGCCCATCAGAGTGCCCCTTAACATAAAATTTGCCCATGAGAGTGTCCCTTAACATAAAATATGTCCAACAGCATGCCCCTTAACATAAAATGTGCCCATGGGCACATTTTATATTAAGGGTCACTCTGATGGGCACATTTTATGTTAAGGGACACCCTGAAAGGGGAAAAAAATATATTAAGGGGCACTCTGATGGGCACAACAAAACATGCAACAACAAAACAAAATCTGCCATTTAGAGTGCCCTTTAATACAAAATGTGCCCATCAGTGTTGCTCTTAAAATAAAATATGCCCATCAGAGTGCCCCTTAACAAAAAATGTCCCCATCAGCAATGTCCCTTAACATAAAATAAGTGTCACGCTGATGGGCACCTTTTATGTTAATGGGCACTCTGATGGACACATTTTATTTTAAGGGGCATGCTGATGGGTATATTTTTAATGTGTACACAGATGGGCATATTTTATGTTAAGGGGCACTCTGATGGGCACAACAAAATGTGTCCATCAGTGTGCCCCTTAACAAAATATGCCCATCAGTGTGCAGATTAAAAATATACCCATCAGAGTGCCCCTTAAAATAAAATTCGTCCATCAGAGTGCCCATTAACATAAAAAAGGTGCCCAATAGTGTGACCTTTAAAAACATATGACCAGCAGTGATCACTAAGAAACATGTCACATACCTTGAATGCAATGCTGCGAGATAAGGAGCCCGGGACCGGGAGTAGCAGGGGGGCAGGGCTCGCACATGACAACGTGCTCATACTCGTAAGGAGAGCCAGGAGTGGACCCGCGAGCAGCAGGGGGCGGGGCACGCATGTGACGTCACGCCCCTACTCGCGGTCCGTGAGTGCAAGCTGGTCAACTCCGAGACCTGCGGTGCGCTCACAGCGTCACTGGTTGCTGGGGAAACCCGCGGCCCCAGCAAACCAACGCTGACATTAAAATTATACTGGCGGCATTGCGGTCCGGGCAGAAGCGTCACTCGGGCCGGACTCGGACCGCGGGCCGCCATTTAGTGACGGCTGGTCTATAGCACCTTTTGGTGTAGTGGGTTTTACCTGACTTCCCACTGCCATCTAGCTTCCGCATCGCTCGGAGGGGGGAGCTCTTCAGCTAGCTCCCCGTTTGCAAGCTCTCTCCACGCTGTCGGCGCTTCGCGCGCGTCACAGAGCTCAGCCTTGTCATCTCGGTGGGCGGGGCTCCATCGGCGCGGCGGCGCATGCGCAGTACATCGCGGGCGGCCATCTTGGTACTCCCAGTCTACTTAAACAGCCTGTTCCCTCATTTGAGCACAGGCTGTCTCCAGAGAAGCACCTTACTTTCCACCTCTCCTGTTCCAACCATGGATCCCTGCCAGGGTAGGTTCAATGCTCTAGCAGATACATGCTTGTTAGAAGGGGAATAGGAAAGAAACTTTTTTTTTCTCTCTCTCTCTCTCGTCGATTTTATTGCCGCACCCACCTGGGTACCAATTTATTATCAAGGAAAAACATATTTATATATTTCCCGGATTCTCAGTCTATCCTTTGGTAGACATGGGTATGTCTTGTACATGTGTGCGTATGTATATATATATATATATATATATATATATATATGTATATGTGTATGTGTATATATGTATATATGTGTATGTGCATATATATATGTATTATTTCTTTCTTTTTTTTTGCGTCTAGTGTTATAGTTCATAGGGTATCACAGTAATTTAAAAAAATCTACACATAGCTGCCCTGGACATAGTCATGCCGCTACAAAAAGATCCTCAACATTCCACTAGGTAAGGGCTGCATCAGCAGGTAAGCTTTTCAAAATAAAGACCACTTTGATGAATGGCAAGAAAACTAGCATTTTGTATTTCTTGTTTTCTCAGCCCGCAACGAGACCCATCCCTTAGATCCTCCCGGGACAAAGGATCAGGGAGCCGCAGAAGCTCGGGACACTCGCATACCTCAGGCCATTACTCCAGTAGTCACCAGAGTTATTCCCACCATACTTCCTCCAAACCAAAAAGGGATGATTGTTGGGTGTGTGGCCAGAAGGCCCTTCCTGGGAAATTAGCCTGTAGCCAATGTGCTCTTGAGGCTACAGCAGAAAGACAAGCTTCCTCAAGTTCCATAAAAGACCTAATAAAAGAGTCTATCAGAGAACTAACCTCGGTACAGAATACTCCCGCCTCCCCTCCCGCTGAGCAGGAGGTCGCAGGGACATCCACCCCTCACCCAGAGGGAAGCATTTCAGAGGATGAGTCAATCCCAAATGAGGAGGACCTGTCAACCTTTGACTTTGGCCTAGTGGAGCCCTTTGTGGTAGCAGTCAAGGACGCTATTCAATGGGAGGAGGATCCTGAACCTCCATCCAAAACAAAAAAGTACTTTCCTCATTTGACTAAAAAGGTCTCAAATTTCCCTCTGATGGAAGAATTTAAAGGGGTTATCCTAGGAGAATGCAAAAGGTAGACAAGAGGCCGGTCGCTTTTAATCGCTTTCAAAAACTTTACCCATTGGCAGAATCGGACGCTAGATTCTTTTACTCTGTCCCTTCTGTAGACGCCTCAGTCATGAGACTAGCAAAAAATACGACTCTTCCTTTAGAAGATGCAGTCTCTTTCAAGGATGCCTTAGACCGAAGGATCGACACCGATCTCAAAAAGGTTTATCAGGCCACAGGAGGCGCCTGCAGGCCAGCCGTAGCTTTATCATCTATTTCTAGAGCCACCAAAGTATGGTCGGACAACATTGAGACAGCACTCAGGGCTGGTATAGACACCGAAGAGATTATCAAAGCTTTGGATGAGCTGAAATTGGCTTCAGATTTTATGGCAGAGGCGGCCATAGACGTCCTAAGATGCTCCTCTAGGGCCATGCTGTATTCTATCACGGCCAGAAGGGCCTTGTGGCTGAAACCATGGGCAGCAGACGCATCGTCCAAACAAGCATGGTGTCGCATTCCGTATGATGAGAAGGCATTATTCAGGGAGAAAATGGACTCTGCAATCACCAGAGTCACAGGAGGTAAGAGTGGCCTGATCCCTCAAGACAGAAGCAGGAGGAAGAGGTTTGCCCCTAGACCAGCGGTCCAGCAGAGAGGAAGGGATTCAAGATTTTACCGCCCAGGTAGAGAATACAGGAGGGGCTGGAAAGGCTCTCAGGCCTCCTTCCTTAGGATGGGGAAGCCGAAACCCACCACTACAGCTGGGGATAACCAAAAGTCTTTTTGACTCCCCTACCGCCCAGGCCGACCTAGTGGGAGCAAGACTAAGATCCTATGCGCAGGTCTGGGTGGAAGGCTGCTCCGATCAATGGGCAGTGTCCACTATTCTCCGGGGACACTTTTGGAGATTCAATACACGCCCTCCACCATTTTCCTTTCAAAGCACCAAGATTCCGGCCTCCAAGGAGAAAAGGGAGGTATTATTTCGATACATTCAGATACTTCTGCAACAAAGGCAGTTCTACCAGTTCCGACATCAGAGGTGAACTCGGGATTTTACTCTCCGGTCTTCTTAGTGCCCAAGAAGACGGGAGGGTGGAGACCGGTGTTGGACCTAAAGAGACTAAACAAGTATATTCGTTTAGAGCATTTCAAAATGGAATCGTTAAACACAGTGGGGCAGATTCAGATAGAGATACGCCGGCGGATCTCCTGATCCGCCGTCGTATCTGTGAGACCCGACGGTCGGATCTGTGAGATCCCACCGTCGGAGCTATGCGACTGATTCATAAGAATCAGTTCCGCATAGATCTTCCTTGGATCCGACTGGTGTAAGTGACTTACACCAGTCGAATCTTAGGCTGTAATCTCCCGCCGGCCGCTAGGTGTCGTCGCAATTTTTTACCCGTCGCATATGCAAATGAGGAAAACCGCCGATTCACGTCCGTACGCCCGCCCGTCGCTCGTTTTCTACGTCGTTTGCGTTCGGGTTTTTCCGGCGGATAGCTACCCCTGCTTCTATGAGGGGTAGCTAATGTTAAGTATGGCCGACGTTCCCGCGCCGATTTTTAAATTTTCGACGTCGTTTGCGTACCGCGATCGGGAATACCGATGGCCGCAAACGACGTACCCGCCGCAAACAATGACATCGTAGCGACGTCATTTGGAGCATGCGCACTGGGCTTTTTCGCCCCGGCGCATGCGCAGTTAAATCGGCGCGGGAACACGCCTGATTTAAATTGTACACTCCCCCTAGCCGCGGAATTTGCATTCCGCCGGGGGGAGTTAGGATCCGACGGTGCAGTTTGCGAGGTAAGTGCTTTATGAATCATGCACTTGCCTCGCTAAATTGCACCGGCGGATCGTAAACCAGGTAGATCTAGCGGATCTAAAGATCCGCAGATCTATCTGAATCTGCCCCAGTGATTCTATCTGTCCAGCCGGGGGACTGGATGACTTCCATAGATCTTCAGGATGCGTACCTCCACATCCCCATCCACAGCCAATTCCAACATTTTTTGCGTTTCAAATTAGGCAGTCTACATCTACAGTTCCAATGTCTCCCATTCGGGATCTCGTCAGCGCCCAGAACCTTTTCGAAAGTCTTAGGAGCAGTCCAAGCCCCCCTCCAGGAAAGGGGGATAAGAGTGTTACACTATCTGGACGATATACTAGTTCTGTCACAACACAAGAGTACCTTAGAAGAGCACACTCAGACAGTACTAAACACCTTGTCCAGGTTCGGCTGGCTGATCAACTTTACAAAAAGCCAACTAATTCCAACACAAAGGATGGTTTACTTGGGCGCCCTATTCAACACCCCGGAGAGGGCCGTCTCTCTTCCACCCGAGAAAATTCCGACATTAATCCTGAAGGTAAAGAAGGCGATGAGTTCACACAGCATGTCAGCTTCAGACTGCCTGAGCCTTACAGGCTCCCTCTCATCATGCATCCCGATGATAAAATGGGCCAGGTGGCACCTTCGGGACTTCCAACTGGGTTTCCTGGCACAATGGGGGAAGAAACGCCTCAGGCAGAGGATAATTGTTACCTCCTCTATGAAATCCGGCCTCTGGTGGTGGACAAGGCCATCCAATCTGTTAACACCTCGGCCCCTCGGGCCTGTTACCTGGACCATTCTTACCTCAGATGCCAGTCAGCTCGGTTGGGGGGCCCATTCCCAAAACAAGTTAGTTCAAGGGAAGTGGCCATTCAGTGCGGAGGGGGTGATTTCCAACATCCTGGAACTAAAGGCCGCTTGGATGGCTTGCCTGCACTTGGCTCCTCTCCTCAGGGGCAAATCGATCCTTATCCAAATGGACAACAGAGCAGCAGTGGCTTACGTCCAGAACCAGGGGGGCACACACAGCAAGGCACTATTCAGCGAGGTGTCCCCAATAATCTCTTGGGCAGAGAAGAATCTATGCGACCTGAGGGCGTCCTATATTCCAGGTCCCGAGAACCAACTAGCCGACCGCCTGTCAAGGTCATTCGTGAACAACAACGAGTGGTCGCTAGACCAAGAAGTTTTCAATACAGTATGCCGGCAGTGGGGGACTCCCCAGATAGATCTATTCGCCTCACCTCTCAACGCGAAGACCCCACTATTTTTCTCGAGGGGACCATGTCCGACCTCAGCAGGGGTAGACGCTCTGATACAGCCATGGACATTTTGGTTGGGGTATGCTTTTCCCCCAACACCATTAATTCTACGGTTTCTCCAACGCCTGACGAGGGAGGATGTCACCATTCTAGCGATAATTCCATACTGGCCAAGGAGGCCCTGGTTCCCGCTCTTGGTCAGTCTGGCACTAGGCAATCCGCTTCCTCTACCTCACAAGAGCAGCCTACTGTCGCAGGGGGGTTTCCTTCACCCACTTCCGGGAATCTTGGACTTGAGGGCCTGGAGATTGAACGGAACAGGCTGGGCAACTTAGGTTATTCCCAGGAAGTGATTCAAACTCTTCTTCAGGCAAGGAAATCATCCACAAATGCTACTTACTACAGGGTATGGAAGAGATTTGTAGCTCTGGCAGAGTCCAACCAATTCAACCCTTTAAATCCCGGGATCCATAATATTCTTTTGTTCCTACAGTCAGGTTTGGACTTAGGTCTGGGACACAGCACACTAAAAGTCCAGGTGTCTGCCATCTCAGCCTTGACAGACATCCGATGGGCTCAGGACCCATTGGTCGATCGTTTTCTAAAGGCGGTCCTAAGATTGGAAAACATTATATCCCAAGTGGGATTTAACTGTAGTGTTAGAAGCTCTGGCGCGTCCACCCTTCGCACCTACAGAGGAATGCTCACTGGAGAACATCACCTGGAAGACGGCCTTCCTAATTGCCGTCACGTCAGGGTGCAGAATTTCAGAGATCCAAGCTCTTGGTGCTCAAGAGCCCTATATCACATTCTTCCCAGACAGGGTGGTTTTGCAGCCCATTCATCAATTCATTCCTAAGGTGCCTTCGACCTTTCATCTCAATCAGGAATGGGTCCTTCCAGCATTTGGAGAAGATCAAAATTCCTCAAACCTACACGAGCTGGATGTGGCCAGGTCTTTGAAACACTACCTGAAACTTACTAACGGATTCCGGAAGGACCAACGACTCTTTATCGTCCCCAAAGGGGCAAGGAAAGGAGAAGCGGCCTCCAAGATTACAGTGGCTAATTGGATCGTGAAACTTATTCAAAACACCTATCGGGCTAGTGGTCTCCCTATTCCCAGAGCGGTGAACGCCCACTCTACGCAAGGGATCGCCTCATCTTGGGCAGCCTTGGCGCGGGTCTCTCCGGAAACAATCTGCAAGGCAGCCAGCTGGTCTTCCTTCAGCACCTTTATGGCTCACTATAGCCTAGATCCAGCAGTTCTCACCTCCCGCGATTTCGGGAGAAAAATGTTAGAACATTCTGTAAATCATTAAAAGATATTTTTTTGAGCAGTACCCTCCCTGTAAGCGAGTTATTTGACCATTGGTATGCTGCCATGGAGGCACCAGGAAAACGGAAAATTGAATACTTACCTTTCCGTAATTTTCCTTTCCTGGTGCCTACCCATGGCAGCATACACCCTCCCTTGTTGACTTGCTCTATGGGTCTGAGGTCTAGTTACTAAGAATGCCTACCGGGGGGGGAGCTTCTCCTTTTATTAGAGAGTTAAGAGGTCCTGTTGGTCAGTTGGGGGCGGAGCCATGACCATTGGTATGCTGCCATGGGTAGGCACCAGGAAAGGAAAATTACGGAAAGGTAAGTATTCAATTTTCCGTTTTTGCTTATTGTCTTGAGACCTTTGGGTTTGTTTTTTGTATAGTGTTATTATTACTAATGTAGCACTACCCCTGGAGGAGCTGCTGGTTGTTTTGGTTGATCTACGCTCTGTTAATAACCGCTTAAAGTGGCTCAAAACCCTCCCTTGACACACCTGGTACTATAGGGGTAGTGAACCCCAGTAGCTTGTAGAGAAGCACAATGTCCTGTTACACTTCAACAAATTATACAAATAAAAGGGGTTACCTTAGATGAAAGGGGTCTTGCAATATGAAAGATAGGCTGCACAGTAATGCTTTACTTAAGACCCAGACCATTACGCAGGTAAAAGACCTGGTCAGTTTTTGCGATTTGGCACTGCGTCACTTTACCTGACAATTGCGCGGTCGTCCGATGTGGCTCCCAAACAAATTTGGCGTCCTTTTTTTCCCCACAAATAGAGCTTTCTTTTGGTGGTATTTGATCATCCCTTGTGCTAAGGTTTTTTTTACTATTAAACTTAGGCTTCGTACACACGATCAGTCCATCCGATGAACACGGTCTGAAGGATCGTTTTCATCAGTCCAAACCGATTGTGTGTAGGCCCCATAGGTTATTTAACCTTCGGTCAAAAAAATGAGAACTTGCTTTAAAATTTAACCGATGGACTGGTAACCGATAGGTCAAAATCGTTAGTATGCAAAAGCATTGGTTAAAAACCTGCGCATGCTCAGAATAAATTTGACGCATGCTTGGAAGCATTAAACTTTGTTTTTTTCAGCACGTCATTGTGTTTTACGTCACCGCGTTCTGACACGATCGTTTTTTTAACTGATGGTGTGTACGCACGACGGACCATCAGTCAGCTTCATCGGTTAAGCGATGAGGACAGTCCTTCAGACCGTTATCAGATGGACTGATCGTGTGTACAAGGCTTTAGACTTTAACAACTTTTACAAACAGTGTACAGTAGTAATAAAGCCAAAATTCGATCATCTCTGTATTCTCTTTGCTGCAGGCAATGTCCAGCAGATTGATTTTTTGCCAGATGGTGGCTGAATAGTTTCAGTGCTGATGTCACTGCAAGTGTCTTCTCTCCCAAGTCAATTACCATTGACACTAATACTGGAACATTTTTCCTCTCACTGACACCAATACTGGGTTATCCTTCCTCCCAATGACCCTTGAATGTTAGGGGCAGCCTCTACTGCTGGCATCAATGATGTGGCATTCTTTCTTCAAATGATGTTCGTTCTGTGCCATTTTTCCTCCAACAGACCCTTGAATGTAAAGAGCGGCCTTCCTCCTACTTTATAATGGAAGATTGTTTTAACCACTTCCCGACGGCCGAACGACTTTGTACGGCCGCAGGGTGGCTCTACTTCTCTGAGTGGCCGTATACGGCCTCCGCTTCTCGTATACGGCTTCCGCTCCTCCTGGCCACTGGGGGCCTGGCGGCCGCGATGTCCGCTAGACACCCGCAATCGCGGTTACAGAGAGAAGGACATGGATCTGTGTGTGTAAACACACATGGAAAAAAGGACGTCAATTTTGTTTTGGAGCCACGTCGCACGACCGCGCAATTGTCAGTTAAAGCGACGCAGTGCCGGAAGCTGAAATTTCACCTGGGCAGGAAGGGGGTAAATGTGCCCAGTAAGCAAGTGGTTAAAAAGGTCTTTTGTCTTGAGGTTTATGTGTGTCTATGAGACTTATGGCAGAGGATTGCTCTGCCATAAGTTACACATCACAATTTGTGAGTACTGGGACTGTGGCAGCATATTCATCAAGTGGGCTTAAGTTTTATTGAACCAGACCCTTTTAGAAAAGCGTACTGTTCACCAAAGCATCCAACATGTGCCACTAACATTGTTCCACTGTGTACCCAAGGGTGCCATTAGTCTTTTACTATCAATTCCCGGATTACTAAAATGCAGCAAGTGTTCAGATCAAGAGTGACATTACTATAGCTCACACGGTTGATGCACTGTTAAGCCCTGTAAACACGATCAGATATCTGATGGAATCTAATCCGATGGATTTTTTCATCGGATATCCGATGAAGCTGACTTTCATCAGTCTTGCCTACACACCATTGGTTAAAAATCCGATCGTGTCCAACGCTGTGACGTAAAACACTACGACGTACTGAGGAAAATTAAGTTAATGCTTCGAGCATGCGTCAACTTGATTCTGAGCTGCGTGGATTTTTGACCGATGGATTTCCCCACAGACGATCAGTTATTTCTATCGGTTTTTAACCATAAGAAAAATTTAAAACAGGTTCTATTTTTTTTCACCGATGGATAAAAAACCGATGGGGCCCACACACGATCAGTTCGTCCGATGAAAACGGTCCTTCAGTCTATTTTCATCAGACGAACCGATCGTGTGTACAGGGCTTTATTCTATGTAGAAGCAGTTGAATAAACAAGTGACTGATTGTAGAGCCACCTTGGCAATGAAAAGGTTAGATATCTATTTTATTTTTTCTAATTCTCTTTTTTTTTTTATTTGTGTTTGTTAGTCCTCATTTATTTTTATACTAATTCACGGCTGTGTACTGTTATAAACTATTGAAAAGAACCCTGTTATGTATGGGGACAGTGTGTTGAATTATTTCATGCCACTGGAGGTATCATCCCTGATACAATAAATAGAAGCAAATGTACACTGAATATGGGACTTTGAATATACTGCCAATGATGTGATAAAGACAAAGGGCCAGATCCACATACATGTAGATCAGCGCAGCGTATCAGAGATACACTACGCCGCCGTACCTTACCTGGCGTATATTCGAATCCTCAGCGATTTCGCACCGTAAGTTACGGCGGCGTAGTGTATTTCTGGCAGCGGATTTGAAATTGGGCAAGTTGGGGGCGGGTTTCATTTAAATGAAGCGCGTCCCCACGCCGAATGAACTGCACATGCGTCGTAGCGAAATTTCCCGCCGTGCATTGCGCTAAATAACGTCGCTAGAACGTCATTTTTTTAACTTAGACGTGAGTTACGTCCATCCCTATTCACGGACGACTTACGCAAAAAAAAAAAAATTCAAATTTCGACGCGGGGACGACGGCCATACTTAACATGGCAAGTCTATGTATACGCCGCAAAATACCAGCTTTAACTATACGCCGGAAAAAGACGACTACAGACGACGTTAGAAAATGCGACGGCCGCGCGTTCTTTCGTGGATCGACGTAAATCGCTAATTTGCATACCCGACACGGAAAACGCCACCCAGCGGACGCCGAAGTATTGCATCTTAGATCCGAAGGCGTACGAAGACGTACACCTGTCGGATCTAACCCAGAAGCCGTCGTATCGTGTTTTGAGATTCAAAACAACGATACGACGCGGGAAATTTGAAAGTACGCCGGCGTATCAGTAGATACGCTGGCGTACTTCGTCTGTGGATCTGGCCCAAAGAATAGATGATGCTCATATCTATCACTTTATTTCAACATATAAGATATAGAAGAGTTAAAAACATTTTCAAAATAATTATCCATATCCACCACCGAATGTCCTGTCAAGGTCAACGCATTTCATGGGAAACCCCTGCTTCATCGGGACCTGAGATCTCAAATGTAAAAGTGCTGTAACAATACATTTAAAGAATATTATTGTTGTGATATTTTATACAAAATCTCAGATATACAATAAATACAAAACACAAAAAGGAGGAGAAGAGAAAAATAAGAAAAAATATATATGTCTACAAAAATATATCTGTATATAGGATGGTATAAATTAGATTCATGATATGACCAATAACAAGGGTGTGTGAGCTAGTGGCCAATGGGAAGGGAAGATGAGGAGAAGGGGAAGGGAAAAAACGAACGTTGTTCCACTGTGTGCCCAAGGGTGTCACGGTTATTTTACTATCAATATCCTTGATTATTAACCTACAGCTAGTGTTCAGATCAAGAGTGACTTTACTATAGCTCACATAGTTTATGTACTGTTACTCTTAGATTGTAAGCTCTAACAAGCAGGACCTTCTGATTCCTCTTGTACCAAATTTTATTGTAACTGTAATGTCTGCCTTCATTTTGTAAAGTGCTGAGCAAACTGTTGGCGCTATATAAATCCTGTTTATTATTAATAATAATAATAATAATAATTCTATGTAGAAACAATTAAACAAACATTGGCTGATTGGAGAGCCACCTTGGCAATGAAAGGGTTAGTTCCCTTTTTTTATTTTTTTTATTCTTTTTTTTTTTTCCATTTGTATTTGTGGGTCCTCGTTTCTTTCTTTTAATACTAATACACTGGTGTGTACTGTTATAAACGATTGCTACACTACATACACTGCAAAAGCTGTTCAAACAAAAAAGTAATGTCTGCTTTTCCCCCAGAGAGATTAAATAAACACATGGAATAAAAGAAAATGACATTTCACATTTGTGAACTGTAAATAAAAAGTATAACAGTATTAAAACACATGTTTGCTAAGGCCAGGAGGTGGCAGCATTGTTCACTTTGTATATGGTTTTCATTTTTCTTTGAGCTATGTATAAGAATGTCTATGTTATGTATGAATCTATAGCAAGCTAGTGGTATATTAGACGGAAAATGTAATTTTCAGTGTGTGAAAGGATTAAAAATGTGAGGCTTTTTTGCATTTGTAAATGTATGGTAATGTTTTTTTAAATGTAAGATGATTAGAAGCTGTTATACAGTAGCTATACCTGCAATACACCTGTACAGAATGGACTTATAAAAGTTGTGTTTTATATACTAGCAACCAGCTACCTACAACCAGAGACAATTCCAAGTGCTCTGGGAGGACATCTGCACTAGAATATTAGCGCCATTGGTATTCCTTAGACCGGGCTGATGGGTATGTTGTTGCTGCCTGCTGTCCCCATTGTTGACACATTATTCATATTGGGCACAGAATTCCTCCTAGAAAGAAACAGGACACTTCAAGGTGGCTCAGAAATGGCCAGTGGCGGCTGGTGCTCAAAATTTTTGGGGGGACGCAAAAAAAAAAAAAAAATTGCAGCCTCACTGTGCCCATCAAATGCAGCCACTGTGCCATCAACTGTCACCACTGTGCCATGCCATCAAACGCAGCCACTGTGCCATCAATTGTCACCACTGTGCCATGCCATCAAACGCAGCCACTGTGCAATCAATTGTCACCACTGTGCCATGCCATCAAATGCAGTCACTCTGCCATCAATTCGCACCACTGTGCCATGCCATCAAACGCAGTCACGTTTGTGTGTATCATCCACGGATGGACCTATGGCATTGGCAGCCAGGGCCGTCTTTACCGCAGGGCAAATGGGGCAGGTGCCCTGGGCCCTGTCACTGTTGGGGGCCCAAAGCAACCCCCCAATTTTTTATTTATTTTTAAATAAAAAAAACATTTTTTTTTATATATTTTTATTTTATTTTTTATTAAAGGGCCATTTTTTTTTAGAGGTCTGGGGGTCCCCAGGGGCCCGTAGTTCCCCAGGGCCCCCCGGATGACAACCCCCCTTTGTTTATAAAAAAAATCTTTTTTTATATATTTCTTTATTTCATATATATATATATATATAATATTATATATAATATAAATGTTATTATTAAAGGACCCAGAGGTCCCCAGGGCCCCCAGATGGCAACCCCCCTTTTTTTTATAAAAAAAACATTTTTTTTTAATTTTTATTTCTTTTTTTTCTTTATATATATATATATATATATATATATATATATATATATATATATATTTATTAAAGGGCTCAGAGGTCTCCAGGGCCCCATGTGGCAAACACCCTTTATTTTTTGAATAAATGTTTTATATTTTTTTTTATTGAAGGGCCCAGAGGTCCCGGATGGCAACCCCCTTTTTTTTTGTAATTTATTTTTATTAAAAAACAATTATTAAAGGGCCCAGAGGGCCCCAGATTGCAACCCCCTTTTTAAAATATATTTTTTATATATATTTTTTATTTATTTTTTTCTTTTTATTAAAGGGCCCAGAGGATGGCTACACCCCTTTTTTATATATATTTTTGTTTATTTCTTTTTTCTTTATTTCTTTTTTTGTAAAGGGCCCCCCCGCTTCTAAATTCGCGGCAGCCCCCCCCCTGCTTCTCAATTTCAGGCGGCAGCACCCCCCCATCCCGGTTCTCTGCTCCAGGAGGCCCATGCCTGAAGCTGTGTAAGTGGCCCCATAATTCCTGATGGCGGCCCTGCCGCCCGTTAAGCCCCTGTGCTGCCCACAAATCAGGCTGAAAATCATCAGCGGCACGCAGCCAGTGACAGTACTGCTTACCTTTCCAGTGTTTTAAAATGTACAGCACCCCTGGCTTCCCTTTACACTTCTCCCTTCCTGCCACTGGGTGCTGCTTGTATATAAAAGTGAATTAGAATGTGATTTTATAACATCCCCAGTTTGCTCTTCCCGAGGCTGACTTCTTCATGTCCTGCTCCTCAAGGTATGTCACTGTTTGCTAATCTATATTGTAAATAGAAGTTTTCTGTAGAGTGTGCCCGAAGTCTTTATAATATTTGATGATTCACTGCAGGTCTGGTCAGTGTTTTAAAAAGTTCCTCTATTTTACACATGGCATGGCATGGGGTCACAGCACCGTCTGTCCATTCTGCTTTAGCACCATGGGACCCCATGCCATGCCATGTGTAAAATAGAGGGACTCTTTAAATCACAGACCGGACCTGCAGTCCAGGCTGAGTAAGGCCTCAGAGCACATGGCATTACTGTCTGTATTTAACTGCTTGATGGGCTTATTTTGGGCCTGGCTGGTTCACATGTATGTGTTTTGGCGGCCCACATTTGCGCAGGCATAGCAGCCCATTCATTTGAATGGGCCGCCATGCCTGCGTTTCCTGCAAAGAAAAGCGCATGCCTCATGTATTAGGCTGCGCACACGGCACGCCTATGCCCATCAAACACTGCAATACAGCACTGTCTGTCCATTCTGCTGTCTGCTGTGACTTATCTGCAGTTCCCGCACTGTCAAACTTGCTGCATTTGTAGACGTTTAGGTTACGCTTTTAAAAACACAGTGCGTTTGTGTGTGCAAGAACTGCAGGTAAGTAGCATGGTGCAAGAACTGCAGGTAAGTAGCATGGTGCAAGAACTGCAGGTAAGTAGAATGGTGCAAAAGCAGAATGGATTTCAAGGCAACTGTATTTTTAAAATGCTGAATGCACCTTTTTTCTGCAGGAAACAAAGGCATGGCAGCCCATTCAAATCAATGGGCTGCTGTGCCTGCACAAATGAGGACCGCCAAAACATACATGTGAACCAGCCAGGCCCAAAATAAGCTGGAGGGGGGCCCAAAAAAAATGTTTGCCCAGGGCCCAAACCATATTAAAAACGGCCCTGTTGGCAGCCTGAGACTGACATGGGAAGTGCCATGTGGTGCTATAAGGGGGGGGCACCAAAAAAAAAAGCTCCCTGCTCGTAAAACCTGTTCTCCTACAGTGCGGGAGGCTGCGCTGCGGCCGCCTCCCGCACTATATCCCCGGCGGTACGGCACCTGCAAAAAAAATGAGCTCAGCTGTCTGGCAGACAGCACAGCATGGAGGAGCCGAGTGTGACAGGCGCCCCCCATGCTTCTTGAAAAGTGTGACCGGCGTCATTGCGCTGACTAACTAGCGTAGGCGGAGCCTAAAGCTCCGCCTCCCCTCCTCTGCACAACTTCAAGTTTTCCCCGAGCGGGTCGGTGAGTGACGTCAGCCAGGTTCCAACTGCCAGTGCCAAGCAAGCAGCCAAATAGTACTTGCTCAATATGGATTGAATAAATTAGAATTCTGCATAGCCATAGATATCATAAATAAAGTGATTTGTGCAAGTAGTACCTGCTGTTGCACAAATCACTTTATTTATATCTATGGCTATGCATAATTCTAATTTATTTAATTTATATTATGCAAGTACTATATTTGATTGGCTGCTTGAATCTGTTTGGTCATGTGCCTGGCTACTTTCACACTGGGCCGTTGCGCCATCGACAGTAAAGCGCCACTATGGCTATGCAGAATTCTAATTTATTCAATCCATATTGAGCAAGTACTATTTGGCTGCTTGCTTGGCACTGGCAGTTGGAACCTGGCTGGCACACATCATACAACAACCCAACATGACATACTACACTACACATGAATGATGATATGGATGGTACCTGGCCTCACCTGCTGCTGCCTGGGCCTGGATTTGGGGTTCCCCTACTTTCAAGTCTCTCTGTCCTACACAGAAACCACCTCACATGATGGCTGACGTCACTCACCGACCCGCTCGGGGAAAACTTGAAGTTGTGCAGAGGAGGGGAGGCGGAGCTTAAGGCTCCGCCTACGCTAGTTAGTCAGTGGAATGACGCCGGTCACACTTTTCAAGAAGCATGGGGGGCGCCTGTCACACTCGGCTCCTCCATGCTGTGCTGTCTGCCAGACAGCTGAGCTCATTTTTTTGCAGGTGCCGTACCGCCGGGGATATAGTGCGGGAGGCGGCCGCAGCGCAGCCGTAGGAGGACAGGTTTTACGAGCAGGGAGCTTTTTTTTTTGGCGCCCCCCCCCTTATAGCACCACATGGCACTTCCCATGTCAGTCTCAGGCTGCCAATGCCATAGGTCCATCCGTGGATGATACACACACTCTGTTCGGGCGGTGACTCGGCAGTGATCAATTTTCCGCCCTGTTCCCAGGGTCGGCGCTGGCGCCGTAAGGCAAGTGCCCATCTTGCCTTGCGCATGCTCAGAAGGGTGGCGCCAGTGGAATCAAACTTCCCCTTTATAGTGCCGTTGTACGTGTTTTACGTCACCGCGTTTGAGAACGGCGAGAATTTGTCTTGACAGTGTGTTCGCAAAGAAAGCTTGTCAAGATTCTCGACAAGCCTGACAAGGAACTCGTCGAGGAAAACAATGTTTCATTTACGACGAGTTCCTCAGTCGTGTGTACGAGGCCTAAGGAATATTTCAATATGAAATAAAACTTGTATAAAGGTAAAAGGTTGATATTGCTGATCTCTTTTGAAAATGCTAGTGTCCTGGCTGTCATGCTGTTCCAGTGGTTTTAGTAGTATACAGGCAGTTACAAACATCTGACTTACACATGAATCATACTTACAACACGGAGGGAGACAACCAGGGCCGGATGGGAATAAAAACCAACCCTGGAAATAATTTCATACCAACCCCATAACATTATTATACCAGCCCAGCAGCATAACGTCATTATTTTCTTGTTCATAAAAGGGAAAATATGCATATTAAAGCACATTTGAAGAGTGTATTATACTCATCAGTGCCCATCAATACAACCTCATCAGTGCCCATCAGTGCAGCCTTACCAGTGCCCATCAATGCAGCCTCACCAGTGCAGCCTCATCAGTGCCCATCAATGCAGCCTCACAAGTGTCCATCAATGCAGCCTGATCAGTGCCCATCAATGCAGCCTCACTAGTGCCCATCAGTGCAGCCTCACCAGTGCCCATCAGCGCAGCCTCACCAGTGCCCATCAATGCAGCCTCACCAGTGCCCATCAGCGCAGCCTGATTAGTGCCCATCAGCGTAGCCTTACCAGTGCCCATCAATGCAGCCTCAACAGTGCCCATCAGTACAGCCTCACCAGTGCCCATCAATGCAGCCTCACCAGTGCCCATCAGCACAGCCTCACCAGGTAATAAAGCCAGAGATAATCAGGCAACTAGCATTTCCATAAGGAGATCATTTACAGACAAGCATTGGCAAAGCTTTTTTGCCCATACTTGTTCATACTGTTCTGGATCACAGGAATGCACTTACTTGTCGTCTCTTGTGACCTAGAAAAAGCAGAGAGCGGGTTAAAGCCTGTTTGTGGTTGATGTCACAGAGCAGGTCCAGGCTCTGGAAGGATCCTGATATTGTGTCCGGCAGCTGGCCCAGCCTCTCAGCAAGTGGCTCTCACCCCCTCCACCGCCCAGCGCTTCAGTGAATGCTGGAGAAGCAGATCACAGAACAGTGACTGATATTCACAACTCTGTTCAGAGCTGAGCACTCAGTGGTCATGTGATCGCTCAGTTCTTGGGTTTAGACCTGACGGGGGGCAGCTGCAGCATCAGACCGATGCTGCAGCACGGTGGGGGTTATGTATGTGTAGCAGCAGCCCCAGTAGAATTATAGAACAGTCAATTTGGGACAGAACTCTTGTGTACTCCTTGTACACAACATTTCCTCAAACTCCTCCTGAACAACACTTGCTTGCAGATTATCACTCCTTCTCTCCTGCACAACACTCCAGGCACAGCTAGCACATGGTTAGGCCCAACACTGACTCAGTCAGGCCCTAAAAGTTGCCATTTGTAGGCAGGGGCCGCGGATTCATTTGGTGTACCAAAAAAAGAATAGAAAGTCAAAAAAGAATAGAAAGTCTTTAGTGCTAGCTGTCCTATGGCTTCAGTCCCTGTCAGCCTCCTGGCTGCAGCTGACCAACTCCACTGCCTGTGACATCACAGTCCTTACCGCTGGCTCCTCAGTTCCTCCGACTGTGCCTGCCACTCACCAGCCCTTCTGGCCTCACTCACACACCGGTGGATCCCTCCTGAAAACTTGCCCGACAGTACTAGCTTCCACTGTCCCCCTTAACTCCTGTCTGTGCCTCCTGTACAGATCCTTCATGCATTCTTGAATGAATTCTTCCTGCACCTGAGCCGCAGGCCCAAGGTCACCCCCCAAAACTGGGGAGCGGCCTCAAAGGCCCTGACAGCCTGGCACTCCATCCTCAGTTCTTCCACCCAACAACAACCCCCTAGTTGCGCTGACTCTAGGTATTAAAGGAGGCCTGCCCCCTACCAATCCAGGTTGGAGATTGGTCAGGGCTTCTCAGAACAACTAAGGCAGCTCCGCCTCTCTTCCCTTCCTCTCTTATAGAAACCTCTAGATGCCAGAAGGAGGTAATTTGAGAAGTGATGCTATCTGCGCGTCACCAGTCTACTCTAAGACACTCCCAGCCCACACAGATCAACAGAAACAAATGCTTAAATTTACTTACTCTCAGAAAAATCCTTACTCTAGCACCTACCTAAGTAGAGGGTGCTACATATGTTCATGGGCATCCGCTCCATAGGGCAAGGGGGGTCGGTTCCCCCCCCTGGAATCGCCAGGGAGAGCCAGGAGCAGGGCCGAACTAGCCCTGGGGCCGCTTTAAGCGGCGACTGCAGTGCTCCCCTCCTTCTGTCCTCCGGCGCTCGTATTGTATGTCATGGAGCTGGGTGTGTGTCGCAAGGTCCCGTCCCCCTAGTTCGGCTCGTCTGATAGTCTTCTAGTGTTCCGCTTTATCACACAAGCTGAACTAGGGGGGCGGGACCTTGCACACAGACCCAGCTCCGTGACATACGATACGAGCGCCAGCGGACAGAGGGAGGGGAGCGCCGCTTTAAATCGTTTACCAGGCATGTGCTTTGTTTGTTCCAACATCTGTTGCCACAGGTAACACTAGACTATTTTCTGATGTGTTTTTAGCAAGTCTGGAAACGCAGAGCAAACACAACACAGAGTTGTAGTCTATGGCATAGTTTCTAGTTGTCCCTTATTTAGAGTGCCTGTCCCTCTTCTGGAATCAAATCCATTTGTCCCTCATTCCAAAAGGCTCCTCTTTTAGACCTGAAATAAATATACTGTCAATATAGTGTAGTGTTTCAGTCAAGGGAAAGGGGTGCTGTGTAATGTAAAGGGGTCCAGTGATGCAGGGTGCTTTGTAATGTAAAGGGGGCACTGATGCAGGGTGCTGTGTAATGTAAAGGGGTCCAGTGATAAAGGGTGCTGTGTAATGTAAAGGGGTCCAGAGCTGTGGGGTGCTGTGTAATGTAAAGGGGTCCAGTGATGCAGGGTGCTGTGTAATGTAAAGGGGGGTAGTGATGCAGGGTGCTGTGTAATGTAAAGGGGGCCAGTGATGCAGGTTGCTGTGTAATGTAAAGGAGGGGAGTGATGCAGGGTGCTGTGTAATGTAAAGGGGGGCAGTGATGAAGGGTGCTGTGTAATGTAAAGAGGTCCAGATCTGTGGGGTGCTGTGTAATGTAAAGGGGTCCAGTGATGCAGGGTTCTGTGTAATGTAAAGGGGTCCAGTGATGCAGGGTTCTGTGTAATGTAAAGGGGTCCAGTGATGCAGGGTGCTGTGTAATTTAAAGGGGTCCAGTGATGCAGGGTGCTGTGTAATGTAAAGGGGGCCAGAGCTGTGGGGTGCTGTGTAATGTAAAGGGGTCCAGTGATGCAGGGTGCTGTTTAATGTAAAGGGGTCCAGTGATGCAGGGTGCTGTGTAATATAAAGGGGTCCAGAGCTGTGGGGTGCTGTGTAATGTAAAGGGGTCCAGAGCTGTGGGGTGCTGTGTAATGTAAAGGGGTCCAGAGCTGTGGGGTGCTGTGTAATGTAAAGGGGGCCAGAGTTGTGGGTGCTGTGTAATGTAAAGGGGGCCAGAGCTGTGGGGTGCTGTGTAATGTAAAGGGGGCCAGAGCTGTGGGGTGCTGTGTAATGTAAAGGGGTCCCGAGCTGTGGGGTGCTGTGTAATGTAAAGGGGTCCAGAGCTGTGGGGTGTTGTGTAATGTAAAGGGGTCCAGAAGTGCAGTTGTGGAGAGGGGGTACACAGTAGTGACAAAGAGATATGAAAGATGCAGGGGGCAAAGTGGGGTGTTTTTACATTTTAACATGGGGGGGGCGCTTTTAACCCCCACCAGCGGTCGAAGAAAGGGTAAAATGCGACTGTGTATCGCCGCTGCCGAAGCACCCCCCCCCCTCTGAAAAAATTTCAGCGGACGCCCATGCATATGTTTAATTATTTTTAATTGAATGCCCCATATTTCTCTCAGTAGAATATAAGACATAGAAGAAAGAAAGTCACCGCTCCAGGTGGGTCTACTATACGGTCACACACTGTTACAGGATTCCAAGGGTGCTGGCAGTGCACTAGGCAAGCATAAAAGATAGATGAAGGATGGATGGCCGCACTCCAAAAACCATACAGGTTGTCTTTTATTAAATGAACAGAAAATACATCACCAGATCAAAACAACAGGAACTGGGGAACAGCCGACGTTTCGCACAAAATCAGTGCTTATTCATGGCTGATCCATCCTTCATCTATCTTTTATAGAATATAAGACATAAGATACGAGGCGACAAATGTATGTGAGTAGTGATTCTGATTGTTTCCTAAAATTCAAACACCCGTTGTTGATGCTAGCTTTAAAGCAGCCATGCTGGCTATAGGTAAAAACAACAAATACCAGTAAATCATAAGAAAATTGGGCCAACAGAGCGATTCTCTGAAATCCAAAGACAGTTTGGCCCTTGGTGACTACTATCCTTTAACTGCTTCAAGATGCCTTTTCCTATTCCACTTGTATTTTATGATAAGTGGTCCTTAATGTAAATAGAACTTATAAAGCTATCCTCTTTATCTTTAACCAGTTCCCGACCCCCGCATGTACATATACGTCCACAATATGGCACGTACAGGCACATGGGCGTACAGGTACGTCCTCGCCTATTAGCGGGTGGGGGGTCCGATCGGGACCCCCCCCGCTACATGCGGAGGTCGGGTCCGCTCGGGGAGCGATCCGGGACCACGGCGCGGCTATTTGTTTATAGCCGCTCCGTCGCGATCGCTCCCCGGAGCTGAAGAACGGGGAGAGCCGTGTGTAAACACGGCTTCCCCGTGCTTCACTGTGTCGGCGCATCGATCGCGTCATTCCCTTTATAGGGAAGACACGATCGATGACGTCATTCCTACAGCCACACCCCCCAACAGTTGTAAACACATACTAGGTGCACCCTAACTCCTACAGCGCCCCCTGTGGTTAACTCCCAAACTGCAACTGTCATTTTCACAATAAAGAATGCAATTTAAATGCATTTTTTGCTGTGAAAATGACAATGGTCCCAAAAATGTGTCAAAATTGTCCGAAGTGTCCGCCATAATGTCGCAGTCACGAAAAAAATCGCTGATCGCCGCCATTAGTAGTAAAAAAAAAAAAAATTAATAAAAATGCAATAAAACTATCCCCTATTTTGTAAACGCTATAAATTTTGCGCAAACCAATCGATAAACGCTTATTGCGATTTTTTTTACTAAAAATAGGTAGAAGAATACGTATCGGCCTAAACTGAGGAAAAAAAATGTTTTTACATATGTTTTTGGGGGATATTTATTATAGCAAAAAGTAAAAAATATTCATTTTTTTCAAAATTGTCGCTCTATTTTTGTTTATAGCGCAAAAAATAAAAACCGCAGAGGTGATCAAATACCACTAAAAGAAAGCTCTATTTGTGGGGAAAAAAGGACGCCAATTTTGTTTGGGAGCCACGTCGCACGACCGCGCAATTGTCTGTTAAAGCGACACAGTCCCGAACTGTAAAAACCCCTTGGGTCTTTAGGCAGCAATATGGTCCGGGGCTTAAGTGGTTAATGTTTGTTATGTTTTGGAGTGTGCATACATCCAGTTTGGCTATAGGATTTTTTTTTTCTGTGCTATAAACATTCTGTTATTTCAGGACACGTCATAACACCTAAAAAAAAATATAAAAATTTTGAATGCGGTGTCACAAAAAACAACAATTAAATACAAAAATTGCTCTCAGGATTAGTAAGTCCCAAGGGCAAACTGTCCTGTGCAGCTAGCCTACACTAAATGGAAATATTCCTATTATTGTATTTATAAATAACAATGAGGCAAAGTCTATGTAGCATTTTCCTCAATGCTGTTTGCCAGGATATCTCTCTTGAGTAGTTATTATCTTGGTCTGTAAGAGGCTTTGGCCTAGAAAGTGGGATTTTACTCATTTTAAAATGCTCTGCACAGTTTTATGAAGACATCTTTAACAAAGGGAAGCCAACACATTGTGCCAAATGGACTTAGCACACATTTTAAATATGTGCTTTAAATTATTGCAGCCTCATTGCATATTCATTCATGGAAATATGAGGATGTGCCATAGTGCAGTTGGCAGCATCTGAGACTTTGTAATGAAAACGTGTTAAGCTGCAGCTACGTCTAGCTGTGGTTACATAGAGCCATAAAACCTCAGCATTACTGGGAATCTCATCAAGGCCGAAAGCCATCATCCCGCCACACTTACTACAGGTAGGCAATATGTGTAGTAAAGGTTTTTTTTTCTCTTTTATTTTCTCTTTGGTCCACTTGTTAATGTTTATCCAAATTACACATATTTATCTATTAAGTCGTTTAATAAAAATGGTAGACTGTCTCAGACAACTGACTTATCAACTAGGAAATTAAATTTACCTTTAAAACATAAATATATACAAGAAATAGTTCTTTAACCACTTAACCCCCGGACCATATTGCTGGTCAAAGACCAGTGCACTTTTTGTGATTCAGCACTGCGTCGCTTTAACTGACGGCCGTGCGACGTGGCTCCCAAACAAAATTGGTGTCCTTTCTTTCCCACAAATAGAGCTTTCTTTTGGTGGTATTTGATCACCTCTGCGGTTTTTAGTTTTTGCGCTATAAACAAAAATAGAGCGACAATTTTGAAAAAAAAAAAATATTTTTTACTTGTTGCTATAATAAATATCCCCCAAAAATATATTAAAAAACTATTTTTTTCCTCCAGTTTAGGCCGATACGTATTCTTCTACATATTTTTCGTAAAAAAAAAAAAAAATCGCAATAAACGTTTATTGATTGGTTTGCGCAAAAGTTATAGCGTTTACAAAATAGGAGGTCGTTTTATGGCATTTTTATTAATATTTTTTTTTTACTAGTAATGGCGGCGATCAGCGATTTTTTTTCCGGTACTGCGACATTATGGCGGACACTTTTGACACATTTTTGGGACCATTGGCATTTTTATAGCGATCAGTGCCATAAAAATGCATTGAATTACTATAAAAATGCCACTGGCAGGGAAGGGGTTAACACTAGGGGGCAGGGAAGGGGTTATGTTGTGGACTAATTAATTGATTTCCTGACAATCTCAGGGCTAACCCATCTCTGCCGCCTGATTCAAATTATTATGGTGAAATATGTGCAATCTACAGACAAAAAGATTTCACATCCTCACCTTTTCTCAGCTCAGTCCCAACAGAGAGGCCAAACCCATTTATTGGTCTTTTTATAAACAATATGACATCACACACACAAGCACATTTGATAGGTTCACACTATACATTCCAGCCCCTTATTACCCTCCCACTCACCCACCCCCTCTGTGACTCTGTAGCACATGGCACATATTGCTAAAGTCCAGGAGCCATCTTGATTTCAGACGGTGGTTTGGGCTCAAAGCGAGGAGATGGAAGTCCTTATTTGGAAGAAATCCTCTGGTCAGATGAAGACAGGAAGAGGGGGGGGGGTGAAGGGTTGAACACTTTAGAATGTAGTAGAACGGAGGGGGGGAAGGGAGCTGCTTTCAACAATCCTTCGTATTTGTAATGCTGAGTTCATTACTTTTAAAACTTAATTTCATATCTGACAAATCTTATCAAGGAAAACAAGCAGTATTGATCATTCCCATACATACATATGCATAATGCGTATAAAAACAAACATGAGGAATATAGAAAGAGAAATATTTCAGTGATTCTAATCATAACATAAAATAACATTTTCATTTTAGCACGTCCATCACAGTTAAGTATGTTCCCTGGGTGTGTTCTAACTGTAGGGGGGGTGGCCTCACTAGGGGAAATGATTGATCGCTGTTCATACATTGTATGAACAGACGGTCAGGCATTTCTCCCCTGAAAAATTAGTATTTAAAAAAAAAATTATCAATAAAATGCCATAAAACTATCCCCTATTTTGTAGACGCTATAACTTTTGCGCAAACCAATCAATAAACGCTTATTGCGATTTTTTTTACCAAAAATATGTAGAAGAATACATATCGACCTAAACTGAGGAAAAAAATAAATAATTTTTATATATTTTTAGGGGATATTTATTATAGCAAAAAGTAAAAAATATAGCATTTTTTTTCAAAATTGTCGCTCTATTTTTTTTATATAGTGCAAAAAATAAGAACCGCAGATGTGATCAAATACCACCAAAAGTAAGCTTTATTTGTGGGAAAAAAAGGACGTCAACTTTGTTTGGGAGCAACGTTGCACGACCGCGCAATTGTCAGTTTAAACGATGCAGTGCCGAATCGCAAAAAGGTGCCTGGTCTTTTAGCTGCATAATGGTCCGGGGCTTAAGTGGTTAAAGTAGAACTTAACTTTATCTGAGCACCACAAACAGAAAATGCTATTTAATTATTTGTATTAAATCACAGCAAACTAAACCATCCATCCATGTCTTTGTGATTTATGTTGTTAGGAAATCACTTTAAAAAACACCCTCTCACTTTTTTAGCTACGGCCATCTTGAGTAAGGGCAGATTATTTATTTAGCATTTACTTCCTGGAATCCATCTTTCCTTAGCTTATTCCTGTAGACAGAAGGGTGTGCTTAGCTGAGAAAGCCTCTCCTCCAGATCCTCCAAAAAATTGCCCATGAAGACTCATGGGATTCGAGTCTGCTCTCACCCAGGGACCAGACAGCTAGCTAGTCAGCTAACCAGACAGGCAGGCAGGCTCCTTCAAACCTTGCTGCAAAGCCAACTTGCAGCTCCAGGACCAGCTCCTTCCTCCCCCTTGGACCCCTCTCCGCCGCAGGTAAGACCCTGTCTCTCAGGGCCATCTATCCTCCCTGGAACCACGGATGGCCGTCCTTTTCAGGACAGCCATCTCACAGGGTTAAATACTGCGGATCCCCTCTCTTCTTTACCCCCCATCGTCCCCCACACTGCCACCTACAATTGGGGCACCCCCCCGCCACCCCATCGCCACCTCCGAGGCTCGACTGGGCAATTTTCGGTGCTCTTTCGCATCCGCGCCAGCCTAGCACAGATTCGCGGCCGCCACGCTTAGGAAAGACCGCGGCTTCAGCCGCGGCCTAGCGGCGCGCCGCAGACGCCCTGACACAGGCCAACAAACACTCAAAATTCACCCAAAACTGCCCTGAAACACCCCCCCTATCCTTGGAGGACCCCATCCTCCCCCGGATTCAACAAACCCAACTTAATTACCCAGCTTTAGCCCCCTACCCTGAGGCCTGTGTCCCGATCAGCGGCCATCTTGGTACACCCCAGCAATAGTGACACTTCTCACCCCCCCCTCAAAAACCAACAGCACTTGATCCAGGGTTTGTCCGATCGCCTTTTAGGGATCAGGAAGGAATTTTTTTCCCCGCCGCAGCATATTGGCTCAGCTCGGCCAGGTTTTTTTTGCCTTCCTCTGGACCAAGCCGAGGGAGAGGATTCAGAGAATCTTCCCTCCATCACCACTCCACACCTGCGCCCCCCCCCCCCCCCGGTGACTGGCGACTATGGCTAATCGCCGCTACACTGCAGAAACCATTCGGGGTCTGAGACGATTCGCCACAGCATTACCAGCCGTCACCATAAAGGCCTTAAAAATAGAGCATCTTTTAAGAATCGATCGACGATCGATCATCAAAAATTTCAACCATTTACCCCAGGTTAAGCACATATCATGTGCTTTGATCAACACAAGATCGGCAGTAAAACACCGATCAGAAATCCACGATTTCATACTACAACACGATCTAGACTGCCTCTTTATTACAGAAAGCTGGCTCTCAGACGACTGCAACACCATTCTCGGAGAACTGGTGCCAGAAAACTATCGAATTATAACGGAAAACAGAATAGGGCAAAGAGGAGGAGGCCTGGCGGTGATCCACAAGATTCACCTTGCATTCACTAAACCAGTCCTTCAAAATCCTCTTCCATTCATGGAAATCCTTACTCTTCAACTACAAACAAACCCCCAGGAGACTGTCCACATTCTTCTCTGCTATAGGCCACCCGGGCCAAAATCGCAGCTTCTGCCATCATTAATGGAGTTTTTCTCCACTTATACCCTTAACAGCAAACGCCTCTTGCTGTTCGGAGATTTCAATCTCTGGGCCAACTCCTCACAAGACCCCATTGCTGACGCCTGTATTGACCACCTGGATGGGTTAGGGCTACAGCAACTTATATGTGGGCCAACTCATGCTTCAGGACACACGCTCGACTTAATTTTCAGACAAAATCTGAAGATAAGCATTTCGGAAAATGAACCATTGCCATGGTCAGATCACCATGCAATTAAATTCATAATTTCCAAAATTCCCCCACAGATAAAAGCACCCAAGCCGGTGACTACACACTGGACTAGATCGCAGAAGAAGCTCCATTCGGAACTCTTCAAATCTACCTTGGGAATTAAAATCAAAACAATCCATCCACTTCAAACAGCCTCAGATACACTGGATGCCTTAAATGCAGCCCTACTACAGTCAGCCGACTTAGTAGCACCGAATCGCAAAGCCCGCACCCAGAAAAAAAAGTCCGGCTGGTTCAACAACCAGCTGTCACTACTGAGGCAAGAGCGCAGAAGGGCGGAAGCCACCTGGAAAAGAAGCGCTTCAGAGGAAAACCTCATCACCTACAAGGCAATAACAAGAAAATATCATAAAGAAATCTTCAAAGCCAAGAAACAACATTTTTCTATGGCGATCAACAGTGCCCTAAACCGCCCCCATGAACTTTTCAAGATGGTCACCCAGACCATGAATCCAGGATGCCTTGAAGCCCCCAATTCAGACACCCAAGAGTTTTGTAATGAATTATCGGATTTCTTCATCAATAAAATTGAGGGAATCCGGGAAAGCAATCTGCAAAACAATACCCCCCTCAGCCCACCACACAACACCCAGAGAAAATTTCTACAGGCAACAAAGTTCACTCTGAAACCCATCTCCATCGATGCTACAAAAAATATCATCGGTACTCTGCGAAACAGCACAGCGCCCAATGATATTATCCCCACTAAACTGCTGAAGGAATGTGTTGACATCCTGGCACCACCTATCACGCAGCTTATAAACCACTCATTTAAGGAAGGCATAGTGCCCTCCCTGCTGAAAGAGGGCACAATCCAGCCCATCTTGAAAAAAAAAAACCGACCCTCGACCCCAAGGACCCAACTCACCGTCACCCCATAACAGGCCTAAATGTCTTCTCCAAGGTAATGGAAAAAACAGTGGTACAACAGCTGCAACAGCATCTGGATACCCATAATCTACTGGATCCATTACAATCAGGCTTCCGTCCTGGACACGGGACAGAAACAGCTTTACTCAAAATATGGGACGACGCCCTTGAGGCCGCAGACGAAGGAGAATCTTGTCTCCTGGTTCTGCTGGACCTAAGCGCAGCCTTTGACACGGTAGACCACAAACTGTTACTGAGGCGTCTGGCTGAGGTAGCCAGAGTCGCAGAAGGTGACATACCTTGGTTTTCCTCCTTCCTGGAAAACCGATCACAAACAGTTAAACTGGGATCTTTCATATCTGAGAGGCGCACGGTGTCATGCGGAGTCCCCCAAGGATCCCCCCTGTCACCGGTGCTTTTCAACATCTATCTCCGCCCTCTCTTAGATATTATCAGTAGCCAAAAACTACTCTATCACTCATATGCAGACGATACGCAACTGTATTTTCGCATCTGCAACAAAAAGGATCATCATTCCAGTTTAGAGAAATGTCTCTCTTTGATAGAAAACTGGATGTCTAAGAGTTATCTTAAACTCAACAATTCCAAAACAGAACTTCTCCTGTTTCAGGCCAGTCGCAAGAGTCAACTGGCAACAACCTGGACACCCCCGCCCATTCTGGGCCAAATCATCACCCCTAGCTCCAAAGTCAAAGTCTTGGGGTCATTTTTGACACCTACATGACAATGGACGCACAAATAGGGTCAGTAGTCAGCAGTTCTCACCATCTGCTGCGCCTACTACGCAGACTTATCCCATTTATCCCTAAGGAAGACGTAGCAGTCGTGGTGGGAACAGTTGTGAACTCCAGATTGGATTGTGCAAATGCTCTTTACCTCGGACTCCCAAAGTACCAAATCTCTCGTCTGCAAGTCGTTCAGAATACGGCCGCCAGACTTGTGACTGGGAAAAAAACATGGGAATCAATCTCACCTTCGCTGAGAACCCTTCACTGGTTGCCAGTAAAGGACAGAATTGCTTTTAAAGCACTCTGTCTGACACATAAGTGCATCCATGGGAAGGCTCTGCAATATCTTTGCGACAAGATAGAACCCCACAATTCCATTCGCCTTCTGCGATCTACTGGCCAAAACCTGGTCAAGGTACCCAAAGCAAGATACAAGTCCAAAGGAGAAAGAAGGTTTGTATTCCAGGGTCCAAGACTATGGAACGCTTTACCAACCAGCATTCGGTTGGAGGAAAACCACCTGGCCTTCAGAAGACAGATTAAAACTCTGCTCTTTTGATGTCAAGAGACAGGAACCATCAAGCGCCCAGAAGCGATTCAGTTCGCATGTGCCGCGCTATATAAGTTTTTCATTCATTCATTCATTCATTCATTCATTCATTATGACATTATTTTGTCCTAGGCAAGAAACTATAAAGTGCAGTGGGTATTGAAAAAAATCACCCCTTTAAAAATGTTGTTGCTCTGCAGTCTAAAATGAAGACAGATACAGTTTTTGTTTTATCCAGCTGTATTTACTAAGTGCTATTTATAACTTCCAAGTGAAAGATATACAGTGCCTTGAAAAAGTATTCATTTTTACATTTTATCATGTTACAACCAAAAACGTAAATGTATTTTATTAGGATTTTATGTGATAAACCAATACAACGTGGCACATAATTGTGAAGTGAAAGCAAAATAAATGGTTTTCAATTTTTTCTTACTAATAAATATGTGAAAAGTGTGGTGTGCATTTGTATTCAGCCCTATTGGCGCTGTGACTTCAATGGCTGTGGTACTTCAGTGTTGCTAACGCCCGTGGGTGTGCTAACTTCTTACCTTACTGCTGTAAGGTAAGCAGCATTCAGAGAAAAAACAAGGGGGTTGATCACTCATAGGGGGTCTCCTGCACGTTCCTTCCAGGGGGTCTTAGTGTGTGCAGAGCTTAATGGGCAATTCCTCTGTGTTCCTTTTACTCAGGCTTTGGTCAGTGGAAAAGAGCTGCTCAAATGCTTCAAAATCTGGACATATATAGAAAATTCAAGGAGAAGAGAGAGCCTCTATGGCGTAGTATGTTTAAGATGGATGTTTATTTGTAAAGTATCAACAAACGATCGAATACTCACATTTGGTATAAAAATCGCGCACGATGTAAAAACGAGCAGCAAGCTCGGGACCTAGATGTCACTTCTGGTGTCCGTGTGTCCTACGCGTTAGGTCACTATCGCGTGACTTCTTCAGTGATGGAATATGGTCAGCCTTTGACATATATGAAGGCTACATCATTTATCCTCCTCCTGAAGAAGTCACGAGAGGTGACGAATACGCGTACGAGTGTAACCAAGAGTCCACCAAGAGGTACCGGAGGTGACGTTGGCGAACGCACTCTTTTTACATGCCTGATTTTATCACAGCTATGTGAGTACCCTAGTGTATTATTTTGTTAATAAACCTTTTTAAAACAATACTGCACTATTGGCACTTTATCTCCCTGGGTGCGAGTCACTGTCATTTCTCGGACGTGACTACCGA
This sequence comes from Rana temporaria, assembly GCF_905171775.1. Lineage (NCBI taxonomy): Eukaryota > Metazoa > Chordata > Amphibia > Anura > Ranidae > Rana > Rana temporaria. The sequence goes on from NC_053489.1 coordinate 552,685,794, forward strand.
GAGGGATCTATCTCTTCAATTACAGTCCATCCGGATAACATCCTATGTGGACACGACCAGACAGTGTATTTGGGCTGATATGCTGTTACCTTACAGCAGTAAGGTAAGGGGACATCCTCACTTATTTTGAAGAGAACACCGGAAACCTACCTTTTCTTCACGTTATTTTGGCATCTACACCTGCACTTTTATTTTTGGATTTTTCCTTTGTTATGCTTATAGGCTTTTTGTTGCATGGACATTTAACTTAGCCTATTTCAGTCACTGTTGTGTGTTGTGTTATGCACACTGTACACCCGATTGGTTAACAGTACACCAATTATTATTGTATTACACTGTATGATACTAGCACTGTCACATTTTATTATCCTACTTTTGCCAGCTGGATTGGCTGCACTGTAGCACGTTAATTTTGATGTCAATATTTTTTCACATTGTCATTTTGATCATTAGTCAGACTCATTGGTGTGCGCAGCCTATTGCATTAGGGTGTGCATCCCAAAGCCCAAACACACACTACCGATCGCTCACGTTGTTTATTTAGAAAGGGAAGGGGCCGGTAAATTATATATTTACTGGCCCCTTCCCCACTCCTAAAACATCCCAGCAGCAACAGGCGATAGGAGAGGAGGGAAGCTGGCAGCGCTGCAGGGGGAAAGATGGGAGCCAGGGCAGTAGGGGGAATCTGTGCTGCACAGGGTGATTAGGGTGTGCCTGGGCACACCTGGCACACCCTGTGCGCACGCCTATGGTCAGACTGTATCTTTTTACATATAAGGATTTGCTACACTTCCTCTACACTTGTACCCCATTCCTTATTTACAGCGCAGCACTACCCCTTTCTTTGTATCTATTATGGTCTGATACACCTTTCAGTGCCACAGCCGTACCCCCTTTATTTTCCCCCTTCCCCCACTTCTTGGTAGCGCGGTAATACTCACTCCCTCATTTATCCACTACAGTCATTTTATTAGCAATTTTGCACTTTTACTTGATCAACTATGTATTGTGTGCTTATTTATGCATTGTGCACCTTTATTTATTTATAATATTTAAGGTTTTATAACATATGCATCATTTATCCCCTTAACGCCCTCCGCACGACTATTTACGTCCGCAAAATGGCACGGACAGGCAGAAGGACGTGTATATATACGTCCCTGCCTAGACGCGGGTGGGGGGTCCGATCGGGACCCCCCCCTCGGGGAGCAATCCGGGACGAGGGCGCGGCTATTCGTTTATAGCCGCTCCGTCGCGATCGCTCCCCGGAGCTGAAGAACAGGGAGAGCCGTATGTAAACACGGCTTCCCCGTGCTTCACTGTGGCGGCGTATCGATCGTGTCATCCCCTTTATAGGGAAGACACAATCGATGACATCAGACCTACAGCCACACCCCCCTACTGTTGTAAACACACTAGGTGAAGCCTAACACGTTCAGCGCCCCCTGTGGTTAACTCCCAAACTGCAACTGTCATTTTCACAATAAACAATGCAATTTAAATGCATTTTTTGCTGTGAAAATGACAATGGTCCCAAAAATGTGTCAAAATTGTCCGAAGTGTCCGCCATAATGTCGCAGTCACGAGTAGTAAAAAAAAAAAAATTAATAAAAATGCAATAAAAATATCCCCTATTTTGTAAACGCTATAAATTTTGCTCAAACCAATCGATAAACGCTTATTGCGATTTTTTTTACCAAAAATAGGTAGAAATAGGTATCGGCCTAAAATGAGGAAAAAATAAATTATATATGTTTTTGGGGGATATTTATTACAGCAAAAAGTAAAAAATATTGAATTTTTTTCAAAATTGTCGCTCTATTTTTGTTTATAGCGCAAAAAATAAAAAATGCAGAGGTGATCAAATACCACCAAAAGAAAGCTCTATTTGTGGGGAAAAAAGGACGCCAATTTTGTTTGGGAGCCACGTCGTACGAGCGCGCAATTGTCTGTTAAAGCGACGCAGTGCCAAATTGTAAAAACGCCTTTGGGCATTTAGCAGCATACAGGCATACCCCACTTTTAAGTACACAATGGGACCAGAGCATGTATGTAAAACGAAAATGTACTTAAAGTGAAACAATATATTTTTTCACTTCTAGGGTGTAGTAGGGGGTCAGGGGCTGTAGTGGGGGTGTCAGGAGCTGTAGTTGAGGTCTCAGGGTCTGTATTGGGGGTGTCAGGGGCACACTGGAACAGGACGGGCTATGCTCTCTGAGCTTTAGCTCCTTCTACTGTGGCTGCAAAATGTCTGTACAGTACTTGTAAGGCACTTTACATACACTTGCGGGGATGTCCTTACTCGCGAGTGTATGTAAAGTGAGTGTACTTAAAGCGGGGTATGCCTGTATTGGTCCGGGGCTTAAGTGGTTAAGTTAAATTTGTCTTTGACCAACGCTTTATTTATTTATTTATTTAAATATTCATTATTCTGGAGCGCAACACCAACCATTGATTTTTTTTCATATATTCCCCTGTGGGTAGTGTTTGACCCTCACGGTGATTGCAGCACCTTAGACTCATTTTCATTTAATTTTCTTTAGTACCGTGGGAATATCTACCATCTAGGGTGACCACATGTCCCTGATTGCCCGGGACAGTCCCGCATTTTGCAGGTCTGTCCCGGGCACCTTCATTCCAGGACAATACAGTGTCCCGGAATGAAACTGACACAGCCACCCTCCCGGGCCAATCTGATGCCCCCAAAAAAGGCCACCACATACCCGCTTTACTCACTGACAGTACTTGTCCTGGTCAGGAATGCCTGGAGGAGTACAATCCCTGCCCCCTGCTTGTGATTGGAGAAATCATCAATCCCACCTCTTGTGTCCAATCACTGTGCTGTGATTTGTTACATCACAAGCTGATTTTAGGGAAGGAGGGGTGTCCCTGAATGGCAGTTTGGAAATGTGGTCACCCTACTACCATCTCGATTCTTTTCTATACCCACTTGCAACTGAAGAAATGTAAAAGAAAAAAAGTTTAAAGGATAAATTCACCTCTGTAAAAAAGTATAAAAAAAAATTGATTCACATCTTTTTACGGGTTAAAATTGTGCATTTTTTTTTTCTAGGAGCCTGCAAAGCATTGTACCCGCGATCAGCAGATTGCGGGTGCAATACAGGGCTCTTGCAGACTGCCAGCGTAAGCTGTCTGCTCATATCTCGTACGGGCAGGCAGTTTCATACTGACAGGAATCATCACTGAACTACCTAGAGCAGGGGTGTCCAAACTTTTTTCAAAGAGGGCCAGATTTGATTAAGTGAACATGCGTGAGGGCCGACTATTTTGCCTGAGTGTGTTCGTCTGAGCACTAATACACGGCCCAACAAGAATTCTCTTGCCTTTGTGGCTGTGTGTGGTAAAGAGATCAGCTTGGGCGTGTTATTTGGATATACTGTATATATTTTATTTGCGGCCCCAATGAATCCCAGAGCGCTGCTTAGGACTAAGGATGAGCTTGGGCGTGTTATTTGGATATACCATATTTATCAGCGTATAACACGCACAGGCTTACCATTGCCATGAATGCAGCCTTACAATTGCCATGAATGCAGCCTTACCATTGCAACCAATGCAGGCTTACCATTGCAACCTCACCATTGCAACCAATGCAGCCTCACATGTGCCATAAATGCAGCCTCACATGTGCCATAAATGCAGCCTCACATGTGCCATAAATGCAGCCTGAACGATGCCCATCTGCAACCTCGGAGGGCAGAGGGAGGGGGGCGGGACGAGTGCCGACAGATTACAAACAGGAGAATGTCTTGTTTACCCTGTGGTCTCTTTAATACAAATACATCCTGCCTCCTATGATAGACAGAACAGTCGTATGATAGACAGAACAGTCGTCCAATGACATCCCAGGAGACGGGACTTCCAATAGAGACGCTGCTGAGTAAACCCGGAGATTCTCTTCATGTAATCTGACGGCGCTCGTCCTGCCCCCTCCCTGTCCCCCCCAAGGCAGCGCCAATAAATACAGTATATATATTTTGTGGCCCTGGGGGCCACAAACAATATATATATATCCAAATCCCCAGGGGGGCCATATTAAATTAACAGGGGGGCCGCATTTGGCCCCCGGGCCTGACTTTGGACATGCCTGACCTAGAGTGATCAAGGTCTATGATTATAAAGGCTGTGTGCACTTACACACACAGCCTGCCAGTCCACAGTCAGACGGTGACCTGGACATCAGGTTAAAGGCTTCTTTCCTCCCAACACTCTTTGAACTCCAGAACCCCATCTGAGAATACCAAAACCTGGAGAAATCTTTAGTCCACATTTCTCCGCTCAACATGTACATTCCAGAGCCTCTTACTCTGCATTCATGAGATCCTTGTGTGCTTTGTATTTTTATTTGCACAGCAACAGGGCCTAACACTGTCACAATACACACAAACACACACACACATGTATTTATCCTATGTCTTTGCCAACAGTAATTAATAGGTATAAGAAAACTGATCACAAATTTCCCTAAACTATCTATAAAAATCAAATCAGGAGATTCCAGCAAAATGTTTTATTTTTTTTGGCAAAATGCAATTATTTTATTTGGCAAAATTGTCCCAGTGTATTCGCTCCGCCATGGCTGTTAAATGTTGTGTAGGTAGGTGTAAAGAAGGCAGGTGTAAAGAAAAGTGGCTTTTGCCTGAATGAGGCTATAGGTTAGCTTCATTATTTTTTTCTTTTTTTTAACCTATGGGAAAAAAACACAGTCAATGAAAAAAAAATAAAGAAACATTTAAAGCAACAGTACAGAAATATACAAATGAAAAAACACCAAATGAAATAAACAAAACGACATTAACCACTTAAGACCCGGATCAATATGCAGGTTAAGGACCTTGCCCCTTTTTGCGATTCTGCACTGCGTCACTTTAACTGACAATTGCGCGGTCGTGCGACATGGCTCCCAAACAAAATTGGCATCCTTTTTTTCCCACAAATAGAGCTTTCTTTTGGTGGTATTTGATCACCTTTGCAGTTTTTATTTTTGCACTATAAAAAAAAAAAGCAACAATTTTGAAAAAAATTCAATATTTTTTACTTTTTGCCATAATAAATATCCCCAAAAAAGATATAAATTTTTTTTTTCTCAGTTTAGGCCGATACATATTCTTCTACCTATTTTTGGTAAAAAAAAATTGCAATAAGCATTTATCGATTGGTTTGCACAAACATTATAGCGTTTACAAAATAGGGGATAGTTTTATGGCATTTTTATTAATATATTTTTTTTTTACTAGTAATGCGATTTTTTTCGTGACTGCGACATTATGGTGGACACATTGGACACTTTTGACACATTTTTGGGACCATTATCATTTTCACAGCGAAAAGTGCTATAAAAATGCACTGATTACTGTGAAAATGACAATGACAATGAAGGGGTTAACCACTAGGGGGCGCTAAGGGATAAAGTGTGCCCTAAGGGAGTGATTCTCACTGTAGGGGGCGTGACTGTAGGCGTGACATCACTGATCGTCGTTCCCTATATCAGGGAAAAGACAATCAGTGTCACTGCCACACAGAAGAACAGGGAAGGTGTGTTTACACACACCTCTCCCCGCTCTTCAGCTCCTGTGACCGATCGCGGGACACCAGCGGCGATCGGGTCCCACGGGCGTGGTCACGGAGCTTCGGACTGGGTCGCGAGCGCGTCGCCGGTGGCGCGCGACCCTGCAGCTGGACTCTTAAAGGCAACGTACAGGCTGATTAATGCTCTCCTTGCGCAACCTGTCAGTTTGGGTTGTTGGTTCAAATACCAACCATGACACTATCTGCATAAAGTTTGCATGTTCTCCCTGTGCCTGTGTGGGTTTCTCCCCCACCCTCGAAAGAAATGCTGGTAGGTTAATTGGCTCCTGTCTAAATTGGCCCTAGTATGTGTGTGCATTAATATAAACTCTTTGAGGGTAGGGACTTATGCGAATATATGTAAAGTGCTGCATAAATTGTCGGCGATATATAAATGCTTGAAATAAAATAAATACATACAATGCCTGCCATCCAAAAAAAACCCTCTAAATATTAACAAAAAAAGAACATTTTAAAAAAAAACAAAATGTCACCTAAGCAGGGTGAAATGAGAAAAGTTTCTGGTCTGGAAAAAATTCACAGAGAGTGAAATCAATCCGTTTATCCTTGGTAATTAGATTTTTTTTATCTCATGTCAAAAGTCAGTAGATTAAGAAAATGTATTGAGTCTTGGTATTACTAATACAAATCATCATTACTGGACGTTAACCTAACCCTGACCCCCGCCCCCTAATGGGGTTTATGGTCTTTTTGTACACTTCAGTCATGAAGATTTATATGTTTTCATCCTATTGTCAAATGCTGTGAGGAAAGCCCATAGCAGTCTGGCAAAGAAGTCAAAGATTAAAGTAGGACTCCAATTATGTCCATTCAAAAAGCATTCAAATTAGCTAAGGTGCAGCATGTATGTTGTGACAAACTTCACACGGGATCCTAGGTGTGATCAGACATCCACAGCCAGGAAGCCTGTACAAAGTAATGACGGCTGGTAGCAGTCACAATTGTCCACCGGGGTACAGAAACTGTCATGCAAGGAGCGATTGCTTGTGGTTAGGGACAAATGATTACCAATGGACTGAAGTAGCTTGCGTCCAAGGGTGAATGGGTAGGGGTACTATGTACCTCATGCCCATTAACATGGGGGGTGGGATCTGGGGGCTTCCAGATTCTGATAAACCTCTTGCCCACAGAATCCCACAACCACAGCCCAGGGATGTCGGGAAGAGGCCCTTGTCCCCATCAACATGGTGTTTTGGGGTGGGGGGGCAGATCTTTTTTTTTTAACACTGATACATGTCCCCCAGGGCAGTACCCATGCTCTCATACCCATAATTTATGATTTCAAGTTCGGGTCCCATAGACTTTAATAGGGTTCAGAGTTCAGGTTCAAACTTTTGTAATGTTTGAGAGTTCTGGCGCAAGGGTGTTATAGTGATCTATAGTGATCACTTATAAAAAAGGGAAAAAATAGGTTTTTATAATGTTGTTGTTTTTTATCTATACAAAAATATTTTGCCTTTAATTTATTTCTTTAACTAAATGGGTTGTTTTGCAAGGTGATTGTTTACAATCACTTGTTTCAGCCAGTGGACAGGCTGAGCAGTAGTATCGCCTTTTTGGTTTTAAGGTCTCCCAATAAAGCATTATAAAATAATATTTCCAGATTTTAGGAGAAAAACTGTGCTGAAAAGTACTTTTATTTAGCAATGGACAGATATTACTTGACAACATTTCAGTCAAATTGTACCTTTCTTTGTGTTTAGTGGAATTTAACAGCTTTTTTTCACTATGAGTCCTAGACTGTTTCATTCAAAAAGCAAAAGTTAAGTTTAAAGAAACTTAATTTTCTAGATGTGAATTTTATTATTATTATTGTATCACCCCCCATGTGTACATTAGCTAAATTTAGTTGGGCTGCTTTGTAGCCAGAGGAGCCAGGGTTAATTTGTTTAGAGTTAGTTTGGCAGAGCTCCAAGGCCAGCCATGCAAGGTTCGAATTCCGAAATAATTTTCTTTTGAAAATCAGAAATGTTGTACGTTTTGTGATCAGATGGTGCCACCATTGATTTTGAAATTCGACCAACCAAGCCTTCAATTTCACCTCATGTTGCTACAATAAAGAATTTTCCTGGCTGGGAATCTTCTTTTCTTTCTGGTAATTTTCTTTTTTTACACTCATACACATTTCTTTTTAGATTACATTTCTTGCACAATTCTGCTATCATTTATTAGAAAATCTTTTGTTTTTCAAAACATTTTCAACATGCTCGATCACTCCAATTCAATAGCTGCACGAAAATCGGCTGTTGCTGCAGCCCACTAATGGTGCGAAATTAGAACGAAAATTCTTAGATAGGATTTTCGAAAGAAAATTATTTCAAAATTTGAACCATATATGGCCTGCCTAAGTCTATGATGCCTCCCCCTGGGTTATAGAAGCTCCTGGAGAGTTTTAGAACTTAGAGGGTGGAGGGACAGGCGTGATGCCTGAATATTTATGGGGTCTCTTCCAATCCCTGGGTGAGGAGGCCCAGAAGGAGAGACAGCCCTTAAGTATTCTGGAGCCTGGTCATGTAGGATCAGAATCCAGGGTCCATTGGCCTGGAAGGGGACCTCTGTGCTGGGGGGCTCTGCCTCCAGGCATGAGGAACCAGAAGGAAGAAGCCCGAGAGAGCAAGCAAGCAGCAGAGGAAGGCTCAAACCCTTTCAGCCTCAACTAGGCTTAGCTGAGACACACTGGAAGACATTGGGACCTGTCCAGTCGGGGGCTTGTTCAGCAGTCACCACATGAGCTACAGGATCTTTACAGGTTCTTTACAAAGGACTGAGTGAGTAGCTTAATAAGAGAAGAAGCAGCCAGGTGCAATGCCCAACTAGTTATGTACATAAGGAAAGCTTAGAGCCATTCAGAGCCAGCATAGCTACCCTGCACCTCTTGCTTGAGATTCCTAAAGAGAAGCCAGGTGCCTCAGCATTTTCCCACAAAATAAAAATACCTGCATTCCTATGACATCCTGGGCTTTGAGTGGGGATATCTGAATGATGTCTGCACCACCACAGATTCCCTGCACTGTAAAAACAACCATAGCTCAGTCGCTTGATTGTTTTCATTTTTAACAGAAAGATTTTTAATTAACAAATCAGCGTTACCATAAATTCAGAAGTCGACAGTCAAGTATTTGTAATTACCATGCCAGTCTGAGATATTCATTTCCAGATTACAACATTTCACAAATCCATAAAGCCTTCTTCCTAACATTTCTCCACCGGTGAATTCCAAGTATATTCCCGTCTAATGAACGCCCTCAAGTTCAGTAGGGTATACAATCGCTCTCCCCATGGGAACCCCCCAGGTACATAACAAGTTTGCGCAATTAAATTCAATCCTCATAAGGAAGGATTGGGCTGCGCCCGGCGCGGAGAGGGGGGGCAACAGGGGGGAATACATCACTCGGTTCCCCTCCTCCCCGGCCCCTCACCCGCGCGTGTCCACCCAAGGCGATCAGACCCTTTCAAACTTAGCAGGGCACTACCTACTCTCGTATGTGAGTTTGTAAAAGGGTAACACTAAATCCACCACCTTTTCCCCAGAGTTAAGGGTGGGGGTTTGACCGACTTCCAATGCAGCATTATCTCCCTTCTAGCATAGAACAGCAACAATTTAATGCAGAGCTTAGTGTATCTGTCCCCTTCCACCTCTCCTAAATGGCTGAGAAGGAGTACCAAGGGGTCAAAAGGGACCCTCGCACCCCCTATGTCACTGAGCATCTCCGCCACCCCCTCCCAGTATGTTCTGAGTCTTGGGCAATCCCAAACCATATGCCAGAATGTCCCTTCCTTGGCCCTACACCTGGGACAGTTCGGGTATAGATGCGGGTATATTCTGGCCAATCTGTGGGGGGTGAAGTACGCCCTGTGTAAGAATTTGAGCTGAATGTACCTATCTTTGGCTGCTATCATGGATGGGATGTATGTGGAAATGCAGTCCTCCCACTCCTCCTCCCCCAGAGCAGGGATATTCTCCTTTCATTTGTCCATTGAACGGGTGGGTTTAACATTGTGGGCTACAGTCAGGTACAGGTACAGAGTGGAAAGGGGCTTCCCAATCAAGCTTGAAGTCAGCAGTCGTTCAATGGAGTCTGGTTCCAAAGTTAACGTGTCCGGGAATTGAGCCCTCATCGCATGTCTCAACTGGCAATATTTAAACTCAAAGGATATGGGTAGGGAGTACTGTAGTGTCATTTCACGGAAGGGTATGATCCTGCCATTCGCTATTATACATTTAGGGTGGTGATCCCCCGTTTGGCCCATTGTGAGGGGTCTGGTATATTGCAGAGGTGGGGCAGGGTGGGGTTACCCCACAGCGGGGTGTGTGGGGAGATGCAGTTTGATGTAGCATAAATAACTCTGGCCGCCATGCTCTAATAGTTGTCTTCATGAGGACCTTCAAGGGATGGGGGGCTTTGACACCCCTATATACTAGATTGGTCAAGGCAGCGTACAATCCCAAGATGGCTGCCTCAAGTCTCACTGCCGGATTCTGTCTGGGCTGGGAGAACCATCGGTGTACCGTGACTAAGACGGCCGCCCAGTAGTACAACAGAAAGTTTGGGAGAGCCAGACCTCCACCCGATAAGGGGAGGTATAGTATCTGTTGTGCCAACCTAGGTGGCCTCCCAGCCCAGAAAAATTAGGTTAACACTCCCTCCAGTTGCCTAAAGAAGGACCTAGGTATGTGGGAAGGGGTGTTACAAAAGAAATACAGAAATTTAGGAAGGAACACCATTTTGAGTAGGTTAACCCTGCCAACCAGAGTAAGTGGGAGGGTGCACCAAGCTGCACATTTGACTACAAGAAGGGAGAGGAGAGGTTATACATGTGTGTGTGGTGTTGCTAATCTTAATGCCTAGATAGGTAAACTCACCCACCCACTGGAGTGGGGTTTCGGTGTCTGCCCTTGGGAGCAAGGGGTGAAGTGGGAACAAGACTGACTTGCCGCGGTTTATGCGGATGCCAGAGAATCGGCCAAAGTCTTCAGATGGGTCTAGGGTCTGCCACAGGGATTATGAGGCATCCGCAAGATAAAGTAAGGTGTCGTCAGCTTATAGGGACACCTTTTCTTCTATTGTACTGACTACTATGCCCTTCACCCCTGCTTCAGCCCTCAGAGCAATGGCAAGGGGTTCTACCACCAGAGCAAACAGTCCCGGAGATAGAGGGTAGCCCTGGCGAGTGCCCCTGCCCAAGGGAAAGGTTTTGGAAAGTGCGTCATTCATGCAGACTCTTGCTCTTGGGCCGGCATTGAGCATCCTCTACCATTTCATGAATTTTGGCCCAAATCCGAACTTCAGGAGCACCCCCCCCCCCACAGGATCAAAGGCTTTTTCAGGGTCAAGTGACGCCACCACTCCTGCCGACTTTGGTAGTGCCCTGTCCATGTGTGTGAAAAGCCTTCTAATGTTGATGTCTGTTCCCCTCCCCGTTATGAGCCCCGTTTGGTCTGGATGCACTAAAGCAGTTATGACCATGTTAAGTCTTATGGCTAACACTTTAGCTAGGAGTTTTGCATAAATAACTACATTTATCAGTGAAATAAGAGAGTACAAGGAGCACATAGACGGGACTTTGCCAGGTTTGGGAATCACCACCACCACTGCCTCACTCAGGGAGTTTGGGAGCTCCTGCAACCTCTGCACCTCAGTTAACATAACATGTAATTTGTACGTCAACTCTTCTGCATATTGTTTGTAAAATGTAACTGGTATGCCGTCAGGGCCCGGGAATTTACCCGACTGGAGAGTTTTAAGAGTTCATCCATGGTTATGGGGGCATCAAGCGACTTGCGGTATTTTGTAGTCAGGACTGGGATGTCAATGGGATCTAGGTAGGAAGTCAGTTCATCATTGGTGTAAGTAGCCCTGGAGCTGTAGAGGCTTTTGTAAAAGGAGACAAAGCAGTCATTTATCTCACCTGGGGCATACACTAGGTCCCCATCAGGTCCCCGTATGCAGGGCATGCACATCCCCCCCGGATTGTTTCCGTGACAACCAGGCCAACAACTTCCCGTTGTGTTTGGGTGAGTAGGTGTTTCTGAGTGAGGGTGTTGTGAATGCGAACAACCTCTCCAGTCAGAGAAGCTCGTCATAGTCTCTAGGATCTGCCTTCCTCTTCGCACTGGTTCAGTCAGCTCTTCTCTCCCTACGAACCCCAGCTATGATAGTCTGGTATCTCCCCCTAGTGTATGCTTTGAAAGCGTCCCACACCGTTGATGTGCCGGCCGAGCCAGGGTTGACTCCCCAATATTCCTGCAGCGCCTCCCTGAGGTGACCATCCACCGCCTCGTCTGACACCCAGAACCTAAATAGTCTCCACAAAGTATTTCCCAGATCGAGGAGAGTTCCATCGTCAGGAGGAGCGGTGCATGGTCAGATATGCCCCATGGAAGTATTTTTTTTTGTAAAATCTTTATTTTCATTTTCAAGTAGTATTGACAGTTGCACAATGTAGCATTATCAAACAGACAAAAAGCCAATACAAAATAATAACAATGACCAGAACAGGGGGTAGTGGGAGGGAAGGGGAAGGGACACGGGACAATGGGCAAGGGGAAGGGAGAAGGGAAGGGAAAGAGGAGGGACTCCAAGGGGGGGGGGTGCATCTGGTCCGAGCTCAGGCAGTCCTTAAACTGGGAGTAATAGCCCCCACAACAATATAGGGACAGGAGGACACACCGCCCGCCAAGGACATTCGATCCACATGGGCAGGTCTCCCCCCAAATTAATGGGGGGGCAACGTATCCCAATGTCCCCGCCTTTAAGTATGCAACTAGACGGCTCCCTCTACTACATGTCAATTGAGACAAGCCTGAGGTGGCAGGACTAGTCAAACAGACTGGAGGTTGTACCAGTGGTCCCAATACTAAACAAATAATAACACATTAAACAGTTGGGAGGGGGAAGGAAGCAGAGCATAGAGAAATAGAGTGAGAACAAAGAGAAGAGACAAGAAAAGTGGAAAAAGGGAAGATGAGAAGACATGTGGACCAGCACTCACCAGACTCACCGACTTAATGGACCCACAACGACATGGGGTCTCAGGTGTCTGACTGACGATGCGCCTGGACAAGTTCCTCAAAGGAGAGATCTGCTAGCACAAGTAGAGCCTCGTCCAAACTGGAGGAGAGCAAAACCGTGTCATGTACGTGGGCTTTCCACTGTGCCCAAGTGATCTAAATTTTTTTGCGGGTGTCCCTGCAAGTTGCCAGCCAATCCTCCGCTTCCATTATCTCCCCCACCTTCCTCAACCAGTCTTGTTCACTTGGAATGTGTGAACTTTTCCAATGAATCGGAATAAGTCGTTTTGCCGCATTGAGGAGGTGGGGGAGAGCACTACGTTTATATTGTGACAGAGGGATGGAGGGGACATGGAGCAGGAAATGTTTGGGCTGGGCCGGAATATCCACGCCCAGACCCTCAGACACATGTTTGGTAACCATATCCCAGAACGGGCGAAGCACCGGGCACTCCCACCAAATGTGGAGGAACGTGCCCCTCTGCCCACACCCACTCCAGCATCTATCAGAGACAGTAGGGAAGATCCTAGCCAAAGAGGCCGGCACCCTGTCCATGGAAGTATTTTAATGTCTGTTACCTTGGATAACGCCAGGCCTCCCAGATACGTTAAATCGATTCTAGAGAAGGATCTGTGAGATGCAGAGTGACAGGTGTATGTCCTGGAGTGAGGGTATCTCCAGCACCACACATTCCACTAGGCCTGAGCAGGAGTGCCTACTTGCAGACACCCTATCCATGTCCAGGTCAGGAACCATATTGAAGTCCCCCAGTATGGCCATGTTATCATTGCCAAATTCTGCTATTTTGGAGGTGATCTGGTTTAAGAGAGAGATTGTTGCTGGAGGAGGCAGATACATCCCTGCTATAACCCACTTCATAGAATGGATATGTGCATGAATTATTACATATCTGCCCTCCGAGTCCAATACCAAGTCTAGCAGTCTAAAGGGAAGGGACTTGTGCACCAAGATACTAACGCCCCTTGCGAAATTCGAGTGTGTAGAATGATAATGATATCCAAAAACAGGGCTTTTTGAGGGCCAATGTTTTACTACCCACCAGGTGAGTCTCCTGGAGGATACAAATGTGCGGACTGTGTGCCTTGATGAATTGGAACACCAGTGATCTCTTAACCGGGGAGTTTAGACCCCTGGTGTTCCATGAGAGTATGTTAAGGGCTGACATATCTACATCTTGGGAAAGTGATCATAGATTTGAAGGGGCACCCTCCACCTGAGACTGTTCGCCTGACTCGGAGGGGACAACCAGAACAGACATACAGCACTAACACTTGGAATGCATTTTCAGAACATGTTAGCAACATCATTTTTTTGAAAAAACAAAAATTAACCACAAACCATAAACCAGCCCCATTGGGGAAAACCTCCCACCCCCGACCCTTAAAACTGAGGCAGGTATCCATCCCAACCAAAATCAGCTCGCCTGCTGCAAAGAGGGGTCCTGTGCAAAAGGCGCTCCCAACCCCTCAAAAGTTCTGAGGGGTCAAGGAGTGACCTGAGCTGCTTCCTCCCAGCTGAGCATCTGGGGAAAAAATGGAAAACTGGATGTCCCTTCAGTGAAGATAGAGGAGAAAAGTTTACCATCGGTAAGTATATGTTGCAGGCAGGTTCCCCGGAGTCCCTATACGGAAGGGAACTGTGCGTGCCGCATCGGCCTTGAGAGTCTCCTGGTTCACCTAACCAGGGGTACTATGTTATTATCCCATCTTTGGGGTGTTCCTGGGCCCCCTTTAGAGACAGCCTTCACGTAAACGAGCACAACAGGTGCAGCATAAGCCGTCAAGCATCAAAGTTTGAAATGGATGGTGTAGTGCTCACAATAGTAAATCCTGGGGCCCAGTGTATGTTAATCGTTGTCAGTGGGTGCTCACATATCAAGCTCTCAGTTGCCAGTCATGGGGCAGTGAGTTCAGCCAGGCAGAGGCCTCTTTGGGGGAGGTGAAGAAGCGAGTTGTCTCTCCATCCTGGACCCTCAGGCGGGCTGGAAACAGGACACTGTAATAGATGCTGCGAGCCCTTGTGGTCAAACGATTTCCTGAGTTTCTGCGTTTCTACTGAATAGTCAGGGCAATTCATTAATTTGTTGTTCTGATGCCTCAGATCCCCCACTATTCTGGGGGTTTGGGTGGGATTCTGTGCGCCCTTTCCACCGCATAGTGGGGGGATAGGCGGGCATCAGGGAGAAGGTTACGTAGAATGTCTTCCACATATTACATGGGATAATTGCCCTCAGCGCCCTCCACCAGGTCAACTATATGTAGGTTGTTGCGTCTATTTCTGTTCTCTGCATCTTCTGCTCTATACTCCAGACCTTTAACCTTAGTTTGAAGTGAGTGAAGTGCTGCACTGTGTTTTGCAACTGTATCCTCTGCATTGCTGACCCTCTGCTCCGTTTCTGCCACCGTAGATCTGAGCTTATCCATAGCCTGTCTTAAAAGGCCCACATCCATTTGTACAGCTTCTATTTTAGCTGTGAGTGTGGATTGGCATTTGGCTCTGGCCGCCATGACCTCTAATAGCCAGATCCTATGATTAAGTGACGTTCTGTCAGTCACAATACGCGTGAGGAATCCGGAGAGCTGTTGGTGACGTCATCCGCTCGCGGCCGCAGAGCGGAGACACTCTTGTACTACACATGCTGATGACTCATCTATGTTTGTGAGTGAATTCTTTGTTTGATACGAATAAATTGTAAAAGGTTTTATGCTATGGGAGCCTTCCTGTTCTTTATTTGAGTGTCAGCGCTGGGATGTTCGAGCGTTCAGGTGCGGGATTTGGAACAGCAAGCTGACTGTGTGAGGTATATCCCATCCTTAACAGCACTACATTAGGCTTTTTCAAAGCCTTACTAAGGTAAGGGGCTGGTGGAAACGCTTATCTCACACTTGCACTGAGAGACGAGTGGCATCTATTATCTTCTTCTCAAGCACGTGTGCATGTTTATTTTGATGCACTGAATCATCGATTGTTGGTGGAGCACATAATACACTTTGGAAATCAGCGATTGAAGTTTTAAAGAAATATATTTTGAACTTTGGATTTCGTTGTATTTGCACAACTGTGCACTTGTCACTTTTGGCATGTTTTTTATTTCTCTGACAGTATATTTGATTTTAATCCCTTGAGGGATTTACTGTATGGGACACATATTTTTTCACTGCTATTTTTTCACTGTAAAATATTTTTTTGGATTTTATTTGTTTTCACTGATGCATGAATTGAATTCTATTTTTTAGATTTCTCACTGGATTTCAGTACTCTTTTCACTGAATATTATTATTATATCTTTTTGCACATTGCACTTTATATTGATGTAATATTATTTTAGGAACTTTTATTCACACCATAAATTTTGGTCAACGTTAGATATTTTTATTCCTCAGTATATTTATGGATTTTTTTGGTAGCACGATGCTCTTGGTGGCACGTTTGTCTACTCAATCAGTTTTTTATTATTAATATTTCACTCTCTTTACCCTCTACATCAATTGATTGATGCTGGGCGGGTTTGACTTGAAGTGGAACATATATATTATATACCTACAGACACTTTTGGATACTCCTACATGATTTTACTTTCTTGATCTATTTTTAGATAGTTCTTATTTAATTCCAGCAAGTGCCATCACGACATCTTACCACATTACCACTTACCACATTGGATTTCTATATATTGGGTGGTTATTCTTTGGATATTAATTTGAGTGGAACACTTTTAGACCTACAGTCGGTGGTGGATTGACGGTTTTACATTTTATACTTTTTGGGTTGTCATTTTATTCAATAGTTTTATTGGGCAAGCGCTACTACACCCTACCTGTAATTCATTTATCTTGAGTGCGTGAGCATTTTTAGTAGTGGCAGCTGCGTTATTAGTTGTTATTTATGTTATCTATTTTTAGTTTATTTTTTACCTTGGTTAGGTTGATTTGCGCATTAGTTCCCCCCCATTTTCAGCCAGGTGGGGTCTTGCTTCCCCAGCCTCCATTGGGCCTGTCTTTGATGCCCTGTTCTTGCTGCGAGTGGCTCGGGGGGCTGCTGGGGGGGCTGGTGGTGGATGGGGGTCTCTGGGAGGGGAGAGAATTTAAGTTGTTTCCCCTTACTGGCCATTGCACCCTACTGGCGGCGCCTCATTCAGGTTCCTCTGTGACCTTGTGTGCCCCAGGTCCTGTGCACTGTGGGGGGCAGAGCAGGAGAAGAGGAGATGACCGGCGGCCGCTGAGGATCAGAGCAAATCCAGCCAGGTGGTTCCTCGGGCCATCCTGTCTGGGGCTCCCCCGCTGATGATGAAATTGAAGCCACAGCTCCGCTTGAGGTCTAGTGAGCCCCATGTGGAGAAGAAGGGGGGGCCAGAGCGGGAGGAGAGGAGGTGGCTGGCAGGCGCTGGGGGCCAGTAGTGAGGCTGGGGTCTTGGCTCTGCCGGAGGCCGCGTGCACGCCGGCTCCATGTGGGGACCCGGGCGGGAGGATAGAGGGAGGATATCTGCCACTGTGGAGCGATTTTGCGCTGGCTGGTTCCCCGGACTGTCTGTGCTCCGGGGCAGTGTCTGCCTGCAGTTGGGTAGAGTTAGCCATGCCAAGGTTCGAATGGCTGCTTAGATTCCAGCGGAGGTCAGAAGAAAGCATCCACTCACAGCGCCATCTTGGATACGCCCCCTGTTTTTACAGGCGGCTGGAGGGGACGAGAAGGAGAAGGAATCCACTGGCGGCAGAAGTTAGCCATAGGTAATAACACAGACCAGATGGTCCCCTGCAGTCTCTATGACCTTCAAAGGCCGGGCGCAATGTTATGATGTCATGTCAGGCCCAGGCAGTCCTTTGGGACAGATGTTTTCGAATTAGAAAACCATTTTTTTTCCTCAGATCTAACTTGAACTGAAATTTCTGTTGGTCTGTTTGAATGGGAAGTTACTTTGTTTCATACAACATAATGTATTTAACACATTGTTCCAAACTCACTTGGCAGATGCTAATTATGTTTAGGTTCACCTGTAAATTATACAACATATTGCAATGCATGCATCTTTCAGTCCAAAGAAGACACTACAACTGGAAAAAGCACACAATCGTAAACACTGCTGTGTATTTATCTGGAAAGCCAAGACCATTTTTTTCTTTATCTCAGGCTTTTCAGCCTACAGGATAGGCTGTAGGCTGAAAGACCCCACATCTCTCCATAAAACTGACCTGTCATGCCCTATTTCTATTACAAGGGATGTTTACATTCCTTGTAATAGGAATAAAAGTGATAAAAAAAAAAAATGTAAGGGAAAGTGTAAAAAAATTAAAATTAAAAAAAATAAACAGTAGAAAAAAATAAAATTTAAAGCGTCCCCGTCCCCACATGCTCGCGGGCAGAAGTGAATGCATATGTACGTCACGCCCACATATGTAAACGGCATTCAAACCACACATGTGAGTTATCGCCTTGAACGTTAGAGCGGGAGCTCTAAAGGTAACCTGTAAAAAAATTAAAGCGTTTCTAATAGAGAGTACTGAAGTTTGGCGTCATTCCACGAGTGTGTGCAATTTTAAAGTGGGACATGTTAGGTATCTATTCACTCAGCATAATATCATCTTTCACACTATAAAAATAATTGGGCTAACTTTAGTGTTTTGTCTTTTTTTAATTCATGAAACTTGTTTGAAAATTTGCTGCATAAATACGCATAAAAAGTTGCAACAACCGCCATTTAATTCCCTAGGGTCTCTGCTAAAAAAACATATATAATGTTTGGGGGTTCTAAATAATTTTCTAGCAAAAAAATATATTATTTTTACAAGTAGGAGAGGAGTGGCAGAACTGGCCCTGTATGGAAGTGGTTAACTGTAACAATTTAACCAAAATTAGCCACATAAGAAATATACTGTACAGTATAAGGAAAATAATTCTGAAGCTTATGGCTTAGTACTTTGATTATAAAGTTTGTTTTAGTTATCCCTGATTTTGTCTCTATAGTAGCAGTGTAGTCATGGCGCCTTTTTATCCTAACCTGCCTGAATAATATGAATCCTCATGGAAATCTTGCTTTGTGCTTATAATGCCAAATTTAGACTCAACAAGACCCTAACAGATGTCTTTTTTTCTTTACATGCTATGGAATTTGTGTTAAGTTTCCTCTTTCAAGGCCTTGTTCGTGTTTGAATTTCTTATCCTTTGGGACAGATGTTTTCCAATTTGAAAACCATTTTTTTCCCTCAGATCTAACTTGAACTGAAATTTCTTTTGGTCTATTTGAATGGGATGTTGCTTTGTTTCATACAACATAATGTATTTAACACATTGTTCCAAATTTACTTGGCAGATGCTAATTATGTTTAGGTTCACCTGTAAATTATACAAAATATTGGCAATGCATGCTTCTTTCAGTCCAAAGAAGACACTGCAACTGGAAAAAGCACACAACTCACAAATTTCTCCGTTTACCTTTACAGACTTAGCCAAAAATCGTAAAGCGTTTGTCATTATTTACTGAAGTATTGTTTGAAAGTGACATTTTGTATTTACTGAATGGTCTGTGTGTAAGTTGGCTCAAATCAGTCTCTTTTGTTCAATGAAAAACAAGAGCATTCATCTCAAAGGAACTTTTGATCTCTTATAAATTAAAGCTGAATAAACATATAGCTGTTGACAATGAAAGTTCCTGATTCAGAGCGTTGTAATTATTAAACCTCGACTACTGCCCCGGGCCCAAATTTTTCACTTTATGATGTCACAATGTGAGACATTAAATGTGTGGTATTAAATGTAAGGACTGTCTGTGCTGCACTACAGTGGCCAATTAGATGCAAGCTGTTAGTGAGTCTGAATGGTTGATCTGGGATGATATAAATAGAGTTTGGTTCAGAAACTTTAATAACAGGCATATGTAATAAGAGACGAAATAGCTAAATAAATGAAATAAAAATAATAACACAATCAATACCAATGATCTTACATAATAATGAACCACATTGAAATCAAAATGTCTATGTAACATCCATATAAATGTGATCAGTTCTGAAAAGTGTGCAGGAAGTTAATCCACGTGATATATATGGAAAAATACGAAAGGAAAAGTACTTCAAAGAGGTTCTGCCACCAAAAGTTAAAAAAAAAAACCTCCTGTGACACCCATCACCATATTAATTGGGACGCTTACCAGATAAACTTGACCATCTGATTCTAGAGTGGCCAAACACGCTTACAGATAAACCTCTGCAGGGTAAGGCAAGTGATGAGGCCTCCTATAAATCCCTGGAACACGCTGGTGATTCGTCCACTGGTGTCAGACTCCTGTTAGGTTGTCCCGATCATTCGTGACCAAATGGGATTGGTATATAAAAAAAGGTTCCTGGCTTGGTGGCCACTGTAGACATTCCTTGCCTTTGAGTTGTCCTAAATGTTACCAGTGTGTGGTCAGAGGGCGTTGCTTTAATGCAGTAGAGCTAGCTGATGAAGGTCTGTTGATATCAACAGAATCCTCAAGGTTTTTACACAGATAATAAAGCAAATAGCCACCACACCAGAAGTAGTGATAACGTTGACACTGTTTGATACAGTATGTATGTTATTTTCTAGGGTTGTCCCGATACCACTTTTTTGAGACCGAGTACAAGTACCGATACATTTTTTCAAGTACTCGCCGATACACAATACCGATACTTTTTTTTAATGTCATGTGACAGTGGCAGTATTTTTTTTTACAGTAATTTATTTTTTATTTTTGGGGGGGAGTGGATTGTCAGTGTTTTTTTTTTATATTTATTGCAATTTTTTTTAATCAGCCCTGGTGGGGGTGCTTGGAGAGATATCAGGGGTCTTAACAGACCTCTGACATCTCCCCTTTAAGACAGAGAAAGGGACTAAGACAGACTAAGGACGCAGATTCCCCAGTCCCTTTCTCAGCAGCCTCAGCTGAAATGAATAGAGAAGCTTCTCTCCATTCATAAACTGAAGCATCGTAAACACAGGTTACGATGCTCAGTTATGTTAATGGACAGAGTCAGTGATCACTGACTCTGTTCATTCTGAAAAGGTAGGAGCCGGGTTTAGCGGCTCCTACCTCCGCTCTCCATCCTGACAGATTAAGGGGGGAGAGCGGCACGGGGGGGAGAGCTCCACGGACGGGGGGAGAAGTCAGCACGGAGCACGGGGGACTAGGCGGCACAGAGCACGGGGGACAAGGCGGCATGAGGGACAAGGCGGCACGGAGCACGGGGGACAAGGCGGCACAGAGCACGGGGGACAAGGCAGCGCGGAGCATGGGGACAAGGCGGCACGGGGGACAAGGCCGCACGGAGCACGGGGGACAAGGCAGCACGGAGCACGGGGGACAAGGCAGCGTGGAGCACGGGAACAAGCTAGCACGGAGCACTACAAGGTTGCATGGAGCACGGGGGACAAAGGCAGCATGGGGGACGAAGGCAGCGCGGGGGGAGAAGACTTGCAACTCCCCTGCCGCACTAATCGCCCAGGTATCAGGTGAAGTATCGGAGCATTTCCCCCGAGCACAAGTACTCGGGGAAATGCTCGGTATCAGTCCTGATACCGATACTAGTGTCGGTATCGGGACATCCCTATTATTTTCTATATAGCTCTGCACATTTGAGTTATAAGAGACCTCCTAAATGCCAAACAGAAGGGAACTGATCATGTTTTGATTCTACAAACTGACTTAAGCTGGTCATACAAGGAAAAAATGTCAGCAGATTCCTGAAGCAGCCAAAATGTTCTCAGTGGGTGTCCTTGTCGGCTGCCTCCTGGTCACCATCCTTCAATTGAAAAATCAAGCTGAAAATTCTCAGCTGAACAGTGCCTGCATCCAATCAGATGTAGAAACTGTTCAAGTAATTTGACAGCTAGTGGCAATGGTCATGATATAATTGCCACAGCTGGAGATTTGTCGATCAGTGGTGTG
The DNA here is from genome assembly GCF_905171775.1 of Rana temporaria. NCBI lineage: Eukaryota > Metazoa > Chordata > Amphibia > Anura > Ranidae > Rana > Rana temporaria. The sequence goes on from NC_053489.1 coordinate 552,707,336, forward strand.
TAGCTTGGATGGAGGGAGCTGTAGGTTTTTTTCGTTCAGCCTCTAGGCTGAACAAAAAAAAATCGATAACAGTATGGGTAGCTAAATGCTAAATTAAACTTAGATTTTATAGTAGTCTCTTTTGTTATAGATGTTTCTCTCTGCATGTCATTGGTAATATACACCGAGCCTCACATGTGCAGCTCAGATTACATTTACAGCACTGGCCGTTCAAGTGGCTGAACAGAGCAAACCTAGAAGGGAGACCGAGAGACGATGAAAACACCCAGGAACAGCTGGAGCACTGCCATCCCAGTGTTGGCACAGTAAGGGCTTATGATTAAAGTGATACATCTGTGCTATGGTTATGTGCTAAATAGTACAACCCGAACAAAGCTGGAATCGGCTTCGATCAGATCTTGGATCTAGTAACCCAGAAGCGATGTCATGACATCACTTCCGGTTTACTGAAGACTTAAAGGGACCAGATTTTAACTGCACTATTAAAAAAGGGTGCTCTTGGCCAATATGCTACACTAAAAAAATGTAACTGCCAAACTTCATGTTTTAAATGCTTTTAAGTGCAAATGAGGAATTTGGGGTCTCATAGACCCTAGATCCCTCCATAAAGAGTACCTGTCACTGCCTATTACTGTCCCAATGATAGAGCAAGAGCAATAATTCTAGCACTAGCACTCCTCTAAACTAGTAGAAATTTTTTAAACGCTGCCTATGGAGATTTCTAAGTACTTTAGTTTGTCGCTATTCCACGATAGTGTGACATGTTAAAGCATGACAGGTTAGGTATGTATTTACCCGGTGTAACTTAATCTTTCACATTATATAAAAATATTGGCCTAACTTTACTGTTTTTTTATTTTTTATTCATGAAAGTGTATTTATTTTTAAACAAATCAGATTTGAAAGACCGCTGCACAAATATAGTGTAACATAACATATTGCAATGATCGCCATTTTATTCTCTATGGCCTATGCAAATATATATATATAATTTTTGGGAGTTCTAAGTAATTTTCTAGCAAAGAATACAGGGCCAGATTCACGTATTTTCGCGTAAATCTGCGGCGGCGTAACGTATCTCATTTACGTTACACCGCCGCAAGTTTTACGGGCAAGTGCTTGATTCACAAAGCACTTGCCTGTAAAGTTGCGGCGGTGTAGCGTAAATCTGCCCGGCGCAAGCCCCTCTAATTCAAATGGGGCGTGGATCATTTAAATTAGGCGCGTTCCCGCGCCAAACGTACTGCGCATGCTCCGTCCCTAAAATTTCCCGACGTGCATTGCGCTAAATGACGTCGCAAGGACGTCATTGGTTTCAACGTTAACGTAAATGGCTTCCAGCGTCATTCACGGACGACTTACGCAAACGATGTTAAATTTTAAATTTCGACGCGGGAACGACGGCCATACTTAACATTGGCTAGACCACCTAGGGGGCAGCTTTATCTTTACGCCGCATATCTCTTACGGAAACGGCGTAAATTTACTGCGACGGGCAAGCGTACGTTCGTGAATCGACGTAACGACTCATTTGCATATTCTACGCCGACCGCAATGGAATCGCCACCTAGCGGCCGGCCTAGAATTGCAGCCTAAGATCCGACGGTATAAGTCACTTACACCTGTCGGATCTTAGTGAGATCTATGCGTAACCTGATTCTATGAATCAGGCGCATAGATACGACCATCGGATCTCAGAGATACGACGGCGTATCTCTTTTCTGAATCTGGCCCACCGATTTTAACTTGTAAGCAACAAGTGTAGGAACAAGCCCTATACATAAGGGATAGCAAAGAACCAAGGGGGTAATCCACAAAAGGGATACGCCGGCGTATCTACTGATACGCCGTCGTATCCCTGTTTCTATCTATGGAACTGATCCACAGAATCAGTTTCACATAGATAGACAGAAGATCCGACATGTGTAAGGGACTTACACTGTCGGATCTTAGGATGCAGTACCGCATCCGCCACTGGGGGCATTTCTCGTCGAAATGCCGCTTCGGGTATGCAAATTAGCACTTACGGAGATCCACAAAGCTTTTTCTCCGTAAGTATTAGATTGCTGTCGCAATATTAGGGCTGCTTTCACAAGGCCTAAACTGTTTACACCTTGTAAAAGTAGACCCTTCTATCCCGCGTCGCTGTCATTTATTTTTTTTAAAAAAAAAATTCCCGCCGCAACTCGTTTTTTTTATTTTACGCCCGTCGCGATTCTCAAAACCCGGCGCAACGTAAAACCGCGCAAAGCACATCGGGAAAAAGACGACGGGAGCATGTGCAGTACGTCCGGCGCGGGAGCGCGCCTAATTTAAATGGGACTCGCCCCATTAAATTAGGAATGTCTTGCGCCGTACGGATTTAAGTTACACCTCTCAAAATTTCTAGGTAAGTGCTTTGTGGATCGGGCACTTAGGTAGAGATTTTGCGGCGGTGTAACTTAAATGGCAAAAAATACGTTGCGCCGGGTTTTTGAGGATTAGGCCCCCAAGTGCTTCTCTCTCTCTCTCTCTCTCTCTCTCTCTCTCTCTCTCTCTCTCTATATATATATATATATATATATATATATATATATATATATATATATATATACACCATAAATGCAATGTGCTCAAAAATGAATTTATTCATACTGTATAAAGAATTCATAAATTCTCTATACATAAAAGTAACTAGTGCTGATTAAAGTGTCTGTGCAAAAAAAATTAATTAAAGGGTTTGTAAAGGAATTTTTTTTTTTAATCTTAATAGCTTCCTTTACCTTAATGCAGTGCTGTTTTCATGTCCTCATTGTTCGTTTTTGCTCTCAAGTTGCTGTAATTCTTCTCTGATCTCCACACTTCCTGGTTGTCTGTTTCCTGATGACCACAGTACTGGGAGCTTTCTCTCTGTGGTCACTAATCAAGGAGGTGCGATTACTGTGTGTCTAAAACCCCTCAGCACCAACCAGTTTCGTTTTCCAAACCATCACTCTGTGGCTCTGTATGCTCTGTACAGCAGAGAAGCAAGAAACATGCAAAAACGAAACTAGAAACTACAGGTACATTATATGATTGATTTTTATCTATTTTTAACCTTTTTTAAAAGGAATCAGTTAACTATTATGTCTCTATACCCTGTAAATAGTAATTTCAGCAAAACATTTTTTTTTTATTTACAACTCCTTTAACAAAGTTCATTCTTCCTACCTGCAGCAGACTGATGACATTGTCTCAGCCTGGGCAAAGTCACTTGACTGGAGCTCAAAAACAGTTTTTAATTAAAAAAGTTATAGCTTTTCTAAAAAATATATTGGTACTTTGAAATTCCATATATTTATTTATACAAACTTGCAAAGTTACTGAAAGGTCCACCATAACATTCTCTTGGGTAGATTCACATAGGGGCGCCTAAAATTAGGACGGCCTAGCCTACTCTTTTTAGGCTACACCGCCGTAAATTATTTAGGTTAGAAGTGATTCTCAAACCACTTACCTTCAAATTTTCGACGGCGTAGCCTAAAACGAGCGGACGTAAGCGCGCCTGATTCAAATGACTGGGAGGGGGGCGTGTAGTATTGAAATGAGGCTTGACCTCACTTTTTTTGACGTTTTTTACACTGCGCATGCGCCGGGCGACTACATTTCCCAGTGCGCATTGCGGCTAAGTAGGCCGCATGGGCCTATTGATTTTGACGCGTACGTAAACGACGTAAATCCCGATTCGCGGACGACTTGCGCAAACGACGTAAAAAATTCGAACCTCGCGGCGGGAACGGCGGCCATACTTAACATTGTTATTCCACCTCATAGGTGGAATAACTTTAGGCGGCCTATCGCGTACGGAAACGACGTAACTCGACGGTGTAGGCCCGGTGTACGCTCGTAGATCGTCGGGAATCGGCGTATCCCCTCATTTACATAATCTAGGCCGGCCGCAATGAAAGCGTCATCTAGCGGCCAAAAGAAACATTGCAACCTAAGATAGAACTGTGCAAGCCAGCCTATCTTAGATATGTTTAAGTGTATCTCTGTTTGAGAATACACTTAAACATAGGCCGGCTTAGATTCAGAGTTAGGTTGGCTTATCTGTAGATAAGCCGGCCTAACTCTTTGTGAATCTACCTAATTGTGTGTACATTTGTGCAGATTTAAAGCTGTACTAAGTATTAGCCTAGGTTCAAACCTTGGTTTTTTGCAGCCCCTGTATGCATGGGCCCAGAAGCCCATTCATTTGAATGAGATGCTATGCCTGCAGGGAAATCGCGTGGTCATTTTGATAATGCAATTTCCCCGCAGTTCCTGCACCCACAAACAGTTTTCACTGCGGGTAGTTGCGGGTGCAGGAATCACTGCGATTCCCTAATCGGCAGCCCCACGCATAGGTGTAAAATGAGCATAAAAGATACAAGGCTGCATTGCAACAAGGGAATGTCTAAAAGATCGGTAAAAATGTTTAGCTTGGCAAAATAAATAGATGCTTACCATGTATTTATATATTTTATTTAGATATATTATTTACTTGGACAATAAGCAAGCCAGAACCAGTAGTAACTATGGTATATTCTGCTTATGAATTATGTTGCCCCTCTAGTCATATAAATGCCTTGTCATGCTGTTTGATGAAATGTTAACGTCATGAGTTCTGCAAAAATTAGCAGAATGTACTACAGTACAGACAAATGGGCACAACATGTGCATATGCTTTATTGTGATCTTACATACCCAGAGTAAAATTTTGACATTCAGTCAAAAACGTTATTAGGGTCCTGGCAAATTATAAGAAATCAGAACAGTCAGTTATTGGCTTTAGGTGGACATTTTTCTGTAGCACTCCACATCAGAGGTCCCTGCCAAACATGTCAACCAACAAGACCCATTACCGAGTCCATTGTGAGCTCACAACAGAGGTCTAGGATAATAGGAGTTGATGGGCATTGCCATCTGTTATGACATCTAAGCAGAAGAACCAAGAGTAAAAAAAAACACACATGTGATGGTATGCATATATTTTAAAAGCCCTCGTCATAACCCTTTTGCAATATAATTTGTAATTAAACATCTGACCACGAAACCACATTAAGCAGTTAAACATTTGAAATTAAGATAATGTTCCTCTGTGCTTTTAAAGTAATGGTCCTTATGTTCTAACACTGTATGTTCCTATATATTATTTTTACTAACTGTAAAAAGACATACACACAAAGAATTCCAAGATTACACTTGTTTAATGTAACTGTTCATAGTGTGTTTGAGATATTTATTGTAACAATAAATATACTGGGAATGGTATAAAATAGATTTTATTCACAAAACAAACCATATAATGTTACTTTTTAAGTGCCTGTACATGCTACAATGGTGTGGTAACACACATGTTTCTGCAAACTTTATTTTAACATATGTTAAATGTGTTGGTTTGATGTGATTAATTTGCTGGGATTTGTGTTGCCAACAAACATTGGTATATGTTCTATTTGTGGCAGTGCAACATAATGCACATGTTGTGCCATGCTGCAACACACGACCGTTGGCAAGGAGTGTTGAGGTTGCCATTCAAATGAATGACATCACAATGCAACAATATTTAAGGTATTGCCATGCATTGCAGCAAGGTGTTTGGTAAGGTGTGTGTTAATGCAATGCCTCATATCAGCGTCATGTTGAATTGTCAAGTTAGTTCTAGCTATTTCACTGCTCCTCCTCTTTGGTTACAATCAGCCAATAACATTCATCATCATCATTATTTTTATTTTACTTCCCCCACCCAATTTCAGCAGCGATCTTTTCTCTCTATAATGTCGAATCTTTTCTCTCTATAATGTCGAATCTTTTCTCTCTATAATGTCGAATCTTTTCTCTCTATAATGTCAAATCTTTTCTCTCTATAATGTCAAATCTTTTCTCTCTATAATGTCGAATCTTTTCTTTCTATAATGTCGAATCTTTTCTCTCTATAATGTCAAATCTTTTCTCTCTATAATGTCAAATCTTTTCTCTCTATGATGTCGAATCTTTTCTCTCTATAATGTCGAATCTTTTCTTTCTATAATGTCAAATCTTTTCTCTCTATAATGTCAAATCTTTTCTCTCTATAATGTCAAATCTTTTCTCTCTATAATGTCGAATCTTTTCTCTCTATGATGTCGAATCTTTTCTCTCTATAATGTCAAATCTTTTCTCTCTATAATGTCAAATCTTTTCTCTCTATGATGTCGAATCTTTTCTCTCTATAATGTCGAATCTTTTCTTTCTATAATGTCAAATCTTTTCTCTCTATAATGTCAAATCTTTTCTCTCTATAATGTCAAATCTTTTCTCTCTATAATGTCGAATCTTTTCTTTCTATAATGTCGAATCTTTTCTCTCTATAATGTCAAATCTTTTCTCTCTATAATGTCAAATCTTTTCTCTCTATAATGTCGAATCTTTTCTCTCTATAATGTCAAATCTTTTCTCTCTATAATGTCGAATCTTTTCTCTCTATAATGTCGAATCTTTTCTCTCTATAATGTCAAATCTTTTCTCTCTATAATGTCGAATCTTTTCTCTCTATAATGTCAAATCTTTTCTCTCTATAATGTCAAATCTTTTCTCTCTATAATGTCGAATCTTTTCTCTCTATAATGTCGAATCTTTTCTCTCTATAATGTCGAATCTTTTCTCTCTATAATGTCGAATCTTTTCTCTCTATAATGTCGAATCTTTTCTCTCTATAATGTCGAATCTTTTCTCTCTATAATGTCAAATCTTTTCTCTCTATAATGTCAAATCTTTTCTCTCTATAATGTCAAAACTTTTCTCTCTATAATGTCAAATCTTTTCTCTCTATAATGTCGAATCTTTTCTCTCTATAATGTCAAATCTTTTCTCTCTATAATGTTGAATCTTTTCTCTCTATAATGTCGAATCTTTTCTCTCTATAATGTCGAATCTTTTCTTTCTATAATGTAGAATCTTTTCTCTCTATAATGTCAAATCTTTTCTCTCTATAATGTCGAATCTTTTCTCTCTATAACGTCAAATCTTTTCTCTCTATAATGTCAAATCTTTTCTCTCTATAATGTCAAATCTTTTCTCTCTATAATGTCGAATCTTTTCTCTCTATAATGTCGAATCTTTTCTCTCTATAATGTCGAATCTTTTCTCTCTATGTCAAATCTTTCCTCTCTATGTAGAATAATCTTGGACTAATACAGTTAAGGTTAGGCACATTTGACCACAGGCTCGATAGACACAGATTGTTATTGTCCGCGTCATGTCGAATCTCTTATCTATATCAAACTGTTGTTGCAACGAAAACAAAAAACAAAGCATTTGTTTATGTAGGATCTTTCGTTTTTCGTATTCTGCGCATTCGTTTTTGTTTGTTAAAACGTTAACGAAAATACCTGAAATTCGGACGAAAATGCATTCAGACGAAAACGAATGCACATGTCTAGTATTTGGTATTGTGTACATTTTCTAATTACCGTATTTATCGGCGTATAACGCGCACTTTTTTTTCCCTTGAAATCAGGGGAATATCGTGGGTGCGCGTTATACGCCGACCCCCACTGTCTCTGTGTCTCTGAGCCTAGAGCCAAACCAAGTGTACTGCGCTCGGCTCCGCTCGCCGCAGCCTAGAGCCAAGCCGAGCCGAGTGTACTGCGCACTCGGCTAGGCTCGGCCACGCTCGGCTCCGCCCGCAGCCACCCGAGAGGAGCCGAGAGAAGTCGAGACAAGCCGAGAGGAGCCGAACACACAAGAAATCCGGCTCCTCTCAGCGCCAAATCCAAAAAAAAAACACTGATGCAACCCCGGGCAAGGTGCGGATGGACTCGCAGACGGACACGCTGGACGGAGATGGACACCTGGATGGAGGCCGCAGACGGACACCTCCAAAGCCGCAGACGGACAGCCCCAAGGCTGGACGGACCCCACGCAAGGAAGCCGCAGACGGACACCCACAAGGCTGGACGGACCCCGAGCAAGGCTGCAGATGGACGCCGGACGAGGCCGCCAATGGACGCAGGGCAAAAATGTAAGTTTTCTTTTTGTCCTTAAACTACCTTTCTAAGATTGGGGTGCGCGTTATACGCCAGCGCACGGTATACCCCGATAAATACGGTATACATTAATACATATAGATTGTTCACTTGAGTTTTAGGGGAACATGTAAGAGAATTGGAAAAAAATATTATCCTGGGGTGTGTCGTATTAACAAGAATTTAACTATAGAGGGTCAGAATGTGGCTCATGAAGACCAGGCATTAGAAAAGGAAGAGAAAAATGATTAATTCTCAAAATAGTAAATAAGATATTTCTTTGGAGAAGATAATGATATACTGTATGGTGATCTTGGGAAAGAAAACAATTAGCCATAAAGCATGCCACATTTCATCATCTTTGATACAAAGGACATGATAATAAAATATATCACATGCTTTAGGGAATAATTATTGGATGCACTCGTTACAGCAAAAAATATCTTGTAAAAATGTATTTTTTGTCCACATTCTTCCATGACACACAGACACAACTCAGTTATCAAATAGAATTATTTTCTTCCTAACTCTATTTTGTGTTTTTTATTCAATGATAGCAACACAATTGATTTTTCATTAAAAAGAATCAATCTTACATTTACTGTTTTAGAGGAGAGAGTAATGTCTGGCATGTTTACAGTAAAGCAAGGATATCTGAAATAGAGGTCTGGTACAACTATGAAGTTTTCATCCTGCTCCTTATTTAGGTATGTTTCTTGTGACATGTTGAACTCTTGTACTGCAAAGCCATTCAGCTCTGTCACATTATTTTGCTAAATGGCTCCGATCGTGTAATTCTTAAGATGTGCTTGGAAATAGACATCAGCCGTGCCGGTGTACTGTAGAAGAAATCCACATCTGGCTGTCTTGTGCTGAATATATATAGGAGTAATCTGGTCTGAGATGCGATATTGAAATGTATGTAAACCGAACAATGAACCTCTCTTATGTGGACCCTTGTGGTCTGTTAAATATACCATTGAAAGCTTTTTGTTATGTAAATACATACCTGTTGGTCTTGCTGGAAATCTTGTGAGCTGATAACTTCCTGTGCTCTGTTCCTGTGCTGCTTCATTAGTTTAGGCCAATATGCATTCTTCTACATATTTTTTGTAAAAAAACACAATAAGCGTATATTGATTGGTTTTCGCAAAAGTTATAGGGCCAGATTCAGAGAAGAAGTACGCCGGAGTATCTGCTGATACTCCGGCGTACTTTCAAATTTGCCGCGTCGTATCTTTAGTTTGAATCCTCAAACCAAGATACGACAGCTTCTGGCTTCGATCCGATAGGCGTACGGCTTCGTACGCCTTCGGATCGTAGGTGTAATACTTCGGCGCCCGCTGGGTGGAGTTTGCGTCGTTTTCCGCATCGGGTATGCTAATTAGCTGTTTACGGCGATTCACGAAGGTACGCGCGGCCGTCGCATTCTCTTACGTCGTCGCTAGTCGGCTTTTCCCGGCGTATAGTTAAAGCTGGTATTTCGTGGCCTATCTTTAGACTTGCCATGTTAAAGTATGGCCGTCGTTCCCGCGTCGAATTTCAATTTTTTTTTTTTTGCGTAAGTCGTCCGTGAATAGCAAAGGACATAACTCACGTCGACTTTCAAAAAATGACGTCGGTGCGACGTCTTTTCGCGCAAAGCACGGCGGGAAATTTCAAAACAGAGCATGCGCAGTACGTTCTGCGCGGGAACGCGCCTAATTTAAATGATATACGCCCCATTTGAATTAGGCGGGCTTGCGCCGGACGGATTTACGCTACGCTGCCGCAAGTTTACACAATCAAGCACTTGCCCATAAAACTTGCGGCGGTGTAACGTAAATGCAATACGTTACGCCGCCGGAATTCAACGTGAATCTGGCCCACAGATTTGAACTTGTAAGCAACAAGTGTAGGAAAAAGCCCTAGACATAAGGGATAGCAAAGAGCCAAGTGCTGCTCTCTCTCTCTCTCTCTCTCTCTCTCTCTCTCTCTCTCTGTATATATATATATATATATATATATACACCATGGGCCAGATTTACAAAAACCTGACGTAACTTAAAAAATCCAATTTAAGTTACACTGCCTTAAAGTTTCTACCTAAGTGCCTGATCCACAAAGCACTTATCTAGAAATTTCAGGCTGTGTAACTAAAATTCCGCCGGCGCAAGGCGTTCCTATTCAAATGGGGCGAGTCCCATTTAAATGAGGCGCGCTCCCGCGCCGGCCGTACTGCGCATGCGCGAAGTTACGTTACGCCGAGTTTTGAGGATCGCGACGGCTTAAAGTTGCGTCGGGGAAAAAAAAAATGACAGCGGCATGCATTCCTGAGGGAGAACTCCATGCCCATTTTCAAAGAAAAAAACGGCATGGGTTCCCCCCCCAGGAGCATACCAGGCCCTTAGGTCTGGCATGGGTTGTAAGGAGACCCCCCCACGCCGAAAAATTGACGTAGGGGGTCCCCCTACAATCCATACCAGACCCGTATCCAAAGCACGCTACCCGGCCGGCCAGGAAGGGAGTGGGGACGAGCGAGCGCCCCCCCCCCCTCCTGAGCCGTGCCAGGCCGCGTGCCCTCAACATGGGGGGGTTGGGTGCTCTGGGGCAGGGGGGCGCACTGCGGGCCCCCCCACCCCAGAGCACCCTGTCCCCATGTTGATGAGGACAGGACCTCTTCCCGACAACCCTTGCCATTGGTTGTCGGGGTCTGCGGGCGGAGGCTTATCGGAATCTGGGAGTCCCCTTTAATAAGGGGGCCCCCAGATACCGGCCCCCCACCCTAAGTGAATGGATATGGGGTACATCGTACCCCTATCCATTCACCTGGAGGCAAAAAGTAAAAGTTAATAAACACACAACACAAGGCTTTTTAAAATATTTTATTATTCTGCTCCGGACGCCCCCCCTGTCTTCGTTATTAGCTCAATTACCAGGGGGGGCTTCTTCTTCCGCTCTCCGGGGGTCTTCTCCGCTCTCCGGGGGGGGTTTCTTCTTCCGCTCTCCGGGGGGGGCTTCTCCGGACTCCGGGGGGCTTCTTCCATCTTCTCCCCTCTTCCGCTCTTGACTCGGCGAACCCCGGTTCTTCTGCAGCTCTCCGGTGCCTTCTTCTTCAGCGCTGGCTGCCTGCTATGTTTGTGTGTTAGCTCGATTTCAAACAGGCAGCCAGCGCGGTCTTCTGTGGCGTCAGGGTCTTCTGGTCTTCTGTTCTTCCGATGTTGCCTCGTCGCCTCTTGTCGCTGTAATGATGGAAGCGCGCCTTGCATCCCATTTATATAGGCATCACCGTCCCATCATGCTCCGGTAGGTACCCACGTGGTGGGTGCACGTGGGTAGGCACCCACCACGTGGGTACCTGCCGGAGCATGAACTTAGGGTGGGGGGCCGGTATCTGGGGGCCCCCTTATTAAAGGGGACTCCCAGATTCCGATAAGCCTCCGCCCGCAGACCCCGACAACCAATGGCAAGGGTTGTCGGGAAGAGGTCCTGTCCTCATCAACATGGGGACAGGGTGCTCTGGGGTGGGGGGGCCCGCAGTGCGCCCCCCTGCCCCAGAGCACCCAACCCCCCCATGTTGAGGGCACGCGGCCTGGCACGGCTCAGGAGGGGGGGGCGCTCGCTCGTCCCCACTCCCTTCCTGGCCGGCCGGGTAGCGTGCTTTGGATACGGGTCTGGTATGGATTGTAGGGGGACCCCTACGTCGATTTTTCGGCGTAGGGGGGGTCCCCTTACAACCCATACCAGACCTAAGGGCCTGGTATGCTCCTGGGGGGGAACCCATGCCGGTTTTGTTTTTTACAAATTGCCGTGGAGTTCTCCCTCGGGAATGCATACCAAATGCCGTCGCTGGAATGGGCTTTTACAAGGTGTAACTAGTTTACACTTTGTAGAACGAGCCCTAATTTTACACTTGCAAAATAACACTTACGGCGCAAAAAGGAAGCTAGAAAGCTTTGTGGATCGCCTTAAGTGCTAATTTGCATACTAGCAACGGCATTTCGACTCGAAATGCCCCCAGCGGCGGATGCGGTACTGCATCCTAAGATTCCGCAGTGTAATTCAATTATACATGCCGGATCTTCTGTCTAACTTTGGAAAAAGCCTTTTGAGGATCGTTTCCAAAGTTACACACAGACTGAACAGCACTTAAGTCGGAGTATCTCTTTTGAGGATCTGGCCCCATAAGTGTCTACAAATGATGGGGTATTTTTACTGATTTTTTTTTTGTTCACTATTAATGGCGGCGATCAGCGTTTTTAAAAGCAGACAAATCAGACACCTAAATTACACTTTTGACACTTTTTTGGGGACCAGTGACATACAGTGATCAGTAGGGATGGGCTATCTGTTTGAGTCGAACATGAGTTCGACTCAAACATTGCCTGTTAACCTGTTCGCCAAACAGCGAACAATTTGGGGTGTTTGCGGCAAATTCGAAAAGCCGCGGAACACCCTTTAAAAGTCTATGGGAGAAATCAAAAGTGCTAATTTTAAAGGTTAATATGCAAGTTATTGTCATAAAAAGTGTTTGGGGACCTGGGTCCGGCCCCAGGGGACATGTATCAATGCAATTTTTTTTTTTTTAAAGCGGATGTTTTTTCGGGAGCAGTGATTTTAATAATTCTTAAAATGGAACAATAAAAGTGAAATATTCCTTTACATGTCATACCTGGGGGGTATCTATAGTATTCCTTTACAGTCCCTGACAAAAGTCTTGTCGCTTCTCTATTTTGTAGAAACTCCTGCTATTAACCTGACTTTTAATTAATCAATTGGTGTTAGAAATAGCTCATATGAAAAGCTAAAGCCCTCCCAAATGATGATTAATGCACTGAAATAAATTTGTTTCACTGAAAAAAAGATTTATCATTTAATCAAGACAGAAAGCTAAAATTTTGTCAAGACAGAAATTGAACAACTTTACTGAAAATCCAAAAATATGTCATCAAATTAAGTAGTGGTGCTGTGAGATCCAAATGTAATATCTTGTATGACTTTCATGAGCTTGAAGAACAGCATCCATGCGGTTTGGCCAGGTGGTTGTGGCGGTCTGTGGGCAGGGTGTATTATCGAAATCTGGAAGCCCCATTTAAAAAAGGGGACCCTCAGATCCCACCTCCCTATGTGAATTGGTGAGGGGTACATTGTAAAGAAAAAGTGTGAAAATGTTTAAAATGACAGAAGACAGCTTGGGACAAGTCCTTTATTAAAAAAATAAAAAAAATAAAAAAAAAACATTCCAGCGATGTAATTCAGTCTCTGCAGCGTTGTAATCCATTCTCGATGTCCTGCAGTGATCCATTCTCTCACGCAAGCTGTTTGACAATTCTTTTATAACCGAGGGCGGGGCCACCTGTGACGTGGATGGGTAACCCCGCCCCCTCTAACGCATGGGGATTTTCTGTGATGCGTCAGAGGGGGCGGGGTCACAAGTAACGGGTACCTCCGGTGTAGGCAAGATCGTGCTTCGTTCCTCGCTGGAGAGCATCGCTGGAGAAAGGATCACTGCGGGACATCGAGAATGGATTACAACGCTGGACAGACTGCATTACATCGCTGGAATGTTTTTTTTTTAATAAAGGACTTTTTCCAAGCCGTCTTCTGTCATTTTTAAAATTGTTACACTTTTTCTTTGTAGGGGGTGGCGGGATGTGGGGGTCCTCTTTGTTAAAGGGGCTTCCAGATTCCGGTAAGACCCCTGCACACAGACCCCCACAACCACCGGGCAGGGGTTGTGGGGATGAGGCCCTTGTCCCCATCAACATGGGGACATCCTCCCCATATTAAGGGGATGTGGCCTGGTACAGTTCAGGAGGACGGGTCGCACTCTCGCTCCCCTCTTTTCCTGCAGCCTGCCAGGTTGTGTGCTCGGATAAGGGTCTGGTATGGATTTTTGGGGGGAACCCCACACCATTTTTTTTTAAATGGCGCGGGGTTCCCCTTAACCACTTCCATACAGGGCATTTTCACCCCTTCCTGTCCAGACCAATTTTTAGTTTTCAGCGCTGTTGCACTTTGAATGACAAATGCGCGGTCATGCAACACTGTACCCAAATGAAATCTTTATGTTTTTTTCCCCCCACAAATAGAGCTTTAGTTTGGTGGTATTTGATCACCTCTGCAGCTTTAAATTTTTGCTCTATAAACAAAAGAAGAGCGACAATTAAAAAAAAACACAATATTTTTTACTTTTTGATTTAATAAATATTAATTTTTTTTTCCAAAAATGTTTTTTTCCTCAGTTTAGACTGATACGTATTCTTCTACATATTTTTGGTAAAAAAATTGCAATAAGCGTATATTGATTGGTTTGCGCAAAAGTTATAGCGTCTACAAAATAGGGGATAGATTTATGGCATTTTTTTTTTTACTAGTAATAGCAGCAATCTGCGATTTTTATCGTGAACGTGACATTGCGGCGAACACATTGGACACTTTTGACACATTTTTGGGACCATTCACATTTATACAGCGATTAGTGCTATAAAAATTGCACTGATTACTGTGCAAATGTGACTGGCAGGGAAGGGGTTAACACTAGGGGGCGCTGAAGGGGTTAACATTTTTCCTAAAGTGTGTTCTAACTGTAGGGGGAGGGGACTCACAAGGGGAGGAGATGTGTGTTCCTCTGTACTGGGAACACACATCGGTCTCCTCACCTCTGACAGGAGGTGGATCTGTGTGTTTACACACACAGATCCACACTCCTGCCATGATCACCAGCAATCGCGGGTGCCTAGCGGACATTGTGGCCGCCGGGCACATGCGCCGGGTCACGAGCGGTGCCGCGGGCGCGCGAGCGCCCTAGATTGCCGGAAAGAAAGGAAGTCATATGCCATATGGCGTAATTTTATAATGGCCCGGTAAGGAAGGGGTTAATATCCATACCAGACCTGAAGGACCTTATATGGAATTTGGGGGACACCCCCACGCTTTTTTTTATTTTGGTTCTTGGTTTCCCTTAATATTCATACCTGACCCAAAGGGCCTGGTAATGGACTAAGGGGGAACCCATGCTGTTTTTTTTCAATTACTTTTATCTGTATTGCCGGGAGCCAACAATTAGAAATGTCATTTTGTGCAGGGACTTTTCTAAGCACGAGAAACATGTGCTACTTTACAGGCATACTATAGACACCCCCAGGTATGAAATTTAAAGGAATATTTCACTTTTATTGTTTCACTTTAAGCATTATTAAAATCACTGCTCCCAAAAAAACGTCCGTTTTAAAAAAAATATTTGCATTGATACATGTCCACTGGGGCAGGACCCGGGTCCCCAAACACTTTTTATGACAATAACTTGCATATTAGCCTTTAAAATTAGCACTTTTGATTTTTCATGTTCGTGTTTCATAAACTTTAACAGTGTGCACGCGTTCAAACACATTTTTTGCCAGTTTGCATGTTCTGCAGTGAACCGAACCGGGGGGGGGGGGGGGGGGGGGGGGTGTTCGGCTCATCCCTAGTGATCAGTGCTAAAAATATGCACGGTTACTATACTAATGACACTGGCAGGAAAATAGTTAACATCAGGGGCGATTGAAGGTTTAAGTGTGTCCCTAGGGCAGTGATGGCAAACCTTGGCACCCCAGATGTTTTGGAACTACATTTCCCATGATGCTCATGCACTCTGAAGTGTAGTTGAGCATCATGGGAAATGTAGTTCCAAAACATCTGGGGTGCCAAGGTTCGCCATTTCTGCCCTAGGGGGTGCTTCCTTACTGTGTGGGGGTTGCTTTGACTGAGTGAAGACAGAGATCTGTGTTCCTGCTTAGCGGGTACACAAGATCTCCATCTTCTCCCCTGTCAAGTCGGCGTTCTGCCTCTCCCAGGAACGATTGCCGATGGCTGGCGGACATCAGGCCCACCGGACCCACTGATTGGCAACTTCTATGTCCAATCAGCGCGTGATCGGGCCTCCGGGGGCAGGCGCACACTCCCCACTGTCTATTGCACAAAATGACGTACAGGTACGGGATTTCACGCAATAGAGCCGACCTGCCGCAGTGGTTAACCAACTTCTGTTGAAGGGGCATGTTGGAAAATTTTCCATTGAAAAGCGGTTACAGCCAATCAGTTGCAACTGCTGATGAGTGTATTATGTCAATGTAGGGGTAATTTCTTCATTCACCTTTTTTGTTCAGCCTACTGGCTAGCTTAAGTGTTCTCACTTAAAGGGTCACTAAAGGAATTTTTTTTTTTAGCTAAATAGCCCCCTTTACCTTACTGCAGTCCTGGTTTCATGTCCTCATTGTTCGTTTTTGCTTTGATGCTGCTGTAAATCCTCTCTGTTCTGGACACTTCCTGGTTGTCTGTTTCCTGATCACCACAGTACTGGGAGATTTCTCACAGTGGTGACTAATCAAGGAGGTGTGATTACTGTGTGTAAAACGAAACTGGATTGGTGCTGTCTGTACATCAGAGAACCAGCAAACAACAGCAAAAACTAAACTAAACTGCAGGCACATTATATGATTGGTTTTTATCTGTTTTTAATAATTTTTAAAAGGAATCAGTTAACTACTATGGGCCAGATTCACAGTCGAAATACGCCGGCGTGTCTACTGATACTCCGGCGTATTTTAAAATTTGCTGCGTCATATCTTTAGTTTGAATTCTCAAACCAAGATATGACGGCTTTAGGCTTCGATCCGACAGGCGTACGCCTTCGGATCGTAGGTGCAATACTTTGGCGCCCGCTGGGTGGAGTTTGCGTAGTTTTCCGCGTTGGGTATGCTAATTAGCTGTTTACGGCGATCCACGAAGCTACGCGCGCTCGTCGAATTCTCTTACGTCGTCGCTAGTCGGCTTTTCCTCGCGTAAAGTTGCGGCTGCTATTTCATGGTTTATATTTAGACCAAAGTATGGCCGTCGTTCCCGCGTCAAATTTTTTTTTTTTTTTTGCGTAAGTCGTCCGGGAATAGGAAAGGACGTAACGCACGTCGCCGTTCAAAAAATTACGTCGGTGCGACGTCATTTCGCGCAAAGCACGGCGGGAAATTACAAAACGGAGCATGCGCAGTACGTTCAGCGCGGGAACGCGCCTGATTTAAATGATACACGCCCCATTTGAATTAGGCGGGCTTGCGCCGGACGGATTTACACTATGCCGCCGCAAGTTTACAGGCAAGTGCTTTGTGAATCAAGCACTTGCGCTGAAAACTTGCGGAGGTGTAACGTAAATGGGATACGTTACGCCGCCGTAATTGTACATGAATCTGGCCCTATGTCTCCATACCATGTAAACAGTCATTTCAGCTAAAAAAATGTTTTCCTTTAGTGACCCTTTAAGAACAGAAAGTGTGTAGAATTACCAGCTAGATAATAAACAAATGAAAGCACCCCGTTCCAAATGTATGGGGAAGGCTATATAGCAAGATGCTTTAAAGTCCCTACAGATCGATAGGGTTGGATAATAAATGAGCCACACATTTAGCAACAACTGCAGAATCAGACAAAGTAATACAATTCCTACATTTCTATAAAGGTTTACCACCCAGTTGAAATCTTTGACAAATTCTTCACTACTGTCAAAATCAAATACAGAGATAAATGCAATGTTGTTGTTGTATTAACACCATACACTCAGTTGTGCATTATCCTTAATAAAGGTATGACCCCAGAGATTACTAGATGTCTAAGCTTCACCAATGAGATAGCCAAGTCAGATGCTTGTTAGTACAGCATTCTGTTTGAAAGAATCCTAGTAGGTTGAAGGCATCATCTACAAACATGGAAAATGTACCACTTTTGAGAGATTAAATCTTGATTCTGTACTACTTTGTGCTTTGTACTGTACAGATTTGTGTTCTCAATAAAAATGTTTATGGGGGGAAAAAAACTTAAAAAGCTTTTTTATTCTCCAAAAAATAGTTTTACAAGTTTTAACAATACCACAAAATAGAAAAAAATTGTATTTTGTTATGGTGCAGCAACACCACAGGAAAGCATTATTTAGTGCAAACCAACTTTGGTGGACTCACAGCCTTGGTTCATGCTGAGACTTTTTTTTCTTGAAAAAAAAAAACAGTATTTTTTCTGTGATTTAAAAATGTTGTGATTAATTCACAGGCTTTAGGAAGTGATACGTATGTGTGTTGCTGTTGGCATAAGATAACAGAACAATGGGTACAGTTTGAATCTATTTTAGTCACTAAGGCTGGTTGGCAACAGATTATATATTACATGTTCTGAAAAGTACTGCTGTTCTTTTTGGTGTGTCTCTGTATGCCAGAACATCAGTAAAGGTGGTCATAGAGGTCCAAGAAGCCATATGGTAGATGTCTTAAAATTGTACTGTACAGGTCATTCTCAAAAAATTAGCATATTGTGATAAAGTTCATTATTTTCTTTAATGTACTGATAAACATTAGACTTTCATATATTTTAGATTCATTTCACACAACTGAAGTAGTTCAAGCCTTTTATTGTTTTAATATTGATGATTTTGGTATACAGCTCATGAAAACCCCAAATTCCTATCTCAAAAAATTAGCATATCATGAAAAGGTTCTCTAAACGAGCTCTTAACCTAATCATCTGAATCAACTAATTAACTCTAAACACCTGCAAAAGATTCCTGAGGCTTTTAAAAACTCCCAGCCTGGTTCATTACTAGTGTTGCTCACGAATATTCGCATTGCGAATATTCGACTCGAATATAGCATATTCGAGAAATCGCGCTATATTTCGAATTTCGCGGTGAATATTCGCAATTCCGAATATTCGCATTTTTTCAATTTTATTTTTAAAACAGATCACATCCTATCGACGTCTAAAAGCATTGCTGGTATGATTAGAGACCCTGGGCCGAGTAGCTAAGCTGAGGCGATCCTTTTATGTGGCCAAATTGAAAAAAAAAAAATTGCGATTTTTCGCTATTGCGAATGCGAAAATGATTGCGAATTTTCGATAACTGTGGTAGGAGAACTCTGATTGTCTCTGATGCAAAAGGGGGGGGCTTTGTGTATGTGTATGTTATGAATATTTGTATGTTTGATATTATTATTTTTTGTAAGAAGGAAAAAATTGCGCATACCTTAAAAAAGGGGAGAATACAGCAGCAACTCAAAAATGTTATACAACATAAATTAATACAAGACAGAAAATGGAGTCGCTCTACAAGAATAAAAAATATGTCTAGTGACAAGACATGTGGGCAAATTATAAAATAAGCAAGCGCAAATAACTTGTGAAATACACAGTGAAACAAATATATAAAGAAATATAGTCCCAATAATAGAAAAATAATCTTTCATAAAAATGTCTTTGATATGTGAAGTGAAAAAAAGTCCAAAGCATGCAGCATGAACGTGTTCAATCTTCAAGGTGTTTGATTGACAAATGGCTGTGACAGATGGATAGAGTAAAGAATCACCACCAATGCAAAACACTTTTTATTTTCTATTGTAAAATATCACGAATATTCTGAGCCAATCAGAGTGCTCCTTCCGCATTTGCCGAATATTCGCAATTATTTTGTATTGTAAAATATCACGAATATTCTGAGCCAATCAGAGTGCTCCTTCCGCATTTGCCGAATATTCGCAATTATTTTGTATTGTAAAATATCAAGAATATTCTGAGCCAATCAGAGTGCTCCTTCTGCATTTGCCGAATATTCGCAATTATTTTGTATTGTAAAATATCAAGAATATTCTGAGCCAATCAGAGTGCTCCTTCCGCATTTGCCGAATATTCGCAATTATTTTGTATTGTAAAATATCACGAATATTCTGAGCCAATCAGAGTGCTCCTACAGCATTTGTCGAAATTGCGCAATAAATATCGCATTCGCATGTTGCGATATTTCGATAAAATATCACGAATATTCTGAGCCAATCAGAGCGCTCCTCCAGCATTTCTCGAAATTGCGCAATAAATATCGCATTCGCATGTTGCGATATTTCGATAAAATATCACGAATATTCTGAGCCAATCAGAGCGCTCCTACCGCAGTTATCAAAAAATCGCAATTATTTTCGCATTCGCAATAGCGAAAAATCGCAATAATTTAATTTCGATAAAATATCACGAATATTCGAATTTAGCGAATATATCTCGAATATTCGAATATATATTCGAGATATATCGCGAAATCGAATATGGCATATTCTGCTCAACACTATTCATTACTCCAAACCGCAATCATGGGTAAGACTGCCGACCTGACTGCTGTCCAGAAGGCCATCATTGACACCCTCAAGCAAGAGGGTAAGACACAGAAAGAAATTTCTGAACGAATAGGCTGTTTCCAGAGTGCTGTATCAAGGCACCTCAGTGGGAAGTCTGTGGGAAGGAAAAAGTGTGGCAGAAAACGCTGCACAATGAGAAGAGGTGACCGGACCCTGAGGAAGATTGTGGAGAATGACCGATTCCAGACCTTGGGGGACCTGCGGAAGCAGTGGACTGAGTCTGGAGTAGAAACATCCAGAGCCACCGTGTACAGGCGTGTGCAGGAAATGGGCAACAGGTGCCGCATTCCCCAGGTCAAGCCATTTTTGAACCAGAAACAGCAGCAGAAGCGCCTGACCTGGGCTACAGAGAAAGTACTTTTTTCGGATGAAAGCAAATTTTGCATGTCATTCAGTAATCAAGGTGCCAGAGTCTGGAGGAAGACTGGGGAGAGGGAAATGCCAAAATGCCTGAAGTCCAGTGTCAAGTACCCACAGTCAGTGATGGTCTGGGGTGCCATGTCAGCTGCTGGTGTTGGTCCACTGTGTTTTATCAAGGGCAGGGTGAATGCAGCTAGCTATCAGGAGATTTTGGAGCACGTCATGCTTCCATCTGCTGAAAAGCTTTATGGAGATGAAGATTTCATTTTTCAGCACGACCTGGCACCTGCTCACAGTGCCCAAACCACTAGTAAATGGTTTACTGTCCATGGTATTACTGTGCTCAATTGGCCTGCCAACTCTCCTGACCTGAACCCCATAGAGAATCTGTGGGATATTGGGAAGAGAAAGTTGAGAGATGCAAGACCCAACACTCTGGATGAGCTTAAGGCCGCTACCGAAGCATCCTGGGCCTCCATAACACCTCAGCAGTGCCACAGGCTGATTGCCTCCATGCCACGCCGCATTGAAGCAGTCATTTCTGCAAAAGGATTCCCGACCAAGTATTGAGTGCATAACTGAACATAATTATTTGAAGGTTGACTTTTTTTTTATTAAAAACACTTTTCTTTTATTGGTCGGATGAAATATGCAAATTTTTTGAGATAGGAATTTTGGGTTTTCGTGAGCTGTATGCCAAAATCATCAATATTAAAACTATAAAAAGGCTTGAACTACTTCAGTTGTGTGTAATGAATCTAAAATATATGAAAGTCTAATGTTTATCAGTACAGTACAGAAAAAAATGAACTTTATCACAATATGCTAATTTTTTGAGAATGACCTGTATATGAGTTGATTTAACCCAAGAAGATAGAGTTGTCTTGATGGAATGGGTTCAACGCTAAGAATAAAACTGGATTTCAAGCTATAATTTATATTCCACATGGAATTGTAAGTTTGTTGGGTTACAGAGATTCACCATCTCAGTTTGTCCTGTTTACCATTATCATTGAAAGTGAATGTAAAATAAAATCCCAATTGGGTTGTCTCCAGAAAAGTAACAGAAGGGAAATCTTCCAATGGGGATGCACATTCTGGTGAGCTGGGGGCCCCCAAGGAATGCCTTTAATTTGCTGGGATTTCTTCTCACTTCCTGTTTGTCTATGGGGCGGGAAGTGAAGGTAAATCTCTTCAATGGGACAGAGATGGCGAAAAAAAATGATGTCCCTTTTCTTTATTCAAAATAAAAAAAAAAAGTTTTGTCTATAGCTCCACTTTAAGAGCTCAAAAGGATTTTCCTTTAACACTCGAAACTCGTCTAGATACTGACAGAATAGAAAGAAAAAAAGTACGGTGTTGAGACTGGCCGCAAATTCAATCTCCTCTGATTCAGGTAAATGTGACTCGCTTGACCTAACAAATCTCTCCTGGTAGGTAAAAGTGTTGGTGAAACTATCCACAGGTCCTTCAGTTGGACAAGCTTTTCTTGCCCACCAATAGCCTAATCCTGGATTATATATTGTAATCAAACATACACTCAGAACTCCTGAATACAATTTGGGAATATGGCACTTCACTTCAAACCTAAGGAAATGCTGGCAATAATGTGTAATTAGGGTGCTTTAGATGGGACAGCATTGGAGGATGTGTGCAGACCACACAGCATTGGCTTTACTGTTTCTCTCTTTTTCCTTACCCTAGGTTTAATGCAGGTACATTGCCTATAGCAGAAGGCTCACCTTGCTTCCTGGTTGCTGTTCCTCAGGATAGAAAGGCGGAAAATCCTCCTGACAGTGCAATCTTTGAGCTCTGAAGGAAAACTGCCTGTACAAAGAAAGTCGTTAGAGTTTGCACCGCACACTGGAAAATAGTTGTATCACTGCTGTGTTGTAGTAGTCAGCTGAATAGGATGGTATCCATCAGTGGCGGCCCGCCCATAGGGGGCGCCCAGGCGCCACCCCCCCTCCTGTAGGCACAAAAAAAAAATATATATATATATATATTTTTTTTTTTCAGTGGCCCCTTTAAAAAAAATAATTTTTGAGCGCCGGCCACCATTGCCCTATGAAGCGCCACGTCAATGCAATCTTTAGATTGCATACATGGTGCTTCATATGCAGGCTTTTCAATCCCCACCTATCAAGCGCATTGCAAAGAGCTGATGAGCTTCCCTTCCCTGTGACAGTGCTTCTATGGGCGCTGGGAGGCGGGAGCATTGTTACTTCCGGCCATTCGTTTTTCAGACGAAAAGCGGAAGTGACGTCACGCGGCAGCTCACATCACTTCATACAGCCCGAGCGGAACGGCTAGGTAAGCCGATGGATGCCTGGGTTGTGTCACGTCACGGCTGATGACTTTTTAGGGGCGATCAAGCCAATCCTGCACTGCTTGATCCCCATCCACCTCGGAGCCTGTTATTGTAGTTAGACTGCTGGGACTTGTAGTTCTCCATCTTCTCATGGAGAAGATGGAGATTGGAGAACTACAAGTCCCAGCTGATTATACATACAATAAGGCTCTGAGGTGGATGGGTGTGGATTGCATGCACCTATCAATCCCCAGGGGGGGGGGCAGGATCAGATAGCACTGTTATCCGATCCTGCACCCCCCCCCCCGGGGAGGTGCATGCAATCCACACCCATCCACCTCAGAGCCTTATTGTATGTATAACCTGCTGGGACTTGTAGTTCTCCATCATCTCCTGGGGCTCAGGTGCATGCAATCCACCATCTATGGGACTACAAGTCCCAGCAGTGAGAAAAACTGAACAAATATGGTGGATTGCATGTACCTGAGCCCCAGGAGACGATGGAGAACTCCCAACAGGTTATAATATAAAGCTCAGAGGTGGATGGATGTCTGGACAGTGACAATTGATGGGCACAGTGGTGACAATTGATGGGCACAGTGGTTGAAATTGGTGGGCACAGTGGTGACAATTGGTGGCACAGTGGTAACAATTGACGGCATGGCACAGTGGTGACAATTGATGGCACAGTGGTGACAATTGATGGCAAAGTGGTGACAATTGATGGAATGGCATAGTGGTGACAATTGATGGCACAGTGGTTGCGTTTGATGGAATGGCACAGTGGTGATAATTGATGGGCCCAGTGAGGCTGCAATTGTTTTTTTTTTTTTTTTTGTTTGCGCCCCCCCAAAAAATTTGAGCACCAGCCGCCACTGGTATCCATAACCTGTAA
Source organism: Rana temporaria (assembly GCF_905171775.1). Lineage (NCBI taxonomy): Eukaryota > Metazoa > Chordata > Amphibia > Anura > Ranidae > Rana > Rana temporaria. Next base: position 552,731,087 of record NC_053489.1, read on the forward strand.
AGTAAAAAATATTACCCCTATAAAGACCATTGTGGCAAAATAAAGAAAACAAGGGTGCTGAATGATGATAATCGTTGGCAGAGTAGTTGATAAACTCTAATGTTGATATTTTGTTGCTCAGTTGTCTTGGGCTGTTTGGAACTCTACTGTAATGCTGCATTTTATTTTTAGTGTCTGGCTACAGAGATCATCTGGCTAGCTATTCTGTATTATATCCAGCTGCTCTTCCAGATGGAATGTGGTATTGGTTAAAGCCAAAGAACAGATAAAGATCGTACAGTTCTTTTAAATATGAACCTGACATGTTATTGCACACATCTATCAATACCAAAAGAATATTCCTGATATATTTTAGAATAGGCAGATTTGTAGTATAAAAATAGACAACTGATCCCCATGCCTTTCTACAGCAAAACTGAAGAGTGTAGGATATTTGTAGGGCTAGGTTTAGAAGGGATAAGCGATAAGGGACAAGGTAGATTTAAGAGAAGCCTACTAGTTGATGACTTACATTAGATGTACACTGTTATGGAGGTAGAAAAAAGAAGGGCTCCCTTTATGGTAATGGTTTAGTCTCAGGACTTGGGGAGATTAAAAGGATACCTGTACTTTCATAGACTTTTTGTCTCATCCAGACCCCAAGTAATCCCCCTTCCGCATTCCAGATGCATACTTACCTAAATATTATGACTGTGACTTGTAAAAATCTTCAGCGTCTCTGACCAAAATTATCCTTTCCTCACTCTAAAGACTCATATGGAGATGTCTCCTGACTGGACACTCAGATTGGCCTCAACTCTATTTAAGTGGTTTAAAGCCTTAAAGTGGGGTTCCAACCACAATTAGCATTTTTTAAATGTATGTTCTTTCATTGTGCGTTTTTATAATATAAATCTGGTCACTTACTATTTTACAATCCGCTGCCGCTCCCCATAGATATTCAAAAAATATAGTTTATAAAACTATGTCCACACTGTTGTCATTTTGCTTGTGGGCATTGTGAAGCCCACAAGCACTTACTTCCTGGAAGTCTTGGATGGGGAGTGATAATTGGGTAGCGCACTGCATCCTGGGAAATGATGACACACATTTCCCAGGAGCATAAGAGGGAGATGATGTCAGGATCCTAGGTGATTCCAAAGGCAGATTTTGTGGGACTGCATAGCAACAGGCATTTCCAGATGAGTAAAAACATTTTTTTTTCTTTTTTTCTTTTTTAGGTCTAATGAGCACAATAATGAAAAAACAAATTTGGGATGGAAACTCCACTATAAGGTTTTTCACCTTAATGCATTCTATGAATTAAAGTGATTGTAAAGTCTTGTTTAAAATAAATTAATAAATAACAAACATGTTATACTTACCTGCCCTGTGTAGTTGTTTTTACATGAAGCAGCTCTGATCCTCCCCTTCTCAGGTCTCATGTCCTTGCTCCTGGCCCCTCCTTCCTATTGAATGCCCCCACAACAAGCAGCTTGCTATTCACAAAGAACTTGCGTCCTAAGTTACGGCGGTGTAGTGTAAATGGGCCGGCGTAAGCGTGCGTAATTCAAAGTAGGCTGTAGTGGGCGTGTTGTATGGTAATGACTTGTGACCCCATGTAAATGACGTGCCTAATGAACGGCGCATGCGCCGTCCATGGACGTATCCCAGTGCGCATGCTCAAAATCACGTCGCAAATAGTCAATGCTTTCGACGTGAACGTAACCTACGCCCAGCCCCATTCTGAATCGGCTTACGCAAACGACGTAAACTACGTGAAATTCGACGGCTGTTCTGACGTCCATACTTAACATTGGCTGTGCCATCTTTTTGGTGGTTTATCTTTACGCCTGCAAAATGCCTTACGTAAACGGCGTAGCTTACTGCGACAGGCGTACGTATGTTCGTGAATAGACGTATCTTGCTCATTTACATATTCTCGGCGTAAATCGACGTACACGCCCCTAGCGGCCAGCGTAAATATAGAGCTAAGATACGACGACGTAGGAGACTTAAGCCGGTCGTATCTTAGCAACAGAGAAGCGTATCTCAATTTGAGCATACGCTTAAAGATACGACGGCGTGGATTCGGACTTACGACGGCGTATCTACTGATACGCCGTCGTAAGTCTTTGTGAATCTGCCTATTTGTGTATAGCCTTTTGGAAGTGGTTTAGGCCATTTCGTCAATTGTGGAGTGGTTTCAAAAGAAGATTGGTGCATGCTCCTGTACTGAATGCCCACAACAGACATTAGTAACATAGGGCCAGATTCACAAAGGGCATACGCCGTCGTATCTCTGTTTCTATCTATGCGACTGATTCATAGAATCAGTTACGCATAGATATCCATGAGATCCGACAGGTGTAATTGTTTTACACTGTCGGATCTTAGGATGCAGTACCGCGGCCGCCGCTGAGGGGAGTTTGCGTCGTAAACCAGCGTCGGGTATGCAAATTAGGATTTTACGGCAATCCACGACGGATTTTCGCGTTCGCTACGTCGCCGCTAGTCTAGTTTCCCGTTGCAAATTTAGTCGTCATTTTGGGTGCCCTAACTTTAGTCAGCAATCGTAGTAAAAGTATGGCCGTCGTTCCCGCGTCGAAATTTTAAATTTAACGTTGTTTGCGTAACACGTCCGGGAATACGGAAGTACGCTACGCACGTCGCCCTTTGAAAAAATGACGTCACGGCGCGCAAAGCACAACGGGAATTGTGAAACGGAGCATGCGCAGTAGGTCCGGCTCGGGAGCGCGCCTAATTTAAATGTCACATGCCCATTTGAAATGGCCTGCCTTGCGCCGGAGGCCGCCGGCATAGTTTTCATCGCAAGTGCTTTGTGAATCAGGCACTTGCGATGAAAACTTGCGGCGGTGTAACGTATCTACGATACGTTACACCACCGCGATTCTACGTGAATCTGGCCCATAATGAGGACAGCCATTGCTGGAGAACACCACACTGAGGTGGAAAGTTGACTGGTAACCCAATGCTTATGCAAGCTGCCATTACAGAAAACTGCTTCGGAATAGTGGTTGTGCTTGGAAGGCACACTTCTTCCTAATGTTAGGATGATCAGTTGCGTTTGGACTCATTAATCTATGTAAGAGGTCACTTTTACCCACTGACAGCTGTACAATTATGTGCTGGAGTTGGTCTAAAGGCCCTAACCTTTTTATTAATTAGGAGGTTTAGGAGGAGATTTATTACCTTTATTTTTATTATTTATTTTATTATTTTATTTAGAACATTTATTTTTGGAATCCACAGACTTGCTTGCCCTTTCAATCAAGCAAATATTTCATATATTTTAAACAGGCAATTGTTGTAAACATAAGAAAACAAAAAAAGAAAGAAAAAATTGACAACCGCATTGTGCTTCTGTTTACCAAAGTAAAATAGGAACTTTTTGTACGCTTATGTCATTCTATGTCATGTGTAAGCTTATATCATTATATCATTTTAAGTTTCCTTTTTTGTGTTGGTTGTACCAAACAGAGCACATTCTCTGTGTCATATTTCAGTTTGACAAAGCACTGACCAAACATGTGAAATCAATTATTTTTCATTTACTTTCTAATCTATTGTAATACTACAAAAAATGACTCAGAGGTCGTAACCTTACAATGTTATTCACCTACTAATGTTTAGTTTACTCTTGTCATCCATCTTAAACAACTGCAACATGCATGTGTTTAATTGTGGTAAGACAAAAGGTATGCAAAATATGTAGAGGTGAGTTGAATGAATTGTCCATGAGGTCACCTTCTATGTATACGTCTACATGTATTTCACAATTTAATGTCGAATAACCACTTGCCGATCAGCCGCCGTCATTATACTGTGGCAGCGTAGCTGTACGTCGGTTCTTGCAATAGATAGTGGGCGTGCGCACTGTGCCGGAGCCAATGCGTGTGACTGGTGGCCGCGATGACCGCCGGACACCCGTGATCGCTCCACAGAGAGCCAGAACAAGGATCTGTCAATGTAAACAGACAGATCCCCATTCTAATAGGGGAGTAGAGAGATATCTGCTGATCTGCTGTTTCTAGTGATTAGGAACAGCAATATGTCTCCTCCTCCAGTCAGTACACTTCCTCCACAGTTAGAAACACCTCACATGGAACACAATTAACCTTCCCTGCCAGTGTTATGTATACAGTAATCAGTGCATTTTTATAGCGCTGATCATTGTATAAATGTCACTGGTCCTCACAAAGTGTAAAAAGTATCCGATTTGTCCACTGCAATGTCACAGTTCCTCTAATATTCGCTGATCACCGCCATTACTAGTAAAAAATAATAATAATAATAATAATAATAAAAAAAAATGCCATAAATCTATCCCTTATTTTGTAGATGCTATAACTTTTGTGCAAACCAATAAATATAAGCTTATTGCAATTTTTTTTTACCAGAAATATGTAGAATTAATATTGGCCTAAACTGAGGAAGAAATTTGTTTTTTTTTATAAATTTTTTTGGGATATTTATTTTGCCAAAAAGTTAAAAATATTGCTTTTTTTCAAAATTGCTGTTCCTTTTTTGTTTATAGAGGAAGAAATTAAATACAGCAGAGGTGATCAAATTCTACCAAAATAAATCTTTATTTGTAGAAAAAAAGGCATACATTGTGTTTGGCTACAACGTCGTATGACCACGCAATTGTCAGTTAAAACAACGCAATGCCGTGTCGCAAAGAAAAACTCCCACTTTCCCAGAATTTGGGTTTTGGATTACGTGGTCACTTTAACCACTTAAGCCCCAGGACCATTTTGCTGGTCAAAGACCAGGCCACTTTTTGCGATTCGGCACTGCGTCGCTTTAACTGACAATTGCATCGTCGTGCGACGTGGCTCCCAAACAAAATTGACATCCTTTTTTTCCACAAACAGAGCTTTCTTTTGGTGGTATTTGATCACCTCTGCGGTTTTTATTTTTTGCGCTATAAACAAAAATAGAGCGACGATTTTGAAAAAAAATCAATATTTTTTACTTTTTGCTATAATAAATATCCCCCAAAAATATATATAAAAAAAATATTTTTTCCTCAGTTTAGGCCGATACGTATTCTTCTACATATTTTTGGTAAAAAAAATTGCAATAAGCATTTATTGATCGGTTTGGGTCAAAAGTTATAGCATCTACAAAATAGGGGATTTTTATTAATATTTTTTTTTACTAGTAATGGTGGCGATCAGCGATTTTTATCATGCTTGCTACATTATGGTGGACACATTGGACACTTTTGACACATTTTTGGGACGATTGTCATTTTTACAGCGATCAGTGCTATAAAAATGCACTGATTAATGCAAAAAGCACACTGGCAGTGAAGGGGTTAACCACTAGGTGGCTCTGTAAGGGTTAAGTGTGCCCAAGTGAGTGCTTCTAACTGTAGGGGGATGAGCTGTGTGTGACAGGACAGTGATTACCGCTTCCGATTACAGGAAGCTATGTTTACTGCATTTCCCCCTTTTTCCCCATCATGACACGATCGTGGGTATGCTCGCGGACATCGAGTCCGCGGGACCCGTGTTCGGAGTCACGTGCTTGCAGCGCATCCACAATGCCGCTTCTTAAAGGGGACGTATATATACATCCTTTTGCCTGCCCGTGCCATTCTGACGGCGTATATCTGCGTGCGGCGGTCGGCATGTGATTAATTACTGTTCTCGGTTGTTGACCTTAATTATCCATGTTAAACTCTTTGATACCGGGCATTCCTAAGCCCACGTATCTTTTACTCTCTTTTCTCTTTACTCGTTATTCTATTTTTAACCCTTTTTCCTTTTCCTTTCTGAGGGTCAGCTGGAATTTCTCTTGTTTTCCCAAGATTCATGTATGTTGGCATAAGTTTGCCAGTCTACAGTTACTTTTATCCTTTGCCATGTCCAAGTTAACTAATTCCATTGGAACTGTATGACTGCTCTCCCATAATGTTCAGGGGCTGGGCTCACCTTGTAAACGTATCAAGGTATTTAATTTCTATAGGTCGCTAGGCGCTGATAATATAGCTCTATAGGAAACGCATTTTACGCCTTCTTTCACTTCCCGCTGTATACAAAAATATATGTTATTTTGCTAACGCTACAGAGAAAAGATGGGGGAGTGGTGCTCTAATTGTCACCATGGCTGTCATTTACTGAAACGAAAATACTAAAAAGACAAAGAAAGGCGATACTTATTGGTGGAAGGGCACTTGGGAGAGAACCTGGTAACATTTTTGGTTTATTGTGCCCCTAATATGAACCAGGTGGCTATTTTCCATTCCTTACTTCGATCTCTAGCACCAGAGTCTAAAGGGGATGTTATCTTGGCCCGGTAAATCTAATCTGGCGCTGGATCATACCATTAGATAAATCTCATATATCTCGACTGCAATCCTCGCTAAACAAGGCTGCAAACCTGTTCCGCTGTTACATCATCATGATCTTATTGACGCTTGCGGGGAGGCCAATCCTACCACTCAAGACTATTCCCATATCTCTAAAGCCCATGATCACTATTCACGCATTGATCATGTATTTCTCCTCTCGGGGCTACTATCCAAACTGCTTTCGGCTAAGTCTTGATGCCCTGGTCTGACCAGGACCCTGTAGTTTTGTTGTTCTCTAACTTGACAATTAAATTGACTAAATCTCATTGGCGATTAATTGAATCTATCCTCAGTAACAAATCTTGCTGCTTAGTTATCGTTACATATTTGAAAGCTTATTTTGTTATCAATAAGGCAGAGGACACAACTCCTGCCATCAATTTGGCGGCACACAAAGCTTCTGTTCGAGGTTTTCTAATTCAGTTGGTGTCCAGACTAAGGAAAGCCCATAATGAGGTGAACACTGCAAAAACTAGGGAACATGAAGCCCTAGCTACTCAACACAAGGGTTCCCCACACCCTGATTTGTTGCTTACGCTGGACCAATCTGTAACAGCTCTGGTGAAAGGAGGATTTCAATGCACCTCTCTATGTGAGAATTCAGTATTGGACCCCAGGCGTCACTCCACACAAACAGGAGTTTGGGGGTTCTCTACATCATCTCTCTCTCACATAAGGGAGGGCGTTGAGCTACTAAGCTTGGACGTATTACAACCAAGGCTTAGCATATAAAATTATAGCATACAGATCAAGATTCCAATGCACTTCTATATGCAAGTGACCATCAGTACGGGACCACAGGCATCACTTCACACAAACAGGTGTTTGGGGGTTCTCTACATCATATCACTTAAACATAAAAAAATGCATTAGGCCACTAAGGGAGTTGGTATGAAATATCTTCAATCCTTAGCATAGAAAAGTTAAAGCGAACATGTTCAACAACTTAGGCCAAAGGCCCATAAACAAGTAACACTTATGTCAAGCACATAGAAAATATGAATAGTGGTAGCAATTAGTAGTTGCATTGGAGAGGCATATATAGCTCAGCTTAATTGAAGTATATGTTCCTTTAAGATGTTACTACAGCAAACAGCCAAGACACAACAGTCAGTCCCAAGTAATATGAAGATGGTTAACAAGCCAACGTTAAGTACAGCATTTGTTTAGCAGCAATAAGTGAGCAGATCTTCTTAAGGCACTACAAGTATAACAACAGCTACTTATCCGTTTGCAGGGCTTGAGGCATGGGATTCCGTAGTGTAGGGTGTCAGCAAGGAATTCCTCCTAAGATGTCAGCAGTAATAATAGTCTGGAGGTACATAGCATAGTGGCTATGTAGATTTAGGGATTCCTGGTAAGGTAGAAGTGTAGCATGGAGAGAGATAGCAGCGCCGTGGTAGCGTGGCCAAGCTATGGCTGACAATAATAGAACGGTGTGTGTAATACACACCGTTCTGTTTATAGGTGAGAGACATGTGTGCCCTATACAACGCTGATTACGCTGGGCACTTCTGCGTTCTAAGCTGGAACGCACGCGCTCCGGGCAATGACCTCATCATGCGGTCGCCGCGCTGCGTTTCAGTGTGGAATGCATAACAGCGCCAGGCGGTTTGTTGTTAGCACATAAACGTACCCCTTAACATACGCATACAGCCCTTCCGAAAATGTGACTCTCAGGAGGCACCCTCTCTCAAAATCCCCAAAAGATCCTTCAAGAATTTCAGGAATTCTATGCAAAACTATACAACCCACCTCAGAGCCCTAATTCTTCTTCCATTAGTTGTTTCCTGAATATTTTATCTCTGCCATCTCTCACTGAATCTCATAGGGAACTTATGGACCAACTTATTACAGGTGAAGAAATTCACAACACCATTAAGATGTTGTCCTTGCATAAATCACCTGGTTCCCAACAGTTATTATAAATGGTTTCTGAACAGTTGGCTCCTCATATGGCTCTCTATTTAAATTCTTTGCCTGATTATGGAGAAGTTCCTCTTGATGAAAATAGGGCTTACATTAGCGTCATACCCAAACCAAACAAAGATTCCACTGACATCCTTAACTACCACCCTATTTCATTGATTAATTGTGACCCCAAAATCCTTACAAAATTTCTAGCTTTGCGTCTAGGTACTTTTTTAGTGCAATATATCAATAAAGACCAATCCAGCTTTATAACTTAATGGCAAACATTAGATCAGATCTGTCGGTCATTGATCTCTGTGGTACGCTCCAAGTGGAATACCCCTTTATCTAAGGAATTATTACTTCTTTCATTGGACCTTCACAAGGCCTTTGATAGTTTAAATTGGGACTACTTATTTAACACTTTGGAGGCCTTTGGATTTGGCTCTACTTTTATTTCACTTTTGAAAATGCTTTATAGCAATCCATCGGCCCAGGTTTCCATTAAGGGTTTTAGGTCATTATCATTTTCTATCAGAAGCGGAACAAGACAAGGCTGTCTACTTTCCCCATTGCTATTTGCGTTAGCGATTGAACCTTTAGCTATAGCAATTTGATCTCATCCTAGTATACATGGCATATGTTGTTGTCAGCAGGAGCATAAATAAATGCTCCTTGTTTGCCAATGACGTCCTCGTGTATATTACTAATCCTCAAATTACCCTGTAAAAAAATTATATATAAATTATATATAAATAGCTGCGCTGCAATGGTGATAATATCTTCTAACGTGACTAAACGTGAATATTGAATCCAAAACAAATCAACAAAAATTTAAGAAGGGCATCACAAATGAATACGGAAAAGTTCTGTACATAGGAAACAACCTCTTCTCCTATGATTATCGTTGAAACAAACCATAAAGGAAAAGGAGAAAATAAACTGTTTCAAAAGCCACAGTAAAAAAAGTCCTCCAGTGAGTATGAGATGGTGACTATAAATATCAGAACACCCAGGGAAAGTGCCGTGGTCCTATAGGAAAGATTCCTCCACCTCTGATAAAATGTCTCCTTACCGACTTCTCTGATCTCCTGAATGAGATCAAGACAGCATGTGGCTAATTTTCCCCACCAGGAGTCTTTTTCTCTGTTGGATTTCAAACACCTATCCCTTCAGCGTCTTAAAGGGTCACTAAAGGAATTTTTTTTTTTAGCTAAATAGCTTCCTTTACCTTACTGCAGTCCTGGTTTCATGTCCTCATTGTTCGTTTTTGCTTTGATGTGGCTGTAATTCCTCTCTGTTCTGGACACTTCCTGGTTGTCTGTTCCCTGATCACCACAGTACTAGGAGAATTCTCACTGTGGTCACTAATCAAGGAGGTGTGATTACTGTTTGCAAAACGAAACTGGATTGGTGCTGAGGGGTTTTAGACAAAGCATTGCTGCCCTCTATTGGCTCTTTGTCTCTGTACATCAGAGAACCAGGAAACAACAGCAAAAACGAAACTAAACTGTAGGTACATTATATGATTGGTTTTTATCTATTTTTAATCATTTTTAAAAGGAATCAGTTAACTATTATGTCTCTATACCCTGTAAAGTCATTTCAGCAAAAAATATTTTTTCCTTTAGTGACCCTTTAAGGATCGTCAGTGTTTCTCCCGTATAGGAATTCCCCATGTAACTGTATAAAACACTGCCATAGTGAAGTACTGTAAAACATGTTTAATAAATAAAAGAAATGCACTTACAAAAGTATTTAGCATATGCGCGTATAAAAATGTCAAGCCGGCCAGCTTTAAAACAATTCCGCCTGTCCTTCCGGGATTATAGCGTTCTCTTAGTTGGTGACGTCAGCACGCCGCTCCTCCCTACGCCGTTTTGTCAAATGTTGACGTCTTCCAGGGGCACGATCGGCGTGCTGACTCACCGCTGTATATACTACACGTGGGAAACGCCCTGTTCAGAACTCCAGGAACTCCCACCGCTGATCCGCCATATTTAAAAGGGGAAATTAGCCAGTACTGCATAAAAATGCTGGACGGCAATGATCTAATGGGGGAAAAGAAACACACCGCTGCTGGCTGGAAATAGGCTAAAAAGAGACACAACCCTCTGTCAGATAGAAGCGACTCCATAATGCCTATATATAAGATTGATTGACACCTATCTCAATCAAATTATATCTATAAAATTTAGGACTTGGCTAAACATAGATCAGCAAATAATCCATGCAAATAGCGTGCTCTTATGGCAAAACTCATCATTAACATACTAGATCTAAAAATGCATCTAAGATAATCAGACATAATATTTAGAGAAAAGGAAAATATATATATATTGTAAATTAAGAAATAAAATAAAATAAAATAAAAGACAGCTTAATTTCTCTGATTTAGGAATGGCCTATAAAGGCACAGCTGTCTAATAATACATGCATCCATCCATAGAGGGAAAAGCGATGATAGATGTGATCGACTGATGATGTTGATCGGCACATACACACATTCATCGTTAATCTGCGAGATACCATAAAAAGACACCAGATTCCACATGATTCGGAGAACGATATGACATAGCATCCCCGATACCAGTAGTATTGATTACTCAAATTATTATTATGTTTTAAAACATTGAGAAATCAACTTATTTAAAAAAAAAACACCACTAATAATATATGAGTCAAAAATGTGGGTCATTCCAACTAAAATGAAAAAAAAAAAAAAATAATGTAAACCACTCTTAACATATCTACCTAAAATGAAAAATCATACAAAAATCTAGCTCCACCTCTCATGGGTGAATGGGGCTACAGTAAGAGTTGGTTTTACTTTTGCAAAAAATATTGTAGGTGTAACCGGAATTCTGAACTGGTTCACATTGTTCATTATCATGAAAACAGTACAAAATAAAAGAAAGAAAGAAAAAGAACACCTAGCATTAACCATTACCAATAAATGCATTTACAGTACATATGTGTGGTTGTTTAAAAGAAGGACTCTGTCTTTTTGATTTTAGACCTATTCAATTTACATACTTGGCATCTGCGACACTGATGGTAGCCAGACAGTTGTTTCTGAAAAAAGGAAACCTTTTTGGTGGGAGGGTCTACTACGTTGGGAGCCACCCTATCCCTCAAAGAGGGAACCCCTCTAAACACAACCCGAGGGTTAGCTGGAAAAAATTTGCTGATAATTCTGTCATTGCCAAGCAAGTGCCAATGTTTTTGAATAATTTCTTAATCACATAATGCTGTGTTGAAAATGTGGTAACAAAAGGTAGTGTAGGTCCCTCTTTCCTTTTTTGAGGGTTAGTGACCAAGAGTTAGGATCTCTCCATCTTGGCCACTTCTTCCATAGTAGCTACCAATGAATCTGAATTATAACCCTTCTCTTGTAGCCTGGTCTTTAATATTCCAGCTTGAAGCCTATTGTCCTCCATTGTAGTGCAATTTCGTCTCGTCCAGACAAATTGACTTTTGGGGACCGATTTCAGCCATGAATCATTGTGGCAGCTTCCCAAAGGTATGAATGAGTTCCGATCCATTTGTTTAAAATAAGACTTTGTTTTAAAGGAACCATTCTCTATTGTTATTGTTAGGTCCAGAAAATTGATGGTTTCCTGACTGGCCTCAAACAAACCGAGTTCCTCGGTCATTGTTATTAAGAGAGGAAAAAAAAACTCTTCCAATTGGTGTTTAGTACCACCCCATAGGAGGAGGACGTCGTCTATGTACCTGACCCACCTAATCAAGTGTGGGCTCCGGTTCGCTTGGACGACGTCCTGCTCCCACTTAGCCATAAACAGGTTAGCCAAACTCGGGGCATATTTGGCCCCCATATCGACTCCTCGTATTTGGCGATAATATTGATGGTCAAACCAAAAATAGTTATGGCCTGCTGCATAGTCCAGCAGGTCCATAATGAAGTCCCTTTGTTGTTCAGTTAACTCAGAGATGGTATCCAGATAATTTTTGACAGCTGAAATACCCAGATGGTGTGGTATTATGGTGTATAACGATGTGACATTGGCTGTCACCATCCACATTTGTTCCCTAAGTTCCACCTGTGATAAGAGATTAATCACATATCGTGTATCTTTTAGATACGATGGCATTTGTTGAACCAAGGGCTGTAGAAAATGATCTATGTATTTCCCCACCCGGGATGTCACGGAATCTATACCGCTAATCAGAGACGGCTCTAGGCTTCGTGAGGCCTTAGGCAAAACCTAGACCTAAACCTAGACCTAGGCCCCACTCACACCCATAACGGGAAAAATTATTAAAGCTATAGAAATATTAACTGTATAAATGACACGTATATATAGAGCTTTAAAGTGCTGGTGTCAGTGTTCTCTATCTCTCAGTTATTCTATCTCCCTCTGTTTTCCCCCTCCCCCCACAACAAAAAAAAACCCCTCTTCCCCCCTCCCCCCTCTGACCACAAACAGCCCCTCCCTCTCCTCCGCACTCTCCATCTCCAACTCCACCTCCATCACCAGATTTTGGATTAGAATATTTAATTTGATATATTCAGTGACAGGGGTTAATATCCGTAGATCCCTGGAACCAGCACTTTTTCAAAAGTGCCCTGATGAAGTCCCCAAAAAGTCGATAAAACTCATTACATATATATTTTTAGCAGCTAGAATAACTATTGCTAAATATTGGAAGCAGTTGATGATTCCCCTTAAATACGTGAAGAACAAAGTTTACAGGGTCATGATTAATGATAGACTTACCTGTATTCTTCGTAACTCTACTAATAAATTTGATGCAACATGGGATCCATGGATACGATACTTATTTATAAATTAATTAATTTTTGGCTGGCCCTCTCTTTCCTTTCTCTCTCCTTTTCTTTTCCTTTCCTTGATCTACTCCCCTCTGTATCCTTTTCTTCTTATATTCTTTTCTTTAAGTTTGTTTAAATTCTTCAATAATTGCAAGATGTTCCGATAGAACACATATAGTAGTTCTATGCTGATGATTCTGCCCCCTATCTTTTTTTTCCCTTGACATAGTCCTTACCACATATCACAATGGTCTGATGGGATATCACACAGTCAATCCCTAGTGGAATGAACATGTATCCCTTGACCCTATTGGTACTAATTTAAATTTGAATATACTGTTTTGTTGTCTCTACTGGTATGCCTACCTGTTTATTGTTGGGTTCTCCCTGTTTCACATTAGTAAGTCTTGTGTCTATGAATATTTTAGGAGACAATATTCCTGTGTTTATGTATGGTTTAACACCAGTTTAAACTATTATGCAAAAATTAAGCTTTATATGACATTATCTTATTACTTCAATAAAAATATTGAAATATAAATAATTGTGACAGACAGAGCATCTCTGCCTTGTCATTATTATTTCACATGCACAGTGTCATATAGCTTGGTCTGTGCTACTGTATGTGTAGTGGTCACCTTCCACCACAGTTCCTGACTGTGAGAATCTTTTCTCATACCCCCCCCCCCCCCCCCCCAAAAAAAAAGGCAATACCAGCATCAAGAATCACTTAACATGTTAGGCATCATTTGTGCTTCATGCCTTCACTTACGCTTGTGGTTTAATGGATGTGGGAGAAATTATGCATATTATCAAAGATCAAGTGGCTCAACACAAAGTCTTAATATGCCAGAACCTACCAGGTGTATTTGTTTCCAGCTATTTCACAGAGAAACATCAAATGATAATGATTTGTAGTTTGTGGTTCTTGATGAAGTCCAGAGAGACAAACAAGGGGGTGATCACATCAGTATCCTCAAACACAGAGAAGTTTATTGGATTAACAGATTGTCCTGTCTGCACCTAAAGCAGGCTAAACAGAGGTTATGAATTATATTTCAAAATTATGTTTAAATTCCTGATGACGCCTTAAGTTGCAAAATGCATAGAGGCTGCGGGACCATTGCCAGCTCGCCATGTCGTCTGAGTATAACGAGGCTGGGAACGCAGGCCACAAAGTGAGGCATCACACGTGCGGACCAGGATATACTCGTACATTTGTCTACTCCTATTTACGGCTAGATTAGCTCAGTGCCGACTCCCAGGCACTTTTACATGTGAGTGGAATAACTATATATGTTTTAATCATAATAAATTCTTTGATATACTACACCATGATAGTCTTTTATATGTTACATGAGTGGATATAGAACGAGACTATAGCCAAAGCATTGGGAGTGATTGCTGATAAACCTGAGAGAGGGAGTGGTTATCCATATGAACCAAAGGCAGAATTCTGGGTCCATCTGGAGAGTGGCCATTTTATCCGGTGACGGTGTAGGCACTATTTGCGGTGAAGTTGGAAACATAGCTGGGCATCACTGCAAGAAATTATCTATTAAGGACTTTCTTAGCACATATACATATATATATATATATATATATTTATTTTTTATTTTCGTATATAATAATTTTTTCTTGCTTTCTGGGGGCACATTCAATCTGTGGATTGTAACAGTAGCATATTTGAAATCTCTTTGGATTTATTTCACATTTTTTTTGATGGATCGAGAAATTCATATGTTATAGTTTGGCACAGTAAACTGTATTGGTATTAATTGCACACTATTTGTTGATGGTTTGCACCTTAATTAATAACCATAGACACATGTATATACTTTTTGTTTTTTGAGTAACAAGTTCACAGGATTAGTCATGGTAAAAGGTATATAAATATAAGTTAGCGCAATTTACTTAAAAAATACACAAATCTAAATCCAACCTTTGAGGTTGCACTTTTATTGCAGCAAGACTTAATAAGAATATTGATATTATCTTGGCGCCGGTAACACACACAACTCTTTCTAAATGTTGCAAATATAGTCTGACATTTCCTTTTTTTGTTTCAAATCCTTGCTGGATCTTTTTGAAATTTGCCTAGTGTGCATTTGTTAAATGTCACATTATTTGTATGGATGCATTTTTTCCCTCAGAATACATTATTATTGAAATTGTGCAAGTTATAGTATATTTAAAATAGTACAAACAATGGAAGTATAAATAATGCATCCAACCAAAATTGCAGGGTTGATATTTGAATAATGCCTTGGTTGCAAGTTAGCTGAGTATATAAGAAACAATACCCATAGAGCACTAAGGCTATAACATATACATACAGAGACTAACAATACTACAATAGGAAAAAACTGTGTATATTATAATGTAAGTCCTTGACTGTTCATTAATGTCTCCCATATATGTTGGGAACCTATGGATGCTTTTTAGAGGGCAGCAGCTGCCAGGCATTTTTACAATACTGCCACAATTTGAATGCTTGTTTTTCTTTTTTTTAGCCGAGCATGGTTTTTGTAATGGAAACACTGCAACTGCGAGCCAAGCTTTTGGACAATCTGTTGTATACATTTTGCTGAGCATCAACATGATCACAGTAGTGCAAACTTACATGAATACTGCCCATGTTAACTTATGGCTGAGCAGCTGGGGTGGTAAAGCTAAAGCTCAACCGCCTACTGTTGCAGAACCCCCTCCCCCCAAGCCTCCTTGTAAAACGAGGCCTAGCAATGTTTGATCAAAATCAGTCATTCAAAAATGTGGAAGTAGTTTTTAATGTAGCCAGGAAAATGATAAACAACATATTTGTATTTTCAGCTTCTATGTATATAACTTTTAAGCAAAGTTATTTTGGATTTTCCTTTTTGTTGGAGTTAATGGAAAATGAGTTTTAATACTGTTTCCTCTTTAGGGTTACGTAGCCGAGAAGTACGGCATTCTCTTTAAACTTGACAGAGATACTGTCCAGCATTGTATACTAGGTGAAGCCTTTTCAAAATGCCTCACTGTTGTTCCAAGGAATATCATCTTAACAGTTTATAAAATATTTTATGGAGCCAGATGATTCTGTTTGAAGATCACTTAGAGAATGTTCCAGCACACAAATACAACATTAAAAGGAAGGCAAACATGCCATTGTTTTATAGAAGTACCCAAAGCGTAACACAAAATTCTCTGTACGCTCTTCGCACATCTGAGCGTGACCTGACAGATTACATCTTCAAGGAAGCACAGGCACCCCTGCCCATACTTTACCTCACCCTTGTGCAGTAACACATATCATCTGTTAGCATAGAAACATCCACATTTAGCCTTGTGTTTCTAATATACTAAGTAAAAAAATATAATAAAACCTATGTATTTGGCGCAGAGGTTTCAATTTACTATTTCTATTTCGACAACTGCTAGAAGAGCCTCGCTCTGAATAATAAAGTAGAACTTTACTGAGCCTCTCTAAACTCTAAAGCCTAGCACACATGGTCCGAATGTTGAGCGACATCGGCCGGTTCATTAAAAACAATCCGACATTCGGCTCGTGTGTATGGCAGCCGGCCTTGAGCTTGCTGGAAAGCCAGCAGCCGATCAGTGGCAAATGGCTGAGAGTGCTGACCGAAGTGTTCTAAGGGGGGGGGCGGCCCGCTAGATTGAAGTAAAAAAACCTGATAGTGTGTACTAGGCTTAACTGGATAAAATTATGTTTTCTAAAGCACTGTGTACCACATCAATTATCATACTCAGGGCTTTTTTTTCAGGGGGAACTTGGGGGAACTCAGTTCCACCACCTCTGGCTCAGACCCTTTGGTGCCTGCTCACCACAATCACGTGTAAACACAGAAGTCTGGTTTCTGTGTTTACAAGTGACAGCTCTGCACTCTGTGTGTAACCCCCCTGAACTCTGTACTGTTCACTGTTTGTGAAATCTGGACGGGTCATGGTTGAGTTCCTGCACCTATTTTCTGAGAAAAAAAGCTCTGATCATACTTATTAATCATTTTTTAAATGCTGATTTCACTTGTTTCATCCTTTTTTTACACAATAGTGCTGATGATTTTTTCTAGTCTATTTAGCTGCTTCATGTGTACATGCATACACTCCACTGGCTTAACATCATTGATCTAGGCCAGGTTGCTTTGAGGTGACAGTGGTGGACCATGCCTGCGCAATGTGTTTTGGCATGATCACTTGTTAAAAAAAAAAAAAAAAATATTTTGAATTGCACGGGCCCTTTTCAGAGACCAGAACTAATGACAAGTTGCTGAAAGGAGCCCATAAAAGAAGGCTATATAGGGGGCTGTAAATTCTAATGGCAGCATACATATGTACAAACATACACACACAGGCCCAGATTTTCAATACCCAAGGCTGTTTCGCTTACTGAGAAATATTTTACAAAACTTAATTTGTGTAAGAATCACTGTACATGCTCATGCAGCCAAGGGCTGCCTTAGTGGAGACCAACTCCTACGTACAAGTGAAATACTGCCTAACATGCTGGAATTCCATTTGTACTACGTCATGCCTTTTCCCACTAAGCCACACTTATTGCCAGTATTATGGTAATAATAGACTGTTTAATGTGATCCTGCCAAGAATTTCATACGCCAAAAAAAACTATGTGGTAGTGTGTTGTTGACAATTTTATATCTGCATGTACACCTATCTGTGTAGAAATATCCAAGTCAAAAGCAAATGATCCATCATATTTCTGTATGATAGAAAATCAACTTTACTTACATCTTTACATTTACTATGGCATTCAAAATAGTGGACTTGTTTTTTTTTTTTACTCTTGTTTTCATTATATTAGTTGATTATACAATATTTCTTATCACCAATACATTACAGGTCACGAAGTCATAAGCTATGAATTTATTTATAAGGAAACTTGCAAAGAGTCGTTTTTAAAATGTCAACCAATACAGGACACAAGGATAGAAAATATATATTGGGCTAGACTCAGGTAGGGGCGCGCATAGTTACGGCGGTGCAGCATATCGTATTTACGCTACGCAGCCGTAAGTTAGAGAGGCAAGTGCTGTATTCACAAAGCACTTGCCTTCTAAGTTACGGCGGCGTAGCGTAAATGTGGCCGGCGTAAGCGCGCGTAATTCAAATGTGGATGAGGGGGCGTGTTTTATGTTAATTCTTGGTGACCCGACGTGATTGACGTTTTTCCCGAACGGCGCATGCGCCGTCCGTGGAATTTCCCAGTGTGCATTGCTCCAAAGTATGCCGCAAGGACGTAATTGATTTCGACGTGAACGTAAATTACGTCCAGCACTATTCGCAAACGACTTACGCAAACGACGTAAAAAATTCAAATTTTGACGCGGGAACGACGGCCATACTTAACATTGCGTGCGCCTCCTAATAGCAGGAGTAACCTTACGCCGAAAAAGCCTAACGTAAACGACGTAAAAAAAATAGCGCTGGGCGTACGTAAATTTGTGAATCGGCGTATCTAGATCATTTGCATATTCTACCCCGAAAACGACGGAAGCGCCACCTAGCGGCCAGCGTAAATATGCACCCTAAGATACGACGGTGTAAGAGACTTACGCCAGTCGCATCTTAGGCTAATGACGGCGTATCTTGCTTTATGAATACAGAAAGAAGATACGCCGGCACAGATTTGAATTTACGCGCCGTATCTATAGATACGCCGGCGTAAATTCTCTCTGAATCTAGCCCATTGTGTCTGAGTGTGTGTCTGTATTGGGAGGGGAGGTTATCGATTTACAATGAACTGTGTTTCTTTGACTTTGGCTCATTTTACCACAGTCACATTCTTGTGTGTCTGACCCATTTCTTACTTGGATGGAAAGGCATGTTTTTGATCTGATTAAGCAGGGCGTTGGGTTGTGCTTTTTGATTTCCATATTTCCTGTAAAACGTTGTTACGCTTACTGTGATTAACTGATGTGCAGAGTTTTAAGTAGTTCACATACTCTACATAGGAAAATGTTTGTGAGCTATTATAAAATATAGGATAGAATATTACAAAATATATGGGAAAAGCCAGACTACCGTGTCACAGATTCTTCTCTAACTCTACTCTGGCATTCTATACATCAGAATCATTTGTCATGCCTGCTTGCTTGACTTAATTTTTCACTTAACTACATTTTTGGAAAACTTGACTGTTGAAAACCACATGCAATAACATCCTTTAACAAATGTAGCCTTGCCCAGTAATGATACAGAAACATATTAAGTTGGAGAAGGCAAGGCCACCACTCTACCACACCACATAAAACAGCAATCATTACAAATATGACCTCACAGGCATACTGTGAGCACCTTTTGACCATAAATAAATGACAGTATAAGCACTTGCCCTTACCATATGTGTCATACAAGCAATCTACAATTCCATTAAACCACCGTCAGTGCCAAACATTAGACAAAGCAACAAGAGCTGGCAAGGTAAATCTGTAGTGATGAACAATTTTAGGAAGGTGGGTGGTAAGCTCATACAAATGCTAAAGACTTCCCAGTCATTGGCTGTAACCCCTAATGCCCCCCAAGCCCATTCCTTCACCCATTGCCCTAAAAAGGAACCAAACAATATTAAATTTCCCAAAGCCTGCACACCCACTAAACTGAAATGCACCAAGCCAGCGTTTCAACCTTTGATAAATAATTTGACTAAATTGGTGATAGAATGAGGAATGTTGTGTCGCTGTGTTTGTCCCCATTGGAGAGATATTTCCTTTCTATTTGTCCTGGTGACCATTAATACTGGGACCAAAAATTATGGGAAATCTAAAATGTTATAATCATAAGGGGGACTTTTTTTTGTTTGGTTTCGCTGAATTCCAGTCTATTGTATGACCAGACACATGGACTGGTATCCTTGTACAAAAAAGGCTGGGGGGGGGGGGAGGGGTAGGTGTAGTAAAATCAGCCTATATGTCCATCAGCATCAGACAGGTGTTTCTAAAACAAGGACCCTCTTCAAAAAATAGTAGGCAGTAGGCTTTCCTCTCTCAAAACATCAGCTAAAAAGCAAAAACTATTTGACTGGCCACAATATAGTTTAGAGAATCTGCCTTGTAAAATGTAAAAATTTTACTTAGGCATGTATATTTTTTTAAAACATTCCTTGTTATAAAACTTGTGTTGCTCTGTGTTGTAATACTCCTACTTAATCACTGGCTAATTTTAAATTTAAAGTGTTACTAAACCCACAACAATAAAATCAGTGTGTATGTGAAGTAAAGCATGCTTGTTATACTCACTGTGGAACCTAAGGGGTTAATCATCTGCATTGTGTAAAAAGGCTATCCTGTCTTCTCGGATCCTCCCCTTCTTCCACAGTTCCCAATGCATCTGCTGATAGTACAGAGTCTTAGAGACACTCTGCACATGCTCAGTTTGGTGTGTATTGCTAGAGAGTTTTTATTTACTTTCTTGGGAGATTGCATGTGATTAGCACAGGGCCAAAGAGCACTGTCCAGCCAGACGGTGATAGGTCATGCAGCCTCATAGGACAGTCAGAGGAGAATGAAAAGTCCTCCTATAAGCTTTAACCAGTGCTCAGCCCGACACTGATATAAGTCACAAGACTGCTATATACTGCTGATGAGAAAAGGTATTAGCAGTTTATATTTACTAAAATAATTGCATTTCCATGTTCTATGTACTGTGGGAGATATGATATAGTGAACGCAGGGTCCTGGGTTTAGTAACACTTTAATCCACTGTTCTAGCTTTTGGTTTTGGACAGCTATCAAGAATTGACTGATATTTGGACTGGATTTTCAGGTAAGCATTATAAATGGACTGGTATTCAGGAGGCTAACATAAGTGCCAAGCAGGTCTTGAGTCAAGGTTCTGTATGTATAATTACCACTTCCAGCCTTTGCTATAATTTTTTGTTATAGTATAAGCAGCATGTCTACTAAGAGCTAAACAACTAAACTGTTTTTTCACATATCTATACAATTTAACAACCTTTGCTATTTCACTCCTACTCTTTCTCTATCGCAGTGCTCATCACTATGAGCCCCGACACCTCTACACCATCACTACATCCCCAACACATCCCAAACACTTCACTGTTTATCCCCCATCATCAACGCCAGTGCCAGTGTGGGCGTCACCGCCGTGTTGGGGGTCCAATTTTGGTGTCCGGTCTCCTTGGGGCCTTTTGTCCCCTCAGCTCCCAGGAGGGATACTTGATTATTGCCGCCGTTATGGCGCCACCAGCAGACCATGTGCTGCAATGTGTAAGTAGGAGGGTGAATTTCTCCCTTCCTCCATACCCTTTATTGTCTCTTTTCTTTTTTTCTTTATAATTTCCCCTATCCCATTTGGAGTTTCCAAGATCCATTTATTGACCCTCATACCCATGTTTAATATTTTTTAAACTAAATGCATCTGCTCCTGATGAGGCGATTGGTCGCCGAAACGCACCGAGACAAAGATGCGTTCAGTACCCTAGGCTATCCTAGATGCATTATTTTACCACAACATGCTATGAGTTACCTAATTCTAATATTTGTTGTTAACTTATATCTTTATATGAAGCCTGCTGGCCAAGATATTTGTATAACTTGTGTGATTTTATTAAAACTTGCTTTTTTTTTAATTATCCATTGCTCTATTTATGTGCCTCATTCAAAGTCCTGAACCTTCCCATTATTGTATACATTGATTAGGGATGGAGACATTTATCTAGGGTGTCTCATTCAAAGTCCCGCATTTCCCTCCCCTTTTAACGCCCCTTTCAATATCTGTATGTGCAGGATGACACAAGCAGCTCAAGAATTCAGAGTATACAGTTCATGGAGGGTGAAAACAGGCTATGTGCCACAGATTGCTTTATTATATACTGTGAATGGTTATTTAGATACATTTCTAGTAATAGCAGTGTAAGTGGACAGATACTGACTATGGTCAGTAAGCATAGGCTAAAGGTTCAAGCTATTTTTGTTTCCCCACCCCACCCTGACGAAGCGCCAGAGGTGGCAGCCTCTTCTACCGACCTATTGACTGAGAGTTGTTCTTAACATCTAACTAGGGAAGAGCCGAACACCCCCCATTTAGTTTGCACCAGAACTTGCGGACAGGCAAACAATGTGTGCGAACACCATTAAAGTCTGTGGGACACAAACATGAAAAATCAAAAGTGCTAATTTTAAAGGCTTATATTCATGTTATTACAAGGAAAAGTGTTTGGGGACCCGGGTCCTGCCCCAGGGGACATGTATCAATGCAAGAAAAAAAAATGTTTTAAAAACTGCATTTTTTTCAGGAGCAGTGATTTTAATAATGCTTAAAGTGAAACAATAAAAAAATGAAATATTCTTTAAATATCATGCCTGGGGGTGTCCTTAGTCTGCATGTAAAGTAGAGCATCTTTCCCGTGTTTTGAACAGTACCGCAGCAAAATTACATTTCTAAAGGAAAAAATTTAATTCAAAACTGCTCACAGCTGTAATGTATTGTCGGGTCCCAGCAATATACATAGAAAATCATTGAAAAAAATGGCGTGGGTTACCCCCAGTACATTACCAGGCCCTTTGGGTGTTGTATGAATAATAAGGGGAACCTCGCACCAAAATGTAAAAAAAAACACGTTGGGGCAACCCAAAAGCAATACCAGGCCCTTCAGGTTTGGTATGGATATTAAGGGGAACCTTGCACCGATTTGTTTTTAAAAATGGTGTGGGGTCCCCCCAAAATCCTCATCAGGCCCCTCAGATCTGGTATGGATTTTAAGGAGAACCACAAGACAAAATGTAAAAAGAATGGTGTGGGGGTCCCCCCAAAATCCATACCAGACCCTTATCTGAGCTCGCAACCTGGCAAACTGACAATCTCCTTTAATTTTTACTTGTTTGACACTTTATTTGGTGAAAGTGTAGGGGTACAATGTACCCAATACCCAATACCCATTCACATATGGGGGCGGGATCTGGGGTCCCCTTGTTAAAGGGGGCTTCCAGATTCCGATAAGCCCCCTGCCCACAGACCCCCACAACCACCGGGCAAGGGTTGTGGGGAAGAGGTGTGACCCCAAAAACGTGTCATTTTGTTTTTTGCTGAAAGTAATGGCTTTCTTCTAGCCACTCTGCCATAAAGCTCAACTCTATGGAGCGTACGGCTTATTGTCATGCTATGTCCAGATACTCCAGTCTATGCTGTGGAACTCTGCAGCTCCTCCAGGGTTACCTTAGGTCTCTGTGCTCCCTCTCTGATCAATGCCCTCCTTGCCCAGTCTGAGAGCTTTGGTGTGCGGCTGTCTCTTGGCAGGTTTGCTGTTGTGCCATGTTCTTTCCATAAGCATGTGCAGGGGGTGTGCCAGGTGTGCCTGGGCACACTCTAATCACTATGACTCCCCCTACTGCCCAGGCTTCCCCCTGTGTTGCACCTTTTCCCTCAGCATTGCTTCTGACTTTCCTTCTCTCCTCTCCTCTCCCCCCAGCTGTTGTGGGGGTTGTTTCCGAATGAAGAGTGAGGGAAGGAGCTAGTAAATATGTCATTCACCTGCTCCTTCATTTCTAAATGAACACAGTTAACACAGTCACTGTGTTCATTCATAACTGAAGCATATTAAGCTATGTTTACTATGCTTCCGTTTGTGAATGAACAGGAATTCGCTCAGCACAGAGCACTTCCCATTCATTCACTGTCAAGTGCAGCTGAAGCTGCAGAGAAATGCATGTGTGTTTGAGATTTGGGTTGCACACCCAAATGCAATAGGCTGCGCACACCTATGGTTCTTTCCATTTGGTTATGATAGGTTTGATGGTGTTCCTAGGGATCATCAAAGACTTCGATATTTTTTTATAACCTAACCCTGACTTGTACTTCTCACAAACATTGTCCTTTACTTGTTTGGAGAGTTCCTTGGTCTTCATGGCAGATTTTGGTTGGTGGTGCCTCTTGCTTAGGTGTTGCAGTCTCTGGAGCCTTTCAAAAAGGTGTGTATATGTAATGACAGATCACGTGACACTTAGATTGCACACAGGTGGACATCATTTCACTAATTATGTGACTTCTGAAGGTAATTGGTTGCACCAGAGCTTTTTATGGGCTTCATAACAAAGGGGGTGAATACATACGCACATGCCAATTATCAGTTTAAAAATTGTTTTATGTACCGTATTTATCGGCGTATACCGTGCACTATTTTGCCCTGAAAATCAGGGCAAAATCGTGGGCGCGCGATATACGCCGCTTTCCCGCCACGAGTTTGAATACTGCGCCGGCATATACCGAGCGCAGTACACTCGTGAATCTTCGGGCAGTCTCGGCGCCTCTCGCACTGACGTCCTGTACGTACAGGACGTCAGCGCGACAGTTGCCGAGCCTGCCCGAAGATTCACAAGTGTACTGCGCTCGGTATATGCCGGCGCAGTATTCAAACTCGTGGCGGGAAGGACGCGAGGACGCCGGACCCGCCGAAGAGGACGCCGGACCCGCCGAAGAGGACACCGGACCCGCGGAAGAGGACACCGGAAGCCGCAGAAGGATGCCGGACCCGACGAGGTTGCCGATGGACGCCGCGCAAGACACCAAAACTGTAAGTACAAAAAAACAAAAAAACTTTTTTTCCACAGGATTGGGGGCCACTTTAGGGGTGCGCGGTATACGCGGGAGCGCGTTATACCGCGATAAATACGGTATATATTTTTCTAATTTTACTTCACCAACGTCTACTATTGTGATCTGATCCATCACATATAATTCAGATTAAAAAAACATTGAACTAAAGGCTGTAATGTAACAAAATAGGTAAAATGCCAAGGGGGGTTAATACTTTTGCAAGGCACGGTAGGTTCTGTGTGACCCTACTAATGCAATACATACACCTGTATAAGTGTGTAGGACTAGGGACAACATATTTTGGAAGAACTCTGCATACAATACTACACACAAGTGGTTCATCTCTGAGTTGGCGGACTGCCTTAATGTTTGACTTTTACATGAACGTGGCCCTTCCCTGGGAACTCATGCCATTGGTTTGATCCATAATGTATAAAGTCACAGTTTTAGTATAGTTATGTTTCTAATTGATATCTAAGGCCTACTTCCTTGACACCCTCACCTGGTCTAGGGCATTGGTGAGAAAGCCATTGGGCAAAGTGTTACCCCTGTGCTGGGATGAATGACCCTGTTCATCGCCTGGCATAGCCCAAAGAACCCACCTTGGGGTAGGCTTCCTATGTGACCCATACTTGGTGCCCACCGAGTTAATGTGGAACTTGGAGAAAGTGTCACCCACTTGTCCTACATGCAGAGACTGATAATGAAGTCTGGCTATCAAGTAAAATGTGGACCTAGAAATAGGTTCATATTCCCACTGAAAGCTCTACAAAGCCTCCGAGATCCAGCTCTCTAAACATAAGATCTGAGAAAATGTAAGGCCGTACACACGTCCGAGAAACTCGACGGGCAAAACACATCGTTTTGCTCGTCGAGTTCCTTGTGAAGCCGCCGAGGTTCTCGGCGAGCCAAATTTTCCCATTGACCAACAAGGAAATAGAGAACATGTTCTCTATTTGGCTCGGCGGGTTTCTCGGCGAAAAGTGTACACACGACCGGTTTTCTCGGAAGAATACGTCTCGCATCGAGTTTCTTGCTGAATTCTGCCGAGAAACCCGGTCGTGTGTACGGGGCCTAAGATTTGTTATGGCCACATCAGTCATTAATCCTGGAGCCATTCACCATGAGAAGCCAAGGTGACAAAAGAACATCATCCACAATCTTGCAAGCCAGTTCTTCACAAAATGTGTAACTAACTTTTGTGTTTGCAGGAGTGCCCTTTTATTCTGACCAGCATTATCTAACAATAAATGCATCAGTCATGCATAAGGGTTTCAAATAGCTTCAATACAAGTTTTTAAATCTTGCTTTTAAACTTTATCTCTTTACAACCAGGTTAAAGTGTAATATAAACTGTTATTTAAGCACAATAAACTGCAGAGCTTGTGACAAGCACATTAGGCAGAAAACGTTTGTGCCTTGTATATTTTTGCAGGGTGAGGTAATGTGGGTAATCCACTTTAACAATCTCATTACACAAATTTATGGAATAGCATTGCTTAAATATGTATCTCATGACATTTTGTTTTGTTCTTAGACTCACATCATAATCCACCCACTGTAATTGTCTATTCCACCTTTCACCAAGAACTTTCAAAATTAAAATGTGGTCTGGTTAATAACCGTCCTCATGCATTTGTTGTGTGACAGATTGTTTCACAGGAAGATCTTGTTTCGTTAATCTATTTTCTTGAGTTTCTCCTCATTAGTTTTTCTCTGGTTACTGGTTGTTAGTAGGAATTCCCAGGTGTTCTCTTTATCATGGCATTTCTAAATTTTTAGGTCACAAATTCACATATTCTGTAATAACCTAATTTGTGTTTTTTTCCAGACTGAGATTAATAGTTTCTTGTATTAATGGAAAATGTCTACATAGATTTGATCTCCGATTACCCTATGAGTCATTGCAGTTTGATCTATCACGTCATGGCTCTGAATTGGTGACATGAACCAATATTTATCTGAAAGCAGCCTTGACCTGGGAAATTGTAGAATGTCATACACTGTATTTAAGTATGACAAAGCAAGCAGAGAATTTACAAATTGTCTGGGTTGACAGATGGAGAAAAAACAGCCACGTGAAAATAAAGGGACACTATCTATATTGTGATGTACAGTTTCATATTTATTGTCCCCATGTTGTTTTCATTTCTTTGTAAACTAAAGTGCATTTAGAGAATAAAATACTCTATGAGCAACACTGTATTACGAGTGGAGAGTCTTATTTATATAAAAATCGAACAAACTTAAAGAAGAGGGCTGAAGAGACAGAGACCACACAGAGCAAACCAAAGTAATTAAAAACTGATGAGTTGATGTAGATCACTTACTAATGTGACGTGACTTGTAGTCAAGTAAACTGATTTTCAGGTCTAATCTTATGGGTGACGTTGAAAAACTCACTTAACCTCCAATGACTCCATTTGTTACCACTTGCAGGCCTGATCCTCAAAATACAATATGCTGTTGATTTACTAAAACCAGAGAATGCAAAATCTGGTGCAACTGTGCATCGAAACCAATCAGATTAAATTTTTTTTGTCAAAACTGAACAGTCTGAAGTTAGAAGCTTATTGGCTACGATGCACAGCTGCACCAGATTCTGACTGCTACAGTTTCAGTCAACCTCCCCTTATATGTGCAAATGCATATGGATGCCCCTCCAAATTATTGAGTCCATGTGCACAAGACCAGGTCCATAAATACATGGTTTTAATGAGTTTGATATGAAGGAACCCGAATGACCTGCACAGAGCCCTGACCTTAACCCTACTCAAAACATTTGGAACTCTAGTTGCGAGCCAGGTCTTTTCGTCCAACAGTATATGATCTTCCAATTTTTTTTTCTTATAGGTTTAGTTCATGGTTTGAAAAAAATGAACTATGCAGTCAAGGGGCCCCAGTAGGTTAAAATACACTGTTCAGTTTTGAAAAATATTCCTTAACATAATTATCCTACTAGTGGGTCACCTGCAGCGCCCAGATACCTGGCAGAAAAAATCCCATATTTTTAGCATTCCCCTTTCCTGGCTGGTTGATAGAACATGGCATATGTTGTGTGCTCTTCCTAAGCATCATAGTGTGAGGGCTCTCCAACATTCAAAAGCTGAGCATACGCATTGCACTCTCTCTCCCCCTGTAGCAGCAGCTAAACTCAGTATTTGCAGTTACAATATGGCAAATGCACAGTGTATTTAAACATACTGGACTTCTTGGCTGCATAATAATTTTTATTCAAAAGGTGAACTTTAAATGCAAAAACTTCCTCTGACACACGCCCATGGTTTTGAATGGAATGCCCAAGAAACTCACATGTATGATGATCAGGTGGTCCACAAACATTTGGCCCTATAGTGTACACTGTTTAGCAAGATTTGACTACAATGCAAAGGAAGAGAAGAAAATAAATGCTAGTTACCAAAAAACTTTCCAGAATTTATTGAGTGTAGACTGTATAAGTGTAGCACCCTCTAGTGTGCAACTAGTGCAAAATTCTTTGGTATGACTCATGGTAACTGTGTAGGTCTGTAATTAGGTTGGGTTATACCCTTGTTTCCCTGAGGAAGTCACAAGGGTGGTGAAGTAAGGCGTGGGAGGAGCCAGGTGATGCCGAAGCCGCTAAATGTTGGATTGCAGCTGCTTTTGAGGATACCTGTGTAAGGAGACACATGCATATTCACACCACAGGAAGGATTAAGCGCATCTGACCGAGCAATGTATGTTCTTAGGTCCACGACCTGAGGTGGGCGCATTGGAGTGAAGGTGGCGGGCTCACACTTGCCATAATGGTGGTGATATACTCTAACACTTGCATGAAATGAAGGAGAGGTTAATATGGATATTTCACTTTGGGACTTAATTTCAATAAGATTGTTGTTATAGTCTTTATGGAATTATATCACATCATGGAAGCTTTGGTTATTTAATGTGGTTGTGGAGTGTCAATTTACATATATATATATATATATATATATATATATATATATATATATATATATATATATATATATATATATATATATATATATATTTGATGCAAAGTGCTGTATATATGTTCACTTAACACACAGGGTATTAATGCAATATTAGTATTTGATCACATAGTAATTTGGGCTTACAGGGTGGGTCTCTGGCACCTCCCCCTAGATCTAGAAGGTTTGTGAAGCTTCTGGAAGTCAGTGGGCGGATGCCAGGAAGTCCTGATCTGCATACTTGAGGGAATCTGTCCAATCCCCAGGCAGAGGGCATGGCAGGGTGGCTGGGTCAGCCTTTACATATGATAGAGCCTGGCCAGCAGGGGAGTCAGATTGAAGATGGAGTGCTGAGGAGGCTGTCGTGACCTTGGAGGGGTCCTCTAGGTGTAGCGAGAGACTTTGCCTTCAGGCTGGGAAGAATCCTTTCAGTGTCTGGTTTGAGAAAGAATCTTACCTAAGTGCAGCGGGGAGCAAAGAACAGTGTGAGTACCTCAGCCCACAAACACATAAAAAATGCATGTTGAAGCTTTAGGCGCTTTAGTGTATGTTAAAATCAAAGTCAGTGTAAATGAGCCCTAATAGAAGAAACTATTGTTATATTTTATGTATTCTTAGGCCTGGTTCATGCTGATTTCAGATTTCAGATGCAACTTGGATCAATCGCATGACGATGGAAATAACTTTGCTTCCAATGGTGCCCATTAACATCAATGCGGCATAGCTGTGGTGCAACATGTTGTTAGGAGCTGGTACCTGCTGGGGTCCTAACAACCAGTGACTCATCCTTGCTTTGAGACATTGGGTGTTAAGAAGCCAGCATCCTAACAATGATGAGCCATCCTTGCTGTCAGCAGGGGATTCTATTCCACAATACATAAACTTTACACTAATCTGATATAATTGTAATCGTCACACTTTGTTGACTAGATTTTGCATATATTGGTGTGCACAAATGATATTGCATTAGAAAAATTACAGTTTTTTTTTTATAATTTGTTTTTCTATTTGTTCCCAATAAAACCAAGGATATATATATATAAAATACAGTATGTATCCAAATGTAATACTAAATAAAAGCCCCATGTATTCTGGAAAAATAAATACAAATTTGTAGTAAATATGCTAGGGTAGACTACAAATGCTAAAAGGGATAATGTATGGAACAGAAACGTTGCAAAAAAAAAAAAGCCTGGGGAAAGAAAGTCCTAGCAGCCACTACGTACCTAGGTAATGACCTAGGTAATGACAAACTGCCTCAGTAATGGGGATTTCAAGTACTGTATTTATTGGCTTTTAACACAACCCTAACTTTAAGAGGGAAGTTTCAGGAAAAAAACACGCAGGCACAGTTTAACCTCTATTTTCAGGGTAAAAAAGTGAGTGTTATATGCCAATAAATACAGTAATTTATCATTGTAACACTATATATATATATATATATATATATATATATATATATATATATATATATATATATATATATATATATATATATATATATATATATATATATATATATATATATATAGTATAGTCAGTGAACTGCTTTTTGTGTGAGTGAGAATTTCAGATTACACTTTACAGTGTTATAACTGCAACTGCTTTAATCTTCCTATTAACAGACATTCTAATAGTTATGGTGAAGGATACCCCATATTTGTGGTAGTGTATAAAAACAAATTTATGCCATAATTAATAGTGATCAGGAGTTGTTGTGTTTTTTTGTTTTTTTTTACATATTTTAGAGGGTTTTGAGGGATCAGAAGGGGAGCAATCTCTGCAACACAGGTAACATACATCTGTTTATTCTGTAACGCTAAACCCATTTGATTTTGAACAGACACTATACAATTACAGTAAGAAAATGGAAGGTCTACATTTGATTGACTGCTATGGTGCTAGTCATTTCTTCAGAAAAATAGGACCCATCTTGTTAAATTTCATAGGAGTGGCCCTCCCCTTGACCCTGTGAACACGAAAACTAAAGTTAATTTGACTGTAAAACTGTGGCATTATTTCCTAGATAAAATTATGGATTAAAGCCCTGTACACACGATCGGTTTGTCCGATGAAAACAGACCTATGGATTGTTTTCATCTGACAAACCGATCATGTGTGGGCCTCATCGGTTTGTTTTCCATTGATGAAAAAAAATAGAACATGTTTTACATTTTTCCTATGGATAAAAAAACGATAGAAAAAAACGATCGTCTGTGTGGAAGTCCATCGGTCAAAAATCCACGCATGCTCAGAATCAAGTCGACGCATTCTCGGAAGCATTGAACTTCATTTTTCTCAGCACGTCATAGTGTTTTACATCACCGCATTTTGGCACGGTCGGATTTTTGACTGATGGTGTGTAGGCAAGACTGATGAAAGTCAGCTTTATCGGATTCGATTCCATCAGATATCCGATCGTGTGTACGAGGCTTTAGTGTACTTGTTTTATGTTGCTTTTTTACCAAATGTACATATTAAAGCAATGATTATGGTGTCAAGTGCACTATTACAACCATAGTTCAGTTAATTGCAATTATAGAAAACAAAAAAAACTTCTAAATTGGTTACAGCTCCCTGCCTGCCCCTGGTCTTCTAGTTTCTCTGCACTCCCTTATTAAATGTTCCTTAAATACAGTTCTGCGGAATACATTTTCTACCTATCCTAAATGTGGTTAGTTTAAAATAGACTTGCTAAAGACTTTTTAATGAGGTTTAGGTTAACAGTTTAATGCAGTGAAACAGTTACACATCAGTTCAATAAAACGTAGAAATCATTCATGTGTAGGAGTGATGCTCATATTCACATTTTAGCTAGCTGTCTATCCAAAGCAATAAAGATGATAAAAAGAAGTGTGAAGTGTTATTTATTTCCCTCTAACATCATTTAACTGTCAGATAACACTGCAAATGTAATCCTGGCTTTCAACTCCTGCACATACCAACCCTTGAAATAGCACAAGGCAGCTCTGCACAGCGCTGACTAATGGGTTTGTCCAAGAATATGCAAAACTCCAGAATTACTGGAATGATGGACCCCAAAACTAAACTTATCAGAAATACAAATGT
The DNA here is from genome assembly GCF_905171775.1 of Rana temporaria. Lineage (NCBI taxonomy): Eukaryota > Metazoa > Chordata > Amphibia > Anura > Ranidae > Rana > Rana temporaria. The sequence goes on from NC_053489.1 coordinate 552,762,762, forward strand.
GTAAAGAATTGAGAATGAAAAAAAAATGGCTATAGATACATGTGTGAAAGTTGTAAATGCGTGTGGACTATAGATACTTAAAGCGGAGGTTAACCCAAAAAACAAGTATATAACATTACATTCAGTATACCTCAAACATGTACAGTATGCCGTTTTTTTTTTTTTGGGCGTGTATATACGGTATTATCGGTATTTTCCTCCCGGCTTCCAGGTACTCGCTCCCGCGGGAGTGGGCGTTCCTGTGCAGTGCCGCAATGTCATCTGGGATTTCGCCCATATGATTGACGTGCCTGAGAAAAACTCCCCCCAGCCGATAAGGCGCGTCACGACTTTCCGAAAGTAGCCGAACTGTGAGTCGGCTCTATACGGCGCCTGTGCAGTCAGCTCTACATGGCTCCTAGTCGGTGTGCAGGCGCTGTATAGAGCTGACTTGCGGTTCGGCTACTTTCGGAAAGTCGTAATGTGCCTTATTCGCCGGGGGGAGTTTTTCTCAGGCACGTCAATCATATGGGCGAAGTCCCAGATGACATTGCGGCACTGCACAGAAACGTCCACTTCCGCGGGAGTGAGTACCCGAAAGCCGGGAGGAAAATACCGATAATACCGTATGTACACCCCCAAAAAAAAAACAAAAAAACGGCATTCTGTACATGTTTGAGGTATAGTGAATGTAATGTTATATACTTGTTTTTTGGGTGAACCTCCGTTTTAAAGTCCACCAAAAGTCTATTTATTTACCTGTTTCTTTAATGGTAAATGCAGCTGCGAAGCTAGATTTCTCTTGCGCCATGGTAGACAGTGCTGAAAGAGATGGGTGGAACTGAGCAGACTTTTATATCTTTTCCCCAACTTCCTGGAGATAGAGCAATGTGCTGGCGATGCAAAGGGCTGTGGGTGGAAATAGGTGTGGGTATTTACTGATATACTATGAATGGTGCCTACATCTAAGCAGCTACCGGAGCAAGTGTGCAAGTGTGACAATGCTGTAATGCTGTAATAATCATCCTGTTGAAAATAAGTGCCTATCCAATATTTCTACTGACAAGATCAACAAAAAATGTTCCAGGTTCTGAAAACAGAGGGCCAAATTCTCAAAAAAGCTGCCTAACTTAACTTTCAGCAGTTAAGTTACACAGGCGTTAAATTTCTACCTAAGTGCCCGATCCACAAAGCACTTACCTAGAAATTACACGCCGTGTAACCTAAGTGCCTCCGTCGCAAGGCGGTCGTCTGCTCGAGGGGGCGATTCCTATTCAAATGAGGCGCGCTCCGGCGCCGGACGTTCGGCGCATGCGTGTGACGTCATTTTTCCCGACGTGCATCGCGCGAACGTACTTTACGCCGGGCTTTGTGGATCGCGACGGGACAATAAAGTTGCGTCAGGTAAAAAAAAAAATACGCGCCGGGAAAAAAAATTCGAAATTTAAAAAAAAACGCGGCGATCGAAAAAAAGGTTTGTTTTTACAAGATCTAAACAGTTTAGGCCTTGTAAAAGCATCCCTAATTTTACATATGCAAAACGTAACTTACGCAGAAAACACAAAGCTAAAAAGCTTTGTGGATCTGGCTAAGTACTCATTTGCATACGCAAAGCGGCATTTCGACTCGAAATGCCCTCAGCGGCGGATGCGGTACTGCATCCTAAGATCTGACAGTGTAAGTCTATTACAGATGTCGGATCTTCTGACTATCTTTGGAAAAATCCTTCTGAGGATCGTTTCAAAAGATAGCCACAGGGATACGCAGGCTGAACAGCAGTTCCGCCTGCGTATCTCCTTTGAAGATTTGGCCCAGAGAGTCCAGTCTTACTGGTATGGGTAGCTTACATTACATATGTGATTTCATAATTTCACCATAGTTTTAGTTTAAGGAAATATGGAGATTGCCACTGCTAACTTCTCATCCTAAAAATTTTACTTGTGTCACCTTTATGCTGACTCTCTAGTTTAAGGTGACCAGATTTTTAAAATGAAATCCGGGGACGTAATGGCAACAATCAGCGACTCTCTGCCCATCGCCGCCCGCCTCACAGCCTCTCAAGTCTTACTCTTCGGGCCCCGGCTACTACTGGATGGGGAGCGGAGGAAGATCACTCCGCCAGGGAAGGCAAGCAGATAGGCAGGTGGCTGGCCAGGATTTGAGCCAAGGCAGAAGAACATGCGAGCGAAGCTGAATGGGCATGCGCCCGAAACTGAAGAAATATTCCCTCCGCTTCGACGCACATGATCATCAGAAAGGGGCACAGATAATGGGAAAAATACAACCCCCCTATGCTAGTAGGCAAGGCGGAGCGGGGGGGTGTAATTCTAATTTTTTTATTTTAATTCTGCACTGACTGTCTTTGAAATTGCCCCTGCCCCCTATTAAATCCAATCTGGGGACAAAACCAGGGACAGCCTTGGTCCGGAGACAGTGTCCTCAATCAGGGGACTGTCCCCTGAAACTGGGGATGTCTGGTCACCCTACTCTAGTTTAAGTACTATAAATGGGTAAAATAATAAATAAAAATATTATATGTATACTTGTTCCACGTCAGAGAGTATTAAAACTAGAGGGTGAGATTAGCATACAGACAAGTAGCATTTACAGATGGAGGATAGCAATAGCAACAACCCCCATATATCTGTTGCAGCATAACTTTACATTATGCTGCACATATGTGAGTTAGGCCTAGATCATAAATGTGTGTGTGAGTTTGCACATGCATGTCACAGGTAGAGCAGCCCATTTACATCAATCGGTTGTCCTACCCACCAGAAACGCTACAGAAAAAACCCTTTTTAAAATCGTGCCACATCGAACCACATGGTGCTGCAGCACCGTGTTGTTTGGCATGCACCAAAATGCGCTGTGGTTGCGATTAATTCTAAATGGCACCCCCTCACATTGGCTAAAGAGCAGTATGTTTCTGTGCAGGTTGGGAATGTCCACAGTCATGCACAAATTTTCAACCCGCACTAGTTTGAACCTAGCCTTGATGCTAGTAATAATTTAATAATTTTCAACATCCAATTTTAAACTTACTTAAAGTTCATAATTTTCTGCATATGCAGAGAGAGATGTTTAAGAGGAAACACTGATGAGAGCTGTTCCCCACCGGTAAATACAGCTCACACTCCAGGTAATAGCCTGGGGGATGTGTGAAGCAGTGTCTCATCCTGGCCACAGAAGAATCACATCAACAAATACTGTTCATTTTTTTTTTCAACATCACTAAGTTTTGTTGGTGTAATTGGCCAAGCAATATACTGTATTTCTCATCTGACCTGTGTACTGGGACTGCCAGTAAACAGGCATTTTATTTTTAAGGTATAGGTTTTAGTGCAAAGATAGTTCTCATTGGAGGATGTCTATAATTGCTTCTTATGAAAATGACACCCAACGTGCTCCTTGAAATTGTTTAGGAACAATTTCAGTCTCATTTCAGCACCAGTGCTGAAGTGCAAATAGTGTCATTTTAAAATAGAAACAGTTTCCTAAGCTGCTGGGAAAGTACACCGGTCAGAAAAAGCTCATACATGTTTCTCTCTTTCCTTAACCCTTTAATGCCTTCAGTTACATTGTGCTACCATTCAAATATGGCCCAGCTGATCACCACTATGACTTACAAAACATAAACTATGCCTAGCCAACTTGTTGGGGTGATTTACTAAAACTGGTGAGTGCAACATATGGTACAGCCCTGCATAGAAACCAATCAACTTCCAGGTTTTATAGTCAACGCTTAATTGAACAAGCCGAAGTTAGAAGCTGGTTGGCTACGATGCACAGCTGCACCTCATTTTGCACCTTTCAATTTTAGAAAATCTCCCCCATTATATTTTAATCATAATGCACCCAATTTCTTCTTCAAAGCTGATCAAATATATATATATATATTTTTTAAACATATTTTTATTAAAGTATTTTCAATGCTGTTGAAATACAAAACAGGGCCATAGGGGCATACCCCGGCCAATCATTGCACGTAACGACGT